>NW_024466307.1:14700000-16062500 GCF_017591425.1 Ochotona curzoniae
CACACACACACACTTTTTTTTTAAATTTTGGAGTTAGTGTCCTGTGTTGTAAGAGGCTACATGACCATGGAGTTCACATGAAGGAAAAAGTCATTGGAAAGATTATATGATGGTCCAGTGTCAGCCTGGAACTATCACCTGAATGGATCAATTGGATCAATTGAATTGATCAAGGGATCAATTGTAACCAGTGAGTTTACTACTGTGAAACTGCAACCAACGTTTTACATGACAATCATGAACACAGAATGTTCACTCTTTCAGATAGGTCATACAAAGTGATGTGAAATTTCAGTTGTCACACTGGTGCAGTTTTAATGTTGATACATTTGCTTTTTTAAAAAAAGATTTATTTATTTTTATAGGAAAAGTGGATTTACACATTGAAAGAAAAACAAAGAGGGGAAAATCTTCCAGCCACAACAGCTGCAACAGCAGGAGCTAATTGAAGCCTGATGCCTCTTCCAGGATCCACCTGTAGGGTACAGGCGCACCAGACTTGGGCCATCCTCTGCTGCTGTCCTAGGTTATCAGCAGGAAACTGGATGGAGGTACAGCAGCGGGACATGAACAGGTGCCCATATGGGATGGCACTTGAACGTGGAAGATTATTTGTTGATACGTGATGCTGTTGCCTAAAATTGCTTGTTTTACAGAAAGTGGGTACAAATTCCACAAGAACAAAAGTAGACTGAAGAAAAAATTGGCTTAGAGAGGTTTTAGAAGACTAAACAATTGGAAATTGTCTGCTCACAAAAAAACCAATACATGTCTTTGTAGCTACAAAGAAAAATACACATTTCTTCATGCTACAGAAACCAAGAGACCCTCCTCATATGGATGTAGAACAAAGTAAAGAATCTCAGACAAGAGAACCCTGTGCTATGAGCTGTCTGGATTTGCTGAAAAGGCCAGGCCAATGGGGAAAGGAACTGTGCCCTTTAACATTATCTGTGATAAAGAGAAACTTTTACTATTCTAGCAGTTTCAAACCATGCACAAGCTGACCACTTTTGCAAGCATTGACATACACGGTAAAATCATGGGATTATAAAGTAAGGAAATACAAGCCCCAAGATATTGTAGATCATACGCTTGCCAAACTGGCTGTGTGACATATACAACAAAATTACTTGCTTCCTCGTGTTCACCAGAGATCAAGGATACTGTGAGTTACTGTGAGTTAATAAGCTTAATGTGAGTAACCAAAATTACTAGAAATTGTAAGGAAAATTGCTGCACGTTTATAGGAAAGGTGAGTTGTGTGTTTTCTGAGAAAATATTAATGGCAGAAAGATGTCTATGTTGTTGAGGTAGCCAAACTCTATCTTAAAATGGGATTTCTAGATTGTTTTAGATTGAACAGAGAGAAACGTCATCATCTGCAACCTGGAGTCTGAGTCTTCCATAGACAACGTCAGAGAAAGATCTGACTGACTGTGCTAACCTCTGTCTTACAATGTTTCCTAAGCCATGTGTTTCAGAGAGACCCCTGTTCCCTGTGATTTATCGACTTAAATCATCGGACTGTGACGTAGCATGCCCACAGCACAAGATGCGTTGCCGCATACCCGTCTTGGTCATCGTACCCCAAGGAAGCACTGTGATCTGAAATGTCTGTGTCAGTTTTTTTGGTTTGTTTGTCTTCCTTGTATACTGTGTAATATAATCCTATGCTCACACTTTAGATATCCATATGCAGAAACCCTTACACATTGAATGCTCTCTTTGTAGTTTAAGAACAAAAGCATAACAGGTAAGAAGCATTGCGCTGATCGGAAAATGTGAAATGGAAGAGTCTGTTACAAGGCAGATTCATGGTCCTGTATGGTGGAAGTTGGCATCATTGCTGCTGCCCATGATTTTGTCAAAGTTTGAAAGGATGGCCAAAGTTAGGCATTTCCACGAGGCTCCTTTCAAGAGGTGCAGGCAGGCAGGGCGCAGAGTGCTGCCTGGGTGGAGGTGGGAAGCAGATCAGCGTGGTGGTTCCCCAGAATTGTGTTCACTGCACTTCTATCCTATAAGAAAGTCCAGGAATGAAAGGTCTCAGCAACTTGAGAAATGCATGATGTTCCTTCTGTTTTGAAAACATAATGTATTTTCACGAATTAAAAGTTCTAGATGCACACCCCAAAATGTATTTTAGGCATCGTTTTTCTGAAGTGAACTTTCCAATCGTGCTTTTCTTGGATTAACATTTTTAGCTAAGGAAAATGATACAATTATTCTTACCCATATGATATGGTAATCCTATTATAACACTTTTATTTCTAGATAATTGTAACTTAATGCAGCTACAGACTCACACTCAGACAAGCCAGAGTGCAAATGTGAGATTTCAACATGTTAGCACATGTATTATTTACTGTTATGTAGAGCATCGGATTGCATTTGGGATGTGTGTATTTTGTCAAATTAAATTCCATTTTAACACATGCCTAGGTACAATCAATCTATCTATCGCTATCCATCTATCTATCAATATGCAAATCTGTATAATAGACATTCAAAGGTTACACAGTTGTCCTTCCCAAGATTGAATACAGAGACATATGAACTTATTATCATAATACGAGTGTCTGGGAACGCATCCATTCTTCTGACAAAACAGCCTCCTTGTGCATTTCCAAGTTTTGCGAGCAGCTAGAACGCTGAATACATGTCATTAGAACAGTGTGAAAAGCTAAGCTCAATTATACTCCCCTGTGTGAGTTATACCCAGGCCTGCACAGGTTTCATTTTTATGAGCTCCATTCTGTTCAGCTACTGTATCAAAAGAGGATTAAAACCCGAAAGATATCGAGAGCAGAACAGACCTGTGCTGAGGGAGTTTTCCAGGCACCAACGCTTGAGACTATTTGCCTCTGAGAAAAATCATTGTCAGTTGCTAGGGACCCTGAGTTTGGAAGTCATAGAAATCCCAAGTTTACTTGTAACTGGCAGGTGTGTGTGGGGGGGAGGGGTGCAGGTAATCATGATGGGCTCTTTGTAAAGTGGCTTTAACTTGGGCCCACTATACCCATTGTACTTGTCGGTTGTTTTCTGCACAAAGAGACAAGTTAAAGCTGCTCTGAGAAAATCCCGTCTGTTCTAATAATAATTGGAAAGTCAAAATGCAGGTTCATTTTATTAACCTTCTGTAAATGGTATCATGAAAATGCACATGTGCCCTAAAAAGCTATGCTTACAGATATATCTTCCCTTCCAAGGGGGGGTCAGTTTCGATCCTTGCGGGTGTGCGAGGGCAAACTTCCTCTACTAATGAAATAAAACTTACATTTTCTGATGTTTGACACTGGAGGGAGAATTTCTTGAAATGAAGTGTCAGGAACAAGTGGCACTGCCTCTTTCTTTGCAATAACTTCCCTGGAGGACTTTCATTCGTTTTCTCTGTCATTAGCAGGCTGACTGTCTGGGACACACAACTCCCTCTAATAGCTGTCTGCACTGCACTGCAAAGGAACTGCTTTGTTTAGTGGAAGATTCTCCAAAGACCCACAGGACTTTAAAAGAAAAAGGAAAACGTGGGCATTATACACAAATAGGAAAGGGCATTTTAAAAGTGTGGAAATCAGAATCTCTGGTGTGAAAGGATGTTGGTGTAAATTTCTTTTTTCTGTAATACATTGAAAATAAATCAGACTCTGCATGTGTTGCACATTTTTCATCAAAAAAAGTTCCTGTAATCTTTTCTATTGAAGATGTGTTTTATTTAACAGACAGATTTACATCTACTCCCCTAATGGCCGCAACTGCGAGAGCTGAACTGAGTTAGAGCCAGGAGTCAGGAGCTTCCTCCAGCTCCCCCATGTGTGTGCAGGGCTCTACAGCCTTCAGCCATCCTTCACTGCTTTCCCAGGGCACAAGGCAGAGAGTTTGTTGGGAAGTAAACCGGCCATGATTTGAAATGGCGTCCAAATGGGATGCTGGCACTGCATACAGGAGATTAGCACACAGAGCTACTGCACCATCCCCAACTCATGCTTACAATGCCACTTCCAGTGACCTTTTTGAAGTCCCTTCATATCAGCAAAGTGGTAGAGCTGCCTAATTAGAATCGCCAACCTGTTGCATCAAGCTTGCTGTTGGGTACATGAAAACGCCCAGTCATACGGGCTCTCTTTATACATTTTGTACTAGCTTTAGTGCTGAGACATAAACTTACAATCATCTTGTCCAGGTGCTTGTCTTCCAAATCCTAATCTTTCTTCATAGTTACAATAACATTCTGATGCATAACAATTATAAATTATATTTGGCTATCATGATATATTTAAGGTTACAAACAATTTAAGTATTGTTCTCAAAGAGTTTCCTCCTTCAGAAAAAAACAATAATTATGTTTCCTTTATATGGACCCTCCCCTGTAAGAATAACCCTTAGCCCACTCCAATATTGTGCATATGACTTGTCAAGGCAGCAATGTACCAACAGAAGTGATATTTATTTCCTTTCCAAGCCATTTCTGATGTCTTTCAGGTTAGTAATTCCTTCTATGTTTCTTTCCATTTATTTGTATTTATTTTATTTGCTTGGAAAGCAGAGAAAGGGAGAACTAATCTGCTGCTTCATTCATTGTAGAATTTGGCCAGGCCCAATCCTGGAGCCCGTCATCCAACCTTGTTGTGCTGTGTGAGTGGCAGGACCTCGGTCAGGTGCGTGCTCGCCGCTCCTCCAAGGTCAGATTTCGCAGGAAGCTGGTCTAGAGCATGTGGTAGATCTCAACACAAAGATCTCAATATGGAACGCAGGCATTTTGCAAGGCTTTGAAGGGTGTGCCAGCTCAGTGGCAAGACTGAAAAGTGCACCAGCTTCCCTGATGTCTCAGTGAGGCATAGCAGAGGGCACCCTGCTGGAGCTGGCCATTCCCAGGGAGGGGAGGGTTTCCACAGGCCCACCTGACTGCTTTCTGCTGTGCGATGCAGTTGCTAAGGGGAAATGATGCCCATCAGCAGATTGGAATTTTCCGTATGTGATAAGAGACAGACATCCCCAGGAGTAGACGGCAGTCAGGAACTGGCGATCTCACCAGAGAGATCGGTACTAGAATCCCGAAAACCCAGAACAAATCTAATTCACCTTGGTTTCACTTCCACCATCAGCTCCTCTCACTGATGTGTATCAGGCTTGTTCTGGTTTTTCAGCACCTTTCTGATTCAATCTCTGGAAGGAAGGCATGGATCCTCCTTCAAATGGACAAGTCTCAATCTGAGGACTCCAATTTTCCCAGGTCATCACAGCCTGCTCACGTCACAACTCACAAGACTCTCTTGTGAGAGACTCACAAGTCACTCCACTTATTTCAGTGTGAGATTGCAACATAAATTATTGCAAAGAAATTTCTGCTGGAGACCACAAATATAGATTCCTTTTTTTTTTCCAAACAACAAAATTACTGGATAATACAACAAAATTCCTGAAGCCAGTGATACAATCAGATAATATATATTTTTTTGCATTTTAGTATCATCATAATTGATTATTGTTGAATTGGAAAAAATCTGTGCAATTTCTAAATATTTCTGTAATTGCAACAGGTTTCTAACGAAGGCAAGAATTCATTAGAGTCAGTCAGCCTAAAGCATGCTCCTTTGCTTCGTGTTTATTGATTAAAATTTGTTAATTTTGTTTGAATAAAATCAAAGTATTGCTGCCATCAAAATTTAGCACACTAAACAGAGAAAATCCCATTTAAAAGATAAATTATGCTGAGAATGATTCGACTGTGCCTTATTAGCAAAAAACAATACTAAGTATCATATTGTAGTCTGTCCCCCTTAAAAAAATCATGTGCTGTTAACATGATTTTGCTTTTTATTTTAGAACATATTATCCCATACCTTATATATTTTTCTTTTCCTCAAATAACACTTATGCAATTGTGAATTATATAACTGTATTTACATGACTGAGGTTTATAAATTATATTAAAATATTGAATTTGTTTTTTATACTTGTGATATAACACATAAAAGCAATGTGTTTTCTTAAATAATATACATCACAAAAAATAATACTCTACAACAGAAAATATGTACTCAATTTCATACAATATAAAGCTTAATGTTTATAGGCATATTAAGTGTTTTGTGAGAATTTGCTTTCCAAGACAGTAAAACAAAGCTAACATTTTAATCAACACGGGGCATATTGCAACAAAGTACTGATATATTAGTCAAATCATCTTAACCCATCCACTTCTTCTTTTGGGATGCTCCGTGTGTGTGTGCACATGGGTGTGTGGGCCTTGAAGCTACAGCTTCCTGAAGAAGCCATCTAGCAAGCTTCAGAGTCCTTCTCTGCATTTTATTTATGTTTACTTGTCTTAAGGGGGCAGCAAAGGCACACACAGCATTTGGTAATATTAAATCCATCTGCCGTGTCCCAAACAGAAATTAAATGCAAGCATTTATGTGACAATAAAAGTGAAAGACAACGTGGTGACGTTTCTCGTTCCAGGTCTTTATGAAAACAAAGTCCAATGGTTTACTAGGATGGTGCTGTTTTCTGGCATTTATTAAAAACACCATTTACCCACTCACTGAAGTATGTGCTGTGTGTCAGAGTGGTTTACTTGGACAGGTATGAAGAGCTCGCTGCTGTTGTGAACTGAGACTCCTTAAGGATGCCGGCAGCGGCAGAACGCATCTACAGTTATTTTTTGAGTCATTACTAAGCCCTAAGGGATGTGATGAGTTGAACAATGGGGTTGCACATATCATGTCTGATTTGCTAAGTGGTACAAGGCTCTCACTGAATTGTTGATTCATGACTTAAATACAACTTGGTTGGTCTGATATGGTATGATTTCTGTGTACTCTGCAGTATTCAGTCATTCTTTAAAAATCTGCTCTATGTAATATGAAACATATTGTCTCATCATTTGGCAGAAGCTGTGATCTTAGTCTTATAAACACGAGGTGGGTTGCTATTTGCACCAGCCTGTAACTTTAAAGAATCCATTATTACAAGTGTAAATTTATGCCATAGTAAATCATTCAAATCAATTCAAATAGAAAGCTTAGAAACGCATAAAATATATGCAAGTATTCCTGATAACATGTAATGTACTCAGATTATATGCACATATATATATACATATATACATATATATATTTCAAGTTAAAGAGGAAAAGCTTAAGCCACAGATCAGCAATGCTTTCATTCATTCATGATTCTATGTTGCACTATTAAGCTTCATATTATACCTTATACAACCTCATCCAATTAACTTCTAATCCAGTTAGGAGCAATGAATTAAACTTTTTGGCAAAAATAGGAGAATGTGAAGTCATATAACATATATCATGTGTAGAATAAAAGAAGTTTTAAAAATAAGCAAAATATAAAAATTTCAATATACCGCAACTTCAACTTGGTTTTACAATGCTAATTCATGGCTAAACATTTAATTTATTTTAGAACAGCATAGCGTAGGTACAAAGATCCTTATGCTGTTGTCGCTAGAAAACTTAAATAATGAACAGAAAAGTGAAAATATATCCAAATGCTATGTATAATTGTTTCAAATTATAAATAACATTAATTTATAATACTGGAGAAGTTATGTTTTTAGTAAATGATAAAATCAAGCAAAATAATCACAGGCTGGTGCCGCAGAAAATCAGGTTAAGCTTTTGTATGCAGTGCCAGCATCCCACATGGGCACTGGTTCAAGTTTCCGCTGCTCCACTTCTGATGCAGCTTCATGTTGTTGTGTCAGAAAAGTACAGCAAAAGCTGGCCTGAGTCCTTGAACCCTGCATCTACGGAATCTGCAAACCCAGTTTCCAATTTCTAATTGCCCAGCACAAAATGTTGCAGCCATTTGGGGAGTAAAGCAACAATCAGAAGACCTTTCTGTCTATGTCTCCTCTTCTCTTTCTCTATATCTGAATTTTAACTACAAATCCAGATAAGTATTCAAACTATAATAGACAAATGAGCAGAAAATGAGCTAGTATATGTGATAGATTTAAATTCCAACGTAAGTGAAAGTTTTATTTTGTTAAAGATTTACAGAAAGAACTTGGCTGCTGAGTACTATAAAATGCTTCAAAGAAATGGTTTATGCTGGAGTTTCATAAAAAGACATTAATTAATAGAAATTAAAAGCCACTGATACGGTTTCATTTGTCAAACTATTATATTCTTTCTAAGTTCTTTCAACAAAGTCTTATTAAGTACAAAATATTCTGTTCATGGTCACGGGGATATTGTACTGAGAAATAGGCCTTCCAACTGCTTTGAATTATTGATAGAGATCAATAAGAAATATGTGATTGTAATTGAGTGGGGAAAGGCATTGGTTCGGAAATGTAGAATTGTGTTCTAACAGGAGCAAGGAGATCCACCGAAGATTGAGAAGCAGTGACTGAGAAAAGGAGAAAGATTAAGAGGATGCAGATAAAAAGGTGAGCAGGATTATTGAGAATGTACTATGGTGGCATGCAGAGGAAGACAACAGTGTAACTGTGGAATGACGGAAAGAAATCTACTAACATCTAACAAGGTGAGACAGTAGTAAGAGATAAAGCAGGGCAAGAGTCCTATAAATCCTAATAAGGCTTTTGGACTTTACCCAATGACAAATGGGGGTCTATAAATATTTATATGCATGAAATTTGGCTTGATCATGATGTTTGGGAGGCAGACTTGCCAGGAGATCTGTTTCAGGGGAAGGGGCACTGTAGGAATACAGGACAAGAACCAGGGCAGAATGAATGAGGAGGAGGATATGCAGGGATTGAAATTGAAGCCCCATACTTAACCAAGGAATGCAGACTTGAATCATTCTTGGGTGAGCCGACTAAGTTGAGTATCATTACCTTTGAAGGCAAGCATGGCCCTAAGGTTTGGGGACCCCAACAGGTTCTCTTGTCCTTCTAGGAGACAGCTGAACACAGATTTATTTTCTTCCTTTCTTTGTACAGTCAAATTCAGACTATTTTTTCTCTTTATTTATTTATGAATGTATTTATCCATTACAAGTAAAGGTAACGTAATCAAAACAATTTTAGAAGATTTTAAAGGGTAGGATAAAACTTTCCTTAATGCTAGAGGAACAGAGGCTAAGTCAGGAATTGTACTGTTTGCTCATTTGTTTCGCTTTAAGCTGGTTTTACCTTCATAGGGTGATTCAGTAAAGCCAGCTGGCCTCTTTGCACTCTGACCTGCTGTCCCAGAGAACTGTAGAATTCTCAGTGGGCACACAAAGGGGAAACCTGCTCAGAACATGGGACTGACTGCTTAACATCACAGTGGTTACTCCCCTTCAGCTGCTCACTCTGTCCTGATGGCAGCAACGTGGGAGGAAGAGCAGCGGAAGGGTGCACACAACGTTAGCGCTTCTTGAATTTCACGGTTGAATTCATTCACTCGTTCATTCATTCATTTGGTAGGGGGTAGCATTTACTCATTTTTATAGATCAAGTCCTCCGTAAAAACAGGGGATCCAGAGCTAGCCATGTAATTTAAACAGTGTGACAATCAGTCCAATTGTTGTGACTGCCCATTAAGAGGCACTGTACAGTTGAGGCAATTGAAGCCAATCCACCCCATGTGAATCTCAGCTTCACCCTTGGGGAAGTGGTTGGGGCGAAGGTTGTGCTTTCTGTCTGATGTCCAGGAATTGGTTGATAGGGCGGAAACAGGCTGCTGTTTTGGAGACTCCTAGCAGGTGGAGCGCAGGGCTCCCAGATGTTACTTTCTGTACCAACCTTGCATTTAATTGATTGGGACTATGCACCAAATTAATGAGAAAATCAGTCAAATCTAACATCTTTGTCACTTCAGTGATCCTAAAGTAGGCACTTATGTTATCCATAAGGTTAGTTTGTCCAATTTTCAAAATAGATGATGGACAGTTGTACAACAGACACATACCAGACATTGAGCGATTATGATGTTTGTGGTTGGAAGCTATTCCAAACGCAGCCTAACACATGAAGGAAGAATAAACTAGAATTCAGCTGAGGGACACATTTTTTTACTTCAATGCACAGCAGTTTTCGCTGTGTTTATTTTCATTGCAATAGGGTAAAATAAATATGGAGCATTTCCTTATTAATTCAATATTGTCAAATTTCTGATAATTTGAGAACAACTTTGTTGTTTTGGAATCCTTCTGAGTGCCGTGAGTGCCCCATGCCCCAGTCCTGTCCTGTTCAATCCACACAGCTTTAGCATAGGTAACAATTGTTCAATGTTCTCATTCCCTCCTGAAGATAAGAGCAATTTTCATTGTACTTTCATCAACGGTTCTCAGCTCTGGCAACACACTGAATTACTTTTCGAGATATTTAAAATGTCACAATATGCAGGGCCTTCCCATAAAGATTTTGGTTTAATTAGTCTGTGTGTGGGCCAGGAGAGAAACATTTATCCAACCTCCACTGCTCATTCCAGTCCCCAGCAAGAGATGGTAATCAAATCTCCAAATGCCGGTGCTGCCTCAGGGAAGGATAATATTTTAATCTCTCTGGTCTCTGATGGTCATAGTCAAAGGAAAAGGACTCAGGAGATTGGAAGGAAAAAGGAAATGCTATAGCGACTGACATTTGAAAACACCAATATGAAACAAGTTGAATTAGAGTGAATGGATGGAACTGAAGTTATATCTCTATATATTCATATATAGCGTGTTTGGTTTTTGTTTTTTTCACCTCGGGTCCAAATATAACGATAAGGAAGAGACAGGGATGAGGGATGAGGAAAAGACAGATAAACCAGCAGTAGGCATGGTAGTGCAGTGGGTTAAGCTCCCACTTGGGAAACTGTAGTGGGATGCCATTTCAGAATGTCGGGAAGTCAGTCCTGCCTCTGCTATGATTCGGCTTCCTGTTAATGACCCTGGAAAGCAGGAGATGATGGTGCACATCTTTGGATTCCTGTCATTTGTATTTTGTTTTGTTGTTTCTGACCCAGATGGAGTGCTGGGCTCTGGGCTTCATCTTTTCCCAACTCTTATTGTCACAAGCCCTTGGGGAATGAAATAGTGCGTGGAAATCATCTCTGTCTCTTTGTCTCTCTGACTTGTATATGTACACATTTTTATGTATGCTCAGATGTATGTGTATATTTATTTAAACATACATTTAAAGACAGACAAATCAGAGTTGGAGAGAACTAGAAAGAGTCGGAGAGGAAGAAGGATACAGGGGTTAACCAATAGATGCTGCTCATGTGACTGAATCCCAAAAGAGCTGCTGAGGGAACTAATCCGTGGATGAGCACAGAGGGCCACACGAGGGGACCTGTGATTTCTGAAGGATTAGAAGGATTCGTGGGAAAAGGAAGTGCGAGTCTTTTCATCGACGCTCGAGATTCTGGAATAAAAGGCGTAATAGCCTCCAATGTTGGATTTTGAGTTTCTCAGGCTTTGTGATGCTGCTAAAATCAAGGAAAGTGACATAAAGCAGGTGTATGTGCTCCAGGGAGGATGTCAAACGCAGTTCTGTTGGATTCGGACTGACTTTAACGTACTCTGCTACCAGTTCAAGAACAATGCTATTTCCATCAATAAAACTCTTTAAAAATATACACTGGGCTCTATTCCCCTTAGTATCTAAACAGGCTATTTTTAATAAAAATATAGATTTCCTGAGTTCCTCTATGATTGCATATCTGCTTATTTGTATTGCTTAAATCAACAATAATAACTTTAGGAAAAAGTTATCACACAATAATTATCTTAAAAAATATGTCTTTCGCACCTTTATAATTTTCCAATGCTATCATCCTATAGTTTTAATTCATAAAAAATGAATCATATTCAAAAATTGAAACTGATTTAAATTGTTAATTAAATCTTTATAGAGATCCTAATAATCCACTAATTAAAATAATATTTTAAAACATTTGATGACATGCAACAATGTTCCTGATAGATTATACGTAAACACTATGGACTAAAATCACATATTTTCTTAAAAATCAGTATATTTTATATGTATAAATGGAGAGAGAGAGATAAGATTTGAAAAACCTCTATTCCATAGAATTAATATGATTTGTATCTGGAAGGGAAAGTCAGGAGTTTTTTTTGTCACAATGATTTCTATTAGAAGAAAAATATATGTGATAAATCTTTCTTTTTCAATAATTGATTAATGATTACTTTACCTTTAGGAAAGGCATATGGAAATAAGGACATTTCTGGAAGGTGTGAGTTCAAGTTGTCTCCTTTGATGATTAGATTACCACATTGCGCTAAGTTTATGTATTTTAAATTATTACAGAAAATATAAACCATATACTATTTGAAGCAGAGCATTTCCAAAATAGTAACACTTTAATCTCTTCACTATGATTTCTTGCCAATAAGATGAAAGCAGATTTCTGTCCGTGGGTCTGAGACAATAGAACATTTTCCAGCCGCTCGGAGATGGATTTCAAGGTCCCTCTGACCACTAGTTATCCTAAATGAGGGCTGCATCACCCCCAGCTCCAAATGCTTTCATCTTCCTTCATGATGGGAAGAAGGTAATAATGTTTCCATTCAAGAACTTTTTAGAAACACCACCTCAACTGATATTTCCCTTTTCATTTACCTAAAGAAATCTAAGCCCAGAAATATATTTCACTAAGTGGAAATTCTAATAATTTCAGGTATCATTACACATATGTATGAATCTATATGTACAATCACAAGCTTTTTCAAATTGAGTTATACACGTGTGTCTTATTGATAAAGGAAATGAAATGTATCCATTAAATAGGTTTTAGTTTACTAAAATAGATCCTTTGCCCTCATTGTTAATAAAAACAATCTTCAGGAAAAAGAAAAACACACACACACACAAACCAACACAAAACTATTGACAAAATGTGAAACTAGATTGAAACAATATACCTATAGGGCTATGAAGAAAGATACTAGTTTGTGAAAGAAAGTGCCTATTAAAAGATGAAAAATGCATTGAGCTATTTTGCCCCTTAGTTCTTCACCTTCCTGCCACAGTTTGGGGTAGTGTTTTAGGACCCTGATCCTTCCGGTACAGTTCTACTGCTTCCAACAGTTCAACTTGTCTGCAGAACTTACAGCGCAGGGCTGCGTGGTTGGGGAGAACCTGGGAAGGCAGTGCGAGATGACCCAAAGCCTTGAGAGGCTTCGTGCTTGGGTAGAGTGTCGATTTCAAAAAGCAGAAAGAGAAAAATGGGGGGTGGGTAGCGCATTTTAAAGATGCCTCTACGTATTTCACATAAAAATAAAACTATGGTAAGTTTTTGCTTTAGGAAGTTTTTTATTTATTTTATTTATTTTTTCGTTACTCTTCTGTTTCACACCGTATAATTTCTTTTCTTTCTTAATGTATGTTGTAGCTCATATGTGGCAGAATAAGGTTCGATTTCACAACAGTAAAATCCAGATCTATTCCACTTTCTCTGAAGATAGGGAATTCATGGATAACACATAACGGTTTTCTCCCCGATAAAATGATTTTAGAAACGGGGTCCTAAGCTTTATCCCATCGGAAATATGAATTGACCACATAAGGGTAGGGCTGCAAACACTCTGATAGACAAACTTTTCATAGACCTGTAATAATGAAGGGCAATATGAGACTCAGTCTTGGAAAAGGGAGGCATCTGGGCTGTAAACTGAGAAGCAGTTGCTCTCATGGCAAAGTTTATACGGATCCCACTAGCCCAGACTGGTGTTGACATGCCGTGTTACAGGTTGTGTCAGACAGTCCACGGGGGAGCCCGTCTACCTGCAGAGGTCGTGGAGTTAAGCTGTCCGCCACGCTGACTCGGCACAGTGGCATGCGTCACAACGCGCAGGTTTCGTCAACGACAAACAGAGTCTCCTCAGGCGAGAGAAGAAACCTGGCATTTTCTGCTACCTGTGGGCTTCTGCGTCTTGCAGCCAGAAAGGACATCTGTAAAAATTGGCTGCCTGTACAGCAGACCCTGCAAAATGCCAAAGAGAGTGATTTATGTTCCCTTCTCAGAGCTAAAAGAGGAAGTACACCCAGATTTTAGTAACGAAAGGTCAGAATAGGGAAGCATTTTCATTACAGCCCTTGTAAAAAAAAAAAAAAAAAACCAGCAAAAAAGTATCATTATTTCTATAATCCACAAATTTCCACTTTGGGTTGTACTCCTGTCTCTCACTCCCAGATCATGCCAGCCATTTAAATGTAATACCACTTGGTGTATTCTTTGAAAAATGAATGTCAGTGCTTCATTTTTTTTCCCTCCCCCTTCAAGGAGTAAAATGGCAGAGTTCACCCTTTATTCCACCTGTAGTAACATCGCCGATTACATAAGGTGGGTTTTAATCAGGTGATTAGAAGGCAATCAGGACAAAACGCCTAAACTAGACCGGATATAAGAATCACAAAATTTTAAAGTTGAAAACAGCCAGAAGATCGGGAGGGAAATGATCTTTTGAAATATGTGAACTTGTACCTGAGAAGTTAGATTGATTCCTAACGCAGAAGTGGGGCATATTGAGTAAATAGTTTCTAGTCCATTTTTTGTTCAATTGTATATGGAAAACAGTGTGGATTCTTAACCCACTCAAGCACTTTAGCGTGATTTTTTTTTTTGTGGCGTCAATTTTTGATTGTAGCATGCTAAACCAATGAAGGAATTTAAGATGACCTGGACAGAAACTTTGAAACTTCAGTCATTTTCTCAAAACTCATCTGCCAACTCGATTATGGGAATAATGTAGGTGTTTGCCATATTGTTTTGTCTTGTTTTTTTTTTTTTTTCAGGTTCTGATACCATGTACAAAAACAAAGGGATACTAAGAATTTCTGCTATGGCTGTACACAGTCTAGTGGGCAAGAGGGCACATGGCAGTCACACACAGCGGTGTGTTGTCACCTGTGCGTGGGTGCTGTCTGGAAGAGCGAAATAAGAAAGTTAACTGAATGATATTTAAATATTTTCTCTGCTTAGAGTAGATTCAAACAGGTTTATTATTATTATTATTATTTTTGCCTAAATAGTGTAGATAAAAGCAGCTTAATTGCTAAGATTTGTCCTGATTCTGACAAGGGAATGACCAGAATTTAATTTAAGTTTAATTCAGTTTAGGCATGATGTACTCATTTATAATTTTAAAATAAAAGTACCAATCATTCTACGCTAATGATTTTTTATTATTAAGCTTTCTGCATCTGTCATTGCTTTATTTAACAAGATGTGTCTAATATGTTTGTTCCAGAAGAAAAACAGAAAAGCAATACCATTGGTGAGATGAAAACAGACACAGAATCCTTCACCTGCATTTCATAATTGGAAGCTATCTCGTCTTCTTTCTTAACGATTGCATTTTTGAATTTCTAAAAGCCAGAACTACAAAAGCAAATGACTCGCTCCCCAGAATTCTTCACCTATCCTGCAAGCAGAGCGCTCATAAAGGTATTAGAGCACGTATGCTTCTTACTTGTATGCAAAAAATCTGGTGCTTCATACAGAAAAAGACCAAATAACATATTTTAAAGACACAATGGGATTTGTAGCAAAGTAATTAAAACAGTGTATTAAAAATCAACAGCTTTTAAAAAAATATAATGGACAAGGGAAGAAAAAGTCATTCATTATTTGTAAAATACTTTTCTTGTATTTGAGATGCTTACAACATTCTACAGGTTTTGTCCAGAATGTTTTTTAAATATTTATTCATTTTCATTGGAAAGTCAGATGTGCAGAAAGGAGAGAAAGGAAGATCTTCATTCTCCATGAGACAGTTCTTCTAAAAATATTTTCCAAAATAGTTTACTATCAATAAATTTATCCTGTTTAATTGAAGAATCTATTCTGTTTCTCTTAGCAATTTAAAAATAAGCTCTGTGAAAAGATGGGAAAAAGTAAATAAAATATATGTCTTATATTAAATGATCTGTCAATAACACTACAGATCAAAATGAAAGATACCAGAGAAAGAATAACGATAAAATGTTTTGTCTACATCTTATTTAATGATTCAAAATAATAGGACAGAAAGACAGGGAAATGTGCGATAACCTTAAGAGAGAGAAATTTGGGAACATTCTGCCTTTTAAAAAAATATTTATTTATTTATTTATTTATGTAATTTCAAAGTCGGATGTACGGAGAGGAACAGGTACAGAGAAGAAGGTCTTTCATACAATGATTCACTCCCTCAGTGGGCTCAATGAGCAAAGCTGAGCTGATTCGAGGCCAGGAGCCTGGAGCCTCTTCTGTGTCTCCCACATGGGTTCAAGGTCCCAAGGCTTTCTGCTGTTCTTGACTGCTTTCCCAGGCCACAAGCAGGGAGCTGGATGGGAATCAGGGCCACCAGGATTAGAACTGGTGTCCATATGACATCCCAGTTTGCTCCCATATGCTGGCATATGAGACAGTACAATGACTATCAGTGATGTAATTGCAACACTGACCATGCTATGCACCTTGTATGTGGCAGCTGAAATGGCCCTTTATCTGTGAGACTCCTCTTTAATTCCCCTAATACAGGCTGAATTATAAAATAATCTGCAAGTTCTGACTGAGGAGCATTTTACAAATAATCCATACAGCTTGAATAATTCAGTTAGACAAACTCAGGCAGATATTCCAGGTAAAGGTGTTGTGATATCTTACACGGGGAGTAAGACACATGGTGAGAGTTAAGTACTATGACTAAAGTACAGTTTTAACACTAGTGTGTCAGCGTCTCCTTTGAAAAAGTAAAGTTACGTTCATACCAACTTACGACACTAACTGTGGCAGAAATTAGGTGTGGAGAAACCAGAAAGCTTTTGTTGCATTTTTTTCCATTTGTTTTATGCTAGATTTAGACTTTGCAGACTCTCATGAACATACAGTATGTTGGCGAAACTGACATCTTTTCATTTGATTGTTGTCTATGACCCTTGCCTAAGTTCCTGGTGAAATACAGTCTTCTTTTTGCTTGTTGAAATCTTTATCAGTGGAATAGTTACCCTTTGATTACAATATAAAGTGAGTTATCTGAGAAATAACAATACTGCTTTGAAAAAAAAAATCCACCACACAAAGCTCTTTAGAAAGGCTAATCTCAAAGTAAAGGATGGAAATTATCATTTGGGAACATTTTCTTTATTCCCATCAGTTCCAATCACTTGAAACTAAGACTCTGCTATCAATGTACTTTACAGTCTTTTGCTAAAGGGTTTTAAAGGGGTTAGTGAAGATCCATGCCATAAAAGATCATAATAATATGAAGCAATCTATGAACAGAACACATTATTTAATGCAAAATAAAAAGATATGATCAGGTCATTAATTCATGCGAAAACCAGCAAGAAACAAGAAATTATCAAGTCAAAATTGTGCGAGAGTTGACCCAAAACTTGGAAAGAGTACTGAAGATAACTTCTTCCTAGGGAAATGAACAGAATCTTTTAACATGAACTTCTGATTGCCTAATTTTGTAAATGAAAACCTCATGCTCCATAGTTTTTCAGTATAACAAAAAAATCCCTTCATTGATACAGATGGGGATAAAAGACAGTATCACGGCTGTAATAGTGAGCTTGGGGTATAACCCCTACTCCAAGCACTTAAAAATGGAAACATCAGGGGCCCAGTGTGATGGCATACTGGTTAAAGTCCTTGCCTTGCACGCACAGGATCCCATATGGGTGCCGGTGCTAATCCTGGCAGCTCCACTTCCCATCCAGCTCCCTTCCTGTGGCCCGGGAAAGCAGTCAAGGACGGCCCAAAGCTTTGGGACCCTGCACCTGCACGGGAGACCCGGAGGAGGCTCCTTGGCTCCTGGCTTCGGATTGGCTCAGCTCCAGCCGTTGCAGCCGCTTGGGGAGTGAATCATGTGATATAAGATCTTCCTCTTTGTCTTTCCTCCTCTCTGCATATCCACCTTCCCAATAAAAGTAAATAAATCTTTAAAAAAAAAAAACTTGAAAAATCAAGCCTAGGTCATCCTCTGTGACAGTATGCACTGGATCCCTCTCAAAACAGTAAGATCACAGATCACTGTCTTTATTATCTTAAGGGCAAAAAAAAAAAAAAAATTCCCTGGAGGAATTGCCAACACTTCTGGTCTCAAATCTCTCCATATACACACACAATCCCCCAAAGGAGGAGACCACAGCAGTCAAATCAATTGAAAACACAGGAAACTCACTCGCTGAGAGCAAAAGCTAAGTACTATTTTATCCTCTCTTATCTGCAATTTCTGACCCCAATATCGCAGTGATTTGTCCTCATCTGCTTTCCACTGTGGTCTGAACATGTGCAAGAAAAACACAGAAACAAGCAATTCATAAATGTCAAAATTTCATCTTGCGTATAAAATCTTGTGTCATGCCTGTGTCTGTTGCCTGGGAAATGAATCGTCAGCATGTTGTATGGTCTAAGCTTCTCTGTAGCAATTAAGAGAGAAAGCGAGAGCTTAATGATATAAACTCATTTCACTGTATTGTCTTTATTCTTAGTTACTAAGCTCTTGCTACATCTAACTGATGCATTAATCTGTTCATAGGCGTGGTTGTTTAGGAAAAATCAATATGTGAGGGGTCACTTAAAAAGTTCATGGAAATGCAATTTACAATGCAATTGAAAAACAATGTACATTTTCTTTGAATTTCATAATGACTAGTCTTGGAAGCTGTCCCGTGTACAAGACATGGCTTAAGATAGATTTAATAACTTAGGATATTAAAATAGACAAGACACATTGACGAAAATAATCAGCATTAAAAATGTTTGAACATATTAAAATGGTATTTAAGAAAGTAAAGGATATTAGGTTAAATACTATGCTAATTAGTGTAGGAAGTCACAGATCAGCTTAGAGATAGCTTTTCCATTGATGAAGTATGTGGATTTCAGCGCTGACATCCCCTCTCTTCCATTCTCTCTCTCTCTCTCTCTCTCTCTCTCTCACACACACACACACACACATACACACACGTCCCACAGTCTTAGGTGCACACATGCATTCCTTCATCAGTGCTTGATTAAATTCATCTCATCTTTCATCTACTCATTTAATCTCCAAAATTCTCCCACTAGCCAGGGCTGAGTCAGGCCAATCCAGGAGCCAGGAATTTCATTCCCCTGTGGATAGGAGGAATCCAAATACATGGGGCATTATCTGCTGTCTTCTAGAGACCTTAGCAGGAAGCGAAGTTGGAATTGGAGTAGCCAGGACACAAATAGTGAACTGAGTCCGGGATGTAGGCATTCAAAATAGAAGCTAATGCTTTATGTCACAGTGCCTGCTTTCCAGCAAGTATATGTGAGCTGCCCTGTAGTTCTTGGATGAGCCTAGAACAGGGATGTAAATCCTGTAAACATACGGAAATGTGACACAATTCAGCTTTCTCACAATCTCTTGAAGGAAAAAGGGCTCCAAGTTCCAGAAGCATCTTCCTTGATTTCTGTGGTAATTTTAAGACTTTGTCTCCGTGTTTAGGGCAACTCTAATGAAGTATGGATTCTTATGCTCCTTGAATACTGAGCACATTTGCAGTGATTTTTTTTTAAATCAATTATAAACCAAGTAATTCTGAGAGTATTTCACAAAATGTCATTCTGTCCTATCTTGTCTTTAGAGCCCTGAGCTACCTGGACAAATTATTATACTTCAAGGTCAGCTTGCAGGAGAGGCTATGCTGGACCTTCCAGCCAACAGTCCTGGCAGCTCCCAGCCTTCCAGATGTCCCCACCAGCGCACCTGACATAGGAAAGGGGATGATTTCCCTGGAATCTCAAGAACAGCTCATCATCAAGCTAAATAGCAGCAAGTGACCTCTGCCAAGGCCAAGTGAGACAAATTGACTGCCCAGCTGGCCAAAATTCCTGATCCATGCCACATGGGAAAGAATGGTTACTGCGTGGCAAGTCCAGATGTAAGAGAGACGTAAAACATGGTTGCGTTGGGAGCAATTAAATATGAGATGGTTCAGAATTCCAGACAACCTTGTCAGTCCGTTAGTGACTTCAAGATTTTGAGTTTTATATTTCTCCAGATAACCAGGTATCATTTAAAGCTTGTGAAAAGAATTCTGCACTAAACATTCATTTTTTAATGTCTGTTCATTCTTTGATCTCATAGAAACTCCGGCCTTAGAAATTCCACAATTTCAAATGTTGCTTATAAATGTTCTCTAATTACTTATCTGTTCCTTTATGACACTTAGAAACACCCACTGATTCTAGTACTTAAATATAGAGACTTTCTGTTGCCAAGTGGTCAACATAAAGTAATAGATGGAGGTTATCTGGCAGATCCATTTTACATTGGAAGGACAGTCCTCATGAAATGCTAAAATGCCAGGAAAAAAAATACCAGAATGTTAATCTTGTAACTTTTACTAAAGGACTAAACTACTGTAACAATAAGGGGGGAAATTTTGAGAGGGGAACATGGATAAGGAGAAAGGAGGGGGCTATGTCTGCAAAAACAATAAAAGCAACTAAAACTTCAAAAATTTAAGAATAAAAGATGAAGGAGAGAATGGTGAGGCAACAAAATTGGGAAGAAATACAATGAGTTAATTCATATTTTAGAAAATACTTGGAAAAGCACATTTTGTCAAATATTTTTCCCTCAGTAGGCTGTGGCCTCTGTATTATTATGCAACTTTGAATTAAGTATCTGAATCTCCCATATTTATAATAACAAATTAACATTTTGTTATTTTAAGAGATCCTGGTCATGGGGCAGAAAATCTCAATATTAAAACATTCTTTTTTAAATATTTATTTTATTTTTTTTATTGCAAAATCAGATATACAGAGAGGAGACACAGAGAGGAAGATCTTCTGTCCATTGATTTGCTTCCCTCGTGACTGCAACGGCTGGTGCTAAAACATAATTCTTCATATTGAGAAAATATCCATTTTGGTGATCTACCTCTTCAGTAGATAGCGTCAGGAGCGAGGTATGAGCATTGTTAGTAATTTCTTTCCATTTTGTGTTTCTTCCCGGCTTATGGTGTTCTATTGTAGATACAGCACAGTTTCTGTTGACATTCTGTTGATAGCATTCACCAGGAAAATCCTGGCAAAAGTAACATTAAGAATGTCCTGGCTTCAGCGGTGACATATGATCATTAAATAGCACAGTTTTCAAGAAACTCTTAGCATTTTCTTCCTCTGTTATTGGTTTTTCCTGTGACTAGGCTATCATTCTACAATCATAAATGAAATATACACTATGCTTACAATAAGATTAGCATGAAGTAACACTTGCAAGGTTAGTCCAGATTTGTGTGTTTAACATAAAGAAAACAAAACTGGACACCATTGCATTCATTCATTCACTGTTGTCAGAGAAGTTTCCTGACAGCTGACTTTCAATCAGCTCACCTCTGGCATTTGCAGGGAACTGGGAAATGAACCAGTGGATGGAAGATTTTCTCTCTTTTTCCTTCTTTCTGTAAATTTTCATCGCAAATTAAAATAAAAACTTAAAAAACTTTCAAAGTGTATTGTGTATAAATAAATAACTACAATTTTTCTCACAATCTATTTGAACAAAATTACAAAGGATTTCTTATACCTAATCCATGATATAAAGAACTTAACTAGAGTAGTTTAACTAATTTGAGATTTTTATGAAGATTCAACCAATGTCATATGTAAAGGTCATCGGTTTAGGTCATTGTTGATTCCTGTTCCTCCCCCATGTAGAATCTACTGAGGATAAAATATTCAGGGTGGGTCCTTCTAGTCACAGACTTGACAATAGTCTGTGATACATAGAATTTGGCTGAGCTAGTATCAACACAGATCTTGGTACACACACACACACATACACACACACACACACACACACACACACACACACACACACACACAGAGCAGTGCCTGCCTTTACAATATGATCAACCTGGGATACTAAAACTCGGCACAAGAAATCTGAAATGCACGGAGCAGAATGTTGTGTGAATTTATGGATGTTCTTATGGTGTACCTGAAGTTACTCAGTTTCATTTCCACTATGTTCCCTGAGTGACAGAGGACCAGCACAGGATGAATGAGGAAGTAAATTACATGAGGCAGGAGAAGCAGGGGGAAATCATCTTTAAGGTTGTGAGGGAGCCAGGAGAGTCCCATCTTTGAAATTCATAGCACATTACTCAAGCCTCTGCTGTTTCAACTCTCTCCTGGAAGGAAAGGCGGTGAAAGGGTGTGGCTTGCCCTATTCACTACTGAATTGGAAGATCTCCATTGCTGAACAGTTTCCACTGCTAAACATTTATCAGTTATGCTCTTTCATGTCTCACTTTTTATAGGATTCTGAACAGGATGCCCTCAGAGGTCCAGAGCTATCTTTGGAGGTGACTCCTTAAGTGGTGGAAAACTGGAGCATCCCTCTCATACAAAACCAAGGCTGTGTCAGTGGAAGAGCTCTTTCTTGCTCTCTGGATCCAGCTAATGTATACATTTTATTCAGCATTTGCCTCTCCATACCAACACCCATCTTAACAAAACTGAAAGGTAAAATGAATATTCTACTTGAGCCACTATTTAAAGAAATTATTTGTTTTGCATGAACTTCTCATTTTTCCTTTGTTGTAGTAATGTGACTTTCTGATTGTTCCACTTGGAATTTTTTCAATAGAAGTAGAAAGAGATCTGCAAATCAGTTGATTGACTTACAGGCCAGAGTCAAGACCCAGGGGTTCCATGCATGTCTCCTGCACAGGTAGAGGGGCCCACATACTTGGGTCATCTTATGTTTTCCCAGAAGCATTAGCAGGGAGCTGGATCAGAAGTAGAACAGTCAGGATTCAAACTAGTACCCATACAGAATGTTAGTATTGCAGATGGAAGCTTAAGCTGAGCTGCAACAGCAGACCTGATTACTCTTTTTTTGTTTTGATTTTCTTCTTATCTTTCTGTTTTAGATCCTCTGTAGGAGAAGAGTGGCTATGTGAGGCATTGAGCTCAGACAAGCTTTTCTGCTTCTTAATAAGGCTTGCAGGAGAACATATGATTCAATTTTACATGTGGATTTCTCTAAAATGCATATCATGGGTATCGTTTGTAACAGTTACCTGGAGAGTTTTAATAGCAACTCCAAAACACACCCTTCTTTCACTGCCACTTTAGACAGACAGTATGACTTTGTCTACAAGCTTTTGATTTCAGAGAACATTTTGATTGACTAGAGTAATCTATCAATCCTGGAGAAAGAATTATCAGGCTTCTTCTATCATTAAATGGAAAGAGAGGATCCTGCACAACAAGGGTTTAAGAAAAACAATAATTACAATATCTAAAGAGATCAACCGTTGCTGATGGCAAATTTCTAGGAATTAGGCAGTTAATGTATGGCCTCTAGCAAAGCCTTTCTCCTTAAAGGACAGGCTATACATGTAATTTACACAGATAAGGTGAAACATCAAGAAGGGAAAAAGAAAATGAATCTTGCATTTTGTTTTCTTTAAATAAATATGCTATTTTCTACTCATGCTAATTGCTCAATATAAAAATATTTTGTTAAGAAAATATTTCATGGTTTGAAATAAGTCTGTAAGTGATATATTGCATTTTGGTACAATCTTCTAGTATTATTAACATGGCAATCTTCAGTGAATTTTAGTGGGAATGACTACAAAGCATGAGAATACTCCATTAAAAGCATCGAAATTCAGTTTATAGCTGATAGAGTACAATAGATCACCACTGTCAGAAGCCATCAGTTTTAGGAAGGGTCAATTTGAAATGAAGTAATGAACTTTGGCTTAAGTAAAATGTCAAGTATTAACTATCAGATGGCAAAGATATTACTCATTTCTATCACATCTATTTCTATGACAAGTGGAAACAATCTGTGATTATGAATGAGTACGATGCTATATTAGACAGAACTCTTTTGTTTGAAAGTGACAGAAATCCAATGTACTATTTGTTAGATTAAGATTGCCTGTGAAGTAGGGAAAACACAAAATAACAGTTGTCTAATGACATGAAAGTTGATTTATCTGTTAGAGAAACTGACACAGAATCATAGAGCAGTCTCAAAGTTCCCAGTAAATTGAGTTCCTTCTCCCACCCTGCATAAGCGAATCCAATGTCTGACTTACACTTTCTGTATCGAGATGTGGGCCTCAATTCCCATGCATTATGTTTACACAGTATCTTGTAAAATGGAAAGAGGTGAGGGGAAACGACTCTTAAATGTACAATTTCTAGCACAGTGGCACATGAAGACAAGTCTTGTCTGCAGTGCCATATTTCATGTCCATGTCAGTTTGAGTCCCGGCATCTCCTCTTCCAACATAGATATTTGCTGAAGGCCTGGCAGGTGCAGGGAGACCCAGAAGAAGCTCTTGGCTCACAGCTTCGCAGCAGCACACCTTAGGTTGTTCCAATAAGCTAATCAAGCAGGTGGAAGGTCTCTCTCTCTCTTGTTTCTTTCCCTTTATCTTTTTCTGTAATTTTTTTAGAATAAAATAAATAATTTTTAAGAAGTACAATTTATGAATTCTCATATCTTCTATTGACTGGCAGACCCCTAGAAAGGATGGGCACATCCACCTTCAGGAAGGGTTGACAAATGTATCCTTTTGTCAGATTTCTAGAATACCTAGCCTATTAATAAGGGAGGAGTGAAGAATCATTATTGCGGACAAGCCAGTAGTGACAAACACACTAAAACTAGTCCAAGTGATAATTGGAGTTATGAAATAGGATGGGTTGCAAAACTCAGAGAGAAGCGGATTTGACTTCTGCAGCAGTGAAGTGGAAAGTGGCCTTCTCTCTTTGTCTCCATGTGCATTCTTTTGTGTTTTCTTTCCAGCCCTGAGAGCACACATGGGTACTGACAAGGCAGAGGCTATGCTTTGCTAGTTTATGGTGCCTCTTCACCTCAGTTTCAAAATTCATCACAGCTGCTTAGGTGAATTCACTGGCCTCAGTCACCATTCTCAGTCTAAAAACAACTCAGATCCAGGAGGCTGGGCTCAGACATACACAAGCCATCCCCGTAACTTGTGAAGATGGGGCAATTCTCCAAATAAAAAGACAGCAGGTTACACAGTTATGTCCGCTCTTATGTTCTTATCATGTAAGTTTTAAGTATCATAAACTTCTTTCTTGGCTTGCAGAATGATTGTCTTTAATTCCCAATTCTGATTGTTGTTCCTTTCTATTAGATACAAATCTCCATGACAGGTTTCACACTTCAATTTCTAGTCATATATGACTTTTGGAAAAAACTTGTGTATGTATTTATTTATTTGAAAGGCAATGCAGCAGAGAGAGCAAAAGAGAGGCAAGGGACTTGCATTATATGAGTCTTTCACCAAATGGCTACAACACCCTGACGTGCAACAAGGAAACACTGGGAGCTCCATCTTGGTCTCCCATACCTGTGACCACGTCCCATGTTCTCAATCTGCCTTCCATTTCCTCCCCAAACACATAGCAGGACGCTGAATCATAAGCAGAGCAGCTGGGGCATGAACTGGCACTGCGATAAGGTCTCAACCTAGTGTGCCACAACCTCCACCCCTTATGACCTGATTAATTAATATTGAATATGAGGTATTCACTTTTCATGCTGCTGCAAAACAAACTCACTTGTTTCTAAGTGATATGCACAAAGTTGATAGTTTCTATATGAATTTTAACTGAGTAGTTCATCAGCTGTTTTTTTTTGTTTGTTTGTTTGTTTTTCCTGATTTAGTCTCTTGGATCAGCAGAAAAAGAATACCAATGTAAGGGACATGAAGATGCTTTGATTATAATAAAAGCTAGCTGCAAGTGTTCTAAAACTAATGTTTCTGGGTTTTGTTGAGCTTTCCTCATTAAATTTCTGAGCCATATAAAACCATTTTTATGGCTTGATTGTTGCCAAATTGTATTTAATTAATTAAAGGGGCTACTGTTGGGCTTCCTTCTTTTCTTTAGGCAAGGTAGAAAATAACAGCTTGTTTTTTCTTGTTTTACTTTTTTCCTTTGTGAAACAAAGATTACAGATGCTCTAATGTTAATGCGCTGCCTTGTGCAAGGAAGAATAGCAAATGGTATGACTACTAGGAAATGATTTCTATTGCTCTCTGTGGTCTAGCTTTCAGGAGTCCACCCCAGTTAAACAAAAACATTATGTTCTGTAACTCTAAATAGATGGGGCAAGCAGGGCTTCATAAATGCCTCTAAGTCATTGAGGCGTACAGAGCTACAATCATTCAGACATAAAAGTAGTTCATATAATACTTAGGTTGATGTTATGAGATGATTTTATTTTATTTTATTTTACTTCGAACAATGTACCTGTATTCCCGGTGTTTGACCAATACCCCACACACTTTGTAACAGATGGAAACTACCAGCATTTGTGAAAAGAGAGATGCAATGAATAAACCCAGTAATGTGCCCAAACTCACACACTCAATGACAGAGTCACAGTTTGGCTCTTAATATAAGGAGTTTTAAATCATGTGTTCTAAATTACATTATCAGCTTACAATGCCTTCAGGATACTTCAATTTATGAATAACATTTTCTAGTTTTTCTCTGAGAGAATGTAATTGTATTTTGTAATATTTGTGATGATGTGAGTTCTGTAGAAGTTTCCATCTGCACTTAGCACTGATACATGTTTTATTAGGTCAAATCACTCAAAAACATCTAAGTAACTATTCATGGACTACTCAAGATTGTGTGAGCATAGCATCAAACCAAAAGTATAGATATTATGATAGATAAAGACTAATATTATACGAAGTAGAGATATAGTTTATAAGCAAAGTGATGACCAAAGGCATCCGTGATGTAACATAATTTTTAAAAAAGATTTATTTCATTTTTATTGGAAAGTCAGATATCCAGAGAGGAGGAGAGACAGAGAGGAAGATCTCTCGTGGCCACAACAGAGGGAGCTGCGTCAATCCAAAGCCAGGAGCCAGGAGCTTCTTCCAGGTCTCCCACATGGGTACAGGGTCCGAAGGCTTTGGGCTGTACTTAACTGCTTTCTTAGGATACAATCAGGGAGCTGAATGGGAAGTGGGGCTGCCGGGATTAGAACCAGTGCTCATATGGGAACCCTGGGTGAGTGTAAGGCTTTAGCCACTAGGCTACTATGTTGGACCCTGATGAAACAAATTTTATCACATGGTTTTAAATGTAGATGAAGTGTGTAGGTGTACAGCAAGAACGTCAGTGCATTAGGTTGAAGTGAACCAGGTGGGAATCAGGATGACAGAAACGGGCAGGGACAATTGTGTAAAAGCTGTGTGAAATGATAACCGTTGACTCTTCTGAGTGATGTTGGAGATGCTGAGGTTTTCAGGCAAAAAGCAAAATCTCATTCATGATTGTAAGCAATTTGGAGGCAAATGCAGGAAGGAAATGGGGCAGGAGGGAGCTCCAATGAGATTTTTGTCAATGGTCAATGATTAGCCCTTTTTGAAACTTTGCAGATTGCAAACAATGGGATTTAATAAAACCAGGTCTCTTGATAAAACACAAATAGTTCAAGTCTTCGAACTACACAGACACAATGAGATTGGCATAGTTACAGATTTTGAGTGTTGTAATTGGTGTTTAGTTATATCTCATTGTTTAGTTCATTGCTCACAATGGTGGTGAGGCTGTGGAAAACTTGAACTTGCATTCATTGCAATAAATAAATAAATAATGGGAATAGATAATTGGAATTCTATTTAGGAAGGCAGCTGGCAAGTTTCTTGCAAAAATAGTCAAACTTCTATAGAACGATCCACCAAGAGTGATTCTTGGGATTTACCCAAAGCAGCTAAAATTTATTTCCTTAGAAAAACCAGTACAAGGATTTTTGAAAGCAGTTTCATTCATAAGTACCCAATATGGGAAGTAATTATGACACCATTCAGGAGGTGAACGGGTTAGTAATTTGTATTACATCTAGACAATGAAATCATTTTCAGTGTTAAAAGGAAATGACAATCAAGTTAGGAAAAGAGAAGGAACAATCACAAATACAGACCAGCAAGGCAAGGAAGCTAGCCAGTAAAGGATTCATATTATATGATTCCAGTGTAATGCCTGTCACTGCAAGGCAGTCTATGGACATAGTAAACAGCTGGTTAGTTGCCAGACGCTTGGGTTGAGCAAGCAGAACACAGAACAATTTCAGGGTAGTGAAATATTTTTATGATACCCTAAAGGAAGATGCTTGTCTTCTTACATTTTTCCAAACCCATTTGATGGCATACACAGTACTGAGTTCGCATCATAGAGTGGCTGTGGTTGTAACGTGTCCGCACAAGTTCCTTTATTGTCATGAAAGCGCTGCTTTGTTGAAGTTGGCGCAATGCTATGGTGGAAATGTCTGTGTTAGAGGTGGGGAGAGAAGTGGGACATTTCTGTGTATGCTCCTAAAATTACTGGTAAGATAAAGCTACTTTAAAAATAAAGTCCAAAAGATGAGTAGATAACTAATTAAATCTTTAGAAGCACAATAAGGATTGTGAAATTTTACTAAAATATATACAATGGTCCCCTTTCTAACTTGCTTACTGTTGCACGTTCTTAATTTCTTGTTTTCTCATTTTCTTCTTGATTTCATTTTTATCTCAAATAAAGAAGTCAGGAGTCTTTACAGCTTTTATAGAGTCAAAGTCCGTTATTATAATTCATCAGTAATGCAGTTATTTAAATGTAAAACAGGCTGTGGAATCAACTTCAAACAATAAAGTTTAAGTCAATTAATTAGCTAATAGGATCAACTTGGAAAATATTCATCTTTGCCATAACATTGGTCAGATTTTCAAATGAAATGATGTCACTAAAATAAGAATGTTTTTGATAGTTATTTCATAAAATATACAATTTTGTCTTCCCCTCCATTGAACAGTTTAGTCTTCTAAAAAAGTATAACTGAAAGATTTACATAAAATAGAGTATTTGATATAAAAAATTCAGATTATTAATTTTGCTTGTACCTTACTGAGTAGTTCTAAAGAGTATGAGATCTTATTGAACACAAAGTTGGATATGCATCCATGCAAACTTTGTTTTCCTTTCCGAATGAGCACACTTGTGAAACTGATTTCCTCCGTAGCACGGCCAGGTGGAGAGATGGAGGTCACCCCTGTGTAACAGCATGCTCCCCCTGGATCAACGGGAAGCCGGCGACGCTGTCTTTCTCAGTGCCCAGATGGGCCAAGTCCTGCAGAATCGTCCGCAGCCATTACTCTGTGCATCTGATGTGCAATTGATTTCAAGATTACAGACAAGAGGGGAAGGCCTGTCAGGCTTGACTGCCTCCTGTCAATGCAGGCGCTCGGGAAGAGTGTAATTCAGCAAATTTTTGTCAATTTGGGTGAGGCAGGGTGGAATCCTGACAGGGTGATTCTTTACTTGTCATGCAGTTGCATAGTGCGGTGGGGCACCTGCTCTTTGGTGCCTGGGCAGTGACTGGTTGGCCCTAAAAGCGCATCATCCTTCATGGCTCAACTTCATAGACAACTCCCGTGAAGATTTTGTTTTCTGAACAGGAAAGAAAAAGGGAAAAATATTGTGGAAACGAGAGTTTATTCTCTCAAATCTACCCAAGGTAATCCTCTGGGATTCTCCCAGAATTCCTACCTTATCTTCTATATTGCAGAATTATTCACTGCCCCCTCCATTTGTTTGTTTGTTTGTTTTAATTTTAGATATCCTATAGATTATAAAACACTTGCTTTGTAATCGTATCATTGATTGGGGAAACGGAGAGTGCAATGGCTCTGGGACAAGGACGAATATTCTGTAAGCATCGCCATAATTACATTCTGACTTGGATTGTGCGAATCGGGTTACAATAATTGTGTCATGTACAGATGGATTTAAAATTGCACATCAGGCTGTGCTAAATCATGTGAAAAATGTTTGAATGAAAACATTAATTACATCTCATAGGTAAACATCAAGGAGACTAGACAAGTCATGCTTCCTTTTTTTTTTTTTTTTAACGCTGAAAATGTCAGAGCAACTTGACTGCAAATTCCCTAGGGTCCCACTGTTTTGTCATATTTCATCTGCTAAACAACTTCTTGAACATTTCGATTGTTGCTGGATGGTTTAGAAATCATGATAATGTTAAAGTGTTTGTTCTCCCAAGCTCTTACTAAAACTTTACAATGGGAGAGAGGGGCCCATTGGAATGAAAGGTGCATTCAATTTAATATATACTAAGAGCTCAGGCGACTATTGGGTAGAAATAAATCCAAGGATAAAAGATGAACAAAGCACCATAGTCAGTTAGAATGCAGTTTTGAATACAAAAGTTAGAATGTAGTTTTGAATACAAAAGAAGATATGAAACCCAAACCAAACAAATGCAAATAAACATATAACGGTGTTTTGTGATTTCAGATTAAAAAGCACTTTAAAATAGTCCATCCAGATGTTCAGGAAAGTAAGAGATACCCTTGGCGATATTACGACTTGTAATATCTGGTATTTACCAAGCTGGGGTGTTCAGTCTGGTGAATTTTCCCCCTGTGCCTGTTGATGAATCTTTTGACTCAGGCAAGAGGTACATTGGTAATATAATGTTGAATTAAATTTGCTAATATTTTATTAAGGATGCTTGCATGGTTCTCCATGAGAATTATTGATCTGTAAAGATCTTCTCCGGTAATGTCTACATCTGGTTTGTGGATAGACTTAATCCTGTCCGCATACGTTAAACTGAGAGATTTGGGGTAAATTAGAACGAGCTTCTTACATTTTGAGAGACACCCATAGAAAAGTCATCTAGGCTCTAGAATCTTTTGTGAGAATGTTTCAAATTGCGCTTCTCAAGTTTTGTCAGATATACAGGAGAAGTCAGATCTTCAATGTGTTCTGTGATTTTTGACAACTTATTTTTTTTACAGAGAAATTCGTACTTGTCTTCTAACAAGTCGAGTTTACTAACCTACAGTTGTTCACAGTATGTCTTATGCTATAACACATGACAAATCCATGGTAACATCTTTTCTTAAAGTATTTAGTACGATCATTTTTGTCAGATGAGTTAGAATGTTATAGATTTTGCATTTTTACCAATGAACCACCAGCTATTTACTTCTATTCTTCTTTCCTTTGCTTTTATGCTTTCTGTTAATTCACATTGAGTTGAATCCTGTTATTCTAGAACTCCAGATTGAAAATGCCCAAGTACATTCATTTTAGACATTCTTTTCTCTCTTCTTTTTTTTTATGTATTTATTTAAGAGAGGGACAAAGAAAGGAAGGGAGAAGCAAAGAGGACAAGGGGAAAAGGTCAGGAACTTCTCAGTGGTTCACTTTCCAGTGGCCTGACTGTCACACACAGAGGCAGCGGCCCAAGCCCTTGCAGAGGTTTTGGCTGCCTGCTTAGGCACATCAGCAGGATGCTGACCTGGAAACAGAGTGCTTTAGGCTCAACTTAGCCCCATGTCGCCAGACGCAACCTGGCTTCGTCAGAAGCCACATCAGCCCATCTAGTTTTTCCTGTTTGCTTTTAATGATAAGCTGAGTTCCCCAAGCATTACTTAAGATTGGTGCAGCAAATGCTTATTTTTTATTTCTGAAATTCAATTTAAAAGTGCATGACATTTCTAATTTATAAAGTCATAGTAATTACAAAGTAACATTAAAATGGGATTCGTTTCTGGCCTTAAGAGACTTATAGATTCAATTTATATGTCATTTTTTTCAATAGTTATGATAATCACCATACTTTTATAAAAAATGAGCTATAAAACATTTGATGATTATTCCCTATGCCCAATACTATAAAATGATCAATTTAGAGGTAAAATAAATGATGTATAATTATTGATTAAAAATATTTATCTGCATTACAAGCATGTGGATTAGATTTAAAACAATAAGGAATGTAGAAGAACATAAAATTTAGATTACTATGAAAAACATTTAAGCCATCATGGAACTGTTCTATTCCACAACACATCTATATGTAAGTTTGTATACGTATGCATATATAGTATTGTGGAAGTTATTTCATTTTTAAATATATGATTAATTTTTACTTTTGTAAAAATGCAGTTTAAATCTGCTAGGCCATATTGGTTTTCATTACTCCTTTAGCTGTTGTTTAAGCAAAAAATAAAATTAGCAAATATCACTGGGCACCACAAAATATATTTGATAATTAATAATAAAATCCTTTGTTGTAGAATATTTGATAGCAAGAGTAAGATGCAATAAAAAGTAGATAAAATATATCTCATATTTTAAGAAACAGGTATTAACCTCAGGATCATGGTGCAAACAGAGGCATTGTCTGAGTAGAAGTAAATTATACAGAATAACAGACACATATGTTACTTTATACAGTAATTTATTATATAGCAAGGCAATATGTGAAATATATATATATAAACTCCATTGAAGATGTCTTGCTTTTATACCTTTTAAAGCAAATATCATCAAATTTTAGCCTGTAACTGGAAGAGTGTTTATTACACTCAATTGGTTAAATTTGATTACATACCCAAATAAATTCCAAGAAAACGATGCATGGGTTGCAACATATGATTTATTGGGGGGGCAGCTAAAAATTAAGTTCACCATAATTTCTATCAAAAGTGGTTCCTCATTGCTTTGTTTTTCCTTCTTCGAAGATTCTCTGTGTTTGTGTCACAGCCTGAAAGATTTTTACATGGTTTTCCATTAATGCTGATGTTGTAAGTTAGCTAACCAAACTTTTCTGATTCTCTAAAGAAACTTACTATTTCCTGCAACATTGCAAATATAAGCTTCTAAAGGAAAGAAATCAATTTCTGTACATATATATATACACACATATATACACATATATATCTCTAAACATAGCTACCTTTCATGTGAAGATATGCATTATTATAGTATATCATATGCACCTTATATATAAATATGACAGTATTGCTTTATATAGAGATAAGCAAAAATGTGATAATACATAAAACAATTATTATCAGTTTTCCCCAATTCATGGAAAGAGTGTTATAAGAAATTCTCAGCATTGGAAAAGAAAGGAAGGAAGGAAGAAAGAAAGAAAGAAAGAAAGAAAGAAAGAAAGAAAGAAAGAAAGAAAGAAAGAAAGAAAGAAAGACAGAAAGAAAGGAAGGAAGGAAGGAAGAAAGGAAGAAAGGTAGGTTGTAGTCCATTTGCCAAGTTCACAAAAATTTTTTTTTGTTAGTTTCATATTTAGAGCAAGTATTTTCATCTCTTTATGAAGGAAAACACAATTAGTACGGATAATAATTATTTTGGTTGAAAAGTTTTGGTGAGGGTGGAAGTTCCTACTTTGCTCTGTGTTAATTCCTATTTTCAAGCACCGGTGAACTCTTCACTAAGCAGAGGCCACGGAGTGCAGTAATGAATGGCAGTCCATCTTGCACTTCTACATTCAATCAAGCTGGGCTGTGGTACCTGTATTTTAGGCCTGTTTAGTATCACATGCGTGGAGAGTGAATGAAACTGCTGCTGACGAAGACTTTACAAAGTTAAGTATATCTGGGGAGTTTTTCTTGTTTGTTTGATAGAGGATTTTTCAGTTTACTAAGACAAAAATTGCTTTCAGCACTCCAATCGTGGGCACATTGTTTACATACAGATCCTCGGGTGAGCTAAGTCACAGATATGTATCCTAAATGTCATCAGGGGATGTCTGTGTTAATCCATCCCCCTCTTTTTTTTTTTTTCCAGACAAACATGCCCTTGGCAGCTGTATTCAGAATTCAATGATGCTGTTTAATTGACAATTTAAAATTTGCAACATGCAATGTCTGTATCTCTAATCCCCAAATGATATTTATGCCTCTTGTAAGTCGTAAGCAGGCCAAGGGCATTGAGGTCTTTAAGTTTCAAGAGGCAGAGCCTGTGGGGTCTGGAATGTACATCAGCCTGGACATATGTAACCTGCTGAGAAATAGCAGTGGTACAGAAAAATACGGTTTTATTTCTTGATCAGAGTAAGTTAAATGGTTCTTTATTTCCTCCCTTTCATTATGTATTTCTAACTCAGTGCTGTGAAACCCACTGACAGTAAATCCCTGGAAACCAGGGCGAGAGAGGGAGGAATTGTTTACATGTAAGGAAATTGCAATGACCCCCTACAGTTTTTTGGGGGATACAATTTGCAGACCACTTGTATCGAGTGTAATTTTACCAAGGGCAAATTTTTGTTTGTGGTAGAAGTTAAAGGTCCCTCTGAATATGCCAGGCAGGAGAAATTTATGACAGAGTGAGATTCCTGTTATGCTAATAGCCCACAAAAAATAAAATAATTATAACCAATTATTATAATATCTTAGATTGTGTAGACTTTGAAGGACAAACTCAATCTATGGGGAAATTCATGAAAATAGAAGGGACAGGAAATGACTTATTAAAGAGAACATGAGCAAAATACAGAATAATGGCCCCAAAGTTTCATAGATCAATATTAAAAGTATAATTCTGATGAATTTGCATTTTTATCATAATGGATTTTTTTTCTTATTCAGTGATAAGCATTGCATACAAATACTATAGATACCTGTTTTTTTCCTGTTGGGAGAAAATTTCCACAACAGCTTTGAGGTATTTTATGAGGAGTGAGATTGCTAACTAATGAAATTTTGTCTAAAATTTGGAAGACTGAGCAACAGTCCATTGGTGATAGCAACTGATACCACTCATGTCCATCCAACGTCTGTTTTAACAATGTGAAAAAAAATGGAAGGGACAACTGCTTTTGCATGTTGAATGCTGGCATTATCGGCCGGTCTGGTAACTTAGAAAAAGCAAGAATGATTCAAACCCCAAATCTCTAGAAGGAAAGAAACAAAACAGAAACAAATAAGTAACAGACTAAAGAAAAATCGGTGAAATGAAAAATTCGTTTTCTGAAAAGATGAACAAAATCGTTACTCCTTTCATTACCCTAACAACACAAAAAAATGGAGGGCGGAGGTGGTAATCAGAAATATAAATGAAGACATTGTGGCTAATACCACAGAAACACAAAGGTTGTTAGAGATTACTATGGACAATCTGTTGACATTATATTGATAACCTAGAAGAAATGAATAAATTCATAGAAAAGAAAATCAAAGAAAAATACACCTCATGATTCCTGAGGCAGCAGACTCGTGCGATGATTTGGAATGTCACCTGCCCTGTGATAATAGATCTCTTCATTACTGGAACATTCAATTGACAAGGCATCTCGGAAAAATGAGAAAGGGAAAGAGAGAGACATCATCGAAACAAACAAAAACTGCAATGCATGAAAATGGAGCAAAGAAAAATAAGACAGCAGGCGAACAGTTTGTAATGTATTACTTGAGGCGCTTGCATCCCAAACTGGAGTACTGAGATTCCGGTCACCACTGCGTTTCTGATCTCAGTTTCAAACTAGTGCTCATGTTTGAAGTTAGCAAGAGATGGCGCCCCTGCCAACCTCGTCTGAGGCAGAACTTTTCTCAGCTCCCTGCTTTCACTGGATCAATCCCCAATCATTCTGAGCATTTGCAGAGTGAACTGGCAGAAAGAAGATTCTCTGTCTTTCTCTCTCAGTGTCCTGTTAATAATAACATTCTTAAAGTAAATACAGAAAAGGAGATTGAAAACATTTGATAACTGAAGAAATACCCCATTCCTCTAGTGAGACCACTGACACCTGCATCCATCCCATAATTCCAATCTTGGCTGCTCCACTTTCAAACCAACTACTTGCAAGTGCACCAAACAAAGCAGTGGAAGATAGTTGAAGTTCTTGGTTCTTTGCTCACACAAATGATCTATTTTGTGGGGATCTTGGGTTTGGATGCTCAACCACATCCATGCATGCAAGCTAACGGAAGATTGTTTCTCTCCATCTTCATGGCTGTGTCTTTCAAACAAATATCTTTCATCTGCTGATTCACTCTCCAAGTGGCCATAACGACCGGATCTGAGCCAATCCGAAGCCAGGAGGCAGAAGCTTGTAGGCACATCTCATAGGAGGGTGCAGGATCCTCAGGCTTTGGGCTGCTCTCCTGCTATTCTAAGCACAATTAGGAAGCTGGATGTGAACTGGTGCCCACATGGGATCCTGGCGCATGCAAGGCAAGAACTTCAGCTGCTAGGCTACTGCACTGGATCCTCTATGGTTGTTTTATAGACCTCTAACATTTTAAAATACAAATGGAATACCTTAATAGTACAGGAATAAGCACCCAGAAATGTTCAACTTTTCAGAAAATCTCTCAGTCATCATGAGAGATTTTTTAAAAAGAAATCAAATAGCCAATAGAAGTAAACCTAGAAGATAGAAAAGTAATCACGAGACTAATAATAATAATAATAATAATAATAAACCACAGAGGAAAAACAGAGAAGAATTAAGAAAGAAAGGAAAGCATAGAAGGAAGTGACGGAGAAAGAAAACTGGCATTAATGAAATACATACAAAACATTGGCTGAGTTTACTGTTGTTTATAATCCTGAGTCCAAGGTTCTGCTAATTGATCCACACACATCACCTGTTTGCAGTGCACTTCATACCAACTGCTAGTATCCTGGTTGATACAGAAAAAAAGCTGAGTATTTCCATTCTTAATTTAAGCCTATTAAGGAGAACTTGAACATTAGTGATTATTCTAGATGTTTTCCCTGAATCCTGTGTTTAGGCAAAGAACAGATTATCATTATGTAAGTAGATTTGGGATGACTTTGCGAGGACCTGTTTGAGACGAATTATCTAATAGAAAAGAAACAGGGGATCCTCCGAAGCAGAGGGCCTATAATGGAAGACGGCTTGAAACCTAAAATTATACAAAAACTCAGGGAAGCACAAATGATTCTGTATGGAGGGAGACCGAAAAATAATCATGAGACATAAAGAATGAATCCAGACAGCTGGTTACCAATTAGACCTAGGAGGACCTTATGGCCTAATGTGAAACCTCACTTTATTTGGAAAGAAATCTGTAATAATATTGATACTCAGGGTAATAACAATAATGCTTATAATAATAAGAGAATCTGTACATTTCTTGCACATATTTGTTACCCAAGGTTGGTAACCACTTTTTTTTTTACTCTTTCCGTATTATCTGAATTGTCACTAATATCATCTAAGAGCATAACAAGAAAATGCCTGTATCTGAGTTTATATTTTATTTTTTTTAAAGATTTATTTTTATTATTTTTTGATTGGAAAGGCAGATATACAGAGAGGAGAGACAGAGAGGAAGATCTTCCATCCTATGATTCACTCCCCAAGTGAGCGCAACGGGCCGATACTACGCCGATCCGAAGCCAGGAGCCTCTTCCGGGTCTCCCACGCGGGTGCAGGGTCCCAAAGCTTTGGGCCGTCCTTGACTGCTTTCCCAGGCCACAGGCAGGGAGCTGGAAGGGAAGCGGGGCTGCCGGGATTAGAACCGGCGCCCATATGGGATCCCGGGCGTGTTAGGCGAGGACCTTAACCACTTGCGCCACCGCACCGGGCCCTGAGTTTATATTTTAGAAAATTACTTTAGCGTTAGCATGGGGGGCAGGCAACAGGAATAGGTGAGTATCCAGAAGCAGAATAAGAGCTACCAAGGGGGATCAAAACACTTTCCAAAAATTAAACAGAGAGGAGCAAGCTTGACAAGGAAGGCAGTAAATTTCATGCCAAGTCAGAGTTGGTTGCATGGCCATTCCCAACTCTTTGGACCTTTACTTCTTCACTAGTAAATTTTCCCAGGAAGGAAACGCAATCCGAAGGTCTCCAAAGAACCTTCTTATTTGTTTGGATGACATTGAGACTTATTTGTCTGTAGAAATTTATTTGGGAAAGGGTTCTACAGGGAAAAGTGGAAACAGCATGGAAGTCAGCAAAGGATACATGAAAGAAAAATCTTCTGTTCTAGCCAGTCTGTTTTCAACCTTTTTAGAGACCTCAGAAGGCTCTTGAAACGAGTACCTCCAAATTACCCCAAGGACGCAGAACAGCCGGGATATTTATCTGTAATATTTGTTAGCTTCTACTCGATGATTGTTGCAGAGGGCAATAGCTTTCCTGAACTTCTAGGTTGCCCTGCTCTTGGTTTTATCGAGCTGCTGTGGTGCTGCAGCGAGCCTGCATGAAGAGGACAAACACTTGCTTGGAGCCGGAATGAAATCATTGTGGACAGGTACTGTCCTGTCCTGTGCATCAGGAAATGGACAAACAATATTTCAATCAACTTTGTCCATCCGATCACACTTCTTTGACTTCTAGCTCTCTAGAATGGCTTTTGGTTTCAAGCCATACAACTCAGAAATTGCTTTCTGTTCTTTAGAAAGTCACCTGTTCCTCTGTCCAGCCTGGCGCCTTCCAGCTTGTTTTGGATTCACTAAATACGCCTAATTGCATGAACCAGTCTCTTTTTCAAACTCTTTCATATATATATATATACGGTCCTTTACTCTGGAGAATCCTGTTTTTTTAAACACAATGTGTAATTATTCAAATTAAGGTAATAGGTTTGAAAGAGAATGTACAACAACAGTTTATCTTAGGTAGAATCTTCCATAATTATTAAAATTAAAAATACTCTTATGTAATTAATTGAATGAAAGATTAACCATTGAAAGATATTGTTAATTCTGAAATCAAATTTAAAATGTGAATTTAGTTATCAGATACAAATTAGGAGAATCTCATATACAAATTACTAAGCTTTGCATTTAAAATCATACGTTAATTCATTTTATTAGTTATTGTTAATACTTGCACTCATTCTTATATTTAACATCATAATTACATAATTGAAAAGTTGGCACGTTAAAAATTATCTTTTTATTCTATTTTTATTTTATTTTTAGGTTTTTTTTGTTTTTATTTTTTGATGAACTTTTATCCTAGGGGCTTAGCAAAGATAGGTTTTAACAGGTGGGTGAAATGTTTCTATAAGGATTAACTTTGATTTGATGTTTTAACACATCAACTTTGGAAATCTATTGCTTGATAGAAAAAAAAGCTTTTATGTAATTGCATAGATATGATCTTCGTATTTGTACAGATCATTTTATTCTAGTATATATCAGAATTATTCTTTCATAGAAACCAAAATGAATAAACATCAATTTGTCTATTTTTCAAAAGAAGTATCTCTTCAAATCATCCTCTCATAAATGCATTTATTCATGAAATATTAATAACTCATGGTACAAGACTCCAATTTCTATGAATATATTTGCTCAGATGGTCTGATTTTGATATATAGCAAAAATAATTATTACCTAATGATTATACCCTGTGTGAGTGAAGGAAAAATACAAGAAAACATGTGTGGCTTAGAAAGACATTTTAAAAGATACACTGAATTGCTAGAATGGAAAAAGAAATTCAAATCATTCAGTTAAATCAAAGGCAATGTGTCCTTTAAATATCTAGAAATAGTAATAAATTTTCATCGACATCTGCAAAAATAAAGCTGGTGAAGGCTCCCCCAAGGTCCCTGGACAGCAGAAAAGTTCCTACTGTGGTCAGTGAAAACTTCTCACACCCTGCCTACCAGGGTGACCCATCTGACATGCAGGGAAACTTGTTGGACCCCAGGAATATAAAACTCAAGAGTTGGCCCTTGACTCTACCTGGTGGCTGGAGTACATTCAGTCACCTCCTGACATTCTGGCTATTTTGGCCATGTGGAATGTGAACCAGAAGAAAGATGTCTCCTTTCTCTTAAATCTGTCTTTCAAATATGGAAATAAATATTGAAACAAACCAAAACAACAAGAACAAGAATAACTACAACAAAAAAGGAATTGTTTCTTTTGCATGTTAGATGGCCCCAAATGGAGGACAAACATAGCTCTTTTAATACAGACCCTTCTCACTTTATGAAAGTATTTCAGACACTTACCATGCCAGTGATTTGACTTGGAAGGGTGTTTTCATTATTTTCACCAATGCTGCATGCAAAAGGAAAAGTCGCACATCTGACCTATGGCCCAAAAATGGGCTGATAAGATTCACACTGGAACCAGTGACTGACCAGTTACTGAACCTCCTATGTACTTATCAGCACAGTGCTTTTGGAAGGCAATGGCAAAATCACGTGCCCACATAAAACATGTAGGAAAAGCCATTATAAAAACCATCAATTGCAGCAGGAGATTAATGAATATCCTACCATATTTCAATTTAGACTGTCTGAGGCTTTGCAAACATCTGCTGACTTAGATTCTGAAAGTCAAGAAGGCCTTGTCATCTTTGCTATTCACACCATTAGTCAGGTTTCAACACATATCAAATAAACACAATATAAAAATCAACTAGGTACTCCTTTCCCCACTTGGCTAGACTTTGTCATCAAGGCTCTTAATAACTGGAAAGAGACCCTTTGGATTGAAAGGGTGGAGAAGGGGAACACGCAGACAGAAGAAACAGGCCATGGCAGCTGCCCTTGATAGTCATCAGCCCACACAGAGGTCTCTGGGCTGATCCATGTCATTGGCACCAATACCTGTCAGAACACCTTGGTCTTTTGCTGCCACTAACCAGGACACATGGATCAGGTATGCCACACCCTACCTCTTGTCCCCATTCAATTAATGAGCAATTCATGAGCAGAAGGGACACTGGACACAGGGCTGTTCCTCTCTGCTTCAACTGTGGGTACCGTGCTATCACAGACGCCTTTAACTCTGTGCCTCCACTTTGAAGAGCCCAATGGAACAGAAGGAGGTGACCTTCTGCTTCTCTGCCGATGCACCCCAGAATCCAATCTAGCTTCTGTGCTTTTCCATGTGCACGACTGAGGGCACATCATCCTCACTGTGTCAAGCAGCAAAACAGATATTTTAGTGGACACAGGGCCACCTACTCTGTCCTTGCCATTATCTGTAGATGCAGTTTTCAGTCATCACTCCATCTTGCGCATTTTGACAATAAATCCAAGCCCAGAAGCTTCCCCTCCCGTGTAGTGTGCACCTTAAGGAGGAATGCCTAACAGATTTATCACCTTGAGAAAAGTCTCTCACCTCTACATGAAAGGGACAGTCCTTTTCAGCCAACTGATGCAGTTTTGTGCCTTGGTTGGAGTTGTCCTTCAGAATCAATGGGTTGCTGGAACAGACGCAGTTCCTATTGGGGCAGAATATCAATGTCTCACATGTAAAACTTGTATACTCTGGCTCTTGCTGATTCCTCATATCATTACCTTTCACCCAAATCCATAAGCCTTCTGTTGAACAAATGAATTCTGTCCATTCTGTCCAGAATACAGTAAGTCAAATCCTAAAGAGTCATACAACAAGGGTATCAACCCCTCTCGTGTCAGATTTCTCCAGATGGACCTGCCTACACTCTCCTGAGTTTTACAAGAAATCAGCTCTTTCTTGAGAGCCCTCCCACTGTAGCCAGCACCTTGGGAGACCCCAGTCCCCTAGCAGATCAGCTTTTGTCCAACAGAGGAAGATATGGAAGATGAGATCTCCATGCCAATGTCAAAAAGAGATAACATTTGCTGTCTCAGAGGAGACTGTGGGGCTCAATTCAGCCAAATAGCAATCAGAAAAGTCCTTAGCTATGGACAGTGAGAACTTCCCAGCTCTGTCTGAACAGGCAGCCTATCTGACTTGCAGGAAAACGACTCTGCAACAAGAAAACAAAAATCCGGCTTAGTTGTGAGAAAGCTGGCTGCCCCATATAAGCTCCTCAAATCCCAGTTCCTGGGCAGTAGACTCTCATTGCCCTACTCATTGCTTCTTCCACAGTGTATTCAATAAATCTGTCCTTACTCACTGTGTGTGAGCACTCTGGTGAATTCTTACAGCACACTCAGTACAGGTCCCAGTCGGTCACTTCCTATGCTCTCAGTTAGATTTGGGTTTCAGTAAACTTAAAATACAGACTGTATCGGAGAAAATGACCTTTGATCATTTGAGAATTGCATATCCACAAAGGACACCAGGGACAATTCTGGACAGCTTGTTTTCCTAGTTCCTTGGAATGTTTGGGATTAAAAAAATTTTTTTTCAGCAGTTTTGGAGCCCTGTGGAGTCAGCATGTTGTGCTTGAAGTAGTGGTAGTCACTGCTCTCATCTGGTTGCCTTCTTTGGTACATATTTCATAAAATCTATTAAATATGATTTTGATTACTGAGGTTCTTTCACACACCTATTCCATTTCAAATCCTGTTTTTAAATGTTTTATTTAGATTTCCCTTATTTTGAGACAAAAATTGAAATATTAATATGACTACAGTTAATAGAGTTCATAGCATATACTATGTGCTTTGAAGTCCTACAAATAATTTATTCGCTTCATACTTGTAACAGTCATTACACTTACTACTAAATGTATTGAAATGTAAAGACGCATTAGACTTAGAAAAGTCATTTGAATGGCAGTATGAATACTGTTGTGCTACTTACGAAATACAAGGAATATATTCATATGTTAAGAACCTATCTCTTTCTGAAGTGATTCTATTTATTATTTGTTAAGAATTATAACAATTCTACCTAACAATATTGATTATGCATGCCACCTATTAATTTTGTTCATTTCTAGATTAATTATCAAAAACTCATTAAGCAGGGAATACAAATGTAAGGTCAAAATGAGTAATAAACAAACCGTTACTTGTCTTTGTAATGCTTTTCTCTTTTCCAGATATCTTTAATTTGTAATAGGTATTCTGGAGTCAGAATTTTATTGCCATGAGTGGCATTGTGACGCAGTTGATGAAGCTGCATCCTGCTATGCTGGCATCCCACGTGAGCACTAAAATGTCTGCTGTGAAGTTGGAGCTGCAGCATCAACCCGTGGGCACGCCCTACAAGGGAGCCACTGATGACCCCACCATCATTTCCGCCGGCAGCTTGGTTTTTGACAGACAAACTGGAAATCCCTTTGAGCTGTGGGGCTTGGATAAGTCAAACACAGCAGCATGCATGCCTCAGCATTCACTGTGTTTGACTCAAATAGTGACTTAGTTGGAGGGTTGGGACTTTGCTTCGTGTATCAGTGAGATGCTCAGACAAATAATAAGAGTCAACAAAGGATTTGCAGGTGCACTTGACAGAACCTTGCTGCCTAATGCTGATTTTTGTGTGTGTGTGTGTGTGTATGGATCTTTACCAAGGAGAAGGTGGCAGGTTTCAACACTGTAGGATAAGGTGATGAGTCCATTCTTTTCTCCAAATGAGGTTTTCCTTTTCTAACTGGGTTTAGTTGCTTTTATTCTTCCTTGTCGGTAGCCTTCACTGTTGGGATACGATGTTGTAACACTAATTTGTATTCTCTGAAGAAGATATGTGAGAGAGCCTCGGTTTGTCTCATTCTTTAAAAAAAATGAGCGTTGAGCTATTTTTCCCCTTTTCTGTGGACGATGCTGCTTAGTCTTAAATGAGTGTCATATAGTAGTTTTCTCATTCATAGGACAATCTTCGGTCTGGATACTGTGTAAGCCTTCAGTGTGGCTCCAAGCTTTACAAGATGTAGATATATTCATGGAAATGCTTGAACACGTCTTATAGCAAATACTTATATCATTATCTAATTACAGAGTGTTTAGAAGTTTTTTTTTTAAGTTCATCAGCATCAGCCAGGGGAGTTCATTGAAGACACATCCATGGCAGAAGCAAGCTGGCAAGCTGGATACCGAATATAGGTATCTTTGATTGTGTTTTGAATCCAAAGAGATTTCTTTGAATAATCCATTTGACTTCTCAACTAACATTATTGATTGCCACCCATCAGATGGATCTAACATTGAGAAACAGACTGTGTGTTGACCACTTTTAATAATGTCTGAACTACAAAGGGCTATGATGCATCCCAATGTGTCCTTGCATTGTGGCCTTACATGCAAGTGTAACCTTGATGCATATCCCAATGATCTCTAAAGCAACAGGTTCACAGATCAGTTTACTCTTAAGAGGACAATTCATGGTCAGTGTCTTACTTGGTAGACAGGATTAGCTGAGACTTCTAGCTCCCCATGGAATCTAGTGCTAAGATTTCTATTTGAACTTTGGCCAATTATGCTGAATCTTGCACCTTCCTTGTTACTAATATCATCCTTAACAAGGAATAGAAATCATTACTGTGCAGTAAAGATTCATCACTTATGATGCCTTCAGTTCCTCCCATGCAGTCTATAAACTCCCATTGTTGTTCACTCAGTTAATTCCATGGGATTCCTGTGCTAAGGAACTGAACATGTTGAACTCCTGTGGTTTAACTCCATCTATATCAGAAGGCCTCAGTGGCTCATTGCTGGGCTTGTGGGGAATGCCTCAATACGCAAAGCTTAATAGGCAACTAGGAAATGAGCAGGACCTGGATTTGCAAGAGTTTTATTTCTAGGACAGTCCAACGTGTGGTCAGAGCATTTTATTCATATTTATTTAAACAATCCAGGGAATGAAAGGATACAACCTATAGCCAGTATAGATCCAATAAAAATGGTTTAGAGACTCTAGGAACATGCAAACGGATTGCCAAAAACTCTTCAATAGCAATGTTCTCTGAGACTAATTATTGAACTGTCTGTTGTTAATTTGGACAGATTTTAGAGCCTTTTATTGGAGGACCCTTTATTTTAAGGTTGGCTGCTTTGTACATATCAGTGACAGAGAAATTAAGTAAAATCTTCATGAGCAAGGAGTAGCAGAATTGTACCCAAAATAACGGTAAATTAACTGATCCAAAAAAAGGTAACAGATCCCCTGACTTAATCTTTAAAAAAAAGAGATTTACTTTATTTATTTGAAATATTGAGATATTTTGCATACCCTGTTCACACTCCAAATAAATGAAACCACAAGGGTGGGGCCAAGATAAGGCCAGGAGCAAAGAGCTCCATTTGGGACTCCCAGACATGTCACCGAGATGCAATGACTTGAGCTGTCATCTGTTGCTTCTCAAGAGACAGATTACCAGGAAGCAGAAACAGGGCTCCATCCCAGACACTCCAATATGGGATGCTGTGATCCTAAACACTGAGCTTTCTCACTGTGCCACAAAACATGCTCCTCTCTTAGAATTGATATAACTCTGCCTTGCAAACCCAGTTTATCCACGATACATTTCATTCTAATATATTCAATATATGTTTGCTATTCTTATGCACATCGCATTTATGTGATACTTTTTCCATCCAAAATATAGGATCTAAAATGGCAGCTTTTGCTTGAAATTTAGTCATAAGACCGTGGGTATGTGTACGGAAAATATTTTGTGAACACTAATCTTATTTCTATTCAGACCACACGCAATACCCTCCTCTTAGTATATTTAATATCATAAATAATAGCATTTCAACTCCCTCTTTCCTTTTTCTTCTGTGATGTCGATTGATCTGTGTGTAACTGATTGCTTTGTGCTAGAACAGCATGAGATGCTACTCGTAAACAATAGGATTCCACTCAAAATGATGCCTTTGGGCTACCAATCACAGGCGCTGCACAGCATGAGAGCTGTAATACAAGATGTGAGCTCTACTCATGAGCCACAAAGACATGATTTTCTCTGTGTTTCTTGGTAATTCTTTCTGAAAGCCGGCTTCAAAAAATCTTCTATTTTAAAACAAACTAAATAAATAAATAGGAACTTCCACAACTTTTCTTAAAAATCTATCCTGTCTAGAGCTGCCAACAGCTATTTAGCTAACAAATAGAGCAGAAATCTTTATAGGTATTTCTTTTTATACACATTTTAGTACAGTCATTTTCTTATGTAAAGAGCTGAATGTGATGGTTATTGTTTCTTTTCTGTACTCCGTATGTATGATCCTCTTCCAGCAGAGTTTGCAGTAAACAAAATTTTGATAAATACTAGAACTCAAAAGACTTCTTGTTTACTTCCAATTCGTTGGTACTCAGCTAAAGTTGTTTCTAATAATGTAGACACACTGTAGGATTAAAAGTGGACTCAGAAGACAAAGGAAAGGCAAAGAAATATTCAATCCTTTATCAGTATTTGCCATTATATTTTAAGGGGAAAACAAACCCCCACTTTATGTTTCCTGTCTGGCCAGAGATGATTTCCATTTAGTTTGCAAAACATGGCCCATAGACTAAATACGCATTCTTTAACATAAAATTTAGAAAAAAAATGAATTTAAAATTAGAGTCAGCAGCTATTCTGTTTTTTTCTTCTGTTTTGTGCAGTATAAGGTATATGAAAACATTGTCAAATGATACATTCATTTTCAGTCTGATTTCATGTGTACCAGGATGGAGGATCCAGCACTAAAGACCCTGATGCAGGGACCATATTGCTTAACTTTTCAAGGTTCTGTTTGCTAAACAAGGCACGAGAAGGTAATAAAAGGAATTTTAGAATTCCTCTGATTATAATTTATTCATTTAACTGGAATCCCCAGTGACAAACGGGATCTGGAATACGGTCAAAACCAGATTTACTCGGTCAGCTAACCATAGGTATCAATGAGATACTGCCAGAACATTGCAGCTACACGCTTTGGGTTTCAACGTCTATGTATTCACTGTAAGAATGTAAATTAATATTGAAGTTCTGAGATTGACAAACCATGCCTAGGAAAATATGGCAAATTTGATAGAATTGCTCTGTATCTTATTGCATGGCTGCTTATATAGACATGTAAAACAGTTTATCATGGAGTTATTGGCCTGAGAGGTAAGGATAAATCACTCTACGCAAATTTGAAGCTCAAAGCAACAAATACTGTAAAAGAAAAAAAAAAAGATGTGTCATTTGCATCTTGGCTTTTTTGTGCAGAAAAATGTAGTAATGAAATACGACAAATGCTCGTAGTTGACTTATAGTTTATAAAATGATATGTCATAACTAACCTGTGCTTTCTGTGAAACAACAGAAGGCAATGTATTTTGATCATACAGTATGGTTTTAAATATTATAATGACATATTCACAATTATGCATTCATAGGTGACTGATAGTCTGGGTAAAGATATCTGTGCCAAGTAACACAGAAAACGTATCTGAAGGCTAAGAAATGTTTAAGGATGAAAGGCTTAAACATGGAAAATGAGACGCACAATTCTTTGTACAGTTTCATGGGCTTTTACTTGTGACCACCTAGTCCATTTCTACAATGTTAAAACACTCTGGCAATACTTGAAATAAACCGATGAGATAGACACAAAACATGACATTAGGGAATCCAACCTCCCATGAGCCATTTGCCACAGAACAGCAATAATCACATGTATTTCCTTTGCTCTCACAATGTGATTTCTCAATCCAGGTTCCTCTACTTGTTTGAGAGAAAAAGCCAATGTTGTTTCAATGTCAGAGGACACAATCATTTTCTGAATATTTTATTCCTTCCAGTTTTCTCGTCTTCCCTCCTGCTCAGGAGCACTGAATATTTTTGGCAATTTTCTAACACTCTTTAGATGAGGTCACGCATCATCGCTGGGGCTGTAATGGCCAAACAGAAGTAGAACACTCTTTGTAGCTGACTTTTTTCAGGTGTGCGCTTTATAGCAGGCCTAAATGGGCAGACGGTTCAATGCATCTCCAGCTCTTGGCATATGGCGTCCAGGAGGACAAGGCAGCCCAGACAGCCCATCAGATTAACCATGTAATAGACCCAGAAGCTGCTTTAAAGCTATAAAAAAATTGTGTATGGAGACTGCCAGCATGCCAGATGCTGCTATTGGAAGAAATATCTTCCAGGGCTTAGCATCTGGGTCTCATGGTTGCCAGGAAATAAATAAATAAAGCAAAGAAGGAGGGGGAAAGAAAGAGAATTGGCATCTATCAATGAGGCTGTTTTTTTGTTGTCGTTAAATCACATTTTTATATTTTTCTAACTATCAAGTGCATTAGCTCTTAGTAACAGTTGTAGATGTCTCTTTTGTATTTGTTGATATGCTGCTGTTAACCCACATTTTCCATACAATCCTTAGCAGCTGGTTGATTAGTTTCTAGAAAAATAGCCAATCTTGTATCTGAATGTAAATTTTCAGTCTTTTTCCAATACGTTTATTTTATTGACATTTTACATAATAACATTCCTGCCAACTGAATATGAATTCTATATTTAAACAAGGTAGGAGATAATGTTTTCATATTAGTACTCTCTAGTTTGTTTTCTGACTGCCAATTACATAATTGAATATTATAACTAAGGATACAACTCCAGAATATCAATCAACTGTTTTTCATTGTGATTGTTCTCTCTAAGCCAAATAAACAATGAATTTGACTAACATAATTTAGAGCAAATTGGATTTAGTCTCTGTGCCAAAACACAAGGTAAAGCATTTCCTGTCAGTTATGCAATTTATTAATATTGAAAAACACTAAAGAATAACAACCAATATTCTTACATGATTTAAAATTAATATGTGATGTTTAAAGAACAGCCCATGCTAATGCTCTAATCATAAATAGTAGTAATTTACGCTTAACTGAAATGATTTTACATACTGCTTAAACCAAATATATTAAATATAAATATTAAAAATGAATGATCATCCAAATTTGTAATTTTATATGCTTCAATATTGGGAAATTCTATACTAAATTCCCAAACACCACTATTCCTCAAAATTGATCAAATGGATTAACCGCATAGCCTGACTTCATCAAGCAGCTATCAGTTTTAAACGCATGTAAAACTAAATACGTAGTTTATAGTATCAAGTACTAAACAGCCAACTCAAGTAAGTATGATAAATCGTAATACTCAGCCATTAACTCTCTGTATATCAATAGAAATTAAATTACTATGATTTAAATGCTGGATTTTGCAATGTAGAAAATGCTATTTACCTCTTGAATTTTATTTATGAAAATCATTTGAGGGGAAAAACACCAAGGTTTGAATGGTAAGATTGGTGAGCCAACTGAGAGAACTCACTCGAGGATCCCGTTGGTTCAGCCTGTAGGGATCTCCATAGGCAAGGACAAGAAGTATCCTTATCGTGTTAACTCATAATGTTAGGCTTTGGACGCTAACAATGACTACCAACTTTACCTTATTAGAAAAATCACTACCTTGCCATTTGAGAAACAGATCACACCGGATAAGCATAAATAATGAAGATGTCATTTTACAAGGCTATTTCAATAACTATAAAACACTGGGCTTGCTTCGGCAGCACATATACTAAAAATTATAAAACACTTATTTTGATTCCTGATTTCATTCTTATTATTTGGAGGAATAGTGTGATAATTTGAAAACTTTTTAATTTGCTTTTTAGTTGTCCCCTAATATGTGTACATATTTGTAAGTACCATGTGGTGTACCAATACATGTAGGCATTGTGCACTTAATCTTCAGCATGTTTGTCACTTCATAATTCCAAAGTTTCCTTTGTCCTGAGAACATTCAAACTCCTCTTTCTAAAAAAAAGTTGTTTATTTTTATTACAGATTTATTTTTATTACAGATATATATATAAAGAGGAGGAGATACAGAGAGAAAGAGCTTCAGTCTGTTGATTTACTCCCCAAGCAGCCGCAACACCTGGCACTGAGTCAATCCGAAGCCAGGATCCAGGAATTTGTTTCCAGGTCTCCTGGAAAAGGATCCCATGGCTTTGGGCTATCCTCAACTGCTTTCCCAGGCCACAAGCAGGGAGCTGGATGGGAAGCCCGGTCGCCGGGATTGGAACCAGCGACCATATAGAATGCTGGCACGTGCTAGGAGAAGACCTTAACCACTACACTCTCATGCCGAGCCCTCAATTAGGCCTTTAAACTACACATATATTACTGTACATATATGAATGTAAATACTGTACACATATATCAGCTAGGTACTTTAAATGCATTCAATATTTAACATATTGAATATTTATATTATATTTATATTTAAAATACCTAGCTGATATATAATTATATATTAGCATCTAATTATGCATACTTATTGATTAAATATATATTGATACATATACATGTAAAGTCATACATATATGAATCTTTAGGATTTAAAAACATTTTTAAAAGGTTTGACAATGAAAAAAAAACATTCAGCAGAAACACAAACAAAGCTGAAATTTTGATTTGGTTGCAGTAAGTGGTGCTGAAGTGACGATGCTCGTAACCGTGAGCTGCAAGCGCTCGGAGACAGAGCCAGTGGTCCTTACAGTGCGCTGTGCTACTATGGAACAATTGGCTGCATGCGTGACATTTAATGAAGCTTCTTTCTCCTATGGTTCGATTTTTTTTGTACTCATTATAGGTTTATCAATCCATCATTGTATTGTATATAAGTCATTTAGTGTCCCTAATGTTATTATATGCATATTTAAATAAATATATAAAAAGATCAAATGAGCAAGCTTTGAATGTCCGTGGTAAAATTTGAAATGCCTGGTGGATGTTTTGACTGTTGCAACACTTATCACTACCATAATAAGTGATATGAAATAAAAATAAAAGGATAATTATCACAAAATTTACAAATGGCACAGATAAAATAACAGGACTAAAGCATAAATGCTGAATATCTTGTTTAAATTATTTTTCATGATATAGTTTTTTTTTAAGATTTATTTATTTATTGGAAAGTCAGATATACAGAGAGGAGGAGAAACAGAGAGGAACATCTTCCGTCCGATGATTCACTCCCCAAGTGAACGCAATGGCCGATGCTATGCCGATCCGAAGCCAGGAGCCAGAAACTTCTTCCAGGTCTCCCACACGGGTGCAGGGTCCCAAGGCATTGAGCTGTCCTCAACTGCTTTTCCAGGCTACAAGCAGGGAGCTGGATGGGAAGTGGAGCTGCCGGGATTAGAACCGGCGCCCATATGGGAACCCAGGGCACGTTCAAGGCGAGGACTTAAGCCGCTAGGCCATGCCGCTGGGCCCCATGATATAGTTTTATAGATTCAGGGATTTTTTCTTCCACTGTCTTTTTCCCCCTGCCCCCATGACTTTCCCCTATATTAATATAATTTGTATTATATAATTCATCTTATTATAATTATTCAGCAACACTCTCAAGTCCATCATGGCATTGTAAGTATAGATAATGGTAGAACATTTTTAAAACCTCAGGAGAGAATATTCAATATTGAATGTCTTTAAGTTCTCAAATAGATTAATGACTTGAAAATGAGATAAAATGATTACATTCAGAATTGAATTCAACTTTTAATACAAGCAATATTTCACTTTACTTCAAATTTGGATAATGCCTAGTATCTAATTGCCAAGTCTTTCTTAATAAAGGATACTTTCCTTTTGAATTTTTAAAAATTATCATTTTCTGTGTGAATTTACTAATGACTTTATGACTCAATGTTCTGTTATTTGTTCTTTACTTTCATCAGTGAAAGCTGCCTTGACAAAATCCAGTACCATTTTCTGAGAATCTCTTTGTGTTCAGATACCACTATTTTATGAAGTAGGATAAATACTAATATTTCTGTTTTATAGCAAGGGAACTAACAGAGAAAGAGCCAGGAGAATATGAGCCAAAAGCCAGAGGCTACTGGATAACAAACCCAAGGTATAAGCCAACTTCCATCTGACTCCAGACCAATATTCTTCCCTCTACACAGTGTTAAAATAGTTTTAAGCAAATTGGATTGTGTGGGATTATACATATTCATGACAAAAGTTGATCTGTTAACTAGACGTGCATTTGGTCAGGAATACTTGGCGTATTTGTTCAAATAATTAAATTTTGTAGCTTAAAGTTCACTTTGACACAAATTTAATCATATTTTCTGATTCAGTAAGTAGAGGTATAAAGCTTTTTTTCCTATAGCAAAACATTTGTACAACACTAGTCATCTATAAACACAATTGGTAAAATACAACTTGAATGAACGAACCATTAGCCAAAAGATTCATTAATTGAATCAATTGATTCATTAATCATATCTGAGAGGATGTAAACCAAAAAGAGATTGCTGGTATCAAGAATCCTATGAGCTGATTAGATGTTGTCATCTCTGAGTTTTGATAAAAAAAAAAAATAAATTTTTTGAAAATGTAAGAGTAAATACCGAATTATTTTATTATGAAACATAGTTCATCATGAAACATGATATTTTTAAATATGTTTATACTTACACACTCACAAATCTAGCAAGGACCTTCTGAACAGTAATTTTGATTTTGTTTCAGTCATAAAATGAATGTTGTTGAAGACAGAATAGGGGTTCCAAAATAATAATGAGCACTGCCTCATCTTCACAGCCTTTCGCTTTGTTAAATTTATGACAAAAGAGACATGGTAGACAACATTAAATTAAGGATGTTGAGATGGCAAGATTATCCTGTGTTATTCAGCTGAGCGCAGTGTAACCCCAGCACTGGCTATTAGAGGAGCGGGCTAAAATGGACAGTTAGAAGTAGTAATGGCAGCAGAAGGGAAGACGGGAGATGGAAGGGAAAAAATGATTTAAATGGACTGCAATGCTGTCCTTGTAGGTGAGGAAAGATGCCAGGAGAGTGCAGGCATCCTCCGTAGTTTGGACAACAGGCCAAGAAACAGGCTCATGAAAAGGCAGCCTTCCCGGAGTGACAGTTCCTGTTGTTCAAGTGGCTAAGTTTGCAATCATTTGTTAGAGCAGTTGTGGGTAACTGAAACTCATGTAAAATGTCTCCAAGAAGTGCAAGGAAATACGGACTTTGGTTTTCCAGGAAGTTTCTGAAGATCCCCTTCTTTGTGTAGTGCATATCATGTGCATGAGTAAGTGCTTGGAAACAGTGAGAAAGAGAGAAAAAAACAAAAACAAAAAACAAGACTGAAGGGCAGGAGGGGAGGGGAAGTTTGAAGTAGAGGATTAAAGAAAAAATAGCTACTGCTGGGATATGGTCATTTTGAAAATTTGAGAACAAAGAGTGTTTTTTAATAGTGAGCTCTACCCTATAAATTGGATGGAAGGAGAAGACCATTTACTGCATTGAAAATGACACTAAGCTATAGAATGTAGAAAAAAGTTCAAATTTTAACAATACCATGGTTATCAGGGGGCAAGAGAGAAAAGATTGATGACAGCGGCTGATAATGTGGACAATGCATAAACTGAAATTAAAAGAGCATAAGCAGTTTCTTTTTATAAGCTTATCACAATAGTGCAATGACTATAGAATTTGTCAGTTTGGAAGGTAGGTTAAGTAAATGATTAATGAAAATAGAAAGTACTAATAAATAGCATGCTGTACATGATTTGATTTTGATTTTTTTGTGAACACAATCAGGACAGGCTATGCGGACAATGTGACTGTATAATGGGTATTTAAGTACAAGTTTACATTAGTTAAGATACATATAAACAAGAAGTTTCTGCTTCAGTGATCTTTCAGGCAGAAGTCAAAAAGTTGACCTCTTGACCTAGAAAGTAGAATTATGATGAAAGGTGTGGCGATACGATTCAAAAACTTATCAGTTGGATGCGAGGAATACATTTAAAAGATCCACTGCCTCTATTTATGATACTGTGATAATCAGCCTTTTTATTTGTTTGTTTCCTGTTTCAAAAAAAAATGCAGGTGTTGACAAATTCAACATAATGAAAACATTTGGTAGGGTAGTGATTCCTGGTCCAGTCTGTCTTACTGGACTGCTGTAGCCCTTTCACACATTATAGATCATCCTGAAATCCAGAAAATAGTATTAAGGACCTAGTATGTAACATGATACCCCATGTTCTTTTGCTGCTGCTAATAGATGGACTATACATTTTTTTCTTGCATGTAGAAATGTAAAAAAAATTACTAATGTGCTGCTGAATCACTTTTTTTTTTTTTTACTTACTAGCAACTCTTTAGAGAGATTCATTGAAAATGTATCAGATGTGACTTCATCTTGTTTTTAGCAATATCTGTACCAGTATTTGTATGTTTGTACTGGTGTTCCACTACAAAGCCTTGATTTTGATTCCAAGCAAAGGTACATCAATCACCTTACTGAACTTCATTTTTGGTTCTTTGCATCTTTTATTCCCTACAGATTTTTCAGAACAGTGTGTTCATCCCTTTGGTACTAATAGTATCTGCATATGTTGGCTTCCAAATCACTGTCTCTGGCCTTTCTGAATACCACCCTAATGATTAAGCTTGCAATTCCACCTGAATGTTCAGCAGAGGCCACAAGTTCAAAGGTAATCTACTAAGCCAAGCATGCCCATCTGATCATATACCTCATGTTGTGAGGTAGTGTAATTAATGGGTGCAGAGATCTGGGGCCCTTTGTTGCTCAACCACTTTCCACCAAATAGGCGATTTTCTTTTCCAAACTACTTTCCCTCAGTTTTTTAAACATTCCTATTGCCATTTATTTCACCCAAACTTCATTCCTGCATCTTTGGTTTGAGTAAGTATCATTTTTCTTAGATTTCACTGAAAAATAAACTATGCCGTTTGGTCTCTGTAGTTCTTCACGACAGTATGCTCACAAAATAATGTCTTTCGCTGTAAATTTATTATAAATATTTCACAACATCATTATACTCACTTGCTAAAATTATTCGGTGATTCCAATTATGTTTACAATGCAATCTACTCTCCTGGGTATAAAGGATTTCATGCTGTATGACAGTATGTAAATATGTTCTACTAAGAAGATTATTTCTAATATCTTTTCAGATGTTCCCTGTGTCATTCAGCAGTGTCATTCCACATAATATTATCATATTACTCAACCAAACTAGATTTTTGATCCATGTTTTCCATAATCTTATACATACAAGGGCTCGATCTTTTAAGATTCAATCAAAATAAATGCTACAGATAACAGCTATGCACAGATTTCAATTATTTATATCAAAATAAACATCTTTGAGCATTTTTACATGAGCTTTCTGAATTCCTTTTAATTTTCTGACAAATATACTTAAAGCCCCCAATTCATAAATTGCGCTTCTGTCTTTCTATGGCCAACCTATGTGAGGGTTATAGTTTGTCCTTTTGCCATCTGAGAACTCAGTAAGTAAAGCGTTTGTTATCTCTTTTATGTCCCTTGAAATCAAGTTTGTTCACCCTCAGCATTGTTGGTTAACACACTGAGTAGACAAGTCTTTGTTAGAGGACATCCTGTTTAGCGTAGGATGTTTAGTAAATCCCAGCAATTGGCCCCATGCAACCCACCACAAATACCATACACGAACATGAACCAGGCATTTCCATTGCCCTTAGGGACCCATATTTGCTCCCCACAGTCATGAACTCATGCTCTAAACATATGTCTTTTTTGCCTTAAGGCTTACAATACTTCTTGGCATGCAATACTAGGACTTTCATTAACACGTACAAGCATAAGTAATTGTATTTTAAATGAATAAATAATAATTGGTACGTTTATGTAATCTTGAATAAATTTCTCAACATATCATGGTGTGTAGTATCAAGTCATTATATATATATATGAATTATATAGCTAAATCAGGTTTTCTTTTAAAAGATTTGCAACATGCCTCAGTTGTTAATGAAATTAAAGCAGGAACAGTTCTCTCACTAAAAAAAAAGTTGTTGCATTTATTCATACACTAATTCTTACTTAAAATCATTCAGTGATTGTGGGAGTACTTTTAGAAACCAAGATTTGTACATGATGTCAAGAATAAAGATTAAAAATTCTATGTGTACAAATATGCAGTATGTATGGAGTTCAAAGTGGTTCTCAGAGCAAAATTTCTTGTTGTTCAGGGAAGGTTGTCATGTACTGCATCTGACTTGAATCCAGCCTCAATTGTTTTTTCATTTAACATATTAGAAATTGACACATACAACATCAAACACACATGCAAAGATGTTTTTGTCTTTTTTTTTTCTTCTTGTGATGAATGGATGCTTTCCTGTTTAAAAAAAAATCACATTGCTTTGTCAATCTCTTGGCGTTTTATTCATAAAGGTTATAGACACATGCTGTGGCAAGAAGGATGAGCTTTAGAGCTAGACTAAAGTTGATTTGGACAACAGAAACCTTGGGAATGTAGTCCATTCCAAAGCATGGCAATCTGAGTTTATATAGCCCATATAGGCAATGTTTTTAAAATTCTTTAGAGGAATTAATCAATACAACAATCTTTGTGATAGTGTGTATCATACTTCTCATTATATGAATATGTAAGTATTAATGCATAGAATAAATGCATATGTGTGATTTGTTGGACTGAATGAAGTACACAAAATATTTCACTAACTATATTACATCATTCACCCTCTGATTAGACAGTTTCAAAGTAAGGTAGAAGACGTACTGAATGTAAAAGCAACATGTAAATAGAGTATAAAATAGAGCAGAACCTTATAGACTATGTAATTACTTTATAAATTGTTATTTACTGTGACTCATGTTCTGGCACAGAAGGTTGAGGTGACACCTGATATGCCAACATCCCTCAGCAGCCACCAGCTGCAGTGTTGTCTGCTTTACGTTTAATCTAGCTCCCTGATAATTCCGCTGGGAAGATAACACGTCATGGCCCAAGTGTTGGAGCCTGTTCACACTCATGGGAGACCCAGACGAAGCTCCTGGCTGCTGGCTTCCTGCTGGCTCAGGCAGACTTTCTATAACTAGATCTTTTAAAGAAATAAATAATTGAAGTGAATTTATTTATTGGATAGACAAGCAGAAACTGATAACATGAAGTCTGTCTGTTGTTTGTAAACTCAGCAAATGTTCTCACCAACAGGACTAGCCGGACCAACACAACCAGGATGGAATTCAATACGGCTTCACCCACGTGTGTAACAGAAACTCAGCTACTTGTGCCATTATCTGCTGTTTCCCAAGGTGCGCAGGACTAAGGGGCTGTAATCAGAAGTGAAAGACAGACTCATGTCCAGGTCCTCTGCTAGAAGATTCAGGCATACTGTTCCCACTAATTCCCACACCTAAAATAACTAAGTAATCAGTCTAGTTTAATAATTTGTTATGATGAGTGTATAATTTCATGTTGTTATAAATTGGCAGATTAGTATAAATTAAGGCAAGATTTTATAAGTGAATAATAAGATGTACCGAGAAAAACAAAACCCTTATTTCTCTTTAGAAGAAACAATCAAGGACTTTGTGGAGCTGGTAACATTTAAAACATGCCTTGAGTGATGAGAGTAATTCAAGTTGATTATTAAGTGGACTTTTTACAAAACAGATTTATGATAGTACATGAAAAATGTGCACAAATTCATGGAGTTAGCAAGTGTGGGACATAGAAATTCATAATTATGAACTCATTTGTTCATTTTGAATTCATAAAATTAAGCACCGAAGTTAGAGAAGGAACAGAATTTTCAGACTATAAAGTTGTGGATGTGACTTGATGTTACAAGTTGATGGTCTGCAAAGCAAACATTATACACAAGAATTAAATCTCTAGGAAAAGTTCAAGTTTCTCACATCCTTTAAAAAGTGAGAATATGAAGGGAACCGTAGGTCTTGCCAAATGTGAAAGCTGCTACAACATTTTATGTGTGCAGGCAGTTTCCTGGATTTTTCCTTTGCCAGTGGACTGCCAGGAAAGATGTACAGAACTACCCTGGAGACTCTGAATCCAAAAAAAAAAGGGGGAACAAAACTATGGGGGCCGAACTCTCAGCCCGTTTCTTGTTCTTTCCAAGAGCCTTTCTTTTCTAATCTTTCTTCATAGCACAGAATGATGCAGCCCCAATTCAAAGCATCTCTTGGCTGTCTCCCAGATGCTGCCATCGGTTAGTGAGAGAGAACTCTAGCCCAAATTACAGTGCTTCTTCAAAAATTTCCAGATGTTTTGAAACCAAATGATATTTTGCTACTTTCTTCAGCATTGTTGCCTGTTTTTTTTTTCTTTTGTATGAAACAATTGAGTCAGTGCATTTGCCAAAAGCCAGCACAATGGTATTTTAAAAGATGAAAAAAAAATAAATAAACAAAGCTCTTAAATGTCTTTATTTGAAGAGATAGTTACCTAATCCCAAATGAGATCAAGTTAAAAATGATATCACAATGTGTATTTTACTGTTAATTTATTTTTTATTTTTTCTACTCATAAAACTCTCCTTATATTTTGCTCATGTTTTTTATGATACATTATGATTATGATACACAGTGATTTTTTTCGATAAACCAGAGCTACACTGCCAATAGTTGTGTATAATGTGTATAAAACACCCATATACTAAACAATCCTAGAGTCAGGGGGGCCGATTAGGAGCTTGAGTTGCACTTTGGAATGACACGTGATGCTGCCTAAAATTTAACAGCAAAACATAAAAGCTTATAATACTGATTATTTGAGAAAAAACCTAAAGTTTAAAGATTAATGCATTCTTTAGAGTTAGGTGGATGATTATCCATTGGAAGGATTAAATATTTTTGGGAGTAATTATTTAATGGTAGGCCACAAAATGAAATTTTCCTCTCTCCATGTATAAGCACCCTGAAAGAATAAATGATTAAGCCTGCTGCATTTTCAAGATATGTGATTGATTACGACTCTGCCAACCAATATTCTCCTGCATCAAAATTCAAGTGCAAGCCCACGGCACAGAAGGGTGTTCTGGCAGATGTCATCCAACTGCTTTATAGCTGCATGATCGATGGTGCGAATTGTGATGGATGCCATTGACACGCTGTGGCACCTAAAATAGAACGGGGCATGCATGTGTGAGGGCAAGGGGGATGCTCATATTTGGATAAGATAATGAATGCACAATTATAGACTTTAAAATAGCTATCTACAGGAAATGGAGGGATGCGAAATTGGCATAATCATGGCATTTTGCAACCTAAGAATGTAACGCCAGCCTTCAAATACGAACACTGGAAAAAATACGAATGTTTTTGTTTTACTAAAAAGAAACACATGTGACTTTCCCTGTCTGACTATATATACATATGTGTGTTGTATAATTTTAATATAAGTTTAAGAATGTGGATATAAAGTGGTGTTGAGTATAAATGTTCTCCGGTTTAACAGAAATGACATTTTATCTGTCACACTTCAGCAGTGGGGAAATGAGGAAAGGAAAGATTAATAGAAAGTGAAGGACTTAAGGTTACAAAGTGAGTTGCATCTGGTAAAACAATTTCGAACCAGGCTTTTGAAAATACCATCTAATGTTTGACTCTAAAAGTACATAAAGTTAAAAATTTTTTTGACCACTAGTCTGTTGATAATAATTTTATGTATTGTTGAAAAAGAATGTTCTAAAATTTATCTTAAGGGGCTGGTGTTGGGAGCAGGGGTCAGGAAGCCACTGTGACTCCAGCTTCTCGTGTTTGAAGTCCTGGATCTGTGCCACAGTACAGCTCCTTCATTATGTGCACACTGGAGGGCAGTAGATAATGCCCCAAGCAGCTGGGTTCCTGTTAACCACTGGGGGAGATTCAGATTTGTGGTGGGGCAGCCCCACCTCTTGCGGATATTTGGAGTGTGAACCAGCAGATGAGGAATTTCTTTCTTGCTCTCCCTCTTACGTATGTATGTGTCACGTGCCGGCACCATGAAGCATGATATCTTGCATACATTATAGAACAGAGACAGGGATGGAACCCATGATGCCAATGTGTTCTGCAGAGAATGCCAAGTTCAAAGGAAGCTACTACACAAATATTAAGTACTTGTGATTATATTTTTCCACCTTTTTCTTCAGCCAACAAGCTGAAACAGCAAAATATATCTTTCCTTATTTTTTCATCAAGTTAGAAATAACAAGCAATAGCACAGAAAATTACAGAATGTTGGAGCACAAGCTGAATAATATTTTTTTTCATTCAAGAAGCTATTGAAGTTCTAGAAATAAAACAAATCATCTAAGTAAACTACTAAAGTGATTCTGTTTATGTTTGTATGTTTTAAAAAAATTAGAAAACATCTAAGGTAAGCTGAAAAACTGATATTTTCCATGCCTTATTCTTCGTACGATGTGTATGAATTCCAGGTCCAGATAATATACACTCACAGGCATGAATACTTGTTCCACTAACTTAACACCCAGAGTGACCACCTGAGATTGTTATTCTTGATTTATTAATGAGGAAATAAAGAAAAAGATAACTTGTCCAGTGTCATTTCTAATCTGGAGAGGTTGGAGCTGGTTAGATTGGCAAGCTCTCTGTACAGGGTCTGATGTCACAGGAACACCTTACCTGTGAGAAATATTGTTCACCTTGATCTCTGCTGGGGCCAGTGATGGTGGATCTTGTCCAGTGCAAGCCGCCTTCTGGGAGACAGACAACGATGCCACGAAACTCTGCCTTAAACTCAACAAGCCAAAACAAACACCAGATCCTGGACGTGGAAGACTGGGGGATGAGCACCACCAACTCAGCCGCAGTGAATTTCCAGGGGAGAACTTATTCCCTTTTCACCCACCCCTTTTGTCATCCCAGCCCCAATGCCAAAAATGTATTTTATTTTAGATACCCAGAACACTGAAATCATACAGATGAATTGCACCTACAAATGCTATTTTGTAAAACTTTGCCTTCACAGTTTTATATCCTTGTGTTGTGCCCTCTTCATTTGTTTGTTTGTTTGCTTGCTTGCTTGTTTATATGTTTTTAAATTATTAACAGTGAAAGTAGATCTATAGCATATACTATTTTTTTTTTCCTCAAGAGAGCAACAGAGACAAAAGACTAAGTTTGCAAGTCAATGTCATAAAATGCTTGGGCGTTAAACAATTTGCATTAATTTGGGGAGGAACCTTGTTAAACCTTAATAATAATAAGAGAAATTTTTCATAGACTATAGTTAAAAGTCTGTAATCATTCTAAGGAAAAGTGAATTTTAGTGTAATCTATGGACAATCATAATCCGGATGACAATACTCCAGCAGGCGATGTTGAAAAGATTCCTCAGGATGCAGTCCACTGCTACTGGTAACAGCGCACATCGCCAGAGATAAACCCAAAATAAATAACATGCTTGATGCTTCTAATTCCTTAAAATCAACATAAAAACCTTGCAAGCTATTTCATGCCAAGTTTGACAGGTGGTGATAATGTTTGAAAAGCCATAGAATATACTACAGTGATAGCGGGAAACAGTGAGACATTCAAGGTCTGCTTGGGCAGAGAGCAAAGCAAGCCTGAAGAAGTGAAATCAAAGTGTTCCACCACATACCACTTTGCTGAGCTGCCTTCAAACGACCTGAAATATTTGCTGCTTTTGGAATGAAACAGGGACTCAGAGAGCAGCAATACGTAAAATGGCATGCGGATGAAAACACAGCCAGTAATTGCACAAAATTAAAAGAGTTCAAAGAGAGCAAAAACACTCACACAAATTTTTTTTTTCATTGTGATCTTACTGACTCTGTGAAATATTTTTCATACTTCAGACTGAGATTTATGTTAATTACAGGTTTCAATTTTGCATCTGTGTGAATCATATGCATCCTAACTGTCAAATCCACATCAAATTTTCTTCTCTTTTCTTGTGTATATGAAGCCATGCACACAACAAATGTGACTTTCAATGTTATAAGAATTGCACAATGAATAGAATGATGATCAGGATAAATATATCATATTATACAATTGTCTTTGTATTAGTTAGCAGGCATAGGGATCTACAAAACGTTTAGAAAGCACTTCCTAAATAGAATTTAAAAACTAGAATAATATTTCTAGCAAACTGTCTTCAAAGCAAAAAAAAAAAACAAACCACATAAATTGAAAAACTAATTTGCACCAGTTTCAAATTATGGGAATATGTAAAAGCTCTTTGCTTTTACTTTTAGCAATAAGAAACACTGATTTTTTTAAACCACCTGCAATAAATTTAGGAGCAAATTCTTAAATGGGCATCTTTTCTTGCACCTAAAAAAATAATTTTAAAGTCAATTAACATTTATTTCTCTTCTCATTATGATGAGGAATATTATCAATGACCTTCTCCAAATCAATATATAATGAATGTGTATGTCTTATGTTTCTACCAAAAATCAGAACTAATACTGAAAGTTTTTTTTTTTTTCTCCAAGAAAGCCATGGCCTAGAATTCATGTCCTCTGACCAATTGAATTTTAGTCAAGGAATATTTAAATAAAAGACTTTTTAATCACTCCATAATCAAACAGTTTAATTAGTTTAAAAATTCTAAACTATCAAATATTTTTCTGTGACTTAGGTAAATGAGATCTTGGTTTGCAGAAAATGTAAAAAACTCTGCAATCACAAACTAAGCATTTGAGTTTGTTAATGGGTCTAATGGTCATATTCAAAAGGAGACCACACTATGTTAAAACAATTTGAGAAGTATTCTCTTTGCAATGGAGGTTAATCTCAGATTTTACTTTGACTGTTACGATGTTGAAACATTTATATTATTTACAAATGGGATTTTTACAAATTCCCTTCACAAACTGATATATATGTGACAGAAATAAGGTCAGTCATTTGAGATTATACACAGAAATTTATCTTGGTTCTTCTTTTATAATACCAGTGTACATGGAAGCTCTCAGAATCATAGCCTTTAAAAATAGTATTTTTATGGACGGAAAAAGAGCGGATCCAGTCGAATATAAAATTAATCAGAGTGTCAGAAAGCAATTTACAGTTCAATATTCTAAAAGGATTCACATGGTCAACATGGATATGTTGCTTTTCATATTTAAAATAATTTATGTGTTACTGGATGTTTTAATTCTGCCTATTTTAAAAATTCGCATTAACAAAAGTCAATGATAAAAATGTATGTTTGAGGGAATATCAATGACGTGGATTTTATATTCTTTTCAGGCAATTGATTCATGTTAGCTGTACTCTATGAATTTTCAATTTGAAATTGGATTCCTTGAGCATATAGGTGTTTGTGCTTTGGATTCTCATTTTTATTTACTGGGCAATAAAAATAATATCAACATCCTTATTCCTTATTAAAGCCTCATTTGTACTCTTTATGTCTTATAGATCCAGCTGGAGAGGGTGATGAGAGTATGATGTACTGAACTCACTGGTTCATCACACACACACACACACACACACACTGCAAATACCATTGAAACATTACACAGGCTTATGCAATAAAACAAGTTATTGCCAATCTTCAAGGCAGAAAAGATGTTTCTATTCAGATGCGATGTATATCTGACCATCTGTAAGATATTCTTATCTTTAAATACAATTTGTATAGAAGTTTTGACACTTGGTAATCTAGAAAGTAAAACTTCATAAATATAAAAAACACGGTTTATGTCTTATTTCTATATAACTATATTTTATGCTTTAATCATAAAGTATGGAAAGGAACGTGCTAGTAAGCATGGAAAAACTAATTTTCCTTCAACTGAATAGCATCCAATATCAGAATCAAATAACACTATGTGAAGCTGTGAATTTACCCACCAAATCATGATGAGGCTTAAATATGATCCTTTAATGAGCTTAAATAATGAATTTTCTTCTAATGTTCAAACAGTGGGGAGGGTCCCTGTGGTGGAAGCATATGTTTGTCCATAAAACAGCTGACTTAAAATTTGTACCTTCCCTCTTCAATTGCTATCCTTACAACCATTCATAATCTGTTCCATGTTTTAGTTCTAACTGTATTATCTATGAAATTTACTAAGAACCAGTTGAAAGCACTTGTGACTTTTAGGCATAAAATCTGTTTTAGAAATCCATAAGGGACATGGGACATTATGAGACTTCCTTACATATCACTGATAGTGGGAAAATTTTGGAAAAAATGATATAAACGGAAAGGGCTGAACATGTTCCATGCATTTCGCAGTAGAGAAAGCGATATTCAGCTTGGCTACTTCTCCTCATACTGACGATCAGGATGCAGCTAGGTGCTGATTACGATGCTGGTTTTTATGAGGTAGACACCTGTTTAGTAGGAGCTGATGTGGGACCATCAATACATTTCCTGCACATCGCTAAGCTGCTATCCATTTCTAATGATTTTTCTGGCAAATGTGTGCTTGCAAACCAGTAGTTCTAACGTGGCCCAGGTTAGTATTACACTGCTTAAGCTCACCTAAGCGTGAGAATGAAACGGAAGATGAAATGGTCTCGTTCAGACAGAAATGAAGCAGAAAGGGGTACATTTCATTGTAATAAAAGCATAAAAGTCATTTTGAATAAAATATTTTTGTCTATAAGTGAAATATATACATTTATATGTGTATCATAATCCCACAAGTTTCACATGAAGTCTGAGTGCCATAGCTACACCCATGTGTAATTTCATGAAGAGACATGATCAGCAGACCATGGTACATTACATTTGCATAATCTGTTGCATTTCTAGGTAGTCTTTCTCAAGCATAGTTTGTAACTACGTGTTTTTTAGTAACAAATTGTCCCTAGTATCCTATTGCTTATCATTTCTTAGCATGATGACAGAATCCTCTACCGTCTTCAAAGGAGGTAGTTTTCAAGCTTATCTTTCATCATCTTCATCTTTGTCCACATGCATTTGTGTTGTCTCTCCTAGAAATATTAGACAAATGCTAACCTCAGTGTGGGCTCTGTCTTGTCTTAACGCCCCTTCTTTTGTTCCATTTTTCTCACAGATAGTTTTCAAACACAACTCTACCCAGAAAAAAATCTTATTTTTAAATCCTTTTTAGGTGATGCCTCTCTCTGTTTTATTTAGGATTATTACTTCTAACTTTTTGTGTTCATATAGTAATTAGAGACTACTTCAGGCAGTTTATGGGAAATGGAACAAAAAGATAGGTGTATTTTTGGTGCAAAAACCTTTTGAAAGGCATACATTTGAGGGTTCATCACAAATTTCATCGAAATGTGTATAACAAAAAAATCATACCTGTGCATGGTTTCTAAAAGAAAAGTTGTGTCAGAGTAAACTAATCTTTTAATTCCATTTTCATGGATTTCTCATGTATGTATCTCATGCCATTGATCTAACATGGGCATGTTTTATTCTCCAATGATATTTTTGGCTCAAGTGCTTATATCACAATTAGATCATACATATCATTAGATTGCTAAGTCACACCTTAATAACTGGTTATGCAAAGACAATGTCTTTTTTTTTTTTTGGTCAATGATTCAAGCTGGACAGGATTGACAAAGGAAATGGAGCAGGAGCACTGGCAATAGTTAACTAGTTAATTGGTTAATTAATTAATTGGCATTTGGTTGAAACCTTGGAAAACTCTGGGGCAGGCACCATGGAATAATAAGCTAAGCCTCCAGCTGTGTACCAGAATTGTATATGTGAATGCCATGGTTTGCATTCCAGCTGTCCCACTTCTGATCTAGTTTCTTGCTAATGGCTGAGGATGGTCTGATTCTTCATGCACCTGTGCCCATGTAGGAGACCAAGAAGGAGCTCCCGTATCTAACTTTGGATCATCTCAGTCACGGAAATCGCAGTCATTTGAGAGTGAACAAATGCATGCAATCTCTCCTCTCTATTTTTCTTCTCAGTAAAAATATCTTTCACAAGAAAATAAACATTTTTGAACAACGAAGAACTTGAAAAACTCTTTTGCAACTCTTTTGCAAAATTGTTTTTTTTTTTTTTTTGTCTCTGCGTTCCTCTTGGTTCATGCTGATTCCTTGAAAACCTTTGCATTGGGCCCGGCGCGGTGGCGCAAGTGGTTAAAGGTCCTCGCCTTGCACGCCCGGGATCCCATATGGGCGCCGGTTCTAATCCCGGCAGCCCCGCTTCCCTTCCAGCTCCCTGCCTGTGGCCCGGGAAAGCAGTCGAGGACGGCCCAAAGCTTTGGGACCCTGCACCCGCGTGGGAGACCCGGAAGAGGCTCCTGGCTTCGGAACGGCATAGTATCGGCCCGTTGCGCTCACTTGGGGAGTGAATCATCGGACGGAAGATCTTCCTCTCTGTCTCTCCTCTCTGTATATCCGCCTTTCCAATGAAAAAATAATAAAAATAAATCTTAAAAAAAAAAATCATTACTTAAAAAAAAAAAAGAAAACCTTTGCATTCCCTCTCTCTTGAATAGTTGTGTCAAATTTTAATATTTTAAAATAAGGTGTTGGAAAGTTTATCACTTTGAGTAACTTTTCTCTACTGGGAAGAATGTTACTCCTATTTTCACTCTAGTCACATTTGGGACCCCTGTGATAGAATCATGAAAACACAGACGTGCTTGTAGGTAGGTTTGTTTCAATAAGTTTAAAATCTTGTTGAAAATCAAAGCCGATCTGATTTTCACATTTAAAAACTGAGACGCCACCTGACAAGTGGACAGTGATATGCAAATGGACTTGCTGTGATTTTAAGCAGCTTTGCCCGTAATTCAGATGTGCACAGTGCACGGCGTCTCCTGTGCTTTCCACGCATGTCCAAAGTAATTGTTCTGAATCTGGTATGAATCTGTCCCTGTGTCCTAGTGCTACAACTCATACTATGGGAGATAAATTGGGCTGGGAGGAAGAGATTGAGACTACCAAGTATTTTTCAGAAGGACCCCAAAGGGCTTTCTCTGTGTTTCTGATTTGAAACTGACACCGCTGTGAAGAACATAGATCAGTTCCATGCCAGACAATCCTAATTTTATGTACATAGAAATAAGATGAGCTTCGAGTTGCTGCTAATCAGCTTAACAACAGCAGCAGCATCTGTTCGATCTTATGTGGTTAGGACTCTACTTTGTCTGTGAAGAACATAGATCAGTTCCATGCCAGACAATCCTAATTTTATGTACATAGAAATAAGATGAGCTTCGAGTTGCTGCTAATCAGCTTAACAACAGCAGCAGCATCTGTTCGATCTTATGTGGTTAGGACTCTACTTTGTCTCTAAAACTGCCAGATTTTTATCGTATAACCACATTCCCTAGCTTGTATGTGAGAAGGTCACCTCCAGCTGTTGAAACCCAAAGCATTATTTTGCATTGCCAAATACTGTATGCCTATGTGGATCTTCTTTTGCATTTTTTGTGAGATTTGTGGGGTTTAGCAATTTTGTGAGGCCTTGTTTATGTTTTGTTTTTATTTCTGCACCCCACTTGGTGACTTTGATTAAGTATTGTCCAATATTCCGTTTGAATTTCACACGTGTTTTTTCTATCTCATTCTCTTGACCTGAGAAAACTATGCCTTCATCGTTTATCTAGTACCTGGATTCTTGTTCTAGAGTATTCTCATCTTTATTAACTTGTCTTAAGTGTTATTCCTCTTGTTGTTTACCAAATCATCTGTGAATTCATGTGTCCATTGAAAAGATATACATTCACCGTTAAAACAGAATGAAAAATAATAGGCCATCTAGAAATGTTCATGGAGGAAAAAAAATCACACACCTCACTCCTAATATTTAATTTTGTGAATCCCTAGCGAATTAGGGCCAAACTAACCAGTTTATCTGGAGTATCAGTCTGCTAACTAAGTTATCTACAGTGTCAAAAGCCCTTGCTGGAATGAAGCTTTTTGAGATCTTGTGTTTTGGTAGCAATAGACTTCCGATTTTCAGCCACAGCTTTGGATAAATGCTTTGTACACCTTAGTCAACCTTCTCAACTCCTAAGCTCCTACGTGATTTGTGGATTGCCCCAATCAAAAAAGATGAATAGAAACTGTTAGCAATTTGGAGAATATAATAGCAGATGAGAGCTCTCTCTGTCTACCCTGCTCTATAGCTCTGTGTAGCTCTCACTGTCAAGCAACAACAACAAGAAAAAAAAATAGAAAATCATATATTGCACATATCTTAGAATAATTATGCTGCTACACTTCTACATAAAATTTTTAATATGAGTGAATTATGTTATCTGAATCCGTTAAAAATAAATAAACCTAGTAATCAAAATATAAACTAAATTTCATGCAATCATTTATTTAAACTTGCCCTATAAATGAGAGATTTCATGCAATTTCATGACATATAATCGCACACTAGCAGGCACCAGCCATAGTCTGCAAACACTGTGTTTGAATCCACCAGCATGGCCTCACACACAGGAGGAGCAGTGGTGTGATGCAGTTTGTTAAAGTAGCCCTGTGTGATCCAGGCATCCCTAATTGTAGTGCCAGTTCCCAATATTGTAGTGCTGAGTTAATTCCAACCTACTCCTCTGCTGTCGCAGCTTTCTGCTGGGGACCTAGGAAGTCAATGGCTCAAGTATTTGAAAACCTGTCACTCATTTGACAGAGCCCAATGGACTTCTTTGTTCTTGTCTTATGGCTTATGTTGGCCATGGCTTTTATGGGAATTTTGGAGGTAGACCAGCAGTACCACAATGGCTGGTCCTTCACCAATCCAAAGCCAGGAGCTAGGAGCTCTTCCAAGTCTCCCACACGGGTGCTTCTTGTCTCCTGGCTTCAGATAAGCTCAGTTCGGACCACTGTGGTCATTTGGGGAATGAGGCAACAGATGGAAGATTATTTGTCTGTTCTTTTCTTGGTAAATCTGCCTATCCAATGAAAATAAACAAAAATCTTAAAAAAAAAGAAAAGAAAAGAAAAGGTCTCCTTGTTTTGAGACTTTCTTTATTGTTCTTTTTATTTCCTCTTTGTTCCAAATGCATACTTCCTACTCATCTATCTTCACGTTCATTGATTATTCTGCCAGCTCAAATCCGCTGCTAAGCCTGTGTAGTCAATGTTCTGTTTGTTACTGTGCTTTTCAGCACCTGCTCCGGTTCTTATTTGACATTTCTAGCTCATAGTTTCTCCACTGAACACATTAGCATCTCGCTCTCCTCCATTTCTCTGCACTTAGATGCTGTTGTTTCTTTGAAAGTCTGCATAGTAACTGCTGTTAAATCCTTGTCACCCAAGCTCAACCTCTGATGCTTTCATTTTTTATGTGTATTAGTCCCTTTTTTGTGTCTGCATATCAGTAATTGCTGCGGGAAATTTTGACCCGAGTGAAATTAAACCCCTGATGTCTGCAATGTTATCATTGCACATGAAACTAAAATTGTATCAAGGCATTTGACTGATGAATGTCAAGCATAGTTTCATCTGGATTGTTTGTTCAAAAGATATTATCCAGGTAGGTGATGATACTGCTACTATTTCACCATGGCCAGCAAAGAACTTCTGAAATTCTTCCAATCAAACTACCATGGTGTTAGAGGTGAGTGGTTTAGATTTATTACCTGTATTAATGATCTTTTAAAGTCCCAAGTCCTCATCTATTTTAATATGTTTTGTTTAATGGTGTTTGAACATATTTTGCAACTATGTCTGTAAATTCAAACATGTTGAGTAACACAGCAATAAAAGAAAGTTTTACTGCCGAGGTATATTTGCTTATGTTCAAGGGATAACTTTGATGTAAAACTCTAAAATTTACAGGTGCAAATCAAACAGGAACCACTTTAAAAACATAAGATAATAAGTAAATTATTTTGAAACTAATGATACTAAAACCCAAGATAAACACAAACATTAAGAAGAAGTACAATTAATAGTTAACTATGAATAAGTGTAGGTGGGATTTACGCAGAACCAAATGCTAGTAGGGTGTTCAGATGGGCAGTGAGTCCAGATGAGTTTTTGTATGCAGGAAAGGAAAAACTCATATAACTTCTAGCCACATAAAAGTGTCAATTTGAAAATATACAACTTGTATGGTCAATCATTTAGGTAGCATTACGCTGTGATGTATTAAATTTAGGTGTTTCTGTGGACTTGAAATATGATAAAAATGTTCATTAATATCTATCTATTTTGTGAGATTCTCAAAAAAAGTCTTAGTAAATGTGTTTATAGTTAGAACTGAATATGGGTAGATACGTAATATTTTACATTTTTATTCTTTGGCTATTTTATACTCTACAAAATTTGCAAAATGATAAAATCTTATTCATAATCTGAAGGCACCAAAGTTCTAAAATTACAGAAAAGGCAAGTGTAGAAATAAATCTATCCATATGTCCAAAGTGCTACAACTTTCTATTTTAAAAGTATTAAAGGCACAAATGTACAATAACAGAATAAAGTTAACTGTATTTTCAATTTCTCATTTTCCTCTAAGTTCTGTGAGTTGACACCATTTAAAGAATAAAAAGCTGTATAAAATATATATATGTATATGTAGTATCTTGAGATTTTGAAATTTTCTATACAACAGAACCTTTTGTGAGCTCCAGGAACTGTTAAATTTTCAAAAAGCTTAATTTGAATTAGCTGATACTTATTTTGTTTCCACAGTATGTGTCTATGAAATTGTGAAAATGAGCAGCCTGCATATTTGAAATGGACAGAAGGAGAATAAATAGAAAAAAATTTCTAAAGGAAAATAGTAAATATTGTGGTCTACTAAATGTGCGGATTGCACCAAACGATTCACGAGAGATGTGTCAAAGATTCATGCAGGGATGAAATTTCATTTTTTCTATTAATTGTGTAAACGCAAATGCTTGTTGCATATAAATAGGTGCATAGCTTGTTTTTGAGAATGAAAATCACATATGACTATAAAAATGGACTCTTCCTCCAACTAGAAAATACTAATCTCTGAACAAGAGCAATGAGATGCCATTGGTGGTCACCCCTGTACATTTCCCACACACTGATTAAGCCTATCAACGGTGCCCACATTCAGGAATTACAATGTGCAATTACCATGCCCATGACCTTGGACTTGGGTGTGGATCATTCTCAGAATGGGTTCACACAACCCAAAATGCTCATTTTCAGGATTAATTATCAGTGTTATAAACAGCGAAACTGCACATGTATGCCTCCTTTAAAGTTTTGATGGCGAGCAACCTGCTTTTTCCTAGGGATGTTCAGGTTTTGAAGGGAAACGTTTTGTGAGAACAATTTGTGCTTAATGTCTTTCTGCGGGCACGACCCCACTGAGAAGTGCTCCAGCTAACTTGCTCAGGGTTGTATTCCAACTTAGTTTAAGGGACTTTGGGGGACACGCTCCTGCTGATTCCACTGTTCTTTCCTGTCTTCCTTTTTTTTGTAATCTTGACCCAAAAACTATTTTAAGTGATGTCTGATTTGGCTTCCTGGGGTGCTCAAATGTTCACTGACAAAGGAGTATTGAAAGAAGGCGCGACTCTCTCTTTCTTTATTGAATTCAGCCTCTGATGTCGATATTAATGCGAGAGGGTCACCCACAAAGAGACAAAGACCACTAATGTTACAAGGCTTCTCAGACCTTCTCCTTCATCTCAGTGGGTAGACTCCAAACCAAGGGGATCAAACACCTTCTATCGCCTCCTTAAAAACCGTCAGCTTCTGTGTCATCACTGGCCTTCGGGCTGTAAGAATTACACCAAAAGTCCTCCTTTCTCCATGCAGTCCATCAATCAAAAGCTATAGGATCATGGGATTTTAGGGTTAAAGGGCACCCTCAAGGTCAAATTGTCCAACCCCCCTTATTTATACAGTTTAGAAATGGAGGCTTCTGGTGAGTAGGTCATTTGTCCATGATCATGGACTAAAATACAGCAGGGAATGAGAAAGCAATATTTCTGTTTCCAGTATTTCAGCAAGGTTCCTCCACAATGCGCTTGCATTAGGATTACATGTTTTATTGTTTTTTTCTTTATCTTCATCATAACTTCTTCAGATCCTAGAGATTCTTATGATAGGATTACCGATCGGAAAATACAACATGATTTTAGCAATAAGGGATCACTAATTAGAAGCTTAAATCACAACAGGTCTAAGTGCATCAATAGAATTTTATCTAAGTCTGTGGCATTGCCAACCTAATTTTCAGATCTAGACAAAAAATCACTAGTGGGTTTCTTCAAAGGAATCACAAGTATTTCAAATAAACTAATGTCTTAGATAAGCGATTATGATAACTTGTACTAACTCTCCACGAAGTGTATCTACTGCAATTGGATCATAATAAGTATGATTCACCGAATCAACTTTGACTCATTTTAAACCATGATGGATATCATAAAGCAACATTGTTTTTGAACGTCTTAGGTTGCATTCTCCATTGCAGGCTAACTTCAAAGCGAAAGGAGCCATCACACATCATATAGGCAAGGTTCTTCGATAAGATTTACAAGTGTGGTTTAAAGAATAGTGGACAATGTTTATCTTCTTAAACATGTTTAGAAGAACACAGATGTCTTTTTCATTGCTAGTCTTGTTTTTCAAAAACTTTGGATTAACAAAAATAGCTGTGCATTTTTTGTTTAGTGTGATATTTCAATTAGTACATCAGTTATCCTAGATAATTGTCACTTCAGATTGTCGTTATTGTGAGATGGTGTTACCCTGAAGTGTGCAATGCCATTGCTACCACCCAGCTGTGTTTTCCCACTTTTAAAGAGGCTATTCTTTAAGGCTTTTTCAATTGCCTGTGTCTCTCAAAAGAGAAAAAATAAATATAATCCCTCTATCTTCTTTTAGAATCGATATCCTTTATCGGATCTCCATATATTTTCTCTGCAGATCTCTCTTCAAGCAGAATGCAGTACAAATGAGCTACAGTTGCAGTCTGGAATATACAGAGAGGAGGAGAGACAGGAAAATACGAGTCCAGAAGGACTGGTTGGGAGGCATCGTAGGTTAAAATCCCTGTCTGCGGCCTACATGAAGCTGGACTAGGCAAGTGATGTGCTTGTTTCCAACAATTCACTCTGATTTAATATGTGCAAGCTGTAATTCCAGCAGCCCAGAGCAAACTGTTCTTTCAGTTGGCAAAATATATTCATGGAAATGTGACTTGGAGCTAATTCCTGCATCTTCATTTTTGTAGGACTTCCCTCTTGAACCAAAAGTGTCATTTTAACAATGTAGTTCTTATGAGCCTCTAATTCTACAGTTGTGAGAGCGTTTTCGGAGTTATCTGAGTCATCAGCCACCCTCAGACGGTCTTTCTTACTATGTGTAGGATGTGACTAAAGTCTATCACATAGGATTTGAAAAGTAAGTACGCACATAAATTAGTGATTACCATACACACATTGCATGCCATGAAAAAAAAATCGTTGGATCTTAAAATTTTAAAAGAATTGTGGTAAGACATAACATACATTTTTGTAATTTAGTATTTTTGTTTTAATTATATGACAACCTATGTGGTTTTTGGAAAGATACTATGTATATATACATATCTAACTTATTGAATGTACTGTGTGTGTCCCATATTTGTGTAAAATATCTACAACTGATGTAAGAGCCAATTTACTGAAAAAGCTTGACAAGGCATTCTGTGAGGATTGAAGATAAAGTTCATGATGGAGAAAATTGGTCATGAATAGCTGAGATGATCCAAAGTAATAAAAACTTTGATGCATCCATTATGCTGCTCCCCGTCCTGTGAAGGAGAGCTGCGGGACCCTGTACAAGGCTGCCAGGCACCACAATTCCATTTCTATTGAAAAAGAAAGCCCCATCCTTATTAGAGATGGACATGTGCATTTTATTTCCTTGCATAATAAGAACTGAATATTCAAGGTAAGCTGCCCAGGAATATGTCAGAGAGAATAAAAATGCTCCAATTCTTCCTATTATTGGCTAACTCCTTCTGGATTGCATATTTTGTCCTTGAGCAGATATATATTGCATACAAAGGCCTGTTTATACACACATGCAAGATAACCTGCTCTAATTCTACATTAAAGGAAGTTTATTTCTAAAAGAATGTTTTCAGCATTGTTTTTTTTTTTTAAAGTAGTGGTTTTATAGAATAACAAAGATATGTTACCGATAGTTGAGTTTGATATTCACATTCATGTATCTTCAATACTCATAACCTATCTTTCTTCATTGCTTCCGAGTCAGCAAAGATTTCTGGGATCCTAAGTGTTTCCTGGGCTTCCAAACTCATCTTTTTCAGCCTTACACACATTTGGTCCATTTGGTCCATCATTTTGTCCATCATTGGGTACATCATCCTGAAAATATTTTGGCCAAAGAGGAACTCTTTCGAAAATTCAGGTTTATTCTTTCATATTTTGTCTTATTCCTTCCCTTGACCTCATAGAATATTGGAATGAGAGGAAATATTAAACAAATATGACTGACTAATCATCACCCAAATAGACAAAACGCAGGAAAGTTGTTTTGGCAGTAAAAAATGTATATGGTTCTGAGCAAAGTGACATGCCATATTCTTTGCTCACAACAGAACAGTTCGACAGCATTCAGTTCTGCTCTATTGTGAATCTGGTCATTTATCAAGGCACCATTTGACTGCATTAAGTACCTATTGAGTCTGTAACTACCATAGCAAGGGGCTAGGTAGTCACATTGTTGATGCATGAAGTACAAGACACTCCCACTTGGTCTTTCCCAGTTGTGCCAGCATTTGCTGACACTTGTAAAAACTTGCTATTGTCATAAGCAAAGACAATTCCAGAGGCACACAGGGAACAGATGCATGCTATCCTAATAACAAGATGCCACTTAAAAAAAAATACTTCTTAGCTTAGGGCTACATTTAAACCTTCATGAAACTCATAACGTGGGAGAGTGAGGACTGCTGGTGTCTTGGAGAGTCTCTGGGGAAGGAAATTCTGAGCTATTGTCATCAATGCGACCATCTCGCTAACTGAATCATCGCTAGTGCCTTGCTTATTACACCTCAGGGAGTGACTTACTACCCTCTAGGTTGAAATAAAGGGCAAAATGAGATCCTGCTATTTTGGAAAGGTGGTAGAAATTCAGAGCACACAAAGGAAAAGGCGTTATACTCCATATCAATCTTTTAAAAACAGAGAGCTAGATTAATCTGAATACACAATCCTCAGTGTGGTCATATGAGCTAATTGAGCATACATTTCAACTAAATTGAATATGGGTGGAAAGTCTTCGTAGAGTTACATACATGTTTCCTCGTGACATGCATACATTTAACTTTTATGGAAGTGTAAAAAAAAAAGCCTACCACAAAGCAAGATAGGCACACACATTTCACACAAAAGCAGAATTACACTTGAAAATGAAAAGATAATAATGTGCCACAGATTGCATGATATTTTATCTCCCACTCAGTTGTAGAATTGTAGGATGCTTCAAAGTAATGCAATCAAGTAAGGTGAAAGTAATATTGATGAAAACCAATGAAACCAATATCATTTTTATTGACTCATAAACCTTGGAGTATAAATGTGTAAACTCTTTTTCACACCCCATAGGTAGGATTGTGTATTCTAACATTTAATATCTGGAAGGGAAATGTAAATTGCATGTTACACTTCAACTTGAGACACAAAAGTTCTTGTTATTTGATGAGAAATTGAGCAGTTTTGATAATGCCCTGTCGTGCTTAAGAACCACAGATAATTTACACTATTTCCCTTTTGTGCATTTTGTTTCTTATGGCTATTATTTATTACTGTTTGTGATATAAATTTATTGTAAATGAATTGCTAGGTGCTTTGTCTGCTCTCAACAATGCTACCAAGTCCATTCTTGCCTGGAGATGCTGTATTTATCCACAAATTTCTACGAAATGAAAGAAAAAAAAAAGGAACATATCATTAGTAAGTTTTTCAATCACTTCCCAAATAAATCTAAAGATATAAAGACATTTACAGTAACTACAATTTATAGCTTAATATTTAAAGTAAGACACTTGAGTGAGGAATGTTGATGTCAGTGTGAACACGGAGATAGAAGAAGCAATGCTGGATCATCGTCTCCACTCCGCAGGCAATGATGAACCTCCACGAGTCAATTAGAACTTCCAGGAGCGATGGCAGAGAACAGATGCTTCCACTGCAAACCTTCTCACTTTATACCAGGTGGGCTCATCCTATTTTTTGACTTAAACCTTTAACATGGAGTTTGTGTCCAGACAGGATTCTTTCTTCCTCTAAGTGTTGACAGCACAATAGGACCTGTGGATTTGGAGTACATAAAGGAAAAATTGTAATATAAATAAAAATTATTTTATATCATGAGAGGATTTATGCTATACAAATAAGTCTCTTCAAGTCAGGGTAACACAGTATTTAAGATATCAATAAAACATTATTTTTATAATACATAATCAAATTACTATATATCCTAATATAAATAGTTGGAAAGATCAATTTTGGATTAGATCATTGGATTAGATATTTGTATATCAATGTATATTGCCAATAGTGAATAATGACATTTCTGTTTTAATGGTTTTTATGCCAGATCTTGTAGACTAGAAAAAGAGTGGATTTTTGTTGCTTTTCTCAGTAAACAATCATACAAGTCACTTTCCATGGAAATCTATTCATTTTAATATCAAATTACTTGCTAGCTATGTTTCCAACATTAATTAAGACTAATGCTTAACTGTGTTTGTTTTAATATTGATTAAATTGAACCTTCTGTATTATGTAAACAAAGGGAACCAGGATATTACTGATTGTGATGTCATTTGTTGTATATTAAATAAATACAAAACTTCCTATAACTTGCAATAGAAAATATCTCTGTTCTACCATCTCCAATTTATTTCAATTTGACGGATGACTTAATGTCACAATTATGAATAGTTCATTTGTTGAAAAATAGTTGAAATGATCCTTTTATTGGATAAAATGTGTTTCACTTTTGCCCTTACATTTATGTAATTTGAAGGCCATTGTAAAGCAGTAAAGGTTAAGAGAAAATTTGAAAACTTATTAAATGATTTGTCTTATTAAGACATGTACCTCTTGCAGGCTTTGATGTCGTTTACGTTCTGTTTCTCCTAAGAAACCCAATGCAAATCATACACGCTCACACACTTGGCAAAACGTGAAATAATGAAACGGTCATTTGGTGAAGAAAAAATATATTGAGATTAAAGGTCATCTGTTTGAATATCAATCTAGTACCTGCAGCAGATTCCCTACACATATGTATAAGCCTTTATATTGTAATTTATATCACTTCCTTAAAAATTTAATGCCAAAAATTGTAATTTATACATACTTATGAAAAATGTGTATTTATACACACTTTGTTTTCTGACATATTATGTGCCACATATATGTTCATTTATGCACTATGTTATAATAGATCATTTGAGATGTCTGAATGGTTGAAAGTTTATCATTTTAATGTTCATATGATTTCATTTTATTTGTTTTCGCTATGTTGCACTATTGTACTTGTTTCATGGGCTATTTAAAGCCTAATTTTTGTCCTGCCTTATCTTGGAAATGCAGTGGTTACATTGTGTAATTTGTATGTGTTTTTTCTTATGACGCCATATAGTTGCTTCTGAAAAATTACACATTTAATGTTTGTTTGAGCCATTAAGTTTTGTGAATGCTATATTGTTGAAAGTCATTATTATAATAAGTAGGTATTATCTTATCATTTCCATCCCTGAATGCAGGATATCATTATAGGAATTTTCCAATGGATGATCCAAAGAAAAGTTTTATTATTTTAGCATGAAAGAAATGGAAACTGATTTGCATTCCCAAGTGATAGGTATCACTGATGTATAAAATTGTGTGTTTTGCTTAATATGGGTTTTTAGTTTGGTCTCCAAAGAAAAGCAATCTTCAAAAGTAAAGTGAAAAATACCTTTAAATTAATAGGTATATAAAATGATCAGTATAACAAAGACTAATGCCCTTATTTTTCAATGTCAAGACTTAAAGAAAACAACAAAAAGGCTTCAAACAGTTTAAATAACCCTGAATTGAAAAGGCCCTACACAAACTAACATAAGACATTTTGCACTTACATTATTTAAAATGTAATTTTAAAGTTCTTCCTTTTATTTAAAATGTAATTTTAAAGTTCTATTCTTGTCAGAGGAGATCTACATTATGTTTAATTAAAGATGCATTTATTTTTATTGGAAAGGCAGCTTTATAGACAGAAGCAGAGAAAGAAAGACAGTCCATCCACAGATTCTCTCTCCAAATGACCACAAAAGCTGGAGCTGAGCTGATCCAAAGCTAGGAGTCAGGAGCTTCATCTCTGTCTCCCACATGAGTGAAGAGTTCCAAGGCTTTGGGCCATCGTTGGTGGACTGCTTTCCCAGGCCACAAGCAGGCAGCTGTATGCGAAGTGCAGCAGCTGGGATATGAACTGACGCCCATATGGGATTGCCGCATATATGAGACCAGGATTTTCAGGCACTGCGCCATCACAATGGGCCCAAGGACAGATCTGTATCATAATTCATGTTATTGACAGATGTGTCGCTTGTCATATGACAATAATTAGTGGAATCATCTATAAAGTGACACTTCAAGTTTAACAGAACTCTTGTTTTGAATTTGAGTTTTTGAAAATTCACCTCTGGAGTGTTTAGGATTAAAAGCTTTAGATGCAGACAATGTGTCTGAGTAGAGCAAAACCAGAGTGTGATTCCTCCCAAGGTTTAGAAGTTTATACATAAGTAATCAACACTGTCTAAACTGGTATTTCTCAGGAAGTATTCCTAGCTGTAATATTTCTGCAGAGTTTCAGTAGGTATTCTCTTGCTTATTCTCTGACACATAGACAAACATATACACACATACAGTTTTAGATTCAAATACACTGAAATAGTCTTTGCTGGATAAGAATTCTTAGAGAATGTCCGTTTCTTAGTTAAGCTAAATGCATGCACAATACACAGCCTACGATGTGCTTGAAAGTGAGTCAACCACAGGAAAAAAATCACGAAATAGCATAAAGGAAACCTGACTTCACAAGAATTAATACTTTGTCATTAACACAACCATCTCTTTGAAATATTTAAGTTCTCATTAACATTTGTTATTTTCATCACATCAAAATCGGTTGCTAAGATGTTGTACCTTTCTTGTTGTGTACCTGTGTCCTTTCAAAGGGGAAATGAATGTCACTGTTTCCTAGATGATCCTCCAAAAAAAAAAGTGAATGTGTTAGGATTTTTCCCTTTATCACATTTTAACCGCATAATAACAGCAAATAATCCCAGGTGTGGAAATTTGGAAAAGGATAGAGAAATCCCTCTCTATGGATGGAAGATCTTTCCCCATATTATTACAAATAATATCTATATTCCTCTTTTAAAAAATCTGTTTTTTATTGGAAATTCAGATTTATAAAGAGAAGGGGAGACAAGAAGGAAAATCTTCCACGTGATGATTCACTCCCCAAGTGGCCATAACAGCTGGAGCTGAGCTAATCTGAAGTCAGGAGCCAGGATCTTCTCCTGTGTCTCCCACGCAGGTGCAGGGTCCCAAGGCTTTGGGCCATCCTCAACTGCCTTCCCATGCCACAAGCAGGGAGCTGGATGGGAAGTGGAACATCTGGGATATGAACCAGTGCCAATATAGGATTCCAGTGTATGCAAGGTCAGGGCTTTTGCCTCTAGGCTATTGCGCCAGTGCCATATTACATTCTAAAACAAAAGTTGGCTTATGTGTTTTCCTATGTGACAATCCCCAATGGCTTCCAGCTTTGTGAACATACCAGTAAGTGGGAATGGTATAGGTAAGCTGATGGAGGCATTAGATGCGGGCAGAACTGAACCAGTACTTTTCTTATTCAAATGATACATGGAGTGATCATGAGCACAGGTAAGGTATCTACCTGTGATATTAAGTGTCATAAAGTGAATCTTTGCAAAGCTGAAACTTCCAGTGAATAAATTAGGGTCCTACTTACCTCCTGGGTTAGAAACATGAGATGTGTATCTTCAAGAGCTGGTAGCAGTTCAGCTTCTAATGTGATAGAATGCTTGTCTGCGTTTCTTCACCTGGGCCACGGTCATCACTTGTATGCTAGGAGGTAGAATAAAATCTGGAGTATAAACAAAATTGCCATTTTTCATCCCAAGGTTCTACCTAGAAGCCTAGTCTATCCTTATTTAAACTAAGAGCAGATAATTTGCAATCATCATATTAATGATTTACTGATTCCCGAAGAAGCCAACAATATTGAGAACCTGTCATCGTCTCTCTTCTTACTCTCAGTTGCTCCCTTCCCTACCCTCTGAAACACTGCAGGCTCTGGTTTCCAGCCATCATACAAACATTCCGCTCAAATAACGCTATAAATCAAAACACCCAAACTTCCTTGAATCTTGATGCTGTATCAGTTTCCCAGGGAGGTTTGCTCTTGCTAACTACTCTGAAAGATGCTCATCATTGTCGCATCACGCTGCGTTAGTTTCTCTTTATAACACTGACCAGATTCTAATGCTTTTCATCGCTTCCTTGTTGCTTCTGACAAATGAGTGGAACTACATTTCTGCAATTAAGTGTGTAGATGTATTTATCTGAAATGCGAAATATGCACATGTTGTACTAAGCTTTTGATTTACTTGGGAAATGAATTGGTTTTGTTGTTTGACTTTATGAACTAAATAGTACAAAATAGTACTATAATTCTTTTAATTAAAATGCAATTTCATTGAATATAACCAGAGCTTTTATCCTGCTAGCTTATTTTTATACGCTGGTAATTCCAAATTCATCATGTAAACAGAAATCATCATTGCATTTAATGAAGTCAAATTATTTATTTACTTTTTTGGCTTGAAAAGCTCAAAATAAATGAAAGCATTACAAAGTACTAAGAGAATAAGGATTCTTAAGAAGGAAATGTATGTTTTTTCCTGTTATCTCTGTTTTCAACTGAAGTGCAATTCTTTCTCTGTCTCACCTTTGGGGAATCAAAAATGAGAGCTCAACAGGGAAGCAAGCGTGGCAGTGTAAGTTGTTTCTCCTGGCAGCTTATTAAATTCTGAGAGAAAACAGGATTCAAAATAATTGAAAATGCTTATTTTCAATTTGCCTTGTTTCTACTAGTGAAAGTTGATGTTGACAAAATAAAAATGTGAAATTAGCAAATAATAAGATGTACTTAGGAAGGATACATTTTACTTACAAATCACTTTTTTGCTTTTCCTGTTGGGATTCCTAGTCTCTTTACCTTCCTCCTCCCCACACTCAGTGTATGCAAATTCACACACATGTGGGATTAAGAAGTACGAGACATACACCAATGTGACTTTCTGAGTATCTTTGTATTCCTAGCATCACCTATACAAATACACAGTTCAACACGAGGCACTACCATTTCTAGCAGCCCAGTCTATTAAGAATCGATAATACTCCCATGGCCACTACCAGGAAGTAGAAAAAAAGGATAATTCTTAGTTTGAAATCTTAGAAAACACCCATCAGACTTCAATCTAGGTAAAAGTTTGGAATACTTTTCTCTGCATCAAAATCGTTCAGCTATTCCCTAACTAAGCGATGCTTCAGGGCACAAAATATCCTTCAGTGAAAGTGTATCAGAGAAGGAATATGAGAAAATGAGTTCAACAAACACCTAAGTTACTAGTATTATGGAAATTTCCCCCTCCTTTGATTTCACAGACTTATGTCTTATAAGTATGTTCTATAAAAATTAAAAGTTAAACGAATGTTGAATTATTCCCTCAGTCTAATTAGCCTTATTTCAAGAGCTCAACTGGCACTTTTGGTTTGTGGCTATTATTACAGAACATTTCTGTCATTTCATGAATTTCCAACATTCTTGTTCTCTTTGTGGTTGGGATTTTTATTAACTAGATCAATGTTTTTGTTCACTCACAGTATCTCAGTGAAGTTTGTTCGCCAAGTCTCATTGACCTTGCACAATCTGCAACTGACATGTTGTATGAATCTCCTCTAGATTTCCGCATCTTCTTTTTGTTCGGTCAACCCAGAGGTTGTGAATTTAGGTGTCTGTACTATAGCAATACTCTCTATTCAAGGTATTGCCTATGAATTCAGACTGAGCAGCAAATAATACACTTTGTCATTCTTTGAACAGACAAATTGAGCTGGATAAAAGTATGCCCCCACATAAGAGAAAAAGGTACAGTTTATACACAATTCTTCGCTCCTCAACTTTTTTTTTTTTTCTCGGACTGCTCATCCGCTGGAGGCTTAAAAGCTTTGATTGTGGAGGTGTAGTTCTTTTTAGTGATAAAAAAAATAAGCCTTAATATTTTGTTTCCCTTGCTTTATCTCTTTCTATGTGGGCAGCTGATAAATTCCAGAATTCCTACGAGACTTCCTAACAGAGTAGTAGGTTAAGCTGCCAGAAGTGTCAGCATTACAAGATAAAAAACATAATACCATGAATCTATATATCAAATGTTGTGTTGCAAATGAAACACTATCTACTCCATGTAAATTCGGCTTCTCAATCCTATCTTTGAATGATTTTTCTTTGATCCTTCAATGTCAGCAAATGCTTTCGGTAACCCTCTCCTACCCCTGGAGGCTGCACGGACAAATGCTTTTCAGCATTGTTTTATGAAGGGGATATTGAGTCATTGGCTGTAAAGAGGAAAAATCTAATTAAACCTTGCTCAAGTGTTTGTCACTCTGACTCATAGAAGACAGTCTTGTGTCTGACTTGTCCTGAATCAACAAGAATGAGCTAAGGATTAGTAATTTTAAAGGTCAAGAGGGATATAGCACAGAAGACTTGACTGCTTTAACTTACTAAAGGAATTATGTAGGATTGCAAGTTTATGATGGATTATGAAGCCATACCCAATGGCTCTAAAATGTGATTGTTTAAGGAGTCTCTTACAGGATTGTCGACTTACTGACATGATAGGAGAATGTTATTGTAGAAGCCCTTGGAGATCTGTACTATTGGGTCGACCTCATTCACTACACTGTGCTGTAATTTGAATTTACAGTTGGTTTTTAATCCCTTAACATTCATCTAATAAAGTAAAAAGGAAAGCCCATGCCTATTAAGTTCAAAAAGCATGTGAATGCAACAGTCACAGCTCTGCTCCCCAACCTTGCTTTGTGCTTTAGATCTTTTATTTTTTTCCGCCCAAACAGACTTTGATTTACAGATAAGGTTCATGACTTCTCAATTGCCAGACTTGAAAAATATCCTGTACAAAAGAGTGACAACACAAGTGAAATGTGTCGTGGAAAGAAATGAAAAGATGATAATAATAATAATATAAAAGCAGTCTAATTATTTCAGTTGTGGGTGTTAGGTAAAAGTTTTGGAAGTGAAGCTTCAGTATTTCCAGTTTAAAGGTCAACGTGAGGTTAGAAAGGGTGGGGACATAAATGCTGAACCTCAGAATACAAGCAGTGATGCGATGCTCCATTTCCTACGAGAGGAACGAAGACTCAAGAAGTGGGTGAACACAGTGATAGCCATCCAACTAGAAATGGAGGCACCAGTGAGATGTGGAATTTAGGGAAAATCTGAGCTAATCATTGTATCAGATTTGACAACTTGTAGCTGTTATCTGTGCATCCCACTGACACTGGGATCTCAAAATCTAGGGATGTGTCTAGTCAGCTGTCATAGTTCCACAGCTCTTCATGTTTTTTAAGCTTTAGATAATTTTTGGAGTCTGATCAAATCATGCAGTGTCTTAACTGAAAAATGACCTAGGTTCATAGCACACATAAACCCCAGCCCTTTGTCTTTGTAAGTGCATTTTTAAAAATATTTATTTTGTCTTAATTGGAAGGTCATATACAGAGAGGAGGAGTGACAGAGAGGAAAGAATTTCCATCTGCTGATTCACTCCCCAAGCAGCCACAATGGCTGGAGCTGCACCGATCTGAATCCAGGAACCTGGAGCCTCTTCCATGTCTCCCACATGGGTGCAGGGTCCCAAGGCTTTGGGCCATCCTCAACTGCTTTCCCAGGCCACAAGCAGGGAGCTGGATGGGAAGTGGAGCTGCCGGGATTAAAACCAGTACCTTTATGGAATTGCAGCATGTGCTAGGGGAGGACTTTCGCCACTAGGCTACCCTGCCTGACCGCTTGAATGTGTTTTTACAGCATCTGGGATTTTTCCCTTCACTTTAAATGTTTTAATTCCACCTGGGAGCATTTTATCATTATATGTGCATATGTAAGTTGACTGACTGGACAGATACCTACTTGTAGTCAACAACTGGTTTTCCTGGGATGTAATAGATTGCATTAGAATCAAAAATAATCCTTCCAGGTTAGATATCTTGAGCAGCCGAGAGGAAGACTTCCCTTTGATGGTGTGTGTCAGAAAAGCAAATAAAGTTTCTGCACCTTGTCTCTCTAAGCTTGATTCTTCACTTTATTCTACTGGGTAGAACCACATTCCCATTCAATAGCTAGATCCTCTGCACTTTTCATATTAACAATGAAACTCATTAATTCAGTGATGCATATTATTTCGGCTTCTTTCAAAACCTGTTCATATCTTCTTTACCATTGCTATTGGTTTCACAGTCACGAGTAGATTCAACAGATAGAAAGCTCTGGGTGTAAAATCACATGCAAACACTTTCACACACTACTTCTGAGACTTCGTAAATAGACTACTCATAAAATACACATTTTTTCTCTTCTTTCACTGATAATGGTTCTAGTATTGTCATCCCTGACCTCCTTTAGGAGACATTAATGGAATTCCTGAATCTGCTTCACTTGGCCCAAGATAAATTATTGCTGCCGGCCTTCTGGGGAGTGAACTTGCAAAGAAAATTCACTCTCCCTGTATCACCCCATCTTTCTTTCAACAAACCCTCCTTCTTCCTTGGCGATCTTTTAATTAACAAATATAAATAACATTTTTTAAAGTTTTTTATTTTCTTCTCACAGCAGCTTTGTGACTTGTTGGTTAAAGCCATTGCCTGCAATTTTATAAGGGCACTGGTTCAGATCCCAGTTGCTCCACTTCCAACACAGGTCTCTGCTTACGCTCCTGAGGAAAGCAGCAGAGGAAAGACTGTGCTCGGTTCTCTGGTACTCGTCTTAAAGACCAGAAGAGCTTGGATGATGCTGTTGCCTCTGCTTCTGCCTGACCCAGCCCTGGCTAGTGCAGCCATTTGCAGACAACAGAAGATTCTCTCTTTCCTCATGTTACTTTCTCTTCCCCTCTCTTGTTAATTCTCACTTTCACCTAAATATATCTTAAAATGTGTAGCAACTCGGAAACAGATCACAAAAATGTGTGGTTCTGTCTGATGGAATTTTTATTTGCAGTGTATCATGATCAAGTTTTAATAGAGGGACAGATACCTAAATGATCTCACAGCAATCTTATTAAAAATATCATTTATCTAGAGAGAAGATGCAATTAACAAAAGCAACTGACTTCTTAATTTTATGTTTATATCAATGAGTTTGTTGCAACTATCAAGCATTATTAACAAAAATTTCCGTGCATTTTTCATTGGGCAGAAGTGTAAAATTGTAGTACCTTGGCATACACATATAAATTTACTGTAATATTCCCCAGAAAATAAGAAAATCAATAAAGAAATCAATATTAGTCTTAAGTCTGGAAGGGTTGCTAAATATATTGGTGACTTCCCTTTTATGTGGTTGGAGAAATTGATTTCATTTGCCTAGTTACTGATTTTTAGATTTTCATTTTGTAACTTTTTTCTTTTACCTATTCTGAAGCTCAACAGAGATGCAAGATTGTGAATTACAATCCAGGGACTGTGTGTCAGGAAATAAAAACCAGGTAAAGATATTTTCACTGCTTTATTAGTAAGCTAAAGATCAAAAAGGAAACACCATAATATTATCATGGAAAAGATGAAAAACCTAGAAAATAAATGCAAGGTTTTGCAAAGTGAGTGGGAAGTGGGAGGCGGTTTTGCTCTCATTCTGTAGGAGTGATGGATATATTTCTGGCAGATCATATAAATCCTTATATAATTCAATGGGCATAGTTAAATCATTACATGCTTAAAATCAGTTTATTTTTTAGTCTATGAATTATATGTATGTTGAATGATTTTACATTGCAGGAATTACATTTCAATATGCAAGTTAAAAACAACGTAAGATTAGTAATAAAGGAAGAAATAGCATAATAGTGGTGATTCTCTCCTTGAAATATTGCTGGAATCTGTCAACTTTCTAGAAAATTCTGACATGGTAGGATTATTGTGAAATTCTGGAATGCAATTTCTATGTGTGTATCTATCTATCTATCTACCTACCTACCTACCTATCTATCCCGCATGGGAGAAGAACGTAGAAATAGCAAGTGTGAGCTTCCCTCCATTTCATAGACCATATCATCTTATGTAACAATAGGCCAATGTAAAATTGGATTCTAGCCAATATTATAGCCATATACTTGATTTGTACAGTCTGATATCCTTGCTAATACATGCAAACGGATATAAAGTGGAGGTCAACTCCTTCACGTTTGCTATAAAGATGGCGATCCTTCAGCTGTAATAGTTTTCATCATCAGAGCAAGTTGTGGAACCTTCTGAAGTCTGTCTGCTGACCTGTGCTTTGAATCTGCCATGCTTGCTACGTGCCTCTCCAGGCAGTGTTAAATGGGAGGATTAACAAGTATAAACAGATGATCTAAATTAAGAAGTTCAGTTTAAACTTCCAACTATTTCCATTCATTACCCATAGCTACTGTATTTATTATTCATATTTTATGTTCTATCTATACTATAGACCTTAAAAATCATAAAGCGTTTCAGATCAACATTAGTGCCACACCTACAATAAACTACTAAGGGGCCATTGGGCATATTTGCTAAAAGGGACAAAATGAATGCTTTTAAAAATAATGCAATTATCCTATACCTTGAGATTAAGTTCCTGCAAAGTAAAGACAGAGAAAGAACAATTTCTTGTTTACTTGCTTTTGATAATATTGCTTATTTGTTTCTTGAGTGGATATATGTTTAGTTTCTTCACCATTCAGCCCTCAAGTAGACGAAAATAATTTAGAATCTGACCTTTCTCTCACCTTTTCCAAAAGGTAGCATCCCAAACTTCCCACTGTGTGATTTGGCAATGCTGTGAACTCTAGAAGAAGGCTGGTGACCCAACCCTGCATTAGTGGAAAAGGGAGAGGCTTTGATTGACCTCTCATTGGAGACTGTATTTCAAGGCCTGTCCCCAAGGTCTGCTTCACCATATTCCCCTGGGCTCTATGTCTGCTGCACACCTGACCCTTATCATGGTTCCTGGGCGATTCTGCCTAGTGCCATGGTTGCTTAGACATAGCTCTTTTCTTGCAATAACTCCTGTGGATTTTTCTAGTATAAATAGACCATCTGATTTTGATTGCTCAGAAACCCATGAAAATGTTTTTGTGTCCTATTCATTTTCATTCCCAGGATGACCTTCCGCTTTTCTTCCCATTAGTCTCCTCCTCCTTCGTCATGATAGATTTTTCTTAATGGAAAAAAAATGGGATTTTTGAAAAATCAACTATCATTATGAGAATCTAGAAAACACTATGTGTCTTTATGCAATTTTCTCTTTGAAGGCAAAACAATGGAATCAAGTGATAAAGTTCATTCAGGTGCAAAAGATTTGTAATTGGTGCACAGATGCTGTTTCATAAAACACAATTTCCACATTGTTTTGAGGAGCTCATTTACTCTTCCTCACAGTTGAGGTAAGAACTTGAAAGACAGTGAGAAAAGAGTTTGCTTCATGGCTCTCTATCACCATTTTCTATCATGGATGTATTATACCCTGCTTGCTCCTCCATCCAACCTGAGCATTTGGATCTACCTCTGGGTTTCCTTGCAGGTTGGGAAGATTGATAACCTACATCTCCATTTTCAAGACGTTTATGTCCCTGAATGTGATCAACCTCATCCCAGTTTTATTTTAAAAAACACAATCTTGTATGTAATAAATTATTCGTCATAATCCCTTCTCCTGGCTGGCGCTGAAGGCTCAGGGTTTTATTTCTTTACTATATCATGCCTAGTATACTGTCTCAAATAAGGTAGTTACGCACACATTATTCTTGTATAAACTGTATATCCAGTGTCTGATTTTACTATCAGTCCCTTTAATTCTCTTCTGAGATCTATGTTTACTATATATAGATATTTTTTTTTACAAATATACAATAAAATAAGACCATGCATAAACAGTGAAATATCTATGGCAAATGTTAGACTTTAAAGCTGAGACTATGTCTATGTGGGCTTCAGAGGTGATGTCACACCTTTATCAGATCCTTCGACTCTGAAAGGATCTTACCAATGTGTGTGTGCATTTAGAAAGACAAATAATTCATTGAGGAACACATTCCTCTCACATTCCTACCCTTGATAATGACATATCCCCCTTCAGTGCTTGCACATGCACAGCCAGAAACAGAATGAATCACAACTGTCTTCTCCTTGTGTCTGATATTCTGCCTAGTAGATACCTATTTCAACAGTTATGAATCAAATAAATCATGAATCTCAGAATAAAAATTTATGAGCCATTCCAGACACCATGAAACTACATTTTTTTCACCATCCGTAGATTTATATATTTATTACCTGTAGACAAATTTATAACTTCACTTTGTCTGAACTGGAACCTGAGGAAGGGGATGGGATGGCTAGTTTCAAGAAAGATTGACTTTATAACCATCGATAGGAGTGTTAAAAATCAAAATAATACAGATGGCCTTAGAAGTAGCTTACACAACGAATGGATGGATACCTAAACATTACCCACATAATAAAGAAAAGATAATTAAAATATTTCACTTGCCATTCCTACAAAGAGATCTGGTAAAGGATCAGGTTTTTCTATAGCTAAAGACATTTACATTATGAGAGCATAAAGAAGAATGCATGAAACAATATGCTTGGATGCACATCTTCTGTTCACCTGGAAGCTTACAGATGTTTGTTCTATTTGTTATGCCATTAAGAAAAGACAGCTTTCTAATTCAAGTCCATACAGTTGTAAAGCGTTAAATAGAACACACCTACAATATGATCTTTTAAAATTGTGACACATGCTAGTTTCTTGTAGAGTGTCTAAAGGAGAAATTATGCTCTTGAAATGCAAAATGAACCTCCACAATAGTGTGAATGCTGTTCTAAACATAGTAAGTACAAAATGCATACTGAATATATTGATAAAGCATGAATTTTCCTAAATTCATGTTTCTTCTTAAGTATAGTTGCAAACAAAATAGAAAATATAAATGCATGCTCTATTTATATTTGTGTTATACCAGTGAGCATTCGGCTACCACATAAAGAGTGAAAACTTTAACATGAATCTTCATGTATTATCAGGATATCATTGCCTGCTTTTGCTTTTATTGTTTTGATCACAAATCATTTTACATTTAAATACTTTAAACTATAAATTTGTTTCATTCTTAAGAACATTGTGATTGCAATGGAAAAAATTATTTCACAGCATTGCCAAATATGTCTTCTACTACAGCAAGACATTTAGAAAAATACTCGTAATTATCGTTATTATTCCCATTATCGGCAGATGTCTGTGGATTCTAATTGGCAGATTATTACAGCAATGTCTATGTGTTGTATTTCTCCAAATGTGCGTACTCGCATAGTCTAGGCCTCAAGACTGACTGATCAATAGGCCCCAGCAAAGCAACACAATTTCAGGGTTGACGAGCACTTCACAGTAGTCATCGCTCTCTCGGCACATTTCTGCCTCTGTGGGAAAACAAACAGCAATAAATCCACATCAGAAGAGATCAGGTGGAGGAGAACTTCAAGTTGCCTGACCTTCATCCCCAGTGAATCTCTATTGAACAGTAGATTGTTTTATTGAATCTACTAAATTATTGCCTGAGATGAACAATAATTATATATATGTGTACATATGCAAGGATCCCATATGGGTGATGGTTCTTATGCCAGCTGCTCCACTTCCCATCCAGCTCCTTTCTTGTGGCCTGGAAAAGCAGTAGAGGATGGGCCAAAGCCTTTGGACCCCGCACCCACATGGGGGACCCAGAAATTATGCTGTAAATTTGTAAATTCTGCTTTAGCTTATAAATTCTGTGTGTGCATGTGTATATGTGTTTACATATATATATGTATACACACATATATAAACAAAAGTTACATATATATAACTCACACAAGCAACAGTAACAAAATTTACCCCCAACTCAGCCTTTCATGTATTTCTTGATGCATTTATTTTATAATGCTTATCCATGGCTGGATAATGCAGAGAAAATACCTTTACTTGGCTCATGACTGGAATGGCACCAGCCTCCTGTGAGCTCCCAGACCACATCACAAGGTGGTTGAGAAATATAATGGGAAGTGGGCCAAGACACCAAGAGAGGATATAAGGCATATAACAACTTATCTGATCAATCCAGTTCTATGACACTTTGAACGGATTCTTCAAGAAACACACAAATCCCTCTGAAGAATCCCATCACTCCTCAAGCATCCCAATGTCCTTTCAAAGACTGATTTGACATAAAATTTGGTGGTTCAAACCTAGCAGTGTTTAACTGCTTTCCATCACATCTGAAACTAAAAGGAAAGAAGAAATTGAAAGCATACCTCATTTTCACATGGAAAATGATCACTTCTGAAGCAGTTATGCCCACACGATATATTTGATGTTGCCATAGCAGGGATTATCAATCTCTGCTTTATAGACGTGGAGGCTATCAAGCAGTGGGGTCAGACGACTTGCCCAAGGTCACAGAAATAGAAAGTTCTGGCGCTGGGACTCATGCCAAGTTCTTTTGATTTTCTTCCAACACTCTTTCCATTATGTGTGGAAATGTGCCAACCTGAGCTGAATTCTGTGAGAGAGAATGCTCGTAGCTAGATAATTTGTATTTGTAATTCAAGACTCACTTTTAGTTTAATAACATGACATGATTGCTAGAGAGAAAGAACATGGTGAAGTGGGTAGGTCCTATAGGAGGACAGACTTAATAACTGTGATTCCAGGGGGCACAGTTCTTATATCAAAACTGTCATTTCCCTGGATGATGACATTAGAAGCTTATTCAGCTGTGAGAGTGATGGCCTTGGGAAACTTCTCTAAAAGGTATCATGAATTTTCCTCACTTCCCCACATAATTAATACTCTATTTTGAAGCCAAGTATGAATTCTTGAAATTAAGTCTGCGGTTGCTAAAACTTTGCAAAGCCATCAGATTATTGTTAATGTTGTTTCTGTTTGGTGCATTCTATCTATTTTCCTATTTTATAGTTCCCAGAAGGACGATTGTCTCAGCGAACAGGAGATGTTTACAGAAAATCCTATTTTTAAAAAGTCGCAGATATAGCTATGTGCAAGTGAAAAATGCGTCACACTATCCCTTTCTGTCAACATGAAGATATAGGCCATGGTAAAGCAGAATAAAGAACAAGCAAACAGAACCTGGAAATGATCAGCACACAATTGTGTGAACATTTTGAATAGATTTAAAATGGTGATAAAACAGTATGACATGCAGGAACTCAGCCAAGCCAAGACTCACGCCTACATTCAATTTCTAAAACTATTTCTTCTCTCACTTCATGACTAAAAAAATAGATTGTTTCATTATATACATTATGGTATTGATCAGCAACTGGGGGTCTTAATGTTAAAAAAAGAGCGAGAACTGATCTCACACTGGATTTTATTGGAGTAAGAAATGCTCCTTGGAATATATTTTTCTGACGTTATGTAATGGAGACAGCTGGTGCAAGGCATGCCCAGTGCTTCGAATTCATGTCCTTTACCATTCAAACCCCTGGGTCACTCCAATTCTCATTAAATGCACCCAGGTAGAACAGGCCAGCCGTGAGATTGTCATCCATTGAGAGATCTGATGGTCTTCCACAAAAAAGCAGGTCATAATTGTAATGCCTGGGAATTGAGGAACAAACTAACAGTAGATATTCCAGCAACCTCAAGTCACAGTAAGGGTTAAAACTTTAGAACAATGCATGCTGCAAACCAAGAACTTAAACATGATTGTTAAAGAAAGCAATGGAAGACAGTTTGCCGAGCTGTAGAGCTCTGAACTGCTGGCACACAAATTGTTACAAATGCAGAACACTGCAAACCCAGATTCACTCTGTCTTCTGATGCCGTTCTTATATGAAAGTCTTCCTACACAGATATGTGAGGTCATCAATACCTCTGTAAATGATTACTTCTCAGACTATCACTAGCATTAAAAAATCAGTGAGTTGTATTTTGGAGAAGCACTGTTGTGAATTTTTATAGCAGTTTACAGATTTTGCATATAGGGGACCTTATGTAAATCCTTCTCAGCGACTCTACATAGAAAGCTGATCATAATGAATGTCACAACACAGAGCATTTAAGAAACTTTGTTTTCCATTTCCTGGGATATGTGAGTAGGTCACCAAATACACGAATCCAGTTTCTGTGGCTGAAAATTCTAGCAGTTTCCTTACAGCACTATTTCACTCTTGGAATTCATATTTATATATGAATATATATCGTTATAGATATATAATGATAGCCTAGCAGCTGAAATCCTCACCGTGAATGGGCCAAAACCCATATGGACACTGGTTTCTGTCCCAGCAGCCTCACTTCCCATCCAGCTCCCTGCATGTGGCTTGGGAAAGCAGTCCAGGGCTCCCAAAAGCCATGGCACCCTGTACCCATGTGGGAGACCGGGAAGAAGCTCTGGGCTCCTGGCTTTGGATTGGCTCATTTCAGCCATTGAGGTCACTTAGGGAGTTAATTAGTGGATGGATGATCCATCTCTCCTCTTCTGTGTATTTCTGAGTTTCTAAATAAATTAATCTTTTCTTTTTAATTTAGTCATTTTAGTCACAATTCTGCCATCAAGTAACTCTTAAAGAATTGATTTTTTTTTATATGAGAAACAGGTTTATAGAGAGGGAAGGAAAACATTAAGGGAGAGAGAAAGGAGATTATCCATCTGCTGGTTCACTCCCAAATGGCCTCTGTGGCCAGAGCTGAGCTGATTTGATCTGAAGCCAGGAACCAGTAGCTTACTCCAGGTCTGCCACCATGTAAGAGCCCAGGATTAGAGCTATCCACTGCTTTGCCAGGCCACAGACAGGGAGCGGGATCGGAAATGCAGCAGTCAGGACTTGAACCATCATCACGCGGAATGACGGCATTGTAGGAGGATGACGATCATACGAAGTCACCATGAAGGCTTTAAGACATGTAGTTACCACAACTTAGCCAAGAAGTGTTGTAGACTCTGACATTGAATTATGGCAAGTAATTAACCAACCAATCAAACAAACCAAAAGCTGCCATACTGCACGAGTTTATATAACTTCTAGTAAAATAAATACAATAACCTCAATCAAAAATCTACAATTATAAAATGATTTGTGTTATTAGGAAAGATTACCTTATGAGTGCACTATACTTACATATGACCTCTTTTTCACCAGAATTGTTTAGCAAGTGTCAGAGCTGGCATCTCTGTGGATACCTGAGCAATTTTAGAGAGTGCATCCCATCCATCCTCCAGTTGACGGCATTTCAATAGTTCCTACCTTGCCTATTATTCTAAATTTCAGTGTCTCCAGTCGATTCACTGTTTTTCCAGAAGCATAACACTCTCGTGTCACTCTAAGTAGGAAGAAACCATATTTCCTTCCCTCCCCCATCATCCCCGAATCTCGCTCCTTTTACTTTATTTTCCTTTGATTTTTGCAAAGATACAATTTTAATCCAATCTAAAATCACATTCTTAATTCACTACTAACCATAATGTATGCACTTTTTTAATAATACATGGAATATGTACTATAACAAAAAACAGGGTATAATTTCAAGTGTATAAGAGTTTTAACTTTTTGGCAATGATCAAAGTTAGTGTCACTTTGGAGGTTTCATTATACTATTAAAAACTACATTCTACTTAATTCAGCCTTAATTTCATTTATCTGCAGTTGGAGCTTTAATATAATAATTTTAATGGATTCATGAATAAATGCAAATATTAATCTTCATAAACCAAAACTTACACTCTTTTCCCTTAGACCTTCCTTGTTCATCTGTTCAGAGAACTACAATATTTCTTTTTGACCTCAGGATACATTGAAGTACGTCTCTCTGCAATTTCTATATCCTTCCTTCGGCTGATTACATGTCATGAAACTTCAGCAAAGTGTCTTGAAAGTACTCTCTCATTTTTGTGCCAATGCAGAAAAAAGACACTTCTCAAGACCAAGATGAAATAAGTTCGAAGTCTGAGATGCTCTTGGATATTAACAAGCTGTGTCCATGTGTGTTAATGGAACCACTGTGAGCATGGGGGAGCTCATTTCCCAGGCAATATTTAGGAATAAAGGTTCCTTTTTTTTTTTTTTTTTTTTTTACTTTTTGTATCCACTAACTTATTTGGGTTTTCTATTATATCCTTTTAACAGTGTTGACAAACTCTATCCCTTCCTTGTATGAGCAGCTTATGTTTTAGTTATTAAAAAACTTTATTAAAAAGGCAAAATTGTATTCTTTTACGCATTTACTCCTTCCTGTTGTGATAAAAACATCACAATGGAAAGCAAAGAACATCACAACTTCTTTTGTTTGGATACAAAACTTCTCATAAACTGAAACTATGAAGAAAAAGCATCAGTTGATATCTCTAATATCTGACATTTATATACTAAATTATCAGTAAAGAGTGAAAATGCATAATTCAAACCTATATTATACAAACTTTTAGAACAAATTCTATTAAATTCTCCTCACACTTTCCAAAGCCAGATTTTTCTGCATAATTTCGTGTGAGAATCATACATATATAAAGGGGTCTTAGATGTTCACAAATAAAACTCAAAGATCTAACTACAGTAAAACCGCAACATACGTCTATGGACATGGCAAAAGAAGTCTTAATATTCAGTATGATTTATTCCATGTTAGATGAGACATTAATATTCTTTATTCCTCCCTTACTTTGGTGGTTTTTCTTTCTATGAGATCACTAAATATTGATCTATCAAATACTATAACATCAACACCTAAGATAATGTCACTGAAACCAAATGGGTACACACCAGAATCAAACACATAATTATTACTTACACTCTGTTGTCTCACTACCAGAAAAAAAAAAGATATTTGATCCCTAATGATGAATTTGTATATGAGGACGTGTCCGGAAATTTGTGGATGAAAAAAATTAAAAAACAAATTGAATTGACAGAATATAAAAATTGTGTCTAAGATTTTTCAATATTTCCTATCCATACATTTTTGAAAATATGCAACTTAAAGAGAACTTTTGAAGATTCTTTGTAGGGGTGAAATTCTAAAATTGCACTGTAATGCAAGCATTTTTAAAATTCAATTTTAGAAAATTTTGAAGTTCCATTTTACATAGTTGTGTCAGTAGACATCTTTGAGAACATAACTCAGGACCAAGTCTGTGCTTGTGACATACAGAAGCGAAAAATAAATCTCAGGGGAAATTGTCTTACAACAGTGAACTAAGTTGAGTAGTATTGGCAGGTGAAAACCATGCTATATTATTGTTAAGTACAGGGATTAACTGCTTTCCATACAACAGTTAGTTTCAACCTTTCCCAAGCTTCAACACAAAACTGAAGGGGACAATATATTTCAACACTCCTTTAACAAAGCTCATATTATCCTGACACCCATGTCAGACAAAGACATTGCGGAGAAAGAAAATTACAGGTCAATTTGCTTCAGTCATAAAAATACGAGGAGTGTCAACAAAATTCTAGCAAATCTAATTCAGCTACATAGTAAATGGGTCATCCATGTGCTCAAGTGAAATACACTTCTGAGGTACAAGAGAGACTCAACATAATCAAATCTAGATATGGGAGCCATCATGTTAACAGATTAATGGAAGGGGAAAAAAGCAGATATTCATTACATTCTATGTTAAAAATGTATTTGACAAGATTTGACAATATTCAAGGTATTCTTGATAAAGTTCCTGCCTTGTGTTGAATGACACTGCTATAGTACCTCAACAGAAAAAGAAACATATAGAAAAATAATTGCTGAGAAAAAAAAAACATGTATACTTCACAAAAAAACTGAACTGATTAATACAGAAAACATTCTGAATAAAAAAATTCACAAAACCCAATAGCATTTTAATATACTAACAGTAAACTCGAAAAATAAATCAAGAAGAAAATTTCACTTGCAATCACTAAAAAAAATATTAAACTTAGAAATAAATGTGACCAGACCCACCACAGTATCCTAGTTGTTAAGCTCTTTGCCTTGCAGGAGCAGAGATCACATTTTGGAACTGGTTCCTGTTCTGGCAGCCCTGTTTCTCATCTAACTCCCTGCTTGTCACCTGGGAAAGCAGTCGAGGATAGCTCAAAGCCTTGGGACCCTGCACCCACATGGTAGACAGGGAGGAAGTTCCTAGCTCCTGACTGTTCAGCTCTGGCTGTTGCAGTCACTTGGATATTGAATCAGCAAATGGAAGATCTTTCTGTCTCTCCTCCTCTCTGTATATCTGACTTTCCAATAGAAATAAATACAAATCTTAAAAAAAGGAATAAGTGTTACCAAGTAGGTAAAGAATTTGTATAGCAAATGCTATTAAAATATTTCACATATGAATTCAGAAAGATACACATTAAAAGAAATATCCCAGGTATATGGATTAGAAGAGTTAATATTGTTGAAATATCCACATTACCAAAAGGAATTTTCAGATCAAGTGTTGTGCTTGTTATAATTTCATACTTTATAGAAACTGTAAAAATTATCCTAAAATTCCTGCGCAGCAATAAAAAACAAGACAATGTAATCATGAGCAAAACAAAGAAAAATGATGTATCATGGTGCCTGATTTCAAAACATAGTTCAAAGCTGTACTAATGAAAATAGCACATAATTGGGCATATCAACTAATTTACACAATAGAAGGAACAGAAATAAAACTAGAATGTGAGGTCAATTGATTTTCTACACAAAAGACAAGAATACAAAACCAGGATCGTATCTTTTCTTGTTCTTTGGAAAACTAGATATCCAGATGTAGAAAGACCAAGTTAGACTCAAATAAAAAACTAAATAATTCAAAATTGATTGAAGACTAAACAATAGTACTAGAAAATATAAAATGCTTTTAAGAAAATCCAGGGCAATAATTACACGATATTGCCTTGTACCATTAAGATGTTAGCATTTATTCCTAAACGTTTAGGCAACAAAACCCAAAATACACAAATGGAATTGCTCAAAAGAGGAAAGCTTCATAGCAATGGAAATAATATCAGGACATAGACAATCTACAGTTTCTGCAAAAATATTTTTAGACCATGCAACCATATTAAAAATAGATGCCTATATTAGAATATGTATGTACTTATATTAAATATTTGTGTATATATATGAACTCCATAAACATGTATTACCTATTTGAGTTCTTTATATATAAGAAAAGTATATATTATAGATACTTATCAGGCATATCATTTTTGAATGCTATCCATATTTACATATATTAAATCTCAAATAGGTATTAGGAACTCAGACAATTAATATCAAGATGAACTGCGTAAGTAACAAAGACAAGAGACCTATTCAGATATGTCCCAAATAGTCAATGGATAGTTGAAAAGGTTTTCAACGTCACACTTCATTAGGAAGATGCACTTTAAAACACATTAAGGACACCATCTCACATGTATCAGAAGGCTATTTTAAAAGGGCAAAAATAAATACTGGTAAAGATTTGGAGAACTGGCCACTGTTGGTGGGAATCCAAATGAGCACAGGTATTATGGAAAATTGTGTTGATGTCTCTCAACAAAATAGACAAAGGTGCCATCTCACCCAAATTCTCACCTGTGACTGTTTACCTGGAAGATTTGAAATCAGTTAGTTAAAATATACTTCCATGTCTGTTGCAACAGCATCCGTGATAAGCAAGTCATGGGCTCACTCCAGGTGTCAGCGAGCAGAGGTGCAGATAAATAACATTTGGTACTGACAAACAGCCTTAAATGCCCTTCATGCTTCACAATTAGAAAACTCTGATTTGCAACAGAATGAATGGAAATGAAAAGCACACAGGAAAAACAAATACTGTGTGTTCTTACTTATTTGTGCAAGCTAAGGCCATGAGTCTCAGAAGACGGGAGTGCAGTGGTGGTTACAGACTCAGCTGATGAGGAGAGTAGAGGGGAGTTGGCCTGATTATGTAAAATCTCATATAACAGATAAAAACATGGACATTATTTCTATTGTTCAGCATGTTGAACCCAATCATTGTATACTGCAAAACTGCAAAATTTCAAATGCTTTAACCAAACTAGTTATTAAATGGTTGAGGTTATACGTGTATTAACTAGCTTAATTATGTCATAGTATATTCATAAAACACATTGTGTGTAACCCACAATGCACAATATGAATTAAGAAGTTAGTAAATAACAAGAGACTGTGAAAGAAATAAAAGACATTCTATCAATCAGTCTATATATTTATTTGTAAAATTAGTTATGATACACAAATTAAAGCCCATCATACGAAAATTAAAAGCTTCTAAATGAAATTATTTTCTTAGCCTAATTTATGCCCTCTAATTTTTGGTCACATAATTCATGATGAGGAACTGTCCTTAATTCTTCAAAATGCAAGCAATGTCTTCCCTGTTTCCTACCAAGTACAATCAGACTCATTTGTCAATTAATTCCTGTAAAAATTATAAATGCTTTGGACTTCATATTTCAAAAGTAAATTTGAAAATGATTTTCCTCTGTGTTCTCACTAAATGCTGAAATCACTCCCCAAGGTAATGATTGTTCTATGAACATTTATCCTTTCTTTCAACACATTCGTTTGGAATTGTGGTTTGCCAGGTATGGTTCCAAATTCCAAGATAGAACACCAAGCATTATCATGGCAGTGTTCGTGTGTGTGTGTATGTGTGTGTGTGTGACAGAGAGAGAGAGAGAGAGAGCGAAGTTACCAAAATAATTCAGTTGGCTTTGTCAAAAACTAGTTTTGGAGATGAATGCATACTTTACAAACAGATCAAATAGAGGCAGAAGGAAAAATGCGAGTGAAATGCCTTGTAAAAAGGCAATCCTTGGAGACGACTTACAGAGGGTATACGGAAAGGAAGAAGGGTAACTAAAACATTTGCAAACTCTTGGGGATACACAGAAGAGACTTGAGAAACATCCCTAATTAGAACCTTGGTCAAGAGAGGGGACGGAAGGTGACCATTTCTGTCTTTTCCTTTCAGGCTGTTTTCTTCTACTCAAAAGCCAGGTTATGTCATGCAGCTGTTTGAAACATTAGAAGCCCTGTTTTAAAATTCTTTATGTAGTTGAAAGGAATAAATTCCTGTTGCTTCGGGAAAAATTACTTGAGGGGACTTTGCCTTGCATGTACCAACCTCTGTATGACCCCTCCCCACCCCCCGGGAAATGCTTTCCACAGAGAATATAGACAAGAAAATTCCAGAATAATGACTTTGGTTTACTTGTTTAAAATCGCTTTTTCCTAAAGTAGGCCAAGAGTAGAATAATAGAAATAATTTATTATTTTTTCTCACTCCTTTGCTTCTAGCTAATAATTCACAATTATTATCCAAAGCACTTTTTGGATATCCAAATTTGAGGCTTTTCTATATATCCAAATTATGTATTTGTTAATGTTCTTCAAATGCTTTAGTGTTTTATTTCTTCATTCAAAAAATATTAACATTAATATTATGTTCCTAGACTCTGCAATACATTTTTATGTGAAAGGGGGCAAAAGTAAATTCTGATTCAATCACCTAAAAAAGAGCACCTCTCCCAGACAAGCAAAGAGTTCATTTTGTAAATGACAGTGGAAAACACATCAATCATGAAATGACAAGAAGAGCAAAAGGAGAAACAAAAGAAGAGGGTAACTTGGGAAACCGACAATCCTCTGCCATTTTCTTTCAATTCTTCACGTGAAAATATGTAACTCGTTTTGCAGAATATGGGCAGACTAAGTTTAGGGGCTGGGACCTGCTTACTGCTTCAAGTTAGAATAATGAATGGTTCTAACAAGATTCTAAACTCCAGAGCATCTTATAAAAATGAAAAGATTATTAGAGATAAGAGTAACTTTAAGCTTTTGCTGATAATATCAGACAAAATGAAAATAGTTTAAAATTATCTAATTTCCAAAATAGAAGTTTACCATCAGACAGTTTAGAAACAATTGTTGATGATAAAATGTTTTAATGTATTCTAATTAATAAGAAACAAAATGAAAAAAGAATTAGTTATAAAAATTTAGATGTGGAAAAGACCTAACGATAAATTTTTTGGGTGGGCAGAAAATTAAACCAACTTTATATAATTGCCTAACAAATTTACTTATTGGGAATTAAGCTAGAGGATTAACAAATACAAAATACATTACTTGAAGCAAAGAAGCTCAATATTTAATCTCATAAATATATTTCACTTCATGAAAATGTATTTCAGCTCATGTTTCTTTTGGTCTGCTTAATTTAATGCTTTTCATCTCACATGTGGCCTTTACTTTTGTGCAGAAGCACAACTATCATTTTTAGCACAAATACTGGTGCATTTTAAACAACAACAACAAAAAAGTCAAATGTTCTATATAAACTACTAGCTGCTTAACAATTTATTCTAATTAGAGGATCAGAATAAATTTTATTTGTTCGTCATCTTCAGGTAATGTATTGCATCAAGCAATATGGTATCTTATCTTTATATTTAAATTATTTTTCTCTTCAGAAATGCAGTTTGCAAATGCATCAAGATAGTCTTTCATCTTGCAGCACGAAAAGTAGTAGATACCCTCAAGTTGTTTAGTTACCAGTGTTGGAGTTTTCATATTTCAATATCAGGTGTAGTCGCTATATCTGCAATTACTTCGAGAATAAAATGGAAGTATCTAGAATAAGAAGTGAGGACAATATTTAAAGGTCATTTATCGACTACACTAGAGAGACATTCATTTGGGCATTGCGTTGAGCTGTGTTGCGTCAGGTTCAGATTGCCTGATGTGATACTGATAAATCTGTGGAATCTTCTTCTGCAACATAAAATCATCATTAGCATTAAGAGAGGGCTGCATCTTTCCTTCTGCACAGGAGCTTCCATGCAGCAGTGAGCTCTGTGCTTGGAGCGAGCGCCATGGCTGGGGGATTTGGGGCAGAAGCAGTAGCATGGGGTGCAGAGAGGTGACACTATCTACGTTAGGAAAGGAGAAATAACTATAAGTATGGCAGTCATCACTGTGGCACTTTCAGAGAAAAATGTTGGCTACAGTATTTAATAATTTAATGCAGAAAGAGATACTTGACTTTACTCTGTGAAACATTCCACATCACAAAAGCAAAGTGAAGAACAGCACTCAGAGGAGATGTGCTTCTTTCTTTAAGCCACAGAGGCTGGTTTCAACTAGGAGAGCAGTGTGAAAAAGTAAGTGCAGAGTAATACACTGGAGCATTTAAAAAAGATGAATGTACCTTTTAAACTCTCGGGCCCCAGACACATTCTCAAGATCAGCATGCACAAAATATGACTTCTGCTTCCACCTACAGTGATGATGCTTTCACATCAACAGCCTGTGGGTTTATTTCCAGGCACCACTATGAACACATATAAGTTACCATAAGCTTTCAGCTGTGCATAAAATAAAAAAGGGCATTTAAACTTAATTTCTATAATATTTGCAAGAGTGTGTTCCCAAAATATGCACAATCAAAAAAATAGCCTAATCATTGTAGCAAGTAATTTATCTCCTGCCTTGTGATTCCAAAGTTTCTTTCACCTTTGTAAAATATTTATTTATACTTATTGGAAAGTCAGATATACAGGGAGGAGCAGAGACAGAGAAGAAAAGCTGTTCATTGATTTACTCTCCAAGCAGCCACAATGGCCGGAACTGTGCTGATCCAAAGCCAGAGAGGCCATGCCCCGGAGAAATAAAAGAGGACAGGGCACCTGCAGAGGTACTTGGGAACCCAGGGACACAGGGAAGAAGCAGAGACAGCAGAGTGATGTTTCGGTGAGCATTTACCCCAGTGGTGGTTAGTGATCCATTAACCACCACTGGAGCTCCACCAGTAGCTTGGTGGAAAGCAGAGTTCACTGGAGGCTCAGAGGGTGAACCCAGGAATATAACTGCCCATTTCCCAGATACACTTTATTTAATCACAAGCAGAAGCAGAAGGGCAGAGCCCAAGCAAGCTGGTACAGAAAGAGTGAATTTTATGGCTCAGACCCCCACTAGTGCCACATCAGATGCCATTTTGTGTTTGGGGAAAAGGCCATGGGGCTGGAGGAACAACAGTGAGATGAGCGCACACTAAACCAGGTGTAAGCTCACTTCTAGCTTGCCCCATTGCTCTGGTCAACAAGAAAAATAGTACTGATGTGTCACCCTAGAGGTTCTACCAAAGATAGATGCAGATAGGCTCCAGACATCATCGCTACCAGTTCCACACTGGGCACCATTTTGTGAGCTGAAGGAACAACAGCAAGCTGCACAGGCTTTGAGCCAGGAGAGACCTAATTTCTAGCTCAATGCATTGCACTGGTTTCACAGGGAAAATAGTACTAACTTGGCAACCTATGGGTTCTATCCAAAATTGGTTCCAGTGGCCTTCAAGACCTACTGGCCAGTGGGTTCTGAAAAGACCAGCATCGCTGGCTAAACCATTATTTTGGACAGCTGGTGTCTCCCTAATCCTTGGCACTGCTTGAGCCGGGAGTGAGAGACAGGCTTTGCAGGCAAAGTTGTAGCCACATAACAGGATCACAGGGGGTGATGGGACATGGCAAGCCAGTGGCTAGGGCTATGGAGACCATGGTACAAGCCTAGCACAAGAACTGAGGATTGGCTCTCACTAGGGAGAATAGCACAAATTCTTGCAAAAGAGTAACTGGTTATTAAACACTATCAGTAAAATTAACCTATATTCCCACTAGTAGAGAACGCAATTTAGAAACAGGCCCTGATGAGAGAAATCTGTTAACCAGAATAGCAATGGCCAGGAGCAAATGAAGAGCTAGAGACACAAGAATATGACTGATTCCTCCTCCAAAATGTACAAAACCCTTTGCGAACCTCAGAGTTATCTTGACTATAGGCTGCTGAACTCTCTGCCATTAACTGCAAATAGATTATCAGGACACAGTTAAAAAGAATTTTGGACTTCTGACTCTTGAGGAAGGACTGTAGTGTTATAATGATATAAGGGAAATCAGTGGCAGGGGGAGCAAATTTGGAGAAGGGAGAGTGGGAAATCCCAGAGCCTATGGAACTGTATTATAGAATAATAAAATTAAGAATAAAAAAAATCTATTGCTAAAATATTTTATCACACATAAATATATGTGTAAACATAAATGGTGAGTTAGTTATCTTAGCTGACATGACTATATACAAATAATTAAATTGAGTTTTTTTTTATATGTATGAATAAAGCAATTGTCTCCACTTGGGTCTTCCATTGATGGTATTTTACTTTAGATGATATAAAATTAGGAATCACTTTGGCTACACAACTTAAATATTTAACTTCTTAAGTTTCTCAGATATTTTATAAGAAAAAAAATGTAAAATTAGGGGGATCAGCATTGTTGAGAAATAGGTTAAAATCCTGTATGAGCACTGATTCAAGTCCTACTTGCAACCTTTCTGATCTGACACCTTGCTATTGCACCTGGAAAGCAACAAAAGATGGCTTGAGTTCCTGTCACCCACAGTGGAGTCCATGATGGCATTCCAGTTTCTGTATGACTATGAAACATAGGAAAGAAACTCTTTCACTCTCTCTTTCTCCAACTCTTTCAAACAATAACTTTTTAAACAAAATTTTGAAAAGATATCTACCCATAATTACTTATATTTATGATTGCTTAGCCCATTGCATTATATACACAGTGTTTCAGAATTGGTACTCTATACTCCAGATACAAGCTTATTTATCTGCAAAATGCTAAATTTATGTATAATCCATTTTGCTGTCAAGTGTAGCATATTCGAGCAAAATATTTTCTGAAAGTTGCTTATGTTCTTTGCTACTTTCCTTTGAATAATTATTAAATTTATTTATTTGAAAGAATCAGAGGAAGAGATAGAGGGAGAGAGGGAAAGAGGGAGAGAGGAAAAGAGAGAGAGAAAGTGTGTGTGTGAGTGAGTTAGGGGCTTCCCTACTTTCTCATCTTAATCTCAATAAAAAAGTAAATGCCACCAAACTACTTCAAGCTATCAATGTATTTTATTGCCTTGCTTGACACCACAACAATTTGGAAGTAATTTGGGAGAGGGGAACATTTCAAATAAAGAAATGATCTGAGTCTATCATCATACACTGCCATAATTATTCAATCCATATAGAAGATTATATCACAGGCTCACTAATTGTCTCTAAATACAAAAAGTGTGTAGTTCAATCAAGAAAAACATTCTAAGTTCTTAAAATTGTATCTTTGTTCATTTTGTACTTCAAAAGAAAAAAAAATTGAGTGACGAATTATCAAGGTTTTCCCCTCATGTAGCTTTCAAATCATTATGCCATAATTGCTTAATAGAACAAAAGTGCACCCCCTCATTCTTATTTCGTATTCTTTCTGCAAACTTCCTCAGATGTCATGAGTGACAGCTGCGCTCACTGATTTGAACTGTACGTCAAAGCAATTGCTTGCTCCTGTAAGTTCTTGCCTTCCCAGAGTATCTAGGACCTTCCTGAAATATCTTAGACTGCTCTTAATGGCTTCCTGTATCACTCTGCTATGACCAAATAGTAAGGCACAATTATCTTAGCAGGAGAGATGTGCAAATGTTCCCACAATATAGGTCCCTGCTGATAAAATACCCCCATAGGTGTATATGAGGATGCTACAACAATAAATAAAAGTGTGGTATTGTAATCGGTTCTGGGCAAGTGGGCTTGTTCAATGGCCATCTCAACCTTGGGTAGGGCCTGACGTCCCTCCACAGTCAGCACCCTAGGAGATGCTGGAGAGGAGTCGTCTTTTAAAATATCAAAGGTTTCAAATCTGCATTAGTAAGTCCCAAACTGGGTCTCATCCAATTAATATACCCCAACAATTTTTGAAAAATCATTAAGAGTTTGCAACTTTCCTGTGGCTATGGAAATTTGGGGTTGGCAGGGAGAGTTAAGAGAATTCTGAGAAATTCAAAATCCCAAATAATGAAACAGAGAAACAAGTTGTATTTTGTCTGGGGCTATAGCTAATCCTGCCTCAACTGAAGGGAGAAATGCTGAAGTTGCGCTTATAAATCTTTCACAGCTGTGCTCAGATTTGACGGCGCCGAGGGCACAAATGGCGCAGAGGGCTCGCTGCCTGGCCAAAAGAGATTTTTGCTTGGCACATGCTCTCTTGGCACACACTCTACCAGTGGAGGATCCTCAGCAAACTCATTTCCATCCTCCTACCCTTCCTTTTCCTCAGAAGAAGATCACAAATCTTCTTCGCACAGTTTCTCCAGACTTTGTCTGGTTTGGGGTTCCTTCTTTTTCACCCTGGTTTGGGGTCCTGTCTGTCTTCTTTCTGGTTTGGGGTTCTTTCTTGCCCTGGTTTGGGGTTCCCTTCTGTCTACTTACTCTAGTTTGCGGCTCCTTCCCCTTTCTTACCGATAATTTTTCAGGGAATGGTTGCACCAATACTTGAGGGGATGATAAAACTTTTTTGTTTTGTTTTGTTTTGTTTTAACCAAGCGCCAGAGAACAAAGGTAGCTACAAGGAGAACAAATCATGGGAATATTTCACAGATGATTTCAACAAACTTCTGCACAGGCTTACGCTTAATGTTGGTGCCTTGTGATTGGAGCAGATCTCTGATTCCCTTAATCATTTGCACTTTAGCGAGTTCTTGCCCCATGATAACTTGTACTTATGCCTTTGCAAAATATTTAATTCTAAGCTTACCTCCGGATTTCCGGGGTCCCTCAGATTATCCCTTGTGCCCCAGTACAGGAAGAGGGTCTGGCATGAAGTTACTTATGCCCATGTAAAATTTTTAAATTTAAACTTACCTTTGTAGGTCCAGGGGTCTCTCAGATTGTCCCTCGTGCCGAATTCCATGTTAGGCGCCATTTGTTCCGGCCAGCAGAGCCAGTAAATGGACAGGGAGAGGGTCTGGGGAATTAAGCACGGATAGAAGACCAGTGATAGTGGAACTCTGCGAAGTCTCTCATTATTGTGCCTTCACCTCTCCTTATATACTCTCCCCGCCCTCCCCCACCAGGTCCTAATTTAGCCATAGAATTGGATACAGATAAGTCCAATTAGTCTAGGTGTTTTAGCCACAAGCCCAGTTCCTGTTCCTGCCCAGCCCAATGAGTGCTAATTCATTCCTTAACCCAAGACAGGGGTGGAGGTTGCTTCCTCTGGTTCTTTGGCCAAGATTGGCCCATGAAGCGGAGTCTCGCTCTGCATGCCCGACCTGCAGAGACGGAAGGTTTACAGGCCTTTGTGTGCTACTTGTTAAGATGTAGTTGGTATAATTGTCTAACTAAGCAGAGCAAGCCCTTCAAATAAGAAAAATAGTGGCAATAGAATGGAAGAAAGGCAAGGTTGTCTGAAAGCATAATAAAAAAGAAAGGAGAAGGTATACAAATGAATGGGAAAGTCATTTAAGGATTATTAAACTATGATGCCCTATAAAGAAAACAGAGTAACATTTGAACCCCTGTAAAACAATGTGTAAAAGCATGTAACTATTATAAGAGTACGTACATTTCAAAATAAAGCATTTTTCTCTAATGTTTTACTCCAAATGAGACCTACTTTCCCACACCTAATTACTTCTGAAAAAAATTAAAATGCAAATATCAATATCATTTTGACAAATGAACCAAGGAAGCAATACATAAATACATTTGTAACAAATCAACCAACAAACTCATTCATGTTCTTCTGTTATAACAATTGAATGATGCCCCCGGGGTCTCAATCAATATGGAGATTGAATATGACTGGAACCAGTGTACTTGTATCCATCAGTGGTGTTGGGCAGTGGTTCTTGATGGGTCCTTTGTTGTGGGCACTAGAACAAACAGCCTAAGGGCATCAACATTAGGGCAGTATGTGCTGCAGTGCTGAGCAGCTAAACTGATATTAATTGCTTCAGTAAACTAGACTCTAAGTTAAAAATAAAAAAAGACGGAAACATGCCAAAGTGATCTGGAAGTAGGATACTTTAAAAGAGCAAAAGGCAAGCCTAAATATTAACTTACAGTTGCATTTTAGGGAATAGGGACTACTTGCTGCTATTTTTTTTAAATGTACTACTCAGAAAGGCACATATTTGAAATAAACATCGCAACGTATTAGTTACATATTTACTTGCAAAGGATTATTGATTCAGAGACTAAAAATGCAGTGCCCTAAGATATTCAAACTGCAAGTTTGATGTTATACACAGAATGAAGGGCTTTTTCTTCTTAAAATATTTTATGGTGCATACAAATTTCCAAATTTGCAGATTAGTAATAAGAATACAGTAAGACTCGGCAGCTCAGCTTGCGAAGAAAGCTTTAATAATAAAGTAAAAAAGACATTAGATTTGCTTGAGAACATGTTTGTCAGAAACTGAAGCATCGCCTGTCCAAAGATTTAAAACTTTCTTAAAACAGCATCTTTGATGGAAATTCTTTCCATGACTTACAGCATCAAGCTGAGAAAAATGATGTGCAGAGTTGGTTTTCCATGACAATTAACGTGCAGCAGAACTAGCAGTCGGATGCTTCAGTTCTCTCAGATAAGCCTCCTCCCTTCCAATTCACCAGTGGTATCACTGTGTTCAATAAGAAACCATCATATACACCTCTGTCAAAGAAGTGGTAACAGGATTTAAATATATGCATACATTCACATATTTACACATACATATATGCATACATTTGCATATATACATATATTAAGTAACAAATGAGACCATACCCAACAAGGAGGAAAAAAAGGTGAAACTAAATACAGGAAGGCAGAGATCCCCGAATATTTGGCAAAAGGAATCCTTGCCAAGAAACATCATAATCAAGCCCCCTTTGGTTGAATGTAAAGATGTACAAATGTAAAAATGATAGCAAGCTGAAATCGTGGCCTATATTTCATTATTGTGCTGGTGTTTGGGTCAAGGTGATGAAATACCTCAGCACAATGTTAGGGTCAAAAACAGGATTGAAGTAGAAAAATGCATTTTCTGCCTCCCAACTTCAATGACACCCCTCTCACCTACTACTGAAATCCATGAAGCCGCTGCACTCAAGCCAAACCCGATCTGATGTGTTGGTACTGATGAATGGCAAGCAGAAACATGAATGTTTGGAAAGTCCTGGAGATGGACAAATACATGTTTGTTGCAGCGTGGTGAAGATTTGTTGTTTTTCTTTGTGCAGGATTAGAGAGAAATAAAAGTTTATTCTCAGGTATGTCACCAGCGCTAGTGAAGAAGTGAAAGTTTTGCTGTTGTTGCAGATTCAGTAGCTAACTGTACATTTTCAGCATTTGGTTTCATCTTTGTCACAGTAGTATGAACAAACTTTTCACCTATTCCTGAAACATCAGTACTTTCCGAGGGTATTCTAATCTTCGTTCCCCTCTTTCCTTAATCAATCAAATTCAGATGCATGTAAATTTACAAATAAAATGAGGCAGGCATGCCCGAAACTTCAGTCTTACCTATCAGCGACCATTTTATCTTTACACACTTTGAAAAGACTTTAATGTAGAAATGATCACCTATTCCAACCATGTTAACAGAATTAGCAGCAAAGCTTAAACTGTGTTTGCATCTTTTTACCCATGCCTGAACATGTTATATATCTTTAGGTAAGGATGAATTGGCAGTTTGTAATTTGATATTTATTTGTTATCAAATGTATAGCATAAGTGATATATTAAAAATCTGGTAAATTAAAATGTGACAGTCTGGCATTCTATTGAGACTACAGTAATATAGCTAACCGCTCCTCGGTTGTTGAATATATTTACTCTCCTAAAATTTTTCATTTTATGTCTTGAGGATCATGTGTACAGATGCTTTACCTGCTTATATTTATTGCGTAGGAACACATCTCTTAATAAATAAAGATAAATGAGTGACAAGAGTCAAAACTCGTGGTAAATAATTTGACAAAACATTTTGTGAAAATTCTAAACATATGCATTGTTTCACTTCATTATGAATTAAAATATAAAACTATTGGGACAGACACAATAGCCTAGTGGTTAAATTCTCATCTTGCATGGTCCAGCATCCCAGATACTGGTTTGTATCCAGTTGCTTTACTTCTAATTCATCTCCCTGCTTGTGGCCTGGATGATCAGCTTAATATAACCCAAAGCCTTGGGACCCTGTACCCACACAGGAGACCCGTGAGAAACTTCTGGATCCTGGCTTTGGATTGGCTGCACTCTGGTTTTTACGGCCATTTAGGGAGTGAACCAGCAGATAGAAGATTTTTCTGTATCTCCTTCTATCTGTATATTTGACTTTCTAATTAAAAAAAATACTTAGTTGAATAAAATAAATAATAAACATTTCCAATAAAAAAGAAATAATACAAAACTATTGTAATTTATCGCAGGAAATAGTTATCTTGTTTTTATGATGTAAATTTGATTTACAAAGCAAATGATGTCTGATTATTTCTTACTAAGTACTTACCATGTGTTTGCTTCTTCTTATACATTGCTTATATTAGATATTAGTTTTGCCTTTTGTTAAGATTCATTTTTAGTTTTGTTTGAACAACAAATATTATGTAGCAAGGAAAGATCGAGAAAGCGAGGTTCACTCCCCACATGTTCAGACGAGGCCCAGGCTGAGCCAATTTGAAACTGGATCAGGAATTTCTCCTAAGTTTCCCACTTCGATGCGGGCATCAGGGCTTGAGCCATCCTCTACTTTTCACCTGGACCAACAAGGACCTTAATGAGCAGTGGAGCAGCCAGGACATGAACCAATGCCTATATGCGATACTATAGCTGCTGCCAGAGAGTAGCTTTCTAAGCCACTGCAAGGGCCAGCTAGTCTTGTCTTTATAATTCACTAGTAAAGGCATTTAGTTTTAACATACTTTGTCTTCCTTGTATGATTTTTCTTGTATTTCATATGCACAGTTTGTTTTGTAAGTTTACAAGAGAAAATTCATGTTGTTGTAAGATCGTCATAAATATTTTAACTATTGGGAAAATACTGTCTCATCTTTTGGTCACAAATCTTTCTAAAATATTTGTTTACATGAGAGGGCGATGGCAGAGTGAAAGAGCAATCTTACATTTGCTGATTGATGACCAAAATATCTACAAGAGGCACAACTGGACCAAGTTGAAATCAGGAGACCAGATGCTCATCCAAATCTCCCAGGCAGTTTGCCGAGACCCAGCTTCCTCAGCCATCACCTGCCTCACTCAGAAGCACAACAACAAGAAGCTAGAATCAAAAGAAAAACCAGCTCAATCCAAGGATGCTGACAGGACATGCAGGTATACCAAACGGCTTCTAGAGCAGCAAACCGAACAGCCAACTTGCATGACTGTACTTAATTTTTTTTTTTATTTCCCCCCTTTTTTTCAGGATACTGAAAAGCCATTAAATTCGATTGCAAAATTAGACATAGAAAGATGAGGTTGGGAATAAGCACATTTAACTCTTATTGGAATGTGTCTGAGGGTGATGCCTTTTAAATGTCCGAGAACATTTTCTTCATGAAGCAATTGTTTTATGGTTGTGTCACCTTAGCGCCCTTCATCCAATTTGCAAGTCTTCTCTTCTCCCATTGCATTGACTGCAGAGTTGTGCACCTGCCGACGAGTGTTCCTGTATATACTTAAGCTCTCGTTCTCCACGTGATGGTACCTAGAGGTGGAATCTTTGGGAGGTAATTAACTCCTGCAGCTAAAGCCGACAGGAGTAGCGTTGGCACCCTGAGAAACATAAGCTGAAGAGAAGTTTCTCTTGCCACTGCATGCGTGTGCAACCAGGAGGCTTCCACTAGAAAAGGCCTATTACAGCTTGAAAGGGTCGGTCTCCGGTTTCTCTCTGTTTTCTGGCTCATCTCAAGATTATTGCTCTTTTTCTAGCATCGTCAGCTTCTACCAGATGCCGTTGTAGTGGGAATACTGGACCTTGGACAGTGGGCTTTCAAACTCTGATGTAAAATTAACTTTTACCTTTTGAATTTTCGCCTATAAGATACATTTTTTTAATTTAAAAAGATGCAAAAGCCAATTTAGATCTCAATCAGGGAAAGAGTCTTCATGGACCAAGCAAGCTAGCACAGGGTATACGTCTTTGGCTCTCTGCACATGTTTCCACCACTATGCTACCAGCGGCCATCATTCTTCACCAGATCACTAAATCCAAGCTGATGCTGGCATCATGCCCTTGAACTTCCAGCACTACAAGCTAATTCGAACTTGTTCATAGAGTTATCCACATCAAGTAACTTGCTGTAATGGCTAACTGACACGGATGTATTCTTTAACAAGCTGTACTACAATAAATTTTATCATTATCAGTCATGAATTTGTTCCTCATTTATGCAGGTTTTGGGATACCATATCCCTATTATATATGCATAATATGTTATCTATATCTATGTGTATATTTCACCCCATTCATAGGTTTCATACCATCCTATATATTTTTTCATGTTATTATACATATGTAATGCCATGAAAACATATGAGCTAACACATTATTCCTAATAATTTTTTCATAACAACAAATGAAAAGATTTTGAATTCCCTTCTCCACAGAGAATCAGTAGTCTAAACAGTCAATTAAAATTATAAATATAGGGCTCGGCGCGGTGGCACAAGTGGTTAAGTCCTCGCCTTGCACGCCCGGGATCCCATATGGGCACCGGTTCTATCCCGGCAGCCCTGCTTCCCTTCCAGCTCCCTGCCTGTGGCCCGGGAAAGCAGTCGAGGACGGCCCAAAGCTTTGGGACCCTGCACCCGCGAGGGAGACCCGCAAGAGGCTCCTGGCTTCGGACCGGCATAGTATCGGCCCGTTGTGCTCACTTGGGGAGTGAATCATCGGACGGAAGATCTTCCTCTCTGTCTCTCCTCTCTGTATATCCACCTTTCCAATAAAAACATAATAAAAATAAATCTTTAAAAAAATTATAAATATAATAACAGTCCCCTCAAGCTAGCCTAAGGGCTAACGTCCTTTCCCTGCACATGCTGGGATCCTATATGGGCACTGATTCTAATCCCGGCAGCCCTGCTTGGCATCCAGCTCCCTGCTTGTGGCCTGGGAAAGCAGTCGAGGATGGTCCAAAGTCTTGGGACCCTGTACCTGTATGGGAGACCTGGCAGAGTCTTTTGGCACTTGGCTTTGGATCGGTGCAGCTCTAGCTGTTTCAGTCACTTGGGAGTGAATCATCGAACAGAAGAACTTCCTCTCCTCTCCATAGCTGACTTTCCAATTAAAAATATAAATATAATGAATAACAATCAGGACTTTATATACAAAGATATGAACATATTATTTACACAGATATATGCATATACATGTGTAAATGGATAGCCACATCATTATCTTTGTCTATTGGAACAGAATCTTACAACATTGCTGGCTTCTACTGCTAAACTGTTTTGCAACACCTCACATTTCATCATATTGTAGCATGAGTGCTGAAAGAATACTATCAAATGGAGGGAGGGGAATCTGCTACTCACACTGCTGCTTTCGAGAGTATACAGATGCAGTTTCTTTGGCATGACACTCCCCCTCATGCATATGTATTCTTCTATCATATCAACAAACAGAAACATATGTTTGTATAATATTAACTGCAGTATTGCATAGTGAGGGACTAGAATCATCACAGATACTAACAAATATCACTTGAACCTCTCGTAGCTTCCTCTGTAATTCTTCCAGCCTTCATGTGAGTGGTTGTGCCTGCATAATCAACTGTATTCAGATTTCAGGTCATAATGCTTCTCCTTTAAAACTGAGAACACCACCTGTTTTTACTCTACCCAGGGGGGGAAAAGGGTTGATAGGATTAGGCGACACATCCAGTCTTTGTTTTTAGCTGGCCCATTTTGAAAATTGGGGTCATGGATGACAGCTTCCTGAGTGGGGCAGCAAAAGCAACAGTAATGGAGAGGCATTAAAAAGATTCAGATGTGTGGTTCTTAGAGGCATTCACAAATGTGTGAACGCATTGACATGCCTGATTATGCAAACGCTGAGCTGTGCAAATCATAATAATAAGCTTTCTCATTAGATTTCCTGCATTTTCTGCTTTTTGATCAGCCAGAATCCTGGCCAAATATTCCTGTTCTTTTGAAATTTTTCATTTACACTTGTTGCAACTACTCTGAGAAAAAAAAAAAATAGGAGACATAAAGCAGTGAAATGAGATTTTTAAGTGGGAAAATGTTCAAATTTCATAAAACTCCAAAGATGTGTGCCTGTTAAATTGAGTCAGCTTGAAAGCCAAATTTTACTTGGCACTCAGAAACTGTATCAGTTCACAGATCAATAATTAAGTAAACAACGCAGTCCAGCTATTAAAAAAATATACCTTTAACATAATTCAATAAAGTTAAATGAATCCTTTTCTTCAAAAGAAAAGTTTTAACCAGAAAATCAGAATCATCTCAAATAAAACACAGAAATCATGAAAATGATTTCAAGTGATTGACAACACTAAAAATGTGTATCTTTGACACTTGTCCACTATTTCGCAACCATTTTTACTAGTTTAAAAACACCTGATCTTTTGCTATAGCAGAAATAAATGAATGGAAAAATAAGACTGAGAGAAATAGGCATTCATTTGACATCATCAACTCTGTCTTCATATCTATGATATGAATATTAATCTCATAGTACAACAGAGTTTGTTGGGCTTCCAGATTTCCAGTATCATTTAGGCAGTGACCAGGAGAAGCTAAAACAGCATCGGTCTTTTGTATGTATTGATATTGTATAATTGAACAAACCTCATTTTCACTTGTATAAACATATGGCTTAATTTCCACAGGATATGTGAAATTATGCTTTACATGTTACTTCTGTCAGTTTCACGGTGAGAGACACAGAGCCGAAGATGGGGTAGGATGCAATTTAACAGCAGTTCCAAATTCCCAAATAACTTCATGTTGTATCTATCACAGTCACTGGGATTCTCTGTCTCAAGAAAGCTGGATCTTCATTCCTTCCTGAAAGGTCAAGAATATATCTGATAGAGAGGTGGACAAATCCAGTTCTTAAATCTGTCAGGTCTCTAGAATATATTTCCAGTTATCTCATGTGACAAGCTTTTGCACCTCCAACATGGGTCACACTGTTCACTCAAGTCACATCAGTGGTCAGAATATGAGCAATACCAAAATACTCAGTTTTCCTGGAGTCCCTTTATGTCCCTGGTGTAATCTAGTTTGTATTATCTATGTCCTAAATCTATTTTCGTTGTATCTGACTCTTGTATACCTTATCACAAATGTAATTGTTCTTTCTGTTCAGAAGCCCACTGATGAAAACTGTTTGGAGCCCTACCTAAAACTGTATGAAGCCATCTCAATACCACTGTGACCGTATTACCCATCTATCAGTCATGTGGTCTCAGTCTCACTTCTTTAGGTAATATATAGATGGTCTCACTGTTTAAATTGCTAAAATAAAAAAAAAAAAAACACTTCTTCCACATACCTAATACACCAGGTGTGCCAGGAGTTTGGGTTCTATGAGATTCTTTCCATCTGTTTTCTTCCATCCATGTCCTGCACTGGCCCACGAGCTATGGACTGTAGGAGACGTTTTTGAGTAGGAGCTAATAGCTCTCACTCTAAGAGTTTTGTTGTTGCTGTTGCTTATTTTTCAAGCATTATGTACTTAAGGTTGAATACACAGCTGGTGCAGGGGAGAACGTATATTAAAAAGAAAGTAAATTAGCAAATGAATGAATACATATTAGTATCTCAAAATCAAGTATGAAAATAATTTTGTCTAAAAAACACAACGTTACCAATTCTTATGTTTTGGATAAATTTATATAATAACCATGCTAAAAATCAAAATGTATAATGGTCATAGGCCAGTATTACTGAAAAAACAGAACAATATCCATTTTCTGTTTAGTTTGATGCATGGTTATATAGTGCATTTATTTAATGAGGTGTTTGTAAGGTGTTAACCATCTATCAGCATTTGCTGGCATATCTGCTTACCTATGAATCATTTTATCTTCACACTTAGTACCTGTACTTTCATCAGTCACTCCAGAAACACATTTTTACTCCATTCTGGATAGCTTTTTTTCTTCCTTTCTTTCCTTTTCCTTTTTTTTTTTTTTTTTTTCCTGGGGAGGGGGAAATGCATTTTTTCTCTTTGTGTTACATTGCAGGAAATTGTTTCCATCTGGCATCTTTAACTGGAACCTTCATTCAAAAAGGGTGTTATTCAGCAATATTTTGACCTCTGACACCTGGAAGAGATGCATCAGATACACTTATAAATCCTGAAAATAAATGTTCACAGGCATACACTCTTTGCAGTCTTAAAATGAATTCCAGTTTCTCTCTCATTTATACATATTTAGAAACTCATGAATGAACGATTTATTTTTTCTTTATCATTGGGATGTCTACAGCCATACCACCCTGAATGTGCCCGATCTCGCCTGATCTCGGAAGCTAAGCAGGGTCGAGCCTGGTTAGTACTTGGATGAGAGTTCGTTATCATTGGTTGATTATTTGCATTTAAAATTCTGTACAAGAATGACATTTGAGACCACTTCAACTAACTTAATCTTACCAATGATGTTACTGATGTCATCAATTAAGAAATAGTATGTCCTTTATGTAATGATGTTTTGTAATTATTTATTTACAAACTGCTCCTTTTAGAAACTAAAACTAATGAATACAGTTAATATTATCTCCATAAACATTTAATTGGATGAAATTAAGTGGTTTCAATTGATCATGACTCTTGTCAACTGCTGTAGTTCAATGTGAATTTGGGTATTAAGAAAGTCAGAATTTAGGTTGAAGCCAGACATCACAGAGAATAAACGAGGACTATTAATAAAGCTTCATTTTCCTGTTGGAAAAGTGTGACTCATACAGTGAAGCAAGAAACAACATCTCTGGTTAAATTGTGAAGTCCCAAATCACTTTCTAGTTCTCATCTTGCCATTTCTACAAAACACAACCTCCATTCATTCACATGGCAATGCTGTTTTTGTAATGTTCAGGTAGTTTATCTTATCAGTTAGGGGCTGTTTTGCCTTTTTCTTCCCAAGCCTCTGGGTGCATTCCTAAAGTAAAGGTTCCCTGTTTACGCCCCTTTTCTTTCTTTATCACCAGCTCACAATGATCTTTATCTGATTCTGAGCAAAACAAAATGACAACAACAACAACAAAATATGAACCAGAATTTCTACAAATGTCCCTTTCTGGAAACCTGTTTCTCCCAGGTGAAAGATAAATGCGTCCATTTATGGAGTATGCCTTTAGTAACATAAAATTGGTATTTGATGATGAAGTCTGATTCATCTCTTGTCTACTTTTGCATGTAGATTTTCAACTTTTATAGTGACATTTCTTGAAAAAAAAAAATCCAGTTTTCAACAAACTTCCTTTTTAACTGCAGCCAAAACCACCTGCTAGTGCTTTGCTTGCCATCCAACAAAGGAATGCTTCTAAGTTGTTTATTTTACTCTTCTACAGAGTTTTGCTAGGCAGCTTCCATAGATGGTGTCCTTTCTGCGTAAGCATTTGACTGACTTTGTTGGTGCCTATGGTTGCTCATTTTGATTGGTTTGCATTTGTAGATAACTAAAATAGAAGATCTTTTGATCAATGAGCACGAACTACATCTTCATAAATTTTTATTTATTTTATGTTTTGTCTTACCTTTTGGGCAGACAGTTTGTGTGCATTTTGCTGCACTTACACCACAACACTTACTGAAAAAATTTCAAATTCATAATATGTACATTCCACAAATTTTTACAAGATCTCATGTCTGCGTGAATTTTAACATTTTTTTTACAATGAATTGATCTTTTAGTAGAATGATGTGAATTTATGGAAGCCCCTGTGTGACACATTTCTTTCCTTTTCTTTTGTAATTGTATGGGCTGCAATTTCTAGCCAGAGTTGGTCAAAGTGACAGATTAGAATGATGTTGCTGTATTTCTAGTGTAAGGCAAATGTGCAATGTCATATTATAAAGTATATTACTTCGACTATTTGTGCTTGTTATTTGAAGGTAAGTGAGCTTCTCTAAACATGTGAACTATATAGCTGGTTTAGGATAAGAGAAACAGTGTGGGATAAATTAAAAAAAAATCCTTCTATTTCCATAGTTTGGAAAAAAAATTCTAGCAATTAATATTATTCATTATACCATTGCTGTCAGAATTCTACATTGAAGCCATTATAATTATAATTATAATCTGCACTGATATATAGTAAAAGAAATTGCCGTCATTTTGTATCACCCAACCACAACCCAACAAACATCTGAAAATCAGGAAACCAGAGCCATTACTGGGAAATCAGGAAAAGTATGTAGCTTGTATTGTTTAATAAAAGAGTAAGCCACTGACCATTAATAATTGAGGGTTTCCTTTAATTAAGGGTTTCCTTTTCTGTCTTTGCCGAAAGTCAGGCACATTCTTGTGCTACAGCTATTGGAAATTCGTAACTTTCTGTGACCGTGTCGACCCTCACTTCACTTTGATCTCTAAGAACTGTTTTATATTCACTTATTTTACCAGATCCCTTGTGCTTATTTTTTTAAGGGAGTAAAACTAAAAGGATATTGAGATTTTTAAGTTTAGAGAAAAAAAAACTAGAGATATACATGGAAAATATTATCTATATATAGGCTTGGTACAGGTCTTCCTCTGCTTCTCTCTTTCCTGCTATGCAGAGTCTAAGGAAATAAAAAGAATCAGAGTTTAGGAGAAGAGATCTGTTCCAGTCGCAGGGGTTTCCACGTTACCAACTACAATGAAACAAGCATGTGTTAACCATATTTGAACACGCTTTTCTTATAAAAATGGAATTGGTACTGAGACAATGCAACACTTAGTTGTAGCATACTTTGAAAAGTTCATGGAAAATTGAACTCAAAAGAAAAATCTGTTTCAGTACAAAATCTTTTTTAAGTTCCATGTGTATTTTTTCATTATAGATGTCTCCATGAATTCTTTGAGGGAATCCCATATACTCCTTGTTGTCTCAAAGAAGATATATATATATATATATATATATATATATATATGGACGTATATGTATAAACACACACACGCATGCTTTTACCCTGTCTGGAAATTTTCCACCCAATTAAGACAATGAAATACACAGATTTTATTTCTTTGGTATGAAAGCTGGAAGTGTTGAAGTATTGCTTTTATTATATTTATTTAACTATAATATTTTATTCTGTTCTAGAGGGATTGGATGCCTAATGTATGATGCCTCCTGATATGATGCAATAATTGATTTCATTATTAAAGAACTGATCCACCAGAAATTCTTTACCAACGTGAAATTTGAGAGTCATGTTCATATTACCTTTCTGTCTTCCACTTAAAATACTCCACCTTTTGATTCAGCTACTATTTCAGAAACTCCTACACGTGTAGGTTAGCCATTATACCTCATGGTGACATTCTTATATAGTCCTTCAAAGGTGACCCCCATCTACGTGCTGGTCAAGTTACTCTTCATCACATTAGCCAAGACTTTAATGCTATTTAAATTTCATTATCTTCCATATCCATGTTCAAATAGAATTCAGTAGTTTGTGATTCCCACTTCCTTTTGTTTAACACATGCTGATGTTTGTGAATGCTGTGTCTATAAAATTGCCAATGACACACTTTGATTCATTTTGCATCAATAAATATTTATCGCTTGCATTTTCTGGTGTCTGACTGAAGGAATAGAGTCTTCTGTAGTTATTCGACTTAGGCTACCAGACTACACCTCTGCCTTTCGTGTCTTGAACTTCTGACAAACATTATAAATACATTAAATCCAATTGTTTTGCCTGTTCTACAAGCCACAGTTCGGCTGCATTTGAAGCTTAAGACACTGTAATTGGTTTTGGTCCCAAGTCTCATTACCTTCTTAGCCTTCTCAACTTTAGAATGTATGAGCCATCTGTTAACTCCTCGGAACTTTCCTGCAGAATCCCAAGCAGTACCCAGTATTGTCTTTCATCAGTCTCAGCAATTACTTTTGTTAATTTGGGAAAATACACTAATATGAACTTGTATACCATCATTGCGAATTTAACAAGCACATTAGGGAGTCCAGGCCTACAAGGTTTGGCCCATTCTAGTCTACATTATTCCCCTGCAATATTCAATTTAATCTGTTTTGTTTTCCCCACACTTAAAATGTGGTCTTCTTAAAAATACTGTTTTCCTTGTTGTGCCTCTCAGCTTGCTTAAGATGCATGTTTGCTGTACGCCAGGGCATCAGCTGCTTTTCAGAAATTAGATCATTAGTTCCATTGTTTTATTTTTATCTCATGTTTTTACCCAATTACATATTTTGCAAAGTTAATTTCATTTTATTAATGTGCTCGATATAATCTGTTCAACTGATAGGAGACATTTCACATCTCCAGTAAACCTCCAGACCCTTCTTTGAATCCTGAGCATGGCAGGAAGAATGTGACCATAGCCCCCACCTTTCACCATCTGGGAACACACAAGTCTACTCAGGGATTCAGTGATTGTCTTCGTATTTCCCCTTGCTTTTTCTGCTAGAAAGCAGGAATATAATTCATCCAGGCTTGGTGCTTTGTCAACTTTTAATAGCTCTAATTGCCTAATTATCTGCTCGGGTGCAATTATGAAACCTCCATACTGAGCTTGTTTTCAGGGGTATGAACACTGTTCTATTGCTTGAATATGCAACTTCACAAGCAGGGCACATAACATATATCAATATTAGGAACATTGGATGCCATATTGCTCTTGCTTTGGGGAAAGGCGTGTTTCTTAGAGTTGCGCAATCCAAATTTTATTGTAGATCAGATTTCATATTTATTTTGAATCTGGAAACTTAGTTGAACTTTGGGAATACTCCCCTTACTATCATATGGCATTTTGTGAGGAACCCATAGGAAAAAAAATAGTGTAAATGAACTTGTCAAGATTTGAAATACAGAAAAATAGATACTGCAAATACGTTATTTAACAGGAGAGTTTTAGCATACATAAGCAAATGAACAGGGACTGAGTTCACCCTTTTGATTGTATGCAACTTTTATGTAAACCTTACTTTCAAATTCTAGCATGCTGATGGCCACGAACTTTTAGTTTGTCCAAAATTCATACTCGCAATATCATTTCTCAGGGTGGTAGAGGTCCCGGTTACATGGGAAGTACCGTCTGATTGGAGATATACACATGAAGTTCCTTCTTCTTTAAAAGTGGAAATGATTAGAATAAATTCTTAGATATTAACTAACTGGGCCGATTAGTCATTTGATCTGAGGTTTCTTAATCATGGAAAATGTTTCAGATATTTTAAATAATTGCATCCCTGTATAATGCCCCTCTATAATTTAATTTAATGCTATGATAGTGCTATTTGCTAACTCTTTTGTAAAAACACTCTGGTTGCTTTGAAAACAGTGCAGTTATTTTTTTTTTTAATTATGACAGACACTGACAAATACAGTTCTGAATTATCGAATATAGAAAATAGAAACAGGAAAGAAGAACACACTCACTTTCATTGTGAGTCCTTGTACACTGGATGACAGTTGTAGAGTTGGTTACGTCCAACCTTTACCTTTTATAATAATTGCTTAGTTCCTGCTTTTCTTAAGATCATTTATAAAGATCAATCCAGTTCTATAAAATATTCCATAGTAAACCCAAATAGACAAAGAGAATGATAAGATGGAAAATCATGCTAGAATTGAGGTACCATTCCCTTGGCTCTGTTAACTCAAATTTTGTGATATTTTGGCTCTGCGATAATATGATAGGGCTGTTTCTTGTTTGTTTGTTTCTCTTGTTTTTTTTTCTTTTGTGCTTTTATTAGTTTATATAAAACTATATAAATGATTATGAATGTAAAGATCACACCCATCTTTGTTAGCTCACAGTTTCCATGGGGCAGGAGCCTGGATTTGACTCACCTAGGTCCTCTGCTCTGTGTTTAGCTCTTTCTGGAGATTGGGATGTATCAAAACCCATGAGAGTTTTGAAAGCATTCATATTCCTTAGAATACCAGCGTGGGGCTCTGGCTTCCCCCTACATCTACAGGTATCCACAGCACAACGGTCTGCTTCTTAAGATCAACAGGAGAGCAAAATCCTTACTTTAAAACTTGCTTGGGGTCCAGCGTGATAGTGTAGTGGTTAAAGTCCTCACCTTGCATGCCCCCGGATCCCATATGGGCGCTGGTTCTAATTCCAGCAGCTCCACTTCCCATCCAGTTCCCTCTTTGTGGCCTGGGATGCTAGTTGACGATGACCTGAAAAAGGCTCCTGGCTCTTGGCTTTGAACAGGTTGAGTTCTGGCTGTTGTAGCCACTTGGAGAATGAATCATCGGGCAGAAGATCTTCACGGTCTCTCCTCCTGTATGTATGTCTTATTTTCCAATAAAAATAAATACATATTTATTTTTAAAAACATGTAGAAGTGAAGCTGACATCCTGAGATCCACTTGTGGCCTAAATCACCTTCCCACTCCCCTGAGGGACAAGGGCATTTACTTAGTAGAGGATTCTAGACTAAATTGAAAATATATCTTGTTAAAAATTAAAAGAAAGATCAGAAAGGAAGGAGGACGATAAGCGTTATTATGTTATTAAAGCTACATCAGTGAAATACTTGAAATCTGTCCGCTTAGATAAATAAATTGAGAAGAAAAAGTAATGACTCCCGTGATTAGGCCAGGATGTCTTAGGATAATCTCAATTCTGATTAGCTCAAAGTCAACATATTAGAAAATTAAATTACATCTTCAAATCCTTCATATTGTCAAATGGCACCTGTTACAGCCAAATTGCATTTTCTGTGTGTACTCGAGTGTGGGCCACTCTACAGAGCATGGAAACCACAGGGCCTTGACAGAGTTCACCCATCCACAGTGGCCTTACTGAGGAGCTGCTTCTCAGCTCTGATCTCACTGTTTACTAGTTTTTGCCCACTGTACTCAGCAGCTTAGTATGTGTTTCCTAGGAGCAGGACCTGCTGGATATTGCAGATATACAAGGAGCCCAAGCCATGTTTAAGAAAATTAGTTCAGTGAAGAGAAGACAAATACTGTTCTTTAGCCTTTGGTGTACACAGGAACAACCTAGCAGGTCGTGAAGAATTGCATCTAAGGTCATAGACGTGCCTGGATTGAATCTTCACATCTGGGAACTCCCAAGCTCCCAAATACATAACCATGAATGTATTGCTTAATTACTTAGTCATTTTTGGTAATAGGATAATCATTTAGTACAGATGATAGATAGATAGATAGATAGATAGACACATATACATAGATGCAACACTAAATATAATAACATTAAATATATAAACTATAAACTTCTTAAACCTCATCTGGTATGTGATTATCCAAATAAATTATAGCAATTATTACTAAAATCAAACAAAAAGCATTTATGTTCTATTATAAGACACAGAGAAAAATATTGTAGAGATGATTATTGAGATATCAGACTGAACAGAATATGAACCACTTAAGAAGTGGGCACAACCATTGTCACACGCAGAACAAAAGCCAGACCAAGTAATTCAGTATATCAGACCAATTACGTAAGAAGGGAGATTTTAGTCCTTTTGCAGAGTGAGAAATAACTGCCAATAAGAACTACCTGTAGAGGAAAAGATACCTACTAAAGAGCAACGAATGGGATTTCTTGACAGGAATCATACTGTATTCATGTTCTGACCCACTGGTTGGGAACCATAAAGAAGGGGATTTCTTAAGGGTAATGATCTTTCTGTTCATTGCACTTTACATCCTTTGCTGCTAATTTCATGAAGTCCTTTCTATACATTTGATATCCTACAATATTCTATTATAATTATTTGACTATGCACTCAATCTACAGATATATATTATATCAATGTTCATATATTCTGAAAATAAAATCCCACATGGTACTATACATACTCCAGGTTGCCTATATAAAACAAAAATGAAAAGCCGAAGGGCCCAGGAAACAATGCCATGGAATAGAAATTATCCTCAAGAAGTTGTGAAAGCCTAGTAGAGTTTCAGTTTCAACTGTACATTTTGTTCTATATTACATCACCTTGGAAATTCATGACATTGTTCCATTTACATGTTAAAATATCAAAATAAGTAGAGTGTAACTTTGAACATGGTTAAGTACTTCTGCTGCAATATCTATAAGCTATAAAGAATTAATTATCAGACATTATCAGGCAATCAATCTAGCAAATATTCTATATTATTATTGTGGCTATCTCTCTGTCCCAAAAGAATTTTTATGTCTGAAAGATGAATGCCCATGTCTAGTCTTTATTTCTGATCATGACTGAAGTGGAAACGCTGGATAGAATGGGACCCTACAGCTGCCCCTTCTAGCATTTATGAGTTAAACATTTACTAAATATGGAACAGAACTCTTAGCACCCCTTGCTTTAATTTATTTTTTTCAATGTCATGCTGCTTGTAATTTTGAATAACTGCTTTTACCTGCTGTGAGGAACAGTAACCACTGAGCTTTGTGTTTTGCTCAAATCCTATTTGTTGTTATGGAAACAGCATCTCTATTAAGATTCCTGCTGCAGAACTGCTGTAGAAAATGTTACTTAAATGTTCACCACCAAAGAGAAGGGGCAAAGTGAATTCAAACAACACTTGACTATTTCTGTTATGTGACATGAAGACATTGGAAATACAAAATGCAAATAATGATGACTAGAGAATGTCATTACATCAAATCAATACACTGACATAAAATGAGACTTGTGTAGGCATGTAAATTAAAAGAAAAAAAAAGTCTAGTGTGGGTTATCCAATTTTAGAGGTTTCAAAATGGTGTACAGTTTACATAATAAGAGGTATTTGATTTGATGTTTTCTTTTTTTTTTTAAAGATCTATTTTTATTATTATTTTTTATTGGAAAGGCGGATATACAGAGAGGAGAGACAGAGAGGAAGATCTTCCATCCGATGATTCACTCCCCAAGTGAGCGCAATGGCCGATGCTATGCCAATCAGAAGCCAGGAGCCTCTTCCGGGTCTCCCACGTGGGTGCAGGATCCCAAAGCTTTGGGCCGTCCTCGACTGCTTTCCCAGGCCACAGGCAGGGAGCTGGAGGGGAAGCAGGGCTGCTGGGGATAGAACCGGCGCCCATATGGGATCCCAGGCGTGCAAGGTGAGGACCTTAACCACTGCTTCACCGCGCCGGGCCTGATTTGATGTTTTCATAGCAGGTGAAACATGAGGTTCATCCACGCAGAAAACTGGAGTAAATTTTCTATTATTCCATGGGATATTCTTCAACAACATTTAAGAAGTTGACATCATTTATTTACTTTAATAGATGGCAATAGGTGTCTTAATATACTTACATAACTACATGCAGAATGTAATATGTGTGATGGTGCAAATATAATGTACATTTTAGTCTATAACCTAACGGGCCACATTGGATACAGTTCAGTGTTTCAGCCCATTATCCTATATTTACATGTGAAAGATGAAAACAAAATGACTGTTCGATTCCTACCACACTAAACTTCCATCCTTTCATCTGGAAAGAGAGAGAGAGAGTTGAGGTTTTGCCTGAAGTCTAGTTTTAAACAAATAAATAAACAACAACAAAAAAACACACAAGCAAAAATATAGTCAATAAGTCCACTTAATGTAGTGTTTCTGCACTACGGCTCCTCAACTGGCAAAAGCCTAATTTCAGTCTCAACTTGATGGGAGTGGTGTGGGGGCTAGAGAAGCTGGAAGGGAGAAGTAGATTGTTCAAAAAGTGGCCTCAATCCTCCTAGTACTTATCATGTATATTATTTCTATGTATTGAAAAATAACAGAATTAGGCTGATCTAGCCAATGACTCAATTGTAACAATGGGAAGACTTAGAAACACTGATGAGAATTTAGTGAAAAAAAAGTTTTGGCTATCATTTTATGACAATTATACTTAATGTTTTAGATATTTGGGTCTTAATGTTTAAATGTCTGTGTATGTGTACATGTAAAGTAAATTGGCTAATGGAAAACTAAACTTGGAAAAGCGTATGCCAAAGCACAGCCAATGAACAGCTGTATTCTTAAACATCAGACAGATGGACCACATACAAATTTTGTTTCCTGATTTGAACTGTAGCTATCCACCGGAATGCTGCATTTTATGAGCTACAACACTTTGAGTCCAGACAATAAAATTCTGACTTACAATTTTATTACCTTCATCTTACAATATAGTTTAGTTTATTTATTAGATTATTAAAGATAACATAATAACAGTTACATTATAATTTAATTTTAGAAGAATTTCTAATATCCAAGATTCCCCCAAATAATTGGTGACTTGTATTAATAAGCCTACTGTATATGTTTGTATTCTCCAATTACTAACTTGTTTCCAGGGATGATGTTGACAATTTCTTTGTTTGAAAAATACGAATTTCTTAGAAATAGTTCCAAAAACTATAATTTTTACACTTACTGGAAAGGAAGTAACTTTACATGACACCAAAACAAACCACCCCTCCTGAGTAAATGTGTGGAGACTGTAATCTAGCATAAAGTATTCTTGTTTTCTCACAGACCTATAACACTGCATGGTGAGTAAACCCAAAATCAGTACCAAAAAAAAATATGGGAGAAAATGTGACATTATTTGTTCCCTTGCTGTTCACAGTTGTGTGAAAGTTTTCTGATTTTGCAAAAAGAAAACAAATAGCAGCATGGATTATTCGAATTGGAGCAACAACAAATAACCGAAATGAATGTTATGGCTGTGATGCATTCCCTGAGGATCAGCCATACCCACAGACGGCTCTTCAGGCTGCAGGATTTATTTATATTGACTCCTGAGAGTTCTGATGCATGGCCACCAAGCAGCTCACTGGGTAGTACATTAAAAGGAGTCCCCATTCTAAAATAGTGTCCTCTTCCAGGGAACCCCAAGTCTGGTGCCTGAACCATGTAGGACTAATAGGGCACCATCCTCCAGTTACAGTGCTAGACAGTGTTCAGTCATCCATGCCCAACTGAGGGTTCCTTCCAGAGATCATTGCAATCTTACTTGAAACTCAATCAAAATTCCAACTTCAGTAGCTTGTTCTGGGCAAATCCAACTGTAGCAAAAATTAACTTATCCAGTCTTTTAGCTATGTTTTTTCCTTTACACTTATGCACACCATTTTCATCTAATTTTCCCATATGAGGAAACTAACTCTAACTTGGCATAGTAATATAAACTTCTTACTGAGGCACTGGCATCCCAAATGGCCACTCTCTACTTCCTATCCAGCTCTCTGTGAATGGCTTTGGAAAGCATCAGTGGAGGCCTCAGGTTCTTGGGTCTTTGCACCCCTGTTGGGGACCCAGAAGAAATTCCTGACTCCTGGTCTCAGATAGAATTCAATATTTTTGCCATTTGAGGAGTGAATCAGTGAATGGAAGATCTTCCCTTCCTTCGCTCTGTAACTCTGCCTTTAAAAGAAATATAGTTGAGCAAATAAGAGGTAAATGGATGAATAAATGACATTGGAATTGTATTAGGGATAAACCTGAAATTCCTTTGTACTCTGAGTATGGAAACCAATTTTGATGTCAGTGCTGTGGTGCACCACCTACAATATCAACATCCCTTCTTGACACAGATGTGTTAATAATTTTTAAAACAAGAGGATCCCTTCTTTTTTCAGATGCACTACTCCCCAGCCAGCATGCTACTAACAGCTGGGGCAAAGCAACAGAAGATGAGTCAACTATTAGGGTCTCTTCCTGCCACCAATGTGAGAGACCTAGAACCTCCTGATTTGGGCCTGAATCAGTCCTTGCAATTGCAGCCAAGTGGAGAGTGAACCAATATATGAAAGGTACATCACCCCTTTCTCTGTAACTCTGTCAAATACATTAATCAGTCTTAACAATATGACCCAGGATGTGGGCACTGTGCGGCAGCTGGGGGCTGCTGTGGCACAGCTGGAGACACCAGTGTCCCATATTGGAGGCTATTGAGTATGGCCTCTACTGCAGATCCAGCTTACTGCCAAAGCACATGCCAAGAGAGAGCAAGTGAAGGCTCAAGCACTGGACCCCTGTCACGTACCCAGATATCCCACACAGTCCAGCCAGTATGAAGCATTTGGAGGGTGACCTAGAAGATGGAATCAATCTTGATCTCCCTTTCTCCTTCCAATTCCTCTGTGAAACTCTGCCTTTCAAATAGTTTTACAACAGCAGAATCTCAGCTTGTGTCTCTGTTTACAATAGCTGTGTGAAATCAAGCAGCTGTTCAACTGCTCTGAGCCTTGAAGTGTGAATAAAGTCTTTCAGGGATCACAAAACTCAGTCAATGAAGAAGGAACAACTTTTGATAGGAACAACTTTTGATAAGGAAAAATCCTGACATTAGAGGATTTGCATTTTACATACAATGCAACAGTACAGAAAGAAGGCTAAAAACATACTTGCACACATCTAAACAAATATGTGTGCATGTGTAATGTACATGTCACGCCAGCCACCAAAGGGTGGACACATGCTGCCAACCAGGATGAAAGCCCTCTAACTGCACGTGATTGTGTACACAGAGGAACAGATGTGACCCGGTGCGCCAACACACATCGCAGTTCTGAATAGGTTGTTACCTTGGGAAAGAATGCAGGCCTTGATACATTATTCTCTTCTAAATTTCTATAATGAAGTGTGTTCCTAGAAAAGCTCAGGAGGGAAAACACCCATCCTTAAACCTCCGGGATTGAAATTCTTTATTTATGAACACCTACTGTTTTAGTGGGGTAAGGAGTAGAAGTTGAGAAATAGTCATTCTTTTCCCCCTATGATATAGAGGGTATCTGATAAGCAGTGTATGTGATGGCATACATTTGTTAGTGTACAGTCTTCTAACTTGTGCATTTTGAACAACAGTTATTTATTGAAAGGACAGGGCAACAAAAAGAAAACACAGACAAGCATGAGTAGAAGAGGGGAGAGAGAGAGATGTTCCATCTGGTGGTTCAGGTCCAAATAGCCAGAACTGAATGAAGCTGGAGCCAGGCTACAGAAATTCTAATATAAAGATAGATAAAGAGATTTATAAATTCTAGTGCATCAATCTGTGAGTCTTCTAGGGAAATGTCCAGGCTTTCTCTGCTGAACAACCATATCGATGATGACAAAATGGCAAAAATGAATAGGCATCAGTGAATTAGAAAAACACGCTTTGGATGGGCACTTGGGGTAGTAGTTAACAACCCACTTGGGAAACAAAGATTCCACAGTGGAGTGCCTGCCATGGACGTAGCCAGTGTGGGAGACCCAAACGGACTTCCTGCCACTTTGCTTCAGCCTTACCTAGACCTGGCTATTACAGCATGTAATAGGTGAACTTCTAGATGGGATATTTTTTGCCCTGTCTTTCTCTTTCTGAATAACTGCGTTAGGATAAATATTTGAAAAACACAGAAAAATGCCATGTTAAGGTACATACGGTTAGAAAACTGGAATCATATAGCATATGGATAAATTGGATGTGTTGTTTCGCACACTAAGACAAATACAAAAAGTTAAATCACTGGAATTTTGTGTGGGTTAGATTCAGAGGACACTATCACCTACTACATACACACAAAAAAGAGATAATTATGGATGTAAGAATCAGCAATTCAATTGACTGTATTCATTAAGTCAGAAATGTTCTTAGCTTTAGCTTTAGGTTGCACATAGCTGTAATCATCCTAGAAGATCAAATCAATGTCTTCTTTCCTTCTTGCTGCTGAAGCAATTAAGATTTAACAGCTTCTGGATGGAAATCAAGTCACAGTAACACCTCCCATGCAATATGTCATTCCTGATCCAAACTGCACTTACGACTTCCGGTAAATCAGCAGCTTCCACCTGGAACCTGTGATAACAACACATGCTGGGACTCTCCTCACTGCCACTTGCCACTTGGCATAGAGGGAATCCTAGACGCTGCATAATAATCAGTTACGGAAAGGTGTCTTATTGTCCAGTGTAGTTTGAAAAAAGGTATGCGAACTCAGTCACATTCTGAGAGGGAATAAATTAAGGTAAGATGACACTGTGGTAGGAGGGGAGATGGCACCCTTAGAGTTGTTCTTCCTGTACTTATTTATGAACTGTTGTCTTTGTTAGACCATCAGAGAGACAAGGAAAAGAAAGTAATCCAAACAATTAAGTTTTTCTGTCCTGGTCGTCAGTGACGATATAGACTGACTCAGCTGACGGTAAGACAAAATCAGTCGCCTTGAAAGAATGGTTTGACAGTCCCCACCCCCAACTTCCAATCATGGTGAAAGATTTCGTGGTTTTTGTTATCACTGCCTTATTGCACCTCAATCTCTTATCTCTCATTTTTTTCTTCTCTCCTTTTTTGTTACTATTTTGTAGTAACATCTCAAACGTGTACATGTTGAGAACTATAGAGTGACAAAAAGAAAAGAAGCACGTTGGATATTCAAGAATGCAATTTAAACATATGCCCTCAGGTGCTATGCACAGGTTCAAACTTCATGTAAATGTATTTATTTGAGTATTCAGGACATGCTCTTTTATTTAGACACATATTCACACATCCTCTGCTCGAATTCTATAGACCTACATAATTACAAGATTAAACCATCTGATTAAATAAAACCTATTGGAGAAGTCTAAGATCTTTTATTTCCGTTATTGAGAATGGTCTCAAGCCTAACTTTCATAAATAGACCTTTTTCTTTTCTTTTTTAAAGTCTGGATGCTAGCCATGGGTGCAATATAAGTTAATGCCGAGAGAGATCGTTTAAGTGTGGTTATTAAGGAGACTATGATTGATGGAGTTTGTAGCTGGTAATGTGATTCCCCTTTGGCTGTTCAGTGAACATGGGCAACAGATCAATATCTCATCTGCATGAGATTACAGCCACTTTTGACAACAGGAGTGAGAAGAGGTTAAAAAAAAAAAGAGCAACACATTTGGCTGAGATTCATAAACATGATGGCTATTCTCGTTTCCAAGGCAATGTAAATAACTTGTTCGAGAAAAATGGTCTAATAGGATTTTTAGTTGTAGTTTTTGTTCAGCCTTCATTAGAACGATGTATTTTAACAATCTGGGTTTGCTTTTCTCCATTTTAAACAAGATAGGTCTTTCTGAGCAAGACAAAGCTTTTTCAATGATGTCGATTTTTAACATGAACTTGCAGAAAGCTGACAGTGCCTACCCACTAAAGAGTTCACAGCCCATTTGACCAGAAGTTGAACATTTCCCACCTAGCGTGATCCAGTCTTTAAATCACTTAGGAACTGTGAAAGCATGCCAAGATTGAAAAAAAAAAAAAATCCTTGTGTAACCACATCCATCCCATTGATTGGTGGAAGTCTGCTCTTTATCTCAACTGGCTTCAATTACCTTCTCCATCACCAGGGCCCTGTCTCTTTTCCCTTAATCCTAATTCATACTCTCCAGGATCCTCAGCAACATAGCATTGGCATCTCCTCATGGTGAGGTGGAGTCCTCCCGTGCCTGGTCTGTAACTATATCTGTCCCCAAACTTCCTTAAATACGGAGTTGGATTTTAGCATTTATCCATCTGTGCTGTTACTTTTGGTCTCCAAGACTATTTTAATTTCCCTCCTTCTCTCTGCGTTCAGTCCAATTGTCTTTCTGCTGTTTATTATTATTATTATTCTAAATCAAAAGAAAATCAAGAGAAGGGCTGCTCGTGATCACATTCTGTGACAAAATGTGGCACTCCTAATGCAGAGAAGGCAGAAGATGGGCTCACTTTTGAAAGGATCAGAGTTAGTGACTTCAAGTCTTGAGTTATCAGTAAGATTTTTGTTTAGGTTTTTTATTTTTATTTTTATTTAGGTTATTTATTTTTATTTAAGAAATGCACCTCAAACAGAATAGGTTGAAAAATTATTCTCCTTTATGAAAATTTCACCATTTCATTTTGCTGTGCTGTAGCATTCTCTGTTGATAAACACACTCACATTTTATTCAGCTTTATTCAATTCTGTGGGCTATTTATTTTCATGTCCTAAGCTCCTAAATTCCTCGCAAGACAAGTAGAATCAAAAAGAAGGGATTAGAAAGGTGCAAAGCTTAGCAAAAACAAGGTTCACAAGAAGATAACAAAATCCATTGTTGGCATAAGATTTACTTATTAGTGTGGAATAAATTTGAGCTTTTAAAATACCATAATGATGCTTTACATGGAATACACATTCAAATGATACAATTCATAATTTTGTTTTTGAAAACTGACTTTTACACTTATACAGCCAACCCTCGTATTAGTAGATGTAGTGACCCAGCACTAAACAGGTCCTGTAAATTATTTTGTGTCCTCTGGAAATCTAACTCAGACTGAGATTTGCAGATTGAGGCTTGAGTTTGCTTATTAACACACCGGTGCCTGAATATTAATGGGGTGCACACAAAGATACCTTGCCGAGGGAAAAAACATGAATCCAGCAGTTGAGCAGTTACCATTTGGGGCTGATCGGCTAATCTTAATGAACTCTAACAACAGCAACAGGAACAAAAAGTCCCAAAATAATCACCCCTTTCAATGCTTATCTCTCTTAAGCTTTTACTTTTTCTTTTCCTTCTTTCATTTTAATAGACTAGGGTGGAGGATTCTGCCATAATGGAGTCCACATGTGCTTTGAAAATTCTCTGAGGGGTAAAATCATCTGTAACTTACAAAGCATCCATCTAAAGCAAGTGAACATGATCCACACTTGTCAAGAATTAGAGAATCAAACCCTTTCAAATTTGTTCTTTGTTAAGGAAAGAGCTTTGTTTCTGAAGATCACTTCCATTTTAAAATTCAGCCTCAGAGAACCTTGTAGTTCGTTTTCAACTTCCCTTTCCAGAGTTCGTGTTCTACATTTGGTTGACACTATTTTGAACTGATTTGGTAGATTTAAGAGCAATTCCTGAGAGAAATTTTACACCTGTCAATGTGAAGGAATTTTAAGGAAGGAAGGAAGGAACAGAGAGAGAGAGAGGAAAGAAAGAAAGCTTTAGAAAGCAGTTGACATTTATTTCTTGAGAACTAATTTGAGCTCCATCAGCTCCAGTTCCATTTCAGTGTTCAAGTAATTTTCCAAGGAAAGAAGTGAAAGATGACCAAATGTTGGACTCCCATCACGCTTATGAGAGAAAAGAAATGGGTTTAAAGTTTTGTTTGGCCAGACCCAGGCCACTGCTCATGTATGGCTACTGAATCACTGGATGAAAACTTTGTCAGTTTCTTCATTGCGTATTGCAAGTCTACCTGTTAAGTAAATATACCTGTCTTCTTCAAAAAGAAAGCAATATATTTACACTAGGGGAGTCAAATGGAAGATCTACTTGTTTTCCCCCGTAAGGAATCGCTGTGTTGCCTTCCATAATGTAGTACCCATTTATACTCGTAAGGACAGAGTATTGGGCATCTTTTCTCTATATCCTTTCCCAGTTTTATCTCTTGATGTTTTGATAGTAGCCGTCATAACCAGGGCAAGGTGATGTCTTAGTATGTTTTTTATTTTAATTTTTTGATGGCTAGTAAACCTAAGCACTTATTTTTTTTTCAGTTTATATTCTATTCCTGAGTATGTACTGAAAAAAAGATGAAAGCAGCATATGAAAAGGATACATAATGTCACATATTTATAGGAACTCAAATGAAAAACCTGTGGAATCGATCTGGTTGTTATGTAAAAGAGAAAGAATGCTTGCACAGACACGGAGAGGAATACAACACAGCCATGAAAGAACAATGCAGAAATGGAGAAAATTCTAGAAGTAAGTCAGACCTTACACAGGAAAAACTAATTCAGATTTTCTCTTATTTGTAGCAGTTAACATATGAAGAGAGGATAAAAAGTTTGTGGATATCAATTCATTGGACACATACATATATTTATGAATAGGGTTGACTGCATCATACATAAATAACAGTATGTTCTTGTTCCACAAGTTGAGAAGAAAGAAATGGGAAGGTGAAAAATGATGTCTCAGGCTACTGGCAACACTTTGTTATTAATTTGAGTGCTGTTTATGAGGGTAATTAGTTGACCAAAAAACCCATTAATCTGTAAACTTAAGTGCATTTGTTGATATGTGTATTGTAAATGTTAATAAAATTTTAAAAAACAAAGTGGAATTATAAGGTAATGTGAATATCTCATAAAATTCCGAATCCTATTTATGTGCTATATGTATGCATATATATGACTGCATAGTTACATGTTCATTCATATATAAATGTGCTCATATATACATAATTCCAAATAACGAAAATTAATGATAAAAATTTCTTTCTAAGATAAATTTTGGGACAGTATTTAATTTTCCTCCCGTACAGCTACACTAGTATTGCTGAATAATTGCAAAGGACCAAATATTTGCTCTGTAAATCTTGCAATAACCTCTGAGAAAAACTCTATACAGATCTGACCTAGAAATTCTTACACTCAACCCAGTCAGTTTTAATAATTCTGTAGAGCTATTTTCAGCAATAATATTTACAAATGGTTAAAAATTTTTTTAAAAAAATCAGGAATTGACTTTATGCATCATCTCTGTCTGAATTAGTTTTAGCATCTTCTGCTGTCACCCATCGCAATCATGTTGGCTCACCTTAAATCATCGGGGTAGGGTAATTTCATCTGCTTTCAGCAGGCAGGTGTAGTCTGTCCTGCAATGCCCATCCTCATGAAAAATTACACAGCCAGGCAAGCCAAAAGAGAGAAATAATTTTAACATTCAAGTTTCTGTGCCACTAGAGACCTATTTAAAGCAGCCCCGTCTCTACTATCCCCACCCTCCCAGAAGTGGTACTGTGGTTAGAATCTAAGAAAGATCCAACTTTACAGGTCAGTACTTGGGTTTAAGTCTCTGGGTCAGTGCTTCTCAAACCATTTGCAGTGAAGGAAGACTTCATATATTTCTCTCACCCTCAGAGACTCATATTTTTGTAAGATATAATAAAAGTGAATGACTAGAGAAATGATCACATCCTTGGATGTCACAGAAATGTCAATTTGCAATTTAGGTTTCTAAATGCTGTGAAAGTCACTCCTTCAGGACAGTATTATCTGCTGCAATGCTCAAGGTCTTTCATTACAGAGATGCGCTCCTGCAGCAGGGCATTGAGGGCCTGATCCTTCTTGGGACAAGAGGGGCAGGAGTCGCTTTGCAACACCCTCTCAGTGTTACACTGGTAAGTGGAGAAAGCCCGAGTGTTATCTTTGAAACAGCACCCAGAGAAGATGCTGCTTCTTTTGAGACTAGCTCTAATTTTTTTTTTCAAAATGTGTAATAAAGCAAAGATGATGGCAGTGATAATAATAAAAAGAACAGTGATAAAGAGTAAGAAAAAAGAGAGAGAAAGGAGGGAGAAGATGTGAAAGGGATAAAGACTGTAATGTTTGCATCTATTGATTTGGTCTTTGTCCTGGAACTCCAAAAGCATCAACTGCAAGGCTAATTAAGGTGCCAGTGGCACTTCACTATGTGTGCACTGAGAATTTTTCTTCCTCATTTGTCCTACAGAAGCTCTTAAAAACCTCATTGGAGACAGCAAGGGCAAATACTGAGATATCAAGCCATTAGCAATTGTCCTAGTACTGGCTTCTAGTGTCTAAGATGGATGAAAATCCCGGCTAAACTCTGGCCGGTATTTTATAGAACCTGTGTTAGGTTACTCTTATTACCATGAGCTGCTTTCTTCCCTTTTGCTAGAGGGTGACAAAGTGTAGTCATGACAACCTTGATAGGGTTGTTGCCTGCAAATTTCTCCAACTCAATTCTGATAAATGCAAAACAACTGTAAGAAATGACAGAGTCTGGCAATTCATATTCTGCAAATAAACACACATAGCCCTGGTTGTCAGAGATGACTGTGGGAAGGAATTTGGAGCATTTCAGACCATTTCAGGGAATCACTCTCGGTGACTTCTTTGTATTATAAAGTTCATCCTTATCACCACAGAAGGTGGCTATTTTGAACACCTGTTAAAGTTATTTAAGTAAATAGTACTTTTGCAGGAAAGCCTGATAGGATCCAATAGAGCAGAAATGAATAAACATTTTGCCTTAGTGAACACTCTGGTGGAAGAAACTTAGAAGAAAGTTTTTCATTTCCTGCTTCTGACTCGTTTCCTAGAAACCGTGTGTATTGAGCCTGTTTGCCACTTCCTGAACATTTCTAAAAGGCTGTTCAATATTTTGCCTATTGTTAGAGTTTCATTAAAGTATGATAAATGCCCCAGCATAATTAAACCTCAAATTCTAATGATGAGGTTCAATCTTCTGCTACTGGTGAATATTCTTCCTACATTATCATCGATAAAATAGGAAATGTATGCATTTTGTGAAACTCATTCCAGAAAACAATCTGCTAGACTAATTCAAGCTCACTGTCCTCATGAATTCAAGGATAGTTACGTTTACACATGTTAGCATCACTTACACCTGCATTTTTATATAATCCTTGGTGCTTTTAAGTGATTTGACCTTACAAAGGACACTCTGTTTCTTTTATGGTGATTTTCTTTTATTGTAAACATAAGTAGCAGTACTACTGACATCCAACACTTTTGATGACAACTGGCTGAGACCATCAGATAGGTGATCTATCCATTGCCTATCACCAAATGAGCAGGCAGTACACATGGATTTGTTAAAGATCACATTTGCAGGATTGTTACTCTCACAGTTCTGTATAGATGTCGCTATCACTCATCTCTACTACTAGTAAAATCACAGCTCATTTGTTTTGATCAGTCACGTTGTTTTCAGTGTAATTTAGGTGATTTATTTGAAGATACCTGTCTAGAATAAGAAGCACCATTCTGTTTCCTTTCCTTATTTTCATAGTGTATTGGTGCAAGGTTTCCAATCTATATGCAACTATTTTCATGTCCCTTCTTAGGAGACGATCTTAAAAACCATCCCGGAGATCAACTCTTGGACATGACACTGGCAAAGGGTGACGAGTTCTTTCTCAGAAGCTTATATACTGCCCTCACGACGGAATTTGAAACTTCTCCTGGAAGTAGCCACTGCACTATTAGCATCTGTAGTAGTCATGTTTTTCAGCAGCTAAGGGAATAATTCCTTAAAAAGAAAAGCAATGAAGGTTTGATAAAAAATTGAATGATAAAATATTTTTCCTAATTATTTTTAGTTAAGCTGGCATATCCTGAATTTGAAATCATGCATTAACACTTAAAGAAATGTATCTGTTTTTCAAAAATAAGTGTTCCTGAGTCTCTGAAGAACAGACATAATTGCTGGATTCACTATATCAGTGTACTGTATAGCTTATCATGTAGTAGCAGAGCAGCACAGAGCCCAATGCCTAAGCCTCATGTTTACACTCTTCCTTTGCAGGATATATGACCTGACACGAACGTCATCTTTCAGAGTCAAATGTCTAATCTACAAAGTAATAGGATGAGTTCATACCTCCAGAGTTTGTGTGGTATTAAGTGAATCAATACATGCCAAAGAAAAAGTAAAATAAAAATTAAAAAAAAAATCAGTCTGAAAGGTATTATTGTTAAGGTCAAAGCTTTATACTCTTTAGACTACTTAATTGTGGCTAAACCTGGCTGCAAATTGCATTTATACAATATGTTCCCAGGATGGCCTCTTTTCCTGAGAGAATGTGCTCCAAGCACCCTGAAAGTTAAATATGCAGTAAATATCCCTTGAAATTAAACAGAATGGGCCCGACACGATAGCCTAGCTGTTAAAGTCCTCGCCTTGAATGCCCCAGGATCACATATGGGCACCGGTTCTAATCCCGGCAGCCCAGCTTCCCATCCTGCTCCCTGCTTGTGGCCTGGGAAAGCAGATGAAGACGGACCAAAGCCTTGGGAGCCTGCACACACATGGGAGACCCGGAAGAAGCTCCCGGCTCCTGTCTTCAGATTGGCTCAGCTCCAGCCATTGCAGCCGCTTGAGCAGTGAATCATCAGACGGAAGATCTTCTTTTCTGTCTCTCCTCCTCTCTGTATATCTGACTTTCCAATAAAAATTAAAAAAAAAAAACTTTAGAAAAAAGGAATAAGAAAAGGAACTGTTTAATTCCAGAGGCATGTGAGAAAATTAAAAAAAAATGCATAAGAAGCTTCTCTAAAGACTTTCAGCCACGCTCATTGTAGAGAATCCTTTATCCTACCACTCATAGTTTGCCAAGTCTACACCCTAACTTCCAAACCTGAGTTAAATGAATGAAAACTTTACTTGGATCATTCTATAAATTGATCAATTGTTCATCAAGACTTGATATTAGAAGTTTTTTTTATTTTTTTTTAAGATTTATTTTTATTATTTTTTCATTGGAAAGGCGGATATACAGAGAGGAGAGACAGAGAGGAAGATCTTCCATCCGATGATTCACTCCCCAAGTGAGCGCAACGGGCCGATACTATGCCGATCCGAAGCCAGGAGCCTCTTCCGGGTCTCCCACGCAGGTGCAGGGTCCCAAAGCTTTGGGCCGTCCTCGACTGCTTTCCCAGGCCACAGGCAGGGAGCTGGAAGGGAAGCGGGGCTGCCGGGATTAGAACCGGCGCCCATATGGGATCCCGGGCGTGCAAGGCGAGGACTTGACCACTTGCGCCACCGCGCCGCGCCCAGAAGTTTTTTTGTGTGTGTGAATTATACACTCAAGACAATCCAAATTCTCTATGCTATGTTCCCCAAATGTGTTCTGACAGGTGACTCAGCTCCCCGAGGAGTCGCAGTACAATCCGTAACACTGAAATCACTGGATTGATGCCATAGAGTTACGGAAATACGTTTACAGTAATCTCACTCAGCTTTATTGAAGATCTTTGTTTTACTTGAAGCAATGGGGGGAGGGACGGAAACTTTTTATATGGCGCAAAAGCAAGCCAGAGGGCGTATGCAAGGCTACCATATTATCCTCTGCGTTGTTAGCTTCAGAATTAATGAAGATTGCTCAGCATATAAACATAAGGGAGCAAATGAACTGGCTGCAAATTGCAATAAACTCCAAGACTTTTTTGCCCTTGGAAGTACTGGAAAGGACATTTTATTCAGTTTCCATTTACCTTACTGAGAAAACCATCAGAATGCGGTGCAGATTTCATTTTAAAAGACACCTCGTTTTCATCATTAAAAGATGTGGGCCTGGGAGCTCAGGAAATACTTTTATCTTTTAATTACTCAGTGTCATTTTTATCAAAGCTACCTGGAATCAACCTTTTTAAGCCCTGTATTTTATACACACATCCATACTTTCTTTTCTTTAAAATTTGACTCAGGATTAAAAAACAAACAAACAAGCAAAAACACTTGAATGTTTTAGATCGAGATGGGAAAAAGAAACAGAAGTGGCGTTTGCAGACTTCTTCATCAAATGGCCTCAATGACAAGAGCTAAGCAGATCTGAAGCCCGCATCCAGAAGCTTCCTCCAGGTCCCCCATGTGGATGCCAGGTCCCCAAAGCTTGAACTGTTTTGTGCTGCTTTCCTATACACACAGAGCTGAATTAGAAATGAAACAACCTGGACATAAACAGGCACCCATGTCGGATGCTGGCGCTGTAAGGCAGAAGTTCCTGTATCTACAAACTTCTCATGACCAGTCCTCCAATATTATTGCTGTCTGAATTTCTCCTCTAATTATAATATTAACCACAGCAGACTGTGTTTTTTTTTAATTTGGTTATGATTGATTCACTTTTTTTTGGAATGGCAGGATTACGGAAAGGAGAGATAGAGATAAGGATACTCTATCCGCTGCGTCGTTCCTTAAGCATCCGCAGAGGATAGAGGTGAGCTGACCCAAAGCCTCAGCTGCAAGGCGCTTCTTCTGACTCCCACGCAGGTGCAGGATCCTCAGGCTTGGGTCATCCTCTATTGCATCCCCCGGTCACAAGCAGGGATCTGAATGGGAAGTGGAGTAACTGGGGCACAAACTGGCGCCCGTATGGCATCCGGGTGCATACCAGTTGAGGATTTAACCCGAACCATCGCTAAGGGCCCAGAAAACGGTTTTCTGATGTGGCTTCAATACTTATCACATGCATAATTTCTCTGTTTTATTTTTATTCACCAAAGCACAGGGACAGACACTGTTCAGTCCTTTTATTTTAATTCAAGGAAGTTATTCAAAAGTACGAACAAATCTTCTATGGACCATGATTACATAAAGTAAACTACGGAAGAAAGTAAGACAGATTATGAAGCCAATTTCACTACCAGTTCTAAGAATGAAGTGGCTGAGAACTGACATCTTTGTATCTCCTGTCTCCATGACACAAAGCAGGAACTGCTAGTTAATATCTCTCTCTCTCTCTGACTGACATTCATAAAGGAGAATTAAAAATACTTTTCTTGGAGTAGGACATTTTTTCTTTGATAGGAGCATATAGTGTGAACCAACTAATAGGAATTGGGGAAAAGTGCCCTTTTCATGAGAGAAGGATTGAGGACTAAACCACAGCCTTGGGATACAGGAAGTACAAAGTCTTCTCTGTCCCGGACGGCTAAGAGGAGGGCAGTAAGAAACGCACTGGTAATTGGCAAACCAGGTTTTCACAGAACCTCTTTAAAAGGTAGACCTTTTGGCATTGAGGACTCAAAATCAGAAGTGGCTCTACATCCAAACTTCATTCGTTTGAGTCAAGAAAAATACACGAAACAGAAGGTAACCAGGGATAGAGTGTTTCAATAGAGATTGTGTTAGAATCTGGCTACATAATATGGATTTTATTTCCTAATGAATATTCAGGCTGATACCCATTTTTTGAAAAATTGAGAAAGAAAATGTTTCAAATTTATGATTTTGGTATATTTATATAGTATATATTTACATACATTAATTTTATATATTACATAACATATGACATCAATATACATATTACATAATATGTAACATAAATGTACATGTTATATAATACATAATATAAATATATATATTAAATATATAATGAGATATTTTGTACATTGGACTCAAATCCACTTAATTTCATCTTATTCATATTATATATTTAGCTTTGTGAAATTTTTATAGTTTTTAGTTTTCTAATTTTGTCCATGTAGCAAAGATGTATGTTGTAAAATTTTTCACTTGCGATTTTGCGTCAGTACTCAGACAGCTTTGAAACATTTTGAAATTCAAATGTTCAGATTTTTGGATGTTCATTCTATACTAAATACCAAGTCGTTTTTTTTTTTGGCCTACCAGTTCATCTGTGTGCTATTCAGTGCCTACCATAATTAAATGTGACCATTGGAACTTACTTAAAAATCCCCAACGATATTGAAAACTATGGTCATAAATCAAGCATGTCATTACAATTATACTGGACTGTTTCATTTTGTGACCATGCATGCTTTATCTTTGTGGGAAGGGTTCTGCAGAAGTTAGGGGAGGTGGGTGAAAACTTCGATGTGCTGGAGGAACATGCTTTTACAAAATCGGATTCTTGTACTCCGATACTTAATCCACACTCCCTGAGAGAACTTAAATTGCATTCATTTTAGGTTCTTTGGAAATAGTCGATCTACAGTTCTTTGCTGTACCATATTTGAGATGGTCTCATTGAAATATCCCGTGGCATGTCCATCCCAGACTCATCTCTATTGTGGACTTTGCATGTAGAACAACTCTGGAAAAAGGTGCAGGCTACAAGATGAAGCAACACATATTAGCAAGTATCGTATTCATCTTTTAACAATGAATCGGTGAATGACTACTGAGACTGATTTAAATGCATTTGAATGTTGAATCCAATATGCAATGTGAAGACATCTAAATAAATGTGTGCTTATCTGAATCTGAGATCATGTTGTGTGTGTTTATTTGAATGTGTAATGTGCAATCAATCAAATCACTGCACGGAGTGGATTTATGTCATTCAGCAATAGCAGATTTAAATAAATGTCTCCAACATTTATAACAACGTGAAAAAAAATCAATGAATAAGGATATTTTTCCTCATTGTTTTACAAAGCACGAATACAACATAATTTATTCATTTAAGTGATAAATGCATTTTGAGATGACCACATAACACTGGATTTCATCTATCAATTGGAAAAACTTTGATATAAATTAATTATTTTGCTGACTCAGTATATACTCTTTCCAAAGGAAGCTGTCATAGGAAAGCATTTAGTCAATTTTCACACACGGATTTCCTCAGATAATATCGTCATTCCCCTAACAAATTAGGCTCTGGCATGGATTCCTACTATTGGATCCAATCCTATCACATTGTCACTGATAAATTTAGGAATCAACTAGAGAGCATGGTCAATGGCCAGAAATTCCAAAAACTGAGCCAAGCCCCTAAGACCCCATTTCACAAAATTATGGGAAGAAAAGCAGGAAGACCCTGGACAGCTGCAGGGGGTTCCAGTATAGTGTTGGTAGGAGGGGAGCTGAGACAGGAAAGTCGTGTGTGTGTGTGGGGGGGGGGTGAGGGGGAGGCAAGCCATCAAAGACGAGTCATATGGCGGTGTCACAGGCATCGAGGGTCTGGAGGCCGATGACTTTGGTGCGGCAGTGGCAATGTGCTCCCACACATCCGGCTCAGTGACATCGGCAGCTTCTAGCCAGGGAGTAGCTTCTGCTGCTGTCAGCCCAAAGCATTGCACATCCTCATGCAAAAAGCCAAGGCCATGCAGTACCAGGAGGCAGCCGAGCAGCTGAAGGCACAGTTCCTTAGACCCTAATTGCTCCATTACCGGACAGCACTTACAAGGCAGACCGGAGTACAAAGGAGAAAAAGCAAAGCAAAAAGTGGTTCGACATCCCAGGCGCAACAGTGGCTAAGCATAGCAACAGGAATAAAGGTGTTGTGCTGAATGGAATCAGAGGGGGAAAGGAAGCAGGCAGAACATAGAAGAACAAGACAGGTGCCGAAAGAGGAGTCTGAGTTCCGGGAGCCATACAGGACTGAATGAGGTGTGCTAGCCAGGAAGAAATTGCTCAGGGAAGGCCACTAACCAGAGTGGAGCAGGAGCCCACTCACCAGGGCAAGGGGCCTCACCGAGGGTCCCTCTTCTGGCGCCAGTGGAGGCTGCTTTCAGCAGTCCTCCTGGAAGGTCCCAAGCTGACGAGACGGAGGTCTCGTGGAAGACCAACGGAGAAAGGACACGGCCAGCACTCAAACCCCTTGCTGTATGCCTGGGGGATGCAGTGTGCTGTGTCTCACAAGCGTGGCCCAGCAAGCCTGGATCTGTGGATGACTACCCACATAAACAGATAACTCCTCTGCTTAAATTAATTATGCAATAAAAACTATTCATGACAAATAACTATTTGGTTCAAATTATTGCAGATAACAGTAATCTTGATTAAGATAAACATAAAATAAATTTTGCTTTCTAATAGGTCTATGAAGCTCTTGCGGTAGATCCCTCTTTTGGTTTTCCACTTTATTTCTCTCCTCTGGATGAGACGGACCATTGCAGGGCCCGATGACTCCAAAGGGCTAGCTAACATTCTGCCCAAGAAGCTTTATTCCTCAGGAGGGAATACTGTAGTTACCAGATCTAGGCATGGACCTGACCAAGAGTGGCACCCGTGCTAAGCTGCAGGTGTTGCTTTCAAACATTGCGACACGATGCCCAGCATTTCTTCTTACAGAAGTCATCATTTTTTTCTGCTTTATTGTGTGACTGTTTTATTATGAAAATTACACTATTGATTAAATCATTATACTGTTTAATATACTACATTTTAATTGAATTGTTAATTATCAATATACATTTTGTGGAGACTTAAACTAGACCTTTCTTAAACTATAATTTCTATGTTCATCTATTATTGGTGTGAATATTATTATGGTTTTTTTTTAAAGATTTATTTTTATTTGAAAGGCAGATATACAGAGAGGAGAGACAGAGAGGATCTTCCATCTGATGATTCACTCCCCAAGTGAGCGCAACAGCCGATGCTATGCCGATCCGAAGCCAGGAGCCTCTTCTGGGTCTCCCACGTGGGTGCTTTCCCGGGCCACAGGCGGGGAACTGGAAGGGAAGCGGGGCTGCCGGGATTAGAACCGGCGCCCATATGGGATCCCGGGCGTGCAAGGCGAAGACCTTAACCACTGCGCCACTGCGCCACCGCGCCGGGCCCATTATTATGGTTATATAGTGTTCTTTCACCAGTGACTATGCTCGTCATTCATTCAAATGTTTCTACAGTGTTATATGGGTGTATATATGTGTACGTACACAGGCATCTCTAAATAAGTTTACGTAGTATGGCCAGTCTCTATGCTACAATTTTACATAAGTTGTTCGAAACTTTCACATGAAAATGTAAACAATGAATATTAGATCAATTATCTGATTTTATGTATTTCTCAATATATACCTTGTGTATTTTATGATGAGTTGTGTATTTATGATGAGTTGTGTATTTTATTTATGAGCTTTATGGCAAATCATACAAGATTATGCTACACACTAAATCTCATGACCGTGAAATATCCCAACTTACTTAAATACTGGAGAATAAAAAACATGTTCCTGCTTTTCTTGGTAGATACCCAAGCTTGATTTGGTTTTTCAGATCATAGAGACCGATTATGCTGCTTCATCCATACATTTCAGCTTTTCACCGCACGTTTCTGCAAAGTTACAGCTGAGGTTAGAGTATATTGCTAACTTCTGTTCATGCTTGCATGCCATTGGTTGATAGAACTCTTTTTAAGTGCATGATGTACATTATACTTTTAAATTTCACACGTAGGCATTCTTCAAATAAGAGTAATATTGGAATTTCTCCCTTTTATCTCACAGGAAACTCCCCTCTCCTCAGGGAAATAAAACCCACTCAAAGGTCTAGCATATGTGAATCCGTCCTGTGGATGGTTTTGACCATATGTGTACAAACAGCAGCACTACAAGATATTTGCAACTTCAACTCTATCTTGTGTGTTCTCTGTTTAAACAAAGCTCTTGATAGCATTGTGAATTGAAGGTAATTCACGTGAATTATTCACTGAAGGTAATACTTTAAAATAAGTGGAGGGTAATTATTCATTCATTTTGTATTCATTGAGGTAACATTAATCACGATGACTCTAGTGGAGATTCATGTGGAATATAGTCCATAATTTCAAAGAAGTCAGCCATACACATTGTATTCTAAATCCATCAGCTGAGTAGCATTTTTTAGGCAAAGAGTCATTTCAATAATGAAATGATATATTTTACACTTCTGTTCAGATTAATGTGATAGCATTTTGGCTGCACATGTAGGAACTATGAATCTCGAGCCTTTGCACAGCTTTAAAGCAAGTGAAGTTTACTATCCAAATGAAAGAATTATTTAGGGGTCAATGGCAGCTGATGTTACTAGTTCTAGATGTCAGGTTAATTTTGATTTAAAAAAAATGAAATAAAATTTTGGCAGTGAATTTCATTCAATTCATCCGGGAATTCATTCCAAACTTATTAAAATGATTTATAGATACAGCTTTCATAAAAAGTTGATGGTAACAGTATTAGGCATTATCAAATAGTGTAAACTCTGTGTCACATTTATATAGGAGACCACTGTCCCTTTCTACAAACACCTGCCTTGTTTACATTTAATAGGGATTTATTTCTGCCATATCACCCTTGACTATAAGAAATGTTAACACCAATTACGGATGAGTAGATTTGAATTATAGGGGCATTGAATTCTCATGAAGGAATCCATGAGGTGGACCAGAGAGCAGCTGCAATCCAAGGATTGTCTTCAGCAAAGTTCTTTTGAATTATGTATAAATGACATTTGGATTCTGCTGTTTGAAGTTTATAATTCAGATAGCTATTTAAATATTAATGTGAAGTTTGGGAAGTTATAACAAACAGATTATGACCAGTCAGACCAACTGGTTTAGTATCCTTAGAAGGGAACTATATGAAGAAGTTCTCAAACTTTTAAATGCATGTTTTCTGTCCATTGGAACATTCAACACATTTTAAAACTAAGTTTTGCTGTTTAATTTACACTCAGAAGACTATAGATACGTCCTTGTTAGATCATTTCTTCGCCTAAGAAAATGCAATGGCCTTCCAATAATAATTGGGATCCGGGCTCTGGCACAGTGCCCTAGCGGCTAAAGTCCTCGCCTTGCACATGCCTGGATTCCATGTGGGTGCTGATTGCAATCCCGGCGATCCAGCTTCCCATCCAGCTCCCTGCTTGTAGCCTGGAAAAACAGTCAAGAAGGGCCCAACGCCTTGGGACCCTGCACAGGCATGGGAGACCTGGAGGGGAGCCAGGCTCCTGGCTTTTCTTGGCGCAGCTCCGGCAGTTGTGGTAACTTGGGGAGTGAATCACTGTACAGAAGATCTTCCTCTTTGTCTCTCCTGAAATCCCTGTGTCTCTCCAACATATGATCTGCTTTTCTAATAAAAATGCAAGATGTCTCGTAACAGAGAAATATTCTATTTTTTTTTAATTGAAAGAAACTAAGTTGAAGAAGCTATTTGGAAAGATCTGCAAAGCACTTAAGTACTCACCTTACTACTACATATATTTTTTTCCTTTCAACACTTGTAGTGATGTTTTCCAATTTACACCATGACTTTTCTGAAATTACAATGTTCTGTTCGATTCATCTGGTTAAAAATTGCGTTGTCATCATCTGTGTGCCTCATATTAACCAGCCACTTGCAAATTGCTTTTCATGATGTTACTTAATTGTTATTTCAAGAAAAACAAAACACAAAAACAAGAAACCACAGCTCTTCCGTAGTGTAGACTAGTGGCTAGAACCTATAATTAAATCTCAAAATGTAATTTTCATTTACAAACAAAAGTTTGTCATATGCTGCATATTAGTTACCACCTATTAGGAGAAAACATCATATTTCTCTATTTGGAACTAGCTTATTTCACTAAGTATAATGATGTCCAGGTGCATTCATTTTGTAGCGTAGATTTCCTAGTATTTCATAGTGTACAAATATCATATTTTATGTACCCAGTGACTATAGGAACTGTGCATGTACCCCAGGCCACAGTGCTTGGCTATTTATAATTTTTGTTAATGCATGTAAAAGAAAACATAGGCTGCAACAGTAATGCTGGGGGAGTCAACACCATATTTTCATCGTCGGACATAGCAAGCAGGAAGGAAATAAAGCAACAAACAGCGGGGCTAATCCGCATTATGGACCCAATGGCAGAATTGATAGCTATGCAATATTTCATTCACAGTTGCAAAAGTCACATTTTTTAAATCAGTATTTACAACCTATTCCATGAAAGGTCAAATTATAGGCCAGAAAGCAAACCTCAGTAAATAAATAAAAAAAAAAAAATCACGTCTTGTGTCTTTTCTGATCACCATGGAATAAAACTGGAAATCATCAACTCAAGAAAGTGTAGGAAACGTGCAAATGATGAAGACTGAGCAGCACAAGGTTGAGTGAACAGCAGGTCTTTGAAGAAATCAAAGAGCAATGAAAAAAATTCTGGAAAAAATGAATGGAGATGAGAGCAGACTATGTCAAAATTAATGGGACGTTACAAAAGTAGCCTGGAGTGATAGCATTTAATGCCTGCAGAAAGAAGTCAGAAAGGCTAGAAAGGCATGAAATGCATGATCAAATATTGCATCTCAAGAATCTAGAAAAACAACAAGAGAGCAAAGCCGAAGAAAGTAGGTAAAAAAAGAAACAATTAAAATTAAGGATTAGACAAAACTGAAACAGCAGCAACAAAATGAATCCTTGCATTGAATAGCTTCTATTCTTTTTGACCTACTGGTTAAATCCTCACGTTGCAGCTGCCGGGTTTCAGTATGGGCACAAGTTCATGTCCCAGATGCTCCACTTTCCATCCAGCGCCCTCTTGTGGCCTGGGAAAGTAATGGAACCTTGGATGCTGTACCGGCATGGTAGATCCGGACGAAGCTCCTGCTCCTGGCTCCAGACTGCTTCAGTTGGAGAGTTCACTTGGAGAGTGAACCAGCAGATGGAAGATTTTGCTGTCTCTCCTTCTCTCTGTAAATCCGTCAGTTAAAAAAAAATCTTTAAAAAAATTAAACGAAATTGGTACTCCATTGCCCAGATAGCGAAGTTATTAATCACAAAATAATGAAAAGATACATGTAATATATATCACAGATGTACAGAGACTTATCAGGAGTTGCAACACACAGCTACACATCAATGTTTTGGAAAATTTGTGGTAGAAATTATGAGTAAAAAAGGTCTTCCCAACAAAGAACAGCCTAGGACTGTGTGGCATCATTGCACAATTCTATCAAATCTCTCAATGACTATTTCCGATCTTTCTCAAATTATTCAGAATAATTAAAAGGGAGAGAGCCTTCCTTTTATCAGCTTAGAATCACCTTAGTCCCTAGACCTGAAAAAGTCACATCGTTTGTTTCTAAACGATATCTCTGATGAATATAGATGCAAAGATTGTCCACAAAATGCTAGCTATTTCCATACAAAAACATATCAGAGTTATTATTTTCCCAGACCAAGAGGGACTTATTCCTCACATGAAGATATGATTCAACAAATGAAAATCATAAAGGTGATACAATCACATTAGCAAAGAGTAAAAACCGTACGAGTATCTCAACAGATTCAGAGAAAATACTTGATAAAGCACAGACATTCTTATCGCTTCTCGGCCTTTTGGTTTAGAGCAAGTGTAGATTACAATACCCTTTTACGATATCTTAGGTTAGCTACGTGTTGAAATGCTGTCTGGCTCAAGAACTCACTCAGATGCCACTTATTCTTTATGGAGCACACCACTCTCATGTTTAAAATGCATTTTCATTTTAATTATAAGGTTAAGGTTTTTAAAATTTTTATTGTAGTATTGCTTGTAAATGTAATAACCCTGCAGAGGCAGGTGGACCAGGAGAGCTTTAGGTTCAAGGGGATAGCAGAACAAGATATATTGTTTCAACATCACCAACAACTATCAAGGCACACCGGTATAGTTAAACACAGACTTGGCATTAACCGGGCCCAGAATACCAGCTGGCTATTTGCTGCTTTTGTCATGGTAGTGTAATACTTGTCCAGTACAGGCAACCAGAAAGTTGCCTACAGCTGGGGTTCTGCTGTCAGTTTCAGCAAACTGTGGTTAAGTTTAAAATTCGATGACTAACCACCACACTTGCTGATTTCCTATCCATTGTGAGTCAGCTGTCACTCTCCCCCATGTCATCTGAAGGGTAAAACAATCTGTATTTAGGATGATGCTAGCAGCACAGAAAAGCTGTGAGAGTAATAAGGAAAAATTCAATTTGCTGTGAAAGTTTAACCCAGAAATGAACTGTGTACTTTACATTTCGAGAAAAGAATTCACAGGACCAAATCTGAAGTCAACAGGCAGCTGTGTATCCTAAGTTGAAGAACAAACTGTCAATAATAATGTAATTTCTAGCACTGATGACAGTAAGTAGGATGAAATAAATTCAAAATGTTAAAATTTGCCTTCAATGTTCTAATCAACTCTGCTAGCGTTTCCTAAAATAATGCATACCTGCAAAGGTATGCATTTTAGCCATTCTCATGCTCTAATTCTCTACACTCCTGTCTCACTTCTATTTTCATACATCTACACATTTCTCAGGATTTTTTCATAATCCTCTCCTACCTGGAAGACATTTTTATATCCTCAGCTTACATGTGACTCATCTGCTTTTGAACTAATAACTATTGGCTGTTTAGTGCTAACCTTTGCAGTTCTTCACAGAGTTTTACAAATTTGAGCTCATTTATTTTCTCCCAAACCATGATAACAAAAAATATATATATTTTTGAGTGTTGATATATTTTTCTTTCATGATGCGGGAGAAAAATTTTTTCTGAGCATGAAGGCTGCTGGTCACACTGCCACACTCTCAGGAAACCCCTTCTGTTCAGGAAAGAATGTGAAATGTATTGTTAAAAATAGTGTGGCTTTTGATATTTTAATCGCAACATGTACTGTGTGGATAGAGAAACCGTTCACAGCTCCTCGCTCCTCTAATATGTGTACTGAACATGTTAATAGATTATACTGGGCTAGAAAAGGTGATATTAACCTCTGCTTAGTGAGATCATTTTTAATAAGCCAACTGTATCATATGAATTGATGTGAAGTAATTCTTTCCATCTTGCTTTAATGTATGTTACAGAAATCAATAGAAGAGAGAATAGGATGATTGTAATCTTTAGGATAAAATGTTGCATAAAATCAAATAGAGAAAAGCTGCAAGGTGTTTATTTGAATAACAAACCAGCTAACAAAACAAAACAAAAATATGGGGAAAGATGCCCACTGCTGAACTATTTGGAGGGACAATAGGTTAATATACAACAGGAGAAGCTCAAATTATTTTTTTAATGCAGATTCTATTCTTCCACCGTTGAATCACCTTTATTACCTAAATTTCTTATTCTTAAATTAGCCTAAGTTGTGAGAAATTAGTGACAATAAAAATTCTTAGGCCAATGAAGAGCAGATGAAATATTTAAAGTTATTATCTGATGTTTATCATTTTCAGGGATAGTTCTTTATTAAAAGATTTAGAGTACAACAGTCATCTTAATAAGATTCAAGTACAGTCAATGGAATAATCATTCTGTGTTATACAACTTAATTAATAGTGTATGTTAGATTGTAATTTCTGGGATGGAGGATCTAGGTCAAATTATTAGATATTTTAAAATATGTGTTTTCTTTTAGGAACTAGACTTGGCATTTTGAAGTTAGAAAGGAGAAATTGGGGACAAGATGGATGAGAGATAACGCATGCAGAAAATCAATCAAGAGGAAAGTTCCTTGACATCTGTCAGAAAAGGAATTTCTAAGGAGTGAAAGGCTGAAACACAGTTGTAAAGGACACAAGCTGAGTTTAACAACTCTAACTTTGAAAATAAATGCTACACCATTTGAAGTATAATGCTCAAGTTTACTCACCAGCTTCATTGCCTGGATCTTCTTGCTTGTTTAAGTAAGTCGAAGTGGAGGTTATTTCCCCCCCTTTGGGAAATTGAACTTGCCCCATCATCAGTCTCTATTCTTTGGTTGTTAAATTCCACTTATTCATTTTATCTGAGTGGCCTTGAAATCTGAAGAGTGTGTTTCCTAAATATTTTTTTCTTTCCAGGACAGATATGTAAGTCAGCCAATCAAGAGTGATGTAATTACGTTTCTTGAAGTGGTCTGCAAAATAGACTTTGCTTTTCTCTGGAATGTCTTCTATACTGCAGAAGACAATTGCCAGTGTCTATATTGGCTAACCTTAGGTTCAACTTCATAAAAAAGACAGGACTTTATTAACTATCGTATAATAAAAAAAAACACACAGACACACACACAACAGCAGCAGCAACAACAAACCTCACAGATGTGAACGTAAACATTTTAGGGAATGGTACAGAGCCACAATAAAGAATAAATGTGGGCACCTATCAAATCCTTGACTAACCGCCTCTTCCCAATGAGATGTCAAACATTGCCACTTGAATCTCAGCAAGTGGCATTTAGAGAAATAACTAAATACCTATTTGCAAGGGAGGCAAGAAAATCTAGTTTTACTTGTTTATTATTATTGTATGTGTGGGTTTTTGTTTGTTTTGTTTAAGTTTCACTGTACCTTGGGGTTGGGGTTGCGGAATGTTTCTGTTGACAAACAGGAAAAAAGAGAAGGGAGGCACTCAGTGCTTAACTAATTACCATCTTCGGAGGAACCCATGTCAGTACGCTCTGGAAGTAATGACTGGTCCTGTTTCTTCATCACCTGGGGCCGACAGCACTTCATTTCTTGCTTGCGTGCTCCACCTGACACACACTATAGAGACACAGACAGAAATGGGACAGTTGCTTTGTTACAAATCCTCTTTAGGATGTGAGTAACACAGAAAGCATTATGAAAACTACTTATGTTCAGCCACACAGCTCCTTGACACAGCAACCAAAAGGCAAACTGAATACACATCATTTTTATCATTGAAAACATATTGTCCTTCTAGACTTAGGCATCTGGTTCTTTGTGAAGAAAGGTTGTGAAGAGTTTTCAGACCTTTTTAGTAATGCATTCAGACATTCTCTTCTAGTTTTGACCTTGACTTTTCATTTCTGTGGATCCATTAGCTGTGTGCAAAAAGTACTTTCTTCTGGCTTTTATGCTTAATGCTTTTCCTTCATGAAGAAGTCCTGGAGGAACCATTTTTAAAGCACAACATTTCTTAAATCAAAAGTATTCTCATTTACCTTTCTAAACCACTTTTTTTTTTAAAGTGAATTTCAGTTACACATGAACTACATACTGAATGCAACTGTAAGTATCATCATGGCTGTGTCCTGGCCATAAGACACACATAGATTCATGTTATAGTTCCCCCTAGGGCTTGCATTGTAATAGTAGAAAAGATTAAAAAATAAGTGAATTCACAAATAAGTACATATATATATTTTAACAAATTGTGACAGCTCTTAACAACAATTCTATAGATGAGAATAATCTATGAGGCACCGTAGCACATGCAGAAAAGGACACTCACTGAGGAAACAGCATTTGGGTCCTGCTCCTGAGAAAGGATGGGTGAGGAATTAGAATGGCAAGGGTATGAAACTGTATGCAAATGCAGTAGTGATGCATATGTATTGGTTCCACTGATGTTGGTTATCAGGCACCTTCTTTAGGCACACAGGGCAGCAGCACAGCGAGTCTGCCACCAAATGTTCAAGAGTTACAGGGATGTAGCAGTAGGCATAATTACTGAAAATATTTTAAAGTTGTAACAGAGTTACAACGAAACCTGTTTTCTCATTTGGCCGGAGTCAGAAGGAAAAAGAATGAACAATGACACCTTTAATGCTCCAACCGTAAGCAAACATTCTACATCTTGCTGTCTTCTGTAGGACTCACTGACTCATACTAAGCAGCTACACTATTTGTAATAATGTGATACGAGCAGAGAACAATGAAAAAGGCTTCATAACCAATTTTAGGAATGTAATTTAAAGATTTTCTTTCCTTTTTATTGGAAAAAAACAGATCAAATATTTGCAGAGGAGAGACAGAGAGAAAATTGTTCCATTCGCTGGTGCATTCCCCAAGTTGCCACAAGAGTTGGAACTTCCAGCTCCATCCTGATCAGTGAGAAACTTAATGGGTCAATCGAGATCAGAGACCTGAATCACAGCAATAAAAACAAATTGATCACCCTTCAGTTTGGTTAGCTGCACATGACTGAACTTCAAGTTTGTGTTTGTGTGGTAAAAACAGAATTCTAATGTGTGGAAAGAAATATGCTCTGTGTGGGGTGGTCGGTGATGAGAACTAATCTTTGATGATAGTTGGGTGGTAGTTGCTGGTGAGAACTGGCACCTGGTGTGGCTTTGAGGCATGAAGCCAGGGGCTTTGAGAAACCAACGGACCCTTCTGGACTTACTTCCTGTTTGCCCTGTTCCTGCATGTGCTCTTTTGGTTTCATTTGTTCTCAAATTACAATCCAGTAGGGATATGTGCCTGTAAATTCACCCTGGGCATATGACCAAAGCATTCTATAGCTGTGATCGAGAACATTGGACATTATGATGGATACGTGTCCAATGTTACCTGAACAAATTTGGGGCTTTTTCATATAACGTGTCCTGCCTGCAGTGTGTCATCTAGGGCCAGGGAAAGAGAGACTGTGAAGAAGAACAGAAAGACTGTGGCAGGGAAAGTGGATGCAACAGAAAAGTCTGTCCATTCCACCTTTTAACAGGTTTTTGTTTGTTTCTGGAAGACTTTCTTCTATAATGCTAGGCTAATGTAACCATAAATATTCACAATATACTTTCCTTGATGAGTCCTTACTCTTCTTCAGTATCACTATATTATTATTTCATGTCAAAACTGATGGATTATCAATGAAAACCACAATACACGTATTTAAAATATTGACTACTAATGGCTGTATAAAATATGATAATTACATTGATAGAACTATGAGTGTCACTGTCTGTAGTATTTACAAAATTTGATGAAAAAAAATCATTAGGAAGGACCATATGGAGGTTCTACAAAAACTTAAAATACACCCTCCATATGACCCACTCTCCAGCTTGAAGGGATATGAAAAATGTATTTGAAAGAGACATCTGGTGGTCATTGCCACCTTAGTCACAATAATCAGATTATGAAATCAACCTTAGTGTCCATTGTTACATAAGTGGATAAAGAAAAATGTCAACATCTACCCAGGGGAATCCTATTGGGTCATTAAAATACTGCTGTTGGTAATTAAATGGATGGAGCTAGAAATTATTATGCTAAGTGGAATAAGACAGAATGGTAAGGAGAAAAAAAAAACATTATTCTTTAAATGTGAAAGTATTTTTATTTTCTTTTGTTTTAAGTAGGCTGGTTTTAGAATAGTGATGACATGTGGGGAAGTTAAGAACAGGGTGAATAACAAGCGTGGACACATATTTAGACGCACTTAAATATTTCTGTTCCATAGCACCATGGGGTGACAATATTTCTTAGTAATTTAATGTATAACGTACAAGGCATGGGAGAGAAGGGTGGACAGGCTTCAGTATGAAGACAAGAGAAGAAAATGGAATTGTTGTTTTGTTGGTTGTGTAGTATTGAGATATTGCCCCATAACTCACAGAAATGTGTAAGTACTATAAACTAATGAAAATAAATATCTGAAAATTTTGGAAATTACCCTTTGAGTTGGCCAAAAAAATTCTCCTTGCCTGCCTCTCTGATTCCTGGACCAAACTAATCTGCTTTCCTACTTAATTCAAATTTAAATTTATAGTGAGTTGCTGTATATTTTAACAATGTTAATGGCAAATATTCCAGCTTAAGAATTGTGTTTAATGCCATTTAAAATATTTTAGGAAGAACCAAAATCAAGGAAAAGGACAGAAAGAGAGAAGGATAGAAGCAAGGATGGAAGAAAGCGGGGAGAGAAGGGAGGACAAAGATGACGGATGATAAAAGAAAAGGAGGTGGGAGGAAAGAAAAGAGGGAGGGCTGAAGGGAGCAAAGAAATAATAGGAGATAAATGAGATGGAAAAACAAAAAAAAAAAAGAATAAAAGGCCAGAGGCTCGACCTCGCAGTTAAGACGTTAGTAGAGATGTCTACAGCCCACTCTGAGTGGTGAACACCTGGCTTTGCTGCCAGTTCCAATTCTTGGAGATATGCGCTTAGGAGACAGGAATCAGACCATGGTGAGAGTGTGTAGCACACCCCAGGCTCCACACTCCAGAAATCAGAGAGCTAAAAACCAGGGTCTTTCAAACACAGTATAACAACAGAACACAGACCTCAGCTTAATATCAAACATTTGGCTCCAACATGGCATTTAGATGAATTGTGATGCAATCTCCAGTCTCATTAAACTTTCATTACAATGCATTAGCATAGTCACACCTCCTCAGGACCTGACAGTTTATGATGGCCATAGCAACCTACTAAGTCACTAAAAAGGGGGAGAAAGGAGACAGACCCCCTCCCCTCAAATTCTTGGAAATAATTGTCCCAGAAATACCATGAATATTCTAACAAAATATTAGCATACATTTCTTGCACTCATGTAGAGCCCCAATCAGATATAAGGCTGCCCTGACTGTGGAATAGCCAGCTGCAACACTTTGTTTAATAAAATACCATACCGCCAATTTGTTGGCAACAAGTGGTTTTGGTCTTCTGTGAATCTAAAAGCCTGGCTCAGGGCGGTGGGCTCCCTAAAAGAAGCCTGGGTGTGTTAATCAAGTAGTCCTATCCCTGCCACCCAGGTAGGAGGCCTGCGTTGTCTTCCAAGCACCCATCTTTCACTCCAAGCCAGTCTCAGCCACCTGACCATTTGGGAAGGGTGTCAGCAGGTGGTGGCTCTCTGTCTCTCTGTCCATGATTCTGTCTTTCAAATACATAGAGTTGTATCTGGAAAAAGGACTTTTAAAAAGGGAGAAGAAAGAACACTTCTCAGCCTCTGAACAGTCACTAAAAACACCTTAATTATCTTAATCGGATTCATTAATCAAATTCTTCTATTGTACAGGTTTCAGTGTCTTTGACATCATTCTGTTGGAAGGACAGATTTCTGTGTGGTGAATAAAAGTAAGGGCACAAGTGAAAACCCAAGCAAGGCAGTGACCACTCCTCTCCACCCTTCGCTCTCTGATATTATTCATATTCTGCAATATGTTCTAACTACACACAAACAAAGGCTCATGTCCTGCCACCAAGGTGTTCTCCGTGATGTTTGAATGCTAGAATAGTCACATTTGACAAAAGATTGGGTTGGACCAGCGCATACCTTGGGAAGATTTAGATAATGCAAGGGTGAACCCCCCCCTTTCCTTTTTTTTCCTTGTCTTTATTGACATGTTGTTCTAGTAACCCACATAGCAACATACAAAGGTAACCCAGCTGACTTTGTTCAGATATGCCAATACCGTGTGGTAAAACAGAACCATAAAAAGCTTCCTGAAAGAGAAAATAAACAACAAATAGAAAAGCCAATCCTGCCATTGGGAAGTCTTGGCTTCATGGCTTATTTCAAGGATAGAAACTGGCCGGATGTTATATCTTCCCAACCACGTGACAATATGAATATAATTCCAGGGTAAATGCTCTTCACTTTTATCGAAAACTGTCCTTCTCATAATTTCCCAAGATTTGTACTTTTTGCTTCTTTCATCAGCCTCTGGTCAGTTTGCTAATCTTTATAAAACAAAGGATAACTTTTGTATAACAAACACAATAGTTTTTTTTTTTTTTAATTTTGCTTTAAATTTACTTATTGATTTAGTGAAAAGATCAAAAGGCACAGAGACAGAGATTCCCCTTTCTGTTGGTTCGCCCCCAGATGCCAACAGCTGCAAGGTCAGACAGAAACCAGGAGCCATGAGCTTAGTTCAGTTCTGTCCAGTGGTGGAGGACATCAAGCTGAGCCATTAACTGCTGCCTTCCAGGGCCTGTGTTTACAAGAATTAGGAATGAGGAGTGGAGCTTTCAAAGCCAGGCTCTTCAGCGTGAGATGCAGGCATCTTGACCCGGGACTGACACTTGTGCTCCACAATTGATGCTGTTGATGCTTGAAAGCATCTGACACCGGGACCCTTTGGCTGCCCATAAACCCCTCTGCTGCCAGGTCAGCCACTCACTGCTTTCTGCTCTTCCTGCTTTTCATCTATTGCGAAGTTTATTCAGGAGAAAAGCACTCTGGTCCCATTTCTGTGGTTAATTACAAGATCTCTCAATTTACTGTTTCTGGGGTAGACTGAATGTGTCAACCCACAGCTTTTTTCTGGTAGGCAGAGGGTGTGACTTGCCCCCCAGCAGCTGCCAGCGGGGCATAACCCATCACAGGTCAAAGCGTAACCAGTCTTGTGCTGTTTCGTCATTTCTCTATGGCTGTGTTGAATCTACAACCAAGTTTCCCCCAACTCTGCAAAGCATGAATGTTGGGTCCTTATTTACTGCACAGCACGAATCAATATGCATCACGCGAGAAACTGTGTGTCACCTGTATTCCCTTACCTGTTACGGAGTATTGAAATTCACAAGACACATTCTTTGAGGTATAGGTGGGGAGACTACTTACGCTTATCAGCTAATGCAAAGAAAAGTAAACTTCCATATACCAAGGGAAAGCTGGAATATTAGATTAAAGCAATAGATGACCTTACTGTACAAATGAAGTTCAAGGAGTTCACAGTTTAGGAAATTAATTTACAGCTTAAAAATAAGTAAGCCAGCTTCTCTCCAGTGCCCCCTTGTCCCATCTGCATCAGTACAATGCCGCAGTCCAGATGAGCATGGTTGGCTACTTTAGATGCTTTGTGTGGAAGTGCAATTTTCTCTTAACGCGTAAGGATCACTCTGCAATATGCGTGATTAATTGAAACAATACATTTAAATGTGGCTGAGCTGCCACTGGTTTATTAAAGACTGTAATTCCCTCCAGGAGCCTCTTGATTCCTGTGCAATCTCCGTAGGTCACCAGCCGGAAGGGACACTGTTGCAGGTACCAAGTACGCAGACGCCGTGTGTGATTGCCCTAAGGACTGCATCATGATAACTGTTGAGGCTTTGCTGCCCCCACTTCTGTGACTATGGGGACATTTCATTTACAGTAGGACAATCTAGGTTTGCGCTAGCCTGTGCCGGCTAGCTTCTGTCACCTCTGACCTTCAGGCTAATGAGAAGTTCCTCTGGGTAATTGGCCTCTCGGAAAGGCAGCCCAGCCGCTGTGTAATCTCCATTGCTGTAAAACGACATTTGAAGTTTGTTTTACATGAGCAAGTAGGAGAACATTATTTCTGTAGTGAGCAATAATTATCTGCCTTCTAGCTGAAAATACATGCTGTGGATAAATTGCGTTCATCTGGTAGCCTTTGTTTGTAAGACAAGTTAATTAAAAGAGGAATGTTGAAAAATATGTTTGCCCAATGAGTGCTGATGGAGTAATAATACTACTTTACAAGAAAACATTACACCCAAGACAACTTCTGTTTTGTTTGGAAGTTATGAAAGAAAATGGGATAAACCCAATGTTTCCACAAATGAAACCAGCTCTCTCTCTCATACACACACACACACACACACACAAATATATACAGATGAGACAAATGATCTGCCTTTTCTAATCATGCAGTAAATGCCCCAAATTCTCAATACTCAGATGACATTTGTACTGTTGAGCCTAAGCGAGGAATACTGAACTGAATGAGATGATCTTATCAAGAAAAGTAAATAATTCTCTCTATTGTGGTACAGGTTTGCCAGGCTGCTACTGAGATCAATGGGTTTACTAGAAATATGATAACTAATTCACTGAAACACAGAAAAAAGTTATTACTCAGGTGCATTGCCAAAAGGCACACTTGCAGCATTGTGTTAACAGATAGCTTCATATTTTTGTGAGTAGACAAATAGTTCAAATAGCAATATATTGGATTTCACTGGAAAAACTTCACCAATTTTTACTGAAGGTATTTTCTTTTTTTAAAATCTTCTTGATGTTAAGCGTGCAAATCCAAGCATTGAAATCGATGTTTTTATTTTGAGGAAAGTATAAATTTAAATTTTATTTACAACCTTTTTCCAAATCAGGGGCTGGTGTTTTGGTGTTGTGGGCTACTTCTCTACCTGCAAACACCAGCATCCCATATGGGCACTAGTTCATGTCCTGGCTGTTCCACTTCCAACCCAGCTCCCTACTCACAGACTGGGAAAGCAGTGGAGGATGGCCCATGCCCTTGGGAACCTGCACCTGCATGAGAGACCTGGTAGAAGCTCTTGCCTCAGATAAGCTCAGCTGTGGCCATTGTGGCCATTTCAAGAGTGAATCAGTAGATGGGAAACCTCCTTGTGTTTCTCCTCCTTTATAAAAATCTATTAAATTTCAAATAAAAAAATAAATAGATAAAAAAAAATTTTCTCAGCATAATTTTTATAAATTGATTGATTTATTTCATAGGTTGATTGCAAGAGGAAAAAAAGGACACAGATGCACATTTAAAGAGAAACAGAGAGAAAGAGAGGGAAAGAAAGAGAGACTGACTTTCTAGGCGCTGGTTTAGCTCCCAGATGACTATAACTAGCAGAGTGAGTCCCGCAAGCATCTAGGACTCCTGCACAAATGAAAGGAAACAAGCACGCTGGTCATTCACATCAGTGATGCACTTCATGCCCACTAGTGATGCCACATTCCAAGCGAGATACAGCTCGGGGTCAACCAGACATTCCCTTGCAGGACATGGGTGTCCCAACCTGTGTTAACCCTGTGTGCCACAAACCTTGCCCTGGTGTCAGCTGTCACTTCGTTGCCAACTTTGCTGATGTTACAGCAGATTTTGCCATAAAATTCAGTAACAAGATCCCTGTTTCATGAAGCGAACGGCGTGCCTTCCAATATTACGTCTCTTAGTAACATATCAATATATCATCTTGGGGCAAACACTACAACTGAAATGAAGTTTTTCCTCATTGCTGTTGCCACTGTACAATAATATGGCTCTGGAGCCCAACGTGGTAGCCTAGTGGCTAAATCCTCGACTTCTAAACACTGGGTTCCAAAAAATAATATGGTTTGGGACAAGACAAAAGTGACATATTATTATGAGTGGGAGTTGGTTCATAGTTTGTCTATTTATTCCAAATATCTGGTTATCAAAATATGTTTTAAACGGTCTCACCACTGAGTGCTTAGCCTGAGAAAATGGCAGTGATTGGGTTGTCTTATAAAACCCCGAAGCTGACTGTGTTGAAGCTCACTATTTGAATTATTTTTACAAACTATCTGAAGAGTTTTCATTTATCATTCACATTATTTAAGAATTTTATAAAAGGTACATAAAGTTTCTCTGAAAAATATGACATATCTCCACCCAGTATCGCATAACATGTGAAGGGATTAACGAACAACTTGTAATTCTATGAATGTGAGGTTAAGAGGATCTGAAAAAAAAAACAAACTTTCCAGGTTATGTCATTATTTCTGCCTTAAATGTCATGCCATTGCTTCCTCCTACAAATATATTTTCCCTTAAGTAAAAATATCCCTTTAAAGCAAAAGTGATCGACAGAAATTAATATATTTTTGCTTAGGATAAATCCTCACTCGAGAGGTTGCAAGCTCATATGGCAGATCTTCTCCTGGTTTGTACGTCAACATGCACACATTTTTTCTTACAGTGTCTGCACTGGTTTTTTGAGTAAGGGGGTCCACGTTTCCATTTCCTCTCTAGCGCTGTGTTACTGTCTCTCAGATAACAGTCGTTTTCACAGGGGTGAGGTGAAGTCTCATTATGCTTTTCATTTGCATTTCCCGAATGGCTAATTATCTCCAGCACTTTCTCATATATTCATTAGTCTTTTGTGTTTCTTCTTCTGAGAAATCTGTAGTGTGGTCTTTTGCCAATATTAAACAGATTGTTAAGAATTATGTACTTTTATATTTTTAAATTGTGACTATTTAAAACTTTATCATGTATTAATGACATTGAACACTTTTGCTTGACTAATTCTATTTAATTATTATTTATCACGAATAGCCTTTGCTATATGTCTATGTTAGTTTTATTTATAGAATAGGGAAAGCATAATGGGAACTGGAGTGTGAGCAGAAGGCTTGGCAGTCCTGATCTATATCTGTGGGTTGAGTACGTCATTCAGACAACCTGGACCAATTGTTTTGCCTCATCCTGTTGCCAAGGACCAACAGTTTTGCCTCATCCTGTTACCAAGGACCAACAGTTTTGCCTCATCCTGTTACCAAGGACCAACAGTTTTGCCACATCCTGTTGGCTGCATCATCACCAGTGTGACCCTGACTCACATATTTGTAAATATTGCTGAGGAAAGAAGCCACCGGGAATGCTTGAATGTTGAGCAATGCTTGTGCCACACTGCAGCCAACATTTATTAAAGGAAGATGCACAATAGTAGTCCTTAAGGGTTATCACGGACAACTTTAATCCCAGCTATATAACATCCAATAGTATGTTAGTACCATTAGTATCTCACCTTAAAAGCTAGAAAATGAAGCATGTGGGAATAAGAGCCATGCAATAAGCCCCTGTGTGAATCACAGGGGTTGCCGTCTCTTCATTGCAACCTACACAGATAATCTCAACCCAATGTTAATATCGCATTTGAAATTTAAATAAGCGTATAAATTAATGTGTGTTCATGTACATCAAGAGTATGTGCACAAACACAGCATTTCCACAAACGTGTCCTTACCTTGTTCACTACATCTCTCTCCTATTGCATTTTTAAATAGTTCTCTGTTCTCCCTTATAGCTCATTTGATTTATCTTTTTTTTTCAAAATCATGGTACAAGAGACAAATAAAAATTGTGCACATTTGAGAAACATGACTTGAATATAGAAAAGAGTTGAGAAGTAATTACAAAACAATTAAAATACAGTCATTATTACAGTTTTCCTTTGATTTTGTTTTTGTGAAAAGAACATGAATGATCAATGTTCTTAGCATGTTTCAAGTACATGGTACAGGACTGTTACCATTCGGACACCTTATTTCCTTGGACTCACTTCTCAGAAGGTGGGGTTTGAAATGTAAATTTGTGAGACTGAAGTGGATTTATGTCTGATGATAAAGCTAATTGAAACTCAAAATGTGACTACATAAATCATTACATTTCACCCATATATGCACTTTCGAATTATTTCATCTGTTGTTAAAAATCAGGTATGATGTCAGCATTAGAAAGCGTCTAATTTTGTTTTCCTACTAAAATTAATGCATGGAGTGTGATTTATTTCCCACTGACATTCCCGTATTAGTGTAAGTTGTTGATAAGCTAATTTACAATGTAGACAAGATTAAGGCTTACCCTTAAGTTGATTTATCATAGCTCATATATTTCTTAACAGGTTGGCAAGTAAAGCCTTTGCAAATGCAATGAATTTATGATGTCTACCCATTATATCCCAAAACATGATTAGTTAACCAAATTCTTGTATATTTATATTCTGTTACATTAAATTTCAATTGAAATTGAATTGAGTTGAGTTATATCAATACACTAAGTCCCAAATAGTCAAGCGTTTGACCATTTTGCAAAAAACAAAAACAATACAAAACAATTATCTACCACAGTGTATCTTACTGTTATTTTACTCCAATGGCTTCCATTTACTTTATAAAATCAATTGCAGATCATTTGCCTGAAAAAGTCCTGCCAGTGTTAGAGCTGGAGGGAAATCTTAGAAATGATGCTGGCCCAGTTTAATTTTACTGATTGCAAACACAATGTTAAGAGATGGAAGTACTTTGCCCAGTTTAAATGATCTTGTTGGAAGCCAGGGTTGTACTGAGGAACCTCAGACTTAATATTTCAGTAGAACTTCATTCAGAAACTATTGATTGCTTTTACTTTACATTTGTGAACACTGCTGTTAACAGCTGCATTTTCTAGGAGGTTGGCATTTATGCTGATGCTAAACAAAGGCATGATACTGCATATTCATTATTATATTTTTTAAAAAGATAGATCTCACTTTTTATAAAATTTATTTCTTTTTATTGGAAAATCAGATATACAGAGAGGAGGAGACAAAGAGAGAAAGGTCTTCCGTCCGATGATTCACTTCCCAAGTGACCGCAACAGCCAGTGCTGCGCCGATCTGGAGCCAGGAGGCAGGAACTTCCTCCAGATCTCCCGCGTAGGTGCAGGGTCCCAAAGTCTTGGGCCATGCTTGACTGGTTTCCCAGGCCCCAAGCAGGGAGCTGGATCGGAAGTGGAACAGCCAAGATTAGAACTGGCGCCCAAATGGGATCTGGCATGTTCAGGGCGAGGACTTTAGCCACTACGCCATGCCGCTGGGCCCTGCTAATAAATCTCTTTAAATGCATTTTCCACTAAATAAAAGCACATGTTACACAAACCAGACATAGCCATGAAACATCAAAGACTGCTTGGAGACCTTGTACCTCTACTATTTCTATAAGCCATTGGAGTGATCTTTGGAGTTTTCTTTAACTTTGTAAAGGAATTCCTATAAGTCCATACTTAGTGCTAGGGTTTCGCATTCCGTACAATGCGTCTTTGCTCCCATCCATTTTCTTAGTTTACTTCCTCTATGTCTTTACCGGATCAATATATAAATGTACATGTTCTATGTGCAAATATTCATTAAGTTGTTTTTAAACATTTAGAAAGAAAAGAAAGGTGAAAAACACCCATCAAGAGTCTTCCCAAGACAGTGGAAAATTCATGTTCTGGAAAACATTCGCATGAATTTCCAACTGAACTTAGCCTTGAATTTCATTTTCTCCGTGAACTGTTTGAAATACTCTCATATCACCATGCCAATCTCCTAGCGATAAGTTGCCTCTGATTTTCATTTTGTCTTTTTTCAGTTTTAGGGTTTATTTATTTGAACTTCATGCCTTTGAATACATTTGGTCAACTTAAATAACAGGTCTTATTCTGCTCAGCATTTTGAATTTGTCGTTCCTGTGTTTTCAAACTGCCATTATTTACCTGGAGGTACCAGTTCATATATTTTATTTCCTTTGTGACTTGTTCCTTCTCCTTTACTCCTTTTAAACGAGTCTTCTTCATCTTCGTTTCTACCAGAATGAGTCTTATGTGGTGTCTCTGCGTTTATCTTACTAAGAGTTTGTTGAGCTTCCAGCATGTGAGATAAACACTCCCACCAAACTTTTATTTTCCTGTTATTCTGTCTTGAAGTAGTTTCCGAGTCTTCTCGCTCCACCGTCCTTCCAGCACTCCCATTGTGGATATTTGGAAGTGTTTACTGATATTCAGTTTTTCACTAGGGCTTTGCTGATGTAAAATTCACATATCTGAAAGGCAAAGAGAGGTAAGGAGAGAGAGAAGAGAGAGAGAGAGAGAGAGAGAGAGAGAGAAAAAAAAATTCACTCCTAAAATGGTTGTGACAGCAAGCATTGAGCTAGGACTGGAAACCCAACCTGCTCCTCCAGGTGGACTAACAGGGACCCGATCCTGGTACCATTGTCTCCTGCTTTAACAAGAGCATTACCAGAAAGAGTGGAGCAGGGATTTGAGTAGGGCTCATGTGGTGTGTGAGGATGTGCTTCAGGCAGAGACTTAATCCACAACACCACAAAGTGTGCCCCTAATATTCTTTCTGGCTCTTAGGCATATCTCTGCAGATGGCCTCTGAATCAGACAGGATGCTAATAGAAACAGAAAGTATATTTACTCCCTGTCAATGAGACTATTGTAAAATTCTACTTGATTCCAGAAATTTAATGAAAATGAGCTGTTGGCTGTTTTCCAAATGAATGAAATACATTGATCCATAGAAACAAGAGTTAAAATAATCATGTAACTAGAAACTAGTTAAGCATGTGTTTATATAATTAATGGATTGTAGATGCACTGATGGGAAAACATTCACCTTGCCCCCAAACTAATAGAAAATATAAGATATGAACCCTGTATATAGGACAAATGTAAGTCACAAGAAGAAATCAAACAAATCATAAGCATATGCGGATTAGCTTACGTAACTGAAGGAAAATATGTGCTATGATGAGATTCAATAATCATTCAATTGCAGTGGATCATATGAAGGGCCAAATAAAGCCTTGAAATAAGTATATCAAGTTCAAAAACAGTGTTTCAGAGTCAATTGAAGGCACTGACAAGCAATTATATATCTACATAGCAATCTAAAATCAAATAAAGTTGGCTTAGTTATTCATATAACAGCTAATTGACCAGATGTATTCCAAAATAAGACAATCTCATATCACATCATAGGAGTAAATGAAACTGTTAAACCAATTTCACCTAAATAAAGAGAGAGAATAAAATGAAATTTGCAAACATTAAGGGAAAATTCAATAGCTGACATGCAGCATTTGTGGAAATGTAAAGTGCTCATACAAAGCCAAGGGAAAAGTAGTGCCTTAAGTGTCCTTCAGAACACTCTGGAAAAGTACAATATCCTCATTAATAATAATAAAGAAATTGTGCCCATGCATCCGAAATCTAAAGCTCATTATAGTAATGCAGATTGTGTCATAAAATGAAAAAGATGTGACATTCTAAGACATAACACAATGGGAGTGTTAAATGCTTCTTCATTCTTGTTGTTATCCAACGGCCTTTTCTCTTTCTGATTTTATACATTGATGCGAAAATTGGGCTGAAAGGAAACCTTATTAGAGTGAGCAATGGTAAAAAAAAAATATGTGGTCTTCAAGAATGAATGTTTACATGGGATGGATATTTGGCCTAAGAGTTATGATGTGGCTTAAGAGGACCTTGCGCCCCTATGGGAGAGTGGACATTCAGTTCCCAGGACCAGCTCCAATTTAACCTTTCCACCACGAAGGAACTGGAGAGTCAGTGAGGATGGCTCACAGAGTTGGTTCTCTGCAAGAGCAGCTACAAGGCTGACTTGAGTTCCCAGATGCCCAGCACTGTTCACAACTGCCAAAACATAGAACCAGTCAAGGTGTCCATTATCAGATGAGTGGATAGAAAATTATGTGATGTATGTGTGTAATTTAGAATCGTAAACTCAGTTAGCTGCTAACACTATAGAAACATGCAAGCATGTGGCTTGAGGAACGCCTATTTATATTCAAGAGAATGAGAGGGAGGGAGGGGAAAAGGAAGGAAGGGAGATGAGCAAGAAGGGGAGGAGAGAGAGAGAGGGAGATTGCATCTGCTCTTGCACTGCAGAAGATAGTCTTGACTGAACCAGAGCAAACCCAAAATACTAGAACTAGCCAAATTTCTCAAGTTGACAACAGGGATGGAAACAGACACACAAACACAATTCCTAGTCTTTCAGTCCTTTCAACCAACAGAAATTGAAATAAAAATTATGCCCACAAATTACAATATTTCCACTTATATCCGATTAACAAATTTTAATGTATGTTTTGTTTATGGTTCACTTATATAATAGGTATTGCCATGGTGTTTCTTTTTTATTGTATTCAAACCTCACTATGTCATTAATCTTATACTGGGCACATATTACGCTATGTTGCTATGTTCTCTTCTTAGCAAAATAAATAGTGTATTTATTCAAATGGCAGAGTTACAGAAAGAAAGGGAAAGACAAAGAGATAAAGTTGTCTTTCTTCCACTAGACAGTGGAGGTCCAAGCTGGGAGTTCTAGACACAGTGCTACTGTCTACACAATCAATGCTTTGTGGAAATGCCAAATGCTCTGTGGAAAAGATTCCCACATGGGAAGCACGGTAGATCATGTTGTGCCTCTTTTACACACATAAAGTTCTGCCACAAAATGTAACAATTCTTTTTAGGTTAATCTGTTTCTTAGATGACTAAGCATGAAACCTTGCTAGCAATGCATATTTTAACACATGCTTTGAACCTGAAAAAATGTGCAAATGGAAAGAACCAAACACTCTGCTCACATGGAGTGATGGTTGCAGGTGCTCATTTGTTCACACAGTTATGGGACTATGCATCAACAACCTGCAAGGTACAACAGAGTTGCTCTTACTTTTAGTAATTAAAAAAAAAAAAAGCTATATGTTAGAGATTATGTATAGGCACCCCTAGCCCAGTTAACAGGCAAATATGACAATTACAGATTTGTTTTAGTTCAAAGTACAGCATTATAATGAATAATGAATCAAGAGTATTAAACATTTTCCCGGGCATTTCTGTTCAATATAGTTAACAATTAGAGACTTATCAAGTGTAAGCTTCATTCCAAACAAAACAAGGATTAGGGAAATCCACAGTTAAATAGTCAAATGTTTATTTAAAGATGATTTTCTTGAATCTCTTTTAAATAGGGAACAATTATACTTAAATTGCTATTCTTCATTCCTTTTTATAAACCTCCTTGTTTTCCATTTGAATTCGTAATGATGTGGGATATTATCATATTAAAGGAAACATTGTGGAACATTACACAATGCTTTGGAGTTAAAAATTAAAGCTAAACTTCTTTATTTTCAATTTTTTTTGGATAAAGACTTTTGTTGTCATTGTTTGTAATAGGATTCACACAGGCTTATCAATCTTTGGTGGTTGAACATTTATTACTTTGCAGTTTTCATTTTGTTTTGTTATTTGTCTTTTTCTATCGAAAGTAGAGGTCAAGTCTACCCTCCCTGAGAGAGGCCACCAACCACCCAAGGCAAACTTCTGAATATTTCCATTCAAATCTAAGTTGTTGTTTGCATGAAATCTTAAGGAAAGCTTCCAACTCATCAAAGGATGCTTGAGTCCAGCATCTACAGGGATCATGTCCCTAGTAAGTACTGAAAACGAAGACCAGGGTCATTAGATTTAAGACGACAGGACACAGGCACAAGGCCATGCCCAGTTCCACCCTGGCAAACTGTTCTGAAAAATATATTGTCCCCTCCACACCCATGAATGTTCCATGAAGTTTTATCGGAATAGTAGAAGGCCACAGAGTCTGTGCGTACTTTGTCCCTTGTACTGTTTCTGGTTCAGTTAGAATTCTCCAAATCTGTTACCAGAGCACACTCATGGCCGATAGCTCCAATCCTCGAGCTCCGTGGATCCATCAGTGCAAACTAGAAATCTCATTTTGTTTAGAGGTGACACAACACTGAGACATAACATCGTACTATAAATCAAGTCTGTTGATGTGCAAAGCCAGATACATTTCCAGGAGGAAAAGTAGTTGAGATAAGGTTCAGTGAACAGTCTTGTTCTAAGGGACGCATATATCATTTTTTTTTCTAAGTTTCTTGGATGAGATTATCAGCCATTAATGTCTATTTTTGCTTTCTTTTGTTTCTTAGATATTCTCTCTCTCGTTTTTTTTAAATATGGACTGACAGAGAATAATCAAAACTTCCACCAACTGGTTTACTCCCTGAAGGGTGTTAATAGCCAGTGATAAGCCAGACTGGATGCAGGATCCTGTGATTGGGAGGGGTAAAAATAATAATAATAATAACAGGAATGCAGACATTAACAGGAATGCTGGATCAGAAACAGAGCAAACAGGAAAAAATCACATTGTGTGTTTGTATAATCACAGTGTCATGTATGCATCCCTAAACAAAAAAAAAATGCTCAGGACTAAGTTTCTTGAAATGGCATTCCCTCTTCACTGCGCCAGTATCTGTCCCTATAAATGAAGATGCACTCAGATATTCCAAAGACTAGATCACAATACTACCATAAAAGCAGGTGAACATTTCTTTGTGGTTACGTAAAAGTGATGCTCTAATCGGATGCCTGTAAGTTTATCTTGAATGAAGTTAAGAGAATGTATTTCTGTCAATTCCCACTATCTTCAGAAAATGTTTATTAAATGGACGTATCGACCCAAAAAGCATTTTTGCCTTTTGATTCCAGTTCATTTCTTGCAGCCAATTATTTCTCAACATGAAGCAAAAACCTGTTCAAACCTAATCAGAGGAAAGTCAGTGCCAGGAATAGTCATGGACTTATTCATTAGTTAAATAACAACTAAATAAGGAATAACTAAAATAATAACTTCTATGAGGAAACAGTCATATTTATGAAAACTGATTTCAAGAGGATGGTGGATACTTTTTTTCACGTGAATAAAAGGAATCCCACGATCAGGCGTGTGCTTTCTGAGGTTAACTTTTCTTGAGAATCCACTCTTTGTGAGCTATGCTAAGTGGATTTAGGCTATGGTGAAGCAGTGAAAAGAAAGAGACGACAAAAATAGAAGGCTCTAACCAAGCAGCTACTGAGATCTATCTTTTTGTTCTGAGCTGGAATGCTATTGAAAACATGTACAGAAGGGCTGTGTTTTCAACATACTTCAGATGTAACAGTCTGGACAGGGATCCGTAACCGTTCCCATTTGAAATTGAATACAATGCCAGAGAGAGCATGAGGAGTGTAAGGACTGGGAATCATAGGAAAGCACAGGTAACCTATGCATTCTTTAGCACCATGTATATGATCAGTGGAGTCACTGAAACCTTTCTACTAAGCACATTCCCATTTTTATTTTTAAACAGATTTATTTATTTATTTATTTATTTATTTATTTTTGGAAAGTCAGATGTATATAGAGAAGGAGAGACAGAGAGGAAGATCCTCCATCTGATGACTCACTCATCAAGAGTCTGCAATGTCTGGTGCTGAGCTTATTCAAAGCCAGGAGCCAGGAGCTTGCTCCAGGACTCCCACCTGGGCGCAGGGTCGCAAGGTTGCAGCCCGTTTTTGACTGCTTTCCCAGGCCACAAGCAGAGAACTGGATGGAAAGTAGGGCAGCCTGTCACTAACATGAGTCTATGTGGGATGCCAGCTTGTGTAAGGCGAGGACTTTATCCATTAGGCTAGCATGCTGGACTCCAAACTTACTTTTTAATGTCAGATATTAGCAAATGTTAGAAAAATCTGCTGCTTCTCTGAGGTTTAAGTACACGTGTTCATCCTGTATTAGTAAATCATTGTCATGTGAAATCTAATTTTCAATTTTCTATTTAATCTCAAGTGATGGATAACAAGACTCTGACAGGAAACAAACCAGAGGTAATCAGTGCTATAGCTTTAATGAAACAGAGCACTCAGGCTCTGAAGCCAGCTAGACAATTTTCAGGGGGTCAGATTTCGCCTACACAGTAACTATGACTTCCAGATTTATTCATGGTCCCTCCTTTTCTACATCCTCAGACCTATTTTCTACTCATGCTCTTTGCTCTCCAAAGAACCGGTCTCGTTCTCATACCCATTTACCTGTTGTTACCATGCTTTTTGGTGACTTTCTGTCTCTTGGTAGAGTCTCTGGTCTCTCAGGGCAGACATCTTTCATATTTGTTTTGCAATTTGCATTATTTATATGTATAAGAAAGGTGGGAAGAATGACAAGGACAGAGATCTTTCCTCTGCTACTTCACTAACTGCCCACAGCCAATGGACCGTGTCATTGGCTTAATCTCATATCAGTCTCCCAAAAAAGATGCCAGGGACCCAGGTACTTTTACCATCATCTCATGCCTTCTAGATTGTACAGTAGCAAGAAGGTTTGGCACTCAAACTCAGGTGGTCAGCGTAGAATGCAACCTTCACAAATAGCATCCCAACTGCCAAACCAAACACCTGCCCTGGTCTGGCCTTTTCCATTAATACATTCCAACTGTGAAGTACCACATAATGATGCTCAGTAAATATTTAACAATGAGGAACTAAATGAACTAATCCCAGCACCATCACTCACTAGCTGTGTGCTGCTTGAAATTGTGTGCAGTCACTTTCAGCCTTAATTATCTGCCAAGCAGCACACATTTCTATTCCATAGTACTCCTTGATAGATATTTACAGGCACACACGGACATCTATAATACCACATTGCCTAGCCGTAGGAATACATTCTGAGAAATGCATCATTATACAGTTGTGTCATTTTTCAACACAACAGCATATCATTATATAACCCCTAGATGTTTTTTCATAAACTTTTGGAAACTCTCACTTTAATATGTGTGAATTTCAACATGTTTTTGCACCAAAACAAGTATTGCATGCTTTATTTAATTCTATTTACTAGGAATTATTTGAAACATCCTGTTATGTGCATGTATGTGGGTATGTCTAAGTATTTTGAAAGAAATGAAGGAAGAAAGAGATTTTAATAAAGAAATGAGCATGGATAGCAGTTTAACTTAATGAAGTAATCTTTTTTTATTGTTGGATGTATCTGCTGCCTAAATTATGCTTCTGTATTACAGAAAAATTTGTGCTTTAAACCAATGAATTCTGAGCCCAATCACCCAGTACAAGGTCATAAACAAGTGATTTGCCAATAAAATGCAATTGTTAGAAAATAAACTTTGGATATAAGTTAATCTGACAACTCTTAGGACAGCTAGTGGCTAAAACAATTATAGGAATATGGTGATCAACTGGTACAAATGCCACTATCATCAGTTCTTATTTACTGTGAGTTCAGCATCTTTTCAGCATTTGCCCATACTTCCAAAGAAATAAATCTTAAAATAAACACAAACAAACAAAATAAATAGACAGAAAACACAATGTGAAGCACACACACTATAGTTGGATTTAACAGGTGACGATAAGCAAAAATGATACAGAAAGAGAAGACTTTTTAATAATGTATTTATTATTATTGGAAAGTCATATACACAGAGAGGAGGAGAAACAAAGAGGAAGATCTTCCATCCATTGATTCACTCACCAAGAGGCCACAATGGCTGGTGCTGAGCCTATCCAAAGCCAGGAACCAGGAACCTGCCCCAGGACGCCTAAGACTTTGGGCCAACCTCAACTGCTTTCCCAAGACACAAGCAGGAGCAGGATGGGAAGTGGGGCTGCTGGAGTTAGAACTGGTGTCCTTATGGGACACCAGGGGTGCAAGATGAGGACTTTAGCCAGGCTACCACACTGTGCCCAGATGGAGACTTGTAGAATTGTGTGTATGAAGAATAAATAGCATTTTATGTAAAAAAAAAAAAAAACCTCACAGTAAAAGGCACATATATCTGGATCTGTAAAACTTCATAGAAGAAAACATCGGAAAAACGAAACAAACAAAAATAAACGGCATCTATCCCACATCTCTTTCTTCTGTGGAAACACTACTGACACAGAAAAGAATGACATTAATATGAATTTATTTTTCAGAGAAGTAATGCACAATTATGTCTATAGAGGTTAGTTTGGAGGTTAAGTTGTCACTGATTCTCAGTCATTCGGATGAGTGTGTTGAACCTTTTCTCCCATAATACTTACCCTTAAATAGTTGGGAAAAAGGGGGATGGGGCGTGATCCAGATAGCTTTGTCAGTGAGAGAATGGAGTTATTGGTTGTTCAATAGTCTTGGCTTTTCTACACCGTCAATGTATGCAAAACCCAATGCTGACAAAGAAAGGAGAGAGATATTCCATGCTATCTTATGAATAATTTTCTATAGTTTCTTTAAAATAAAATTACCTAGCTGTCCAGGAAAATAAATGACAAAATTATGTGATAGAATGAGGAATGTCAAATGACACAACCCTATCAGATGAACGGGAGCAGCAGTGTAAGGGTCTATACATTTCACTGGTAGCAGTGAATAGAAATCTCAGGTAAATCATGAGATAGCCATATCCTTCTTTTAGCAGAAAGACTTTAATCTGAGGTTTGTAGTGTTTTGTGCTTGTTTCTTTTACCATGAGAGATGATTGACTTGTGACTATATTTAACACCTCATCCCTGAAGCCATTCCCTCCAGTTTTGAAGAAGTAAAAGATTAACTGTCCCTTGGAAGATTAACTGTCCTGACTTCTCCACTAAGGCATCTTTTGATAGAAACTTTTTCTTCTAAAGGGACTGTTGAATTTTGGACTCACAAATTTGGTGAAATGAGAGTAAAGTCGTTGATGATGGAAGATTATAGAATCAGCAGTAACTGACACATGTTTCTTTTCTTGTCGTGATGGAAAATGACAAAGCACACTGGATATGCTTAAATGTTGAATTGTGGTCTACAGAAAAAGTTTGTCGGGAAGATATGATAATAAGAAGAAATATGTAATATTTTTTTAGTCCTTGAAGAACCATGTCATACTTTCATAAAACAATTCAGCCAAGAAAACTGCTATATCAGCTCTTTTATTTCATATTTATGACATTTAAATAAGAAAATTAATCAGATCTTATAGGATTTTTCCTTGCTTAATGCAAATCAGTCCTCCTGTTTGTGCAGCTTTAGATTTGAGTGAAATAAGGCTGCACCTATGCCCAAACTGTCCAATATTTGTGCATAATGATGAGTCAATTTTATGGGAGAACTGTCAATAAAATCGGGCAATGTTATAACTTTTCAAGCCACATAAAATGTTTGTCAGCAAGTTTTTTTTATAATACAGTTCTATAGATGCCTATGCACACATTTAAATTTACTTGATGGATTTTCATTTTCTGTCTTTTGAACTGTAACTAAAATTAGGGATGAATTGTAATAATTCAGTTTTAACAATGCTAAAATCATTACTTTGTATATTTCATATTTTAATAATTGATATATCTGTAAAAAATGTATCTCAGTATTTTGGCTATGATCCGTTTACATTGGTTAAAAAAAAAAGGTAACAAACTATTGCTATCTTAGTTTGTACCTATAAATTCTAGAAAAATTGGATGAGTAAAAAATGCCATTTCCCCCTTTGTATTCTAATGTTTTTCAGCCACATTTCATTTCGTGTTTCTTCAGAATCAAGAAAGTTAATAAACATGTGGTAAGGATGTGTTTATTCATAGGAAACTGAACTTTATGTGACAAAGTATTATATCAGACATTTAGTCTGTCCATTGCCTTCGTCAATTGTCTCTTTGAAACCCAGTCAAGTGATGAGATATGAAACTCAAATTCAAAATGCGTGAATCAACATATCATTGCATCATTGTTGGCTTAATTTTACAGGCTTAGGAAACCCTTTCCTCTGTGGCCTGGGTTTGCCGTGTTACTGAAGTCACTATGTGGGTTGTTGGCATCCCACGGGAGAGTGCCTTGTTCCAAGTTCCATTTCTCTGCTTTTGGTTCAGTTGTCTGCAACTATGCACCCTAGCATGTGCTGACTCCCTGCCCAAGGGAGGCCAGCTGCAGCTCCTGGGAGTGAATCGGCAGATACAAGGGCTCTCTCTCTCTCCTTCTTTGCCTCTGTCTAAATCATTATCCCTTTTGTATAATATTAAAATACAAACATTAAAACTTAAAGCATTTTAATCTGTGCCACCTATACTAATTCCTAATAAATTGTTATTTTTATTATTTTCTATGATACATACAGCTTTATGCATATAAGCAAGTCTCCCTTCTCCTATCTCCTCCCCATTTCTGTTTAAATTATGACAGTATTTAGTACTTTTATGAGTTACAAGTATATCATTCTGGCATGTAAATGTATCTTGGCATTGTAAGTATAGGCAGAGGTAGAATACCTAGTATCATGTTGCCAATTTATATTCAGCTTTTTCACTGGAATCTAATTTAGGAGTAGAAATGCATAGTACAGTGTATCTTGACTTTCCACTATTCTAGTCTGTTACACATTTCATCTATGAGAGTACAGGTATCTATCTGTTTTATATTCTCATGTTTTCTTTATATCAGAGAGCAGTGCTGCAAAATGAATCGCCACAGCACAAGTATTGTGGGTTGATAGATTGGTACAGGCCCACCTTTGAGTTTGCACTGTCTAATCTCTTACTGAGAGAACTTAACTTGGTTAATTATGCTGCCAGTTCCCATCTAGGAAAAGGAGAGACAGTATCAATACAGAAAGCTTTTATAACAGTGAGAAATACTATGTGTGAAAATACAATTGTTGAGATTTCATGTTCAGATTACACAATGCTATATATCCAATATTGGATGGCATATGATGAACTTGCAATGTAATCGGAAAATATTTTCAGTGAACTTCTTCTCCACTTTATGAAAGAAGCAAAAAATAACGAGACTTAAATTACACTGACTGCTTACTATACTCCAGACACTGTACTGAACTTGTCACTTATCTCCTTAATTCAGAGAACTCAGACTGACTCTGACACTCAGGACAATAAAGCCACCATCCTCCTCTGCTTCTCCCAGCACAAGTGCACAACTAAGTCAGCTCCTACCATTGGCTCACAGGTCAGAAAATCCATGTATTTCCCACGACAACATGTTTTTCTGGATAAATCCCAGTCTCCATCCTCTTAATGGATACTGCTCCTTTTCCCTGAACTTGAGGCTAGTACTGGTAGGATACACATCAGTTGATTTGTATATTCCCAAATAATTCCCTCTCCCATGTCATAAATACACATTTTCCCTATTCTAATACTTTCTACGTATGTGTCTTCCATCTGGATGTTTTGACAGATATTATCAGGATTCATAACATTTTCCAATCCCAGCTTTCCTGTTAGAGTGTGTTTTAGACAACAGTTGTTGTAACACAATGCCAGGTCTAAAGAATTAATATAGCAGATGCAATTATGCTGAAGGACGGAAACATTTGAATGGAAGGTAATCAAGTTTTGCGTACTTGCACTGAAACATAGGGAGCAATGATGATACAACGGATAGTGTCTGGCAATGACCCGCTTAAAGTAGATAAAGCCAAACCCACGTGCAGCCAGGGAAAAGTCGATTTTTATAAGCATGTTGGTGTTTATCACTGTCTCCTAATATCCTCTTAAAGCCTCTTTGATATGAAAATGTGCCAGTCTTTCAACATTTCTGCAGGTTAATAAATGGTACTACGTATATAGAAATTTGTCTTGTATTTTAATCAAGAATGCAAATAGTTTTAAAAAGTGGGAATAAGAGGCCCTATGGCCTTATGGCAGTAGTGATCCTAGATTGTTGCATATGCTGGATTTTTGTAACTTAAAACCCAAAGCAACATCTATCCATCAAATCCACCCTACTTTACCCCCACTGCATTTTGTCAGCTCATCTTTGTGGTTGCCAGACTTACCAAATAAAAGTTGTGGATGCTCAGTAGTACTTAGTCATCTAATAAACCACATTTCTGTTGCCATGGTGGATAAATATACTTCACACCAGTTTGAGGCATACTTGTGCTAAAAGTAGCTTATCATTAAAGAGCACTAATCTAGATATCCTTCACATTTTTCTTCAAAAACTTTCCAGAGGTCAATGCTGCATAACCAGCCAATCAGTTCCTATATCAGAAAAACAGATTTCTAATACATCCAAGGGACCTAGTAGCAGCTCTCCAAAGTTTATCTGTTAATTTCTAGCTATTTCCTTGTCAAAGTGCTGCTTAAGTATCTAAGGATTTGAAAAGACAGCAATATTACTCATTGGAGCACTATATTCCTCAATCTTTCCATTCCAGATGGATCAGGGTGTGTGCGTGTGCGTGTGCGTGTGTGTGTGTGTGGGAGACACAGACACAGAGTTTTCATAAATGTCACAGACATGTGAGTTTCATCTAGTGGAATTCTGGTCAAAGGTTGGTAATCGGTGTTTGCTTCAGGCTTATGAAAAAAGGGCTGAAATGTATTTGCTCACCATTGCTTTAGATAGTTTCACTCGTCCCATGGCATGGGCTCAAGACCCTCATTTTCCCAGAATGGATGGGGGGAGGAGAGCAGTAGAGACCTCTTGCCCTGTTGAAAACCAAAGAATGTTTGTCTTTAGACAGTAAAGGGACATTTTCTTGAGTCAAACAGTAGAAGTAAGTATTTGAATTTTCTGAACACAGGCAATATAAAGGTGTTCGTAAGAGAATGTGAATGGAGACTGGGCAGTATGCAAATATGAGGGATTGAGTTCCAGGCAGCTCTGAAACATCAGCATTGAATTGGATTTGCCAGATTGGTGGTAAGAGCTAAGGAACCAACTAATTTAACCCAGACTCATTTCATATAACTGGTTACTATTGTCGCCTTGAGTTGGGAGATAATTACACCACTAGAATACCTAACTTTAGGGGACAGGAAATCAAAGTTACTGACACAAATTGTCGTTTTCTATCTTGCTTATATCTTCACTATTCTACCCAATACTTTTTAAACAATATTTTTATTTTTCCTTGTCATTCTAGCCATGCACATATAAAACACATTGCACAAGATCCCAAACAATAACTGTGGGTTTACTGAAGCACATGGCTGGCCCTGCCTAACATCATCTGCTGAACATCATATTTTTTTCTGCTGCACAAGAAAGCAGTGAGTTGCCAAGTGAAGCACCAAGTGGGAGTCTTAAAGCCTCACTAGCTTATTTTGTATTGGAAACCATTTGCTAACCCAGTGTTATTACGAAAACACTGCAATCTGGCACCACAAATAACATAACACTAAGATGAGAGCCTCTGCATAAACAAGTCAAACTACTCATGAGTCTGATCTTCTTTTGCTTAAAATAATTAAGTCAATCGGTTATCATCCAAGTTTCTCTCCTTTTCATCTTATCCTCCAATTCCTTGCCCCTAAGAACAAACAGCCACTTTTCCTTTTCTCATCATAGGCACTCTGTTAGGTGATTTCTCTATGTCCTTTCAGTATATCTGGGTTCATTGTATATCTAACCTGTCGGCATTGGGGTACAGCTAGTTCTGTTACATACTGATTATATTCATTTAGATCAATATGCCCAGGAGTGGAATGAAAACTTGCTGTGTAAATCCTGAATATGCCAAACAGTGTAATTTTCAGGATCTTTGCTTCTATTTACTACATTTTTATTTACGAACAAAATTTAGATCATATTTTTCACTCATCCGCTCATGTTTAATCAATAAGTCTCAATCAACATGATTCCTTTTTTTACTATATACATTAATATCTGCTTAGAAATAATTTTAGTTTTCAGTACTGAAATAGCATTTTAACTGAAGCTGTCTTTAAATAAAATTGTTGATAAATCATCTCCAACAACCTGAAATCACAAGTTACGGGGTTAAATATATCTGTTTTAACTCCGGCATCATGACTGTCATTAAGTTCCTTAGAGTGACTGAGCAACAGTTACATATTATCACAGTGTCACAAAATCATTAACTTATATACAAAAAAATGGCTAATATTGGCCTAGTGGTTCATTAATAAATTCAAAGAGAATTTTGATGGCCAACAACGTAATTAATGAAGGATTTGTGCACTGCTTAATAGGAAAGAAATAGTTGTGAAACTAACAAAACTACATTTTATCTCAAACTCTGCAGTTGCCTGGTGTGAAATCAATAAGCAAATGTTGAGTCTCACTGGGATTTAATAAAGAGTATTAAAATCTTTCAGGTGGTAAGAAGAAGAAAAAGAAGAAGGAGGAGAGGAAGTAGAGGAGACAAAAAATAGTATGTCCGGGTTCTGGTATGTTGTGTGTCATCAATAATGAAGTATTAGCTTGCCCTTCCCTGAGCTGCTATCCACGCTCCAGGTAAAGCTACATAGAAACAGAAAAGTAAGAGTAAGTGTAGAATATGAAGTCTGTGTGCTAGTTATAAGGTTAATTTAAAATTTTCTTTTTACATATTGTTTTCTTAAATTTGATTTTTAATATTCTGGTACTAGGTGCAGAGAAAGTAACATCCCTTGACATGATTGGAAACCCCACCTTTTCTTTTAACCCACACTGCACAGCTTTCTTTTTTCAGTAACTCCATGCATAAACCGGCTTCTTTTTTGTTCCACTGCATCACTGTTGAATATCAAATTTATCTTTAGCATTCTGTTATTTTTTTAGGTAAAACAATACCAGCACCTTCTGCTTCACGCAGATAAAAATGACAAGAGGAAAACCTGAATGTGAGAGGAAACCCTGACTCATTTGCAAAACAGTGAATATTTTCAGCTTCTTTGAAGATGAATATTTTTAGGCAAAGCATTGCTTCTCTATGTTTTAAAAACCAGTAATCTCCTTTGAATATAGAGATCATTGAACAAAGGACATGACAGACAAAATGCTTTGGACAGTAAATTGATTGCCAACTCATTGAGTAGCTTCATCTGTTGAATAAAAAATTAAATAAGCAGAAAAACTGTCATTGTATCAAGTGATATGAATTTTGGATAAATATTCAGGAATAATAAAGCATTCAGGATGATTAAAAAATAAAAGCTTAAGTGCTTAAACTTTAAGTGCTATTATGGTTTGAAAAGGTTGTAGCTCTTAATTCATGTACATTCCTTTTTTAAAAAATAAATGATATGGTTCCTTAGGCTCTGGGATTTCCCATACCCCCCACTCCAAGTCCCATGCTCTCCCCTGATTCCCCCTTGTTATTACAATAGGATAGCCCTTCGTAAACAGTCTTGAGTCCATCATTCTGCTCTTTATGCGTATCGTGATATTGTGGGTATGAACAATGATATTCAATCATACTATTGTGAAGATATATTTAGCAATTTCATTGGACTCCCATCTTCTCTCTGGAAGTAGAGATGCATGCTGCATTGTATCTTTACACATGTGTGCCAACAACAGAGAGGAAAATTGAAAATTTGCCACAATACAAAATAAGATGCTACCGAATGACCGATGTGTCACTGAAGATGAATTAAAAAAAAAACAAATTCCTTCTTGATTTAAGTGATGCTGCTGTGTGACCAATGAGTCAGTGAGCTTGCTCATTGTCCTCAATGTGATAGTGAGGAGGTAAAACTCCAGTTATGATAATTCTGTGGCCCAAGTAAGATGCCCTTAGGCCACCGCAGGTGACTTCTTAGAAGGTAATTCTGTGGAGAAGGTTGGTAAGTTAAGATTTAGGCAGAATCTAACATTCCTTTTGCTTTCTCTATTGTCATCATCCTCCCTCTCTCTTGTAGGGGGATGCTCGGCACGTTCCCAGGACTTGGACCCAAGATCAACATCATGGGAGACCAAACCGATGGAGCTTGTTGGAACGTGGGCTGAGATTCTTCAAAACTGTAGTGAACATATGCTTCTCTTTTCTCTACATTTAAATTATCTTGGGTGTTCCGCTGTATAAACTGGAATTTGACTTATACTTTCACGTATACTATGAGGTTCAATCCTTGAATTCCTCAGTATTTCTAGCTTATGGTCTTTTATAGGGAAAGAATCTTGGTAATGCTCTAATACCTGATATTTTTAGAAACTTATTTTTAGCAAACGGAATTGCATTACCGGAAAGGGATCTCAGAAGCATCTCTGGAAGGAAATCATAAGGCCAAACTCTATAGCTTAACATTTCTTGAGGCTGTATTCAGAAAGCACAGTGACGTGGATCCATTTCTTGCAACTACCTAGGACTAGTAAACACGCTGGAAGGAGCAACATGAGCTATTTTAGGTGTTAGAGGAACAGAAATATTTGGGGATCTTAAGAATAGAAGCCAAGTATGACCAGATCTGATATTCCCAGCGGTCACTTGAGGTAAATCTATTCATAACTGAAACAAAACAGTAGACATACCAGAAAAACCAACCCTGCCCTGACATTACCAGCAAAAGTATTTAATTCTCAGACAACCTTTGTAACTTTTCATAAGACCTAAGTTTATTAATTTTAGTTTTCCCTTGAAATTTCACTTAAGATTTTTTAAGTGTAGAATACATAGAAACTAATTTGTGGAGTCAGCGCTGTGGCACTTCAGGCTAAGCTGCCTTCTGAAGCTCTAGAATCATCTATGACAGCTGATGTGTGGGCTGGCTGCTGCACTGCTGGTGAATAGAAAAGTTTTAGGTAGGTGAGCAGGGAAATCCCCAAAAACCCAGTGATTGAGGAAGAATTTAACTCTACATCTTACCTAGTAAAGTCCAGGAGAAGCAAATAGGGAGCCTGACCAGTAAGTACACACTGCGTGATTATGTTTGTACTCAGCTCTTATATGTATGATGGATGTCAATGCTGATCCTTCCACTGTTCCTGTGACACTCCGATTTAGGTTAAACTCAAAAACATGTCAGCCTGGGGGGAAAAAAAATGGCTCATAGCAGTTGGTTGTGTAAATACTAAAATTGAGATGCCAAGGAAGGAGCTACATGGTGTGGTTAAGAACTTGCATTTTCTAATGTATTGGTCACTCAATACCGTATTAATTAACTTCGCGATGCTGTTAATTCCGATGTTTCTTCCTGTTGTTGAAGTTGTGTAGTCACATCTCATTGGAGGAGATGATATTCTACCAGCTCTACTTTCAGACCAAGGATGGTCTCCCAATGAAACTGTTGAATTTATCTGAACAATAAAAAAAAAATGCTTTTTATTTTAAAAATGGAAAATTGTGTCAAGTATTTGGCTTAGTGTTTAAGAAGCTAATTAAGATGCTTTTCTCCCACATCTAGCCGGAGTTGGGTGTCTTGCTGTGGTTTCTTATTGCAGTTCACTAGATGCAGGCAGCAATGGTTCAACTGGTTGGTTTCCTGTCACCCTTGAGGGAGAACTAATAAATACTGGCTCCAAATGTGTTGCAAGGATTAGGGGGTAAACCTGTCGGCAGGAGAACTATGTTTTTTCATGCTCCCTCTCTGTCTCTCAAATCAATCACCGATAAAATATATGCATTTGACATTGAAATTTTGCTGTTTTCTTCTTTTCATCAAAGCTGAGATTTGGGGAAGCAATGATGAGGGAGGAGATAACGCCATCAGACTGTGAGTTGATAAAAGTCAGCATTTTATTTGCACATAAGTTTTCCTATCCCACCTTGCTTTCTCTGTCAGCCATTTTTATTTTTTCATTTCATTGTCCTCATGACTGGAGTAACATTGTGCCCGGGGGAACTCCACTGGCTCAACCTCCGGGCAGCAATCTCTGTGCTCTATCATTAGATTTAAAAGGCATTGGTGGTGGAATAATTCCATCCACATCTGAAAATACACTGACAGCGTGCAATGATATGAGCACTGGTACGATGGGAAGCTTGGTGTGCTATTCACATTTGCCCCCTTTTCCTACTTAAATCCAGAACTCTTCAAACCAGTGACTCAGAACAAGGAAACAACAGAGAAGCAAACAGATACCTGTCAGAGTTGTCAGGTTTTATGTGCAAGTTTGGTCCTGTTAGAAAGTTTGACATGATCAAAAAATTGAAATACACTACAAAGATTACAAACCTGAAAATCAGCCAATTCACAAATCCAAGAGTGTGTATGCAGATTACAGATGCAACCAGTGTGGCAGCTGAATATCCTAAGACTTAGAATCCAGCTGCATTTTGTAAGCAAAACAAAAGCACTACAATGACTTAGACATTTAATTGTAATATCATATCTTAGCATGACACTTTGAGTCATTTACACATTACAATTAAGATCTGAGATGTTAACATGGCAAGTTCTACTTTTTCAAAGTATTCATCATTTAATAACTGTGGGATTAAGAAATTTTAAACCTTATGATTCTCATTCCTTATTGAAGACAAAATACTCTATTGTAAATATTGTTATCTGTATGGTTGAAACATGTTATTAAGTGTTATATAAGGTTTTCAGGGCTTAACGTAATAGGTTTTACTGCTGACTTTGCCACCAGTATCAGGCATGAGTGTGCGTGTGTGTACCAAATACTATTACGACCCAAGTGCTTGAGGCTGTAGAACCACAATGGGAGTCATGGAAGAAGTTCATGGCTTCATCCAGTCCCTGATCTGTTCACTGTGGTCATCTGGGGGGCGAACCAGTAGATGGAAGATCTCTTTCCCCTGCTCCTCTCTCTGTATTTCTCTATATAACTCTGACTTTCAAATAAATACATCTTTTACAAATATAGCTGTTTCTAGTTTAAATACTTAATTGCTGGGAATCAATCAACCTCCATCTGACGAAGTTGTGCATCAAACGTCGGAAGGACTTGCAATGAATCTGTGGCCGACTTCATTGCTTCTTTCTTGAGCAAACAATGATGAGCGTTTCTAGCTATTATACCCTGTCAACCTTTCCTTTTGCCTTGTACTTGTAACAATATATGGATAAAATATGAGATTATGTCTTGTTTCCTTCCACAGAAGTTGTACTCAGATGATAGGTACTAAAAGAAAACTACTCGGAGAATCTCGTCTTTCTGGATCACCTTTGGTGCTGTCGACCATTGGTGGCGGGTACCACACTGCTCCTCAGCTGTATAATACAATGAATGAACCCATTCGTTCCTCTCACCTACTGCTCTGTGGTGCTGATAGATACCATGGAAGAAACTAGTTGAGTGGTATCCTTCAAACTTTCAACACGTGTCTGAAAGTGTGATTACTGAGTCAACTTGTAAGAATGACTCAGAATGATGTCATTTTTTTACACTAAGCAGAAACACACATTTGCAATTTAATTTTATTTTCAAAATAACTCTCAGTTATAGCAAACATTAATATCAAAGTGCCGATCAAAATATCTTTGACAAATATTAGTTGATGCTTTCAGTATGGTGAACATGCTGCAGAAATCTTGTGGGATCATTTCTAATATGATTTTTGTTCAAAACCTAAAAACAAAAAATGGCTACTAGGCATACAGCAGCGGTACGTGTTAGAGGGAGAACCCGAGGCTACAGAACAGTGTGCTTATCTAAGGTCATACAAAGAGTAACATTTCTTGAGTTGAAACACGAAAGTGTTGCTGATAAGGTCACATTCTGGACTTCTTCTGTATGGCAACGTGTGTTTAGCTCAGAAAATACTAACATAGGATACAGTCTACAATCCTCAAGACATAGCTCTCAACGTCCTTTTGGATAGAATAAGCCAGGGCCAGACCAAAACATCAATGAAATCCTCGTAGACTCAATGAAATAAATAAGTAACAAAAGACAAAAATGTGTTACCTAATGCATTAATTGCTACACCATTTTTAAAAATTTTTTTTGATAAAGATTTATTTATTTTTATTAGAAAGGCAGATATGCGGAGAAGGAGAGACAGCGAGGAAGATCTTCTGTCCAATGGTTCACTCCCCAAGTGGCCACAATAGCTGGAGCCGAGCCAATCTGCAGCCAGGAGCCAGAAGCTCTTCCCGGTCTCTCACACAGGTGCAGGGTCCTAAAGCCTTGGGCAATTCTCAACTGCTTTCCCAGGCCACAAGCAGGGAGCTGGATGGGAAGCAGGGCCTCTGGGATTAGAAACTGAGACCATATGGGATCCCAGCATGTGCAAGGTGAGGACTTTAACCGCTATGTTATCGCGCTGGGCCCTACACCAAACTTTACAAAAAGGTATTCTATGTAAATCAGACTGTCATGTGATTTCATTATCGTTTATAATATCTGTCCACATTCTTGAAACAACTGGGCTTTCTTTTTCTATTTGCTTTGTTTTGAAATATTTATTTAACTGGGTGTTAAGGTCATGATTCTGAAATGAAAAGAAAGTATGCCATTGAAATAATTTTGAGAAAATAAAAGGAAAGAAGAAAAGGGGAGGGTTGGCTGAGGACTAGGGGCAGGAGGGTGGTTAAGGTGAGAAACGCCACTATGCTCTGATATCTATATTACAAAATTTCTAAAATTTCTTCACTTTCTATGAATAAAATAAGTTATAAATAAAGCAGAATTATATGTAGCAGTCATATGATGACTTGTATTTGGTTATTTGCACAGTTACTATTTGATCAATTGGCATTTCTAAGAGCAACAAAAATCTGGTATAATGCCACAAATGTAGCGTTACCTACTTAATCATAGATGGTTGGAAAGAGACGTTAAATGACAGAGAGAGAGAGAGAGAATTATCGTCTTTGTGTTGGACTTGCATAAAGGAAGTTATTGGAACCTTGGGCATCAAACGCCTCCAGCTTGGCGTGGTTTGCAGAGTAACCTAACACCATGTTTTTCCATGTTATTATCACTTCAAGTGATATTTGGTTTCTGTTCTACCGATGTCTTCCTCATGACTATTCTGAATGGCCTCCTCCGTAAGTATAAAGAATGATCTCAGGGTGTGGTTTTGACTTTTCTGTGTTCTTTGTGAGAAATACATGGTATTCATCACTTTTTCAATTTCTGAGCATCTACTTTGTTCGTGTTAGTGGTATGCTCTGGTAAGTAGGGCATGCAAGGGTTCAATACGTAGCCAGCCTTGCATTTTAATGAGAAACACAGAGATACAGTGATTAAAAAAGTAAGCTCGTTGAATGGAAATACCCCTTTGGTGATGATAAAACCAATTAGTTCACTTAAATTAATTCAATTATATTCATATTTAATGTTCTATCCTTGAGCTGTCTTTAAATTTATAACACATTTTATTGGGTTGATAAAAGTGATGCATATTATAATAGTCAGAGGAAAATGTACTTGAAAATATCTCTTCCTGCCCACTTACAACTTCTGATGCCAAATTAAAAAAAAAAATGTACTTTTATAAGGCAAGTCGATAATATTGGACATTCACAAACAGAGATTCCCATTCATGAATGATTGTAGGAAGAAAATGAAACAGATATTGATGATAATAATGCTAATATTCTGGATGTATTTTGTCTTTAATGCACTCAGCCAATTTTTACTGAAATGGTCTGTATGGCTTACAAGACACAGACTAGCTGACGTTTTCTCGTAGCCCTCATGAATTGCATAGTCTAGCAGAGCACGGGGTTACTGGCAAATAATAATTAACCTGGAGAAGGAGTGAAGGCATCTCTGGAAAGGAGGAAGTGGTATAAAGCAGAAGGCAAGATTAGGAGTCAAGATGGACAGACATAAACGTTCCTTACAGAGGACGGACTGTGACATTTATCAAGTCATATACAATGGTTGCTGCTGTGCAATCAGAAAAGAGGGGTAGGAATTTCTGCATGTCTTTAAAATTGTAATAATACTAACGTGAGTTAGAGCAACGCTTTATATATGTGTGGGTGTGTGTGTGTGCATAGTATGAAAATATTGGTGTTCGATTGTATATGAATGTTGAAATATTTTACTGTTAATTTTTGTGCAAGTAATTATTTACAAATGCCATCATTCTGTGGAGTAGCATTTCCTAAAATCACAGCAAAATACATCTGTGAAAATTATCTTTGAAATCTCGATTTTCATTGGTTTCTGGATCCTTACATTTGGTTAGTACAACTTATCTCCATGTTATGAAAACATGAAAGTTATTGAGAAGTTCAGAAATTTTGCATTATTTTAATGCCCAAGAAAACAATTTGTATAACATTGCTACATTCATTTAATTAATGTATATCTTTTTGGTATACTCTTTTGTTTTTGTGTAGTGGAATTCACTCAAATTTTATATGACAAGCAACTTTATTAGACTATCAAGCTTTCAACTAGAACAGCATTGAAAAAATACTTGAACAGAATACAAAATGAAGAAAAAATCATGTTTTGTGACAGCTAAAACATAGGGTTTTCACAAGAACATTTTTGGTATTGATTCTTGCAAGTAAAAATCATCTTCAAACTAAGGAGAGCCTATTGGTTGAAGCATTTAACATCTTCCTTTTATTCTTGTTTCTAGAGTCTATCAGAATGCCTTAATACCAGGAGAAAAGTTCTCATGGATAAAAAAAAATTAAAGAAAATTGGAATAACTTGAACTAGCTTAATTTGTTTTTCAATACTGCTAGCAGTTATTTTTTGTCAGTTATTGTCAAATTTCTATGCAAAACAATTATTTCACATTTGCACACCCCTTTTCTCTTGGAGATATTTTAAGTTGTTGATGGAAGACTAGTATGTATGAGTATGCTAAGAACAGATATCATGCTAATAATCGCTGACATCATGATAGTATGGGAACGCCCATAGGGATCTGGGATTGAATCTGACTTAGAGCAACATCTTCGGAAGATTGGTTGGAAAGAACATAAAGAGCTGATCCTGAAAACAAAAGGAGGGACCGGTACTCGACAGGCTAAAGCTTCAGCATATGGGATGCTACTGAGGCACCGGCTAGTGTCCCAGGTGCTCTGCTTCTGATCGTACCCAGCTGTGGTCTGGGAAAACACTGAAGAATGGCTCCAATTTGGGGGCCCCTGCAACCATATGGGAGACCCAAAATAATGCCCTGGCTTCAGATCAACTCAGCTCTGGTGGTTGCAGCCACCTGGGGAGTGAACCACAGGATGGAAGATCTCTCTCTCTCTCTCTCTCTCTCTCTGTCTTCCTTCTCCATCTTTGTGTAAATCTACGTTTCAAATAGAAATAAATAAGTGATTAAAAAAACTTGATTAAGTTGGTAGAAACACAAATGTTGACAAAGGTTGTATAGAGATGATGACATGAAAGATTCAACATTTCTTTTTGTATCAAACCGAAAGAAGATTTTCCGTGGGTATTTTCTTAAATTCTTCAGTATTCTCTTAAGAACATTTCAAAGTTGGCAGCAATGAAAGGCTGTCAAAGTCTGAGAGCCCAGGGGAGGAAGAGGAGGAAGGTGTTACTACTTATTCCACTTGTTAGAAAAGAATGAGGTCTCTCTCCCTAGATTGAAAACAACGCAAAACCAAACCAATAAACAGCACTATGATACCAGGAGCTGAGAAACATGATACCTTAACAAGAAGGAAAACAAGATAACCTACGATTCTATAACTGATATCAATGTTAAAAGACATTCATGATACTAGGGCTGTTAAAAGCATGAGTGATCCTCATGTGTGAGGAGATGCTTCCCTACGTTGTTAAAGAGAAGGCTAAATCATTTACAGTAGGAAACACTGGCACTATTGCAAAATAAAAGTCTCTATGTTTGGACTCTCCTGTGAGATTCACAAGGCAGTCAAGAAAATATTGGCTATGGAGTAAGGCAGATTTAGCTAGAAACCTGACTTTTTCCCTTGCTGTACCAGTGGGGCCGCAACCCAAGATGCAGTCATGTCTTCAAGGATCTGCGTTCTCGTTCTATTTCCATTGTTTCCACCTTCCTGCTGCTGGGTGAGCTGGTGGCAGTAGATGACGGCTTGAATAAACTGGCATTCACCTGGGGGACAGAGAGAGACTGGACCCCCCAGCTTACACCAAGAGCTTCAGGCAGTGAACCGCTGGGTGAGGTGTTCTTTCCTCTCTCTGCTCCCAATTTGCTTTTGTTCACAAATGATAGAGTAAATAGCTAATCATTAATGTTCTCCATATCTGTCTCTGCACTTTCTGTTCCATCCCATTTCGAATGCTTCACTTGGATTCAAATCTCTTTATCACTTATAAACTGCCCATTTTCTGGTTATTTATCAAAATTATCTAGAAACTACATCTATCACCTGCATATCCATAGTCTCTTTTGAATCTTAAATTGTGAAAATTTCTGCATCGCATGGCTTCTTCGTAAGATAAAATCACTCTGCAATCCTCTCTAACACTTTCTTTAACTGTGTTTCCTACATTTTCACCATTTTTATATTTCCAATTTCTATCACACATAAATCACCTCCAACTCTTTCTCTGTCATATGCATTTTCTATCATTTCACATTTCTAAGATATTTTGAGGCTTACTTCAGGTTCTAGGTCGTCTGTGAAACTGTACGGAAGCTTCCTTAAGATTTTTTCCTGACTTTGATATCATATATGTATATTCAATACATCAAAACATCTTTCCCCATTGGACAGAGAGAGAAAGAGAGGTCAAGGAGAGCCAAGTGTTTGGCCTGCTGGATTAAAACACCCCTATATGAGTACATAGGTTCAAGTCCAGGCTCGGCTTCCAATTTCAGCTTCTTGGAAATGGGTGAGATTGTGTGATTGCCCAAGTAGGTGCAGGTCTGCCACCCATGTGACAGATACGGATTGAGTTCAGGGTTCAGAACTTCAGTCAGTCCCTGCTCTGACTTGTTGAGGGCATTTCATGAATACATGAGATAGACGGGACGTTGCTCTATTTCTGTCTCCTTCCATCTCTCTGCTTCTCAAGTAAAAAAAAAACTATGAAATTAACTTTTAAAATTACCAGGCATCGGATTTTATTTTCCTTCCCACGCAGGTGTGAAGCCCTTGACTTTTCATGTTTTTTTGTGTATCCATTATGAAGCCCAGCAGAGTTCTGTGTACGTGGTCACTATTTAAATAAATGCTCACATATTGGATTCAAATAGCTTGTTTAATAATAAAACTGAGCTGCCCTTGGAAGTCTGTTCAACAGAAGATACTGATTAAAAGAGTCTGTTCATTTACAACAAGGAGAGAGTTCCAGCTGATAGATTTTATTGCCTGTTATTTAGACAATGCAAACACAGTAACAGGGAGCATCTTGTAAACAAAATTTGCCTTGACTGTTGGGCATAACCAGATTTAACTGCTACTTTCAATCTCCCCTAAGGGCTCCGAGCGGAGCTGAAATGTAAAGTGTTTAGCAGAGAGATGGACCAAAAATCAAGTTGGAGCAGAAAATAAGTTGGGTTCAAAGCACAGAAATACAAAAAGGATGCCAACAAAGGAAATTCAGCCTGTCCTGCGTCCCTTCCAGTTTTAAATCCATCCATATTTCTATGTCACATACTATTCTTATACTCCATGTTGACACTTCAAAGTCAAAGGATCAATTATTAATTTTGTCTTGTAACAAATATTTTCATATGTTAGTCGTACATATTCATTCCTAATTATCATCCAAGCTTTAGGACACCATCGTTTTGTCCCATCAACCCATGCAACAAGACCTTCTAATTGTGATTTATGGAATGGAGATGAAGCCTTTTTTATTTCTTAATTTTCGAAAGGTTCAGTGTTATGCTATAATTGCTGGCAAGAGTGAATAGAAATGACAGAGCAGAACGGTCTTCAATGATGAGCCATTGAGTCCTTGGCAGCCCGAGAACTAAGGCAAACTTTGCTCCCTTTTCCACATTAGGAAAAATATCACAAGCAGTGAGTAGAAGGATCTGCGCCAAACAGTTTCAGAGACTTTCCTGTACCTTCTAAACGAGGGCATGTGTGTGTCAGCTTCGGAATAATAAAATTTAGATGGAAATGGAAACTTAGAAATGGTATAAACTTTGGAATATAGTTGTCATATTTCTTAAATTATTTAGGACTAAGTCCATGTCTCTATAAAGCATCAATGACTATCTCTGCCCTTAATCTTTATGATGACAAAATCAGATAAAACATGTGCGAATGACTTCTGATTTAGCATGTAAATTTTATGATTTACTTTAAAATTTTAAATTTTAAATAGTGTAAATATTTACATTATCCAAAAGACAGGAAATGGCCATATGTCTATTATCAGATGACTTGGAACTCAAAATGTGATTTGTCTATATAGATCAATGAAACTCATCTACAGCAACAAAGTGTGGTATGATAGTAGGTGAGAATGGACAAACATCGAAAACATTACGCTAAGTTAAAGAGGACAGACAGAAAAGTTACTCAATACATTATTTAATTTATATGAAATACACATAGACAAAACTATAGAAAGCAATGTAGAGTGGGAAGCAACTGGGCAGAGAAAACCATAATTATGCCAAAAGGTGTGTTTTGAACCTATATCGAGGTGATGGTTGTACAACATTTTGTAGGCATTACATGCCACTGAAGTTTGTTTTGTGAAGTTGTTAACTTTTGGTATGCAAATTCCATGTTTAAAAATAATGGAAAAAGATTCAAGATGACTTTATCTTATCCTAGTTGTGTTATGTGTAACAATATTATTCGTTTTAGATATTCCAATTCTGCTTTCTCTTCATGGCCCACATATCTTGGGTAATAATTCCCTATTTATACAGATTAATCTAATATAAATATCTGCCTTTGTTTTTCAATGTGGCCAAATTATTCATCAATTTTCAATAAGAGCTTTCTCCTGCTGTGACTTTCATTGGGCGTGATGCATGTTGAGTTTGTACGTCCTTTGGGAAAAGGGCTACACACTTCATTACGTATTCAGCAATATTCATCATTTCAAAATGTTGGCAGGGAAATTATATTTAGAATTAGTCATCTTTATAATTTATAACATAATGATTGCAACCCAAACCCAAAGGACAGAATACTATATTGCCAAGAATGGAATGAGGCTCATATTTGTCTCAAATGCAGAAATGTGTTATATTTCAACAAGCAGAGAAAAATAAACAGTCCTGGAGGGTCAGAACGGCAAGAATCTGTTACAGTCTCGTTCAGGCATTACTGTTCAGGCATTAGTGTTGGAGCAAGCTAGTGAATCACCTATGACAAGTCTAATTAAAATAATCTCTGCTCTGTAACTGAGATACTAAGCAGATGGTAGAAATAAAGATGTGCTGAACTCGCCATAAATAATTGAGACAGGAAAAATACATTTCAAAAAGCAAGTGAGTCCCAGTGGTTTGTGTGGGTATGCACAGTGTTTCGATATGGCAGCGTATGCCTTTGGCACTATACCTTTGCCAATATACATTGTAAGCTATATGACATTATCCTTAGAAGCCGAGCCTTTTTAGATGCTATAAAGGTAATCCATAAAATGTAGCTAAGTCTTATGACATAATAATCTATTGAGACAGGATATAAAAAGAAAAGCCTATACACGAAGCAGACAATTGGAAGGAAACATAAGGGTTCATAGTCCCTATGAGCAGTGAATTGATAGCAGTAATTTAATCATATCATTTCACATTGTTAAGCCAATCTTCATTGACGTTGTGAAATCTGTTTCTTTCCTTGGACTGAGGCTTCCTCCTGAATTCTGGCTGCGATGCACATTTGAAATATTAAAGGGAAAATCAAACCTTTATAATTCTCCCAAACCAAGCAGTAGCCAAGGACACTGCACAGCAGGGACCCATGGTATTTGTGTTCAGTGGAAACACACATTCCCAGAGTAGGCTCCTTGGTCCACGCTATTACCCAGGACACCCAACCCAGCACATACAGGGCTTCAAAACCCTGTGTGACAAATGCCATTATCTGTTGTGGGCCAAAAAATGAATTAGCACTTGGATTCTGACATAAATCAGCAATGCAGTCAAATTAATTATCAACTGCATCAACTAAGTTTTAGTTGTTCCACATACATCACAAACAGTGGTAGAAACTGAAAATTAAACTGAACAAGAGATGCTGTCTGCTTGTGAGTCCCCGGGTAGGCATGGACGCAGCAAGCAGCAGTTATGGAACTCCCAACGGCATTATTCAATGTTTGATTTTTTTCTCTTCAAATGCTTCCCATGCAAGCATGCAATCTAGAAGATGCACCTGCAGATGAAGCTCTAAGAGATCAAACTTTAACTGAAATATTTGAGGGACATAAGCAGCCTCCTCCATTTGTTGTCCACAACAGATACACAGGGATGTCCCACGCCAAGTTCATTTCACTTGAAAATGTATTATTCATTCCATTACCAGAGTATTTGCATGAACAACTATAGCTTTTAAAAATCTTGAATGTATAATTTTAATTATTACAAGACTAGCAAAAATAAACTACAGTAATATGCAGATAGGAACTGGTGGTGCAAATGGCAATGTCTTAAAATGGTGAGAGGTGGGTCTGACCCGGTAACCTAAAGTCCTTGCCTTGCACGTGCCTGGATCCCTTATGGGCACTGGGTCTAATTCTGGCAGCACTGTTTCCCATCCAGCTCCCTGCTCCCTGTTCCCTGCATGTGGCCTGGGAAAGCAGTCAAGGATGGCCCAAAGCCATGGGAGCCTGCATCCACGTGGGTGACCAGGAGGAACCTTCTGGCTCCTGGCTTGAGATCGACTCAGCTCTGGCGATTGTGGTCACTTGGGGAGTAAATCAATGAATGGAAGATTTTCATCTCTGCCTTTCTTCATCTCTGTATATCTGACTATCCAATAAAAATAAAATAAATTGAAAAAAATATATATATATGTGAGGCCCGGTGTGGTGGCCTAGTGGCTAAAGTCCTCACCTTGAACGCACCGGGATCCCATATGGGTGCTGATTCTATCTCAGCAGCCCCACTTCCCGTCCAGCTCCCTGCTTGAGGCCTGGGAAAGCGGTGGAGGACAACCCAAAGCCTTGGGACTCTGCACCTACGTGGGAAACTGGGAAGAAGTTCTGGGTTCCTGGCTTCGGATCAACGCAGCACTGGCCATTGCAGTCACCTGGGGAGTGAATCATTGGACAGAACATCTTCCTCTCTGTCTCTCTTCCTCTCTGTATATCTGACTGTGTAATAAAAAATTGATTAATTAATTTAAAAATAATAAAAAATAAACAAAAAAGATGTGGAGACCATCAGAAGTTTAATGGGAATGGGAGCACACACCCAGGTAAAATGAGTGCAAGAATGGCATTTAGCTAAAGTGAATATTTTATTCAGAAGACAGAGAATAAAAAATCTATAAAAGTTGGAAGTATCAAATGATACTTCATGACAGCACAGCCATTTAGGAGATAAATACCATTTCTAGAATGATTACAGTTAAACTCACATTCAGTTTAAAATTCTTACCTCTGAATACAGTGCCAATTGCCCACTTTGGTATTTTCTAAGATGACTTTTGACGGAGTCCTACCCCTGGAGCGTTAGAGCCCTCTAGAGATTTGGATGATGCATTTTGGAAAATGGCCATCATTTTACTCAGTTGGATACGCTCCTCGGATATTGTACAGTAATATTCAAATTTTTGATTATGCTTAAGATAATATAAACTAAAAATAGAAGTTCTAAGCCTATATTTCCTTCTGATTAAATCAGTTCCCTGAAAATTGGCTGATTAACCAAGAGAATCAGAAATGGGATGAAGGGAGGAATAATTCTATAATTGGCAGTTAAACAAGAGGCAATTCAAAACTGAAAAATAATTTTGTTTTAACAAATGCTTAGAGAGTGATTGCCTTTATGAGGAATGATGGCATTAATTATGAGAAGCAAGGAATGCAGAGGTCCATAGAGTAAGACTTATCCTTTCTGTGGAAACTAAAATATGATAGCTGTACTTAAATCTCTTTTTGGCAGTAGACAAATCTTGTGAAATTGAGTTTCATATTCCATTGACACGTCAGGATATCTTAGTCAGCCGAGAAGCAGTTCCAACTAAATATATGACTTGTTCTGCACCATCACAGAGCTTAATTTAAGCATTACACTTCCCCCTGCAAGGAGCACTGTGCTTGAATCAACTCTATCAGGGTTACCAGGCAAGTGGACAATTGAGACCATCAATTTTAAGGCCACGGAGTTTGAAAAGACTACTTTTTCAGAAAGTGGCTTAAATATCTTGCACTGTCTTTATTTATTGATTTGGTGTCAGAGCATAATGAAATTTATGAAACAATTATTTTAGGTCTAAACGTATGACTAAATTGCTAACCTTAACTTGCTATTCATTTAACAGAGAGATTGGCTAGTAGTGTTTAAAACTAGAAGATATGGGATTCATATAGAAATGTCCTCTCTTCCAACTTTGAAAACATCCAACCCCAGACACCTAGCAACACCAGAATGATAGTACCAGGATTCACCTCTAGTCCTAAAGGCCTCAAGAGGATGTGCTTACAGAGAGCTGAAAGCTAATTCCCATTTACAACAACATGCCTGTGGAGTGTCCCCAATTTTCAAGTAAACAAGCAGTGCTAGTTTTTCTTGCTGACAGATAGCCTCTGCACAGAGTTTCAAACACTCAGGCCAGAAGCACTGCCTATGCCTCATTAACATTTAAATGGGCTGATCAATTAGAATTAGCATGTAATTTGAATTACATCACCCACCTCCTGCTTCTAGGAAACCTCTCTCCTCCAGCATCTACATAGTTCTTGCATTTTCCTGTGAAGATTCCTTCCTATGCCTCGCTGCAAAACCTGAGAGCAGGTGTATGCCCATGTTACAGTGCAAGAGGTTCAATGGAGCCATTGATCCTTGGCTCTGCCAACACTTCATCTACATCCAGTGTAATCTATTGTCCTGTTGAAACACCAAATGGATAATAACTGTCACCTCGGTTAACTCGGTGCTGCTTTCAGTTGTAAGTATATAATTCCTTCCTATCAGTTTAAACCATAGATAACGTTATCAATATAGATGAGTAGACATGTTGCACTGGTTAGAGTCAGGACCTGGTTAGAATTGGGATGACTGCTCACCCTCTGTACGAAATATCAAGCAAAAGTAAAACAGGAAAAAGAAATGAGAGCTATTTATGTATAAACTCTTCATCCTGCATGTCTTGACCATGTCAAAAACCATATTAAAATTAGAGCTGTGGTGCTCTGCAAACAACACTTTATACAGGTCACAACACGACACACCTGTTCAGCTATGCTGTCATGGCTCCACTTACATATATGTATTAATATGACGAAACAAAGATGACTTTACAACTTGACATACTTCATAATCTTTATTCATAAAGATAACACTATCAACTAATTTTCACTTTCATGTAGTCAAGATAACAAAAGACCAATAGGTATTTTGGAAATATAATCAATTTCCTGTTGAGTGTCATTGATTTTTAATATGAAAATAATATAAATAATCTCCTTCTGACTATCTTTTGAAATACTTTGGCCCTGAACACATTTTCCAACTTTAGGGATAAAGAATACTGATGCTGCTGCAAAAAGGAATGATCATATTACACATTAATACCCAATTCTCCAGAATCTAGGGTTTATGAGATATTTCCATTTCTGTACATACCACTGTTGTGTTATCGTTCTCATGAAATTTTTTCATTTTCTAATGCAGCTTCTAACTAAATTTGTTATTGTCTTCAAATATTCTATGTCTCCTTGGAAACAGTTTATTTTTCTTCTTTATTCCTGCATCCCACTGTTTTATCATAGTCTCTGGATCACAGGTAGTTTTCCAGTATGTGCGGAATGAATGAAAAATGGTGAATCAAGAGGCAATTTAAATAGATTTCAATTCTTTATTGAACTCCATCCGTTTTTTAAGTTATTAAAAATAAACATGCTACACACATGCATACACAATTAAACTAATTACCCTCAGAAAAAAGTTGTATGCCCAACTTCCCTTCTCTCTCCTGCCAGTACCCTGTTACTCTCTACAAAATGAACTAAATAAATGAATAGACAGACAGAACTGGCATGGTCTGGGGATAAATTACGGTAACTTATGATGTAGAAAAATGGTACAATTTTTTTTGCAGGATTTATTTATTTTTATTGCAAAGTCGGACATATAGAGAGAGGAGAAGAGACAGAGAGGAAGATTTGTCAGATGATTTAGTCCCTGAGTGACCACAACTGCTGAAGCTGCACTGATCCAAAGCCAGGAGCCAAGAGCTCTTCTGGGTATCCCATGCGGATACAGGAGCCCCAAGGACAAGGGCCATACTCGACTGCTTTCCTAGGCCACAAACAGGGTGCTGCATAGGAAACAGGGCCACAGGAACACAAACCAGTGCCCATATGGCATCCCGGTGCCTTTAAGCGGAGGATTTTAGCTGCTAGGCCACCACTCCAGGCCCCAATGATACAATTCTTGTTGCAGCAATTTTAATGTAAATGGGCACTGAAATCCATACATCTTTTATGTAGAAACACGTATTTCAGGCCCTGTACCTGCATGGGAGACCTGAACAAGCAGCTATTTATTGTGAATTCATTCATGTTTAAATTTTGAAACAAGTGCAATTCGATGCAAATCTATATTTGGGTTCTTTAAACACAAAGGACTGGAGTGACATATTTACACAATTTGGGGTTGACCCAGTCAATGTACATTACATTCAATGCACTTCAAATTGTATAGGTTTCTGTCTTTTGGAATGAGGTATTACAGCTAGTATTGTTTCTATGACATTGCAGCTGACGAGGCAAAAAACGTGTGAATGTGTGTTCATCTACGAGTTTATTGATGGATGCAAAGATCTTTTTTGTGACCATTTGCATCTCTGTTAAATTCATTGTGCAGTAATGGTGTCTCCATGGAAAGTTCTGCATCACAGATAGTTTGACTTCCTCTTGCTAATTTGTAAAACTTCATCCCCAAAATTTAGAAACTTATCCCACTATGCACTCTCCCCTTATCGAGTTGTTCCCATTCAAGATGTTCATGGGTAAGTAGGGAAATTCAAAAATAATACAGCTAGGAGAACAACTTCTATCCACTACAGTACAGTGCTTCAGATGGTTTCTGATGCTGTCTGGCTCGGAGTTCGGTTAGTCAGAATCATTTTTCCCCATAACCACACTAAAAATAATGCATGTATTTATCGTATATTGATTTTTGTCACATGTTCCTTTCCAAACAGAGACTCTTCAACTTCCTAAATCAATCTTTCCTAATTTTCATTGTTTACATTTCTGCATACTTTGCTGCCCTATGGATGTACCAGAGTATATCCATGTTTTCATTTGCCACTTGATTGCTCTAAATTTTAGATAATTTTGTATAAAACTGCTATAAATCTTTGCATATAGTGGGTCTTTTTTTTACTTTTTAAAATTATTTTTATCATTTTCCATGTTGCATGTGTTATTTTTGTATCGAGGGATACAAAATAATGCAGGGATTCTCTCCTTATTCTTCCTTTTCTTGCTCTTTCCCCTCCTACAATTGTCCTCCACATCATTGCAATGGCACAGTCTTTTAGTAACTGTCAATATCTTAACCTTCTGCTACTTAAGCCCCATAAGGAATTGTTGGTATAGACAAGGATAGAGAATCTAGCGTGATATTGCCAAGGTATATGTAACTATTTCACTAATAGTTCTTTCATTCAGGAAGAGATATGCCGGAATACTACCAGTCAAGTTGTACTCCAACACGGCTCCAAAGAGGCACAGAAACGTAATGATACAATCATTCGCACTAATGTGGAATCTACCCTATCTTTCCATATGCTTGGCACATAAAAAATGTACTTCACTGATGGCAAATAGCTATCACTTCTTAGGATCTTTTAAACATTAATTAATCAACTTTCATTTTAAAAATGTATACTCTTTTTAATATCTCTCATGAAGCTCAGCATTAATTTGATTACTTATACTGCAGCCTAAGAGAATGGTTAGATAAGGCTTGTTCCAGGGCTGCCAGCATCAAACATATGAAGTTATTATAACCAAGGTCTACAAAAAGTCATGAAGAAGCCAACTGGAGAAAAATGAAGGGAGTCTGTGAAAGTTCCTGTACTATTTGTTCACTGGGAAGAGGTTGCGGAATGATCACTGACCTCTAAGTCACAGAGAATGGAACTCATCTTTCACTGCTGAATGAGCTCCCTGCTGTAATTGATGGCATCTCCCGAAATGGCTGCGATCATTAGGGCTCCAGTGACTGAATTAAAAGAAAATGAAGGATGCAGATGGCTGTAATAAAGCAGGAAAATGCATTTCTTCCTGGTGACAGATACAACTGATCATTTTACAAGGAAGTGCTTTACTAAAAGTGTTCAGCTATGTAGTTCTCAGGGAAAATGAAGAGTAATGCAAAAATTGGACAAGATGAAACTAGCTGTTTCATTTCAGATATTGACTGCACCAGTCACTTTCAATAAATCAGCTGCTTATTGTACCTAAGACAGCAGTTTGTTAATATTGGAAGGCGCTGCACACTGTTCTCTTTGCTTAGGCAATCTGTAAGTATCACATGAGAAAAGAAAGTTTTGTTTACATTTTTCTCTTCTATAAGTTTTCTAAATGGTAAACTATTAGACAGGATTATTTAGAAATCACTTCGATTATCTAGAACAATGATGGCTTGGCAATCTTTATCTTCAAAATGGCCACACAGTACATAGTTTAGGATAGTGTGTTGTGCAGCCGATCTGGCAACTGTTCAACTGCATTGGCAGAAGAAGGCATCCACAGACATTGGTAAAAGAAAGGGTGGGACTGTGTTCTAAAGCTACTTCTTTACAACAACAGAACACCACTGGATTGTACCTTCAGAATATCATCCCTGGGTTTTTTTTTCCTTTTTAATCTCAAACCTCTGTTCAGCAAACCAGATGATACTGTGAATAAAAATAATAAAAACAATTAGAGCCAATTTTAGTTTTAAAAATGGTAGTTTGAGTCTTTCAATAATTTAACCAACACTATTATTTTAAAAGAAGTACACATACATTGAAATATGAGGTTTGTTTGGTACATGATTCCTGAACCCTTTACAAAAACACTTAAGTAAATAGTAATACTCAAACAAAAGAAAACAAAGCAAAAGCAATAAAACAACAACAACAACAACTTAGGGCACAATGCAATAGCTCAGTAGCTAAATCTTTGCCCCGTGTACGCCAGGATCCCATATGGGTGCATGTTTGCGTGTTTGTGTCCCAGCAGCTCCACTTCCCATCCAGTGCCTTACTTGTGGTCTGTGAAAACAGTGGAGGCAAGCCTAAAGCCTGGGGATCCTGCACCTGCCTGGAGGACCTGGATAAAGCTCCTGACTTCTGGCTACAGATTGGCTCAGTCCTGGCTGTTGCAATTGTGGACTGAGTCTGAGGCTAGGAGTTTGTTTCTGCAAAGACCAAACCTGAGCTGATCTGCAGCTGGGAGTCCAGAGATTCTTTGGTTCTCTCAAGAATGTTTAGGAGCTCAAGGACATAAATCGTCCTGCCCTGTTCTCCCAGGCCATAAGCATGGATCTGGAATGAAAGTGGAGGATCTGGGACATGATTTGATGCCCTTGTGTGATACCAGCACTACAGGGTAGATAATTAGCATACTCTACCACTTTGCCAGCCACAACGCACATTTTAGTTAATAAATGATTGGTGAAAATGAAGACTTATTATATTACAAAAAAAATTCAGGTTGAAATAACCCACTGGTATAGAAAGTGTGAAATAACAAATCTAGCCTATGTTCAAATACCAAGAGAATAGAGAATGTGCTTCAAAAGGACGCTTTTATGACTCATCCCTATCATTTATCCTATCTGCCATTCTGACTTCTGCATCTTTCTGAATGCCATGTGATAGACATTTGAGAGGCGCTGGGGATTGACGAAACACTTATCAAGGCTATTCAGCTAATCCATTATTTCTAGAAAATATATGTAAAATATATGTAACATTGTCCATGTTAAGGTCTAATGAATGTTTAAAAATTCCACTGCCAATGTAGTGAATAAGGCACTCCATATACCAACACATGGAAGATAAAAATGAATATGATTTACTTTTAACATGGAAGAGAAAATAATTTTAACATTTTATGCTCAGTTTGCTTTTAAGTTGTGGATGTTGCATCAACGTGGAAACACACAAAGGAATGTATAATTTAACAGCTGGGAAAGTCACAACCACAACCACAACATGGAGTATTTCATTAAAGTACACATGAAAGTCCTGTGTGGGGCCAAGCATGGATTTCTATGTGTAGAAGCTGAATGATCAACTCAATCTTTCATGTTATTCTGCAAATCAAAGAGGAAATTTGCAGTTATTGTGATCATAGGTTTTTTCTTTTTTTTTTTTTTTTTAGATTTAACTTAATTTTATTGCAAAGGCCGATATACAGAGAGGAGGAGAATATGAGAGGAAAATCTTCTGTCCAATAATTTACTCCCCAAGCGGTCGCAACAGCTGAAACTGAGCCAATCAAAGCCAGGAGCCTGGACCCTCTTCTGCTTTTCCCACATGGGTGCAGGGTCCCAGAAATTTGGGCCATCCTTGACTGCTTTCCCAGGCCACAAGCAAAGATTTGTATGGGAAGTAGGGCCGTTAGGGTTAGAACCAGTGCCTAAATGGGCTCCCAGCGTGTTCAAGGCAGACTTTAGCGCTAGGCTACCATGCAGGGCCCTATGATAATAGTTTTAATAAGCAATTACAAAACAGCATATGAATATAATATGCTACATGAATAAGCCCTTGGTTATAAAAACGTTCTCAATCTTGGAGTACACATTTTGTACTCTAAAGCTTTGCACTTAAAGATTTTGTGAATTTTAGCTTGCCCACTTTAGTGAACTCTCCATGTATGGTAGTTGATAAACTCATGATTTGCACATTTGCTATTCCACATTAATTTACTCATATGACTGTAATGGAGAACTAAAGGAAAAAATATGACACTAATGATAGCCATAAAAATGACGGGTCTCCAGACCCGTTGGATTTATAGATCTGCTCTCTATGTATTATGAAAGAGAGGGCATGAACCCTACTAGCATATATAACTAGAATCCAGGAGTTTAGCCAAATGAATTCTTTGAGGAAGAAATCTCTTGTTTGTACACTCATCAAAGAAATCTTCCATGATAAAGAATGCTGAGGAGTCAGGTGCGGTCTATGTTATCTGCCACCTTATCAGGTATACATGGCTTACAGCCTACCTGCCAGCTATGTTATACATGACCTGTGACACAATTGGAGGGTGCAGAGAGATAGGCATGTCTTCTAGCCAATCACAGTGCAGTGGCTGCGTGGGAGGACTGTCAGGAGATGCGCCTCTGCCTTCCCTCCTTTCTTAGTCTATGTAGGTTGGTGTGTGCCTTACAGTAAACAGACATGAACACACAGAAGTGGTACTCAGTAGGTCAAAACTGATCAGTGGGAATTCATCCTGGTAGTGTCCAATTGTGCCTTGATCCCTTTTTTCATGGACTGTGTATGCTGGAAATTATTAATTTGGTTCCCAGGTGAGGGCTACCGTGCTTTGTTGAAAGCATTCTATGCTATCTTACAGCACTAAATAGCAATCTCGTTTTTTTATCCAAGTCTTTTTGGCACTCTTAAAATTCTCAGGCTTAAACGAATTAAATTTGGGAGCTTTCTGCAGAAATGCATGTAGCAAAATAGGAATCCTCTAAAAGTCACCTTTATGATTGTCTTCGGTAACACTTCCTACACGGTTGCAGCATCATGTCAAGTCTGGAATGCTAAGTGGGTACTAGGAATATGATAGCACATATAATAATAAACGCTAAATGTATGACTAGGGCAAAAGGAAAAACATAAGAAATAAAGTTCAAGACCACCTGAAAAAATGGACAATTTTCAGTTAGCCCCTCTCTGAATTTATCATTTTCCTTGGAAGGAAAACATTGAGCAGAAATTATGAGTAATTTAAGAAGTTTACTTCCTTTGAGAACATATCACAAACATTCTTTTCACTTATATCTTCAACAAAATAATAAGCATTTGTATGATTATTAATTTTAATGAATAAAAGTTTATGAACACAGTATTTATTAGTTGCATCATAAATAGTAGATTAAATATTTGAAAAGTGTCCTATATTCTAGGGGTTATTTGCATGATATTTGTGAAATGCTACAAAGTATGAATGTTAATAATCATCATATAAATTATTTTATGTGTATAGTGTTTAAGTGGATGAAATATATAGCAATATTAATTTTAATCCTCTTGTGGTGTCAAGAGGATAATGACACATTTAAACTGATTTTGCTTCCTAAAGGAATATCCTACTTAAATAAAATCCCAATGTGCCTCACTCGCAAGACAATATAAGTATTGAATGCTGATAATATGCCAGATCCTGCACTGGGGGGCAAGAACAGAAAAATGATAAATTAAAATCATACCTCTGATCAAACTCTGTCATTACTTGCGAAACCTGTTATTCAGATTTGACCTGCTCCATTTCTCATGCACCTTTCCTCTGTTGAACCCTGGGAGACAGCAGATGGTAGTCCGAGCATCTGGGAATCTTGATACACATACAGGAAACCTGGATAGAGTTCTGGACTCGGGGCTTTGGTCTTACCTAACCCTAGTTATTGCAAAAAAATTGGGAAGTGGAACGCAAGATTCTCTCTCTCTCTCTCTCTCTCTCTCTCTCTCTGTGTCCCTCTGCTTTTTCTAGAAGATACAAATGCTGAATATGAAAAACATGATACTAGGTCCAACATTGTGGCACAGTGAGTTAAGCCATCATTTGCAATGCTGGCATTCCATATCACAGAAGCTGTTTTAAAAGCCCTGGTTGCTCCAAATTCCTTCTACTGTGTCTGGGAAGGAAATGGACAATGCCCAAGTAGATGGAATTCTTGGGTCTGTGTTTCAGTCTGGTACAATCCTTGACATTGTGGCTATTTGGGCATTAAAACAGAGTGTGGTAAATCTCTCTCTACCTCTTTCTCTCCCTGTCTCTCTCCCTTTCTCTCTTTCAGTCTCTTTGTCTCTGCGCATCTCTGACCCTGCACCAATTTTAAAATGATAGTTTTAATTTAACGAAATACATGCAACTGTAATACTGGAGGACTCTGGGAAATTTTATTTTCTAAACAGGCCTTGAAACTTATACAGAAAGAACACTGAAGAGCCTATTCAAGCACAGATGAAAGTTGCCTTTTAAATAAATAGATCAACTTTTTAAAGAAATTTTGTTTGCTTGTGTTACATCCTTCCAGAAATTGCCCTATTTATATGCATTAAATAATTTAAATAGCCTGGATTTCTGGTTTGTTATATTAATTCTATTCAGATTCTCAACATCCAGAAAAATAAAATTTAGAATTATGTTATAGACTGAATATGTATTGATAATGTATTATGATGAATAAATTCTGCTTCAAAATCATACAGTAATAGGAATAAGTACAGCGCAAATTTCGATTGTGTAGAAACATTTTTTATGATTTTTTTTTTAAATAGAAATGCAGTTGTACACAGAGAAGGAGACAGAGAGAAAGCTCTTCTGTCTGCTGATTCATTTCAAAAGTAGCTGCAACACCTTGAGCTGAGCTGATCCAAAGTCAGGAGCCAGGAGCTTCTTCCAGGTCTCCCAGGGATGCCAGATCCCAAGGCTTTGGGTTGTCCTCAACTGGTTTCTCTGGTCATAGCAGTGAGCTGGATGGGATGGAGAGCAGCTGGGACAGGAACCAGGGCCCATTTTGAATCCTGTTCTGTGTGAGAACTTTAGCTCCCAGGCTACCGCACGGGCCTAAACCTGATTGTTTTTAAGCCTGATTGATGACAGTGGTTTGATTATACTGTTTTGTTTGTTTATTTTTTATAAAGACTTAAAATCTCACACAACAAAATTACTTGAAAATAAATATTATATTTTCAGATGATCTTCTTTTAAATCCTATGAGAAGCTGTGGAGTTTTAACATTCCCAGGATCCCTTCACAGCCATTAAAGATGCATACTTTGTATTCAAAATTTAAGCTCTGATTTTTACTGACGCTCTATCGGCTTGTGCTGTCCAAGCCGAAGCCTGAGCATTTAAACATTGGCTCTAAAGACAAAGTAAATGTATTGGAAATCTCGTAAACCCTAGGCTGGAGCTTCAGGAATGAGCTGGGCAGAGGTGTCCATTCTGTTTATGGTTAATAGCACACTCCCAGCTGGGACAATGCTTCTCACAGAAGCTTAACTCGAAGACAACACATTAAATATTGAAGGTCCTTTATCTCTGTTTTAGTGAAGTCCTTAAAGTGAAATTAAAAAAGAAAGTCACATATTCTGCTTAATTGTAGGAAAAGCAGCTTTCATGGAGCACAATGCTTCTTGCAATAACAGTCTTGTAAGGTAATAAGGGAGATCAAAAGGTCTGTACAGATCCATGCAAATGATTTCTCAAATGAATGTACCATGTTATTGGATTATTTTTGAATGTCTTTTGACAATCAGGGGAAGGACCACAGCTGAGATCTCCAGCTCGCTGATGGATGTATTTAATGAAGTCATTCGCATGTATTATTATTTGTCCTTTTAAAAACAACGGTGCTTTTCCAGAATATTTTGATTACCCTTTCTGGTATTGTAATATATTATTTTCCAAGGCAATTTTGAACAGAAAGAGCGGTTTTGAAGCCTTAAGTATTGTTCTTCTGTGGCCTCATTTAAATCTGAGAGAATAGCATTGCATTTTGTTCCCATTCTCCTAAGATTCATTAGCTAGACTTGAAGGAAGGCTAAATTGCAGTCAAAAGAACCCTGCCTCTTCGGGCTGCTGCCTGGGCATTGCAAGTTCGTGCTCCCTAGGAGGCATCAGCATCACCATATGGGCTCCAATTTGTGTTCTGGTCATTCGGGTTGTGTTACAGCTCCCTACTTAAGGACTGGGAAAGTGGCAGAGGATGGCTCAAGTCCTTGAGTTACCAGTATTCCTTAGCTTAGTGTAGAATACAATGCTGGGAATAGAGTGTAGACAGAAATGTTTTATTTGCAAAGTTGCCAGGTAAATACAGGCAAAAATAAGGGAGGGGAAAGGGCCGTGTGACCATGTGGGACACCCAGAAGCAGCTCTGTAGCTGGAGCTAAAATGCAGTCTATTACCTATCTCGAGGCCAAAGAATGATTTATTCCAAATATAATTTACCTATATATCTATTTGCAAAATCAGCAGACTTTGCTTTTGAGTTCTGACAAGGGGACAATGATTAGTTTTAGCCCTAAGTAATTTACATCTTTGATATGAGATTCAGAAAGATTATAACAAAATCATGTGTACCATTATTTATATTCCATACACAATATAATGTATACAGTCAGCAAATATTTATATCACAGCATCCATTCCAAATTAATCTCATGAAAATATATTGGCAAGACAGTCATCATTTAGTTAGTTAGTTAAAAGGCAGATATTCAGAGAGGAGGAGAGATGGAGAGGAAGATCTTCTGTCCGATGGTTCACTCCCTGAGCAGCCGCAACGGCTGGAGCTGAGACAATCCGAAGCCAGGAGCCAGGGACTTTTCCAGGTCCCCATGTGGGTGCAGAGTCCCAAGGCTTTTGGCCGTCCTCAACTGCTTTCCCAGGTCACAAGCAAGGAGCCGGATGGGAAGTGGAGCTGCCAGGATTAGAACCAGCACCCATATGGGATGCCTGTGAAAGCAAGGCAAGGACCTTAACCAATATGCTATCGCGCCGGGGCCCGACAGCCGTCATTTTAAACTGCCAATTTTATGATATAAACTCAAAAGCAATACTGTGTTTCATCTGGAAAGCTTGACTCAAAAAACATCAGTTTTAGTTTTGTTTGAAAACCACCTCACCTTGTTTTTGTCCAGGGCCAACTTCATACGCCTCTGCCATTTCTGATACCTGAGGAAAATGACTGGAATGCGTACACGAGCCTCCCAGAAGAATGGAGATTCAACACCTTGCAGACTGTGTTCCTCAGCGAGGGCTGGGGGCCGGCAGGTAAGATGCCTCGCTTTGTCTTTCAGGGAGACGGAGCTGCCTCTCCCAACACCCACACAGGTGGGTAGATTAAGGATGCTTTGTGCCACTTCTCCTCCTTTCCCAGTTCGGAGCGCCCCTGTCCTATGATCATTTAACCATTTGGTTAATTTGAACAGCATTCACCAAAAAAGTTTCAGGTGAGATTATGTTAAAAACAAGATGTTAATCTGAAGATAAATGGCTTGGATTGTTTCCAACCTTATCTTACAGTAAAAATTACATTGAACCATTACCGACATGTCCATGCTTCTATTTTCTCATATATAATATAAGGATATTGCACATATGTCAGGTCATGTTATAAAATATACATATGTGTTTATATACATTTGGATAATCTTGGCATTATTCACACATATGATCTTATTTTACTTTGAACAAGCTATCTAATGAAAATATAATTTTGTATTTTGAAATTTCCATAACATAAATTATACATGACAAAACGTTGCCTCGTGATATATTCTTCCAGCTTTATTGCCTTTTATAAAATTGTTTATGCCTTCTTAAAATTGATTTTATGTGAACTGATAGTTTTACTTGTTTCTCTTTGAAATGTTTCTACTAAAATAACGATGAATTAATTAATTTTGCACAAAAAAAAAAAAACTTAAACGAAAACTCTTAACTTGATTTCATTGCAATATCAGGTGCTGACACTGACCAAATTTAATAGCTATCATGATTGCAAGGTGGTTTCCTGTAGTCATAAATTGATTTAATTCAAGATACACAAATTATGTGAAGAAACTGACAGACGCAGTTAAATTAATTGATAAAATATATACTGAAGACATATTTCACTCACAGACTATGTGTGTTGGTTATTCAAATTTCCATAATGTGACCAAGTGTGTTCCCTTGAGTGCTCTTAAATTTGTATTAACCCTAGTTACCCTCTTTGGTCAAGATAATGGAACAGGGTTGAAGAAAACACTCAAGGTTTTCAACTCTGTTTGAACACCCTGACCGCATCCTATCAGCCAGACACACATCCTTTATCATTTAGATGAACCGAAGAAGATGACCCAGACCTGCTGACCTTGCAAGTGCCCACACATGCTCACCCTCCTAACACTGCTTATGCTAGTCAGTCTCAAAGAAATTTGCAACGCCATCGCTGTTTAACAATTAGCAAGATGAGCCCCATTTAAAATAGTTACCAAAAAATTGAATTCCTTGTGATGAATCAAACCCAGAATGTGAAATATTTCTTCAATAAAAATTGCAAAACTTTAGAGAAAATAAAAGACACACACACAGACACACACACACACACCTAAAAAAAATCTTTGTTGAAGGATCAGAGGAATTAATACAATCAGAAAACTATACTGACCCTCCCCTCAAAAATGTAGATTCCATAGGACCTTATTCCAAATATAAGGAAGTCTTCTCAGATCTAGAAAAACAGTATGCAAAATTTCATGTGGAAATACAAAGGACCCACAAGCAGATAAAGCATAAATAAAATCCAGGTTTGGGGCAATGCAATATCAGATTTCAAGATCTACTACAAGGCAGTTATATACAAAACAGTTTGATACAGCCACAAGAATCAGTAATTAATCCATGTGTATTCCACAATAAATATTTGACAAATGATCTAAATGGGGTGGGGGAAGAAATCACATCTCTTCATGCAAAAGTGTAAAATGAAATAATGGCCTTACACCCTACAAAACAACCGTCTCCCAGTGGATCAAGGACCTCAAAGGAAGATCTGGAATCATTAAATTAATGCTGGAAAACATAGAGGAAATGCTACAAGGCATTGGCATTGGCCAAGACTTCTTGGCTGAGGCCCAAGCCACTCAGGCAATTAAAGTAACCAATAGATAGAAGGCATTGCATCCACCGAAGACACTTCTGCACACAGAGGAACAGGCAATCAAAGGAAAAGGAGAATAGATTTTCAAATTATACAGTGCTGAATTAGCACCCTGTTTAATAAGGACCATAGGAAAATCAACAACAAAATAGTTCCAGCTAAGCAATGGCCAAAAGACGTGAACAGGCAGTATCCATCCACATTATGAAACACAAATGTCTAGCAGACATATAAAAGTTCAGGATTACTAACCAACAGGGAAAGGCAAATATGTCTACAATGCGATTTTACCTCACCCAAATAGGAGTGCCTATCATCCAAAAATTTTAAATTAACAACTAAGTTAGAAATGTACAGAAAACTGTGTAATGAGCTGTTGATGAGAATATAAACTAGCAAAACATTGTGAGAGACAGTCTGGAGATTCACCATAAGTCTGAAAATCACATCCTCTAGCCATCCAACTCCTGATAATCCATCAAAAGCAGAGGAAATCAGAGAATGAGTCATTTCTACCCAATGCTGATGTACATCAACTTATAACTAGACAAAACAAACGATACACATCTATGAAAGAATACTACTCAGCCATAAAAAAAATGCAATTCTACCATTTGCAGCAAAAAGGATGCAATTGTACACCATTATATTAAAAAAATAAGCCAAATCCAAAAAGACCAACATCATAAATTTGGTTTGTTTGGTTATAGTTAATATATAGAGTATAAGAAAATTAAAAAGCTAAGCAAACCCAAAAGTAATGTATAAGCTAAAGTAATAGACTTCCAGAAATCATTTACAATTATGAGTAATAATAATTTTCTTAAAGCACTTGATTGTTTTCACACTTTCAATTTTAGTAAAGCACAATATGCAAAATATGATTGAAGCATACGGATCTAAATATTTCTGATCAACTTTTGCAATCACGTAGCCACCCTGACATATTTTCATCACTCCAAAGTGTTCCCTTATATCTATTTATAACCAAACATTCAATCGTCATTATCATCATAAATGGATTGACTGCTGCAATCTAAAGATTCTAATTCTTCCCTTGTAGTTTAGGTTTTCCTAAAATGTTATGTTATGATTTTTAATTTATCCAATGTCATAATGTGAAAACAGCTCATTCCTTCTTAGCATTTTTGTAGTATTATGATGCATAAATTCATTAAGTGATTTTCCAAGAGCTCACAGAAAAATGTGGATTAAAAAAATGAAAGAAAAGAAAAAAAATATATACGGATTCCAAAAAATGTTATACCATGATTAACATAGCTCTATTTTCAGCAAATTTGGGGGATCTTCATACAATGGTTTAGTTGTTGATTAAACTGTTCTCATGTTTACTTTGCTTTCAAATTATGGTGATTATGAATAAAGCTATTCTAGGCATTTGAATAAGATTTTTATGTCAATTATACATTAACTAATTCTTCTATTAAAATTATTACAAGCTCTTTTCAAATCTTTCTCTTTTAAAAAACATAGCATGTTCATATAAAGATTATAGGGACACTGCTTATGATATAATTGATCTTGAGGATTCTGATAGTGCTATTTATATTGCAATTTATGGAGGTAACTTGAGATGTTAAATTGTTATACCAACAATATATGATAATTCTTTTTTTTTGAGCATCAACACTGAAAAATCATTGCCTTAAGTTTGAGAAAAAATATTATATATGTCTTTATTTTTGTATATATGAGATTACAAACTAATGGTCTTCCATAAAGTGCAACTTTCTAATAAATAATCTTTGGAATTATTCATGCAAATGTAGTCTAGAGAAAAGAAAACTGGGTTGAAACAAGAGAATTTCTTAAGCTGGCTCATTTAAGAGTTACTCCACTTTGCAGAATAAATGAAAAAAATGTTCTGTATTGAGACAACTGAAATGATTCAGGTTTGTTCAAAACATGAATTGTAACGAAAACATGTTGGAAGTGCTTTGTCTTGCATATACAGATGTCTGGGGCTGGCAGAATGGCTTAATTGGATAATCATCTCTTGCAAGCACAGGCATCCCAGGTGGGAGCCAGTTTGTGTCCTGGTTGCTCCACTTTCCACCTGGCTCTCTGCCATCCTCTCGGAAAGCAGAGGAGGATGGCCGTGAGCCTTGGGACCCTGCTTCTGTATGGGAAACCCAGACAAGACTGCTGGCTTCTAATTGACTTAGCCACAGCTATCACAGTCACTTGGGGTGTGAACCAATGGATGGAATATCTTTCTCTTATCTCTCCTTCTCTCCTTAAACCTTCCTTTCCAATAAAAATGAATAAATCTTTTAAAACTTACATAAAGTTCTGAGAGGCGGTCTTTAGCAATATAGTTAAGATGTTGTCAGGACACTTGCATGTTTTTTCAGAATCCCAGGGTCTGATTATTACTTGTGTTGTAGTTTAAACCTTGCTTCTACTTCTTACCCTGGAAAGTTGCAGTTGATGGCTCTAGCGTTTGAGTGCTTGACACCCATATGGGACACCTGGAATAAAGTTTAATGGCTTAGCTTCACCCCAGTCCAGAATTTGGACCTTTTTTATAATAGCAAGAAATTCTGGAATTTTTTTTTATTGTAGCAACTGTATAAATAAGAATTTCAGTGACAAACACAAACTGATATAATTTGTACATCTTCAAAATAATGGTCTCCACGTGTTACTCCATAAAATGCAAATTGATTGCCATTCTTGGTGAACTCATTGTATTTTATGAAAACATATATAAAATACTCTTATGATCACTCATTATTATAATTGCTAATGTCATATTATAAAATACTTGAAAATATGACAACAATTTTTCTCTTCTGGAATATAAAATCTTGAGCCAGAAGCTGCAGAATTTTCAATGGTCAAGAGGACCCACACAGCATTACTTAGCTACTTGATAAATGTCTGCTAAATGAATACATAAATTATTTATATTGCTGAAACTTCGCTGCCCTTCAATGTGTTTCAATAGAGAAATTGACCTCTAGGCACTTAAGTAAAATGAAATATAGTTGGTCCTGGACTTCAAAGAATGAACTATTTAAAAATTTGCCCCGTTAGTGTAAGTACATTGTTCCACTAGATTATTCTTAGACTTGTTTTCTTAGAAAAATATGAGGCACAGTGTATTCTAAACTTTTGAAAAGCTGTAACTGATTTATAAGCAGCTTATTAATTCAGATGTTGATTAGCAATTACTAACTTCTTTTAAAAAATGGCAATTTGAATAGAATCTTGATTCCAAAAAAAAAAAACTGTATAAAAGATGTTTTGAGTGTCAATGTGTCCTAAGTATAACTTGATGGCATTTTGGATGAACGTATCTAATTTTGATTCACAAGGAGAAAACATTAAGGTGATGCTTGGGAAGGCTGCCACTTTTCATATAACTCCTTGTCAAATGATCACTGAATAGTATCTATTTGACAAATGTACTTCAGCAATTGTGTGGAATATAAAGCTAAGGCATTATTTTTTAACTGGGAGATTGCGTTATAATTTTGGGAGCAGGCATGTGGAAACATACATTGAGCCTCACAACAAGAACCAAATACAGGGGAGGAACTTTAATCAGCTGTGCCTCCTTTGTGAATTTGTTCCAGTTGTGACCATGCATAGTTCCTCCTTAACCATGGATTAAAGCTATACAATGCTCATAGTAGGTGTGTATATGTATATATACATGTGTATATATATATATGTATATGCATAGTGTGTATATAAATATGCATATATATGCATGTACACAAATATTCATATATATTTAATATTCTGGTTATGCTGCAGATTTTTGCAAGCATTAAACAATTTAAATTATCTTATGTATTGCAGAGAGCTGGGTCAAGTAGCCCTAGAATGATTATATTTTGTTTTTTGATATCAGTAATTTTGTACTAAGAATGGATTCATTTCTTATAGACAACTGGAAAATATTATCCTAACCCACTGTTGATAGGAATGGTAAATTAGTACAAAAATTGTGGAAGACAGTATGGAAATTCTTCAGAAATCTGAAAATTGATTTATTATACGATCCAGCCATCCCCTCCTGGATGTTTATCAAATGAAATAAAACAAGTAGATGAATATGTTTTCTGCCAGCACGACCATGTTTTCTGCAGCCTAATTCACAGTAACTAAAATATAACATCCAAACAGTGTACTATGAGATAAGCTACAGTTTTCAATACAAGGTCCCATCCCAAAATGTGCTGAAAAATGGAATCACAGATTTATTCACTTCCCAAAACCCACAGCACATATTTTTCATGAACATTTTGAGGAGAAAACTGCAGGAAACTCTTAAACAAACAAAATATTATCACCTGAACGTTTTTACATGTTTGACCATAAGATGTCATTCATATACTCTGATATCAAAGAATACAATAATTATTGGGAAAATATTTATGAAGCATAACAGTGCTACATATGTTAAGTAAATCCACATTTTTAAAATCCTAGTGCATTGTCTCCTCTCTCTAAATCTTTCAAGTCAGTAAATAAATTTGAAAAATTCACTCACACACTTAATTAAAACATTGCTACCAGACAAACTTGTCTAATGATTACTTTCAAATTAATAATATGCATAGCATGAAGTTTGTGCAGGAGCAGTTACCCAAGTAGTGTTTGTTGATAAGTATATATTTATATCTAAAATCACTATACTGTCAATCCCAAATCCAACTTCCATTGAGTTTTTTTGGGAAAGCAGTTGAGGAAGGCCCAAAGCTTTGGAACGCTGCACCGCGGGGGAGACCTTTAAGAAGCTGCTAGCTACTTTATTGGCTCAGCTCCAGCCATTGCGGCTGCTTGGGGAGTGAATTATTGGACGGAAGATCTTCCTCTCTGCCTCTCCTCCTCTCTGTATATATGACTTTCCAATAAAAATGAATAAATATTAAAAAAAGAATAGCATATAATCTTTCCCATCATAATTTTCATTATATTGGCCTAAACCTGAGTAGGCACAAACCTCTAATTCAGAAAGAGATGAAGAAACTCTTCGGAAACTGACTCCTGAACTAAAAGTTAAAACAGAAGCAAAAATCATGAAGAAACATATGATGAATTCTTCCTCCAAGAAACAATGTGAGCAAAGACCAGTGAGAGGATCCTGGAGGGAGCAGGCATTTCAAGCAGTTGTGGATTTTATAGCACAAATGGAAGGCATGGTATAATGCCAGGAAATGCTGCAGTGTTAAGCAATTGGCAGGGCAATGGCAAAAAGCCCAATAAGAAGATTTATAAGTACAAACATTATGTTGTTGAAAATGACTTATGTTCACTTTTGTTTTTAACAAGTAAATTTCTCCTTTAAAAATGGATTTGAAAGACTGAATGTTAAGTCACAGGGAACAGTTCCAATTGTTCCAGTGAACAGAGCAAAATTTATGGTACAAACTATTACACACAGGTAGCCATTGTGGGATGCAGAAATATCCGTCTATGTAACTCATAACATACTCAATATTACATCATTCCCATGTCCCAGCCATGTTTCTTGTAACTAACATGACTCTACCTCTTTCTCAATCATCTTGAGACTGTCTTGTTCAGATTCCTGAATTCATGTGCTCTGTAATGAACCTGCATAGTCCGTCCACTTCGAAACTGGCCTCTCTATCTGACATGATTATTTTTGTAATTCACGCAAGTTGCGTGAATCATTGTCTTCAACTCTATGGCTGAGTACCAATTTAGTGTTTGTACATGCCTGTATGGAAATTTTGATGAATATTTGCCTACATAGATAGCTAGATAGATAGCAGGATAGATAGCTATTTGAGGTATTTCTCAAAAGGAGGTATTATTATCTAGGATAATGTGAAATTTCTTATATAATGTTTTGTATAGAGATAAGCAACAGGACAAAATGATCGTGTATCATTTAACATTCTCACAAGCAAGTGATGAAGTTAAAGTCACGTTAAAAGACTCCTAGAATTCTCCTGGTTTATTCTTTCTAGCAATAAGATAGCACTGGTTCATAGTTCAGTCTTTATTTTTTGATGGTTAAAATTCCAAGTGCCCATCCCTGTGCTGAGAACACAATATATAATCATCTCAATAGATAGGTAAGTGTTATAAATGCTTGTGTATTATTACTACTGAGGATAAGGCTTTTTTGTCCATTAATTGCTGAGTTGGCAAAATATTTACATTTGCAAATATTCTAAATACATTCTCCTGTTTTTTTTTTTTTTTTTTTTACATTTTGTGCTTATTTTTGTATTAATTTTTAGAAAATGCTTTTGGTGAGGTCTAATTGACTCTACTGCTTTCTTTTTGTAGTTAGTACTTAGTGAAGCCTTTCTAAAGAAATGTTTCCAGGAAAATTTGTAAATATATACTCCTAATGTTTGGTTTTTTTTAATCTTTTTTTAAAATTGGATAGTTACATAACAAAGGAGAGACACAGAGTGAAAGAGAGAGAGAGCAAGAGAGATGCTCCATCTGCCAACTTATCACCCAAATGGGTTCAAAAGCTGAGCCTGAGCCAATCCAAAGCCAGGGGCCAGGGACTTCTTCCAGATCTCCTACATGGGAGCAAGGGCCCAAGAACTTGAGGCATCCCTGCCGCTTGCCCAGATAATGACAAGGACTAAAATCTATACTCGTATAGGATGCTGACATCACAGGTAAAGGCCTGGCTTACCATACCACGTCACCAGAATCTCTCATAATTCTTAAACATTTGTACATTTTTTTTCTTTTTGTTATGCTCTAGGTAGGAAGAGGAACAGCCATTTTTTTTATAGTGAAGAATTTATAATTAACCCAGAACCATTTACAAAAGTCATTTCTGGGTGTGGGAACATAGTCAAGAAGTTTCAGCACCAGCTGGGACACTGACATGCCGCATCAGGGCGTGTGGATTCACCATGCAACTCCAGTGGTGCCAGACGACAGTGTCCTAGTAACAGACCCTAACAGGAAGCCTGATGGCTAAAGCATCTGGGTCCTCGCAATCCTCCTGGGAGATCTTGACGAAGCTCCAGGATCCCAACTACAATCTAGGCCTGCCCTGACTTCCGTGCCAGATGTCAATTCTTTCTGCCTCTTTCACTATTTCAAATTAATGATAAATAAATGAGATTAAAATAAACCCTTTACCATTCTTCATTAAAATTATTTTGTCAAAAAAGTGACTTACAGAAAGATCACAATGCACTTCTGCACAAATAAACTGCTGACCCGTTTATTTTTGGCAGTGGAGTGCCACGATTGCTGTGTCCACCGAGTTGTTGAATGCGAAACCTTTGCTCTTTGTGGTAAAACGGCAGGAGGTTCCTGAGACCTTATGGTCACATTTCATCAGTGAATCAATAAACATCTTGTTGTATGTCTATTTGTTTCAGCACATTTGATAAAATGCACATTGCTGAGTCATTGACACTGAGCTCACAACACACAGCAATGCACCTTGTGCCCTAAAGAAGGTTGGAAATTGTTACTGGCCCTGTAAGGGGCATGGTAGCCTTTTTGGATTTAAGACGACCAGACAGCTCTTTAGCACAAAACTTGAGGAACATTTTAAACAGACAGAAGTAAATAAATAAAACCATGAAAGCAGAACATTGTGTATCTTAAAAGTGAGACACTAAGTAGGGAGACCTTGAGTAGAAGGATTTACAGGGTGACGCATGAAACAAGAAAGCGAAGAATTCCCTTAGATGGTGTCTGGTCATGAACCGTGCATGGCTCAGGCGACTCGGAGGCACTGCTGCTCTGGGAAGGTCTGAGAGGGCACAGTGACGTGGGATTTGAATCACAGGTAAGACTGAGTGAGCCGTTACATTAATCACCGATGCAAGTCGGATCATGGCAGTGCCCAATCCTGGCAAAGTCTTGGCTGTCCGGTGGACGCTGGAATGTCACAACCAAAAACATGTCACACAGTCATAGGGATTCACTGCCATAGTCACAGGAAACACCAGCCTGTTGTTTGGAAAAGCGATATATTTACTTGTGAGTTTATCAAATTTAAGATTTCATAATACTAGACATAACTCCTGAAAATTAATGATGTAAATAAATTATGCACATTAGTGTGTGATTCTTTATCTCTTTTAATCTTAATTTTTCTAGCTTTGACCTTGTGGGTTTTAAAGTCATGACATACCTCTTTGTCTATGAAAAACTTTATAACCTATTGTTTCATATGTTTATTTGATTATCTAACTAAATGAATTGCTTATGGATGTGATATATACTAGCCCTTGCTGGGGGTTTTTATTTTGAAACAAAATGTGGTACACTGGGTACAAATATGGACTTTGAGGCTGAGATTGGTGCACATGGTGTGAAGTGCTGCTTGCGGTATCAGCATCCTATTTGGTATTGGACTAAAGTCCCAGCTGCTCCTCTTCCGATCCAGCTCCGATAATGTTCATAGGGAGAGGAGATGATCCATGTGTGTGTGTCTTCTCCTCTCTTTAACTCTTCCAAATGAAATAATCTGTGAGTACTCACAGTTTTATATTTTTTGACAGATTCCATTAGGACAAATCGCATATATATTAAATCTTGCTTTAAGTTTGCCATATGTCAATACATTTACTATAGGAACACTTTTCCTAATCAGATTTGTCTATATGAAGTTTTTTAAACTTTTGCTTGTAGAATTTTCAAATCTGTAACAGGTAAAATTAACATGCCCCAACATCATAATTTCCCTGAAATGTGTAACTGTCAATACTGTTTTCATTTGAACAGGGAGGGAAATTCACAATCTTTTTCCCCAAGATTTCTTTGCTTATTTGAAAAGCAAAGATAACAGAAAGAGTCAGAGACTCAGAGGGATAGCTTCTGTTCACTGATCCGGTTCCTAAGATCTCCCATGTGACTATCTAGATGCTAAGAACTTCTGTGACCCAACACTGTTCTCCCAGGACATTTTCTAGGTGAGCAGATCAGTAGCGGGACAGCCAGAACATCAAATTCATGACCGGATGGGAATGTTAGCCTGGCAGCAGTAGTTTCACTGCCAGAGCCACAGCACTAGCTTGGAAGTTTGCAAATACTAAACACTGTAAGTACATCTGCAATCTTTGCTGGTGAATAAAGTCATCTGTCCATCATCCCTAGAGTGAAAGGACGCTGGTCCTGTGTTGATAATGACAGTACGCATTTGGCTTTCAAAGACTGATGGCTTCAAATGGCAAAGGTCAGAGAAATGATTAGTTATACTGTGACTCTCAACATTCACTCTCCAGAATTACCGGATACAATTTTTTCTCAATCCTCTTCCCAGTGACTCAGTTCTGAAAATAACCTCGTCGTTTGGACAAGAAGTTTGTACACCAAATGGCCTCCATGGGTTACATCCTGCTTCCAGTGAGTTGAATGGCAGGAGTGCAGAGGCCAACAGTAATTTCTGAAGGCCTTAAGTCAGGGAGGTCAGAGCTTACACAGCAGGGGGCCGGCTGGAAGGCCTGCCTTGGCAGCTTTGTGTGATGTCTCGTGTAGTGAACACAGTAATGACATGTCTGAGGCCCTGGTGGTCCAGGAGAGCGAGCCCCACCCTCCAGGAGTCGCCCATCGCACAGGATGGAGTCAGATAAGTACTTGAAGCAGGCACGGGAGCAAAGCCCGGGCCCCTTTCCCAGCAATGCAGTGGAGAGATGCAGCCTGGGAGCCAGCATGGTGACTTGGTGACAGATGTGTTTGCTGCACTGCACACACCCTGGGTGAAGTCAGTCCTGGAGAAATGCTGACATATCAGCTGGCCTCAGCATGTGGCTGCAGGGGTCCACAGCTCAGGCTCCTTGGTCACCGCAAAGGACACTCATCCTCCAGGACGTTGCTTTCTCACTCTCATGGATATGTAACGTTTGCATTTCCATTTGCGTTTAAGGATGTTTAAAAGAAATAGAAAATATTGTCTATAATATTCTGAAATTATCTACTGCTTTTTTTTAAAAAAAATTGCCCATCCAAAACAAACAAACAACAAAAAACCTTGTCCATCTATATGATTAGCAATATGAGAGAGAGAGAGAGAGAGAGAGCGAGACCACCTTGCATTCGCCTCTGGTCCACTCCCTCAATGGCCACAACAGCTGAGACTGAGCCATGTAGAAGGATCTGGAACTCGAAGTCTCACACTGGCCTTGGGCCATCTTCTGCTACGTTAGCAGACCCATTTTCAGGGAGATGGATCAGAAGTGGATCAGTCAGGACAGGAACTGTTACCCATGTGGGCCGCTGGCTTTGCAGCGGGCATCTTAATCCACCTTTCCACCATGGCACCATGGCATTTGTTTTAAAGTGAACCACTGACATTTATTTAATTTAAAAATTTCCAATTTCTAGCATGTTAAAAAATATGTATAGGCTTAAGATTAAAAGTAGGGGTGATTTGCACATATAATACTTGCGATGATTTCTCTCCTGAAGATGTTGAATAGATTGTTCACTATTCTCTATCATTGCATGGTCCTAAAAAGGAGTATAAACTAATTTTACACTTTCATCTTCATGTCACTCAATTTGTCTTGCCTTATACGTTAACTACTTAGAAATTAAGAGATTTTATGTGTGGATATGCTGGAATTCACCATCTGAATCAAATTAGTGTTCCTTATAGCATTTCATATGAATGTTGAATGTAAATATTCTTTATGTATAGAAATGTATTTAAATTATACTTACTAAATACTTAATTATTTTAGCACTTCTTTTGTTGCAAAACTAATTATGCAGCTCTTAGGTTGTTCACTATTTTTAATCGCTTATAGTGTGTAACACTTTTAAACCTTTCACTCATTTCCATTCAATTTTACTTCCTTTTGTTTTCAAACTTCTGTCACCTATCACCTAAGTTCCTTCAAATGCATCTTTATTTCTCAAACAGGATGGACAAGAATCAACATCTACCTGTCCTGTGATTGATCATACTTTATAACTTTGGAAATAAATATAAGAAATTCTGAATTGAGAGATCACTCGGAAGAGAGTATCATCTTTATGAAGCATCAAACTGGTTCAATAGATAATCCCCTCCTTTGATATAAAATAATTATTCAGCTATTAAACCGAGGGGTCAGTGTACTAGAACAGTTATTTAAGCTACGGTCGTGAAGTCAACATCCCAGATCAGGGTTCAGTTCGGAGCCGTAGTTCCTTTTCCAACTTAGCTACCTGCTGGTATTATGTCTGGGAAGGCAGTAGATGATTGCACCTGTGGGTGGGTGTTGTTACTCACGTGGGAAATCCAACTGAATTTCTCAGTCCTGGCTTCACCTTTGCCCAGCTCAGACTGTTGTGGTTTGAATTGTGGAAGATTCTCTCTTGTTCTCTGTTTTTCCAACCCTTCCACTTTCATTCTGTCGATCTGCTTTTAAAATAATTAAGTACATTATTAGCAAAAAGAAATTTTTTTTACTCTCATCTGTAATGAGAGTATGACCCTTAATGCTATCTTACAGCTTGCCAATTTGGTACCTTCCTTTGCTGTACACATGGTCAGAAGTGGAAAACAGAGTCAACGGAGTTTTCTCTTACATTAACACAAAGTTGTGTAAATAAAGTTCTCATCATTGGCTGCAATCTTTAAAAACTTAAACTAACACTGAAAAAAAACCCACAAACTCAATTGCTTTATAGCTACAATGAGGGAAATACTTCACGATTAACCCAGTTCCAGTGCATGTGATATTCCCTTAAAATTTCAAATCATTGTTCCCTTAACTACCTAATTTTTGACATCTCCTTCAAGGAAGTAGCCTTAACCATCCAGGGAGTTTCACACAATATACTTCATACATTAAACTTATACTGACAAATTCTACTTTGAATTCCCCACATGTAAAGGCTAAGAGAAAGTCAACGAATAGGCATTTAACAACAATAAATAAGCGAGCTGCAAATCTTATATTTTTAAAATTGAAAGTAAATTTCACAGTGATTTCAACGCCGAATCACTTAGGGCAGATCAATGAAAAAAAAAAAAAACACGGACCCATAACAACAGAAGAAACAATTTCAAAATCTACTCAAATATCTTTTAATGAAGTAATCATCAGGAAAAAAAAATATTGTGTAAATCACAGAAATAATTACTGATCAAAACTGGCAAGGACTAGCACAAAGTACAATCAATTTGGTGCCAGTAAAATAAAGATGACAAGTTTTTCAATTTTCAAGGCAAAATAAGAAACCCATGGTACTTGACTACATTTATAATTCTCACTTTAGGTATTTCAAAACAATGGTTTCTCCAAAAGACATTTAATTTCTGAACATCTTTGAATATGATGATTACTGATAATTAAAACTTAAAGTAACCTTTAGTGCATACCATCTTTTCCTCCCAGCAGCATGCCATGCCTGCTGTCTGAGCACTTGCTCCGACTTGGCAGACACCCACTGACCACGGGTTCAGAGCTATGAGGAGGCAACGGGCCAGTTGTGTTTGTTTGCCTTTGGCTCAGCAGTCTGTTCCTGTGGGGAATTCAGCATGGAATACCTGGAGGAAGGTTAAGCTCATCTTGGTACAGAGATCTCGAATCTGAATTATTTACTACTACTAATAAAAAAAAGTTCATGAGTCTTTAAGAAAATGAAACATAACATGATTTGGAAAATGTTGTCTTAAAATAATCAAATTCTTATCCTGAGGCAAAGGGATGCATTAATTACTGAGGAGAATATGCTCATATAGGAAAAAGTTTACCTACAGATACCAGGATCGCGGATGGACACGTACTGGGTTCTGTGCCCTCATACATGCCGTGGTTCCATCATTTTTATAGGCATGGATCATCCGTTGCATTTTCATAAACAAAGGATATATGTTTTGTGTAAATGGCAGTTTTTATTTTACATGCAAGCATGGATACGTTTATTTTACATGCAAGCTGGAAGGACTGGAGGCAGTTGGAGGTGGGTTGAGGCGGCATCTGAATCATCTGACAGCAGCGGCTCAGCATCTCTGGGTTGCCAGTTGTATTTGGGACTTGCCAAGGAGCCAGATGCTTCACAGCTTTCCATCGTACAGTAATTGCTCTCCAAAGAGCAGCAACAGCAACAAAAGCACAAACACAAGGATATTGTGACCAAAAGCATTCCATTTTTATCTTTTACTTTTTATTGGGATATAAAGAGAAGCAAATCCTCAAATAATAATAAAAATAAACTTTGTGATATTTAACTTAAAGTACACACACACAAAAATGCTTCTTTCTACAGTCTATTCAACCACAGTAAGTAAAAGGAGAAGGAAGCAGAGTTGGATCCCAGTACCTTCTGTCTTTATTCCTGATAAGGTGACAGAGAGAAGAGTTAAGTGTTATCAGGAGTAAAAAGTTGCACCATTGTGTATTCAATAACAACATTTATGCCCTGAAAAAAAAAATAGAGCTGAAAGACAATCAACTTAGTAATGGGAACAATGATCTCTATAGTAGAGAGGGGATTAGAACGGAAACTATGATGCTGATCTTTTTCCAAGCATAAAGTTGTTCCAGTTACTTATGGTGTAGGTGAGAACTGTGGCCAGGGTGAGGAGTACTTGCCAGACCTAACCCTTGTCTTAGGGAGACATTGTGATATCACTGGCCAGTTCACCAATTCCACTTCTCAAAGCATTTCTCAACTTGCATCTCTCTCTCTCTCTCTCTCACTCACACACACACACACACACATACACACATACACATGCAGTTTACATATACTCCTTATTCATACTCATCATCACAGGACAGTGGCAAAAACTTCTCAAACTAATCACCTTCAACTGCCGAAGAGATATGTCTTGCATTTTGGAATTAATAGGATTTGCCAGACTTCCATGTAACAGTTTGGAAGGCAAAGCTTCCCCAAAGCCTAGCCTAACCTGAAAGTCTTACCGGAATGGCAGACCGGTTTAGGCTAGGCTGTAATGGAAGCTGGTACATGCCAAAGCTGGGTCTAGGAGAAGGCCTGGTGGCAGTTATTGGGGGTTCTCCTGGCTAGGCATGGCACCTGATGTGTACTTGGGGACCAGGTCTATAGCATGATAGCTTCATTGGGCTGAAGTACTTGTCAGCTGGAATGAGAGATGGGTCTCAGACAGAACTGATCAGGCAGTTGATCTACTGGTATGTGTGTTGGTTAGTTCAGATTACGGACCAAACCTGATTCTACACTGGCTGGCATACACAAGAGTCAGGTCTGAGGTTGCCCGGCTGGAACTTCTTGAGGAACTCCAAACCTTGACCACTGGACTAAGACCCTGCCCACAGGGACAATCACAGGGTGTGTAGCTTGGTTTTGGAGTAAAAGCATAGAGACTGGGCCTCGTCAGTTGCTGATGCCTATGTCCAGATGCACACAGGAGACAAAACAGTCTGCTCATCTAAGCCAGTAGGGGATGTCAACTGCCTCCTCAGAGGATGGAAAGCAGAACAAGTTGGATAATTCTCCTGACCAAGCTTTGCAGCATATTCTTGGATCTGTAGATGCGCTAAGGTAGACTGTTTCAACCAACAGACCTTAGATCTTAGAAAGATTTTCTCAACTTTGGAGCAATGAAACCAACAGCTGCTCAGAACTATCAAAACCACTCAAATAACACTCTTTAAAGACTTTTCCCAAAACTGGGGTCTCTAAGGCATGATCAAATTACTGTGCCTCATCCCAAGCTGCTGATGAAATGTGACAGCAAGGAGCATCCACCCCCCCCCCATCCCATGAATGCAGGAGAAAACAAAACAAAACAAAACCTGAAACATGTATCTACTGCCTTCCTCTGTACCTGAACCTCCCCAGTCTAATCACAGATCCATATGGGCATGCACCTCTCTTAACAATGGAAAGAGCATTTACAAATAACAATAAATAAATAAAAACCAGAGAACTGAGTGAGTCCTCCGATGCTGAACCAGCAGTGTTATGAGATGAAAGGTAAGTATTCTGTGAAGCCAACTTATGGGTAACTCAGTGACAGAAATATAACATGGAGCTATAGCCACCAGCACATAGAAACTGAAACAGAGAAAAAAACAGTGCAATAAACTGGAGACTATGTTGCTACTTCAGAGGTCTGCTTAATATGTTCACACTCACAGTTTTAGTGTCATTGCACAGAGAGATTGTATTGAAAAGACTCCTTTCACTAAGTATCTTTTCGTTTATCCTGTAAGAGAACTAAATAACTCAGGACTTTGGAGCAAATATTTGTATGCTACTAAAAATGTGTCTGCCATTCTACCATCAGTGCTGTGTCTTTTCATGTAATGTGGATGCATCGTTTAAACAAACATTACTTATTTATGCCAGACCTCTCTGAAGGACCATTATGTTGTATAACTCTTTGAGAATCAAAATGCTTGAAAAGCATCCTTTGGCTTAAAAATTTCCTTTTTTTCTTTCTTTCTTTTTTTTTTTAATCATTATTTCATTAAGAGCCAGCTTTACAGAGGAAAGAACAGGGAGGGAAAGATTTTTCCATTGACTAGTCTACTCCCTAAATGATCACAATGGGCTGGGAGCTTCCAGTATTCCACAGGGATTCAGCGGCTAGAGGCCTTGAACTTTCTTCTGCAAGCCTCCCAGGTGAATTATCCGGGAGTTGGAACAGAAGTAGAGCAGCTGCGACTTGAATCTGTTCTCTTCTGGAATGCTTGCCTGCAGACAGCTGAACCCACAGTGCCACATGTGTCTCTCCAAAGTATTTGATTAATTAATAGTGATTTTATTATATTAAATGATTTATAAATATTCTGACAGTGATTTTTATTATTTCCCAATTTCAGTATGTATATATGCTGCCACATATTTTTTAAATGTTTGAAGCCAAATGTCTCCAGATAGCTTTCGGGTTTTGTTTTATGAATCTAGTGTATAATCCCTTCTTTCTTAGTGGAAATTCATTTTCACAATTACATTACTAATTTTTCATTTCAAGTGGGTAATGATGATATTTTCTGTAATGATGTCTTGCATCCTCTACATTTTCTGTTGGTATTTCAAAGAGCACTTGGTAAGTCCAAATTTTGAAGCCAAAGCAGCTGTTCAGCAAATGTTTACAGACGCCAACAGGCTAGCGTGCTCTCCACAGGTTTGTGTAACAAATAACTGTAGAGTTGTTTCTGCATAAATGAGAAGTTCATGGCCAACTACAAAGCTTACATGTGTAACATAGCTCTGACACCGGAAAAAAAATGGCTCCAAATGTGCGTGTAAGGTGTGCATATAATGTGGCAGTCATAGTTGGACACAATGGAAAACACAGAACATTATCTGAATGGCCTAAGATAGTGGCTTCAGTTCAAAGCCATTCATTAACACTGTCCAAAGTCACTTCTTTAGAGTTCCTTTGAGACAAATATCATTTTCTGTTACTTCTTTTCTTTTCTCCCCTCTGCACAATAGATGACTATGTATAATCATGTTGTTTAGTTACTATGGAAATTGCATTGCATGTTTGAAGGTTTTCATAGTGAAACAAAATCCTATACCTGAAGATAAGACTATTAGAGAGAAAATCTGACAAACAGGCTATTTTTCTTTTGTCTGAGTAAAAGTTTAATTTCAATGGATAATTTGCTATTGGTATTAGCTCTATATCACAGACTTTCATCTGAACAAGCAAAAAAAATTGCTGTAGAAAAAAAAATTAATCTTTAGCAAATTTAGTATACACATGAGGTTTGTATTCTTGGTCAAGCTAAGGAATTCAACTTGCGTTTCCTGCTATTGGAAGTAAAGTGCTTTGCCAAGAAAAGGCTAATAACGCGTATAATACCAGTGCTACCTGCTTTGTTTGCTTGATTGCTTTTTATCAGTAGGGGTTTGTAACTGAAAGGCAGTAAATGGAATTGTAAACTTTGCACACCATTGTATGAAGAAAAATAATGATATGTTAGGACCTATATTTCAATGACATATTTTATTTTTATTGTTGTGGCTATGTACAAATGTCTTACAAGCATGAACATTCATGGCACCTGCTTCTAGAGCATTTAAAGTCCAAGTCTATGAACTTGTGCCTATAAAAACACCAAGTCTACTGATAAGTCAACTTACTGTGAATCAATTTTACTGAGCTCTTAACTTCATCAATCATGTTATTGCTTACGACACAGTAGGCGGCTTGAATATAGCCCGCGATTTGGTAATGCTGAGAAAATATCAAAAGGCAAATTATCTCCGAGTTCATAAGTTGATTTAAAGATCCAAATGGGTATAGATTTCCACAAAATTATCTTCAAAGATACTTAGTGGTGTTTCAGGTTCTTCAATATAGTGGTATTTCAGGCATTAACCAGAAGGGAGAATAACAAATCCACGGTGAAGTGCTGATGGGAGTTGTGATCTGTGAGTTGAGTGGAAGGCTGGGTCTGTGGCAGAGGGACCAACAGGCTGAGGCAAAAGAAGAGTGGAAGAAGAAATCATATTTGAGGAAAAGGGTAGAGCAAATATGAAAGGGAACAATAATAAAAAAGGAGTAGAAACAGCCTTCAAGCACCATTCATTGTTATAAAACATTTTCATTGTTTTCTGTAAGTTCATATACAATTTGTGGGGTTTTTTTGCTTGTTAGTTTTTAGTTTTTTCTTCTGTTCTCTATATTATCTGGCAATTTCCTAGCCTACTACAAAGCCACAACATGTAGAAAGTTAAAGGAAATTCATGCTTGTGGCTGACCACGAATTTCGACATGTTGATTAAAACAAAAGTAACCACTATTTGACGCGTTATGTTGGTTATTTATGAGAAAATATGTGCTGAGTCATATGGGCTATGTTCTTTCATAGGTAAAGCAGATAATCAAATCTGTACGATACATTTTCAAATAGTCTTTCAATTTAGGTAAAGAAACAGGTAAACTGGAATGAGAAAGATGCTTGATTTCTTCTTCTGCTATGGAACACATGACAGACAAACAGATGCCCTCCTGTTATACACACCACTTTCACTATTAAACCAGCAATGCTCAGTAACTGTTGCTTGAAAGAATATAGCGTACAGGCTTTTTTTTTTCTTTCTTGAAAGAATATAGAGAACAAAGATTTAGGCATTTTTTTTTCTTTCCACACTCAACCAAGATACAGCCAAACATTTTTGATGAATACACAAAAATCCCCATTAGTGGCATACTTAAATTACACTTTAAAAACATATAGATCTGCTAGTATTACTACATGATTGTAAGTATTGCGTTAACCATTGCTTTTTTGCCTTATATTTCTTTGCAACTACTGAAGGTGCTGTCGGCAATAAATAGGTAGACCACTTTTGTTCCTGAGGATGGGAGTTTTATTTAATACAGATGGAAAGTAATTATGATCAATGTGAATTTCCAAGCACAGATTGTGCAAGCTACTGGTGCTGGCAGTGTGTTTCGTGTGTATGGATGTCCGTGTGCCAAATGTTGTATCTATTAGCCCAGACGCATCAGCAGGATGACATATCAGCTGAAAAGGAGTACACAGAAATTCAGCAATAAGCTGCAAAATCAGTATGCACATCAAAAAAAACAGTCAAAAATGATTTGATGCAATATTTGCATGCATTTAAATTTTATATGTGAATGCACCTAGAAATTCAAAATCCTTAGCAACTCAACCATTAAATTTCTTTCCTTTTTAAATCTTGTTTTGCACAAATTTCCCAGCGTTTTGAGACATTCAAAATCTAGAATTATACAAATCTGGACTTTTGTGAAATACTGAAACCATGTGAAGTATCTGACACATAACATATGTAAAACTTGGTCTCTACATAATAACACGCTTGTCCATGGCATGAGGGGCTGCTGATCCAATGCTCCACCTCAGATATGCAACATTGATTGCCACTAAAGCGAACTCGAAGTTCCACACAGTTCAGCGTGGGAAAGAACTTCAGAAAGTGTGTGCCTCGTTAAATAGAAAGGAATGTATTTTGTACAAGATAGTTGCAATCTATTAAAGTGTTTTCATAGTATGCTTTCTCAACAAACTTCTTGAAGTCTCCGTAAAGATTGTTTTAAACAAATGCCTTCTATAAACATGCATCTTGCATTTTAACTTTGATGATGCTTTTGGCTGAACATAAATCTTGCAGTCAATAATTTATATTTGCAGTTTATTTTCATTTTATGTTTTTAATAAACCAAAATTGTCCCTGGCATGAAAATTTTAAAATGTGCCACGATATCTTAGAAAAATAACTTGTTTTTACAAATGAAATAGCTTATATTAATTGATTTTGTTGATGGTTGATGTATGATCTGCATTTCAAATATTCTAGAAGATTCAAATTTCACACCAGAATGCATTACTTTTCTTTAAAAATATTTAGCTTTAGCTGTAAATGTGAACTAATACTATACTTGATTACATTCAACTTTGACACTGCACCTTGCTTTATTTATTTTGATTTTTACAAAACTGTTTTTGAAGGAACACAGAGTCAGAGTTTGAGGGAGAAAAAGAGTAGAAAAAGGGAAAAGGTGTGAGCCCATGGACTGCTTCACTCCTTCAATGCTGCCAATAATTGGGATTTTACTCATATGGGCTAGGAACTCAAAGTGTCCCCTGAAGATGGCAGAATCCATGTTTTTTTGAGCCTTCACAGGAGGCTCCCAGTGTCTACATTAATAGGACACTGGACATAGGGGTCAGCGCCAAATAGCAAACCTAGGCAAAGAGGACAGGGCTTACTCAATAAGCTTAACATGCACCCCATCTTAGAGCTTTCAGAACATTTCACATTGTTGCTATGAAGTTCCTGCACATTTCTGTTAACTAAATATTTTATAGTTTTGTTATTCTTGTTAAATATTGCTTTATAAACATGACTATATTTTTTATGAATCAGTAAAAATGCAATTTATTATTCATGCCAACATAAGCAAACATGCAAACTTACTCAAAATTCTAAACTCCAATAAATGCAGTCTCTCCATAGGTAGATTTCAAGAGTTTTTTTTAATATTAATATTAATATTCATGTTATTAGTTAGTAACAAGAGTTTGGTTTTTCCTATCAAGGTTTTTTTTTTTTTTTCCTTGTGTACCTCAGAGCTTTCTGTGCTTTTCTGGACATGATGTGTTCTTAATAGTCTTTTTTTTTTTATCTTACTGCTGATTTAAAAGAAATATCTTCAGCATTTTATAACAGGCAGTTATACTTACTATTTTTTAACAAATACAGTTATAATATAGAATTTTGCACCCATTTCTAGTTTTTTATTTTTTAAGTTTTCATTTGATCATACATTTTAATTAATTGTTTTTCAACATAAATTCAGATTAGAATATAGATTTTTCCTTTATAATAAGTTGGAGAGATGAATATATTTATGAATTTTTAATACGAAGCCACCTCCAAATTCCAAGAATATATCCAGATATATAGAATATACGTCACTCGTCAAAAAGGAAATCTACATCATTTCTGCTTTGATTTGGTTTGCATTTATTTGATGTCTCTTCATTTGTTTGGCTTGCATAACGATCATAAAATAATGCGCATGATTTGTTAGATTCCTCTTTTAGTGTTGCTAAATATTCTATTTTGAGAGATTTTTCCATTGTATTACTACATTGTAATGGTTGTTAGCATTCACATTTTCGTAATGCAAATTGACTTCTCCATTTAGGTGGGATCTTTAATGTGTGCTCTTTACATTTTCTAAGTTTTCCAGTTTTTGTGATGTCCCCACCCTCTTGCGATCAGTCTAGACAAAGTTCTTCGTCATTGATCGCTCAGTTCTTCCATGTCTCCTTGAAAATACTGTGATTATTTGCTCTATTTCCAGCGTCATAAATATCAAAGCTTTCACTATACGACAATAGGAATATCAGAGTCTAATTGAAACATGGAAGCACTCTGTACCGGGCTTTGTGCCTTTCAAAAGTTCCCTTGTATTCAATAAGTTCTGAGATTCACGGTTGAAATGTCAGTCTAGTGCTCTTCCCTTCTGTGCAGGATGTTGTACTCTCCAGTTTATACACACATCTTATCTCGTTTCCTTCATTTTATCCAGTGTTTGCTTATTTAAATTTGACTTATTTTGTTGGCTCAAGAATATTTACCAAGAAATATACTGTTTTCCTGTACTAGTGTAAAGCTAATCTTCAAAGTCGAGAATTGAATTGGGTTGTGTTGTCTCACCATGGGTTAGGTCATCTCCCTTAGCCCCAGAACCTGATATGAGCAGTCGCTGAGTCCCAGCGGACCCACTTCTGAAGCAGCTCCTGGCTAACGTGCCTGGAAAAGCAGCTGAGGATCAGTCAAGTGCTTAGGATCCTGCCACCCACATAGCAGACCAGGGGAATGTTTCTGGCTATGGAATTCACCTTGGCTCAGCCCTGAGTATTGTTGTAATTTCGGGGATTAAATCAGTGGGCGGAAGCCCTCTCTTCATCTGTCTCTCCTCTATTGACGATTCTGCATTTTGTTTTCAAGAGTTCACATACAGAAATCAAGTTTACACAAGACACCAGAAATCTTTGGAGATCAGGAAATAATTATAAGTGAGACTAACATGAAAACTTTAGAAAGAGATCATAACTGGGATGGGAGGGGAAGTGGATGGAGAATAAGAGAAACATAGCTTGCATGATGGCTCCATCCAGGCAGTATGGATCTGGGGTCACAGTGGTTATGTTTCAGCCTGCAATCATGAACCCACTCCTCTGCGTACAGACTGGGAAAGGACAGATTCGTTTGCAACTCTTGCCAGCTTTCATATGTATAGTTTCTGGAACTCTCATGCAAGTGTCATGTATCTGTTAAATTAAGTGTATTTCAAATTAGTTGCAGTTAGATTTTTATTTTTTTAATAGAGTCATTTGAACTACTACTGTTATGTTAAAATTGGAATTCACGCTTGCTGTTCCACATCATTCAATTTATATTTAACTATTAAAATACAAATATCCAAAAGTATATTCAAATATTTAATGATACGTCCCTGAAATATTTTCGTGAGCTAACTAATGTCAACTTACGATTATACAATAAATAGTCATTGATCTTTGGTTAATGGATTCTGGAGTCATGAAAAACAAATGCTAGCTTAAATACAACGAGAATTAAACCTAGAGTCTTTCTCTTTAACTCACTTAATTCATTTAATTTTAGCGCATACTCTCCCACTCAGTATGTGGAGATTTGCAAATTACTTCACTTCCAAGGGTTCTCAGTTTTCTCAGATAAAAGAAATGAGTTCAACCAGATGATCTTTAAAAGTCATTCCACATCTGAAATTCTGTGATTTAATAAGAATAAATTAAACTCGAATCTTTGATGATTAAAGTTTAATTTAAATCTTGAAATCCATGAGATTTTTGCAGTTTCCATATTTAGCATAAAATAATATTCTTCTACATCTTCAGATCTAGACGATGTCCCACATGACCTGAAGAAGTTTCAGTGAAATAATTACTTTTGAATATCTAATTGCCTGGTAATTCTGAAGAGCGGTTGTGATATTAAGGAAACTACCCTGCCAAATTCCGATAAATATTAAAAGACCCTAATAATTATAGTGCTAGGATATTTTTAAGGCTTTATAAATTAATCAATGGATCAGAATGCTAAATCTGTAATTCATGCTTTCGTGAGTTAATTATGACAATTGAAGCATTGTATTTGAGTTAGAAAACACAGGTATTTAAAAAACGTTAATGAAATTTCGAGAGGGAACAAACTCAGTCTAGGTGGACTCAATACCCATCTAAACATCCTTATTTCAATTCTTTTAGAGTTACAAGGTACTTTTCCTACATGACAGGAAATTTTCAAGGACTAACAATACGGCTTGTGCGTACTCGATAGGAGATGGAGACACCTGGTGTGGAGACTGACTCACCATACACGTTGTTCCTTCCCCACCTTGCCTGTAGGAATCTGGAATTGTTCTCCAGTGCTGAGTCATCAGCTTTCTGATTGCGCAATGGTGATGTTAGTGAGACGGACTATTTAAGAGAAAAGCTAGACAATTAAAGAAGACAATATTAAAATAGCAAAATATCATTTATTTTTGGTAGAAATTTTATTGGAGGCACCTCATATACTTCTCTGTTGAAATGGACAACATTTGGGGAGGAATACAAGTGTTAGAGAAAGAGGGATGTTGGGAGATTTTCATGTTCATGTGGCCTCAAATATATATTCCTATGTCTTGAAGATACCTACAAGGTCAATTATGGTACTCATTACTTAGGAAATTCAATATAGTGACTGCTTTGAGGCTTGAGAGAGGTTAGGACCAACAGCTCTTGATACAACTGAAAAGAGATGAACAGCATTAATTTGCATAAGGATGAAGTGCTTAGCATACAGAGGCAACAATGTATATATCAGGTAATTAACCCCAGTTTAGCAGTATAAATGGAGCCACACATAAAGTGGCATCTTTACTAAATTGCTCTGATTATAAAGATCTATCGGGTTACTGCAACAAAAGGGACGTTTCCTTATAACACTTTTTAAACCAGCTAAGATACGCGGATGCCTGAGCACTATGGAAAAAGAACCGAAAACATTTGGCAAGGTAACAAAGTGGAAGCTAGGTCAAGGTCGGTTGTCAGCGTTTTCTGAGAGCCTGTAACCAAGGTTGTAAGAGTGGAAAGACAATGTGTGGGGAAGGAGAGATGACCTATGAGTATGTAAGTTTTCAGAATTTCGATTTTCTGTGTGCTAACAAAGTGTTAAGTAGTATGGCCAAGACTGTTTAAGTTGAAGCTAAAAGGAAAAAAATATATATATCTGAAACCCAACAGGCAAGGCCAAGCATCTGAGAGGATGCTTGCCGATGGTTTCAATGTACCATCTTCTGCGTCATCAATAAATCGGAGCATTTGTGCTACACGACAGACTTCAAATTCATTGCATGCATCTAAAGGGATTGCCCTTACCACGCGGATTATGAATCTTCAAAGGATTCTAAAACTGTAAGGACAATGACAAAGATAAGAAGACAGGGATAACCTGTGGGTTTGACTTAGCACATTTGCTTTGGTGAAGGAAGGCTCCAGCGCCACGTGGACGGTGTCACTAAGCATCCGATTGCTTTACTGAGACGCAGACTCTAAATTCCATTTCACCTTTTTCTAAAAGTAGCTGAGAAGGTCAAAGGGCGAATCTTTGAAAGAAAAGGGTTTAAAGTAAAAGTGAGCTAAAACATTTGTTGATCATGAAAAGTGCTTTTAAAGTTACATTCTAAAAGAATGGCTTCTATTTGAGCCATCAAAGGAGAAAAACACGGACACTTTTATTTTAATCACATTCTAGTTAAAGTATGAAAAAAGACTGTTTTTTTTAAAACGTGGCCTTTCTATTTAAACGAACTTCACATGGAAAGCTTTTCTTGTTTCTTTTTATGCCTTCTTGTATCTCTCAAAGATGATTCCTAATGAATTGCCAGATACAGGGATGAGAACGGAATTTATAGGCCAACGTTATCTTTTCCAGTCAAATGCCACAGACAAGAACAGCAACAAATCAAAGTTAACTTGTAATTGAAGCTGAATATTACGAAAATAATTTAGTTTGAAAGAACCTTGACATGATCAGAGATGAATTAACTCGATTCTTCTTTGTTATTTAAAATTTTATTTTTAATCATTGGATAGAAGAAAAGCCGAGGAAGGCCAGACAGGAGGAGGATCTATTTCATGTTCTTTCTAAAACTCAGAGAATAAAGTAGCTTTTGAAGATGAATTAAAATGTGTTTCAGGAAGCCATTAAAAGAACTGGGAAAGTTCGAAGGCAGTTGTTATGTTGTGAACTGCTAATACAATGTGATGCAAGGCTGCATAAATTAAAAACAAAATACATTTATCCAGTTTTCTAGTACTTTAATGTTCTTCGTCTAACCAACCAAAAACATTTCTCTCAGTTTCTATTTCTAAATATTAGTTCTAGGAGTTATATTTATGTGAAATTGGGAAAATTAAGCTCAGAACTTTGCCAATAACCCACTTTTTACAAATGTGAAATCTCACACACATTAATTCATCCCCTTTGCTATATTAGAGCTATATTTAATACTACTGAACTTTTCTTTGTTAGCATAATCATTTACTATATTGAAAGATTGTTTTTTAATTTTATTTTTTATTGGAAAGGTGGATATCCAGAGAGGAGGAGAGACAGAGAGGAAGATCTTCTGTCTGATGGTTCACTCCCCAAGCAGCTGCAACGGCTGGAGCTGAGCCAATCCGAAGCCAGGAGCCTGGAACTCTTCAGGGTCTCCCACATACGGGTGCAGGGTCCCAAGACTTTGGGCCGTCCTCCACTGCTTTCCCAGGTCACAAGCATGGAAGTGGATGGGAAACAGGGCCGCTGGGATTAGAACCGGAGCCCATATGGGAGCCAGGTGCTTTCCAGACAAGGACGTTAACTACTATGCTATCACGCCAGGCCCAATTTGTTTTTACTTTTAAATTAAAAAAAAAGTGACTTAAATTCTGAGTATAAAAGCAGATGCTAGCCAATTGGAAATAGCACATTTTCTTCACATTTTTTTGTACTCATGTATCTTGACCTTGAACATAGCAGAATCAGTTCCTTTAGTCTTGGCCTCCAACACTGCTCTTACATTGGCAGTCTGCTCTACCTGTCCGGGCAGTAGTCAATGATGCTAGTAACAAATAGAAAATCTCATATTAATAATTGAATGCAGCTGAGGTATTCTGGAGCACAGATTCATTACTAAGAAGAAAAATAATCTTGATTATTGGAAAGCTTCATCGGTGTGATTAATGTTCTCTCTGTGTAGTGGTACTTTCTGAGGAAAAGCAACAACAGAAATGCTCATCTAATATGCATGAGGGTGTTGCTGTGTTTGTGCTTGGAATCATTAAGTTAGGGAACAACAGAAGAAATGAAGCTTTAAAAAATGTTATTGAAAATATTGCGGTTGTCATCCGGGAGTCTCTGTATAAATTGAAGGCCATGATTTTAATGGACATTTTATGAACTGGAAAGTGAAGGGTTGGAAACTAAAATTATGACTGAAATAAGCCACTGAAAGGCAGGACGAATTGGTTGATTAATTAAAACATCGATGGTGTGGACACTATTTGGCATATCAAATTGCTCATCACAGAGATTAGGAATCTGAATATCTATTACTGAGGCTCTGTGCTGCTTTCAAGATGAAACAGGGAAAATAAAATAATGGAAGGAAAGGAAAAACGAAACATTCTCGCAAGTATGAAGTTAGAAGCAAAATCTCTTCAGTTGCTTTATTATCTCCAGAACAGGTACACAAAGAACAAATCAGCAGAGAAAATCTCAACTCTGCTGTTTGAATGTCTAGCCAAATCGACAGAGAAAACAAAATATAAATATTCCCTTACTTAAAAAAAAAATCGGATCTTTTAATATTTGCTAAATATTTGAATCGCCTGAACAATTTAGGAATGCCGGACCCGGCGCAATAGTGTAGCAGTTAAGGTCCTCGCCTTGAACGCACACATCAATAAGGAGTGACATATTAGATATATTGAAATTCTGTGGTAAAAATAATTCAGTCAAATTATTACAAATAATGATACTATAATTCAGAATTAAATTTTCTGATTTTTTTTTTTAATTTCCACCTGATTCTAATTTTCTCCTTTTCTTCCTCTTTCTATTTATACCTCATTGTGGTTTTCTGGTTTTTATGTTTCATGCTGTTGTGGACACAGTGATGTGGCAAGCAGTACCAAAAATGTGTATGTTCCCTCGATGTGTTCTAAACTAGAAAGTAAGTTACCAGGGAATGTACGGAGTCCATATAATCATTTTCTAAATTATTAAAGCAGTAATTAATGGAAAAGTCAATGGATGTCTTATGAGAAAACTACAACATCCTTTATTTTCCATAAAAGATTCAGCAGCTAATGTATCTCTATCTATCTATCTATCTATCTATCTAAATGTGTGTGTATCAAGAATTATAAATGGATTTTATTTTACATATCCTCAAATTTATCAAAAGATCATAATATGTAATTCAAAGTTCATCACTGAATAACATCCTAATACACTAAAAAGATACTGAATTTATGAAGGAACAGAAGGAGTTAGTGATGTGAGATTCCTTGAATTGTTTTAAAACAGCATATGTCAGGAAGTATTCCTGTTTATCAACTATTACTCCAATACAGTAGCAGAATTCAAGTCACCTAAAGGTAATACGTAGCCTATTTTGTAACAGAAACCTAACTTCTTCTGTTTTCATGGAATACCCTTGTTGATCTACGTATTGCTGTGTATTCTAAACATCGGAATGTTTTCGAGAGCTTGCACACAGAACAAGATCAACTGGCATTTTTTTAAAGGTTATTTCAGTCTGTTTGCTGGGAACTTCATAATCTCACAGTCTTCCATTCAAGCTCAATTGAGGAATACTTGCATTCCTGAATAGATAAGCAGTGTGGGCAGTTACCACCATAGCAGCGAGTTATGTCTGATACTTTGATTTGCATGTAACACACAAAATACTCTTCAAGCTTATTCAGAGTAGCTGTTTCGTAGCAGAGATGCCATTGGAACTCTAAGAATATACTGAAAAGACTTCAGTGAAACTGAAAGTTCACGGAGTTCTTTTCTCTGGCAATGATAATGAAAAGCTCAGTGTCTCTAAAGAAAAAAGACTAGGCTCTTTCAATATGTAAGTGGGAGAACTCAACATCAATATTGTGTTAACTCCTACGCCTTTTTTTTAAACACATTTTTAATTTTGTGATCTTCTTTTTCTGCCAAACTGTGTTAGTTTTATTTTTTATAAATTGTCCCTGGATGGAAAGAAAAAAAAAATCAAGTGCATGGCTAAATATGTGGGAATGATACCAAATATCAAACATATTTGTTCTTGTTTTCTTTTTGCAGTCAGGGGCTTTTGCTTTGAGATGGTCAGCTGAAGAGCGCACGTGATATGTTTTGTGCACAAAGCACAGATAGACAGGTGCATGCTGTGGGCAGAACACTGGATGCCTTCAAAATTGCTGCATCTTTCAGAGGATCATCCTGTTTGCTCTCTGATAATAACTTGTTCCAACTCACATCATCATGGTTGACTGCATCGTATCACACTGTTGGATGAGGAAAGCAAAGCTTAGAAGTATTTGTGAAGAATTTCTTGATTATTCACAAGTTAACTCCTGATTGAAATAGGCTGCAGCAAAACACCAAGTTCATCCCAGTGTACAGTGAAAGCACTGAAGTGTGGCTCAGCAAATTGACCTTCAGAGATTATTACGACCTTCACAATGGCACTAGCATCAGTGATACGTTTTTTGTTTATTAATGGAATGTAATATCAACCTCTGAAAAGTAGGGGACATTGAGTTTATTTCTTTGCTAATTTTCCTAAAAGGATAGAAAGAACCGATATTTGTAGATATTATAGTTAGTGCAGGAAAATAAAATATTCAATCTTATTTTAACTTTTATTTATATAGACCTCTATTCTTAAAAGGACAGCATTATGCGGAAAGAAACAAGCTCATGTTCCAGGTTTGTTCTTTGTAAATATTCTATGAAATTTATTTATGGAACGTTAGGCTCTAGTTAAGTATTTCAAAGTTTCTTCTTCTCCTATTGAGATTATGCTAACTTTTTAAAAAATTTTTAAAGGCGCTTCTTAATTTATTTTAGGCTCTGGGAGTCCCTGCTGCTTTCCCCATAATTGATTCCCCCTAGTTTATTACAATAATTTGGTCCTTAAGAAAATAGTCATAAATCCATCATTTTGTATACATATTCACTTTCAAAACATCGAAGTGATTGCATTTCAGAGTATAGAGGTATCTGATCAGTCACACTGGCACTAAACTCACATTCATGTTGGAAGCCTTTAACTTCTATGTATTTGCCATGTTCAATAGGAGGCTTTGAATAAAACGATTGTATTTTATTAGCAGACTATTTAGTTTGAGTTCACATAGTCATGATTTTTATGATGAGGATATATTATACTTACCCTCAAGCATTTTTTAAAAATAATTTTAAATTATTTATTTTAAATGAAGGAGACAGTGTTGAGAGAGACTGTGTTAGAAAGACAAAGAGAGAGGAGAGAGAGACTTTTCAATTTACTGTTCACTCCCTCAACGGTTTCAACAACTCCAGCTTGTACAACGTGAAGTTAGAACCCATAGCTCCATTGAATCCTCGTGTCGGCATCGGGGGTCCAAACAATTCTGACCATTAGCTGCTTCTTTCCAAGGAACGTTTGCATAGAGCTGGATCTTCCATGGATCAGTCAAGACTCAAACATCCGCTTTACAAAGGTCGTGGTAGTGGCAGCTTAGCTTGCTGTGCTGCCACGCAGAACCCTCTCCTAACATTTTTAAGGCAATACCACATCACTATCATATGATATAATAGATGTTTTGAATTTATGTCCTGCATGCAACTGAAATTTTGTGTCCTTTGAGCAGTGTCCCACAACAGTCTCTCGTCTCCATTCGCTGGTAACAGCTACTCTACTCAAGTTCTATGCAATCAACTTTAGATTCCACAATTAAATGACACCTTGAAGCGTCTTTTGTGTATGAAGCAATTCAAAGCTGAAAGTACACCATGATTGCACAGAATGGCAGTTTTGTCACTATCTTTTGTTTTTTTTTTTTGTCCTAATTTGAAAAGTGAATACAAATTTTTATCACTTCAAGAAATCCAATAACTCAAATATCATGTAAAAGATCATGTGTCCGAAGTATTCATTAGATAGCATCTATTATAAAGTTTATAATTCTTGTCTGATGGAAAATATTTGGACACATATGAATCTGCAAAAGCTTCATTTATTTAACCTAACTTTTTAAATGGAGATGTTTAATATTAATGCATTTTTTACACCAATGTGAATTAACATTTGGAGTAGAAATTTACATATTCTTTCAAATATTGAGTTCTATGCTTTTGAACAAGGAATGACATGTTTAAAAGAGACTTCATATAATTAAAGAGTTCACATCTTAACTAAAAATACCTTCTAATATTGGAAGTAAGTTAACTGACAAATCATCCCACATCCCACCGTGTTCTTGTATCTCCGACTATATTCTTGTCTTAGGCAGGTCTGTGTTTGATGAACTAATTTGTAGCGTCCATTTTCCAATTTATTTGATTATATTATATTATTGCTCCCAATAAGGAGGAAGAAATACCACTTTACATGTTTGATATCTTCAAACGTGTGGAGACAGTCACTGTTATGTAAGTCAACTTTACAGCTGCTTTACTCTTTAAGAAACTGCATGTGTTCTATCCCAAATCATGGAGAAATGTCATAAAAAACATGATTTTTAATATTACTGTTCGTGTAAGAACACGATCCTTACCGTTGACTGCTGGCATAATTTAGCTGTGACTGTTGCCTTTCTCTGACTACTCCAATTGATGAGTGGTGGTGGTTTGATCTGAATCATCTTGGTGATTTCACTTTTAGTTCAGGTTGGTTTAAGACATCAGATTTACTTTTAATCTCCATAAAGTATAAAATTGCTCAAAATAGATACTTCCAGATCAAAATAAAATGTCTAATTTCAACTAAATTCACAACCTAAATTTTAGACTGAACAAAAATTCAGCATATTATGTTCGGGAAGAATATTCCTAACCTGGATTGTAGAGTGTGCTTCAACAATGGGAAAAACATTTTTTCGTTTTATGAATAGCTAAAAGAATGTAACAATAGCCATACGATGAACAGAGAATACTGAATTAGTAATTTAGAACTTAGATTTAAAAAATCACTTGTTTGATTATGTGCAGTGCAATATCATGTTCCAAACATCATGTTGTTGATGTGTATTGTTTGAGAACCCGTGTTTCCTTAAATTCTGTGCTATCCTCTAGCAATATAAATGGCATAGCAAAATATACCTTAATTGGAAGGAGCTGATAGATAAAAAGTAGAAAAAAATTTTTTTAAATATAATCAAAATTAAATCGTCCTCAAATTCCATATCCAGCAAAAATGGAAAAGAAAATGATATTTAAGGAAACTATTCAAAATGGAACTCTATCAGAAGTTATATGTAAAATATTTGCAACTACTATAACCTATGTAGAAGAAAAGAATTTTACCTATACGGAGAAGCTAGTAAAAATAAATACTTGATTTTTCAAAACTAAGCATAAGAAAATAATTGCTAGGCTCATTAATGTAAGAGAAATGATTATTCAAGGAAAAGATCATTATCAAAGATTGTTCTTTTTAATTAATAAATTCAAATATGGCTTTCAGAGCCTCTGATCTCATTTTATCATCTATGCATTTATTCAAAGAACACATGTACAGTGCAATTTAATTTCATAGTACATTGGAGCTGTTAAGACAAATATTCAGATTTTGTCCTATTCTAATGCATGTTAAAAGTTAAAGTTATTACTGGTAAGCAGTAATTAAATCTTCTTAATTTAATTAAACTATAGTAACTTCTGCTACATGGAGACAGTTCCAGCAGTCATTGAAAACGCATGTGGTGATGATTTTCACAGTTTTAAGGAAACATTATGCTGCAAATATGATTCATTACATTGCGGAATAACTGAAGGATAATGGTTCTTGAGTCTTGAATTAAAATACTCTACAAGATGATGATTAAGAACAAGTTGTACAACAAACAAGGAAGAATAGAAGGAACCTACAGAGTGATTTTTTGATGCAATGAGACAATTTGGATGACACTTATGGCTCACTGCAAAACGATATTAACAGAACGCAAGAGAAGTGTTTTACCATGGAGGGATGTATTAAAACGCAGAACAAAATTACCACAAAACTTTAGGAAGTCAGCGTCTCCTGCCTCCTTTTAATTTCATTTCTATGAATCATGCCTGTTGGCTTCAAAGACGGTCCACTGTGTGTGTGTGTGTGTGTGTGTGTGTGTGTGTGTGTGTGTGTTGAACATTCATTGCTGGTAAGACTCATCCATATTCATGGAAGAATCTATAACAGCTTTCCTTTCTGCACTAAAACTTTCCCAGAGAACCTAGGAGAGACAGTAGACTCCAGGGCCCTTTTGGAGTAGTGCCTGCACTCTTCTTGAGCAAAATAGCCTGCAGACCTCACCCTGTGGGTCCCAGGCACCCACTAAGGGCATTTCACAGGAGAAGAAGGCGGGTGGTAACCTCCTGAGGAGCACACAGAGAGCAACCAGAGTCCTTTCTCTGTGTGAGGTTCGAAACACCAATTCCCAAATTGCACTTGTTCGGTTCCTGCACTTGTTCATTTAGGCACATTTCTCCCTTACTTCTTGTAAAATTAGTTGTATTGATTTTTTATTTTCTGCTTGATATGTATCTTTTTCTTAAATCCAATAGATTAAACATTCTTTCTGCTTTTTTTCTGTTAATCTGGTATACTCTTTTTTTTGAAGATTTATTTATTTTTATTGCAAAGTGAGATATACAGAGAGGAGGAGAGACAGAGAGGAAGATCTTCTGTCTGATGATTCATTCCCCAAGTGACCACAACAACCGGTGCTGCTCCAATCCAAAGCCAGGCTCCTCTTCCAGGTCTCCCACACTGGTGCAGGGTCCCAAGGCTTTGGGTCATCCTCCACTGCTTTCCCAGAACACAAGCAGAGAGCTGGATGGGAGGTGGAGCTGCCCAGATCAGATCAGTGTCTATGTGGGATGCTGGCACTGGCGGGAGGAAGATTGGTTAAGCCATTGTGCCAGCTCATACATACCCTGATATTTTCATGTAATAACTCTTTTATCTATATTAATTCGATTTTTTTGTTATTGTTGTTATCCAAGCAGCTTACCTTCATCAACCTGCATTTTTCTTTTCTTATTCTTTCTTTTTCTTGGTCTTCTCATTTATCTGATTTTTTTATACTAGCATGATTATGTTACAATAGTATTGTTAGTTTTAGTTCAAAATCTACTTAGGCTTCATAAATGTAACCTACTCCTTTGAATACTGCCATCTCATATCAAAGGGCCTGAATTTAAGAGCCATTTCTGCTCTTCTGGAGTCACAAATGAAAGCTCAAATATTTGCGTCTCTATTGACCAGGTCTGGAATGTAGACTGATTTCTCTGCTTCCAGGTCACTGACCTGTCCTCAGGTCATTGTGGAAATTGAGGATAAAACAGCCAGCTAATAGAAACTTCTTCTTCTTCTTCTTCTCTCTTGCCCCTCAAACAGGTGAAATAATAAACAAACTTAATCAAACCACACCTGATTCTGTACACTACGAGTAGAATGCTGGATGAGAATGAAGAAGCATAGGTTTGTGTCAAAGACAAATCACGTAGATGTATGGTAATGGAAAATGCTGTCTCACACCAAATACCATGCTTTCTATGGCAAACAGGTAAAGAAGATATTACTGCATGGCTTCAATATTTGATTCTGGCTCCTAACCGAGCTCCCTGATAACGTAGAGCTCAGAGGTCAGCACAGATGGGTCAAATGATTGGGTTGCTCTCATAAGTTGGGGAGATGTGAATTAAATAGCTGACTCCCCATTTGGGGAGTGAACCAAGAAATGAAGTATGTCTGTGTGTAGTAACTACATTTATATGAGACAAATTACAAATATATGATCTATATCATATATAAGTAGTGTATTATTTAAAAATAAACTATTAAAAGAACCAAAGAATGCAGTATATTGATAAAAATGAACAAGGTGATATCATATTCTTAACTACACATATACACTCAACACAAGGGTAACCAAATAAAATAAGCAAATATCACCCCTAATGGAGAAATACACTCCCATACAGTAATATTTGCAGACTTCAGTACTCCACTGCCCACAGTAAATAGATGATCCATAAGAAACCCAAGAAATATACACCAGAATTGAACCATACTTTGGGGCAAAAGGACCTAATATTATTTTCAGAAACATTTCACCCAAGAGCTAGAGAATATCAATCTATCTCATCAGCCGATAAAACCTTTCCTCAGACCATCTTTAATGCTTCAAACCAAGTCTGTATAACTTTTAAAAAATTTAAACCATGCCATGTGTCTGCTCAGATCAAAAACAAATAAAGCCAGAAATCAGCAATAAAAACAATAGAAAATTTATAAGCATGTAGAAATTGTGCAACATGCTCTCAAATCATCAATGTATCATTTAAGCATTAAACAAACAAAACAATCATGTTTCCCAGCATTGGAGTCTATATGATAACTCTGCTCGTTCCTTTGAGTGAGACATGACTGTGCTTTCCAGGCATGCTGATCTTGGCAAATAAGACAGGGATGTGTTCATGAGGATTGTGAAAATTGGATTAGCACAATTTGGTTTGAAAGCCGAGTCTGAAAATGATTGACATTTACAAGCGAAGACACAGTCAACACTGAGACCACCAGAGCACCAGGCACTCAGGAAATCGAGAGCAGTTGGATCAAATATGGCCTGAAGTTTACACAGACCTGGAACACTGACAACACGTCACCACAGAAGGCCAAATTTCATGCTCACTGAAGTTGACCTTCAATTCAACCTTTTTGCCTAACACTGAAAAAAAAAAAAGCTACACTCAAGGCAGGATTCAAGTGGGAGAATATATTCCTCGTTTGCGATGTTCATTTTCACATCTCAGGGCTTTCCATCTGGGATGCCCTGTAGGTGGCTTGTGCTGGCTGACTTTTTACTAGATAACCCTTGAGTCTGTAAAGTCCCAAGTGACCCAGAGCAGTTTTGCAGTTGGCCACAAGACTAACGGTTCCCAGCTTCACACTAATGTGAATGATGGAATAGAGTTTGGCAGCTCCATTTAGCAGAAGGAGAACAAGAAGTTACAGTCTGCTGTCAATCTTGCCTGAACAGCAGGAAACACTAGCACGTACTCCGAATAGCAGCCAAGCATTAGTTTGAACTTCATGCCACCTCCTTTGTTAAAGTGAACAGCTATAGCCTGAAAGTGTGTGGTATATTCAGATCTTAATTCCAGTTATTAAACAGTTGCTAGCAGCTTTCCTGAATTACAAGGTTGACACTGATGACTGCTCACAAACTTGGTCTGGGACTTAGAATGTCAAACACAAATGAATACTATATACAGTTTAAACTATTTTGCAGCATACTTTTGATGTACATCTGGATGCAACTGTTGTGCCATATTTTACAGATGGTTCAACCTTAAGCAGTTACCATTGCAGAAGTGTGCAGGAAATCTTACCTCTAGGGAGGTCCTTGCAGCCGCACATTTCGGGGACCTCCTTACTATCTCTGGAGAAGAACCATTTCTTTCTGATTGTGGAGATTGATGTGCGTCAAAACTGATAATGTGTAGGTATAATTTTTAATTTTTTCAATTCTGTTTCACAATATAGTTTTGTAGACTTAGTGATTCATTCCTCTTCCCTTCCCTTCTTCTCTCCCATCCTCTCCTCCCACCATTTTCCCCTGTGTTATCAAAATAGTATAGACCCTTGATACAGTTACTTGTTCATAACTTTCTGACATTTAAATGTACTATGACATGTTGAGTATAGGCTGAAAGAGACTTTTAAGGCACAGTCTCATGATTTTTCCATCCCATTCTACCATTTCCACTTTTATGACAAACATAGTTTGAGTGGTCTACTAGCTGTAACTGATACACCAATTTAAGGTAACTTAGATACTTTTGAGTCCAATACCAGAACTGAATTCCTTGTGCTGTGGCTTACAGCTCTAGATCCGGTGGGAAACGCCCCACAGGAGCTCCAGCTGCGTAGGAGGCAATGTGTTCACAGGGACATAGTACTTATGGTCTACACTTGAAAACTGTCACACTCTAATCACTCCATTTTTTTTAAAATCTACTGAGTGCATTTTAGAATGTTCTATTTTGTGAGAAATTAGATGCTCCCTCTCAAATGCGGTGATCAACATCACTTTAAAAATGAAGAAATATTTAAACAAAAAGTACAAAAAGCAAAAATAAGTAAATAAAGCAAAGGATTCCCTGAAGCAAATGAAAACACTGGGTGCCACAAGCTGTGGGATACAGTAACGCTTGAGTTAAAATGGAAGTGTGCAGTGAGAGTAACAACCAGAAGAGAGATACATAAGATTAAAAGAAAGTCACAAACTAACATCATTAACTGAAAAGATAAACAAAAAACAATATTCTACCTAGATACACAATAAGCAGAAAGTACTCAAAAAAATGTAAAACACAGATTAAAGATACACTGTAGCTGAAGCCACAGAAATAACCAGCATTGTAAGAAACTATTTTTAAGTTGGTTAATACATTGGAAAACATCAAATGTTCAAAAACATGCCTGAACTTTGATGAATGATGATTAAATCAAGATATTAAAAATGCAAACATACTCTTAATAAGTAATTACATTGAAGCAGTAGTTTAAAGTCTTCCATCAAATAAAGTCCAGGAACTGACAACTCTACAATTGAATTCTACAAAAAAATAAAGTAAGATTGATTTATTAATGTGTTTGATGTCACACACACACACACAGAAGAAAGCTAGCAAGACAAAAAGGAGAAAAAGGGTGAGAAACAAATCTTTTATTAGTTGATTCATTGCTCAAATGGCCACAACATGAAGCAGGGTTTTGTCCAGGTTAAACCTAGGAGCCTGGAATATCATCCAGTGAGGCAGAAGACAAGAGACCTTTCTTTGTCTCTTCTTCTCTTTATATATCTACCTTTCCAATAAAATATAAAATAAATCTTAAGAAATGATTTCTCATCAGCAAGAGAAAAACATTCAATTGCAGTACAACTTTATATTTGAGAAATATTCCTTTTAACAGGAATTCCTTTTATAGGTATGCATTTTGTGTTAAGGCCAAGCTAGTGCCTTTTAAAGGAAACCCTAAAGTCAGCTGTTCCCTTTCGTTTCATGATTCACACTGCAAATTTCTACATAATTAATCCCATATAATAAATAGGACCTTAAAAATGAATGATATATTTTTAACCTAGAATTCTTACGTATTTTTAAAAGACTTATTTCATTTGTACTGAAATGTCATATGCAGAGGGGAGAGACAAAAAGGAAGGCTTCTATACATGCGTCTGTAGAGGAAGCAGATCTCATTATGTAACACACGCACACACAGTTTAAGAGAACGATACTGCTCTCTCTATGCCCCTTCCATATTGCTTGAACTTTCTGCAAACTTCGTGTGTGTGTTTGTGGCTGTGATATTTCAATGCACAAAAGGAGGGATGGCAGTTGCGTCTTTTAGTAAGATACAACGATGAAGCAAAGCAATTCTACTTATACAACAGCTGAATGGCAAGTTTGTAATAAATGTACAATTCAAAATAAATTTTGGAAGAGCTCTAACACAAGAAAAAGTAGTTGAAAGATAAATTTACTGAAACAATGCACATTCGTGTATAAACATCACAGAAAATAGGCTCTCACTATTTTATTAAACTTGTACTAAAATTTGTGTTGTTTCGCTAAAATATCTAAGCATTTCTGATGTTGAGAATACTTTGTTTATATAGGTTAAAAATCACCTTTCCTCTGTAGAAATTGTAATACCCCATTTACGTGTCTATGCATGGGGCCATACAAAAAATCCCTGGTAACAGCCTATATTATTATGCAATGAACATTTCATATTTAACATGGAATCCAATATTCCATGAAGTATAGCACTGTTTTACCTGGAAGGCTTCAGGTGGCTTTGGCTGTTGATGATGATGATGATTGTCATGTGTGCTGATGAAAAACAAATCCTGCTCCTAGTACATTCACTGTTCTCATCAAGATAAAAAAAAAAGCATTAAATAACTACACAGGGTCAGGTTGCAAAGTGTTCAGCATGATTATACCAACTGTGAACTTTCTGCCACTCTTGGCATTCAAATCTACTTCTGCAGTGGTTGCTATGGCAAGTAATTGTGAATATTCTTTTTCATAGTAAATGAAAAGAAAGTTAAATAATATTAGGAAGCACATGAAAATGGCTGTAGACATGAAGGCTAAGATTAAAGTCCTGAGCATATAAATAGAATTTGAATAGGCATTGATTCACTGTGTTTTTTTTTTAATCCTGAAGATACTTCATCGATAGACAAAGAAATCAGCACTTCTATACAAGCACACTGTGTTATTAAAAAAAAAAAATGGTCCCCACTGAAGTTCAAAAAGATATCTAAGATAGATACTTTCCAGAAGCATTAGAGAATCTTCCTCAGTAACATGCAGAGGGGATAAGAGCAGTGAACCACAAGTAATGAAAGTCTTAACGTTACAATATACAACTTGTTGTCAGAAACCGTTTCTAAGCACAACTCGCGTTCTGAAACTTTCTTCAAATAACAAGTGGCATCTTTAGTCGTCTTTTCACAATGAATTGCATCCTTCATTTATCAGCCACTATGAATCCAGGACCATCTGAAGCTTCCCGATTATAACTGTTTAAAGTTGTTTGTTGGCTGCAGAGCACCAATTATTTAGATATGGGCCATGGCCATCTTCTAGAATAGAAATGGCTTTCTATCATTAGGGACTAATAAAGAGAGATGCAGATAAGTCAAAGTCAGACAATCCTGTGCCCGCATACACTATAGGACATAAAAAATGGGGTTCACTTTCATTCGACAGGCAAATGAACAAGAGTTGAAAAATATATTCTTTATAACTTCAACTTCATTCATACCTTTTTCTTTTATACTTATATGCTTTTATTTACTGTAATAATGTCAGCCTTATTTTCCTGAAATAGTAATATTTACCCAATGTTTTCAAGTCATGAATTCCATGACTGGGGGCTGACAGAGCAATTGCTTAATTTTGCCAAGTCAACAGAGAACTGGGAGTGTTGTGAATGTGGTAAACTAAGCTAAACAAAAACATTACATTTATTTTGAGGCAACTTGACGACCAAAGAAATGCATTTAAAATAGATTTGTGTGCCCTACAGATATTCAGAACTCTGATAAATCTTGTGGCTACTGGATAGTGGTCCTTGTTTCATGTTAATTCTGTTGCTATAGCAAGATGCCTATTGCTGAACAATGAATAGGGAAAAGGGGCTTATTTGGCTCTAATGGTTAAGCATCACAGTGCTGACATCTGACAAGGATGCCGTGAATTCCTCAAAACCTGGTGTAGAAGTGGGAATGGAAGTGACTGCCTAAAGAAGGGTGTTGATGTGAGCAAGGAAGCCATGCAGTGCACAGGAATCAGCTAGTCCTTCAGTGACATTGCACATTCTCAGAAACTAAGCCAGCCTTTGGAGAACTATATCAATCATTTCTGAGTAAAGCACACTAATGATCCAATCACCATTTAGGGGCTGAGCCTTTCTACAAGATTAGACTGCAGATTAAGCTTCCAAGCATGCAGCACTGTGTAGACAAAACGTGTCCCAACCACAGCAGACTCCACCCTGCCCCCTCTCTCTCTTTGCAGTGAAAAGCAATACTGATTTTTCTTTGGAAAATACCATTTCCCTTTTTGTTCCCCATTCTTTCCTTCAGCTTTCATCAAGTCAGCTGTGTATCTTCATGTAGTAAGGTGTATTCAAGTGCCTAAGCCACAGTGAACTATATTTTCTCTCTCCTTTCTTGGCTTCTTTTGCATGTTCATTTATTGTTAAACAATTATTCATGTACTGTGTGGCTGAACAGCAATTCTAGTGTAAACAATTATTTTTAATTGATAGTGAAATGCTTAAAAGACTGTTGTCAATAGACTTATTTATGCTATGTCAGTAATTACCTTAATAGGCATCAAAACAAATAAACAAAAAAAAATTTTTTTTCTGGGAAGTCCCCAAAGTGTGTGTGTGTGTGTGTGTTTTTTAAATTTCACTTACTGAAGATTTTATCTGCAAACTTTTTTTGTCTAGTAACCATTTTTCATGATTCAGTTGCACAGGCTCAGGAATTTCCTCTCTCGCCCTCCTCATCCCTCCTTGCTACTGTTTGTAGTATATGTGAAGGTTGCCTTATATCAGAGTACATTGATACTTGTGCTTTTAGGATTCCTGCCATCACTCTCTGTCTTACTGTGCCACTCCGTTTCTCTCTCATTAACTCTGACTTTAAATAAATAAATAAATAAATAAAGCTATTAAAATAAAGAGTAATATTGGGACTGATATGATGGCCTAGTGGCTGAAGTCCCTGCCTTGTATGTGCCAGGATCCCGTTTCAGCACTGGTTCATTTCCCGGCTGCTCCACTTCCCTTCCAGCTTCCTGCCTGTGATCTTAGAAAATAGTGAAGGGCAGTGCATGGCCTTGAGACTCGAAACCCATGTGGGAGATTGGAAGAGGCTTCTGCTTGCCAAGTGAGCAGCTTGGTGAGAATCTTTGTCTCTCCTTCCTGTAAATCTGACTTTCCAATGAAAATAAATACATCTTATCAAAAGAAAATAAATAAAGGACTCATATCACATGGTGCATCTCAATGGAAGAATGCTTTATTCTAGCGTAGTGATGAGTGATTTACTGGCTGTGGGTGAAATGGTGATTCTTTCTTCATCATTATTGTCCGTAGCACTTGGCTTTTATTCCCAATATACAAAGGGCTGCTTATTTCTACTTTTAAATTTTCTTATTTGGTTGGGCATTATGCTTTTTACTATAATGTGAATTAGTAATATGTTCTGCCAAAAACTTAAAAAAAAAAAAAAAGGAGGGTGGGAGATCAGAAAGGTAGGAACAAGAGAGAGAGTGAGAAGGCGGCATACGCATATTTCATTATATTCTTCAAATTTTGTTTAAAATTATATTGTATTTGTGAAAAACTAATTAAAATTTTGATTTGTTAAAAGTGAAAGTCAAATTTGATTTTAAAAATTGAAAACCAAACACTCAATCAGTTCTCAAACGTGTATGAAAAATGTGAATTATGGAAAAAGTCATGATGAACTAAGATTTCTATGTGCATTTTCACAGTTTTCTTAAATACCCCTAAATACTGCCATACATAAAGCTTACCTGGTCTTCGCACTCCTCTTGCTCTTTCATTTCTAGCCCTGAGCCTTGGAGATGCACAAATTGGTCCAATTACTTTTCCTTACGTCATCCTTTGACCTCTCTGCTCAGGTCTCACTTGTTTCAGGTTAAGTGTTTCAATTCTTTGGGAATACATCTTACAAAACATGATTCTCAATTGCATTCTATTCATTTTTTTTTTATTTGAATAAGCCACAGTCTGTGTTTGCCAATATCTCCTTTTAAATCAGAATATCTGTGACTAAAGAAAATAACTGAATTGGTCCAGAGTGTTGTTGAATTTATTCATGTCTAAATTACCTCGAAAAGTTCCCAGAAGTGAAGTTAGAAGACACATTTATTTTTGTGCAGAACATTTTTAAGCACATGCATCATTTTTCTCCTAATGTTTCTCATACATTTTTGAAAACTTCTAATATATCTGTATTTAAATATTCAAATTTTTCTATTGATATGATAGCTTAGTTATAAATGTTTATAATCGTAAACATATATAGTTATGTGTTTTTCTTATTGTATAATAGCTTAATAACCTTTCACACTTTTTAAAATGTTGAACATTCCATAAAGCAAAAACATATGTGCATAGAAATGTTGCAACTAATCTACACCTTTTCAATGAAATTTTGCTCAATTTACAGCACGTATTTGCAACAAATAGTATCTGAGAACGTACCTCTGTTAGGGCATTATCTCATAGAAGAAATGTGTCAAGAAATTTTGAACTAGATGATCTTCGCAGCCCATTTTGTCACTCAGACCCCCCCCCCCCGCACACACACACACACACACACGGGCCCCTAGACTATTGCTGGCGGAATGGAAGAAGTCAGCTCTCAGCCTTCTTAGCCCATGGTAACAAATGAAAATGGCTGGTGCGTTTGGCTTTTACACCAGCCACGAAAGTTCTTTTAAAAACTCTCTTAAACAGGGAATCCAAATAATCTCATTGCAGATTGCAACGGCACATGAAGATCGGCTGAGAAAATGAGAATAGAACTTTGTCAATTAAATTACATTTTACCAAAAAATCTAAAACCAGCGCTAACCTTATGTAAGATAAGTGGGACCTGCCAGCTTATTTCTGCAGAAGACTTGCAGTGAAAGAATGCTATAATCTCCCAAGAAACAGTATTATGAGAAAATACATATTTCATATGTCATTGTGTTTTATACTTATTTTAAACATCTAATGAATTATGGGTAATCTTCCCTTTAAATACAGTATTTACTTTTCCAACATAAAAAATAAATCACATCTAAATGTGCCTGCATGTGTGTTTAAGTCGACAGAAAACCCAAACTGAAATTCCCACTGATTGCGATTGTTGTGAAGAATTTGCTGCCCACAGTCGCCACATGACAATTTTCAAAAGATTCGTACGTAAGTCTTTGGTGTACCATGAAGACAAATAGCCAAGAAAGTTATGAGAAAGAAAATGGTCTGAGTGTTGGGTTAAAAGAAATGTTCAAATGCTCTGGGCTGATGATTTATTGTTTTAATAACACTTGATGATTTGTCAGATTCTTTCAAAGGGCACTGTTCTTCTACAGAAAATGGCAGATTGTAACCAGGACATTCCACGCTTCCAAAATGCACAGAATTCTCATCCGTGTTCTTTATTTGACGGAATATTGTCGGAGAAAGCTTTATGACCTATGACCTCTATAATACTTGGATATCTAAACTGCCACAGGCTAACGATTTGTGTGTTAGTTATTACCAAAATTTGTCAAAGTTCTTTGGCTAGCTTAAATAAAGCTTTTCTGGAAGAAATAAATATGATTCCAATGACACTTCAACTTTAAAGATGAGTCACGTTTGTTATTCTGTTCCCTTGGAGTCTTTAATGTTGCACTGCAGATTTTACTTTTCATATGATTTGTTTTTTCTATTTCTAAATCCCACAAATAGTTATTGAGCAGCCAAGGAGATCTGGAGTGGTTACATGGGCCTAAGGTATAAAGCACACGCATAAGTAGTAGAAGACAATGCAATAGGTTCAGTAAACGACACTAGTTTAAAAAAAGTGATTCAGGAAATAGAAATCGAGAATGCTTCCTGCTTGTAAGAAAGTGTGTGAGGCATATATTAGCGGTTTTATCAGGTGATGGAATCAACTACTTATGTGCAGTTTTGACTTCTTCAAATTGTCCTGCACTAATTGAAGCACATGGATAAATATTTTATAAACTTTTTAAAAATGTTTTTGAAATGTTACAGCAATATCCTCAAATGCTGGCACTCGACCAATGTCAATATCTTAATTAATTGCAGCATCTTTCTCAAATGTAGAAACTGACATTGACCCAAAACTATGAATACATTGCGATCTTCAAGCAGCTTTGCCACCAAAGTTCTGTTGCAGCATGAAACTCAAGATATTTCTCTATTTGGATTCAAGTTCATTTCTGATGGTCCCTTAAATGCAGAGGTGTCCACATTCTATGCCACAGTGACCATTACCTCTCTCCAGGCATTCATGGCCGTAGCATCTACATCAGCAAACCTGAACTCCATTACCTGTTTGGAATGTGAATTTACTATGCATTTTTACGGTCAACTCTAGTCACTGGAAGGACACACCCAGCCTGTTCTGAATAGCATTTCTTGTCTGTGTATTCCACGAGCTATAACTTCATACACATTTCATCTATATTGAAACTGACGCCTTAAAATATAAAGGCGGGAGCCAGCATTTTTTCTGCCTCCCTTAGTCCAAGAGGTACTTGTCCTTAAAAAAAAAAAATCTGTGGGAGCAATGCATAAGTTCTACATGTTTTTAGTCACAGGACTCAAACAGCCATTGTCTTCTCCAATAGGTAAGAACCTTGATTGTTGTCTTTCTCTTGAAGTGGTTTGTGTATGAAGTCTAGTTCCAGGCAGCTTGTGGTTACCACCTTCATGGAATCCACAGGCCATCTGGGGCTTACGTGGCATTGTAAGTTCCTTGATGAGTGCAACATTACTGACCAATCAAAGTAAGATCACAAGTTCCATTGACCAATGGGGAGATTAGACAGGAGCTCATCATTCTCCTTCCAGTTCTTAATCCTGAGCTCTGACTCCTCAGGGACCCTGGGAGTTAAAACTGATCAGCTATTTGATTGTCACTTTGGTGTAAATACTCCTTTCCACCACGCTGGTCTCAGTGAACACTTTGTGCATGTCACATGAGTGGACTCAGATTTGCAGTTCTACAGCCACACCGCCACTGGTCCAATCTCTCTGCAATCTGACTCGTAGCTCAAAGCAAAGTCCCATTAACTATTCTTGATCTTGTATCCTCTGGTTACAACATTTAACATCCCACTACAAACTAATGGCAATGTTTCTATGAAAAGTGTATTTTATTAATCACGTCCCATAGTCACTATAGCTGCAGTCAGAAGCAAAGAAAAATATTCTCATTGATATTTTAATCTATTCTAATTTTCTTTCCCAAGTCGTTATCCACATTGCCACTAAACTGATTTTGTAAGCATAAAATGACCTTTATATTTACCTTTATATTTATTTATATATATTATATTTTAAAGTATAGTGTTAACATTGTGGTAATGTAGGTTAAGCCTCTGATGAGAGACAGTTCAAGTCCTAACCTCCAATTCAGTTCCCTGTTAATTTACCCAGGGAAGTGGCAAAATTGGCCTAAGTATACTCTCATCTAAGCTGAAGTTTCAAATGTATATAATCTGACTGATTATTAATCACCTATATAATATACTTTCCAACAACATAAAAATTCTGAAAGTATAATGACAAAGAATAGTAATCATGATTTCTTGATGTCTAATCCAAGAATAGGTTTAATGTACAAAAAACTTACAGGAATTTGTTTAAACTTAGGGTTGTGAAGTGGTTAGTGCTTTATAGGATGGAAAATAAAGTTTCCTAATGATTAAAAACATATTCTAAGAACTTCACTTTAGTTTTCCAATATAATATGTGATCAAACAATAGTTATGAGCATGTAAAACCAACATGATATGAACTCATGTTCACTTGAATAAATCTGGCAGGACTGGTCCCCACTCTCACAAAGGTTACACGGCATTTGCTAAATTAGCTGTTCCTCATTTATCCTCCGTTCCTCCTTGTCTCTGTCATAAATTCTCTTGCACAAACATTAGTAAGAATTGCTAAATTATCGTTTCCCACTGCTGCACGTGATGTAACGTGGCCACTCTCTGAAGAGGGATGGTGTGAATACACCACGGAAACTTCCCTGCTGAGGAGCCCTTGTCTGTCCGTTCCTGTTAGTATTCCTCTGTCACTCTGTGTCACTCTGTGTGTGTGCACGCGCATGCGTGTGTTTAAGTAGTAATTTGTTTCGGCCCGTGAGCCTGAACCTGCAGAAATTGAGGCTCGTTCGGTTATATAAAGCCTGGGAGATGACATTCAGAAAATCGGCCCTTTAGAAATCGCAATGTAAGTTGGATGGGCACACTGTAAAATCTGCTCCAAGTGCTGTCCTGCAAAGCATGTTGGCCTTCCTGTTTTCTGGGATGACAGACCTTTCTGCCTACTGAGTCTATGAAGACACTGCTCTCAGCACAGTGCTCCCTGGCAGGAGTCTTCTCGCCAGCGCTGACATTTGCTGGCACAAGAAGCAGCGGAAGAAAAAAGAACCCTCCACACCTCATTCATTTCCCAAGTCTTCTACTCTGTTTAGTGAAAACTAACCCACAAACTCAATTTACAATGAATTTTGAGAATGTGCTTTTTAGATTTTCTGCTTCTGTGTTCCTGGCAGATACCAGTGTTAAACACACTGAGTTGAGCAAAGGTAATGGAAATGCTTCCGCTAACAATTGGAAGGGCATAGCTGCCGTATGTCGGAATGTGATGTGTGAAATAAACATTTGTTTCACTTTCAAAGTAAGATGTTCTGCTGTGAGTAGATAACAGCTGGGTTACACGCAGCTGTAAGTTCTTAGGACAACGAGGTTATTAGTAGTCAAAATAGCTGAAACAAAACCCAGGAGGGTTGCAACCCTGTCCTTGTGCAGCCAGTAGGAACTGAGGGAGGAATCTTATTGCTGAGAATATGTATTTTACTGTAAACCATCCTAAATATGTTGGCATGCCAAGCAGCTGATCAACCAAGACCACTAGTTAATAAAGTCTTATATTCATTGCTCTTTTTGGGTCTGAATCCACTCTTCGAGTGGATGGATGAGGTCACTTCCCATAATTTGGCGGGTGATTGAGTCGTGTTCCTTAGAGGGGCAGCTCCGAAACATTTTTCCACACAGCATCCTGTGTTAAATTGCCTGGGTTCTAGGCACATACCTTCTTCCCATTCCAGCGTTCCTGTTAGTGTGTACCCTGGGAAGCAGCAGTTGTGGCTCAGAACCCAGGGTCCTGGAAGACCAGCGCTGAGATCCCAATGACTGATTTCACCGAACTCGTGTTGGGTGAGGCAGATCTCTGGGAAGTGAACAAAGAAATGGAAAAACGGAAAATCTCTCCCGCTCTTTTCTATCATTCAAAGAGATAAAATACATGAGACAAGTTTGAAAGGCCCACTTTTTTTTTATTGGAAGGCAAGATTTGCAGATAGAAGGAGAGGCATAAAAAGATCTTCTCTCTGCTGGTTCACTCCCCAAGTGGCTGCAATGGCCGGAGCTGAGTTGATCTAAAGCCAGGATCCAAGAGCTTCTTCTAGGTCTCTCACACAGGTGGCTGGGTCTCAAGACTTTGGGTTATCTTCCCCTGATTTCCCAGGCCACAAGTGGGGGCGGAGCTGAATGGGTGGTAGAGCAGCCCGGGTACAAAGTGGCACCCATATGGGATTCCTGCACATGCAAGGCAAGGGCTTTAGCACTAGGCCATTGCACCAGGCCCAGCATGATATTCTTACATCTTGCTAATGATTTGTGTAACTTGGTGAGTCAGAACTTTGTGCATTTCTTGTTAGAGAAACCGAGTAAATGCTGTTTCATGCAAATTGATGATAACTGTTCAGCCTCACTTCCAAACTGATCTTCTCCAATCACATCATCAGACGTCTGATTCTTATATTTCCTACTTCCTTTATGTCTTTCCTTTATTTTCAGATAGTTTCTTCATTTGTGATGACCACAAAAATGAGTCACATCCATACTCCAGAAACAATGTTTCTGCTCAGTGGTTTGTGATGCCCACTCATTCAGTAACCTCATAGGATTAACTCAACAAAACAGAAATACCACAAAAAACAGACTGCTCTCCATTGGCAAATCTTATGCATAACACTTAAAACACACTTCTTTTAGAAATTAAAAGAAAATGATATATACCATAGATCTGTGTGTGTGTGTGTGTGTGTGTGTGTGTGTGTGTGTGTGTGCGCGCGCACGCCCTAATTGGTTGTGGAGCCACCATTACCTTTAAAGATTTGCAACCCTTGGAGAAATAAACTCTCAGATCGAAGCTAGAGTGTGTACAGTTTCCATTGTGGGAGATACTGCATAGATGTTGATTCATGGGACAATGTGGATTACATTTCTGTAAATTCAGCTGTACACTGACATGATTCTCTAGTCACTTTCATAAAACTGCCACGTTCATGGGCCATCTCAGAGAGTCTGGTACTGATTTAGAGTGTTGATCATAAATCTCATCTTATTAATAATCATAATCGCTCCGAATCTTATTAATCAGTCTGACAATGATTTAGAATGCTAAGATATAAATGTTGTACTGGAAGTATCCTCTACGATTTGGGTCACCAGTGCCGATCATATATACCAAAATCATTCAAAATGCTTTCCTAGCCCTTGAGCCTAAGCACCAAAGAGACTGTATCTATTTTTACAATCCCAAACAGTTAATGCAAGATAAAAGTTATTTCTCCATCTATCTTCAAATGAATGCTGGCCAGACTCCTACTCATGGGAAATTAGGAAAAGCATAAATTGAAGAAAAACTAATACATTTCAACTCTTAGTTCATAAAATGTCCAAAAGTAAACAAACATATTTTATTCCACTTCTTTTAAATATCGTGGTTAATATCATCCACTCCGTGTCTTATGTACATAAAAAACCAGAAGACATATTGCATGCGTCTTCAGTTGATTCAGTTGATTCCACAGTATTCCTAGAATTTAGCCTGAAGTTATGCAAGTATGTTTCTATCATCTAGCTTATCAGAGTAAAAAAAAATGTATTTGTGTATCCAGAAGGCATTTTTAGGCTGGTTTTAAACCTACAACAACACTAGTATATAAAGATTCCAGATATAAAGCTTCATTCCACTTGATTAAATAAGTAATACTTATTACAGAAGGTATTAGAAAATAGCTGATATTTAATCAATGCTTTTTGTTGACTACTCAACTGAAAAATCAACCACACAATGACTTACCCTGACATTTTGACATCTTTTTGTGAAAATAAAATGTGCATGGTTTATTTTAATATGCATCAACTCTGAAGGAGTAAGTTTAAAGTTTTTATGTATTAATCCAATTGACTGTTAAAAGGGTGTGGTCAGGAACAAGTTTCCTTTAGAGAATCATTTCAGTATTACTTTCGAGACTCATGGTACCTGGGTTCTGCCATTGCTTTTATGAAGTTGTGTAGTTCCATATCCTGTTGTATCTTCACAGCTAGTGGCTATTCCACTTACTCAAGGTGGGTTGACCTAGAAACACTCTGGTATCTAGTCATTGGTTGTGCAGGGATTAAACTCAGGCAGGAATAAAAATGGTGGCTTAAGGTGGAAGAAAATTCAGATTCAGTTGCCAGACAGTTCTTATAGAATGGAAGTTTGACATTCAGCCTTTAAAACATTTTTTTTATTTGTAGAAATGAACCGATTATTGAATTTCATACATGCTGTTATAACACAAGAATACTTCCTACACTAGCCTCCTCTCCTCCCTCCTTCCCACTCTCTCTCCTACTTAATTTTATAAAATTTTTGCAATCACACACCTTCGGTTTAACATATAATCAAAAGCCTAATTCCCCTCTAAATAAAAATTCCATATGTAGTGAGTGGAAATGTCACAGTTCACCAGGAGTATATAAAGAATTATAAACAATAACTAAGTCTCAAAGCACTGATTTTATTCATATACAGTAAATATTTCTGTGCTTTGTATAATTGTTACCACAAATCATTTTTGTTAGCACAAATTATGGAAAATGTAATATTTTGGTACCACAAATTATGGAAAATGTTGCCGCTTTAGGACTCACTTACTTAAGAATAATAGTACCCAATAATAAACATTTTGTTATGAAGAACAGTATTTTATTTATTTTTCAATGGCTGAGTAATTTTCCACATTTATATATACCACAATTTTATTATTCAGTAATCAGTTGATAGAAGTCTATGTACTTTTTTATGATTTGCTTATTTTTATTGAAAAGGCAAATTTACAGAAAGAAGGAGAGACAGAGAGGAAGATGTTCCATCTATTGGTTCACTCCCCAAGTGGCCACAACAGCTGGAACTGAGCCAAAACCAGAAGCCTAGAGCTTCTTTCAGCTCTCCCAGGCGGATACAGGGTCCCAAAGGTTGGTGCCGTATTCTGCTTCTTTCCTTGTCACAAACAGGGAGCTGGATGGGAAGTGGAACAGCCAGACACGGACTGGCACCCATATGAAATTTTGGCATGTGCAGAGCAAGGATTTGAGCCACTGAGCAGTATGCCTGGCCAATACTTAATGTATTGTGAATTAACTGCTTCCAAACATTGGGATGTAGACACTTCTTTTACAGGTTAATTCCATGTCCTTTGAATAAATTCCCAGGAGTAGAATGGCTGGGTCATAAGGTAGATTGAATTTCAGATTTCTGAGGAATCCGCAGACTGTCTTCCATGATGGTTATGTTGGTTTACATTCCTACTTCCCGTGTTTAAGGTAAGGCTCATCTTGTAGGTTGTGTGCGCCACCACATGACTAAATTCTCTTCTGACAAGTAATTGCAGACTTGGTTAGATATTGGTCTGTGGCACTCTTTTTGGGTCTATTACTCCAAGATCTTGAACTATCACAGCTTTCCTATTCTCACGACCATGTTCGGGTTCCTCTCGTTAAAGCTGAAAGGAAGCTCAGTTCTTTTGAGTCTTCTCAGAGATATTATTGATAGAATTCCAAACACTTTGAATGTGTGGAGAACATAAAAACGTATTCTAAACCACAAGCTAGCTTATTGCGAAGCCTGTATTCATATGCAAAAATCATAGTTGTCTTGTAGTTTCCTGTTACTCTATCAACAATATATTAGGCTCTGCACTGCATCAGGCATGAGATCTCTTTCAGAGATACAGTTCAAACTAATGAGGGACTTTAATATTGGGTTCAGGAATGGCACGCAGTCTGTATTGTGTAACTCACAGAATGACTTTCTTTTTCTTGGAAAGGAATTTCAGGCAAGTTAATTAAGCAGTTCCAAAGTTAAAGGGAATTGGAATTGTATTAAAAGAGGGGAATACATAGCGATAATGTAAAGGCATGATTGACGCTATGCCTCAGCCATAAATTATGAGCCATTAATTAAAATTGCCTTTGCAATTGTTATTCATTATTAAATTTCTACACCCTACAAGGGTATGAGATTTTCCACTTAAATCAAATTGCCTTGAAAGTTTTTGCCCAATCACAAATAAGAAACCGGGACAAAAATTTTATTCTCGAGGCTAACATTTAAAACTTTCACAAGAATAATTTTAAATGCCTTGTCAAAACACTGATTCTCAAAGTAAATTATCTGGTTAATTACCTAAGTATGCAATTTAGAATCTAAGCCCTTATTATGCAATTAAATGTCCACAGCTTCAACTAAACTGGCTCTATCATTTAATTCCTCTGTGAGTAGAAATCTGTAATTATATCAAACAAGAATTCTCTGAAACTTTTAGCACTGCTTCTTTGATAACCTCTTTGATCAGACAGTCCTTCAGCTGCATCATCAAAATGACCTCGATTGAACAAAATCACTGCCAACTATTCCATCTGATAAACATTAATTCCCTTGCTGTCCTAGGAGCTATTTTTTTCTCGGCTTGATGGTGAGAGATTCTAAAGGAGCTCTGATCTTGTTCCCACCCCTATCACCATCTTCTCAGCAGTAGTTCCTGGGAAAGGACCAGCTGGTCAACAAGGAGCTTTGGAGAGTGGGAGGAAATTGCAGGGTCTTATTGCTTAATCCAAGTTCTACTAATGAAACCTGAATTTCCAAGTAGCAATTTCCTGAACAGAATAGAATAACCCCGTGTAGCCAACACGTTAAAGAGTAGTAATGGAATCCACCAAATGATGTTCACATTACAGTAGAAGTCTCTTTCACCTTTTTATAAGCTAATTTGTGTAGCTGTGTCAGAAAAAAAAAAAAAGAAAAGAAAAAACAACAGACATGGAGAAAAAAAAAAAGAAAAAAAGGGTTCAAATCCTGTTGACAGTTAGCAATGTCCAGTCAAAATGTACTCTTAGAAATCTAGGGGTAACAACAAATACTCTTGTTTAATATTAAATGCCTATATTATGCTGGATATATTGAAATATTATGGCTATTTGATAATGCTTGCACGTCTGTGCCTGGGGAAAAAAAATCTATCTTTTGAAAGAGTTTATTATTATCTTTTTAAAATAAATGCTGTTTGCTTAATAAAAATGAAAATTCTGTCAGGATCACACAAAGTATTTATGGAAAATAGGAAACCCACACTTCTGTTTGCAGTGACTCCCACAGGAGTGGGAATGTAACCTTTGGTTTATCATACTATTTCATTTTATGTGAGAGCCAGAGAAACAGAAGAACTGAAACACTATTTCCATGTATTGGCATCCTGTCCAACAGGCCCACAGATTCTGGAGCTGGGCAGACTCAACCCACTGTCTGTGAACTCTAAGTCTCCAGCATGACAGGGTGAGAGGAATTAACCCAATGAATGCCTCCCAGCCCCTGCATTGGCAGGAAGTACGAGTCATGTAGCAAAATCAAGGACTTCAGTATATGAATAAGCTGGAGTGAACATCTTAGCAAGTAGTGTAGAAATCTAAATAATGCAATGTCGCCTCTAAGTTCTCGTCTTTACTGGTAAGAATTTCATGCTAGGTCTCCATTGGTTTATTTAAGAAGATAAATTAGAAATGATAAGCAGCTATCTAAACTCAAATATTTTTAACATGGCAATCTTTTTTTTTAAGATTTGTTTCATTTTTATTGGAAAGTCAGACATACTGAGAGGAGGAAAGACAGAAAGGAAGAATTTCTGTCCAATGATTCACTCCCCAACTGCCTGCAATGAGGAAGCTGCATCAATCCGAAGCCAGGAGCCCAGAGCCTCTTTTGGGTCGCCCATGTGGGTGCAGAGTCCCAATGGCAGTCCTTGACTGCTTTGCCCGGCCACAAGCAGGGAGCTGGTTGGGAAACAGGGCCTTGTGGGTGTACAATGAGAGGGTTTAGCCACTAGGTTACTGCCCCAGGCCCAACATGGTAATCTTTCAACAGATGTCTTTGCATAACATCTTTCTTAGGAAGACCAGATTCTAAGTGACAGAATATAAGCACAATCATTTTTATTTCATGGGCTAGGAACAATCCAAACTGAGTAGGATACAATGTGCACTCTGACAGTGAGACTTCAGATTTTTTCTAAAGAACAAATACATTGTCTATAATTTAATATTAATTGTGATTTGCCTTCTGGGCTGGCGTTTTGCTTGTGCACTCAGAGATCTTTGCAAGATAATCTGAATGATACACTTTATTCGTTTCGAAAAAAAGTAAAAGAAGGTGATGGGAGAACCTCTTGTGTTTGGTAATAGTGATGAGGCGATTAGGAATTTATTTCTTAGGTTTCTATGTGGATGTCAATGATAACCTGCTGAGACATTTGCTAACGTATTGAAGGATGATGGATTGTATCATATCAGTGACAACATCCCACTGAGTCTTAGAAGGAAAGGATGCTGAAGTCGTTTTCTGGGGTGCAACGGAATGCGGTGAGCTCCTGATGCCTTTTATAAGCACTCATTTAGTTACAGAAAAGTCACTATTGCAACTGGGTGTTTTGTCAGTCAGCTTGGATCCTGGAGACATAGTGGGAACAGGAAGTGTAGGTTGAATTAAAGAAAAGCAATTAACCACAGGTGATTCCAGAACCCAGTCATTCAGTTGTTTGTTTTTAACCACACTCTTTTGCTTTTTTCTTCTGGCTGCCTTCCCATGTGTCTTGGATTTTTCACTAGAATTTTCATGATACAGAAATATAAGTTATATTATGAGACATATGCAAGGGAATTTGCATATTTGTTAGCAGATATGGCACAGTAATTCATGTTAGAGAGATTGTCACATCTTCCCAGATTTATGTTAGAATGTATACATGAAGTTATATACCCATTTCCTTAAAAGGCACACACACGCACACACACACACACACACACACACACACACACACACACACACACACGGGAAAAGAAAAGGAAAAAGAAAGACAATGGCTTGAGGTGATGAGGAGAGTTAGAGTGCACAAGCCAAGGAGAGAGAGAAAAAGAGAGAGAGGAATAGAGAGGGAGAGAGGGAGAAACAAACAAGGAAAGGATGTGTTCACCCTTTCTGTTTGACAAAAAACTTCCAAGACATGGATATGTGATGTCATCCCTGATTCTAATCCACACTGCAAAGCCTTTCCACACCAAACTGCTTTCAACATTGCACCTTTATTTGTCTTAGACTGACTCTCAAACATCTTCTCAATAAAACCAAAATCCTTTGCATAACTTGTAATGCCTTTCATATTTTATTGCCACCCATTGTCTTCATTCTCATTTCAGATAATGCCCAATAAATCCCCGAGGTTGTCTGACTAGAGTCTCTACACCCTTTGCAAACATGAACAAGTCACTTGCACCTTTTCACCTGAATTCAGACCTAGCTATGCCGCAGCAAGGTAAAGGTTTTCTCTCTCATCTCTCTTTGCATATGAATGCTGAATAATAGTCAAGTAAGAAGCCATGTTCTATGGAATTACTGAGTGCCAGACTCTGAGACTAAGATCCACAGCTGGCGAGTTGACTAGGCTTAGCTCTCAGAAGTGGCAGTCATGAGAACACAAAGCAAAGAGGGAGAATTAGGAGGTAATAACAGTTGTTTTGATGTCATCAGGTCATGGAAACTGGATTCAACTTATACACATGTTTGCAATTCCAATGAGGCTTCTGGGTGTCTATACCCACATTATTCAGCACATTAGACTGAAGAAAGGAAAAAAAAAAACTATTCCTAAGGCAATTCCTTGAGGTGCAATGTAATTCCACAGGAGGGACCCACCTGTGAATTGAGCGATCTAGATAATCAATGTTCTTGTCCTCCCGGGAGTAATCCCAGTCATGGTGACACATTACTGGCTTTCACTTTCTTCCGTCAAAGAAATAAATGTTGACTGCTTTTAAAAAGAAGGAAAAAAAAGATGAAAGAGTGTGTCTGGGAGCAGCCTTATCGGTTCAGTCTTCAAACACCCTGGACTGCTAGAGCTGAGCTGGACCCAAATCAGGAGACAGGAACTCTGAATCATCTTCCGTAGTGGATAAACCCAATCACTTGATCCATCAGGACTGTGTCTCAGGCTGGGAACAAACAGGAGGCTGGAATGAGGAGCTGAACCCAAGCACCTTTGAGGAACCACTTAACTGCAAACCTGAATGCTTGTCCTTACTCTGTACCTCTTGGTACCTTTGTATCTCAGGCTTCTTACATCCGTCTGAACCACAGAATCTCAAATTGCTGCAGAATCATCTTCCTCAGTTTCCAGTGTTATTCTGAACCCACAGGGTTACCTGAAATAGGAATACAGCTTTACCTTCATTCCCTCAAGCTTGTACCTGTGATATAACCCTGGTTAAGGATGTGTGGAAAAGAGAACATGCTGATCAAATCGTGTATGCTGAACTGTTTCAGCGGTACCAAGCCGCGTCATATCTGCATTGGAGAACTGCATGTTTCTCTTCATTGAACAGCAAATCATCACGGAATTTCAATAATCCAAAAAAAAATTTGTGCAAATTATCCTTTTCAGGCATGAAAATGATGATGGTCACTTCTGCCACTTGTATCTCTCATTTGTCACTTGAGAAGTAAAATAAAATGTAATTTATAAGCAAATGTGAAAATTAACAAGTATTAAACAATACTAATGGCTTTGCCTCTTCTCCAAATTGCACCTATAAACACCTACCTTTCATTGTTGGATGTACAAAACATATTATTTGAGTATTCTGTAGATAATGCAGCTACATTTAGCGTTAACATAGCAGCATTTCAAATGGCAACTTTATATTTTGTAAAAGTGAATGCATTAAAGAGCATTAGTTGGAAAAAGGGCAGAAAGTGTTAAATGCAAAACTGGCGTAATGGTTGGAAGCCATAGATAAAAAGTACTTAATAAATTTGAATATTTTATTTTACTTTATTTGTACAACTTATTTGAAATTACTGAGTTATGTATCCTGTCATCTTACCATAACAAACTAAACTTTACTTTTTGACATGTATTTAAAGTAAAGGATTTTATAACCAGCGAGATGAAATGTTGGATCGATATTTGTATCTGTCTTAATTTTGCATATAATCTATTGAAAATTCAGTTTCAATAAGAAAAAAACATTAAAAAAGGTTTTAGTTGTTTAAATCAAGTATCACTGAGAAGCAAGTACATTTGTTAAGTTTTTCATTCTCGTTAATGCAAGACATGGTACATTTTGTTTTGCACTTGAGAAGACTGACTCATGGGATTTATCAAGTATTTTATTTTAACCTTTCTAATGCTTTCAGAAATATTTATTTTTCCATATTATTTTTAATATGAAAAACTGAGTCACTTCCAAACATCCTCTAAAATTTTGTTAGTCATTAAGAACCCATTCATGGCAATGTTGGAAATGTCTAGGTTATCTTCAACGACGAGTCATTTATATATACTTACTTTTATTTATTTATTTTTATGATATGAGCAACCAAAAAAGAGAAAAAAACGTTTTGTTCTTTTTTCTTTTTTGTACTGGGCTGAAGATATTTTATATTGACCTGCAGGTATATTGAAGTATGTAGAGAATAATGAAAAAAAAAATGAGTGATTGGTGAATGTAGTGCCTTGTAAACATGTGCTATTTTTAAAGCTTCTATAACTGAAATTCACTCCTGAATGGCACCACACATTTTAATAGCAATATTTCACCTGAATGACAATTTTGCTTTTCATGGAATTCTTATTAAATACATGTTTCAAAAATATCAGGCAGATGACGGCTTAGATGGCCTAAACCAATTTAAGTCCTTGCGGGTCTGTGGATCAATTGATTCTGGTCCTTGGACATACCATGAATGCGTTAAAGATCATTAGGTTTCATTCAAATAAATGAAAGGCTTTTGTAAGCATACCTAGGTAAACTTCTGTCACTCAGAGAGGAATCTCCTGGATTAATCTCACTTCCCTTTCTTTTTCTGTAACTTTGTGACTTGTTTCAAGTTCATCAGAAGCTCAACAATTTTAAGTAAATCATAAGTTAGAGTAGAAAAAAATGATCTCCCAATGTGGGCGTCCTTCTACAGAGACTAAATGACAATTTATAACACATTTCAATACTGCAGGATTTTTTTTTTTCACAAATTTCATTATCACATCATTGATTGCTCATTTTTCAGCTCTCAAAACAATTTAACATAGTCTCTTTCATGCCAAGGATAACATATTCATATTATTTGATTTTTGATGAAACCAAATGACCCTTTAAATTTGCAATAGAGTTCTTTAATTTTGTATGAGTTTCTTTACTGCTGTTCATTTAATTTTCTGTTTCCATTAACCATCTGCAAGCATTTGACTCTATGATAATTATTCAGCTGTGCTACATCATGACTGACATATTTTATAAATGAAAAAAAAAAAGAGAAAAGAAAATGTAGGAGTGTTAGGGATCACAAGAGAAAGGAGGAGAAAGCCATCAGACACAAATGTCATGGTTTAGAATCATGTATTTTCCATTCAGCTAAAACATCTGAGTGGTAATTATTGGTCCAACTGTAAATCTGGCCTAATTGCATTTTGTCTTCATTTCTGATAAGCATTTCACGACGATGATGATTACTTCTGCTAAATGCATTCGTTCCATGAATGTTTTCCCACACCGATGGCCAGGGGGGCCTTGCAGATGAAAAGACCACAGACAAAATGGCTCAATTCGGCTGCAACTAAATCCGTATTGATTTCTTTTTTTTTTCCAAGAGAGAGAGAGAGAGACCCACAATATATGCCTTTCATTTTTCGGCCTACCTACCACATAGGGAGGTTTGGTCAGTATATTTTAGAATGTACCTTAATTAACTGACTAAACTGAGAGGCCAATCCTGGGCAATTAGCACTGATTAACTGCGTCACTTGTCTGACAAATAAAGAACATTGCATCTTGCCCAATTTCTTATGGGCCTGAATTGAAAAGAACCCTGCTGTTTGATTTAATTTTTCATTGTACCATGGAAACCCATGGCCATGTTGATTTAAATGTAATTTTTACCCTCTTTCTACTTTTGCTTTTCTCTATGCTATTATTGGATTCCCAGTGAGCTTTTTCAATGATGGTACAGGGACAAGCTGTTAGCGTCTTTTCATAAATCTCCGTATTTCATAGTAGGGCAATTAAGCTAAACATTTAGATTTCTGCTACAAATTTAAATGCTAAAGTGGAAGCAAATGGCTATGGAATTGATGGCCATTGTATGACTCACCATTGCAGTTCAGCTTTTCAGAGTTAGTGAAGGTTCTGACAAAGAAATTCTAGAAAAAATGTAGTTCTGGAGTCTTTGTGAGGAAATCCGCGTGAAGAAGCTTCAAGCAAAATCCACATGGACTGAAAACGACGTTTGTCTATTCATTTGGTTGATTTAGACATTTCATCTACGTTCCTAAAATATTTAAGAGCTGTTCTCCAAACCATATTTGACAATGGGGCAAGAGAAAAAGGCTGTCATCAAGCTTTGAGAATGCAGCACATCTCTGAAAAACGCTTATTATAACCCAGGGCTAAACACCTGCAGATGGTGGATAATAGTAAATGTTATAAAAAGCTAATATAGAAAGAATTATGAAGACTGTAGTTATGTAACGAGAGGCTTAACTTATACCAATCTGCTTTCTTAAATCTAGTGTGAAGCTTCAAGAGCCAGAAACAAATTAATCCTGCCTGAATAGAAATTTCACTAGCAGTGATCTTAGTAGACTTGGTTTTTTTTTCTTCAACGTAAAAAGACCTTGAACATTTCTATTCACACTGGTATTCCCAGCTGCTCCTAACATATGCATGTCTTCCTGAATACAAGTTGAAATCAAAGAGGCAAGGTGAGGCATTGTAACACAGCGGTACAAATGAGGCTGACTCTACTCCAGCAAGTTCATTCAGATAATATAATAATAATGATGATGATGATAATAATGTCTTAGATAGCAAAGTAGTATGTTCAATTTTTTTTTTAGAATGTAAAGGACCAATATACTGTGTTTCTAAATTTCAACCCTTTGCGCACTGTTTCTGATTCCAGCTGATTCACTTAAATTCCAGCTGCCTGCCTAGTTCCTGCTGCCTGCCTGGTGAAGCAGTGGCAGAAGGCTCAGTTCCTGGGATCCCTTCTACTTTGCAAACCCCAGAGAGACCCCCGGCTCCTGATTTAGGCTCAGTTCAGCAATGGCCCCTGTGGCCAAATGGGAAATGAATCAGGATGGAAGATGCCTCAGAGGATGGAAGATATTGCTTTTCCTGTCTCTCATTTTCTCCATTTCGAATAAAAATAAATGTCTCTCTTTTTTTTAAAGAATAGCAAGATTAGGTATATTATATTTACTCATTATAATAGAGTCGATAACTCTTTCTAACATCAAGCATAACTTTGCCACACACAATCTTTACATAGGCTTTCCTTTCATATATGACCATGAATAAATTGTTATCACATTTTTTGTTATATATTGCAATAGTTTTTACTGGCTAAAAAAAAAATGAAAGCTAATGCACAATGCCACAGGGGGACTGACTTGCAGAAACTGTATTAGAGGGACTCGTGTCCATGTACGAACTAATTCAAGAAGACTTAGGTAAAAAATCAATCAATAAATAAGAGGGAAGTAAGATTTGTTTAAAGACAAACAAGAGGTACACATGCTGATAGGAAAACTCTTTTTTGAGAAAATGAGGGTTGCAAATTCCACATTTCAGAATCTAGGAGGCATCATGGTTTTTCCGGAAAGGGGTCTGGATTTGCAGTATTGTTGAATGCTTCCATCTAGTGCCATAGAGAGTGTGAGGTCAGTGGTGTGTCTGAGAGAGAGAGAGAGCGAACGAGAGACAGAGTGAGAGATGATTCTGAATGTCAGTGGCTTCACATGAGACAAACTGTATCATCGTGTTCACTGATGCGAAACATTTCTTAATTTTGCTTTATTTTCCTTGTTCCCTTTCAGGCTTCTATTATACAAACCACCAGCCGAGCTCAACTGTTAGAGCCTGTAAAACGGAGACAGGGACCACTCATCCATCTTTGTTACTGAAAGCTTGTGACAAATGACAGTCAACAGGGCAGTATTTATCATGTATTTTTAAATGCAGTTTTACTTCTTCACTTGAAGAAGTGGAAAGGCCTGTGTGCAGTGTGTCTAAATTGGTGGTCACTCCTGGCTATGGCATTTTGTCTTAGGCACAAATGGATGTGGGCTCTTTGGAGTGGTTACCTGCAACTGGCTTTGAAAACAAGATAACAGACTTTGGACCACTCGCTGCATAACCGCGAATGCATGCACTGACTCTAACACGCGGAAACATATTCAGACGTGCTCAGCACCAGTATCTCAACTGCAGAAGACCAGGGGAGCTCTTTAAGGCTCAGAGTATAAAACCCACTGGCACAACTCATTGATCTGGCAGGAGGACATTGCTCTCCTGAGACAGCCTCTTGGAGGAAAGCTGTTTGTTTTAAGCCTTTACACAGTATTTTTAGACAGTTGGGAGATCATTAGGATGCTATTTTTTTATAGGATTGTTTTCATTTTTGTTAATTTTGTCTTTGTTCCATTTGTATCTTGAATTGAAATGAGAGTTACCTTTAAGGAGTAAACGCTTTAAATAGAGTCTCAAGGCCTTGTTAATGAAGTGAGAGTGGATACTACGTAAATGATGGGGATGGAAATGGTAAAGAATTTTGTGCTGCAATATCATGATCTAGTTTAGCCACTAACAATCGACAACCGCAGACACAAAACTAAAAACATTTATTGAAAAATGGGCTAACCTGTTGCTATCATAAATGTGCATTGCCCTCTAATATAATTTATAAGAATTTGATTTCCCCCTTAACATTTCAGAGCTCCCTTTGCAGTTTACTGGAATTTGTTTTGCTTAATAAAAATATTGCCAGGTAGCAACTGTCAGTTGGAAAATTAGATTTAATTTCCCTTTGTGAGTAATTAGCTTTTAGCATCTCAGCTCTCTTTACGCATATAATTAACTTTTCGAATCAAATTTAACTTCTTGGGTGTTAAAGCTAACATTACAAGCTTTGTCATCAAATATTACACTTCCTTTTCATGACAAACTCAAGTAAACTGTTTACTCTGCTTCACGCATGGGGATTCTACATGCAAATGGCAAACAAACAGAATGGGTTTTTAAAGTTTCTAACTGCAAGGTTTCCTTGTGTACAAAGGTACTTCACTTCACACTGCTGACTTTTAACATGCTTTTGAGACTCTGAGATTGCGATCATAACCTATGAAAACGTTGGACACGAACAGACGCTCAACTGCTCAGCTCTGTCTTACGCTACCGGTTTACATATGTGTGTCCTTCTGCCAGTAGTTATCCGCGTTATGTCCATGTTCTTTTGATTTAAAGAATAATGAATGAGGAGGAAGACACATAAAATTATGATCACCTGGAAAATGCCAACAGCACCGGCCATTGTGGCACTTAAGGATGGAAAATCTTCCTCTCTGTCTCTCCTCCTGTCTGTATACCTTCTTTTCCAATAAATATAAATAAATCTTTAAAAAAAAAAAAGAAAGAAAATGTTTGGGAAGCTATTGTAAATTACGCTGATAAAGAAATTGAGAGGTGTGAGCATAAAGCGTGAAACCTGAAAATGGACAAGGGAAATATCAAAAATAGGCACCGGCAAAGCGAATATAAATGCTAGGAGCAAGTCTGACTCTGGCACAAAAAGTGACATTTTCTGAGGAATAACTATAATCAGTGAAGCCTTTGGATTGTATACTATAGGAAAACAACACAATATTCTATCAAATCCCATTTTAAAGAAACAGAATTTAGCTCTAAGCGAGAATGTGGGAATGTCCTGCAGAAAGATATGAGTTACCCAAACGCAATAGGAAGTGTGAATAATAAGCTTACTGGATAGTGTGGTACCTTCAGTCTAGTGAAACTCTTGGGCACAGAAACACTGCTATTAAAAAGAATTTTTATCATTAGAAGAAAATAACTTGAATAAATATCAGATATGGATTTAATACAGATAGTAATAATTATTTAAAGATAGATTTAATATTTTTTGTTTTACAAGGAAGCACAATTACAGGAAAAGCCATTATTATTATTATTATTTTAAATATTTATTTTTATTATGTTTTTATTGGAAAGGCAGATATACAGAGAGGAGAGACAGAGAGGAAGATCTTCCATCTGATGATTCACTCCCCAAGTGAGCACAACGGCCGATACTATGCCGACCCGAAGCCAGGAGCCTCTTCCGGGTCTCCCACGTGGGTGCAGGTTCCCAAAGCTTTGGCCGTCCTCGACTGCTTTCCTGGGCCACAAGCAGGGAGCTGGAAGGGAAGCGGGGCCCATATGGGATCCTGGGCATGCAAGGCGAGGACCTTAACCACTGCGCCACCGCGCCGGGCCCGATTATTATTTTTTAATCCTGACACTTTGATATACTACACACCAATGAAAATGTCTGAAGATAAGATTTAGGCATATATCCTTAAAATTTTATTTATTTAGGTATTTTTTTTTTTTTTTATTCGCGGTAAGGTGAGAGAGGAGGGAGAGCTGGAGGAGCGAGACAGAGCTCTTCCATTTCCGGTTCACTTTTGCCTGTGACAATCAAGTGTGGGCTAGGTCAGAGCAGGGCATCAGCAGCTTCCTCTGAGCCCTGCACAAGGGCGGAAACACTCGGATAACTGAGATATTTCTCCCAGCATCCTAATGTAGAGTGCAGCAGAAAACTACAGGAGAATACAAACAGGAATTGAACTCAGGCCCCTCTCATGAGATGTCATTGTCCCAGATGAACACTGAGCAATTGCACCAAACACCTTCCATGACCCTCATTTGCGTCATTATGGTATGCTTTTCATGCATTAAATTTCTTTTTAAGGAATACACTATTTTTTTTTTTAATATTTGGATGTGTGTGAACAAGCAATGTGTTCATTAATTACACACTAAAATGGAATGACAACATTTATTTGCTTGATCAAAATCCCTCTTGACTCCTTGCATGATGCTAGGACAACTGGGATGGGATAATTCTGCCTTCTTTTGGAAGCCTAGACGGAAAAAGAAGGATTATAAAAAATGGTAAAATTTTGGGGGTATTTAATTAATCACAGCTTAATATTTAGCAAACTAAGGAATGTGAAGGAAGCAAAACCTGAGCTGTGAGGTAACCGTTCACAGAGGAAGACAGCCTTAAAAACAATTGAATAAGGCTACTTGGAAATGTTTGTGGTAAGATTCAACTAAAAGAAGTTTATATCAGAATAAAATTCTAAAACTGTGCTGAACTCAAAGCATTTTGAACCAAAAACTTGAGGCAAAATGTATGTTACGAAAAAAAAAATTAGGCAGAGAACGTCTACATGGATTGACTTTTTAGTTACATTTTTTCTGAACTTTATGCAGGACTCTTGTTACAATTGGATTCAGCTGGTTTTGGATTCTTTCCACTTGCTTATGGGAATTTCTTTAGATCCTGGTTAAAATGATAACTTTTTAAGTGTGTGTGATGCACATTTTTGTAAGTTATATCGGTTTAAGTGTTAAGCGTTGATTCTCTCACATTTTTTTCTCTTGAAAATGGTGCATGCATCTGATGGCAGCAGAGACTGGGCAAATGGAGACCCTAGACGGGACTGTGTCAATCAACGAACTCTTCAAAGACCACATCATGATTGGGGTGGCGAGACAGGCAACGACCCATGGATAGTGAACTATTGGAACCACTTGATCGAGTATCTCGAAGCGCACCCCACTCCCGGGACTTGGGGTGGGCGGGAGATTGGGTGGGGCTTCTTCCTCTATATCCCCCTTTAGACCTTGACCCTTTTTTACCCCAATTAAATTTGCAAGGATTGTCAAAATTAAATAAAAAAAAAAAAAAAAAAAAAAAAAAAAAAAAAAAAAGAAAATGGTGCATGACACAGTCTTGTGGTTCTGTCAGTTACACTGCTACTTGGACACAGCGTCCCATATCTGAAAAATCGCTATCATTATCTACGTTTCAGTTTCGTCTGTAACATACATAAGTCATTTTTTTTTTTCCAATTACAAATAGTGTTTGAGTCTCGACTGATCTGTTTCCAATCAGCTCTCTGGTCAAGTTCCTGGGAAGGGAGTAGATAGATGAAGCTCAAAGTATTCGGAATGCTGCTACCCAAGGTTCCAGGCTTTAACTTGGTCCCATCTGGCTGCTTTGGTCACTTTGGGACATGAGCCAGTTGATGTAATCTCTCTGGTTTCAAATAAATAAGTAAGGAAATACTTAAAGATTTATACTTGAGATGAATAAGTGATCTGGTAGACATTGTGTTGAGAATTCGGTTTCCATTTCATCGTCTTTGTGTCATTCATCCAATCTTATACAATGCCATAGTGAAGTAAAACGTGACACTCCTTCTGAGTTGAAGGAAGGACGGAAAATACATGTCCCATCAGAACTCTTTAATGAAATGATGCATAATGTTCTTACTGTAATCCTCAAGTTTGTGCTTTTTGATATTAGTTGTATATGTAAGGGAACTTGAAAGAAGTTCATAGATAGTAGAATTACAAAATGTTTATTTTGTTGCAAACTCTTTGGGAGTCCAAGCATATAAAGAGTTTTTGAAATGTTCATGAAGATGTTAATTTTTTAAAAATGTATTTATTTTTGATTACAAAGGCGGATATACAGAGAGGAGGAGAGACAGAGAGGAGGATCTTCTATCCAATGATTCACTCACCAAGTGAGCGCAATGGCCAGTGCTGCGCCAATCTGAAGCCAGGAGCCTGGAACTTCTTTCTGGGTTTCCCACATGGGTGCAGGGTCCAAAGGCTCTGGGCCGTCCTTGACAGCTTTCCCAGGCCACAAGCAGGGAGCTGGATGGAAAATAGAGCTGCCGAGATTAGAACCAGAAATCATATGGGATCCCAGCGCATTCAAGGTGAGGACTTTAGCCACTAGGCCACAGCGCCAAGCCCAAGATGTTAATTTTCTTAAAATATGGAATTTAAAATATTTTAAATCACTGCATGCAAAAACCCTGTCATTATCCTTCACTTTTTGAAGTCACCTATTTGCAGCAACTTTAAAAAATTAATTGACCTAATAATGCTATAATCATTTTTTTTGCATTATTTTGCTGAACTGAAAAGAATAACTCCTGAAAAATACTATGTTCTTACTCATTCTTTTGATGGTTTTCCATAATGTCTAGGCTATAGCCCAAGTCGTTAGTGAAGCATCTTCTGCACTGCCTACTGGCCTTGTTTAACTCCTAAACCTTCTTTTACATTCAGAACTATAGTTTTAAGGAACTCTAGGATATATAGTTATTTTAAATCCTGAAGAACAGGGAAAGAGAAGAAAAAGAAATACATGCTAAACATTCTCAATGTTTTCTGAAACAACAGGGCTCCACTTGACATTTATTGATTTTGGAAATACTATTGTATGATTCCTTGAATGTCCGCAGTCTTCCTCTGTACAGAATTATATGCTACGTCTGCAACCCATTTAGGCAAAATTGACAGGGACCAGGATCCACCTTCAAGAGTAAAGACTTCCAGAACATTCAATAACAAAGGCCTACATGGCATGTTTTTAATATGCAGATGGTTTTCAAGATTTGGCTCTCAATGTTCTACAGTCCTTTCATTTATACTAATTAAACACACTGCCTAGCTTTTATCACTTATTTCAACATCAAATACATTTACTTAAAATTAGGCTTTGATCACATCTGCTCAAACATTTTTTGGTCATAAAGAAGCATAGTGAGAAATATTTGGAGCCCAATGGCCAGCAACACTTGTCATAAACCCCCATACATCTCATACTGATTTTTGATAATGCCTGTGTACATGGAATAAATACTAGAAAACATATTTAAGAAGGTTCAAACAAAATGATTCCTGCCCTGTATGAAGGGAATAGATTCTGCTTAGCATGTGGTGATGGGCTTTATCGCCTTTTCAGAATGTAATAGCAGTGTGCAGTGACATAAAGCGCCCAACACGTTACATGCTGGAAAAAAACAGCACAGAGGAACAAAAGGGAGCCAGGGAAATGCTTCCCAGGTCTATTTGACTGCTACACAAAGGTTTCCAAAAAAAGAAAAAAATAATAAAATAAGGGGAGAAGGAAGCAGAGTCTCCACTCTGATTTCTCAAGCACACTTCCCAGCACTCAATCAAACAAGTCGGGACTTAGGAGTCATTCAGAAGTCCCCACTCTCCGCTGATGCGCACTTGTGGCTTCCTGGCCAAATAGTACATATTGTCTGCACTACACAACTAGATGCATAATGGCTTTTGTGCAACCTTGGATTGTTCTCCGGGCCCTGGCCACCTACACTGAGCAATAAGGAGACAAAATTGAAGGAGCTTTTTAGCTTTTATAGCTTATTGATTTCTATATTTTCTGATGTATTAGAGCAATTTTTCAAACGTATCCTCCTTACCTTGATATCTTGAGTGTGGAGAGAGGATTTCACATGTATTAGCTTTGCTTTGGTGAAAAAAAAAAAAGGGATATATATATATATATATATATATATATAGTCTCAGTGTTATCTCAGAGATATAAATGGTTTGGTATTAAAAAAGAAAATCAATTCTCAGAGTAAAATTCAAAGACAATGTGCAAGTGTTCCATAAAGTGGAGACAACACAGAAAATACCCTTTCTACCTGGGAAACAAAGATGGCTTTGAAAAGTACAGTTTCTGGACCGCAGTTAAATCCACACATGCTCAATATGTTTCAACTAGAAAAGTTTTATCATAATGGAGCACCTATAATGTGGCAAATACTTTTTTATTATCTCTAATCACCCGTGACAGCCCCAAAGAAAGAAGAGCCGCAGAAACGACTTTTCAAGGGGAGGAGTCTTCTCTGAGAACTCTGACAGTGAGACTGGATGGGAAGCATTTAATGGTTAGGACTCTTTGAAGCTGTGCATTTTAAAATAATGGGTGCAAAAGAAAATTATTAGGTGATAGCTTAGTTCACTGTGTCTTACAAAAGAATTAATCATTTCTACTTCAGACATGGCTTCTTGCTTTATAGTCAAGTACTTAGCTAGAATATTCACAACATTTAAGGTAATTTAGTATCAGACTGAAAGCCCTTCTCTGCTTTTTTTTTTTTTTGAAAAAATGAATCGCATACTGCATCACTAACCTTAGAAAGAAGACTTGAAAACCTGTGCTTGTGTTGTATTTAGACAGAAAGGATACCGTCAAACAGCAAGGGACTTTTACAAACCTGAATTCTTCCTATGTCTTCGAACATTTTGATATTACCATAAAATTCTGAATTTCAAAAAAGACTATTTTCCTAGGAAGGATTACTTTTTCAATAATTAATTATTAAAAATTACCTGGCAAGTCAATGAGATTTCTGATTTTTAAAATATAAGTGGACTTTTAGATTTTTTACTTTCCAGGGACATACACAGAAATGTACAGTTTTGATGAACATTTTTTTATGAAGATAGTGGAAAGATAAAAATCATGGGTAGTATTGAGCCTCATTATCGTGTGATTTAAACATTTCTGAGCATCAGTAGATTCATGGACGCATGAGAAGATACTGTTTAAACACAGGATTATTTCGTAGGTATTATAACAACAAAACTGATACAAATAAACACTACATCAAGGGCATACTCTACACTAAAAAAAAACAAAAAAAGAAAAGAAATGCATTTCCTTGATTACTCCATTTCAAAAATATCATGAGTTAGGTTGATGAAGAAGCTATGAGATTTAATAAAGTGCCCTTGCCTGTCAGATATAATGTAAATGATAGGAGTGCCTGCAAAACCCGTGCCAGGAAACCAGACAGAAGAAGATATCCTGGCAGGAAAATGCAATGAAAAGGGATGGATAACTTCAACTGTATTCCAATTCTAGGTCTTAAGTTTGAATTTCACGTTTTGGAGAGGAACAAAGGGGAGACGGAGACTAAATCATCAAGTGGGCTCCTCAACATTTCTTTTCACCCCAGTGCAGCTCTTCCTAGCTCCAAGTCTTGAATATCTTCGGGGCACTGTGCGGACTGCCCTTACCTTCTGGAGTTATCGAGAGCTGTCCAGCTTAATTTGCTCATTTACATCTGCTGGGAAAGGGTAACGTGACAGTGTAAAATAGGTTCCCTTTTGCTTCACTACAGTGAGCCAAGGTGGCAGGTCCTGCAGTATTGTTGAAAAACTGCCACTTGCTGCTGCATGAAAGCTGTAAGTAATGAAAGGGCACCCCCAGACTCCTCATGCAGCGGGAGGGCCTCTCCATATGGTCTTTACTTCCTAGCCTGCATCTTCTTTTCATCTTGAAAAGCAACTGCAAAGCAAAGCCATCAGTTCTGCTTTAGGAGCAGGGAACAAAGATGATCTGACAGCCCATTCTGTGAACATCCCGGAGCCGATCTCTGGAGCGGCGCCCAGTCTTTGGAATTCTCACTGAAGTTCTGAGCACTGGAAAAAAAAAAAATACCCTTCACCTGACCCTGATGGCTTTGACTTCAATTTTCTGACAAGTTGTTTGTTTTGAACAAAGGACTTGGAGAAGAGAACAGTTGGGGTTGAAGGGAGCAGACTTTCTAATATGTTGATTGAGAGCGATACAGTTTTGGGTAAACAGTGACCTCCAGTGCTGCCCCAGCCGCTACCTGAATGGATTATCTGCCAGATGCACGCTGGCTGTGTAAACCAGAGCGTTCCAAGTATGGTTTAACTTGAACTTTGTCAGGAAATAATCTGCAAATGTTATTCATTTCTTCTACTGTTCACTTGGATTATCTGCCAATCATACAGGTCCTCTTTGGTTTTTTGTTTTGTTTTGTTTTTCTCTTAGCAAGCCTTCCACGACACAATATTAGATGTCAAATAGATCATGATTCAAACCAGAAATAACTTGAGATTGAAAGATATTTTTGGCAGGGAGCATTCTGAAAATATGGCAACCAGATCCAAGCAAATATTTGGTCATCATAGGCAATTTGGAAGAAATGGTCACCCCAACTTATTATCTGTGTTTATTCACTTTATTAGAATTGTATACGGAATGAGGCAACATCAAATACTTAAGGAAGATATTTAAAACATCATCTCCAATAGCTAATTGGCCTGGAAGAACTTGAGGTCATAGAAATGATACATGGAGTGATTCTGATCTAGTCACAGCAGCATTGTGCCTCTGATAACATCTACATTAAAAGTCATGAAAATTCAATTGCAGATGCTTTACTAGCTGTTTTTCAAAGTTCGGAAGTCAGGTCCAGCATGGTGGCTTAGAGGTTAAAGTCCTCACTTTGCATGGACAGGACACCGGTTCTAATCCCAGCAGCCCCACTTCCCATCCAGCACCCTGCTTGTTGCCTTGGAAAGCAGTTGAGGACGGCCCAAAGCCTTGGGACCCTGAACCTATGTGGGAGACCCAGAAGAAGATCCTGGCTCCTGGCTTCAGATCAGCTCAGTTCCAGCTGTTGCAGTCACTTGGTGAGTGAATTATTGGATGAAAGATCTCTGACCCTCCTCTCTCTTTCTCTCCCTCTCTCTTTCTCTCTCTCTCTGTATGTATATATATACATATATATATGATTTTTCCAGTAATTATAAATAAATCTTTAAAAATAAATCAAATAAAATAAAGTTTCAAAGTCATATTTGAAATGTGAAATGAGATGTGTGAAAACAGAATTATGCATTGGTAACACTATCTGAAATGCAAATATTTTAAGAAAATAATTCTTAAATGACAGTTGCTATTAAAATGTAACATTTCTGTTGCTGGCCATGAAATTTAGGGAAGACAATTTCCGTGGCTTCAATTAGAAACACTGCACCTAGCTTAGAGTCCTCCATTCTTAAGGATGTAAATGATCATAGCTCACTTGGAAGACAATTATAAAAACATGGAAATCTGTTGACAGCACTAAAGAGTGCTGTGAATGGACTGATCTGTGTATTTCTTTAAAATATCCTTGAAGTAGTCCATTATTGTCACCACAACTATATTCTGTAAACATCAAAGTGCGGTTAATCTTTAATGCATGAAACTGTTGTGTGCCTGAGAGGTTACTTGATGAAATCCCAAACTTCTAAAAGGAGGGGGAGGAGGACTCGCATCTGAATGACTCATTGACATTTGAATAAGGAGAAATTGAATTCATATTCCAGTCTCCTGGAAGGGTGGCATTGAACTTGCTTCACTGGACTCAGGGTTTGTTTACAAGCGTCATTACTCAATGCGGTCGTATGGACACTGCATTTTTTTGAATGAGTAGAATAATCTGGCAATATGTGTCTTATAAGATGTAAGCCAACGTTCCTCTCAGGAAAGTAAGTCCAGTGTCTGTAGAGCTAATGGCTAATATATGTACCCTAACCCTAAACCTAATCTGGATGGAAGGAATATTTTGACTAAAAGTCATCCAAAGAAGACCAGACAGTGGTGATAGAATCTCTGTGGCCATTCCTCAGAGGTGGCGGCAAATGAAATATATAGTATTATTTTAATATCATCTGTAATTAAACTTTAAGCATCAAGTACTTTAAAACATTTGTTGTAAAAGTACACTTTTTTTCAAATAAGGGAAAAATGTTCAAGAAACCATACTTTGTTTCAAAAAACAATGGCAACAAAATAGGTGTGGGGGGAATAATATTCTAGTTCATCCACGGCTAAATAAAAACGTGTCTGCTCAAACGCAGCTTTAATTCTAATGCAGGGAGACGTACAGAAGGCAAGAAAGCAAAGAAAACAAATGTCGCTTTTAATTATGTGAAAAGCAGTGGAAGTGGGGAAATGGTGAGCCTAAAGGGTAGGATAGATTGCTGGTGTCTCGCATCAGAGGACCATAATGAGCTTCCTGGCTCCAGCCCTTGACTCCAGTCTCTTGTTAATATAGGCTCGGGGAAGGAGTGATGGCTCCAGCACTTGTGCTAACATCACCCATGTGGGACACCAGGATTCGGTTCCTACCTCTCAGCTGCAACCCAGATGAGCTAGTGTGACATTTCTGAGTGAACGGTAAATAGGAACTCCTTCCGCCATCTTTGTGTTTTTGACCATGCTTCCCTCTATTTCTGTGTGACTCTGCTTCTCAAGTAAATAACTGCATTTTTAAATGATGGAAAGGCCAGTGATGCTGTTCTGAGGAAGTGGACATTTGACCTCCGTCATGGGGGTTGAACATGCTTGCCACATAGCAAGCACAGCAAAATCATCATCCCATGGAACACTTGGCTGTTTAAGGGATGGGAGAAAAACGGCAGTTAGCAAGCATGAAGTGAAGATAGCAAATGGGAGAGAAAAAGTTTAGTTCTTGCTCCTTTTCTCCACCAACCTCCTTCCCATTCGCCACCCCTCCCCCCAATCATATCCCTGGAAAAATATAACCATGAGAACATTTGGAAATGTACGACTGTCATGATATTTAGGTATTAGGTCTGCTGGTATTGAACATCTAGACCAGCAGTGCTAACTGTGTAGAATGAGCCAATTCTCCCACACATCCGATAATACTCTATTCATCATAGACTGGCCCCAACCCTATCCCTGCAGCAAAACATCAGTGGATTTTGAACTGATGTCAAACACTTTGATGTTCTTTTAAGCATATTTAGAATAATATTTTACTCTGGGAAGTATTAGGATCTAAATTAAGCATTGAAAACCATCTGTTAGCTATATGGACACCACTAGTAGCCTAATTTTAACAATTTGGAAGAAATTTCACATCTGTAACAAATAGTGATGTTTTATCCTAAAATACGAGGTTACCCTGTTTTTGTTTGTTTTCAGTTTCCCAAGTCAAATGTGTGCATTAATAGAAGCAAATAAGGTGTCTGAAATCATGAAGCAATTCTAGTTTCTATTTTAATTATCTTGGGGGGGTCTCTTCAAAAACCTGACTCTACATACAAATCGCGTTCACTGAATTCTATAACCTCAGTGTCTGTCCCTTCCCCCTCTCCCAAAAAAAGAACATGTCCATAATTTTGCACAAAGCTCAGAGTCCAAACTACTGTTTTTTATCAGCTCTACCAAAGCCAACCCTAACACTAAATTTTCAATTAAGCAAGGAGTAACACTGTAACCCTACGACTCAGTGATGTTATTGACAGATAATAACACGGGCTTGAGTTGCACAGCTGATGGGATCAAGCTCCTATCACAGCACACTGCCCCCTGCCCTTGCGGAGACGGGCCCATTACCTTGCTTTCTGCTTTCAGATCCTGCGTGCTCTGCCTGTGAGGCCGTGAGTAACGACCTTCTCCTTTCTACTCTGACCCCATCAGCTCTTTTGTCTATTTGCCAGGACCTCATGTCAGTCCCTTTTATTACCAGAACCAAACTATCTCTTTCCTCGTCACAACAAAGCACGTTCATATTCTCTTAACACATTTTTCTGCTGTAAGATAACAGGGAGGAACTGAAAATACCAGGTAGTGCAAGTGTTGCAAAAAAAAAAAAAAAAAAAAACACACACAATTATAGTGGCAGATGGTTAGCCATGTGCCAGTGGAGTGGGTGCTACATTTTCTTTCACTCATTTGTTCATTTATTCAGTCAGAGACTGAACAGAGAATGAGAAGAGAATGAGATCTCTACCATTTGTTAATTCACAGTGAAGAATAAATATAGCATCCAGATGTGGTCCGGGGAACAAGGAACTTGACTCATCACCACTGTCTCCTGAGGTCACCGTGGGCAGGATGCCAGCGTCAGGACCTGGAAGTCAGGGTCTCTGACATGGGATGCAGGTGTCCTGACCACAACACTACGCAGTTCAAAATTCCTCCTAAATATTTGACTAAGAAATTATTTTGGTAATTAAATATGACAGGCCCCTCTAAAAGGCAAACAGACCCAGAGCACCTGCTGATATTTTCTTTGAAAGGAGCTGAACACCAAGGTTTTGTAGAGAAAAATCACGAGCATTTAAGTACAGTGGAAACACCACCTTGACAAATGCCATAGCTTTAGAATTCTATACTATCTTTTAACATAGTTGCTTACAGCTTGCTCCGTGCGTGCAAGGCCTTGTTGCTAATGCTGGTACCTATGTATTTCATAATCCACTGTTAATTCCCTTAATCCTGCCTATATAAATAGTCCCTTCATCAAATCCTCTGTATTCAATACATTGAGTTTGTCAGCCCAAATCCCAACTGATCAAAACATGCATGCAGGCAAAAAAAAAATGTGTCAAATGGAGAGTCCCCAAATATTTCAAAGCTGCAAGCTTGAAGAGATGAACGGGATGTAGCACTATAGACTGAAAGTGAGAGATCCTGAGGATACGGAAGCACGCACGCAGACTCGTGCACACACATACACCTTAGCCAGACAGCATTTTGAAATCAACGAAAGAACAAGACATGCATCAACGTTCATTCTTATTATTTCAAAAAAAATTGTGGAATATTTTTTCAGTTTAGGAATCAGAAACGGAGCAGAGGAAGAAAGAAATGGGGTAAAAATTCACAGCTAAATCAGATTTATTATCATCAAAGAGAAAATTTCATCGACAGAGAGTAACTGGCTGACAAGGACGATGGGAGCGACCCGATCCTTCAGCAGGCGGGGATTTTTTTGGGGTGAGAAAATTCCAAGAAAACGGCATAGTTTGTGGGGAAAATTTTTTTTGTATTCATTGTGTGATTAGGAAAAGTGTAGTGTATTTGTATTCTGTTGGTAATGGTAGTATAGAGTTTGAAAAAATTCCTAATACATCGTGAAAGAGACAAAATGTGTGAAATATGTTTTATTGCAAAAAATAATAGATGGGAGACATTAAGGAATGGAGGTATAGGTCGCTGTGCAGCCAGAGAGTATACTAGTGACATTTTCTTTTGGATTGCTCTTATTGTGTCAGAGAAGTTGGGAACAATACCATCAGATGAAGAGAATATAAAGTGTGTGTGGGGAGGGGGAAGAAGTTCTTGGAGAGATAACATTTATGAAGAAAGTGAAATCTGAGCATGTGAGGGAAAGGCAGTATGGATGTTGGGCAGCATTAAAGTCAATGGAAAGCAATGGTTGCAAATCCTAAGTAAAAAGACTGGCAGGTGGCTGGCTCAGTGGTTAACTGTACCGGCCAGCTTAGCCGGTAGCATGGACATGGCGAGGGTCAGGGAATCAGACACCGACAGGAGACCAGTAGTGGTGGAAGAGGTCTCCTCAGCCTCCCTTTATTCAGCCATATATACCTTTTCCCCAAGCCTCTAGCAGAACAATAGGATGCTAATGAGTCTGACAGACAAGGTGCCACTAGCCTCCAAGCCCATTTCCTGCAGGAGCCAAGCTTAACAAATGCTAATCAACTCCTCAGCCCACAACAGTTAACATGTAACAACCTATACCAAGATGCCTGAGTTTGTGTCCCAACTCTATCGCCATCCTTGATTCCTGCTATTTTACAGACTTGAAGTCAGGTGATGGCTCAAATAGATGGGCACCTGCCACCATCGGGAGAGATAAATATGGAACTCCAGCTACTAGTATCGGCCTGTCCCACCCCAGCTGCTAAGGGCATTTGGACATCAACTGGTGTGTTAAAAGTCTCTAATCTACAACTAGACAATGATTTAGTAATCCGGCTACACTCAAATTTCTGTCTAAAGGAACAGAGCAGAATCAGGGCTTAGCCTGCTTTGCTTTCTCCAAGTTTGATGGAACCAGAGTGATGAGTTTAGTTGATAGCTGGTACATTGGAATGTTAAGCATGTACATGCACATGTGTGTATATGTTTATAAGCAACTTAAATTCATCAAGTTTATGTAAACATTAATATGAGTCATGAGCTAAATTCCAGCAATCGCTTTAACAATAGGACGTTATTTTAAATTTGCTCTACTATATAACCAAATGTAACGTAAAAGTGTGAGATGATTATTATTATCTGGGTATCAAACATATAAAGTAATTCTATTCACAAACATGTGTGCCACCACACAACCATAACATGTAAGATTGGGCCAGGCAAAAGGTAGGAACTCCAGGTGGCAGGGACACCTGCACCTGAGCCATCATGTGTGCGTCCTCTGTAGGGAGCTGGATCAGAAAGAGAGAAGCCAGAACTCAACCTAGTGCTACTAAATAAGATGAGTGAGTCTTAAGTGGCAACTGAGTAACCTGCTCTGGCAGACTGTTGCCTCAACATAGCCTGTCCTCTAATACTCAAATCCTGCATGTTTCCTGTTAGGCTGAGAGCAGTCTGTTGTTCCCCTGGACAACTGCTCCTTACCACCCCTACCCTGATCCCCACAAAAAAAGAAAATATTCAGCACGGTTGTAGTCAATATGCTGACCAAGGTGCATCACTTTTGCTGTTCAAACCTCCAAGATTTTGTTGTTTTTTTATTGCAGTATCATTGTCCTGAGTGGGTTTAACAGCCTTACTGCATGTAGAATAGTCTGATGGATATGTGAAATGGAAAAATAAATCCAATGGCAATCTTTGACATTCCTGTTCTAATAGATAGGCAGGTAGATAGAGTGGTTTTTCCCTATCTCTAAAGTACTTCTACTAATTTTAGTTTTAAACGATTCAAAATACTAAAACTTAATACCTATAATATTCACAGATCTTACAGTGCATTTCCCATAATTATATCAAAAAACATCTAGTATCGTGGTAATTGCCTCAGCTACAGCTTTGCATCAATTCTTGTAAACAACAACCAGGATTTTAAAATAAATTCACTTTATTGCCTTGTCAATTGTAATACAAAAGACTGCAATGAGCCAGTTATCAAAATTATAATAGAATTCTGATCACAAAAACATAAAGTCACTTGGAATGCTCCTAATTTCAGGCACCAGAAGTCTCCACTGAAGCAACAAAATTTCCTCCCAGCTCCCATCACTACAAGGTTAGACAGGAGCTGGTCCCAGGTGTGATCAGCAGGTGCATTCTCCCTGTCCTCACAGTTCTTCTGACTTCATTATTTTTTTAATTGGACCATATATATTTGCACTGAGATTAGAATACTTACAGATACTATATTATGGTGATTTTTATAAAACATGTTTATAGTTCTTTTCCAAAAGGCATTTAATCAGCCCAGAGTTGGTTTAACTTACTGTGTAATTTGGAAATATATATCCCTGCTCACCAATGTAAGGTAAAACTATGCTTAAACTGATCTTATATCCAGAACAATTTTCTTCTTGTCTTTCTTTACAGCTTCCATTGCCATATTCAGTGAACTTATACTTTTTTTTTAATTCTCTGAACATTGATAGTTAAAAATGATAGTGATAAGTCTTCGTATTACATTTTACATTATTTTGGATCATTGCACTATTTTAAACTTGTTGATATTTTAATGTTGATATTATCTCAGGAGATAGAAACATTATAAATATTTAGAAGATAGAGTTCCTGAAAAGAGTGATGGATACATTTGGAGAATGTTTTCTATATTCCACTCTAGAAGAGCAAGTGTTATTTCTTACTGGCACAAGGTTAATCTATATTGAATACCCTTTGGGTAGGAGGAGGGCCATGCTGCCTTTGGAAACACTGTCTACTGACTTGGCAATAGTGAAAACCACTCAGCCTGAATTATGGAGTTACTCCAGCCCTGAAGATATGAAATCATTCAGGTTTCCAAAAGGGAATAAGAATAGCATTGCCCCCAAGCCCTCATTTCACACATCATCACTCAAAATAACGTCAAGTTTTACAGCCTATTTTAAATCACATTTATCAGCATTTGGTATTAGATTTAGAACATGTTTTTGTTGGTGTTGCTACTGCTACGGTTATTATTTTGTTTTTAATTACTTTGGCATTTCAATGCAATGAACAGCTTTATTAATTTATTTTTTTGTGTGTTCAGTTAACGTAAGGAAAACTACATATAAGTTATTGGCAGGTGCTCTTCCTCTGTTACAACTTTGCATACAGATTGAATGACCATCTGTCCCTATGTTTGGAATATCATGAATTTTGGAAAAGTGAACAGCTTCCTAAGAAGTGGCAAGTCGTATAATAGGCGACGATAATAGCACACTAATGACGAGTGTATGTGGTTAGCAACAGTTCAATGCGTTCGTAAGATCTGAACCACTCCTCATATCAACTTTTGTTTTTCAATAACACAGTCAAGTTTTTTTTTTGTTTTGATTACTGATAAAACTGGGGTTTGGACTTTCAGAATCTGTAAGATCTATGATCTTTCATGAAGTCTCAAGTACCTAAAGAAGGCAGTTTTTTTTTTCCTTTTCTATCATTTCTATCGTCAAATGTGACATCATTCTATCATAGTTTTAATTTTGTAGTAAAATTGCATAGACTCTGGGATTTCCCTTATTGCCTCCCCAAGTTCTCTCTTCCCAACTGATTTCCTCCTTCTTATTACACTAACATACACTCTCAGTAGCAAACCTATTCATTCTGCTCTTTAAGGGTGTCCTGACATTGCCGGTACAGACAATGGCAGACAATCCAGTATCCCATTGTCAAGATATATACAGCAGTTTCTTTGGGAGTCTACTTTTCCAACTTGACTCCATACTTATACTTTTGTTGCTATCAGGTCTTTACTAAAGGATTAGTAGAAATACATAATTTTCTTTGTACTAGAACTAGAACTGTCTTATTATCCATCATCAAAACAGTTGGCCCTTGTAGACAAGTGGATAAGGCAGTGACGTATCCAAGTAGCTGCAGCTGATCTATATACATCTGTATATATATTTTAATCAAATGTGAAGTCAAGCAAGAGCTTGAATGTGTGCTCGTTCAGAATAAAGTCAATGCACAGGATCAGGGGTTCTGAGCGCTGAAGGATGTCCATATAAGGTAGGAAAGAAATAAACAATACAAGATTGTGTTCTGGGCAAATGCCCAAACACCAATGGTCCTTTGTTCTTCCTTGACTTCTAGATCATCTTAGTTTAGTTTTTATTTTAACTGCAGTGAATACATACTTGAAGTTGCTGCTTATCTATACATTAATGTGAAGAACTAAGAAACAATAAAGAAGAGATGAGAATGATAGCATAGATGAATAAATTAAGAACTCTAAAGAAACAATTTTTCTTCTAGAAACATAAATAAGATTAAGTTCAGCAAGGAAAAGAACTTAAGCTTTTGCTTATTTTATGAATACGAAAGAAGTGAATTTGGTATTGAAAAGATGCACTATTATAATAGATTTGGGTCATATATTATTTTAAACTAAACAAATAGTTGGAAGATATAATTTTTATAGAATTTAATAATTTATAAAAACATGTTGATTTCTTCTTTAGGACTCAGAAGTGACCCAGATTTTGTAAACATATTAATTCTGTTTTATTGCCTGAACTTTCTTCACAGAATTAAATCTAAAACTTCTATTTTCAACATTTCTGAACAGAAGTTTGACATTAACTTTAGATGAACATGCAGTTCAATAGTTTCATTGAACTCATCAGTTAACCCAGTCAAATAGCTAACGTCCCCATTTCTGTAAGTCTTTGATCCCACTCGCCCCTTAAAGGAGTGCCTAGTGATTTTCAGTCCCTTGTCAATACTCTTCTAAATCAGCCTTGGATTATCTCTACATTGAATTGACAGTCCGCTTGATTGAAATGATGAATGATTTCAATTAAAAGGGTAAGCCAGCTTGCACAATAGACATTAAGAAATGGATGTTGTATAGCCATGTGGTTTATTGGGAGTGGTCACCATGGAAGATAAATAAACTGAAAATAACATAATACTGTCAAGTGTGGTTCAGTTTTCTTTCAGTTCGAAAGAAAGCAAACATCATTTTTTATCCCAGCCTTAATTTTTAAATGATCTTTTCTTATTTTAATTTCAGGAGAGAGAGATAGAAAGAGAGAGAGTGAAAGAGAGAGGAATTGAGAGACTGAGAAAGAGAGAGAGATCTTGTGTAAGATGAGACAGTTCCCAGATATCCTCAATAGCCCTCTTGGGCCAGCCCAAGTCAGGAGGCTGAAACTCAATCTCAATTTCTCAGCAGGAAACTAAGTTCCTTGACCTAGTGGCTTACAGGATGAGCATTTGATGAATTCTGGAATTAGAACAATGCTGGACTGAAATCCAGACAAAAGTTTGTGGAATGTAAATATTCCAAGAGGCAAAGACTAATTTTCAAGATCCTGTCATTAGTTTCTTTCATTCATTGGAAAATATCTTGCATTAAGAATTCCACTTAGGTTCCTAGAGTACAACTCTCCATACTACAAGCAAATATCAATTGGTTGTTGGAACTATTCAGTATGCAGTCTTTTTGCTCTCTCACTGGATGCTGTATGCCTTTGATTAAATTCCATGGAGATATTTATCTAGCCTATGTAATCAGCAGAAGTGTAAGGATAGTTCCTAATGTGGGGAGAAAGTTGCATTGTGCGCACACACACACACACACACACACACACACACATCTTGCAGCCCCTTCTATTCTGGCACAAGTGCTAACATTAACTGGTAAAAGATGCTCCACTTTTACAACCCTAGAACATTTATCAAGGCCAGCAGAGCCGGTACTCTGAGGAGTGAGCCTGCATTCAAATGCCTTCGTTCCATGCCCCAGAGTTCTGTCAATGTCATGATGCAATCCTGACCTTGCTGAAAGACAAAAGAATACACTAGGACAAAATGTTATGACGGGCAGTTCAGCGACAGTTTTTTCAAAGCAGCAGTCACTTGTCAGGACACTTGTGAATCTCTGGAAAAAATGGGACTCCTACCACGGATCCATGCCTTTGAAAGCATAACCTCTTCCAGACACAATACATTTCAGAATAAAACATGTAAATCAGCTGTTCAAGTAAGATCACCAAGTGGGTGACACTACATGTTTATTGTTATGACAATTGCATGTGTCACAATAAGGGAATCATTGTACATGCACACAGTCTTACATGGAAGGGTGAGTGGAGATGAACTTTCATGGCACGATGAACTGTGTGACATGCAGTTTTCAGTAAATAGATGATTTGTGAGAATATTTATTTACTTGAAAGGTGAAATTTTAGAAAGGGAAAAATGGAGAGCAGGACCATGCATCCACTGGATAATTCCTTAAAGGTTAACAGTCAGGACTGGGGCGGGCTGAAATCAAGAGCCTGGCACTCCATCTGTCTGGACCACCTTGGTGGCAAGGGGCTCAGCACATGAGCAATACTCCAGTTCTTTCCCAAGCATGTTGTCAGGAATTTGGACAGGAAGTGGAGCGCTCGGAATCAAAGTCCATCGTCATGTTGGATTCAGGTTTAGCAGATGATGGGTGATCTTGGGTTACAACACCAGCTGCACCCAATGATTCCTATTTACTTTCATCCCTGTTTCCGCCTCTGGAGACTAGGCTGCATTACGGCTGAGAGCATTGCCTGCTTTGTAAAAACGAGGATTCGTATCAAAGAACTCTGCTGACCTCTGTGTCGCCTCTTGACATCACACTGACAGCTTGGGAGCATAACGCCCTCAGCGATCTTGTGCTTAATGCCACATTGTCCTTTCCTGAGAATGTCATCCTCACTATGAAAACCCAGGTGAAATTTAATTTTGCTGTAGGTGGTCTTTCGTAAGGCAGCCTTTATATTTTAGAATCTGTCAGGCTGTATCTAGTTAGTTTAATTTTTTAATCAGTAATTACCATGAAGATACTAACAAATTCCAAGTTTACCGTTTTTTTCCCTGTATTTGATCTATGACTCGTGAAATGAAAACAAACATTATATATCAATCATTTCACACTGAGACTTACTGTGAACATCTATCTCGTCGGGAAGTACATTTCTCTTTCTCCTATCTCAGCACCACCACTCCACGAACTGGGTGATAAGAATGACTGATGGGAGTTTGACATCGACCAATTTACCTTTGAGAGGCCAGACAGTGTTCACAACCATTCATCAGATTCTCTTTGAGTCGTTGGTCCTCATTTCCTTCCACCTAAATCCAAAGCTACATCCAAACCACGCTTCTGTTACCTGGATTTTCTTGGCTGTATCAGATCAAATATGTGCATGAAATGTAAGGGGGAAAGGTGACTTTTGCTGCTGGAATTTGCTCATGACAGTGACAGAGTAGAGCCACACTGTCAGGATCATGACCGGAACACCAAAGGAAAAATGGAAGACAACTATCCCCACGCACAGGAGAAGAGGGAACTGTCAGAACTGAGCTATCTGAGAGAGTAAGCAGTTCCTGTTCGGATTGCAGGCACACCGGGGCTTGCAGTGTCTAAAGGGCGTTTGTACGTTTCAGCACAGAATGCACAGCACTGACTCTGCCTTGCTGTACTGATGACGCAGAGACTGCACCTGAACCAGGTTAATACGCTTGGAGTCCGCGCAGCACACTGTCAGACAGGAAGCAGTTTCACAGAGAAATGTCTTGAAACGGACGGTGAGAATCATTCGGTATCTGGCTAAGCATCGACCTGTGCATGCTTGGAGTGAAATCCAGACAGCTAATCACGAATCACCCGAAAGCAGGAGACCAAAGAACGTGAGCTGGAAACAGCTTATAAGCACAATAGGCAGAACTGGAAAACCTCAGACTACAAGGACGAGCAAGACAAATGCGGAAGGGATTCTAGCAGAGTCGGGACCAGAGTTGGAGAAAAAGTCCCTGTTGCATTTCAGGGACTTCCAAAAGGAAAGTGAAAGTTGAAAGTATCTTATCAGTTCTGTGTGATTTAACTGTGTGTCGCTGTAAAGTCACTTACCCAAGGAATGTGAGAAAACAACACGCAGCATTTAAACACTACAAGAGCCAGCCTTTGATAAAAATACTCCCACATTAGAAAAACAGAAAACCTTAGCTACTGCTAGAACGACAGAGGAAAATAAGAAGGAATTTAAATCAATCATAGCACTTTGGATACATTTGAATATAGAGTAAGACACTGTTATCAGGAAGCAAGATGTAATATATAGATAATAAAAATACACTGGATAATATAACAATACTTGAATAAAATATGCTGAAAATATAATTCAATATAAATACAACAAATTCTATACAACTCACAGGTCTCAGAAAAAAATAAGTAAAAAATATTTTAAGAGACTGATAATGAATATTCGACATGGTTGTATGTGTGCGGTATTCAACTAAATAACTGCCAAAAGTTGAACTAATTTTGCACTTTCAAGAGAAAAAAGCATCCAATCAATAATCTCAATTTGCACCTCAAACAAGTCGAAGAAAGAATTTACTCCAAATCAGAGAGAATACCAAAAGTAAGGTCAACTAAAAAAACATCAAGGGAGACAATAGTTGATTCCTTGTTTACGATACACGGAATCAGCCAGTAAGACCGAATGGAAGGGTGGAGACATCGTCCGGGGAAGGGATCCTCCTGGTCCTTTTCTTGTTGTGCGTGTCTTCACAAGAAGCCATCCTTGGGGTTCGTTTCGGTCAGGTTTGCGGTAATGCAGCAAGGCAGGCGGACGTGTCTGCTGAAGAGAATGTCTCCCTCCAAAACAAGGGCTGACGTTGCCCACCGCCTCCTGAGCTCCTTGAGCTGATCCTCCCACTCTGCAAGCTCTGAGCTTCACAGACATGGTGCAGACTCAGGGCGAGGGCACTGGCTGCCTGGGTCACTTGGCATTTTACCCATCAAACATGGACAGGGGGAAGGCTGGTGGGACCATCTGCCCGTGCTTGCAGGCGTAAGGTGAGTCCACAGCTCTGTCTCCGATACGGGACTCCTCTTGCTTCTTTCAACATTGATGAACATGCTAGGACCATCCGAGGTCCAGAATGAAAACAGAATAATGCGTAGATAAAAAATACAAGTTATAATGAACACATTTAGGCCAAAGTTCCAAAAATTATCATGAAGTAGGATAATTTACCAAAAAACAAAAACCACTTGTTTAAGAAAAAAAAATTTTTAGTTTAACTTAAAAAACATATTTAGTTTAGTTTAAGAAAAAGAATGAGCTATACTGAATTATCCGCTGTATATAAGCGGAAATACGTTTTCTATAAATTTTAAAATAAAATTAAAAGCCAGATAGTTTTTGCGTGGTGAGTTAATCTAAAATTTGATGAACAGAATTTCTATAAAAACTCTGCTGAAAAAGCATGAAAACAAAACATATTTACACTAATGTTATGAAGGCCTTACTAAAACCAAAACCAAGTCATTAGAGGCAAAAAAATTACCTATAGTTACCTATAATTTCTAGAACAAACAGATGCACAAGTTCTTGGACAAAAGGGGCACAGTGTGGTAGCCTAGTGGCTAAATTCCTCGCATTGCATGCAGCAGGATCCCGTTTGGGTGCCGGTTCCTGTCCCTGTAACCCCATTTCTCATCCAGCTCCCTGCTTGTGGCCTGGGAAAGCAGTCAAGGACAGCCCAAAGCCTTGGGACGCTGCATCCGCATGGGAGAATCAGAGGAGACACCGGGATCCTAGTTTCAGATCAGTGCAGTTGAGTTGTTTCCATGTGTTTGCTATTGAGCATTGTACTTCTACAAATTTAGAGCTGTGAATCTCCTTCTGATATACAGACTTCATTAGTGTATAGTCCACGGAATGAGATGACTTTTGGATTAGAAGATTATCACTTTCTTTCCCCCAATTATTCCCAAATTGGATTCAGGAAATTCCAGACCTATATACCCCACATGGTTGTAGGTTAAGTCCCGGCAGCTCCATTTCCCATCCAGCCCCTTTTTTTGTGCAATAATATCAAGCTGAAGTAAGCCTTGTTCCCCAGACACGCTGATCAGACTAGACAGAGACAGAGAGGAAGATCTTCTGTCTGTTGATTCACTCCCCAAGTGGCCACAATAGCCCAAACAGTGCCAATCTGAAGCTAGGAGCCAGCACCCTCTTCTGGGTCTCCCACGTGGATGCAGGGTACTAAGGGTATGGGCCATTCTTGACTGCTTTCCCACACCACAAGCAGGGAGCTGGATGGGAAGCAGAACCGCTGGGACATGAACCAGTGCCCGTATGGGAACCCAGCACATGCAAAGTGAGAACTTTAGCTGCTAGGCTATGACACTGGGCCCTCAAGATATTTATTTATTTATTCATATTTATGCATGTATCTGAAAGGCAGAGGTACACAGAGACATGGTTATCCACTGGTCTGCACCCCAAATGGCTGTGATGCTAAGAGCTGCGCTGCCCTGAAGATAGGAGCTAAGAGCTTCTTTCTGGTCTCCCAAATTGGTGGCAGGGCCCATGCACATCATCATGGAGCTGGATCAGAAGTGGAACTATTGGGGCTTTAAGCAGCTCCCATAGGCTGGCTGTCTTTACCTAATGCGCCAAAACTCAGGCCTCTGCTGAACCCTTGTCACACAAATACTGGATTTCCACTTACAAAGGAATGAAATCGTTTGGGCCATTATTTATTTATTAAAACATAGATCTTCGTTGAGTATAGTTTTGAACTGTGAATTTACTTATGTATCTCTTTTACTCCTTTTTCTCTTTCCTAGAAGAAGCTGCCGTGTGTCTGTTCGACCTGTTTGCATCTTACATAGGGAAAAAAAAAATTTGTTCCAAATTGTTCATATCTTGCAGCTTGCAATTGTGTTGAATAGACCCCGTGGCTACTCTCTTAGTGCGTTAATATGACATGATCTATACGCCTCTATCGCTTTCCATCTTATAATATTATCTCCCTTCCCATTTGACAGTCATTTGGTGAAAAATGGAAATAAAATTTTGTGATGCCAGGACTACCTTCCAGATCTATTTTTAATGGGATGAAGGGAATTTGGTAGAATGCATTATTCCTCTCTGGTTGGGTCTATAGATCATAAACCCTTGCCCCAAGTCCCCTCTGGTGATAAAATGCTTATTACATTTGCCGTGGCACACAGGTGCTGGCGGGGATGTAGGGCAGGAGCGTAGAGAGAGCCACAGAGAGATATAATGGGAAGATGAGAGAGGAGACACTGACAGAGAGAAAATTTGTACAGCACGTGGAGACAGAGCACAAGGAGAGCATGCTGCAGAAAATGAAGTCAAATAAATCCTGAGACCAACAGTGAGAATGACATTTAGAGTGTTGCTTTTCTCAACATTCTTTGATCAAAAAGAAAGCTGGAACTAAAACTATAAAAAAGAGAAATACAAAGAATCTCCACTGAACTCAGAGTTGTTACCTTGAAGAGGAAAAATGATGACAACTTATAGCATTTCCCCAATACAGAACAAATTGACAGTAGGGCAGTATGCCCATGACAGAAAGAAATGGACTATTGATCTGGTTTTTTCAGCCTTCTAAACAAGAGGATTAGATCAGCACACAGATGATTGTGCAGAGGGCTGCCTGGAGATCCAGCTTGTATCATCGATATTAGGTACTGGAACAGGAAGATGAAAAAATGATGACCGTGGACTGGGAATGAAAAGGAGGCCAAGGATGCATAATGCTCAGGACAGGCTATTAATGTGCGTCTTCTGCAGAGCCAAAAGTCTTCTCTCTGTGTTAAACCGACTATAAAAATCATACACATTGCTAGATTCTCTCTCTCTCTCTCTCTGTTTTAACTTCAAGGTACAAACTATTGCATCAGCTTCCTGTGCATGGTTCATATAGATGATTTAACACATAGCAGAAGATTAATTTCTGGGGACAATTCAAAATGAATTTCATCTCTTGGCAGAAAATAAACCCTAAGCCAGAAAGCACTGGAAACCCGATAGTGGTGTCTGTTTATAGTCAGTGCATGGAATTGGTATTGCATAATGCACATTTTCAGCTGAAAGCTTACTTATTTCCACCTCAGTTGTTCACCTCCCTGTCCTGTTTCTATTACAATCACTCTGTGTTAGGAAAGTCTTCGTACGTGAGTCATCATTCTGATTACTGCCAAGTGTACCCATTACCCTAAAGTAAGCAGAAATAATATATCATATGTGACAAATTCAAATCCAGCATAGCTGAAAGAAGTCCTATGATAACTCAATTAACCTGCGAATGTTTACTTCAGCTATGCACTTCTTGAAATATATAAAGCACACCGTTTGAGAGGGAGTCATTTAAAACAAGTCAGTCTAGACAGAGTTTACAGACAGGAATTGATTATTTTCCTTTACTGTTGAAAAGCCAAAATACTTTCACATTGATTTCCAGCATTGTGGCACCATATGTGTTATTTTCAGCAACAAGGATATTGTTTTTTTCCTTTTTTCAAAGAATGTATTGCACTAAAATGCTACTGGGACAGATTTGTTCTCTTAAAAATTCAATGATGGCAATACGTTAGTAATTCCATCAGATATACTGAATTTAGCCAATTATTATATTTGAGTGTGTTAACCATGTATGTAAAGTCCTTGTCTTTCCTAATTCACTTCTACTCATGAATATCTGAGATGCTTAGATAGTGAGATTCAAGGTTATGTGATATCTAATTTTCAATAGGAAATAGATTGACTTCCACACCACCTAACTGTTGATATATGTATCAGAATATGCATGCTGTTGGTTATTATTTATCCCCATGTGGGGAGACTACTTAGAAATCACTTGCAACTAGATAGATAGATAGATAGATAGATAGATAGATAGATAGATAGATAGATAAATAGATAGAGAGAGAGAGATAGATACAGATAGATAGATGTCTTTTCCGTCTGAGTTAAGTGATAACCAAGCAAGGTAACTTCCTTATTTACCTGTGAATAAAGAAACAGACTTGCCTGGTACCAGGACGACCTGTACTCACAGAGCGGGGATCAGTCTTTCAAAGTGTGTGGAGAACACTGTAAGAGTATCTCATGCTTTGCTCCAGGCCAGAAGCATCACTCGCAGATTTTGTATATACCACCATTAGTTAGCCTTTAGCATTACCATTCTATTTTTTTTCCAAAAACAAATAAAAAATCGTATGAATGTCAGATACACACAGAAAGAAACTGAAGGAGACGGCTGCTTCACTTCCTTAATGCACACAGCCGCCTGGGCTCGATGGGGCCAAATTCAGGAATCAGAAACTCAGTCCAAGTCTACCAAAGACAGAATTGACAATCTGACCTGCGTCCAGAGGGATACACCGGGAGGAATCTGGAATTCCAAACAGAACCAGGATTCAAATCCAAGCACTCAGAAAAGAGTACCAGTTACATAAGGAAACTGATTAACTGCTACAATAAATATCTACCTTATATCCATCCATTTTACAATTTTATATTCTTTATTTAGTATGCAGCAATCCCCAACATTATGCTATGTTGATTCTAAATTATTTAACAATGATTCTTCCCAATTAACATTTCCAATTAACAACTCATTTTATTATTAAGAACACAATGAGCAAGATGCACCCCGGATCTCTGCCTGCTACCTGGTGGGCGTGACTCCTGGCTTACCTGCTATGACCTGAAGTACAGCTTCCCACAGTGCTTGATGAACCTGTGACATGACTGGAAGGTCAAAAGGCATAGATGCGCCTCCTAGCCAATTACAGTGTCATTACTGGGTGAGAGGAGTGTTGGGGACTGCCCCTCCGTCTTCCCCTTTCGTAGTCTATATACCTTTGTGCTTGCTTGACAGTTCATGGGCATCCCCTGCCACACTATCCCCGACAGTTCTTGTGGTCGTACAACACCGTGGCCTCACCCTCGGTGGCTTTGAGACCTGCTGGCAGGAATACCCCAAGACGCAAACGATAGTTTCTGTTGCTAAGCTCCTGAATAATACATTGAACCCATTACTGTCAACCAAAAGATGTGTCTTCTAACTGAACTTTGCCTCTGTTTTATCCTACTTTAGACCACCTCCCTCCGTTACTTCATCTTCTTCCCTCCATTCTTACTTGCACTCATTTTCTTTAAATTGATTCAGCAGCATATTAATCCTTGCTTAGGAACATGTATGTTTTTGTTACCATAGATTTTAGACCACAAGTATTCTTCATAACTTTTTCCTTTGGAAAGAATATGCATGTGGTTATGTGTGTGCCTGTTATAGCTACAGTCATTAATCTCTAAGTATTAATGCCAAGATAAAGAAAGTTTAGTAAGTTCCTTAGTACATATTAACTTGTAGACATAGTGCCAGCAAGGACCCAAGTACTCCGTGTCAGGTTAACTTTCTCATAGTATCAAACACCGAATACTCACTCAGAGACATGAAGTCATCAAACCCTGCTCTCACTGGACAAGTTAACATTGATAACCATGTCAGGAGCAGAAGCCAAATGGATTCAGCATTTACAGAAGAGGAATGAAGGCCTGACGTTTTCAATGAGTCACAGGGTCTCTTTCTCTATTCCTCATTGCTACCATGAGCTCAGGTACCACAGCTTCTTTCTCAGACCCAACTTGATGGGCAGATCCAGTTTCCTCTGGACAGAAGTTATGTTGAGGCAAGTGTTTTCTGCATCACCTTTACTTTTCTCATGGATAAGAATTTTCTTAACTGATCCTCACTGAGTAGATTAAGCTTCCTATGAATAGTCCAGACTTTAAAGAGCATCGTCTTGATCCAATTAGAAACGAACAGTGTCCACGTGAGTGGTCACAAGTTCAACACAACCATTCTCACCTTTCACTGTGTTAAATAGTCTGTTTAAAGCTATCTGATCTCTAGATCTTTGGTGAGTGAACCAACAGTTGGAAGATTCTCTCTCTTCCGTTGTTTTTCAGTGTGAGTGTGTGTGTGTGTGTGTGTGTGTGTGTGTGTGTGTGTGTGTGTGTGTGTGTGTTGGGGGGTGTTTGTGGAGGGTAGAAGGGATGGTGCTGTGCACATTCCTGCTTTTCCAAGAAGGTAAAAGTAAAACCTATTTTTTTTTCTTTCTTTCTTTTCTTTTTTAATACAGATGCACCATGCAGGGTCTCTGACAATCCCTGAGTGCTCAGTCTGTGATCCAGCTGTCCTGACCAAGATGGTTCAAAACAGAAAAGCAGAGCTGACTATACACCTAACAGAGACGAAGAATGTTATAACGCCTAAGACTTCTGCACTGCGGAGAACACATAAATGTACTCCAGAAGACTCCCAGAAATAGCCTATTCTAGACTGACAAACATGGGAAAGCAGCAGAGACAACCGTGTGGTGTCACAGTGACCAGAGAGCCCAGCAGCATTTAGCGAGGGGCAGTCTGAACTCTGGCAGCTGCATTTCCACCAGCAAGCAGGAGGGAAGGGGGGAAGGGATCTCAGCAGGTGAGGCCAGACAAAGAACTACCCATCATACGGATGTGCTTGATTCAAGCAGTGGCAGAGACAGCATCAGATCCTGAACAGGCAGTGTGGGAACAGGGTGGATTTCATAGTTCAGATGTCCATTAGAGAAAAAGGGGGTGCCGCTTTGTGTAGAGAGGCAAAGAATGTGGAACAGGACTGTGCATGCACTAAGCTAGACAGTGAACTCATTTTGGGTACTTGCTTTACATTACTGGGATCCCATATGGTTGCCAGTTCATGCCCCAGCAGCCCTGCTTCCCATCCAGCTTCCTGCTTGTGACCTGGAAAAGCAGTTGGGGACGCCCCAAAGCCTTGGGACCCTGCACCTGCATGAGAAACCCAGAAGAGGGTGCTGGCTCCTGGCTTCAGATCAGTGCAACTCAGGCTCTTGTGACCGCTTAGAGAGTGAATCAACAGATAAAGGATCTTTCTCTCTGTCCCTCCTCTCTCTGTATATCTGACTTTCAAATAAAAAACAAAATAAATCTTTAAAAACATAAAAAAGAAAGAGGGGACAACACTGTGGCATATAAGTCAAAGCCTCCCCCTGCCACGCTTGCTTGCCCTATATGTGCCAGTTCAAGTCTCATCGAATCCACTTCTCATTCATCTCCTTGCTAATGACCTGGCAAGTCAACAGAGGGTATCACAAATTCTTAGACATCCAAACCCTAGTGGGAGGTGCAGAAGAAACTCCAGGCTCTTGGCTTGGGACCTGCCCACCTCCAGTCATTGCAGCCATTTGGAGAGTGTATTACCAGAAGGGAAAGTCTGTGTTTATGTCTTCCCTTCTTTCTCTGTGTCTCTTATTTTCAAATGAAAATAAATAAATCTAAAAATGTGCAAATGCATTTCCTGTCTATGCAAATATCTTTGCATGATTAAGAGCTAAGAGATTTGAAATACTTTAATATAACTAAAATGGTATTCATGGCTGTGTCTATGTCCTTAAAACATTACCTATTTTTCTTGTGAAATACTATATGTTTTCTAGCAAGATGTTAGTTGTCTTTTACGTCATCCGAAATGATACTAACTTGTCTTGTCAAAAATTTTGCTTTTTGTTGTTTTCCTTTTAGGAAGCATCCTTCACAGATTAAGGCAAAATGCTTCTTTGAAACAAGGGCAGGCAGAAGTGACTACTGCTCACTGTGAAAGTTCTGGAAGCTCTAAGCTCTTTAATTCTCCTAAATGTTAATTTCTGGATGTTCAAATCTCACATATTCCTTTTGGCGTTAATTTGTGAGATTTGGAGATTGAGAGGCAATGACTGAATATGATATAAATATGGATGCTTTTATGAGGGTACATAATACATAATAAAGTCCTTCATTTCAGACCCAGAACATGTATTCATTTAGAAAATATAGACAGTGCACAGTGCATTTAATTTTCAAGCATCATGATGTTTTAGACCCTTCATAGCGCTTGATAATACTTGTTTATTAATTTACATATAGATATAATAAGAGTGGAAGTGGCTCCATAGCTCATGGCTGATAGTCCAATGTTGGAAGGAGGAAAGGGGGCTAAATTAATCTAGGGAAACGAAACATGAGACTGTGTTTATGTTGTTTCATCTGCTTTGAAATGTTCTAAATGAAATAGCAGGTTATTCATTGGACATTGGTTAAATGGCTATTTTTGTATGGTTTTTATACTTCTGTAAACACTTCAATATTTTGTAATCAAAAGGGAGTTCCTATTTTGTGTTGGAACAGACGATTTCTGTAAGAAAAAAAAAAAAACTTTATTTGGGCCTGGTGCAATAACCTAGTGGTTAGATCCTCGTCTTGCTTGTGCCAGAATCTTATATCGGTGCCAGTTTGTGTCCCAAGTGCTCTACTTCCCATCCAGCTTCCTGCTTGTGGCCTGGGAAAGCAGTAGCAGATGACTCAAGTCCGTGAGACCCAGTGCCTGTGTGGGAGATCCAGGGAAAGCTCCTGGCTCCCGGCTTCAGCTTAGAGCTCTGCTCAGCTGTCGTGACTGCTTAGAGAGTGAATCCGAAGCCCGAGGACCTTTCTGTAGATCGGCAATACTAATGAAATGGATACATCTTTAAAAATACATTCATTTCCTCTTTTCAGAGTAGCCCTTCCATTTTATTTTTTCAAATATGTAATTAAACAACCAGAATTACAGCAGCCTATTGTTTGGGGAAACCTTGTATTGATGTAGACAACATTCATTATTGAAGATACTCCTCACTCTTCTCATAACTTTCCATTTAGGTTCTCTTCATTAGACACAATTATTTTCCGTTTACATATAGCAGATATTATGCTGTTTGTTTTGACTTCCGTGGGCATCCGTGGCATTGCACTTGAAACACACATGCATAAAGATACACACACATGACTGGAGTTCACAAAGTGTCAGGTCATTGCCATGACCATGCCATTCGCTAACTGCATGGTTTTGTTTGATGCTCACTTCTCTGATGTTATTTGTTTCTATTCTAATACTGGGGTGAAAGCATCACCCCCTCAGACCTTACCGGGTTGGGGTTGATGTGAAGCTTAGATGAATTCATCTGTTCGAGGCCTTCCTGTGAGTGCTGAAGAGCTATAAAACACAGTGTTCTTGAAGACGGCAGTCATGCTCCCTTGCTTTTCCATCTCCTTATTTTTTGTTTTACTCCAAACAAATTTGGTTTCTTTAACCATTCAGCGTAAAAACTGCTTTTATATCCTCACACCATCCTGTTCTTTCTCCCCCGAATATGCTGAGCAAAGACCATCTTCTTCCTGATACTACTTAAAATACAAACTCCAAACAATCCAGGAACAGAAAGAGCAGCATAGGGTAAATAGCTTACTTGAAAACTATGATCATTAATCACACTGGGACAAATGGACTTTTAGCTCTTTTTCCCATTACAAAGAATGAAATGTTATTTAAAAACATATCAAAGTGGTTTCAATCTTGAGTTAAAGCCAAAAGACAATCAAGGATTAGAGCCAAAGAGGCTCAAAGATGTATGACACTTTACTTTTCTGATAAAGACTAAATACAAAAGGCGGAGGTGAATGTAGGTCAACAGAAGGAAGAGAGTCAGCAAACACGCCTGCGGAGGCCAACCCAGGTTAGGCTACGGCCTCAGCTGCACGGGCTCCGGCTTTAGTTGTCTCTTCAGCTGAATTTGTAGGATGCTCTACTGATTTCAGGAGATATCTTAGAAGTATTACGCCCAGTGGCTTCCCAGTAAAGAATCAATAACCAATGATATGCTGTCACTAAGCTCACATAGACGCACGTCTTCGCTGAAATGTGATTCTATGTTGCATGATTTGGGTATTCTTCTGTGAATTTCAATGAACTGATCCTACACCTCACTACTAAAAATTGATGGAGCACATTTGTCTTCATTATTTTGAAAATTGCTAATATTGTTTACATAATTGAGAGGAATGTATGCCCATGTGGGCCTCTGATCAGGATGAGGAGGGTCAGTTATAGAGCAAGGCAAGTGGGACAAAAGTTTCTATATTTCCCCCCTTTTCTACAGCTCCTTACAGTAAGTGGTCTGCTGCTTGCTGTCCGATCATTACATTAGCACCCAGTGATGGGGCTGATCATATGATGACGTTGTAGAGACGCCACTGTGGGGATGAATGTTCTGAGGCTGTTTCTTGAGTAAATTTGATAATTCTGAGAAGTTGATGGTTACGTTGCTGAAGAGTTGAGAATATCTTTCTAAGGTCTATTGCTTTATTGGTTGACAAAAGCTACCTTAGTGTATCCACAGTACCCAGGGACATGCTGCATACTTGGCCAGCAAAAGCGTACAATCTGTACTGATTTCCAAGCTCTGATGAGGCAATGTCCTTTCCTTAATTAGATGAACTGGCTGTAATGTTCCTTGTGTGCATCTAGCCACTGCACAGGCCTAGTCTTTATACATGTACAACACATCCTGTTCATTTTTCCCTATAGATAGCTGGGGTCTGCATACAGCCATACAGCTGGGGAGTCCCCCAAGAAACCTCAGCTGGGGTAACCTCAGACTTGAATCTTGAGCGTGCTTCCCAGTGCAGGGCCAAGTGCCATCTGTCACTTGTACCAGCCAGTGTGCATATCAGTGAATGCACCTGCCTGGTATTTCTGCCCCAATTCCATATCTCATGTTAATCTATGGGTGCTATGGCCCAGCCCAGCCAGTCCACCACAGACCTGGTTCTCATGCATAGCAGTGGGTATTGAAGCCTACTGGAGACAACCACTAATAATCATCAGGCCTGCCTCCAGCTCTGGTTTTTTTTGTTTGTTTGTTTTTTTTTTTTTTTTTTTTTTTTTTTTTTGCCAATGCCAGCCTCTTCTGTAGCCTAGCCCGGCTGAAACTTTATCCCATTCAGCTCTCATTCACACTGTGAGTTCTGGGGCTTATCTCAGCCCACCCTCCTTCCACACATGCCCCTTACATATGCCAACATTTCCCATACCTTGTTCAGTCTGACCCACCACCAGCATTGGTTCTATGTAAGTCAATGATATTTCTTGTTTGCTCCCTCTAAGGACTGATGTTCTGAATTCTTAGTTGCAGAGAAATTGTGGGTGCATAAATTGTAGTTGTGGCGACACTCATTTAGCAAAATACATTTCATTCTTACTATCTGCCATGTACTGACGGAAGCATTTTAATAAATGTTTGCTTGTTTCATTCTCTTGGCAGCTTCATGAGAGAGGTGTTACTGCGACCTTCGTTGTTAACACAAAAAGGAAAACAAACCAATGTTGCAATCTGATAGAGAGAAAAGAGAATGAGATGATAATGAAAATACAATGTAACACAATGAGTTGAAATGTAAAAAATATAAGTTACAGAGAAAATTACTAATGTGTTTAGTTATAACACATTCCTGGCAAGATTCTGAAATGACTTCTGAATTAATTTTTTATATCTGCTAAAGACATGTAGAAGACATGTGTATCATTAATTCTCTGAGTGACAGAGATGAGGAGTGCAGGTAAACCAAACGGGAACAATCAAGAAACTGGGAGGAATATAGACAAAATGCTAAATGAATAAGAAAAAAAGACAACGTGAATTATGTAAGTAATACTAGAGTATTTAGAGCCCAGAATTAATGATGGTGACATCTGGACCATGGCAATTGCCTTGGGTGATGTAACGCTTGCCAAGATTCCATGAGTGTTTCCCACAAGCCCTGGATCTGACAACACTAATGAAAATTCATTCAATGATACAGGACAAGAATTATGAATACGGCCAGCCAGCATGAATGAATCAGCAATCTACCAAATCATTTTATTTGGAGAGCCTGGGCACCATTATGTTAATATTGAGCTAAATTATATAGTGAATTTATATGTTGTGGGTGAATTGTGAACATGGACACGAAATGAGTTTGATCTAATTTGCCTGGATTAGGAATGCTAGAACAACAATGGAAATGGGGTTTCTGAACCTTAGCCAAACACTAAGACAAATGGATGGAAATTTATTTTTCATTATGTTTGGAATGATTTATATTGACATGCCTATAACTACATATATCTGTGAATAGATCAACCACAACTCGGTGAAATGTTACTGATTCAAGAGCAAAAACTAAAATGCAGAAGAGCTCAGGAATCCCAGCTCTGACTTTGTTCTGAAGATTCTAGAACTACTTTTCAACATTTTAATGATGTGAATGACTTCCTGCAAATTTTCCATGTTGTATAATTAGAGGTACTCTATAAATTCCTCATATCTAAATGAGAAATTGTCAGATTCTCTGATAAAACGTGCTTCTGTCATTTTTGTTAACTTGGGTATTTGTTAGGCATAGCTAATTTTCATTACTTTCACAATAATAACATTTTGTGTAGATTCCACCTATCCACTATCAACTAACTTAAATTTAGGCAAAAACATGTGAATAAGGTATTGATTCTCCCATGACCTAGAAATAATTCAAAATGAAGCAACTCACACCTCCTGCAGCATTGTTAACATACTCCCCATTTTTTTTTTCTCTTGTTACATTCTATTTTCTAACTTTGTGTATAAATCTAGCAACACTTTGCATTTGGTCTTACGCCACAACAGAGCCACGCTTTTAGAAATGGTCGTTTTGTTGGAAAATAGCAGTTGACACTTGCAAGAATTAAAGGCTAGAAAATTGAAAGAGACAGTAAGAGAAATATACTACCTAGAACTGAGATACATGTTTGCAAACAACGGTGTGGTTCAATTTATTGAACAGAAACAACTGCTTTTTGGAACTTGTTAAAGTCAGAAGACAACGCAGTCTTCAAGTAATGGAAGCTGAGGTTTTGTGACAGAAAATTCAATTACCTCTTTCTTTCTCTGACTATATTAACTAATGTTAAATGTCTGTGAGCCGTGGTTGGTAAGATAATCTTTTGTAAAAATGTGGTCAGATCTGGAACACACAAAATAAAATTGGCTTTGGGAACAGAAAGTTGTTTTTTTCCCCCATAATCAGAACACCTACTTAAAAAGATGAGGCCTGTGTCTCTTATGACTTCCCGTGGGACAGAAATATTGGATTGTATTTACAATAGATAATAATTTGGCTATATAAGTTGGACCAAGCCACATGCATATCTTTGTATATTTACAGTATTATATATGATGCTTCAAGAATCGCATTTTACTTATTATAATGGGTTTCCATTGTTTTAATAAAATCTTGATACATAAAGGGTGGTTTTGTATAAGTCGCTACTACCTGAAAACTGACTTAGTTTGTAGGCTCTGCCGTAGTTCAAGACTATTATGTCACGATCAATGAACCATATTTAACAAGATGCAACTGACTTCATACGCATTCACTTTAGAGAGCTAGTGTTCTAAAAATTGGAGAACAGAGTATCTTGTTTAATCCGATTCTAACAAATTAATTCAGAGAGTGAGGAAATACTGAAGAGGTTTGGAATTGGTTTAAAAACATTTTTGTTTTAGAAAGAGAAAGAGAGAGAGAGAGAATGAAGAAGAGAGACAACAAGCTGGCGTACATTCCCGAGTTCATTCTCCATGCCTGTTTTCATTGCATTGAAGTTGGCCTATAAGAATTCAATATAGATTTCTTTTCGGTCCAGCACAGTAGCCTAGCGGCTAAAGTCCTCACATTGCATATGTCAGGATCCCATATGGGTACCTGATCCTGTCCTGGATGCTCCACTTCCCATGAAGCTCTTTCCTTATAGTCTGGGAAAACAGTCAGGGATGGCCCAAAGCCTCGGGATGCTGCATCCACGTGGGACACCCAGAAGTTCCTGGCTGCTGGCTTCAGATTAGTTCAGTTTTGGTTATTGTGGCCACTTGGGGAGTGCACCAGTGGTTGGAAGATCCCCTGGTCCCTATGATTCTTCAGGGAGTGAAACAGTGCATGAAACTCTTTCAAAACAAATACAGATTTAAAAACACAACCTGAAAAAACTCCTTTGACTTAAAAATTCTTTAAAACTCTTATTTTCTTCATCGCTGAACATGCAGAGTCACCTAGTGAGCAAGGATATATTAGAAATGTATTGTTCTTTCATAATGACCCATTGTGTTAGACATTTGTAGTTTTAAGAATTTCAAGAATGTTCAAAGATACAATCTCAGAATAGAATAGTATTCCCTCCTTCCTTCAGCCTCCCTTCTCTTGGCTCTCCATCTCTCTTGTTATGTCTTGCTTTTTAATTTTCTTTTTAAAATGAAATATATCAGGAAATGAATAAGATGTTTTGCAAGTAAAAAGCAAAAAGATCCTATTCTAGTGAGAATATAAAAAAAATAAATGAGTAGAAAAAAACAGCATCTTCTAAGTGGGAACTAAAATTTAAAACAAAGAAAAAATGAAAGAAGGAAGAAATACCTGGGTAAGGCAATCAAGTAAATCATTCTGCACAGCCTTATCGTATGTGCTTGTGTGAACCAATGGATAAGGTCATTATGCTACTATGGTTTTAATGATCTGTGATTACAACATTCTGCATATAAGCCAAATAGATATTTATTCTTACACTGATTATATGAATCATCTAAAAAAAAACTGTTAAGGTTTACCAAAGATACATACTGATTTTAAATGCCTTTTATGTCAGTTGCTATAGCAGCTATTTTCATTTACAAAAGCAAGAGTAAGATTGTTCACTCATAAAATATTTCAAATTCTGAGCGGCTAGATGGTTACATCATGTAAGAGAATTACACCTTTCACTGAAAAGATAAAAACTCTACTGTATTGCAAGGAAAAAAAATAAATCTTATTAATAGATGATTATTAGCTAATCCTTGCCTCGAAAGCGCCAGAATCTCATAAGGTTGCCTATTCGTGTCTCAGCTGATCCGATTCTTGTTCAGCTTCCTGCTTGTGGCCTGGAAAAGGAATGGAGCAGGGCCCAGAGCTTTGGGAATCTGCACTCATGTGGGAGACACAGAAGATCCTGGATCCTGGCTTTGGATGATCCTAGCTCTGGCCTTTGTGACCACTTGGGAAGTGAACCAGCGGACAGAAGATCTTTGTCTCTCCTTTCAGTAAATCTGTCTTTCTGGTAAAAATACATAAATCTTTACAAGTATTAATGTTAAAAACAGAGAAAAGGAACAATGTGTGTTCATTACATTTGCAAGAGAATGGTGTACATGATTATTAAATAACATTATATACAACTATTGTGTTTTGTCACACCATTCAACTGACTGTATTAAAAACCATACCTTACATACCAGTACATAAGACCTCGGTATCACCATATATTCTGTTTTAAGTTCTTGAGCCTTCAGTTAAATAGCTTTCTTTTTGTAATTAAGTTCCACGATTGGTTAAATTGTAATTATTAAATTGCACTTCTCATTAAGACTATACTAATTTCTAACGAGATGGAGTTTAGATTTGGTTTCACATGATAAGATTTAATTCAAAAACACTGATTGGTAATTAAAGACATCACTGTCTACATGGAGCAGAACATGGAAATGGAAGGTTTTCTGTCTTCTTTCTCTTTTTAATTTCCTTTCCTACTCCTTGGAGGGAATTGTTTTATTTTTACCCAATGCAGATTTACATATAAATGTTTGCAGAGTTTGAACAAAGTTAGACCATAAACCACCAAGGATCACTAGGTTGGGTAGCTTTCTTCAGCATCCTAAATGCCATGGCAGCCACGCCCCTCCACCCCCAGGCACTTGAACAATATTTGCCCATTTTTAAAAATTCTGAATGTGAGGTACACAGGCAAATTGAGGAGAGTTAAAAAGTGTGTTCTAGCCTTGACTGATTTTCACTTTATCACCTTCTCATTCTTGTGACTGGTAGTCAGGGAAAGAAAGTTCAAGAGAGTATCTTACTGTGCTCAAATGATGGAGCCAGGTAACTGGCTTCATTCATAGGATCACAGTTGATAGTTTCCAAGAGTGCATTTAAATGCCTGAAGTGGCTGAGAGCCTGAGCAGGGTGAAGAATGGTTCTTTACATTAAGTGATTATTATGTAAACAGCAAATTACTGTTGTGAAAATGAATTGTAATAATACAGTTAAAATTTATATTTCCTAAGGTTACTTATCAATTGTAGGTAGCCAACATATTTGCCAAACTGAATTGTAGATGGGAGTGGAGCAAACCACTCAATTTTTTCCACATATATGCAATGCACAGTCACGCAGCATCAAGCTTTAAAGAAAATACCAAATCTTTTACATATTTGGGCACCTCCTTGAGGTGTCTGAGAAAAGGTTGCTTGATTGGTTTCTCCCTTGATGTTGTGCTTAAAAACTGCAACGCTCACCTACCCCTCCCCCCCGCCCAATTTTAATTGTCCTCATTGTTCTGCGTATTCCCCTTAATGTTGGTGTGCATGTCAGTCATATAGCTATGTTGTTAATTACTACATTCCTGGGACCAAGAAAGAAGAATGCAATTTATTAAGGGCTCCATATATCATATGAAGCAAAAAAAAAAAAAATCTGTGCTGAAGATTGGAAATGTATATGATGATAAAATATTCTATGTAATACAATATTATACATAAGGCGCTATAATATTCTTTTGTAATGCTGTTTTTTAAAGGCTAAATGTGCCATTTTATTGGAAAAGAAGAATCACAGAAAGAGAAGAAAAAACAGAAGGAGAAAAAGAGAGGGGGAAGAGAAAAAGAAAGAAGAGAAATTCTCCTGTATGTCGGCCCACTCCCCAAGTGACTGCAGCAGCTGGAGCTGATCTACGGTTTCAAAGCTGAAACCAGGAGCTTCGCCCAGTTGTCTCACATAGGTGGAAGGGCCCAAGGACTTGAGTTATTATCCCCTGATTTCTCAAACCACAGTCAGGAGGCTGGATTGGAAATGGAGCAGCCAGGACATGACTTGGTGTCTGTATGGTATGGTGGCACCACAGATGAGGGTGTAGTCACAAACCAGCACATTGTATTGCCATTTTATATTGCCATTTTGAGAATAGATTTCACTGTAACATTTGCAAATTTTAAAATCACTCGTGACATAATATTTCCAACATTTACGTGGTTTATGTGTCTTAAAAATGAGTGTGAAAAACTGTATTTTAGTAATGATGTAGAGAAACTAAGTGGGGGGGGGGAGGGAATTGGGAAGGGGAAAAGGGAAATGCCAGGAGCCTATGGAACTGTATCATAAAATGATAATAATAATCATAAAATGTGAATTTTTTAAAAAAATTGCTTATTGTAGTGAAGCATGCTCTAAAAAAAAAATCTCCTTTAATATGTCCCATGTTTTCAGTCATTCGTAACAGTATTATAACACTAGTCATGTCCATTCCAGTAAGATTAGTAATAGAAGCACAGATGTAGATATGTATAAACACACACATACACACATATATAATATCTGCATGTAATAAATCTATGAATTCCAGTTCAAGGTTGACAATACACAGTCCTATAGGAAAGCACATTTTACCAAGAGAAACATGTAGCTGACTTATTTACAATGCACTTGAAAGGGAAACATATGTATGCATAATTACAATAAAGTTTAACTTGTTAATAACAGTACGGGTCACAGAAGTTGCAAGCAGAATTTTAATTTCAAATAATTATGTACAGAGAGGAAGCTGCACAATTAAAATAAAGGAACAAACTTTAAAACTAAACAGTGTGTGTGTGTGTGGTGTATAAACTGTTAGGTGTGTGCAAAACAGAGAGGAAAAGCAAGAAATGGAGAGAGAAAATTCAATAGTCAATTTTATATAAGTTCATTTTAAATATGAAAAAGTGTAGAAAAGTACTGAGCAAGGAAAGTGAAAGTGTTATCCCTGAAATAACATAAATTAAGCTATTTCCAGAACTTTTTATAGCATGCTTTTGTAAAAACAATAAATTATATTTAGTTTAAATGAATAAAATTATTTTTCCATTATTAGGTAGAATTTGCTCCTGTTTCATGTTAGCCTATGGGCTTTTTTGCCTTCTTTTTTTTTATGTCTGTGTAGTATAGCAAATAAGTTTTTGGCTAGCACAAATGAAAAGTATTTGCTCTCAAAATAATGCATAACATATTTAAAATAATTAACCCATAAATATGCACCTACCAAAATACATATAAAATATCTGTAGCATTGACATTTTTAACTTTTTATTGATTTAGGAGATATAAACAAATAAGCAAGGACTTAAATTTAAGGATGTGATTTTCTACATAAAATATTGTCGTGTATAAGTAGGGACAATTTTGTTCTTTCCTATTTGGATGCTATTTTTTTCTTTAGCTTAACTATGCTGATTATTATGTTCTAAATTACACTTGACATAACTGCTGAAAGCACCATCCTTGTCTTATAGCAAAAGTTAGACAATTTTTATCAATGTGCTGTTTGAAATGATGACATTTGTGGTATTTGTATGTATGGGCTCTGTTGTACTATCGCAAATTTTTCTATGACAATTTCTTGAAGATAAACTCTCATGGGACAACTTGCATAATGGGAGAAAATATTTCAAATACAAAATTTATTAAGCATGTAAATATTGAGCATAAACAAAAACACAAAAAAATTCAATAGCAAGAAAGTAATAATCCATGGGGGGGCATATCAATACATAAACCTGTATAGAGAAATATATTATTTTGTTTCACTTTATACACATAATTATATGTAAAAATCAAAACAAATAAGAAGTACAACTATAACATGTTAATAACAAATTTAAAAATGGTTTTATAAAAAAAACTGAATAGATATTTCTGGGGTAAAAAGAGACATTCAGTAACTTGATTTTTATTTTGAAAAATGCCTCACATCACTGACCATCAGGGAAATGCAAACAAAACCACAAAACCACAAAACCAAACGCTCAGCACATGATTAATGGCAAAAAGATAAACAAACCAAAAAAAAAAAAGTTGAGAACAAAGAACATTATATAATGTTGGTAACAGAGCAAACTACTATAGTCATTAGAATAAGAGTATGCAGATTCTTCAAAAAATGAAACTAGAGCTACCGCATGATGCAGGAATGCCACTCCTGGGTCAATACATCCAAAGATCCAATGAAGTACGTTGAACCATTTCTGCACTTGAATGTTTATTACACCATTGCTCGTAAGAAACAAGATGTGAAATCAGTCTAAGTGGTAATCAGCAGAGGAGTGGATTGAAAATAATGTGGCAGGTCCTTGCATTATAATTCAATTGACTTATCCTCCACATACAAATGCCGAGATCCCATAAGGGCTCCAGTTCATTTTGTGCCTGCTTCACTTCCAATCCAGCTCCTACCCATGGCCTGGGAAAACAGTGAAGGATGGTCCAAAGCCTTGGAATTCTGCATCTATTTGGAATATCCCCCTGAAAAAACTGGTTCCAAGCACTAGATCAGTTCAGCCACAGCCTTTGCAACCTTTTCAAGAGTGAAACACTGGATAGAGGACCTTTGTCCCTCGTTCTCCCTTAAACCTGCCTTTCAAATAAAAATAGATATTTTAAAACGTTTCACATATATTCAATATAATACTATGCATTCTCCAAAAAAATATGAAACCCTATTAATTGTGACAACATGTATGGGAATACAATAATAACAATTGGACAGCATATTTTTTCTAAATGAATCACAGAGTATAAAAATAAAAATATCAGTTTAAAAGGAAGCCAATATTGGTAAATATTTCCCAACAATTTGTACCTTACCACATCTGTGTGATCTCCAAGTGCTCACGGCCACAGCACAGTGTCTTCGCAGCTGTTCATCCCGTGTGTTGCGTGTGCTCCATCCTTGTTCTGTGCTCTTCATTGGCCCTACGTGACTTTGAAGAAATATGGAAGAAAGTAAGAAAAATAAGAAAAAAACATAACATTGATGCTATGCTTTAGCGTCTGTAATTTTAAGCAGCAGTAAAAAGATTGTTAATAAAAATTGAATGTAATTATAAAAGCAGTGCTTAAAAAGAAAACTTATTTTATCTTAATCATAATCAAATGATAATTTACGTTTAAACCCCAGACTGTGTGAACTCAATGAATACTGATGAATAGGAAGGCAAAACACTGTGCACTAGATGCATGCTACAATTTAATAGCATACTGCCTAGTCTATTATTATAATAATCAGATATATATGTGTATGTATATTCATCTTTTTGAGAATCTCAAAATTAAATTCCAGTAGGATTAAAACTAATAGAAAAATTATCATACATCTTTTATAGTTACACATCTTTACCCTCAACTTCCAGATCCTTTCCTTGTCAATGCTGCCCATGAATATCTATGTCAAGGCTGTGTTATCACTGTTTCACAATATACATTACCTTCCAGCATGCTATTTGGCTCATTCATGTAGTGTACTTATTTCCTGTGCATCTACTTGACGTTCATTCACTCACATCCCTGCTGAAATGAGAGAGTTGTAAACAAAAGTTTTAGTTCCAAAACTTTATAGATAATAAATACTCGTCTCCAACATGGATGGCAGGGGTCCATACAACATCATTTAAAAAAAATTAATTTACTAACTCAGTGATACGTTGAAAGTAATATCTGTCAAACTAAGACCAGTATTTCTTCTTAATGATGCATAGAATTAGCTGTTGTATGCTGCGTACATGATTACATCTATATATGCAGGAAATGTGTTAAAAACCCTAAGTTATTTCTGAGTTTCAATTTATCTGGCTTTGTTTAAAGTTGAAAGTGGACAACTTTCCTTGGAACAGTATGAATTAATATTTCCAATGAAAGTAATTTCTGGAAAGTATAGTGAAATGACATTCACGTGTAGAATCTTTAAGAGATAATACTTTTTAGAAACACCTGCTCAACCGATGAAAAAGTAGGGGAAAAAAAGAAATAGTTTGAAAGAGATCTAGTGGGAGAGAAGTGTGTATTCACATATATACATAAATATATATATATTCTACCTTACTATTTGTATATCTGATACATATTCTGTATATAATCCATCAAGATCTATAAAATCAAACTATTGGGAGTGACAGAGGAAACACACATATTTATGAAATTCCCAAGTCAATGTATTGTATCTAGTATTCAGCTTGGGCATGCTCCACCAAGAATGGAGCATGACATTACAGTGCACCAATCAAATGAAATTGAACAAGATGGGAAGAATTCCCCAAGTTGTTTCCTTTTCAATAAATCTTGCAGATCACATCGAGACTTGTTTGCCAATATCATCCGCTGAGCGTCCAGCTTCATATACAGTGTCCTATTGATTGAGCTGTATGCACGCTCAGCGATACCTTCTACATGTGGAGGACACATTGTGAAAAATTTAAGTTCTTTTTAAGGGCCACTTTGGACCAGTTTCAAGTTGAGAGTAGAATAATTACCTTAGGACAATACGGATTGCTCTTCCAAGTAAAACCACTACTGCTGTTGGCTAGGCAGTGTTGGTTGTACTGATGTCAGGCAAATGCCATGGTTATCAATAGCAGAAAACCAGCATTAGTGTTTCTTTCGTCATGAATAAAAGGAGATACATTGTAATAAAGAGAATTCTATTAAAGTTAACTGTTGAAAAACAAAGCAGACATATCTTTGACCTATTTATCATTTGCATTTATCTATGAATGATTACAGTATTATACATATGTTATTTTTGAACTCTGTCAAGAAATAAGTTCACTGTTCCTGAAGTGCTCCAATCAAGGTAGGAAGGTGACAGGTCACTGAGCCAGTGAAATCTCCTCAACTGATTGTGTTCTAAGAACCGAATATTCCTTTGATTTGGTGACTGCCCAGGACTTAGCAAATAGGATTGTAACACAAAGAGGAAGAACAATATCAATACTTATTTCTGTATGTAAAAAAAAAAGTCTTAATGGTTCACCTTAATATTTTAAAGTCAGAAAATGTTCTGAGTACATTCCAGTTATGGAAAATCTTCATAAAGTCAATTCTTTGGAGCGTTATTCTTTATAGCAAAAGATGTTATACAAACAAGAAATATTGATATTCAGTAGAAAATTAATTGCTGAGAAATTGCCAATGCATCAAGATCTATCAGTGAGATTATTAGAAAATTGTCTTGCTTTTCAGCTAATTTAATTTATATTGAATAATTTTGACTTTCAAATAATACTAAAGATGAAATTGAATGTCACATCAACTTTGTTACTGAAAATTAACTTATCAAGTTCAAATAGTCTTATGGACATTTAGATAAATATTTGTAAACTGAATTATTTTTTTCTGAGGCAGCAGATTATTTCAAATGAAATTTTGAATTGTAGGGAAATAAAATCATGTATTCTCCTGAATTTCTCTTAAAGAAGAAATGCAGACTTATTTCAACTGAGGAGATATTAACACTGCACAACTGTTAAATTATTAATTATAGCCAGCAACCCCTTAAAGCACAAGAAAGAATTCTTGTTTTACAGGTACGAGTATTAAGGCAAAATCAAGGCCCATTCTTTGTTGGGAAATGTATTCCATTATTATTAATCCTGGAAATGTTCTTGTTAGTAGATGAACTGTATAAGAGACTTTCTAATTACCCTCAGTTCCATTAAAGTATTTTAATGCTTCATTAAAGCTGAGGAATGGCACCCACCTTTGATTATTCAGCCACTGATTAGCTTAAAGAAAAAGAGAAAAAACAGAAGCATTTACACCACCAAAGTGCCAGCTGAGTAGAGTTCGCATTTGATGATATGTTAACATACTTCCTGGGAGAAATAGATACAACCCTCAGGCACTATTTTAAACCATTTTATCACCATATTTTGTTATAGCATTCCCATCAATGTGTAAAAATTTAAAGCAAGATAAGTGTAAAAGGCAAATTTTTTTGTACTTGTAACATATGTAAAACACACACACATTGAACAACAAAATGTAACAGGAGCAAAGAGTTTTGTGATTGTTTTTCTACCTGTACTAAGCACCCCCCCAAAAAAAATTCCACATTTGACATATATCTCCATCTATTTATAATTAAGAGGAAATAACTCTTCATTGTTTGTGTGTTAATTGGCAATGTGACTAGGATAAAAAGCAATAAAAACAGTAGCAACACAATTTAAAATCCGGTCTGTAACAGAAAAACCTTTTGATAACAATATTTCCCTGAGTTTCTCATGATGTGGGATTCCATGGTAACCGGCAATCAATGAATGCTACTCAATAAAGAACTGGTCCTTACTCCAGAAATGCCGCCAGCTCCAGTGTCTGATGCTGTCCTAAAGCTCTCCTCTTCTTGAAAGGTTTGCCTTACACCTTTTCTCTTCACCATGGTGAATATGTAATCTGTAATCTCTACCGTATCGTACCTAACGATTAATCAATGTTGCTTGTTTTTAAATTGAGTAGTGCAGAAAACAAGAGCGTATTCAGCAGAATCCTTTGTCAAAATGAGTCAAATGCATCTCACAGTCATCCTGTAATTCCAAAAGTTCCTTTTTTTTTTTAATCGTTTGTCTTCGGTTTTCTTTAAGACTTTTTGACCAGATAAATTTGTGGAATCTGTCCATTAAGAAGATTTTAATGACTTTACACATTATGGTTGTCAATCAGAGAGATCCCACGAGTTCTTTAAACATGTGCAACTCAAACCCCGTCCTTTCATTGCACCAAAACTGAGGTGTGATGAGCAGCCCCTCAATTCTATTTCTGTGGATACTTGGAATTTCATGAGTAGCCTTAGCTTATTCTATCATGTGATGATGCCATTAAAATGTAATTTGAGAGAACAGTTTCTGCCAGCAGGAATTACAGATAAAAATTTTAGTCCCTTGATCCAATCTGCCTGGGATTGAAAGTCAGTTCTGTTGGGAAAGAAGTTCATAAGAGAGCAGAAACAGGATATGAATCCACAGTGACTTTAAATTTATTGAAGATTCAGAAATCTGAAGAGGGTGGCCAATTGTCTACAAGGAAAATCTGGTAGGGGCTAAGGCACTGCAAAGATAGGGCCTTCTAGTTTAGGGTCTTGGGGGGGGGGGTGTTAAAAGGGATAGAACAATGGGTGGAAATTAGGTAGCTTTTCCTGAGTATTTCAGACTTGGTAGGTCTTGCTCCCAGGGACTTGGTAGCCAAACACGAAAGCTGATGGTATGGTGGAAAATGTGAGGCACGGGTTAGACTGGTCTTAGTGCAGCACAGGAGTCCTTGAGCAGATTGTCTGGTAATTGTCTGGGGATTCTAAAAGCTGAGGAACCGGAATGACTGAGCTTTGTTTCCCTGCTCAGCCAACTTCCATTCAACCTCTTATATTCAAATTCAAAAGTCTTGTATTGCAAAATGAGGATGCATGTATTGCCAATCCTAACAGGATTGCTGTGGAGATTGAGTTAAACAAGGTCTACAAAATCTTTAGTACACAATATGAACTTCTTGAAGTGTTTAATATCGATGAATTTCATAATTCTTATTTGTATGCCATGTAGTTCTTGTATCTACCGAACTAAAAGCTAAATAGCATTTTTCATAAGTGCATTTTTTTTGTCTTCCAGAGAGCCTGACTTTGTTGAATATGAATTAAGCAAGATTTTTTTTTTTCAAGATGGTGGGGTAGGGAGAAGGGAGATTTAAATAGAAAGAAAAGGATTCCCAAGGGGAAGCAGAGAAGGCATAATACTAGGAAATAGGAGGACAGGATTGCAGCAGAGGGACGCCTGCAGCCCTGGAGACCTAGGGAAGTGACTAGAGCAGAGCCGTGCTGCAGTGAACATATACCTCAGTGGTGATGGTAGCTCCACCACTGAACAGAGCTCTACCAGCAGCCCTGTGAGAAGGGTAATTCACCAGGACCTAGGGACGGGAATCCAGCCACGGAATTGCAGGTCTTGATGATTGGTTTGTTCCCACTGGGCAGAACCAGAGTAGCAGAATCCAGGCAGTCATGTGTCAGAATAGAGCAGATTCCAGTGCCACATCAGGCTCCATTTTCTGAACTGGAGCAAAGGCTCTGGAGCAGGAACAACACTGAACTATGCATTTACGAGGCTAATGGAGAACTCTCCTCCAACTCAACTATCACACCAGAAAAAAAAAAAATGTCAACCCAGCATCTCATCTGTTCCATCCAAAATAAGTCTAGGTTGCATCAGACCTCATTGTCAGCAGGTTCTGGCAAGAAGAGGAAAGAAAAAAAAAAATCTATGTAATGGCACCACTGATAATCCTGTGATCCAGGACAACTGGTGTCTCCCTAATCTTGGGGAACTCCAGGAATGGGAGCAGGAGAAAGGCTGAATGGGCAACAGTGCAGGCACTGCAATGGGATTATATGGGGTGGAGCGTGAGGGCGGTGAGCTGGGAACAAGGCACGCGATCCCAGGACTGAATCTTGTTGGAGAGAGTGGCATGGATGATAGCAAGCTAAAAAACGGGTACTGAATGGGTAAGCAAATCAGCCTGTAGAGCTTCAGGCAACACAACTTAAAAACTGGTCACAAGGAGAAGAATTTGCTAACCAGAGTTTCAATGACCAAGGGCAAAAGAAATGTCATGGGCACAGTGAAAAAGGTTAATGACACCTCCCCTGCAAAAGCAATAAAATCCCATGTCAATCTTAACGTGAAATGGAGAAAATGGAGAGGAATTTCCAGATTTAAAAAACAATAATAATGTTACAAAGCTTCTTGAAAATAGTGAAATGTTGCACAGGAGTTCCGGGGATTTAAGAATTATATTAAATAGGAATAGCAACATGGAAACAAAATCAAGCTGAATTATTAGAAATTAAGCATAAGAAACAGCAAATTAAAAGTGAAGTGGAAAGCCTCAATAACAGAATGTATGCCACAGAAAAGAATCTCAGAATTTAAAGACGTTTACTGCAGTAATGAACGAACAGTCAAAATGCTGGAGGAAGAAATGAATCAAACCTAGAAAAGCACTGAAGAGTTAAAGTACATCATTAAAAAATGAATATGAGTTATAGGGCTGCACAAAGGTGCAGAAAGAGAAGCTTTCAAGAAGTATTAATCTGAATTCCTTAGGTTTAAAACGCAATGATAGAATTGACATCATCAAGGTCATTTCCCTATAGCTGTATAAGTTATTCTTTTTGGGGGCGTAGGAGGTCAGAAAAAAGCAAGAACTGCAGTGTTTTATTCTAAAAAATAAATATATTGGCCATAAATACACAATTTAGATGTTTACTCTTCTGGGCAATTATTATTAAAATACTTTATTAGACTGGGATTTCAGTATAATTCTGAATATTGTGCCTCATACAAGAAAAGAGCCACCACAAGAATCTGACACAAACTTATTCCTCTTCTAAAAATCATAGAAATTCAAACTATAGTGTCTTATGCCAAATACGTGGTGATCTTCGTGAAGTTTGTAAGTCATCGTGTTTTTTTTGTTTTTATTTTTTTAGATTTGTAAATATTTCAGCAAGCAGATCTTAGTGAACATTTCACTGCTAATTTTTTGTTTACACTTTCTCAAAATGCAAACATTGTATTTTTAAAAAAAATATCACTATTTGTTCTGTGAAAAAATATTGCACTTATTATCTCTAGGTTCGCCTTGATTCATCTATTATTCTTGCTCTCATTTCACGCAATAATCATTGTCCCACTTGACCTCCATCACCGCTAAGAGAAGCAATATTTGCCTGTTCTTGGTAGCCTAATATTGATATTTCTTGATACTTTGCCCTATTGTGTCTATGCTGTCTGTGTCTGTAGGGAAAAAAAAAAAGGCAAGGTAGAGGAGGAAATGTGGAGCAGAAGAAACACCATAAATCATTCCTCCAAACTAGATGACTTCAGCTAGTAGAGTGATAATAATATAAGCATGGCTCAGAAGAACATCCAATCAAAACCAGTTGTTCTTATCCAACCTGAAAACAAATCGCCTGACTGGTTCTTGTGTGCTCCTCCTTGGGTACTACAGCCTAGTCCAGACTGCTATCTGTCCTGTTTCTGGCATGCTTCTTTCCCTGGAAATAAGCAGCCCCAGTCTCATATTCACTGAGTGGTACAGTGGTCCAACATAGGTGGGTGCAATGGACCAACATGGCCTGCTCTCAGATTAGACTCATGACCACTGTGTGTGTGTTGGGGGTGGGGGTAGTCCTGGTAAGGATGAGGTGACTCTAGAACCCATATCAGACCGAACCCCAAATCCAGCTATGGTGTATGATATTGAGTTCTGTGTCTTGACTCTGTATACCCGTAGATCTAAAAGTTCAACACATCTTTAGTGAAAAATATTTGATCAGCAAAACTTAACTCAGGGTTCATGGGGCTGGCTTTGTGATGAAGCTTTTAAAGCTGTTGAGTATGAAGCCAGCATTATCTATGAGTGCCAGACCTTGTTCTGTTTCCAATCCAGCTGTCTGCTAATGGCCTTGGCAAAGCAGAGACAAATGGGCCAAGCGCTTCCACTGCTGCCACCAATGTGGGAGAGTCAGAAGGATCATGGCTCTTGGGTTCGCCAGGCAAGTCATGGAAATTTTGGCTGCTTGGTCAATGAAACAGTGTTTGGAAGCTTGGTTGGTTGGTCTCTCTCTCTGTCACACACACACACACACACACACACACACAATTATACCCTTTACAGTAAATTAATACCTGATTCAAAATGATGGGGTTGAAATGGAATTGACTAAAAAGTAAGGCACAAGCTGAGACAATATAGTTCCTATTTGGAAGCAGTCTAGGTTTGATACTTAGTTGTGGTTCTTAAGAACCATGCCAAGAGACATGGACTGAATTCCTGGACTTGTGTCCCACCTGTTGTGGACATCTGAGAATAAAACAGTGGGTGAGATCTCTTTCTATTTATTTATCCAGATGTCTGTCTTTCAGCTCTCAAACAGATAAGGTAACTTTTCTAAAGTAAGCTAAATATAGACTCAGCCTTTTCAATATAGCACTACTAATAAGAACATTTGAATGCAAATAGCATGAACGTGGTGTAGTACAATATAATTTTAATCTTAATAAGCTACCTTTTCAAATACTTGGCATCTCACATAATTTTCCAATTTCTCTTTTGCTAATGCTTGTCATTCTACTGAAGCACTGTAGTTTCATTTCCTCTTTAAAAGTATTTGAACATAAGAATTGTGTTCACACACACGCACACACATATATATTATTTATATATATGTCATATATATATAAATATAGAAACTCTCCCCAAAATGCACATGGATTTATAGATAGACTGGACATTGGTGTGAAATGACAAGAAGAGATACATTGGCCAAATAACTTTGTCTACTGGAATTGAATGATTTATCAAACAGTTATGCTGTATCAAAGTTCAATATTATAGTTTGCAGTGATTTTCAGAAATATTCTGCCTAGCATAACTCAACTTTTTGACCAGAAGATTCTACAAAATCCTTTCCCCTATCACACCAGACGTAGTTTCATTTGTATAATAAATGGCATAGTATCAGCAAGAAGGAGGGAGAAGACAAAGAAGGGGCTCTACTCCTGGTACAAAAACATGTGTGACTGGTTTTTTGTACAATTAATGAAAAATGAATTGATTCAATTCTGTCCTGTAATTACTGTCTTCCATCATATTGCACAGAACCTCCTCTTATTTTCCTTCAACTATATTGGAAGCAGATTTCATCACTTGGTTTCACATCCAGGCATACAAGGAGTCTGACTCAACATTCAATTCATTGTCCATTTTTTCTTCCATTCAGCACTAGTTCTACTCCAGCAAGACAGTTGGCAAGTAGAGAAGTATCCTCTGCTTGAGATGACTCCCCAAGCACCTCCTTCTCTTCCTGTCTTCTTTTTTCCACTATGGCCCGTTCGCCTATAAAGGAGAAATAGATTGTAGGAGTTAGCTTCTTTTGCTATATATTTGTCTATCATGGTAGACACGCTTGTTGCTATTTTTCTTGGATTTGATACAGTCTGGGCTTCTTGTGAGACAGAAAACAGCAAGCTTTTTGTCAAAACTACAATGTGTATAAAACTGCCAAGGACCTGAAAACTAAGGACTCACTATGCAACATTCTGACATGAGAAATGAAATCCAGAAGGACCTGTGATTCCACCACTGTCTATGCCACAATGTCTTTGCTCAGCATTCAGCTTCCTCATTAATGAACCATAACTAATTTCAAAGTAAGCTCCTTCTGCTGCATCCACTTGACCATTGGGAGTGTCTCTGCAGCATCCTAAACGAGTGCATTGTGGGCTGCTGCACAGCTTTCCCAAATAAGCATTTTATTTTCCTCTTTACTAGTTTTTTTGTTTGTTTGTTTGTTTAAATCAAAGCACATTAGGTTTGGTCTTAGTATGTGTATGATCAGATTCTCAAACTTTGAAAAAATGCCAACATACATAATTAATTCAAATTGAATATTGAATAATTACTGATTTATTCTCAGCTCTACATCCTAATAATTTTATTATTATTATAAAAATTTTTCCTAGCCATGGCATGTAGCCAAAAAAAAAAAAATCCAACAAAGTAACACGTTAAAGAAAGTATAAAACATGCCAGGAATCTTGAGGGGGAAAAATCAGAATTACAGTAAGCTAATATTTAATCCTTGGGGTCTTTGAATATATGATTACTAAAGTGTAGAGTTACTGCAGTAGTATCTGGAAGAGGTTAGCTCCAGGGCAATAGAATAAGGCCGCTAGAACAAAGGCTTGTTTTGTTCAAAAACCAGAGAGCTGAACATACTGAATCTGTATTTGAAACCAAGGCAGGAGACTTAGTCATGAAAAATGGAAAATTGGATATGAGGCTTGGAATTGCATCTCTACTTGACAGTAGGTACCCGATATCAAAATTTAGGAAAATAATAACCTTCAATATGTTCAAACTCAGCTATTACCTTAGAATCATGCAAGCCACAGTTACAAATTGCATTTGAAGGGATTTTTCTGAAACTAAGCCACATGGAACTCTGTACGAGAGAGGAGAAAAGGCACTGTACCTCAAAAATTAGTCTGGACACGAAAGCCTTACCACATAAAGAAACAAACTATCATGAGAAGAAGTCAGTTTCCAAAAATACGAAAATTCACATTGTTGGGAAATAAATCAAATAGAAAACTGAAATAATGACAAAAGCATAAAAACATGACCAAAATGTGGCTAAAACTTATACTTTAGTTTTATAATATGCAGAACTGAACAGAATTCATAAAATGCAAACAAAGCATTTGCAGTTAAAATGATTACACCTTTAAAGCACATGCACATATAACACAGATGAAGTCAATAATTTACAGAGTATGGTGAAGAAATTTTTAAATATGGAAAATGTGCAAGGGATGTTAAAAATCACCAAATAATATAAGACATTGCAGGTGAAACACAGTAACATAATCACCTTAGCAAAAAATTAATCTCAAATATTTTCTAAGCTTCTTGAAGTTACTATATCTGTATTTCAATTTTATAGCAATTCTTAATCCTATAAATTACATGCCATTTTTTTATCCATATGTACCATAAAGTCAGTATAAAACAATAATCTTGGAAAAAAACAAAATGTTGCATATTAATTGAATGTATGAATAGCTGTGTAAAAAATTAGCTGTTTTTTTATCCATCTAGATTATCAGAAAAGTGTAGCAGAACTATAAAGAGCCATTTGTTACAATCATAATTTTATGGATTTAAGTAATGAGGGGAAAATTTTCCAGAAAAACAAGCCAGGGAGAGAGAAAAAAAATAATGATTATAGCAATTATACATCTGTGAATCTACTACTCATTTGCTTAAAATTGTACTGATTAAAGAATTTAAAAATTATTCATATCAGACAATATGTACAAAAATAACTCTAAAATCAAAAGTGAATATGTGAGATACATAAAACATGAAGTGGCTCTTTGGTTGTTTAATATGTAGCAATAACATTCATTTTAGTTTACCAAAGCTAAACATGTAAATTAGTAATATACATGGAACAAATAAAAACTGAAAAAATATTGTGTTAAAAACAAAATTAACTAGCAACACATTTAGAAGAACTAAAGGCAGCCATAGGATAGTGACAAAAATGGTATCCAAAAATTAAATAAAACAGAAAATAAAGAATGATGATGCATAAACGGTTACCAGAGATACAGGTTGTTTGTAAGCATTATTTTGCATCCAATTTACCTGCTGTGTTTACAGGATACAGTATTATAATGAGTCTGTGTTTGTATACTGATGTTAATATATTAGTTTATTCCTCTTAATGTTAACATTGCATGAAAATACTGAGAATATCAATTATTGCAATTTGGCAGGACACAGGAAAGGTGCAATGAGATCTTTATGTGCCACACATTGGAACCTTAAAATTGGGGCAGTGCAAGTTAACCTGATTGTTGAGAGAAATAAATGAAATAATCCTCCGACTTCACAACTTTTAGTAGTGATAATGGCTATGGTACTGTTACAATTGTCCCGTGTCAAGAGTTTGAATCATTGTATTATGGACACATGGCCATCTGATCTGAAGTCATAATTGTACAACTCTCTGTGGGCCTGATGGATTAGACTGTTCTGTATCAGATTGATAAGGCTCAGAGTCAGTCAAATTCAAGCAAATGGATTTGTTTTCTCTTTTCTGTTTCTCTAACCTTTCATTTTGATCACAGTGACAGTCTTCTAAACTGCTTGCCGGGATGCACTGCTGGGCTGACTTCATGGGTTGCATTACTTTAATACCCTAGATGCAGGCAGAGATTGCCTCTGGTTCTCCTTCTCACTTGGTTTCCAACCCCGTGAAATGATTCACAAGGTACTTTATAAGAGATGACCACAGAATCCCACATTCATTTCATTGAAAACTGAATCACAATTTTTTTTTCCCCCGGGTTGTAGGATATTAGACATTGTACTGTGGCTATTTGGGGAGGAGAGGAGGACAAAAAAAAAAAAAGTTAGGGGACAGGAATGCCACATTTGTTCTATATAGACGTAAAAGTGCATGTACTTGTTTTCTATTCCAGAGCGCATTTTCCGATTCCCAAGCCTTTCAGAATGCTATGGGGGGCGGGGGCGGGGACGGGGGGCGAGGGGCGGGGGCGGGGGTCAGATATTTTCCTTGGATGGTTTCTTGTTGTTGTTGATTTCAGCGGCTCCTCTGTTCTGCTATTCATTTTTGATTTCCAAATGACATTTGTGTGATTTTTATGTATTATATTTTACATCCTCAAACTAATAATTGGTATGGTTTAAACATGATTGGATTCCCTAGCACAAGCGGCCGTGGAATTCTCAATGTCTTAATAACAGGGAGTGGAAGACCGGAGAACATAACAAAGTATGGTGAGAATCCCTTGTGTTGACCCAGGAGAGCCTTCAGAAGACAGTTTTCATGAGATGGTTAATCAGAGGAACATGGGTAAGGCTGAGCCATGACCTTTCTCTGCTCCCAGCTCAACATGCAATCCCTTTTTGGCGTATACACAGCTATTATAACAGCTATTATAAAAATCTTATTTGCTCATTATAGTCAACATATTCTTTTCCAAATAAACGATTTATTAGGGTATAAGAAGGAAAGGATATCGTTCATGACTTTCTTCTCTCAATCTTTTTGCTTTTCTGTTTCCCCCTTTACTTAAAATGAAATATGTGAACTTCATCTTTTGAAGTTCAAGAAGTTAATTGCAATAATGTGACAAGCTGGAGAGTTCACAATATATTAAAAGGCATAGCTCCATTCAAGATATGTCTATATCTATCTATCTATAGATATCTATTTAGATATCTATGTATAGGTATAAATATATATAGATATAAATATCTATTTACAGACCTTTATCTATGTCTGTATATAGATATTTAACATTACTATATATATATATACATACATGCACAAATATATGTGTGTGTATATTATATATTCCTATATTTATATACATATATTTTAATTTGATTCATACTACACTGGAACTAGGCACCAGGAAATTATTAAAGCATTGGTTTATTCTCCATTCTTCAGGAATAACAAAGACATTGGAGAAAAGTTTACTGAGGCATTACCAAATACTTTATAACATTTTCATTTACATTTATGAATTCACATCATAGGAAACACATTTTAACACTTCAGTGATGCTATTTTTACCCATTCAATTATATTTCCTTTTAATATTTACAAAGAGTAAGGATTAAGCATCAGAACAAGTCACACAGCTTGAAAATAAATAAACCAGACAATTACTACTATGAGTAAATCCCAAGAGTTAGGAAGAGGAAGGAGTTGGACATTCCTGAACAGATTATTTGCAGCCTGGAACTTTCTATTTTTTAAAGATTTATTCATTTTTTTTGAACACTCATGTACCCCAGAGCTCTGCCCAAAGGCAAGCCATGGGAGAACTTTGTGACTAGCTTTTACAGTCTTTACTGACTCTAAAAGAAAGTGATGATTATGTCATAGTTAGAAAGTCATATGCCTAGTGCTTTCTCGAATCTGCCTTAATAAAATATCCGAAGCTTGGTGGCTTTAATCGACATCACGATTTTATTAGTTTGTGGTGGTCCAAAGTTCCAAAATTCAGGTGCCAGATGGGTGATACTCCCTCTAGAGAATCAGAGAGATGCTTCCTTTGGCTTCCCCACCTTCCAGAGGATGCCTGAATGACTTAGTTGGTGATTTTCCTGACACTGTTACTTCTTTTCTGAAGCTCTTCCTCTCGACTCTCTTGTTTATTTACAGCGACCCACCTGAACGACTCTGGCCGATGACCACATTCAACATTCTTAATCAATATAGCAAGTCCCTTTTGCTAAAACGAGGTCCGATGTGTTTCTAGATTTAGGATGGCATTATTGTTTGCATTGATATATGGATTTTTAAATAATAGTTGGTCAGTATATTAATGGCCTCTTCAAAGTAGAAATTATACATTGCGTTAAAAGTAACTTGGTAGTCCTTAAATGTTAAATTTGAAAATAGAGGAGTATCTCCCATTCACTGGGTCACTCAGTAGTGAGGGGGACAAAAACGATCGAAGGCAGGAGCAGAAACGGAATATGGATATAATTCACAGGTGGTAGAGATGACGTGTTTGTGCCACTACCAGCACATAATAAATGCATGATAGTAGAAAACTATGACAAGAAAAAAGGCAAAACCAATTTTTTCCTTTTAAGGAATGAATGAATTTTTATTTTTTTTTTTACTGGATACATGTATGCCCCAGTACATTTGATCTGGAGCACCAAAATACATCTCCTTTTATTTATATTCAAATATTTAACTTATATCTTATGATAATACACTATTATGTGGCATGGAGTATGACAATTTGATGCAGCCATCCCATGGGTGACACTCCAATCACCTTACTTAGCTTTTCCAAAGGTGAAACATTTTTGTAAAATGATAAACACTCACAAATTGTAGATTTCACTAGGGTTCGCTTCAAAATTCCCAAAAACGTGTACAGCCATATCTAGACTACATGAGAAACTTAAAAAAAAAAAAAAAAAACAGCAATCAAAGCTCAAATAATCCAGTGCGGGGGGGTGAGGGGGGAACGTGCAGGTGATGTCCATCAGATTTGTCCAATGAAGAATTTAAATGCAAAAATGATTGTGAAAAAACTATAAATCTTGGCTCTCAGTGAAATGAAAAGCAAAATTACAATGAGAAACGTATCATCACTGTGAGAAATCATTTCAGAACAGCTATTTTAGAAGCAAAAAGTAACGGAGCGGCAAAAACAGAGAACAAGAGAGCTGGGGTTAGCGTTGATTTTTAAAAATTTATGAATTAGGATTGACGCCTTGCTTAATGGTTAACACTCTCGTTGGGACACCCTATGGCATTTGTACTTTCTGCTTTGCACTTAAAACCAGCGTGTGAGTCTGCCTTGCTGCCGATATTTACTGAGGAGCACCAGGCAGTTTGGGCTCTGAATTGAGTCCCTGCCCCCTGGAATCAGCTTTGCCCCCTCCCTGGCTTTGTGGACATTCAAGGAAGGAAGCCCCCAGCAGGCTCATACTTGCTGTCTCTAGTCGCTCTGTGTTTATTCACTCTCAGTGTTTCTTAGTAAATCAGCAAATGACATTCATAATTCAGATTTGTATAAAGAATTTGGCTTTACAGATATGAGCTCCACACACCTACTATAAATCAGAATATTCCACAAAATGAACCCAGTTACCAGTGCATGTCCATTTGCCATAAATAATCCTACAGCCCTTCTTACCATGTCATAGCCAGCTTTCAATTTCTATGATCAGGTGTGATATTCGACTCAGTACTGTCTCCATTTTCTTCTCCACATGTTGTATATCCATGTGAAAAATATATTTTATTCATAACATTACAACAGAGATGAAAATTTTTTTTTCTGAAAATGAATATTCTAGCATCACCGTGTAGAAGCAAGTTAGGGCCAGAGTATAGAAATAAAAAGATTGGCCATTTGTCAGCATCGGGATCAGATTCAAAATAAGAGATAAGACTTAGAGTTTCAATTTCAGCCAAATATTTGAATATCTGAAGTCAAGGTTTGTCTGAGATATTCTTGGAACGTAAGAGCTTTTAGGAAATGCTGGAATCAGAGCTTTTATTTGAGGTTAATATTAACATTTGATGCGCCTCCAGACATGATGATTACTATGCTGAACAATCTTCAGTTTTGCTTCTATTGTCAATTAAATGTTCCGAAACCAAAATTCAAGCAGCAATACCATATTAAACTGATTGTCAAATTATGCAATCATCCTATAAATTATATACTTTCCCTAAATTCTTTATTATAAAATTAAAATTGCAAGTAGTGCAATTTAAAGTACAGTGAAACTTGTTTTCAATCTGTTGAGTTTTGACTTCTGTGTCAGCAACAGAATATATTCAATAATAAAAACCAGTGTTAACATCTGGTATGTTTCACCGGCATCATTATAGAAATAGATATTCAAAACCATCTAATAATACTAATTTTTGTTTTAAGTGCAATTTAGACACATAAAAATCAGAGAAGAGGCAGAAATTCTACCTTCAAATTCTTTAACTTATTTGCATCATGTTAAAATGTATGAAGTCTTTCAAAGTTTCTAGGATGCAAATGTCTCATTTAAAATTAATGCACATGATATTTTCATTTCTCTTTCATCCTTCGTCTTTCCTTCAAATACACAGAAGGAGGAAAGACAGGAAGACAATCCATCCATTGATTCACTCCCCAACTGATCACAATGGCAGGTGCTGCGTTGATCCAAAGCCAGGAGCCTGGAGCCTCTTCCGGATCTCCCACGCAAGTGCAGGGTCCCAAGGCTTTGAACCATCCTCGACTGCTTTCCCAGGCCACAAGCAGGGAGCTGGATGGGAAGTGGAGCTGCCAGAATTAGAACCAGAGCCCATGTGGAATCCCAGAGCATTGAAGGTGAGGACTTCAGCTGCTGAGCTACCGCACTGGGCCCTGTAGCTCCAATTCTTAAATATCTCTGAGAGAGAAATAAAAATGAGAACAAATAGAACACATAAATATTTGCGTCTTTTTTTATGCTGGAACTAGCAGCAGTTTAGGTTCTGAATCTAAGAACAGCATCCCTGTCGTGGAATTTTTAATGAGCAAATAAATGAAGAGGTAACCTTAACAGATGAAGACAAAGGTTGGCCTTGTGAATTACCTTCAGTGAAGCACAGGAAGACACACACACGCATCCATGCGCATAGGATATGCGATGTATACCCACAGCCACACATTGTGCAGATACATGGCCTGTACATCTAAATAGCCTTGTGCATACGTATCTGCAAATCCATGTGATGTACAAAGATGTATAAATGCGCATATATACATACAGATAAAGCTTAATTTCCGTGAGTTTGCAAAGTGTAAATCTCTCTTCATATGTATTTACATGCTTTATCTGAATTCAAAAACTGAATCATTGAGTTGCAAGATGCTTTTCTCTTCTCTTTACCTTGCTTTCGTAAGCACTTATTTATTTCAACGGTGATGTGTTTTTCAGACGCAGAGAGGTCAGACTCTACATCTGTCAGGAAGAAATAAACATCTGTGTTTTGTGTAATAGCTGTGCTGGATGGTGATAAAAGCAGTAGGATCAATAAAGGACAGAAAAAAAATCCTGAAGCAAAAAATTCAGAGGAAATGGTCAAATTCATCAGGCCTCGATTTGATATCCTGAACTTCTGCCCCGTGAAAGTGATTACACTATTGATATAATAAACCTCTGGTCTGAAGGGGTCAGAAATTTGGGAATAGTGCTGAAATCTATTTTTTCCTGGTCGTATGTATGACGGGCAGAGTGCGCTGTCATACTCTTTGACTTGCGTGTGAGGTTTCACGACAGGAAACTGAGATTCTTGAATCATATCAAAGAATGGTTGAGCCCCTTTTGGAAGCAGTACCACAGGGGATTAAAAAGGAGCTTGGTTAAAATGCTGTATGTGTATTACAGTAGGAAATATGGAAATAAAGAAATCTGTCAGCTGTTCTCTTCCGCATACTGAAAGTAAATAGAATCAATGGCAATAATAACAATAATAAAATGATAATAAAGTTCCCAATGAGAGGTACAATGGTAAGTGGGAAATCCAGCAATGTTGACTAACATGTTATTGATGCAATTTTACAATTAGCATATGATGAGGTGTGTAAGCTGTTTTTTTTTTCCTTCCATTCGATTTTCCAATCATGACCTAATTTTCTCAAATCTAAAAAGCGATTTGGATGTTTTGCTCTTCATTGGGATATAAACATCTTTGGGGTTTATTATTTTAAGATTTATTTATCTTAAAGGTAGAACTTTCAAGACAGAGACCGAGTGAGAGTGAGAGAGGAACAGAATCTTCCATCTACTGCTTTCCGCCTCAGATGGCGGTAAAAGCCGGGACGCAGCGACTCCACTCCGATCTCCCACATGGGTAGCAGGAACCGAAATACTAGGATTATTTGTTCCTTTTCCCAGGCCATTAAAAGGGAGCTTGTTCTGAAATGGAGCAATTAGACCATATGCAAACTGGTGCCCAAATACGATGAAGGAATGGCAATGATTCAAAATAATTCTGTATGAACCAATGGAGAAAATAGAGGCACATGTTGTAAAATAGCATGCTAAGAAAGAGGCTGTGTGGACTGCCTGCATCCCACACTGGAATGACTGTGTTGATTCCCAGTTGTTCTGCTCACGGTGTGGCCCTGTTACGGAGCCTGGGGAAGTAGAGGAGGATGGCTGAAGCATCTGAGAACCTGTCACCATAGAGCGGGAGGAACCCCTGACTTGAGGCTGCTGTAGCCCTGGCTGCTTGGGCCATCTGGGGAATGAACTCAGCGAGGATTTGAAAGATTTCTCTCTCATAGAGCTTTTTTCTTCCTTCCCTGATGTCTTCTTTCTTTCTTCTTCTTCTTTTTTTTTCTTTCTGTCTCTCTACCTTTAAACAATTAAATAAATCTTTCCAAAATGGTCGAAATATGCAACACATAATTTAAAATGTTATATAAGAAGGTGAGAACAATTAGCCAGTTATATATATATATATGTTTGTAATTTGCAAACTGATCAACAACTGTAAAAAAGATGAAATTTAATTTTTTGTCATCTCAATCAAATACTTTTAATTTCAACTTAATATTCAATTAACTTTACTCCTGTGATTTTTCTACCTAGTTAAGCATTTGTTAAAACATTCCCAAACATGTCCAGAGAAAAATATATGTGTATATATATATTTTTAAAGATTTGTTTTTATTAGAATGTCAGATTACAAAGAGAAGGAAACACAGACAGAGCTGTGTTCATCAGCTGATTCCCTAACCAAGTGGCCGCGCCTGAACCAATCCAAAGCCAGGAGCCAGGCACTTCCTCTCAGTCTCCTAAGCGGCTGCAGGGTTCCAAGGCTTTGGGCTGTCTTCGACTGCTTTCCCAGGCCACAGGCAGGGAGCTGGATGGAAAATGGGACCACCAGGATTAGAACCGGTACCCATGTGGAATTATGGCATAAGTAAGGCAAGGACTTTAGCTACTAGGCTACCCAGCTGGACCCAGAAATAAATATATTTAAGGAGGTTAAACATAGTTCGGTAGAAAATTAGTGATCCCTTCCTATGGCTTAGAAGCTTAGAAAAATAATCCTGAATAACTATTCTTTATGAAATAGGTTGCATTGTTATAAACTTTCTTACAACAGAATTAAAATTATGTGAAATGTTGGTAGGTATAGACGCGACATAAACCTCTCCATTTCTTGTCACAGGCTGCATTTTTTAAATGAGTTTCCTAAGGAGGAATTTTTAACCCAAACTACATTACAGATATTTTCCCACATCTGTTTGACTTGTGTGTGTGTGTGTGTGTGTGTGTGTGTGTGTGTGTTTGTGTGTTCTCCTTACTGTTAATGCTATTAGAAGTTCACAGTGAGTTAAAAAAAATCTGGTTAACTATCTAATATTTTGTAACAGGTAAGTGAGGAATCAACGCCTTAGCTGTTTTTTTAAGCAAATTTTGTATTTGATGGCAAAATATGTGAAGGTGTTATTACAGTGTCTTAAGACATATTGAGTATATAATATGTCCTAACAAATTCGGAGTATATAATGGGTGACTTGCTCAGTGCAGTAAATTAAAACTTAAAATTTTAGCTGCATACATACACAAAGGTAATCAGTGTCTAATTTTCATAATTTCAAATTGGCTATAGATTGTTTCACCATATGCTATGATGTAGTCATTTTGTGCAAATCAGACAGAAACTGACATAAATACACTGCAGGATCATTCTAGGGCTCTTGAAGAAGCGACTGGTTAGCATTCAATAGTCGCAGTTTTAACTTCATCCGAGGGCTCGGTGAGCTTTGGTACTAATGTGAGTGGAATGTTTCAAAGCACTTTGAATCATGGGGTTTAACAAAACAGTGAAAGCCATGCATTCCACAGTGTTGAAGCAGCGCAATTAAAACGCTCTGTAGTTTACTAACGACTTGAGGATGTTCTTTAATTATAGAAGAGATAAATTTGAAGGACTATAGGTGTTTTAATAGCATTTTAGTCAAATTAATCGTTGCAAAGACTAAAGCATGTAATGTGTGTTACACAGTTCTTGCACTCCACGTCAGAAGGCTCAGGTTCAAAAGCGGGCCCTGGGTCTGACTGCAAGCTGACTTCCTGATTTCCTGAGAGGCGGCTTCCCTGGGACGCACCTGCACTACTTTATCCATTGGGTTCCTGCCACCACCAACATGGCGATGTGGATGTTATTGCTGGCTACTGGCTCTGGCCCCAGCCCAGCCCTCGTCTTCATAGTCACGTGGGCAGTGACCCAGCAAACACACAATCCATCTCTTCCTGTACCTCCTCCTTTCCCAACTGCATTTCCCTTTCCTCCTTGTCAAACTGATTCTCAAAAATAAACTGTAAGATAGTAAATGGATGTCAGTGAGGATGAATTATTTCACACGAAGGTGAAAAGTAATCCTGAATCATTATTCTCAATACTTGACTATTATTATTGCCATTTCTTATTGAAGAAATTATTTTTAAAATTGATTTTACTTCTTTATAAATCCCTGCTTTACAGAACATATTTTAATGTATACTTACACCTTTATATTTATTTTTTCATTTTAATATTGGATACTTTTAACATTTTGTCAGGCTCAATTCAAATCTAGATATTTATGAACACTATTTTTTTTTTCTTGACAACAGAGATAACAATGTTAACAAGAAGGATTCATGACAATAATTTAGGGGAAAGAACGGTAACTGTTACGTACATAGTATAATTTTTTGATGTGATATTTATACTTCTAGGGACCTTCGTCAAGGTGCTGCAGCCTAGATCGCCAGCTGCCGTGCCTTAGCTCAATTGCTCGCTGCACATCTTCTGAATTAGCTCTTTATTAACATGCCTGGGAAGACAGGAAAAGACGGGTTAAACATCTGGGCCTCAATCACCCATACAGGAGACCAGGATGCGTCTTGGCCTTGATTTGGCAACTGAGGTGCGTGGGTAGACTGAAAATATATCTCTTTTTTTCTCTATATAACTCTACCTTTGAAATAAGTAAAAAGATATTTAATATACATATATATTTAATACTTTAACACTAATTTCATATTAAATACTTGTTTTTATAAAGTTCAGCATATGTATAACATATATACAACATATATATATACAACATATATATAGTTACTTTTACCAGGTTTTTATTCTTAGCGACTATTAATAAGAAGAACTTCGATAGATACCATGATGTAAAACCATTATTTAGATGAAAAAATAGATTGCCTAATGTCTTACAGGATTTCTAGGCTTATAAAAACAATCTTGTAAAATTGTCACTGCGATGCTTCAAAGGTGTCTATTTCTGTATTTACTCCTGGAGAGCTTCAATTAGTAACTCTTGCATTGTGTTATTGTGAACACAATAACTTATTATGATATAAATGACCATTTTGATTTCTTACTCTCTGTACCAGGAAAACAGAAAGTCTACAGTCCATTTTTCTGCATCCAAAAGCCTATGGTTCCCTTCAAGATGCAAAAATCCTGATTTTACTCTTTGCTTCTGCCCCATTCACACTGATTGTTTTTTAATCATTTGTTATCTGTATCACATTTTTCAAAAAAAAAAAATTTTGTTTTCATGATATATTTCCTTAGGCTTACTGATTTCCCCTGCAACCATGACCTCCTTCTCCTTGCTATTGTTTTTCCCTGTGTTGTAAGGATAGCTTAGTTCCTCAACAACAGTTAGAAGCCCATCCTGCTGCTATTTAACTATGCTACTCAGTCACTGGAAATAATGTACTTCTACCATTTGCAACAAAATAGCCCTAGCTAGAGACCACTGTCCTCAGTGAAGTAAGCCAACCCCAAAAGGACAAACATCATATGTTTTTCTCTGATATTGGACAACTTTCAGGAAAGATACAAAATCAATAGATATGTAGAGAAGCATGCACATGCATATATTTATCCAGAGGCTATGTATAACTGAAGCCACTCTACCAGGAAGTGGAGGTTCATTGTAGTGTGCAATGAATACTTCTGAATGAAAGATGGACTCTCGGTGAAACTGTTACTTATATCTTGACACTAGAATGCTGGGCTTCCTGTCAATGTCTATAGCTACAATGGCAGGATAGACTCAATATATATATATATATATATATATATAAATATAAATAAATGTGTATTTATATATACACACATATGTGTATATATGAATTATTATATTGTCACAATCTGCTTAGTTCCAGGAATGAGTTTAGATCACATTGACATCAAGTATGTCTGACCATACTTAAGACTAGGTATGATCTCAAATTTATTGTGTTGCATCAAATTGTTGTATTCAGCCGTCAGAAAGAAAACAAGAATTTAAGGTCCATTAACAATGCGATCAGCTAGTTGGAAGCTTTTTATTGCCATCTGCAGTCAATAAAAATCTACAAGTTGGCCCCAATATGTAAAAACACACTGGTCAGTTACACTTTGGAGTAGATTTGGTCTCATGCCTGTGTGCACCTGTCTCTCCATTCCCAAACACGGCTGTGAGGCCGAGAGGGGTAATCACTGCAAGAAGACAGTGAGGTATGGATTACACCTGCAGATAACCACATTCCTAGTTTTATCTAGTCTTGCTTTTGCAAAGATATCTGTGCTTCTCCGTGCAGGCATGCCAACAAGTTTACTACATCCACAGACCTGACTTGAGTTACAAAAATGAAAAGCAGAAAAATAGAGATGAATATGGTCTTTAGGTACCTTCATTTCATGAAAGTGCAAGTTTAAATCAGAGTTGCAAAACAACTTCATAAATTGTTTCAGGAATTATAGTGATTCAATATAAATGAAATCACAGCTGGCTCTGGCGTAGGACTGCTGTGAAGAACCACTTTGCTTAAAGGTGCTGCTATCACTTGGTCAAGAGTTGTTTAAAACTGGGAGAAAAGGCTGTGGAATAAATGTAATGAATAGCGGAAATGAATAAAATAGAGAGAAAACCAGTGGTTCCAGGCAGAAAATATAAAATCCATTAAAGTAATGACAGCCCAATTTGCTAAATTTTGTCAAGGTATCTTGTAAAAATAGCTCGGTATGGTTTCTCTTATTTTCAGTTAGACTACTCTATCTAAATGGGTTCAAATTCTATTGTTGGGATAGAAAGGAAGTTTCAACTCACAAGCAGAAATTCCAGTGACAGAAAAAACAGGAGTTGCCGCCACTTGTGCGAGCTTGAGCAATTCTTGACTTGTGGCTAAGTGGTCAGTAGTTTATTAAAAAGATTTTTTTGAAATTACATTTACATGTGGAATTCCAGGTTAGAGATTCCTCCATTTCTCTCTCTCTCTCTCTTTCTTTCTCTCATCAATTAAAAACAATATCAACCTTTTAAGAGAGATAAAGTAAATTGGCTTAGGTCATCAATTACCTCATGAGAACAGGGACTGAATCTTGCATTTGTTGATTCAGTTGAATGGTTTTGTTTGTATTTTCTCTGTGTTGCGTTGCTTCCTGGGAGAACATCTGTGCCTCTGAAGAGTCATTTAACCAAGCAGAAAGGCCTCCTCCACCCCAGATGTACCAAACCAGTGTAGACATTTTCGCCAGATCTCTTCACTCCCATCCGCATAATTTGTCCATACATTACAGTTGGAGAAGCAACTGGAAGAAATGAGTAGATAAATGTAAAATAAGCTGCACTAAATAAATGCACCCTGTGATTCTAGGGGCGAGCTTTCCTGAAATGTGTCTTCCAGAATGGTTTAACTCAATAGTGAACTAGATTTAAAATGTCCTACTAATAACAACCTTCCCAGTGATTAGCAAACGTATGGCAGAGGAGCCACAGTATGTCCATGCTGAAAATCACACATTTAATATCATCGCCATCTACTGCAGTGCAGAATTTAATCTACAAAATGAGAACTTATCCTTGGGAAACTGGGGAAGTTTACAGATTTTGTTATTCCCAATACCTCTATTAAAACATATATAACTTTAGATAGTGACCAAAAAAAAAAAAAAAAAGAGAGAGAGAGAGAAATTTAAAATCAAAGAGGGATGGGAAAATTATGTAAGAGAAAGACTGTGGATCCACATTTTCTGTTTTCAGATGTCCACAGGTGATTCTAACTTTTTTATACTCTGAAGAATTATATAAATCTCAAGTTGACAGTGCTGAAGTAAAAGAAAACTTAGCAATCTTTTTCTAACACATTAAATATCTACCGTCAAACATAAGAAATTGCTAGCAGAATTGCCCTTAGTAAACAGTGATAGTGTCTACATGAAGTCATTACTTAACAGAAAACCAAACAAAAACAAAGGAAAGTGAAAGCAGATTGTGGTTGAGCAGTATGGGAAACTGACAACCCTTCAGACTGGAAGTTTCAGAGTGGAATGCTTGAATCTGATTTTAACGAGAACAGACACCAGACACCGATTTGATTCAAAGAGATCATTTCGCTTTCCATGCAGACAAAAGAAAAGTCAAATGCAGAATACTTTGTTTTAAATGTAAAACTTTGATATTAGTTAAAAGAAAACCTGGGAAAATCTCCTCAGGACACTGGAGTGGGCAAGAATGTTATGGAACAGACACAAAAAAGCACAAGAAGCAAAAGAAAAAAAATGCAGCATGGGAATTTCAGCGAACCAAAGGGTTTTTTTTTTGACAGCAAAGGAAAAAATCACCTGGGAAAAATGAACAACATACAGACTGGGAAAACTATTCGTAAACAGCGCATGTGTCAGGAGATTAATATCCAGAATATAGAAAGCACAATTCAACTTATCAATTGGTTAATAAATCTAAACAGACTTTTTTTTTTTTTTGGAAAACATGTAAGCAGTACTTCAAAAAAATCCAATATTACGAATCATCAGAGAAATGCAAATGTAAACCATCCTGAGGTAGCATCCCCTTGGTGTAACACTTCTTATTATCTAAAAAGATCAAAGACTACACGTGTCGGTGAACATATCATCTGAAGAGCACTGCATACTGATGGTGAGAACGCAAATTGTAAATTAACGCAGTGATTATGGGAAGCAGCATGGCCTTTTCTCAGGAAAAAAACAATGGAATTATCACTTCATATTTTTGCCCAACGTTTAGGTGTATAACTATGGGAAGTGAAATAAACCTGCTTAAAAACAACACACTATCATTTGAGTTTTGATGTTTATTGCAGCACTATTCGTAATAGATGGGAAGCAGACATAATCTGTTTCAATCAATCGATGAATGATTCAATATTGTGGCTTATAGACTCAAGGGACTCTGACTCAGTGATAAGGTATAAGATAAGGGATAAAATCTTACTAGTCACCACAATAGAAAAGACTCTGGTGGTAATCTCATGAGTTTAAACAAGACAGATACAGAAGATAATGTTATATGACCTCACTCATATGTGAAATCTAAATAGGCTATCTCCTAGAACATAAAAAATATGCCAATATTTGGGGGCCAGCATTGTGCCTAGCAGTGATGGTGGCGTTCCCCAGAAGGTGTTGATCCGTGTCCTGTTCTACTTGCAAAGAACCGCCTCAGTGACGCGGGTCGTTACCATCTACATGGGAGCTCCAAGCTTCTGCTTGTGGGTTATCCCAGCGTCAACTGTTGCTTTAATCTGGGGATTCATGCTGTAGACAGAAGGATTCTCTTTGTCGCTCCCTCTCCTTCAGTAATTCTGCTTTTCATATACTTAAATCAAAATTTAAAAAAGCAACTTAGTAACAGAGTAAATGACAGGCTTGGGAGTGAAGTGACAAGAGAAAACTTGTTCAAACTGAACCGGATTTTAGCTATATAGGACTAAGAAGTTCTGGGCTTCGGTTGTACACAGTGAGGTTGGCTAACATCAGATGTTATCCAACATTGCAAGTGGGTTCTTCCCGTGTTCTCTGGGCAGATAACATTCCCCTTATTCCTTATGGTTAAAGGCCTAGACGTTTGTCATGTTCACACCTTAAACCTCAATGTCTAGATTGGAGTACTCATTCTGTTTAGACTGCAAGTTTCTGCTCATGGGTACCACAAGAGGCAGCATGAGATAGTTCAAATGGCTGGGTACCCATCACAAAAAGATGAAATATGGGGTTGAATGCCAGAATGCTGTGATTGGCCTGGCCCAGCACTCATTGTTGTGGACCCCTGAGGAGAGAGGCAGCCAGCAGCATAGCTCTCCATTTCTGTGTTGCAAATAAAAATTATTTTGAATGCATCTCTGTCAATGCCACACCCCAAATTTTCCTTAGCATTATCTATGTGATTAAATGAAAATATTTGAATTTATCAGTAGGAAGCTGACTGAATACAATACAAGGCAACAATTTTTGCCAAATACAATAACTTTAGTGATAGTTGCCATGTCCTTCATTTCTGAAGTAATTGACGATAAAACAATTAGCAAGATTTTTATTCCTTCCACATTCCATTGAAATTCAGGAGTTGGTATATGAAAGAACCAAGCAAACGGTCACAACATTTTCTCTTCATACTCATAAGAATTTCCTGCTTGAATCAGTTATATCCTCCGAAAGCAATAAAAATGTGAGTTTAAGCAAATATATCGTAGAATTTCAAATATGAAACTAAGGGCAGTACAGGATGAAAACAGCTTTAACTTGTTAATATTTACTCAAGCTATGAAAATTGGTTAAAAAATAATTACCTCGACACTGACAATGAGATTACCTGGTGAAAGGGCCCGCACTGTTGAATAACATTAGTTACAACCTACAGCTGCAGATCTCACGCAGAATTCTTGTGTGTGTATTTAAAACTTTGCAAACTGTAGTCTAGCTCTACAAAATGAGTTGAAACACTAGGAAGCAATTGACTTTTGAAATGGCTTAATTTTTAACTCATATACTCATATAATAATCTCAACTATCTTTTCAGAAGCACTACACTGTAGTTTGAAAATTGCAATAAAAAGGCTATGCACTTGGTTAGAATGAATAACACAAGTGTGTGTATTTTACAATTTTGATGGAAACGTTCGTAAAAATGAGCGAGCAAAAGCGGTGCACGGTATGAATCAAATACATGTAACTCAAATGATTATACTTACAGTGGACTGTAGACACAGGAATACTATGAGTGTATGATATGAATATATGATATGAATATAGGAATATATGATATGAAAATCAACTACCAGAGAAGCAAGATGGCAGAACAGGTTAAGGATGCACTTAAATAGATGGATACTCATTAGCTAGGATGAGACAGAGATAAAGCGAGCCTAGGAAATGGGAAGAGGACAGTCCTATCAGCTGGAGGGACACCTGGAGACCTGTGCACACAGGGAAGCCACACAGACTGTGGAGTAGTGTTGCAGGGACCTAATACCCCAGGGGCAGTAAGTTATTGGTGACTGAGGATCCACCAGAAAACAGGTGGGAAGGGGCATTCGCTGAAAGCTCAGGAGGTGAACCAAGGCATAGAACTGCCCATCACGCCGATTTTGACCATTAGCAGAAAAGAATGGCAGGTCCCAAGCGCAGGATGGATTTCACAGCTCAGACCCCCAAAAGTAAAATATTTCTTGATGACTCTGGCTAAAATAAGTAAGATTTTGTTCAACATCTTATCTTGTCTGTGCCCACTTACATTTTATGTTCCTGGCTGAGAATACTTGATCTTGGAATTACGTGACAAATAGCAAAATCCAGGAAATTCACCACCATGGTAGTATTTGGATATTATTTATAATTTAGAAAATCAGCTTGCCAAACAGAATGCATGAAATTCCTGGAATAAAATCAGGCAAGCATATTTATTTATTTATTTATTTATTTCAATATAAATTTTATATTCTATATATTACATATTTATGTATATTTTATATAGATTTTCATTTGCATTTTATGTTTTATAGATATTGTATTATAAATTATATATATTCATATATTTTAATTAATGCATTTTTAAAATTAATGCTTTTTTTAAATTCCCCTAGCACAAATATACTATATAGGTGATACAAGTGGACCCAAGTAGATGCCAGCAGTTGCAATGGTTAGCACTGTAGGAATGGAATCATGAACTCAGGGATACAGATTCTCTCGTAATTGGCGATGACTTGTTATAAATACATTGCCCTCTTCTCCAGTGGGAGATGGATTCTGTATCTTCCCAGGTAACGTTATCTGGAACAGAGTGCAGTCAGTACCACTGTATTTTATACACTAGATTTTATTCTTGTTTTCTGCTATTTACAGAGGTCTCCTATTGCAGTGCCATGGCTGTAAATCCGAGTTCAACATGAAAATGCAAAATCTATTCTTTAAGTCCTCCTCTTTCTTTCCCCTCCCCTCTGTCTCTCTCCCTCACTCCTCCTACCTTCCACCAGCTCACACCTTTTCTTAATTTCTTTCTTTCTATATGAATGGCAATGGCTTTTATCAATGGTGTTATCAAGTATACTGGAAAGGCAGTCATAGACATATTCCTCCAGATGTCATATTATTAGGTCTATTTATTTATAGCACTGTAAGTATGTACCATTGTACATGGGTTTACCATTGGCAGTATTTCTATCGCTCTCTTGTTATTCCCCTTGGCTTCATGGATGGACACACTTTGTGGCCACCAACCCTCTGTGTCAGCTTGGTCTCAGTTCCTCTGCAGGGGTCAAGCTGCCTGAGATCCATGACTGCTTGTAGTCTTGGAACCAATGGACCTTTTGTTTCAGTTACAGACTGTTTCTGTATCTCTGCCTCCGATATAGTTACTTGGTTTTTCACTGTGGCTATAGATGATGCTGCTGCTGCTGCTGATGATGATTATAAAATGTGCTCATATATTTTCCTTACATATTTTACTTCATGTATTGTGCTCAGATTTATATATATATGCAGAATTTCAGAGTAAATGTAAGTGTATGTTATTATTATGTTGCTTATTTTGTTTTACTGTCTCAATTAGGAAAATCACTTTACTTTTTTAGTTTTGGTGGAAAATAAAAATCATCTTATTAGATTTGCTGACATAATTATTGTAAATTGGGCATAAAGCTATATCTAAATGAATATGCTAATTCCCTTTAGTAAAATACTATTGAAAGTTCTATTTAATTGAAATCCTTTCAGATGTTAAATATCTTCCTGGGATACCTATTTATATTACTTGTGATTCTACATCAGAAATGTCGCTTTGAAACAAACTGTCAACGTAGAATTATGTGCTCAAATGATGATTTATGATAAGAAATACATTGACACATTTTTTGATGGACAGGACTGTACTAGATAAATAGGTAAGGTCACTATAAAAGTGCACGTTTTATTGCTACATTGTTTGCAAATTAGGCAATCATAACATTTGCAGCACTTTAAGGTTTGTTATCTATCTGCTTTCTTTATTCATATTGCCAATTCTGATTATAAGGTTCATAAAATAAGACTGAAAGTCTTCCTGGACTGCATGAAGGCCTGTTTTCGCTAGTTCCATGTAAGTTTCGAAACACTTTGTCAATGAAAGTGTACTACAGCAATCCTCTTCATACTTTGATATTTACACATTCCTGAGGACTTTCTATTCCTTGTAAGCCCACCAAAATTATTCCGTGACATCATCCCCCCTTAAATAATCATTGAAACAAGCGGCTGTTTCAAGGACCAAGAATTTTAACATAAATTTTCTCTGAGGATTTCTTTTCTGTAGCACTGTCCCAAACTTCAAATTTATGCAATATGAAAGTAAATGAGATAGCTTTTAGAATTAATGTGTTCATTACATCTGATTTATAGCAACTAGAATGCACAGGATTCAAAAGAAATTGACAAGTATAACACCTCGAGAGTTTAGCTTGCCTTCCTTTGTTAGTATCCATTCATGAAACTCCTTGGCAACAAAGAGCATTCCAAACGCAAGATCAGAGATAATTCAACAGATTGGTTGAACTTTACATAGGCGCAGGTACATCCTGAAGACGTTTTGTCTCATGTCAGACATCACTATGTATTTGCAAATATTATGCTCGAAATCTTGAGAAAGTCCTATCGTTATGCATACATTTGTCAGTCAAGCTAAATTGAGGTCTTTTAGGGAATAAAAAATACAAAGGTAAGATAAGACATAGACGAGATTGGCATCACTCTTGCCTAAAATGATTTGATTATATATGCTTGCAGATTCTGAAAGGTTTTATCTGTGGGTACATCGCAATTCCTTTGACAGTATAAAATTATACAACAATACAAAGTGCGGTCATGCAATTTATATGCAGGACACACACATATGCAGATCTTGTTGGTATTGTACTTTAAGCATCTGAATTCATCAAGATATTGTTCTGTTGTCATTTCCTTTTGAGCAAGAATTGCCTGAGAATTCAAATTAAATGGAATAGCATTAATGCACAGTTAAATCAATTCTAATTGAAACTATGCTTTGGTCAATATCTTAAAAATTAAATACTACAATTACTTGTTTCTGTACCAACCACTTTTGGCACATATGATTTGCATCTGAAAGAGGACTTCATTTCTATTTGTATTCCTTAAGATATATTTCTAAATTAAAAGTAATATGAAATTATGTCTAAAATTCCAAAATCCAAACAATGCTAGAGTAAAACAAATGTAGATAATCTACCAAGAGATTTGAAATATTAAATCCTTTATTGAATAACAAGAAATAAAGAAGAATTAGTTGAAGTTGCTGTGGCACTGGACTTTGCCATTCATACGGAATGAAGCCAAATTGGCTAAGTGAAGATTTAGATTAATTATTCAAAGAGAATGTGCTATAAAGTACTCAATTATTTCTCCCTGTAGGTTTTGATATAACATAAACTTTAAGAAAATGAAATTGAAGCAAAGACTATTAGCTGATCAAACTGGGACTCATTCAGTTGGATTTTATAATATACGGAATTTATGTCTTTTACACACATATTGGAAATTAATTCTAAGGAGTTATGCGTGAGCCATGCACTGAGAACTTCAGACACAATCAGTTCAACAATTTTTAAGTGAAATGTTAGTAAAATTCTAGATATCTTCAAATGTATTGTCAGTAGTCAAAAATGTAAACTGAGCTTATTAAATTTATGTAGCACTGTAACAATTCAAGTGTCCACATAATTGGCCACTCTACACCACATAGCTTTTTAGTATAATTTTAAAGAAACAAAAAGCAAGGTAAACTCATAAGTAATGATAAAAAATTCAATATTTTGCATATCTTTTAAAGAATGGATAATATTCTCCAACATTTAGTTTTCAATATTAATTTTATTTTTATTTAACTAAGGAATATATCTTCATTTAAAAGCTTTTTAGAGTGAAAACTAACATAGATGGTTAAATCGAGTAAACATAGTCTTTGTCTTCCTTTCAAATTTTGTTTTTTTAAACAGAATTATGAGCCAATGTGCACCTATATTACGATTAAATTATAAAAGCATTTTTAAAACCCATGGTAAATAACTTTACTTTTTGCTCACAAGCCAATAAATATCAAAGATTAAGTGATGAGAGTATTTCTTTAAAATAATTCAAAATTATTCTGTTTCAATGATAAACTTGTATTTCCTAGAATCCTTGCATCACCGACTTCCCAACACATTAACGAATAGGCTTGTGCACACAAGATCACATTGTGCTGACAGCACAATAATCCTGAAGAAAAGGTTTTAAAATAATATCAATTTTCCGTAATCCATCATGCCCGGTGCATGTTAATCAGATGCTGTACAAAAACAATTTTCGATGTAGTCATTTTTCTTTCCTACCTTTTTAAAGTTGATGCATCATGAAAACACTGCATTTTCTCATGAGTTTCACAATAAATAAATAAATAAATAAATAAATAAATAAAAAAGGAGGAAAACGCATTTTGTGACCTTCTGTACAATTGGCTGAAACTTCCCTGCCTTTCATTCAGGCCTCCATTAGTTGAAAGTGGTTTTAGCTTGGGGTACTCAAGCATTTCTGTCAATTACCAGCTTTTATCTTGTTGTTATCATAAAAGACCATTTCTTTCCTCAAATGGTCAATTAAGTTCATGAAAATAAATGGCAAGGGATCCACAGTTTGTTAGTCGTACTGTCAGGAGTACACTGGTTTTGGGGACAAACATTTCAGAAGCTTTCTTCTAATGAATGGAAATTGCTTTCATCACAGACGCTTGTTCTCATTCCCTTTCTCATGGCCACAATCCCCAGTTAACAACGCAGTAACGGAGTATCTGAAAGCTCTTAAAACATCCCCTTTATACTTCAAGAAGGCCTCTCTGCTATTTCTTAGCTGCCACATTCAGTTTTGTGTGTATGAAGTGAATTTTAAAATCAATTAGAGCATTCGGTTTTATCCAAAGACATGAGGAAAAAAAAGTGTTTGATAATGATGTGATATAAGCAACAGGCATTTAGTGCAAAGGTATCAATTAGGATATGCCCTTGTTATTGATAAATGTTACGTCATTGAACATAAAGCCTGAACCTATACTAGTAACTGTCATAGAAAAGGTCATGGACAGTAGAATTCGGGTTTTTATAATGTAACACTGTAGATGCTGTATAGCAGAAACAGTTGCAGGAGGTCTAGGTGTGATGCTGGTGCTGTTTCATTATGGTATTTATTTAGATATTTGAAAGGTGAAGTTATGGGGAGACAGAGCACAGATCTTTTATCTTCCAAGAGAGACTTAAGAGAAAGAAAATTTTCATCCACTGATTCACTCTCCATATGGTCACGATGAGTAGGGCTCCTTGACTTCACCACCTGAGTATCTGACTGAGTTGCCCCTATGTTGACCAACAGCCAGGCCCTTGAGACGTATTCTGCTGTTTTCCCAGGTGCATAAGCAGAAAGCTGGATCAGAAGTGGCACAGGAACCACTGAGTTCAATGCAGATACGGGATGCCAGCATTTGGCAGTGAATGGAAAATCTCTCTGTATCTCCTTCTCTTCGCGAATCTGCTTTGCCTTTCCAATAAAAATAAGCCAAGCAATAGAGCAAAAACTATGCCCCCTTACAAGAGAAAAGGGTTCTGCCTTTGAACTGCAGTGCTGATCACTTCCTGAGTCTTGGCTCTGCTGCTCTCCCCTTTTCGATTTAGATTCACTAACTTCACAGTGGCATAGATGAATTACTTCATTAGATCTTTCGCAATAAATACACACACACAGATGCTCTAAGGTACGATCGGTTTAACAATAGTGAGACTTTCTCAAAACTGTTTATTAGTCCAATTCATAATTGAACCTACTTATTATTTTATTTCATAATGAAACATATGACTAAGATGACTGTGATGTCATTAGGTGACAGAATTGCATGGGCTCAGCACCGTGACGCTGTGTCTTGGCTCTTGATAACATCCCCTTATTCGTCACACGATCGCGTGTGGGTCTATGTGTGTGTATGCCATTGAAACATTGTTGTTTCTGTTTCACAGAAAACTCAGACTTCGGTGCAGATCTGGTGGCACTAGTAAATAAAATTTACTATCGTGCTGGGAAAGCTGTGTAAGCTATGCCATGGTGGTGAAGACCAAAATTCATACAACCAGTTCAGAACAGGGAATATGATGATATGTTTGACAACAGCAAACAGGTGTGTATAAAAGCATATTCTTAAGTTGTAGTGATTCAGCCAAATGGATTTTCCTCCACCTGCTGCAGTATTATAGTTCAAATTCAGTTGAGATTCTCTCATTGCCAGCATATATACCAAGCATAGAGTCCAGAATCTTATTGTCCAGATAAATTCAACGGTTTCTTGGGAAGACCATCTCTGATCTGAAGGTAGAGCTGTCAGAGTATCATCCTGGTCAATTAAAAGTCCCAACATAACATCAGCAACAATTTATAACGTTATGGAATTAATTGACATGGTATTGAGGTGGCTGCAATGGCCAGAGCTGTGCCGATCTGAAGCCAGGAGCCGAGAACTTCTTTCCAGGTCTCCCACGCAGGTGCAGAGTCCTGGGCTGTCCTGGACTGCTTTCCCAGGCCACAAGCAAGGAGCTGGATGGGAAGTGAAGCTGCTGGGAGTAGAGCTGGCATGTTCAAGGCGAGGATTTTAGCCTCTAGGCTATCGCTCCGGGCCCAGGAATTGTTCTTTCTAAAATGTCTAGAACTATATTAAGTAAATATATATTCTTTCTCATATATAGAGAAACATGGTATTGTATAAGATATACTCTTGAGAGAGATATAATACAACATTCATTTAATTTTCAAGACAAATGAGAAACAAACTTTTAATCTTTTCTTGCCTCATCTAAGTTTTTTTTTTCTTGCCAAAGTATCTCCTCAGAGTCCCTGCAAGACATCTAAAGTTACAGAAAAGTCTTGGAACAAAGAAAAATGAGGTTGCTACTTAAGGTATTACAAGACCAATTAGTAGTGTATTAAATATAAATATGTTCATAAATACATTAATATAGAGCCTTTAGGAAAAGCAGATCACTGACATTCTTTGACAGCTTTAAAAACAAATGAGACTGACAAGGTTATAAATGCCAGAAGGCCAGGTAACAATGATTTAAAATAAAGGAGCAGAATAGAACAGAAAATACGTATAATCTACATTTCTCCCCAAGAAAGATTACTTGAATTTTCCAAACATTCATTTAGTTTTTCCTCAGAGAAAAAAAAAATACAACTGATTTGCCAGTTAGATAATCACTTCGGCATCTTCTTGAGCTTCATGTTGTTTAACTTCTTAAAGAATTACTATTTTTGTGCTTTTCTCATTATCTACACACTTGACAATTATTTTACATATTAACCTATTTTCATTACCAACCCGCTCAAGTGTTCCCTGGCAAATCCTCCCAGTTGCTGATGTTATTATTAATCCATCTGGAATGACCAACACCTGACTTACACTGTCACCCCTGATCTGCAATAATATGAGATTTACAAATACAGAAAACTCCCACGCGTTTGTACAATTTGTACATTTACCAATGGCTAATTTCAAAGCCTTTTGAAACCGTGATATAGACACTAGTTCTGCTTTGCTCAGCAAAATTTTGTGCACAAGACACAAAACACTTTATGTAAGCAGAAAATAAAGTCAGCCTGTATGCTCACTTATTGAGTAGTTGAGTTGTTCCTTCAAGAGAAAGGCTCATGCTGCTATTTTAAAGATGGCTGATTTGATGGCTTCATCAAAGTCTGAGACAAGAAACTCAATTTAACTCAGGCAGTTTCTGAAATATTCCATTCATCTCTTTAATCTATATGATATAATAAAATTTTATTTTAATAGATTTTTGGATAAATGCATTTTTGGGATTGAACATACCTCACTTAACAGATACATTGGATGATATGAGCATGCTTTATTTGCATAGCTTAGCCTGATGATTTTTTTTTTCTTGAGAGACAGGGAGAGAGAGTGAGAGAGAGAGAGAGAGAGAGAGAGAGAGAGAGAGAAAGTGTATGTGTCTTAGATTCTCCCATTTACTCTCCATTTGGTCCTGGTGTCCAATTTGAAGCACGCCAGTGTTTGGAGCCAGGATCCAGAAACTGCACTGGGTACAAGAAGTTACATCATCTTTTTATGCTTTCACCAGGTCATTAGTGGGGAAAGACCTGTATTCCAACGCAGCAGTCTGGATGACAAGAATTTCCTTCATCTTCAACTGTTTCTTCTGCTTGAACTCTCAGGGAATTGGAGGATGTCCTTATCCACAGCAGGGAGGTACACCTACTTGGCACAATCGATGAACTCAGTTGCTAACTTCACCCACAAGCACCCAAATAGCCATTGCTACAAGTGTCTCTGTTCATCTAAAAACAAGCCAGAGCTCAGTACTTGAGGAATGGGTTCTTGAATGTAAATGGTGGATATTACAGCAGGTCTGACTGGGCAGGTGTCTGTCGTGCTGGCTCAGCATATAGGTCATGCTCTTCATCATTGCTTCAAAAGTCTGGTTTATGTATATGCCCAGCGTGGAGACTGGGAAGAGTTAGAGAAGAACTGGGATGAAGAACACACAGCTAGAATTTTGATAACCCCCTTTATTTTCCTTCATAAGGATAGTTTTTATCTAAAATTTTCAGTGGGGTTTGTATTTAGCCTGGAAAATTATGTTGATGAATATCCTAATTTGTTCAAAAATATGAATTGCAAGACTCAATAAGAGAAGAAGTATTGCACCTATTAAATAAGGTAAACAGTTTAGAGACAATAAAAGTTTTGCTGTCGGAAGTAAATGGCTTGAGATTTCAGCATTTTAAAAAGTATAGAAATGAAAGCAAAGAATTAAAAAAAAAAGTTAATAAAAGAATTAGTCTCATAGGATAGCCAGTGTTTTTTTTTTTTTTCGAATGGATCTCCGTATGCCGAGGGCAATTCTATTGAAAGAAATGTATTCTTTACTTTTTAATAACATATTTACTGAAGTCTACAGTTTAATAAAAGTTTTTTTGGAGTTTCAAATCCTTTAAGCACGCTTAGCAGTGACTCAAGAACAAGGTGCACTGGTGGCTAAGATAACTGATAACTTTTGAAATAAAAATAACACTCAGTGGATCTTCTTACTCAGTTATTGACCCATGATACTCCTGCAAAATTTGTGTTGCCACAAGGTTAAAGGACCAAGGTATTCAGCGTATATAACAATTGACAATGACAGTTTTTGCTCCAGCTGGATAAAAATAATACTCCTGAAATTTTTGGATATATAGATCATATTGCCCTTGACTGCTTTATTTAAGCACCGTTTCAGCACTTTGTTAATTTCATGAGAGGTACACACTTTTACAACAAGAAGGTCATGCTCAACACTTTTCCTGCATTTAAGTTTATTGCTTATGAAAAGTAATGTATATAATCATTCATTCCTAAGGAAGAATTGTTGTCCCGATGCTTCAGTTTGGCTGCAGGCTTAATTACTCATTTTCATCTAGTGTTGGGTTCAAACCTAAGATATTAGAGCAGCAATATATTACAAGTTGGCACTTTAAAGGCTCAGTATTGAAAGATTAATAGCAAATTGCAGCACAAGTTGAGCATTAAGCTTCCATCTTATGCAGCAAATGTTATGGAAAATCTGTAACCTGAAATATTAATACCTTTTGGCTTTGGTGATTACATTAATTGCAGTCACTTTGGAGATACGAAAAAATAGACTTTTACAGCAAGCACTAAGGTCAATTCATACAAGTAATTATTCACCAGTATGAACTGTCATGAGTGTATTAAACAACGAGCACTCTACCTATACACTAACAAGCATCTCTCCCGAGGGAAGTTTGTGTTTATGTATATATACTCCTATGTATATATGTACATAAAAACACAACTTGAATTGTTCTGGAAAACAACATAGTGAACGGCATTCCTGTGTCAAAAATAGCAAATATTTGTGAGACAAATTTAGTACACGCTCCTGCTAAATTAAAAAATAAACGATATTAGCCACCCATAATGATTCGGGTTAAATGCGAACAGTTTTTATTCATTTTTATTATTATTATTTTTTTTTTACTGATAAATGAGATTTTACTATGTTCTAAGGTCTATACTGACTGGAAATTATTCCACTGGATATTTCAGGAAAACCAATTTGTATGAATAAGTATGAGTATATTGTGAAACATATTTAGGAAAAAATAACTTTTTTCTCTCTCCTCCATTTCTAATCTTCTCAAATAAACAAGGAGACGCCAAGAGAGCAGTGTTACATCCTGAAATGTTCTGAAATGTTGCATTCTAATTTCTGATAAAATTTTAATAAATGTAAACTTTTCTTGATTCTGTTATATTTTTATGTAACTTAAATAATAAAAATATGTATTTTATGTAAAATGTATGTATATTCTATTTTTATGTAATTTGGCTCCACTTATCAAGAGATATCACGAGGAACCTGAATGGAACATTTAGGTCTGAAGTATTTACTCATGGATTTGGAGAATAACGTTAGGGGATGCTAGGTCCTGAACAGAGTGCTCCAGTCCAACAAAGGCGAAGGTATATTTGGAAATGTATTTTTCACCTGAATGTCCTCTGTCCTTATTTCCATTTTCTTCCCTGGAATATCTTATCTTCATACTTAATTTTTAGATGTGGAGATAGGTCATATAGTCTGGTTTTATTAATTTTCTTCCTTCAAAAATAAATAGGCTTGATACAGATTGAAGATTCTGGCAAATGTACAGAAAACATTATTTATTTATGGGCTTATTATAATAGTTAGGAAAGGAATTTGGACTTCTTCAATCCAACTAAAGCTTTCAAAAGTTTCTTCAGGTATAGTTTTTATTTATTTAATTGAAAGGCAGAGAGAAAGAAAGCACCATCTTCCATCCACTGGTCTACTTCCAAAAGCATCACATTGGCCAGGACTAGACCAACCCAAAGACTGGAATTCCATCCTAGGCTCCCATAAGGGCTGAAAGATCCGAATGCAGGTTAGCTTCCACTACCTTCTCTGGCACATTTACACCTCCCAGCGCAGGCAGCTGAGTCTCAAGCTGATGCTCTCATAGAGGATCCATCAATATTCTTTTGTAATACATAATGGGTGTGATATATTTTTACACTTTCATACTGTGTACACGGGGCCTTCCTGTATTATTCTTTATAACAAATATCTGTCACTCCTAAAAGTTTTAAAAAAAAGCAAACAAAATTGTTTGCAATATGAAACATATCCATGAAAATAGAAAAGTAAAATACCTCCTAGACTGATTACAAATTTTTTATCAAAGGCCACATGGTACTATTTGTAAAACCCATAATAAAAATAAGGTGATTGGTAAAGCATAAAAATAAAACCTTTCAATTTATGTTTTTAAACCCTTGGCTGTCATATCCTGGTAGTAAAGGATGGCCCAGAACCTTGGGACCCTGTCCTTGCATGGGATGTTCATTGCAGTCACTTGGGGAGTAAGCCAGCAGATGGAAGATCTTTGTCTCTCCTTCTCTCCATAAATCTATTCTGTCTTGCCAACAGAGAAAAATAGATCTTTAAGAAAACTAGTTCCAAAATATAAGAAAAAGCATGTCGTTCTTGCCTCACTTAACCCTGATTGAAGCTGTCCAGCTTGAGCCATTTTGTTCCAAAATTATACGATTCTAGTGTCTGTGTGTGTGTGTGTATTATGTGTGTATATATCCATAAATGATTATAGGATACACAAACACACACACAAACATATATATGCTATAGAACCATATATAATATATATATATAGCCCATAGAAACCTTAAAATAGTTAATTATAAAGAGAAACCAGAGAACTTGAAATGGTGAACTTTTTAGAGGTCACTAATGTACACATTTCAATTAGGATGCTCACTGCAGCCAGGAAAAAAACATTCACTAGGATTGACTTAAGCAATACAACACTTACATATTTCATAGGATTGTTTTAATAACTCCAAAATGTCACGTCACTGGAACGACATCCATGGAACCTTTTTAAATCATTTCTTTCTCCTCAACAGTCAGTCTGTGGCTACTCTGGTCTTAGTACTGCACCCTTATTCTGACAATTAAAGATACAGAAAAGAGGCAGTGTCTATAATATTTATTATTTTGAGTCTTTATATTTCAGGTTTAGTGATTTTTTTTTCCTATCATACTAGCCAGGAAGTTTAAGATAATATTAGATAATATTCATCTTGAAATTACAAACTAAGTGACAATGTCCGATACTTTTGAATTTGAGTTGAAACATTTCTAAAACATCTCTTTGGTACTTGGAATAAGATGATTATAGTTAAGACAAATTAAACAGGATGACTCTTGTGTAGTTTAAAACATTTTAAGCATGCCCATATTAATGGAAACTAGTGATACTAATGGAAATATCAAGACTTAATATTATGAATCCTAATTACAGTGAAACTTAAAAAAAGATGGATGTTCATGTGTGAAATAAGTTAAGAAAAGTTTGCTAGTAGGTCTTTTTAGTTAACTTCTACAGCAGCAACTGAAATATTCATTTTATTAATAGAACATCATTGACATAAGTAGTATATACTTGTGTTCCCTGATTATCGAATGTTAACAAATGTTTAAAGATAATATTATGTATATATCTGCAATTTATGCAGAGAAAATATGAAAATAAATCTATAATGAGTGTTTACAACATCATCATATTTGGTTTATTTAATATGCACTTAAAATGAAAGCTTTTTAATTGCTGCTTCTTCAGACGGATTAGCTCTTCAAACAAACTAATGGGTGAAGCCGTGAGATTTTTTTTTTTTTACACATACATTTTTTTTGCCTAATTAAGATACTCCCTTTACAAAATTTCTAGTGTGACAGTTTAAGAAACGCCAAAGCAATTGTTGAAAGTAAATGTTATTTCCTTTTGTATGCTTTATATAAACCTCATATATTAGAAGAATGGCTCTTAGCAGCTTGGAATCCATGTCCACCTACCAGATTCCTCCTTATCAGAATAAGGTCAATTTCTTCTCTGGAGATGGAGACGAGAACTCTAGTGCTACTTCTGAATTTCTGGGTGACTCACTTTCCACTGAATTGTGTATATATATATATATATATATATATATATAGAGAGAGAGAGAGAGAGAGAGAGAAAAAGAGAGAGAGAGAGAGAGCAGTGGTAGGTGACAGTCTTATTTTTCAGCATTAATTTCTTCCTCTCTCTTTTGGTTTCCTGTTCATTTCATAGATTAGCAGCAGAAAGGCTCATCGTATTCTGTCGAGTAGAGTTCTGCAGTGGTTCCATCTTCATCTCCTATTAGCAATGTTCCAAATGGCATAAGATTATTCTGCCGATTTTAGACTGGAGGTAGCAGCTACCTATCCTTGCTACACATGCTCCTTCAACTTTTAGGGCAATGTACTTTACACTTTCTAATCATTCTTGAATATCATTAGCTATTTTAAGCCACTTTTGAAAATGTTAGTTTTCCTAGTCAGCCAAGTGTGAACATAGTATGGTGTTGTTGTTTATTAATGTGGAACTCATCAATTTATATCAAAAATCAATCAACTCTTCAAGCCATCGCTCACATTTCCTGAAGATGAAAGAGTAAAACTACACTTAAATATTGGATATGGAAAAAGAAGGTGTATGTTACTCAACAGTGTAAAAAGCATATTATATTTGGGTAGTGATGGATATTTCTGGACAGAGGCCAAACACTAGACTCATTCATGATTTATATTAGGCAATTACTCTAGACTGCATTCAATTTTGTAGTTACTTCTGTTCCCCAATTTGAGCTAGGATTTTCACGATTGAGAACATTTATAGTTAACGTCAAGCTAATCTTCTACCCTGTGGCCCTGGCATCCCTAGTAGGCACTCATTTGTGTCCTAGTTCCTCCACTTCTGATTCAGCTCCCTGCTTATGGCATGGGAAAGCAGTGGAGAATAAGTCTTAATATATATCCCTAGGATTAATTTTAATTGCCATTAGTATTTGGCATCATGGTTCGTGGAACCATGTATCTCATGACATTCAAAAAGTGATTCATTGAAAAAAAAAACAGTAAAGCAGACAGTAAGAAACAAAAAGAGAGGGAGAGCATTTATCATCTTTATCATTTCTCTAGTTTGACAGTCACTGAGGCTGTGCCAGGCTAAAGGCAAGAGCCAGGGTTTACCCCCAGTCTGATGTGGTAACAGAGAACATTGCTGGAGGCAAAATGTGCTTCATCGCAGTGTGCACATGAACAGAATTCTTGAATCAGAAGTAGGCCCCGGACTAAATCAGTCATTATGATAACGGCTTGATAGTACCTCATGTGCATGTTGTACTGTGCAATGCCCACCTTAAGATGTGCAATTATTAACATCCAAAGAATGTATGCTCACATCATCTTGAGAAGTACTGTCCGCTATGGAACAAATGATGAGATACTAGATTGGCAGAAGCTGTGATTTATTTTCCTGATTTTTTTTTTCTTTCCAGAGATATTGTTCAATTGCAGAAAACAAGGTTCAGCCATGAGTTGAGATTCTCAATATCACTTGAAAGGTCCTGGAAATATTGGAAATGTAATTTACGTTCTGGCAATTAGGGCAGCTTCAGGCTTTATTTCCCCTGATACTAACGTAATCCATATTTCTCTAGTTTTTTTTTTTTCATGAATGTTTCTTTTGGGAAAGTTAGGACTAAAACACTCAGAGTAGTACCAGATATTTTTCAAGCACATTTGATAATTATTTTCATAGTCTCACATGCAATGTATCTCACCACATCTTTTGCCTACAACTGAAATCTTGAAGCAAGGAGGCGTTGCTAAAATATCAGTTTTTATGCAATCCGTAGTAAGTGAGTCTGGCAACATGATGGCTTTGCTTCAGGCAAATCTATTAGAGCGACTGTAAGTATTTGCCTATTGCGAAACTTTCCCAGTGAAAAAGTGATATCTTTCAGTTCCCTGTCAGCAGCTAAGAATCTCTACAGTTCGAAAAGGTTTATATGAAATGAAAGACACAGTTACACGTTCATAAAATTTTAACTTTAGCTGCTCTAAGATTTGAAGATTTGATACTTCTTATAAATGTTATAAGATGTTATAGATTTCTTTTGAGTTTGTACTGTTAAACCGTGACAAAGTGGGTTATGCACAGTTAATACTGATACGAAATGGAGGTTTGTTAGAGAAGAGAAAAAGATAGTTAGAGGCAGTTATAGGTGAAATATAACATGCATTCAATGCTAATAAAAATGATTATTTGGGTGTGTTTCACGATTGTTAACAAGAAGATAATTGCAGTGTAAGTTACGGTGCTAGCTAATCTGCTAGCTTGCATGTTGGAAGCATAAAACTTATATAAAACCCGAAACACTCAGATACGGACTAGGTTATTTTACAACACATAATCACTGAATATGGTTGAATAGTCAGATTTAAAACATTTGGGAAGGAGGGTTAAAAACCACATTATTTACTCATGTTGAACACTTCATATTATAAAAGAATATGAAACAAGTCAAGATTCAAAACTGAAAACTGCAATAACTCAAAATGCTGCATCAAACGTTTAAACCATGTCTGTAATCTGCTTTGCTTGTAATTTTGCCTCAAGTGGGACTGACGTTGCATTACAGCAGGTTTGGCCTCACCCTGTGTTGTTGGATTCTGCATTGAGAGCCAATTGTTGCGCTTCTGCTGTAGCACCCTGTTAATGCCCCTGGGAAAGCAGCAGAGGACAGCCCAGGGCTTGGGTTCCTGTACATTCACAGGGCAACTCTGGATGAATCTATGGGCTCTTGGTTTTGTTCAACTACAGGAGTGCTGTCTATTCAAGAAGTGAAATAGGGCCCAGCGTAGTAGCCTAGCAGCTAGAGTACATGCTTTTCATGCACTGGGATCCCTTGTGAAGGGGTTAGAGTGCATTTGTCCATTGGTCGCAAATAAACAGAAGTCTTCAAAACGCTAACACTTTTGGTTTTTCTCACTTATTAGACTTAATAAGGAATTTTCTTTATTACATCATTTGAAACCAAATGTTGCGTAAGTCTGAAAAACGAAAGTAGATGCCATTTAATATAGAAAGTGAAAAAAATCAAGTAGAAGGAACAATGAATGATCTTCTCTTCCTTAAATACTGTGACTCCTATGTTTTTTATGACAAAGTATATAGACCAGTGTTATGGTGTGCTGGTTGAAGCCACCACACCCAGTAACAGCAACCCGTTTGGGTGCTGGTGCATTTCTGATCCAGTCCTCTCGACTGCACCTGGGAAACAGCAGAAGATGGGTCAGGGTAGGTAAAACCACTGCCTGTGACAAAAACATATAGGTTCATGTCCTGACTACCTCACTTCGATTCACTTCCCTGCCATGTGTCTGCAGAAATCCATGCAAAATCACCTCCATCGCCCATGGGGGAGACCCACTTGGAATCCCAGTCTCTGCTTTTGTCATGTCCCAGTTTGTTGTTGGTGGTGGTGGTGGTAGTGTTTTTGCATATTGCAGCTATCTGGGAAATGATATCCATCTCTCTCCCTGTCTCTCTGTAATTATGACTTTCAAATCCACAAATAAGTCTTCAGAAGTGGACCTATCATGTGATTTTGCCTAGTTGCTCTCTTCCATCCCCCTTTCCTTCTAAACTGGGTATGGTGTTTTTATTTCCATCACAGCTTTATTTTATAACAACAGTCAAGAGAATTTTTAATGTATGATTATTCATCAAAAAAGATTTTTTTTCTCCTCTTGATTAGTAAGTATACAAAATGATTTAATTTTCCTCTCACCTGTTCTAGGAGGGTAATTGAAAGAGACAGTGTGCAGCTAACTATTTTAGAGGCTATATTTGAGCTACTCTCTCCTTTTTCTAAGAGTATTAGATTGACATTGTAAGACTTAAGAGTTTCCTCTGTGCCTGTCGTAATTAGTTTGATATTTACTCCCATTACTTGGGCATGCTCACCAGTCTCTTGAGGCATAACCTTACTCTCAGTTCCAAAAACACAGCAACTTATATGTCACATCACTGCACAGAAAGGATTTTCTTAATTAACTCATTATTCAAAACCTGACTTAGGAAATAAGCAGACATACTATCAACTCAGGCAGGAACCTCTCCCTTCTACACTTAAGAATTTTCTGCAGCCTCTTTGAAATTAATATAGGCTATATCTGAACAGTAACAGTCATAATTCAATTTACAAGCACCCTGATTTATAATAAGAAATGCGATTGTAAACAAAAAGAAGCATTCGTGGAATTTAAAATAAAGCAGTGTCTGGAGTTGTAGCACAACGCATTAACCTAAAAACTGAAAAAATATGCATGCCATATCCAGAGAACTTGTTTGAGTCCTGGCTGCTCCACTTCCCATCCAGATCCCTGTTCATGTGGCTGGGGAAGGCAATGAGAGACGATCCAGTTGTTTCGTCCTTGCAGTCCCTCAGATTCCGCTCCCAAAGCCTTGCTACAGCCAGCCCTCCCAGGAATCTTGTAGCCATCTGAAGAATCAATCAGCTGAGAGAAGATGCCTTTCTCTTGATGTCTCCTTCTCTCTGTCTCTAGGACTTTCAAGTAAGTAAAATGAATTTTTCAAAGACAAAACAATATTATATTGGATGAACTTTGTCCTGGGGAATCCAGTTTTTGTTATAAGTCAATGTTAGGTATTAAATCAGTTTCAAGCAAAACATCAACTTGAAGCTTTCCTTCTGAGCTTTTAATACATGTGTATGTGTGTGGATTTTTTCCTAGCTTTAAGTAAAATTTAGTTCAATGAAAACATACACATCAGTACACTTCACTGATGGAAATATATTTCTTAATAACTTATAGGTAACACGGATATCTTCAAATATGAACATATCTGTTCTTTTTTATATCAAATAGTGAACAGTCATTTGAAAACATAGAAGCATTCAAAATACTGAACATTTACAACATTTTATGGCCTCCTGGTTACGTAACACAAAATATGTGTTTCACAGCACATTTTAAAAGCTTGACATTTTCCAAAAGCCCATTATACATCCTTTTCTAGGTATTTCAGTGAGGTTTTTCTTCAGCCTAAAGTGCTTTCATGCATTGATTTTGTGGAAAATCTATCTTGCTTTTCTTTGACAGGCAAGTTATTACATTTTAGTATCTGAATATTCTATCAATAATCAATATGGGTGAGAGAATTCTTTAAAAAATTAGCATTAGCAGAATCACTTCCATGAATAACAAAAATGGGCCCTCAAATTTTATGTCATAATTCCAGATAACCTGCAAATGTGGAATAACATCTTTGAAATAATTTTATAGCATACTTGACCATAAGACACAGAGAGTATCCTAATAGGACTTGTCTAAGTGGTGAGCCACAATGCTGGTCCCCATCCTGCTTAATCCAAAATTATGCTCCATGTATGCAGGAACGAATGACATAGGGTTGATTGCAACACATAGCCAGTTAAAGTTACAAATGACTGTGGGAAATTTGATTAACATCCGTAAGCATTCAGTTTTATTTTTAAAGGAATAAACTTTGTGACTTTAAAAAAGATTTATCTATATTTATTTTTGTTGGAAAGGCAGGTATAGAGAGAGAAGGAGACACAGAGAAAAGGATACTTCTTCCATTGGTTCACTACCGAAGTGGCCACAACCAGGAGCCTGGAGATTCTTCCAGGTCTCCCATATGGATACAGGGCCCCAAGGCTTTGGGCTGTTCTTGACGGCATGCCCAGGCCACAAGCAGGCAGCTGGATGGGAGTGCAGCCACCAGGGCACAAACCAGCACCCATAGAGGATCCTGGCCTGGGGAACCTGGCGCTTAACCATTCCTAGACGACCTGCTTCTGGGTCGGGAGTTTCGTTCGTGGCAGAGCAGCTTCCTCGCTGTCATCATTGAAAGTCAGCCCCAGAGACAGCGGTTTGTAAAAATGCAAAAATAAATAGATAACCAAACAAATAAATAACTGAGATAAGTAAAAAGCCAAAAACAAAACAAGACAAATCAGCAAATAGCAAATGCAGAAACTAGTAGGTATTGGATTGTGAGCATGCACAATGCAAAACATAAAGCATATTCCCAACATTATGTGCTGGTCCCACGATGGGAAGCAGCCAGGAACATGCTCCTCGGGAATAAAAGCCTCAAATCTGTGAACAAAAAAAAATTTTTTTTAGTAAATTGCCAATCTTCAGTTACTTTATAACGGCATTGGAAGCCAAATTAATGCACATTTGCAGCAAATATATCTTAAAGGCTGTTTTTCCTAATGCGCACTTATGAAAGACATCAGTGTAATTCTTTAAAACAATGGGATGATGAAAGGCGCAGTTAATATATGTTTCTCAACCAAACGCATTACTGTCATCTGTCTTCAGCTTTGAATTCAGATTTATAGTGACATCTACCTTCTCTTCAGCAGCAATGGGCATGCATTTGCTTTACATCAAATGCATAAATAATAGTGCTTAATCAAGGTCAGTTTTACAGTTTTATAAATTGCTTCTGATTAATTAAAATCTTCAGACACTTCAGCATAATTCTAGATGAATCAGAATTTGCAATCATCTTTTTTAAAACTTTACATATAGTTCTTAAGTGACAGTGAACATCATTAGAAATGGTCTATTTTCTAAATGTTCAGTCAAGACAGAAAACTTATGAAAAATAACTTGGTTATACTGGACACATTTTTCTCAAAACAGGAGCACTCACTCGTCTTGCAACATTAGTATATTCCATTGTCCATTATTTTTGCTGTCTCCCTCTCTCTCTCTGCAAAATGTACTTTTTTTTCTTTCTTTTTTTTTTTTATTAGAAAGGCAGATATACGGAGAGGAGGAGAGACAGAGCAGCAAATCTTTTGTCAGATGATTCACTCCCCAACTGACCATAACGGCTGGTGCTGCGCAGATCTGAAGCCAGGAACCAAGAACTTCCTCCAGGTCTCCCACACAGGTGCAGGGTCCCAAGGCTTTGGGCCGTCCTCAATTGCTTTCCCAGGCCACAAGCAGGGAGCTGGACAGGAAGTGGAGCTGCCAGGATTAGAACTGGCGTCCATATGGGATCCTGGCATTTTCAAGGCGAGGACTTTAGTCGCTGGTCACCGCACTGAGCACACAAAATGGACTTTTCAAATAACAATACATAAAGCTTTTCTTGTGTTGTATATACGTGTGTGTATATGTGTTGTATATATTATTCCTGGTCAAGCTTATTACAATTTCTAAATCCTTTATATATATATAGCAGCTCCATTTCCCATCAAGCTCCCTGCCTGTAGCCTGGGAAAGCAGTTCAGAATGGCCCAAAGCCATAAAAAAGCATATGGACTGCTTTCTAAAAGGAAAGAAGAATCTGGAATGCATGTATGAGTGTGTGTATTTATATAGTTTCTGGGTAATTTTGATTAGCTAGTTGTTGGTTACCTGAAGCAATTATTTTACTCATTGAAACCAATGTTAATACTGATCAATTACAACAAAATTGAAAACTCTGTGTTCTACTTGAAAACAGATATTTCTTTCAAGAAATAAAATATTCCATAGTAAAATTTTTGCAATACCGACTTTTTAAAATTCTCACATGAACGAACAAAACTGCTATACATTTGGGAAGATTTCAAGGGGAAAAGTGTCCCTAGTTAACCAAATAAATGGAAGAAATTATTAATAAGTGGAAATAGTTCAGAAACTAATACGAAGTTAGCCAATGGCTGTAAAATGTTTGAGATAGTGACACCGGTGAATCACCTTGAACAGAGTGTTAATAAAGCTCTCAGTTTTAATGGGGATTTTGATCTGTACAAATTATTTTTTATTTGCATCAATTTCTCATTTTTATTTCTCCAGAGACAACACATTACTAATTTAGCTGCTTAAAGCATAGAAGCAGCATTTATAAACGGGTAGACAAGCTTAAGCTAAATAATCCATCATATTGTGATAGATAACTTAAAGTTTAATTACTCAGATAAAACCACTTTCATTAAAAAGCATGTTATATATTATATAACCAAATCCCTTCATTAAATTCTATTAACACAATTAATAAGCAATTCACCCAGAGCGTCGCTCTCTTTATCACTGGTTTACTTTGAATTATTAAACAAACCTCAGCGTAGAAGTGTCACATGAATTTTAAATGACACCTATTTATTTAACCGATGAGTACTTCACATAACACCTTTTCTGTGCGTGAGGGAAAAAAAAATATTTGTTTGTCTTTCAAGGACAACAGATTCTCCTAGACTTAAGTTTAACTTAAGTTTATATTATATGCTAATATAAAAGGGAAAATGTATTTAAATTTCAACAAAAATGGGAACCTTCATTTGCAGAGATCTTGCGCAAAGAGGTCCTGATACTTTGCATGCTTCAGGTGCAACGTTGTAATTCGTTAAGCATGGCAGGGTTTGGTCCTGTGGAAATCACCTTCTGCTTCTGAAGACTGGCATGCTTTAACGATGTAAGTGACTTGGAGTAGGATAATGATGTGCTCAAACTCTAAATCAGATACAACCAAATCTCTAGATTCCATTGTTTGTCATCTCGTTCATTGATGTTTCAACTCTTAAAATGTGAGTAATTTGAGTATTACTGACCAAACCAGGAATATATGGCAATGCTGCCTTAGAAAGAGACTGAGCTGTCTGGGGTGGTTAGAATTTTTGCACAAATAATTTATTAAACCAATCTGTTGACAAATTTTCAAACACACATAAAGTTGATTTTTTTCTAGTAATGAAAATATAAGATGAAATAATTAAAACGCAGAGAAGTAAAAAAATATCTGTACTGGAGTTTTTCTTTACTTCTACATTAAAGACTAACGATTTTCTGTGAATTTTGAGTTTTCGCTTTTAGCAAGCTCTGCCCTATTGTGTGCTCACATATTTTCCAAAATGAAACGAATTTAACAGAATGTTTTATTTAATGATACTATTTTAAGCTTCATAACAGCGTTAGAAATAACCAGTGAATTAGAAAATGAGTTTTAAAAAGAACATTCACTTGCTCAGATTTGTTCTTCCTATAAGGAAAATTGATTTAACCTACGTAGGCTCATCAAAACCTGATATGCAGCTAAAATGAAATGCCAGTATAATTATATAATATAGACATACTTCAAGTTCAAAATAACAAAGCGTTCTGAAAGTATTGACTTGAATTTTATAGAAAAAATAATGATAATTGAAAAGGAAATTGTGTGTGTATTTTTAGTGAAAATTAAAAACCAATACAGAATATCTGAATTTGACCCTGAAACTCTTAAACTCTTCTAATAGAGGCATTAGATTTAGAGATTGATCATTCAATTGTTAAAAATCTACACCTTCGAGTATCTTCTGAGGAGGTTTGTATCTTCAGAGCAAAGTGCAAAGTAAACAAAAATTGCATTCTGATTTAACATGATGTTGTAAGATAAAGTGATTTTTAGACAAATATGGTGTTCTTATGCTGTACAGTACTGGTAGCTCGTAACTACTTTTGTTTCTTGGGTTAAATCCTCTGTCAGCTATCGATAAATTTGTGTCTACAATGAGTAAACCTACCTTTATACACACACTTTCTTTACTTCCAGGTACATTGCCAAACAGCCAAATTCTATAAATTTGATAACATCCATCAAATTGATGAAATCTAATTGCCTTGTGTCCATTATTAGGATGCATATCTAACAAAATTTACTTTCTTTAATCCATATTCCTCTAGTGATACTACTTTTCTTTACATTTACATTTGAGTTAACTTAAGGGCAAGGATAACGTGTGATGTTTAGCTATTGAAGGCCGGCTTATTCTGTTTATACATACAGAATTCAAATGTACATGAGAGTAACTGACATTTTGAGGTTATTATTTCTAACCATTGCTTGTATTTCTTAGGGATAGTGGCTTTTATACCTACTACTAGTTAAATTCTTTAGTTAGGGGAGGCATATGTTTGCGTTTGCGATGTAAACTGAAAGCATTTCAATAGAATTGAAAGAAAACTAGGAAAGAAAGGTAGAGTGAGGATGTTTTTGACGGAACAAGGAGTGTAGGCTAGGAAGTGTTAATATCATTTAAATTGCCTATATGAAAATTGTTCCCTTTGTACAAAGACAGGATAAAAATAATTCTAAGCCAAACATTATCATTAATCTGTAAGTGTACATATTTCAGCAAATTATGTGAAATTGACTTTTAATTATGTGAGGCAAACTGATATCAATCATATGAGACAGAATGAAAGCAGGCTCTGGGAAGCCCTTGTGTAGCAGTACAGCTCATTCCTCATGTTTATCCATCTTATACATCTCACTTGATCTCTTCTTCAATTACACGTAAGTGATAATCAAAAAAGGATGGTGTAAGATATTGCTGTTCACTTCCTCATGGTATAAACAAGGACTAACACAGACAGCACAACAAGGGGTTAAATGCCCAAACTGATGCTTAAAATTTAGACCCCACTCTTTAAAACAACAAAGAAGTTTCTAAATAGGTAAGACTTGCTCCAATGATTTTGATGAATATAATTCTTCCTATTTCATTTACGTGCCTAAATATCTGTGTACTATGGTGAAAATTAAATCCATCAATAGTATGACTACCTTCTAACAATTTTTTTGTAATGCTGCAGCTTCCCCAGAGTGAGAGAAAAATAAAAAGGCTTGCCTTCATATTGTTAAGCTTATTATATACTACATACTTTTATGTAAAGAAAGAACATAAGTACCAATTTGATTAATCTACACATGGTAACATTTCAATCATTTACTAACTTTATATGGTTTCCCAGGTCCAGCCCCAAACAGCATAGGAAAGCTAATGTAAAAAGGTAGAAAATAGGTATGATATGAATTGTTTAATGGTAAAAATTCCCATGAAATAAAATAAATGATGGCATAAGTAGATAATAGTGTGTCAGTATTCATTTAAACAATTAAAAGATAGAAGAACGCATGTTATTTGAGCCCAGGGGCAAATAACCCTGCCAGTGTCATTTAACAGACAAAATTTACAGGAATTCATCTTGCAGGAAAGTTTGAGGACTATAATTTATATCATTCCAGGCTGGACATGGTCGCAAACTGAAATGGCTTTCTATGAAACTAGCAGACACCAGACATTCATCCAGAGGGTTTAGTTTATTGAAGAGAACTTAAGTTCGCTGTGTTGTGGAAAGACTGGGTGAGTAAATTGACAGTATTTCCAATCCAGGTAAAAGATCTGAGATGATGACAAAATCTTGAAATTATTTTAGTTTAAGTGGCATCTGATCCGGATATGATCATTTGAAAAATGACTCTCAGTAAAGAAGCAGCTGTATCTGGAAATTATCCTAGGATATACTTTAAAGGATATTGAACTCTGCCATTGTCCATGTTTATCATATCAGGATATACTTAAATAGCAGAACAAAGAACTTACGATTGTCTTCTGAAGGGACTATATTATCATAATAAAATAAGGGAAATTAGTGGGAGGAGCGTGAGAGAGGGAAGTCCCAGAGTCTTGGAACCATATCATAATATAAATTATTAATTAAAATTAAAAAACAGAAAAAATATCCCCAAGAAGATAAAGACCCAAAACTGGAAACCAGAAAAGTGAAGAGAATAAGGAGATAAGACTACTGCAATGTTCAATGAACTTTAATGAAGGCAGCCATCATGCCAAATATTTATAATCCTTTTTTTAAAGGAGAGATGAAATATGCTGAAATCTTAGACAATAGAAGGATTGTTAATCATCTTCGTGATATCTGCCTCAATGAATTTGGGGACAATCTGCTGGGCTCCAAGGACAACAAATGATGAAATGACCATGGTGATTGAACACAACACAGAACCTCTGTTAAATCTTCAGCATATGGAGTTTGTTTGAAGCTAGAAATGGCATAGAAAGATTATGAAGTGCTATTGGATAATATTCAAAATTTAAGCCAGTTATAGGTACATATTAGTTCACCTGGCTAGAAAAGTAACTGAGCAATAAAATAAATGAAGACTTTAATAGGCCGGACTAATTAGTACCATTATTATGTATGCTCAATAAAAAGTGTTGAGAGGGCATTTGCTTAATTATCCTTTGGATGTTTAAACACTAGGTGATAAAATAAGGTGTTTTTTTTCTTTTTTTTTTTAAGAACAGAGGATTGTAAGTTTGCCAGATTTAGCAGTTTCTATACTGACTTGGTGCCCAGCATACTGTATAGATTTTGTTTCATAATCTTTGCTTTTCCAGAGGCTCTATTTAAATTTAGAAATTATGTCATAGAAATGAAAAGGACATCAGAAACATTTATAAAAATGTTTCAAGCAAAAATATTTGGTTAATCACATTTAACACATTTAATTGATTTTTTTAAAATTTCGTTATCTGTATGAAATGGACGCAGTTTTTCATTTTTGTATTTTGGCACACAGATTCAGAAGCTGGTCTGTGCTGCCCCTCCTATGCTCACTTCTGCTCTCATCCCCCACAAGCTCCATTTATTCCTCATTTCTTTTTTTCTTCTATAATATTTACAATCGTATATCTACATTGCAGTTCATAATCATGAAATACATCTATGTAGATCTAACTAACCCTCTACCTGTCTATCTATGTATCTATCTATCTAACTATAGATACATATATTTCTTCTGGAATCTTTACAAGAGATAAAAAACAAACAAACAAACAAACAACCTTCCAGGACATCAATGTCACGCATGCAGACTACTTTTTTTGTACTCTATGTACTGGTTATCCCCGCTCAGGGGAATCATGATACCTGCCTTTAGAGAACTGGCACATTTCACTAAGCACAGTGCTTTCCCGTTGCATCTACTTAGTTGCAAACGACAAGATTACGTTTTGATGGCAGCATCATGTTCTGTGGTGTGTTTACACCATGTTTTCTGAATCTAGTGATCATCTGAGTAGACATCTGCTTTAAATGCATCTCTGAACTGTTGTTGAGTAGCCATAAACATATCACTCCTTTCTATGATGTCTTCAGTTTGCTTAGGTAAATTCCCAGGACTGGGATGGTTAGATAATATTGAACATCTGTTTTCAGATATCTGGTGAATCTCTATACTATATTTACTTTCCCAACAATGATGGACTGGGTTACTGTTTTTAACCGCAGTACCCTCGTTGATCTTCGTTGCTTTCAGACTACTGAATGATAGTCACACTAAATGTCACGAGGTGAAATCTTACCCTGATTCTTCCTCATGTTTTTCCTGATCTAGAGATCTTGATATTTTTATTTTGTTTTGTTTTGTTTTTTGTGTGTGTCACTTGTCAGCTGTAAGATTTTCATTTTTTTAAGAATTTATTTTTTTGGAAAGTCAGAAATGCAGAGAGGAGGAGAGAGAGAAGGGAAGATCTTCCATCTGATGATTCACTCCCCAAGTGACCACAATGGCCAGAACCGAGCCAGTTCGAAGCCAGGAGCCAGGAACGTCCTCCAGGTCTCCCACACTGGTGCAGGGTCCCAAGGCTTTGGGCTTTCCTTGACTGCTTTTCCATGCTGCAAGCTGGGAACTGGATGGGAAGTGGGGCCACCAGGATTAGAACTAGTACCCATATGGGATCCTGGTGCATTCAAGGTGAGGACTTTAGCCCATTAGGCCACTGCGTTGGGCTCTAGAATTCAATTCTTTAAAAATGTCTGTACACCTACTATGCTGATATGTACTTTCTTTGAATTTCCTTTGAGGGAACAATCACCCCCAATCTTTATTTTTATAATTATAGATCGGAGACCACATTTTTGGCTGCTTCAAAACATAATGTATGATACAAAGTTGATTCAATAGTGAAAGCCAAACCAGTAAAACTCAATCCAGGCATTTGGGATTAGACTACACGAAATGAAGCACTGTTATTCAGTTAAATTTGCCAAATCAGTAGAATCAGATAACTTATCTGTGCCAGGAGTAGCCTTTTTAAAAATTAAGCCAATGTAAAAGACGCCAGCAATGAATGACAAGTAAATTTCTTATGCTGTCTTTGAGCACATAAAAAATTCACATTTGGCAATAGTTCTGCTGATATGCATGATTGGAACCAATATTGATTCTCTCCTTTGTTTTCTGCTATGACTAAGGTTTGCACCTCTTGTAGGTAAAAGAGTCCTCTGTTAAACTGAATTCCAATCATACATACATTCTTTCTTAAGTCCAATTCTTTTTCTGTGTAAATGTAAAACAATCCCGGTGCCAGGTAAACTTTATAGACCCTGAACTTTGGTTTGAATCCTACTAATCGGTTGGTTGCTCTCCCAAGGTCCAAGCTCCCTGACAGTGGTTTCGTTAACTTTTTCTTTTCACAACATCTAATGACTCCCTGACCAAGTTATATGACTGTTTCATCAATCAAGGGAAGAAAATAATCATGTTTATCCTCACTGTAATCATTTTTTTATAAAACAGATGAGAAATTTAAGCTACTCAAAATATCCCATGAGGATCACAAATTCTTACCTAGAAACAGGAGATATTACCTAAAACTTTTTGTAGATATTATTCAAAATATCTCATGTTTTATTTATAAAATATGAAATATATTGCAGAATCCTTAGTACACTTACTTTTGGATGCATGGCATATTGTTTTTCTAATTAATTATAGTTGATCATTCCTTTACATATTGTCCTATTCCAGCGAATAATATTTCATTTGATATTATATGCCTATTGTTAATTTTATTTATATATACCATAAATATTGTGTCAAATATACACGACTGTACATAGGAGCTTATATAGACAAATACTTATGTAGCATTTGTAGAAAGCAAAATACCTTCCTCATATGTTTCTTTTAACAAGTACTTTTTGAGCATTTACTGTATTATTAGGCAATTCTCTAGCTGGTAGAGATGAAAGAGTTATAAAATTTACAAGTATAGGCCAGTACAATAACCCAGTGGCCAAAGTCCTAGCCTTGTATTTGCTGGGATCATATAAGGGCACCAGTTTATGTGATGGGAACTCGGGTTCCTTTCTAGCTCCCTGCTTGTGGCCTGGGAAAGCAGTAGGGGATGGTCCAAAGCCTTGGGAACCTGTACCCATGTGGGAGACCTAGAGGAGGTTCCTGGCTCCTGGCTTCGGTTCAGTTCAACTCAGCAACTGCAGCCACTAGGGAAGTGACTCAACAGAGGAAAAATCTTTCTCTGTATCTCCTTCTCTTTTAGAGTTTGTCCTCTCTGTCTGGGACATAAAAGAGGATGCAAAAAGCCATAGCAAAAAATTGAGTGTGAAATGGAAATGAATGATAAGTTTAAGGACTGACATTCTGGCTTAGCAAATAAAGCTGCTACCTGCAATGCTGGCATTCCACGTAGGCGCTAGTTCATATCCTAGCCTCTCCAAATCCTATCAATTCCTTGTTACTGGCCTGGGAAAACAGTGCATTTCCAATGAACTTTTTGGTGTACCACATGATGGTTCAGTGGCTAAATCCCCACTTATCAAAGCCCTGAATCTCATGCATATCTCAAATGCTCCACTTCCTGTCTAGTTCCCTAACTCACTATCTTCTATCCCTAGCTCACTATCTTCTGAGAGCAAAATCAATAGAGATGGACCCAGTGCAATGGGTCAATTGTAATTCTAAATCTTGGAAGTGGCAGAATCCCATATGGGCAAAAACTCGTGTACCTATAGCTCCATTCCCCATATAGCTTCTTCCTTACTTTCTCGGAAAGCAACAGAGAATGGGCCAAAGCCTTAGAACCCTGCATCTGTGTGGGTGACCAGGTAGCAGTTTCTGGCTTCTGGCATTGAATCAGCTCAGCTCCAGCTAGTGGTCATTTGGGGAATAAACCAAGAGATGAAAGATCTTTCCCACTGTCTATTTCTCTCTGTAAATTTGATCTGCCTTTCCAATAAAACTAAATGAATCTTTAAAAAAAACAGCTTTTTGAAGATTATAAAATTCAAAATATATTTCACACCAAAATAGAAATATGTTAATTCCATCTCAATTGTCTTTTTGAAGTGCAATCATAATTGTCCAAATTAAATGAAAGAAAAATATACATTTTTGCAGTTTTTGATTTAGTAATCAGTTTTACCAGTATTTCTCTTCAAAATACCTTTCATAGAATATAGAAACTTTTACTAAAAGTTTCACTTTAATTGTATCTACACAACAAAAAATTCCTTCATTTTCTTTGTGTTAAACACTGGAATGGCTTAAATGATAACATTTGTCAAGCACATCCGAGAAAGAATCAACTACCAATGACTGAAAGAAAATGTTTCCTAGTAGGTAAAATAAATATTTGGAATCATTTGAATCTCATGATAATAAAGTTGCCAGGCCACAGCCTAGAACCGATGTACAATTGGAAAGTGTTTAAAGAAATCAAAGAAGTGCTTTCCTGAAGATTTGTATCAAAGCTCTATATTTTTTTGCGGTGGTTCACCAAAATGAGAGGCACAATCTAAACTTAGGGTTGACGTTCTCTAACAAGGCTATTTATCACTGAGTAGATGAAAATGGACTAAAGCAGTCTAGCTCAGCAGTTCTTACAGTGACAGTACTTTAAAGGCACCTTACTGGGATAACTAAAAAATATGTCACTGTTTAAACTCTGAGAATTTGGTAACACATACAAACAACTTAAGGTGTTTCTACCTTTAACAGAGCTTTTCCATTGAAACAAGAAAGCAATCTACAGAAGTGCCAATACCATTTCTACTAAGTAAATATTCAAAGAATATTGGTTTGAAAGTGTGTCAAATTACTAGCCTCCTTGGAGGCATCAGTCAAGATATGCTTATAGATACCAAATTTAATGCCCTGATTCACTGTTCAAAAGCTTATGAAATGAAATGGGATTTAACTTCACTCTGTGGCTGCAGGAAAGCTGCTTAGGCTGAACTACAAGTCACACAAATGGATGTTAAGCTTCATTCATCACAGCTGAAAAATGTAAAAGTATTTTGAATATATTGGGCAGCTTTACACAAAACAGAATGAGCGATATCTATTGATTTAATGTCTATAACATACCTAAACGGCATCTGCTCATTATTAATTGATTAACTTGCTTTAGATTGCAATACTTTACCATCATGACCCAACAGAGAATTGGTTGTATGTCATGTTTGTTCAATATACCAGTACTTTGTTCAATATCACACCCTAGTAGCCACTGGGCAAAGACAGTGCTAGAATCAGCATTAACTCACAAATACTACTTTAGAAACCAGAATTCTCATTAAGTGGCCATGTGGACAGCTTCCTCCACTTAGTCGTTCTTCCAAATATTGTTTCCAACTCAGAAACTGAAAAAAGGTGTATATTCATTTATATAGATGGTATTAGATAAAGTTTCAGCTTTTGGATCCCAGAAAAAGAAGTATAAACAGATGTTTGGAGAAGTTTCTGCGAGACTCTTTTTTTTTTTTAATGAAATTAACTCTTATACTTATTTCCCCTTTTCCTGCCTGATTCAGATCATTTGGTTCTTCAGCAATAACCTGGCAGTAAAGGAGGGGAGTTAGTGGCGAAAAAAAGAAAGAAAAAGTTGGTTTCCACAACATTGGGTCACTACAATAGTATTGTCTGCTATCAAATTCCAGTCCTTAAACTTTAAAAATAAGTATGTATCTTGTTTAATTTGAAAGAATACTAGAGACGAAGAGACAAAAAGGGATTTTCTAGCCCTAGTTCGTTTGCCAAACAGCTGGTGGCAAGAGAGGGGCTCTTCTGAAGCCAGCAGACTGCAGCTCCTCGATTTGCCATGTGGGTGCATGAGATCACTTCCTTGAGTCAGCCTTTGCTGCTTTTTCTAGCAGTTAGAGCTGAATCAGACACGGAGCAGCAGGGGCTGCAGCATGAGCCCATATTAAATACTGGTTCTACAGGCAGAGAATCAACATGTACGTCACTGTACCATCCTCAAATACATGACAATTTCATAATAAAAATATATTTGGATATTTTTTGTCAACAATCTGTTACCTTTAGTGAAAGTTGTTTACTCTAAAACACTTCCCATATTTTGATCCTATAATCTCCCCAAAAAGTCATACAAAGTTGAAGACACACAATTCAGTTAGAGCAGTTGGGGATGCATAAGAGTTTTAAATTACATTTCAGGAGATCCTTATTGAGTCTGGAGCAATGGCCTAGTGGCTAGATCCTCGCCTTGCATGTACCAGGAACCAGTATCAGCGGTAGTACATGTGCTGGCTGCTCCACTTCCCATCCAGTTCCCTTCTTGTTGAAGGCACTGGAGGTTAGCCTTTATAGGAAAGAAAAAAAAAAAAAGCTAATTCTTTTTAAACTCACTTATTTGGAGAGAGACTGAGAGAATGAAATAGATTGAGTGAGGGTGCAGTTCTCACATGTTCTGAATAGTCAAAAATTTGGACAAGAGATAATTTACAGGTGGTAAATCATTTCTGATTTCCCTCGTAGATGCAGAAATACAAATACTCGAACCACCTCTGGCCTTTCAGTAGGGTATGCCTTATCAAAGTCATTAACAGTTTCAAATCTGGGATGTCATTGTCTCAAGTAGCTTCTTAACTCTAGGTCAAAAAGAAAAAAAGAAAGAACTCTGAAAATAATGCTTTGTCTGACATACCTAACTGAAGCAATTTTTTTGAAATTCTAATTTATGTTTTCTGTTTTATTGAATGTAAATATTAATGTTTATTGTACGCTATTTCCTAAAATAATAGGCCATTTCAAAATATTCATGAAAGCGCAATTGAAGGAAAAATTTGAGTTGAAAACTATGTGTGCATTTCAATATTGTGCAACAAAATGGGCTTCTTTTGTTTCCTGTTTCCCTTGGATTTGCTGAAGGCCGTGATAAAACAATAGGATGCAGAAAGACTTATGCTATGAGATGTGAAGTCCACGAATTTCTCTCCAGAAAAGACTTCACAACAGGTCAAACAATTGTTCGAAAACATTGAGGCTGTTAGGTAGGAGGGATGTGTTTGAGGGCCCAGCTGCACAGCGAGGTGAGTGCAGTTCACAACATCCTGTAATATATTTTATGAACACCTCGCAGCAAGGATCGAAGGCTCCCGGCAAGAGGAAAAGGAATTGGGAGCGATCACATTTCTGGTGATTAGTGTACCGCATACATGTGTGCAAAACATGACACGCCACTTAGTTGTGTGATTACTATGTGCTACCACAAAGAAAAACTACAAATTTTAATAAGAAAAGTTACTGGACTTAAAGATAATATGAGCGAACTTCACTTGCAAGACAATATATCGCTACGGAATGTATATTTTTCAGTTCTTTAAATTGAAGATAAACACAGATACAAAGGAAAAAGCATTATTGCAAAATGTCGTTTAAAATCAAGATATTTATTCATGCTGTTACTCTTAAAGGTTGGCAACACTTGCATCTGATAAAATGTGAAACTAAATGCATACAGAAATAGCACTGTAGTGTTCCCAGCATCATGTCTCCTCAGTTTATTTACTAATGAATCTCTTTGTCCTGGGTGTGACTCACAATCTGATCCCTAACTCTTACAAACACTTCTCAATGGTGTTTGACATGTGTTATTCAATTGAAGATTCAATTTTTTATATTATCTAAATGAATACAGAATCACAATATGTTATAGCCCTTGACTGAGTTATGCACTATAGTTAGAGTTCTTTCTTTATCACAATATCTTGTAAAAATTTTATAAATACAGATATGTTCCTATCCCAGAAATTTAAAAATTCTTATCATGCAAGTTGGACATCACATTCAATTATGTATAGGAAATCAAATATATGCATGTGTTATATACACAGATATACTTCAACATGCATATATACTTACATGACCTATATATGAAGATGAGTACTGAGCTAGGATACTATGATTAGGCATGCGAGTATTCTAACAGGTCTCTTTGCTCACTTGACCAAACGCCCACCTTAAGGTTGTAGAATCTTATCATGAGGAGTTTTCAAAGCTCACCCACAGCAGGGAATTTGCAGAGGATGACTCTCCAGAGTGGAAAGCCCTTGCAGAACACTTCATCTGGTCACTGGAGAATTCAGAAAGGCCGCGACTTAGTCGAGAGGTTTGAATTATTTATCAAATGAAGGAAAATGGTTTAAGGTAACAACTGCCTTCTGGAAACTCAACACATGTGCAGACTCTTCCAACTCGTTGCACGAGGACTCCAGCTGAGTGCCATCTCCTAAAGGCCTGGCTCTTAATATCATGGCACTGAACCATATGTACCTTAACAAGTGAATATAATTTAAAATATTATTTGTCTTATGATATCTTTCTTCGTAGAGTATTTATTATATTGTTGGATTTCCACACGTTCATGCATATTTCAGGTAAACTTGTTAGTTACTACTTTAATTTTCTTTTCATTAGGTTTTTATTTATTTGAAAGACAAAGTTACAGACAGAGAGAGAAAGAGAGAATGAAAAGAAAGAGACAAAGAGATCCTCTATGCACTGGTTTACTTTCAGATAAACTCAGTGGTTGAATTTGGTCCAGTAGACAGACAAGGCTCTCCTTCAACTCTCTCTCTCTTTCTTTCTCTCTCTCTCAGAAATAAATGCATACTTTTTTATTTTATGTAATTTATTGGAAAGTCATATACAGTGAAAAAGAGAGACAAAGAGTAAGATCTTCCATCCACTGACTCAAACCCCAAGTAGCCAGTGACTGGAACTGAGCCAAACTGAAGGTGGGAACCAGGAGCTTCTTCAAGGTTGACACCGCAGTTGCAGAGTCCCAATTGCTTTCCTAGGCTACAAACAGGGAGCTAGATGGGAAGAGGGGCTGCTGGGACAGGAACTGACACCCATATGGGATGCTGATGCCTGCAAGGCAAGGACTTTAGCCACTAGGCTACTGTGCAGTGTCCAAATACATACATCTTTGGGAAAAAAAAAAATCCTGAATTCATACTTTATTGGAAGCACTTTAGAATTTGGAAAGAAGTGCAATTTCATGAATCAATAAAATGAAAGTGAAGACTATAGGAAGCAATTCTATTGCACTTACAAATTCTGTAACATGAATTAATAGGAAGGTTAATACAAATCCTGCTGAGAAATTAAACCAATAGACACATTTGTCTCTTTGAAATACAATCTGGTATTGCCTCATATACTTAAATATGCACAAAACAGATCTCAGGAAACCGAATTCCAGTCATATTTTCCAGGGACATGTACAAGTTAGTTCACATACACTTCACTGTAGTACAAAATGCTGGAGCAGAGATCAATGATAAGATTCATTCAACACAGAATGGATTATTAATCCGTGAAATAGTTATAAGCTGGAAAATTACACTTAAAAGATGGAAACTAAACATACCAAATTAGACACTGAAATTAACACAATACACAAAATTTAAGACCAAATGTGGGTTTCTGAAGCATTGCAAAAGAACACATGGTAATGAATAAGTGAGAAATCTCAAAAACATGCACTAAATGATGGTCTAAGTGTCTGGGTGCCTGCCATGTGTACCATTTGGTATAAGATAAATATAATTTTAGGAATGTATTGACACATAAATAATTGTTGTAAAAGTTCTGTCGCAAGAGAAACACACCTGATGAATTTCACTTTATTTTGTGAATTCCAGAAAGGATTAATCAACCCTTTGGAGATTGCATTCCTACAATATAATGCTTTATAATATTTATAGTGTGTTGTGGTGGATTGTCCATTTAATTCAGTAAAAATAATTGGATGACAAAATAATTGAAGAACATTATTTCTCTTTAATATGCCATACTTTATATTTCATGCCATTTAACAAAGTTTTAGAGTTTGTAAAAACAGCTTTTTAAAAATCTGATGACATTAAGTGTGCATTTGTATCAAACCCAAAAATTCCCTTTATTTTCATTACAATACATTGTTAGCAATAGAGAATTATGATAATAACTTTGGGTATTCTTCTTAATGTTTTCTCCTAACTTCAACTGAAATCAAACCAGGAAGCTATGTACCTTCTTTAGCTTTTATTAAAGAGGCGTGTTTTTTTTTTCTGATATATAAACCATTTCTAAGTGAATACAATCCCTACAGAACAAAGCAATTCTCAACATTATTGTAATCATGAAGTGGTATTAAGATTTCCTAATAGGAAACTAAATATATTAACCCAAGAGTACTTTTCATAGACAAGATTATGTAGCTTGACTATTTCATTTTTTGTGTTTACTTTTATGTCCTTACATTTTATTGTGCAATTTGCGTTATTGAAAGCAGAATATTAAAATCTCTCAATATTTTCATGAAAAAAGGGACTACTAAGTACTTCTGTCAACTAGATCCCAAATAATGTTTTTATAATTATTAAAATTTGTAGAAGTTATTTTGTTTTCCTTTTATCATCATCATCAAATGTATAGACTGTGTTGTTTTGCTGCTTTAAAACAAAACTCAATTACTTTCTTACCATTCTTGAGAGAGAAATCAGAAATCAGACATTGTCAGGTGCAGCCGCTATGAGAGAGCCAACAGAACATGCTGTTGGATGCTTCTACAGGCTCGGCTCATAGACACTTCTCCCAACTGTGGGTGTTATTGTTTTAATCTCTATTATTTTCATGATCTGTATTGTCTTTAGGAATCCACCCTGGGGGGGAGGGTGTAGGGAAGGGTTGGGGGAATCCCAGAGCCTATGAAACTGTGTCACGTAATGCAATGTAATTAATAAATAAAAGGACATGTTTCATTCAGTTTACGCGTTTACTGAAATATTGTGACTTACCTCTAAGAAGACCCCTTTGTCCCACAAAGTAGCAGTCACACAATCCCAAGCATAAGGCACAGACATGATTTTCGTGTTCATTCTTAACTCGGCATAGGCAGTTCAGGTTTACTGACACTGTATAAAGTTCAAATAATGTTGGAACAGTTAAAATATTTGTTTAGATGATACATGATTATAAAGTTTCTTTTGGAACATTTAGTGCCCTGCAAAGGTGTAACAATTGCAAATAAACCCCTTTTAATGAGACAAATGTTGTTTAGATAGTCATTCTTTTATCATCATTATTATTTTGGTTTGCCATTAATTGTGAAACATTGGCAAGAGTATAACTCATATTGAAATATGTAATTTGAAGGTTATGTTCAAGTATTAACTATATAAAAGATATATAAGATAGATTTTATGTACAAGGACACTGGGAAAAGAGCATATTTGTATCTAGGAATGTTGCGTACATAGATATAATTCTTGGAGGACATAGGGAAGTAGAAATGATGATCTTCTGCTTCAAATGTGAAGTCCATTTCACAAACATTTAAACAAGCTTGTGTATAAATGGTTTCCTTTGACATAAATGGCTAACCATCCTGGACTAACTATATTTACAGAGGAAATAAAAGATTCTTTGGAAATATTGCCTTTGGCAGATTACCAGAAAAACCTTCATGATTTACTCTGTTTCATAGTTAATAATTTTCATGATGTGTTGAAAAAATCTTCCTAGCCAAAGATTATGAGAAATCCACTATTATGCTTTCATATAGAAGATGTATTGTTAATATTTGAAGGGCTTATACACACTTCATTTGGACTTGGTTTGCCTTGAATGGAATCAAGATGAGGCTTGGCATGAGCAGTCTTTCCCAGAAACTTTTTTTAAATGTTCTTGTTTCTAGAAGGCAGAGTAGTGTCTGTTTTTTGAACCCAGGGATGGAAGGCCTGTGGGTGAATTTCTGGATATGTGTATAAATGACACACATATATGTATATATGCATGTATATGCTTAATCAGTGTGTGCGTGGCTAGACTCACGAAGAAAGACATCACCATCGGAAGAGCCACAGAGATCTCTCCTTTTGTGCTAAATTGGAAGCACTTTCTCTCCTGCGTGCGAGCTTCCTTCCACTTCGCGAAGACTCCTCCGGGCAGTTCTCCACAGGGTACACCTTACACTTCCTCTCTTTGCCGGAGGGAACCAGTTTCGTGCAGATTAGAGTATTTACCAAGAAAAAAAACCAGGAAAGTTGTTCATTTCAAACTCCATTTGGATCCAATGATCTCTTATATTGAAGTTGTCTTCCCCCCTGGTGTTTCCCAGCAAGCTATAAATTGAGAAAAAAAATAATTATCTCAACATCATTTGGCCCTTGCTTCCCCTCTCCTGTCCCTCAGTCTTCATTTACGCAAGTGAGGTCTCTCAATTAATTTCTATAAAATGAATTGCTTCAGTTTTCAATCACCAATTATTCATAGATGTCATATTTTAATGAGTATCAAAAATTAAAAAGTCATTTACAAGCAGTGATTAATTCTTGAAAAGCGATGTCTTTTTGTAGGTATATTTTGGTTAATACGCACATTGTCACTCTACCATGAGAGTAGGCTGTTTATACACCTGATTCAGGATCTTGTTTCCAAGTGAGGAAGAATCCAAAGAAATAAAAAAGTAAGCAGGAAAGTTTGAATTCTTTTAAGGCAAGAGGAATGTACATGCCCAGGATTGGATGCAGACACTTCATGAGGGAATCCCTGCTCTTAACACAGGCGATATCCCGTTTATATATTATCTGAAAGACAGATGGGTTAGTGCTAAAAAGAATATTACAATACAGGGAGAAATGGGGGTTGGTCTTAAGTTCCACCCATTGTCATGATTATTTTGGGAATCTCAGACAGGTCGAGTAGATGATTGGATTGAGTACTGACCGTGGCAGCTTTATTGTACCTCACTCAAATGACCATACTGACCAAAAGGTTGTAGCGGAGACCCAGCCTGCAGCCACAGGGGAAACTCCTGGCTAATGCCAGTTAGAAAGCCAGGAAACCAGAATAACCGTGGTTGCTGTGGAAGGGGTTGGGCCTGGGAAGGTGTGCATGACATTATAGAATGCTGGCAATTTCCAAGTTCACTACAATGTGCTTCTTTAGTTGGTAATATCAAACACAGACAGCTTTGGGGATTTTATTTGTAGAGCTAAAGAAAAAAGAAATAGAATGGCATCTCTCTGCAGAATAGGCCCACCTTGGTCTCAAATAAACCCGGGAGAAATTAAATGGAAATTGAGTGAAATGATTTTTTTCCCTTTATCAGTATATCAATCAAGTAATTGAGAATAAAAGAATTTATGTTTAAACGGATATGCTGCCTGACATTCAGTGTGCTGTTCACATGCATGCCTCATTTCATGTCTTAAAAAAATTTTTAAGCCATTTTCTGACAACCAATAGAATTACATATTAGACATTTGCTATTTTTTCCTTAGCAAAATTCATATTTCTTTGATACAAATATTGCTATTGTGCGAGCATCTTGATGTTTCCAATATTACAGTGTTACTTTCAAGTCAAGTTGAATATATCAAATAAGGTATATATGAAGAGAAGCTAGTCTTAGTACATGAAATTAAATGATATTAAATCCCATGAACACTATTGAACATAAGACATAAACTAAATATACTGCCTTATATTTAATGTTTTTTAGACCTTGGGCTTCAAAAATAATCTCTATCATTCAAAATATTAACAGCTGTATCCAAAATATCACAACATTACAACACAAACAGGAAAAAGTTGCAGGAGAAAATAAATAGATATTCTAGGATTGTACAAACAAAAGGCACTATTTGCAACAGTGGCGTCCCTGAAATTTGAACAGACACAAAATATTTTTGATTTATCATGAGAATACTATTAATTTATCGATTCATTACTTTCAGGAAGTTTCCTATTAGATAGCAATATTTATTGTAACAGTAATAATAGAAACACTATGAAAAATAAAAAACTTGAAACAATAATCCAAGACTGGCAATTATCTGATATCAGAGAAAAGAGGCAATGAATGATATGTACTTAGGGCCACGTAAATATCCCGTCCAGCAGGATCCTGGAAACAGACACAGACATGATACATTTCTCAGGAAACCATCAGTCTGTACAACACAAGCAAACGTGATCATCAGGGAGATTGATTAAAAATAACTTTTGTAGTGACTAAGTAATTGTAACCCGAACACCTCAGTGATACAAAAAGTTAATAATAGTCCTATCCATAAAATAAAGTATTTACAACCACTTAAGACATGTCAAATGCTTAGGTGTAAGCACAGCTTACACGTGTAATACTTGCATGCTAAAATCTAAAACATGCTTAAGAAAGAAATTAAGCTTCAGCTAAATGGGAAACATCATATGCATCAATTAGAAATTTCAATATTTAGAATAGGTGATTATTCTCCAAATTGTTTTACAATTTTAAGGCAATTAGCTATCAAAACTTGAGATTTTTTTGAAATTGAATGTTTGTTCTAAAAGTAATACAGAAAGATTCCAAGCCTTCAAAGGCTACAGTAGTTCTAAAAAGAAGCACAAAAATCGATAACATTTTCTGACTTCAAGACAGAAAAAAGAGCTAGAGCAGTTAAGGCTATGTAGACCAGTGGAGGGATAAACAGAGAAAAACCTTCAATAAACAAGGGAACCGAAGAACAAACTCAAAATCAGCTATTTTAATAAATGTGCAAAAATAAATGCACAAAAAAGAAAAAAACATACAAATGGAGGAGAAGGAGTGTTGACACAATTGAGTATCCATAAACAAAAATTAAACCCAGGGGGATTGTTTGTGGTGCAGCAGTTTAAACCACCAATTGTGAGGCAGGCAACATATTTCAAAGCACCTGTTTGTGTTGTGACTATATTCCTTGTCTCATAACTTGCATCTAATGCATCTGGGTAAGCAGCAGAAAACATTGGAAATACTCTGGCGCCTGGATCCCATATGGGAGACCAGGATGGGAGTCTTGGTACTGGTGTCTGCTTCTCTCAAGCAAGATTGTTGTAGCCATGTGATGAATGAAGCCAAGGATGGAAGGTCTCTTTAACTCACACTCTCTTTTTCTGTCACTTCAACTTTCAAATAATACCTATTTAAACTTGCACAAATGGATGTTTTGGAAGGTGATGTTTAAGCCACCTCCTGTAACTCTGTCATCCTTTATTGGCATCAAGCTTCGCCCCCTCTGTGCCATAACCTATCCAGTTCCCTACTGAATCACAGAGGCAAGGAGACAAAGTCCAAGCGCTTGGGCCCCTAAGAGGCAGGGATGAAGTTCCTGGCCCTGGGTTTGAGCTAAGAAAATTCTTTGTTCAAACTGCTTAATCAAAACAAAATGAAGAAAACCAGTCAGTCTGAGACATGGAGGAATGCACAAAACAATATGTAAGAGACGTATGCTTAGCTTAGGTGTAAGTTAACCTGTAAGTTGCTAGCACGATGTAATGAAGTAGGTATTACTGCCAGGTTCCCAGTTATTGTCCTTTTACCTGCCAGGGAAGAATTGCATCCGTTTTTCACAGGCAGGCAGGTCTTGGTGAGGTCAACGAAATGTTCTCTTGCTTTTCTTTTACATAAACGTGCTCAAAAAAAGCTTTGCAGATTTGCTTAGGGCACCTTCTTTGGAAAAAAAAATAGTAACCAATTGACATCAATCACCAGAGGGATTCCAGGCTTTAAGACCACCTGCTACTTACTTTGACACATCCATGCCAACCTTTTGCAAAGTGGCAAAGCCACAGGGGATAATGACCAGGTGTCTTGGCATATTTTGCCATTTTATTTCTGTGTTTGATCTGATTAAAGTGCAGGCGTGTTATTTTAGGAAATTTTACTTTTTGGACTGAATACATTTTAATATCTTGTTTCACTAATTATCCTTGAAAAAAGTTTTCATCGTGACTTCACTGAATAACACTTTTTAGAAATTTCTTCTTTCAACCGTTGTGATTCTATATATTGGCAAATAATTTTTAAATAGTTATGATTATTCTCTCCCTTTTTACTTAAATATTTTTGAGCTGGTCATATGATATTTTAATCATTTGTCTCATTTTAATCTCGACTCTTTAAAGAGTTTATTATTACTTGTGCCTGTTTTGGGTTTACATGACTGGAGTACATAAATTTGTCAAATGAAAAAAAAATCTGCACTTACAGCCACTATATATAATTGTTTATTGAGAATTGTTACCTTGCTAGCAGGTTTGTTTTTGTAATGGCAAAATAGCAACAAACAATATTTAAAAGAATGCTTTTAGAATGACAAATGTTTTATAATATTCCTTCATGGGCAAATTGATTCAATTATTATGTTTTAAAAAGAAAGACTGAAAAATATACTGTTCTTTTGAAATATAAATAACCTGGATGTTTCCTTGTGTATCAAGGTTTAAAGGAATTTTTCCCCCATAAATAGTAGAGGCCAAATGCAGATGAAATTAAGCAAAGCTGTATTCCCAAAGAAACAAAGCTAACTGGTGCAAACTTGCTTAAATAACAAGCCTCTGTACGTATCTGCATGGCTTTTATTTTGCTTTTCATTTAGTATTTAATTGCTAAAGAGTATAAACTATAGCATAACATCACCTCTTCCATAACCACTGTAATTAATATCCACAGTTTAATATAGTTTCAAATTTGCCTCTGTAATTGCTACTCCCTTTTTGCAGTCAAGCCTGCTGCCTACATGGAAATATGAGTGGGAGAAAGCCTGGGCTCACTGATTTCCCTGTGGTTTTATTTGAGTTGCTCTGACATCTTTGCAGAGTAGACAACAGAAGAAATGTACATCAGTGTAACGTTCCTGAGGCCAGTTGAAATGAACACACCATTTCTTTTTATCCAGTACCTAGCATTGTGACTATTGCAAATAACATAACATACACCCTCTGCCACAAACCTATATATATCATAAGTATAAAGGAAATTTTGAGACGTAGAGTACAATGGAGTCTTGTATGATTTTCTCCAAAATGTGCAATTTATCATGGAAAATGTGTGTTTGTCTACAGTTTTAAAATTTTAATCCAAAGCATTTTTCATCTAAAGAGATTGGTTCAAAATACTGGAAAAGCAGTGTGACCCCTAAGTACAAGTTTTCAACAAGCATTTTGTGATTTAAAGATCCATCACATGGATTAATTAAAAATAATTAGTTCATTTAATCAATGGATTGACAAACTAAGTCAAGTTCTTAGCAACAGCATTATCCATTGGAATGCAATTATTTAAATATTTGATTAGTGTTTAACACAGTTCATTATGCACTTTACCAATATTGGAATAATGTGCTTAATAGTCTTAGTATATAGCTGCAGGGCCTGGTATACCATATTAAACTTGGTGATTTTCCTGGAGACTAACTTACGGTATTGTAACTCCACTTTAAATTAGAAGCTTAAGAAAAATTAATCAGGGAGTAGGAGGGATGAATACAAGAATAAATATGTAGTTATGTAGTAAATAAAAAGTTATCCCCTAGGAAAGTTCTAGGTCCATGTCTGGACGCCATTGAACCCATTTTTTAATTAAGATGCCTTTGGAAAATATAGAAATATATTGACATGTGTCTGAAATTTAATTCAAAGCAATTTAAATTTAGTTTAAGGCTGTATTTTCTCTGAATAATTTAAACTAGCAATTTGCTTTTGTAGAAGCAATGTTTAGGTATATTGATTTTGTTTTCAGACATGATTTTGTAGGTAAGGGATTACCCACTCCATCTCCCCTTCCTCCCTTTCAATCGCGCTCCCAACAGCACTGATTTTTTTTCTCATATTATTGCAATGTTATAGTCCTTCAGCAGCAGTCATAATTCCAACATTGAGCCTTATAAATATATCAAAGCATGGTATATATATGTATATACGCAAAGGTAGGAACTCGAGTATCCTGTTGTCAAGGTGTATTTATCAGTTTATTCTGGAGTAGAGATGCATGCTGATCCATATTGTTACTTCCCTGTATGCTAGTTTTCATTATGTAGTACTCTATGAAATACATGTATACACTTGCTTACCGTGTATCTACTTGTCTAGTGTTTTGGATGAAGGTTTCCTTATATCAAAGAGAATATATGTTGTTTGTACTTCTGGGATTGGCTTATATCACTGAGCATAATGGTCTGTAGTTGGGAACATTTTTTAAGATTTATTTAATTTTTTATTGGAAAATCAGATATACAGAATGAAAAATAAAGGAAGATCTTCCATTCACTGATTCACTCCTCAAGTGATCCAAATGGCTTGAGCCAAGCCAATACAAAGCCAGGAGCTTCTTCCAGCTCTCCTATATGGGTGCAGGGTCCCAGTGTTTTAGGCCATCTTCTAAAACTTTCCCATGCCACAAGCATCAAGTTGGATGGGAAACTGGGCTACAGGGATTCAGCTGGAGCTCATACAGGATAACAGAAAATGATAGGAAGTGCTTTAGCCACTGGGCCCTACTTGGGAACATTTTATTGCAAATGATAGAATTCAACTCTTTATGGCTTAGTAGATTCCATGGAGTGTGTACCAGTCCCTTTATCAATTAGGGTTTCAAAGGGTTCCTTTATCCATTTGGTCCTCACCTTCACTAATGTGTGTTGTGCTGTTGAAAATACAGGGCTGTAGGTCACTCTCACAAGTGTAAGTTTCACTTCCTTTGGATATGCTCCTGGGACTGGGATAGTCGGATTATATGATTAAAAGTAATTTTCTCCCAAACAACCACAGCAGATATATTGTTAGAAGAGTCCCAAATATAGGCCAATCTCACCAAGTTTTGAAGTATATACCAGATAGCTAGAATTTTTCAAAAGTTGCTTGTAGTGTCAAGCAACAGCTTTTTTTTTTTTTGGGGGGGGTAAGTTATTTTGTTATAAATAATAGCATTTTATTTACAAAAACCGTAAAAGAAAAAACTTTGATGAAATGAAATTTTTTTTAAAAAAAGATAGGTAGTTCAAATTAATTTATAAGTTTAGCTTGTAGGACGGATTTTTTTTTCACAAATTGTTAAGCTACCAATTAAAATATTGCTGCACACATGATTAAATTGGAGTGGCTAGATTCAAAATGTACCCGTTCTTTCAGCCAAGCAACCTGCCAGGGTTAGGAGATAGCAAGCAACGTTCTAAATATTTGGATTCCTACCACCTGTTGGGAACTAAGAAGGATTCTGCCTTTGGCTGGGCTCAGCTACTATGGACACTGGGGGAATGAAATGGCGTTTCAAAGATTCCTTTCTGTCTTTTTCTCCCCTTAGAGAGAGAGAGAGATTCTCAAAACAAGTAAATATGTGTGTTTTTTATATTAGGCTGCTACTAATTTTGACCAACTATATGCTAGTGGAAGAGAAAAGGGTAACTTCAAATTGAGATCCACAGTGAACGTCTATCATACTGCGATTGCTCTGCTGTGTGTTGGCCAAGCATGTTTCAGAAAAGAACAATGAAAAATAGTCCAGTGCCCCAACACACACATCCTAAGTTTTCCCTGATTTGTGTTAACTCAAACAGAAGACAGAAAATGCAGTGGATTTGATTGAAATGGACACGTTGAGATTAGATTATTATTTATTACATTTTCTATATTCAGGAGAAATAGTGTTTTTATCTTTTTTTTTTTCTTCTACATACTATTTGCTGAAATCTTTACTTAGTGGAAGGGCTTGGTCGGTGATTGTAAACTAAAAGTATCTCATTGTAAAATTTAAAAGAAACAATCTGTAAAGTGGGAGGAGAGCTTGCAGAGGCTCAGGAGCTGGGGAGGATGGTCTGGAAACATCATATGCTCCTAAATCCATATATATGAGGTGCATGCAATTTGCTCACCATGTATGAATTAAACAATGCTACAGAAATTTTGAAATTAATAAAAAGTGAAAAAAAAAACTGACCTTGCAAAACCCTGTAACAAAACAGGGCTTACAAATTCGGGAATATGAAGCTGAGATCACAACAGGTATTTGTCACCAACAAACTGTGAAACATAGAGGTGCCAACTAAAATCAATCCTGATGAGAATGTTGACCGCAAGGGTACAATGTGCATGCCTGTTTTAAAAATGAATTAATACCCTAGCAGTGGGGTGACTTCCAGAGTACAGCACCCACTTTAATCTTTCCATTTAACAACATGATTAAATGAGGCTGAATATTTGACTACTCAATCTTATCTTGGCAAGAGATTAAAATGTTTAGGTTCTCCACAAAGATTTTAGAGGGAAAAATACTTAGCATTAACTCCAAAAAGCGCCTGTTGAGATAAAAGTCAGAGAATAAGGTGCAATCACAAGTCTAATAAATATGTGACTCTAAATGTGTTTATCTCTAGAAACATGGCTGAATTAAAATTGATAGCCAAGAAATAATTTCAGAACTGTTTTCCAGCCTGGGTTTATGAACTCCCTTATCTTGAAAATGAATGAATTTACAATTCACACATGGTCATAGCTATTTTGATAACTGAAAGACATATAAATATGTCTTAATGAAATACAACAAAGGAGATTTATACAAAAATTAGATGCTGAAAATACAAAAATTCAATAGAGAAATTATGTAAAGAAGAATGTTAATACAAATCCAATGTGTTCCAAAGATGTTGTGTATAACCACAAGATGTGCTGATAATAGACTGGTGTTACTCATGTATGTTTTCTTCACTGGCAGTTCTGGTGCCCATCCTCATACATACGTTTGCTGTGGTGTAAACTCCTTTTGGAAGTCGGAGGGAGGCATGTGAGCTATGCGGAGTTCAGACGAGAAGAGCTACTCCTGAAAAAAATGTCAGCCTGACTTTCTACTTTCTCGTTTATACAGCAATTTAACACAAAATCTAATTCGGGATTCGATTATCATATTTAGACTTTACAGTCTGATATTGAAAACCTGAAATATCATATTTCAATTTCTACCTAAATTTAATTGTAATCCTAAAGCCATCCATTCCCTCAAAACAATAGAAAAATGTTTTCACAGGTCTCTAGGACTTTGATTCTATGTCAGAAGCCCTGGTATTTTTGTTTACGTGAAAGAATACGGCAAATTCCATAGTGTTGCAGAAGTTGCATGCTTAAAGTACGCAGCTCCTCACTTTAAATCCTATTCATGTGTTACATATTAATTTTTAAGATGCATGGACATATGTTCACCTGGAAATGTGAACATAATTACAGGAGGTACATACATGTGTTTCATTCAGAAGCAAATTCAGGATCTTTTACCTATGAAAGAATGCTAATATATTCTAAATGTCCATTTATAGTAAGTAAATTATATAGGTGGAAAATGTTGTAAAATCATCTAAGATCACTAAATTAATAAGAAATAAAATCTTTTTATGCATTTTTTGTATTGCAAACAATTAAGGACACTAGTGATAGAGCATCAAGAGTTTCAAAACCATTGAAAAAGATAAAAAGCTATTTTCACGATGAGGCAACTGGTAAGTGTTTTAAATGTAAGCTAAAAATTACAAAAAAAGAAAACCTTAGTGGCAAAATGGTTACCAAATTCATAGTCAATTGTAGGTAACAATCCACTCAAGGCACAGATGTTTAATTTATACTTAAAATATTTAAACACAAGATCCTATGGGACTTTCTATTTCTTGTTCTCTAGGAAAATTTCGCCAGTTGAAGAAATGGTCAAGTTATGTATGATCCTAAAGTTACACCAGTCTGCATGATTGTGTTTCATAGACCTCATTTTTATACATGTGTTGCTGAAAACTTCCGATTTTTGTGCACTGCAGTTGTTCTATTCGGAATCCTAGAAGCTGATGCTCAGTAAGGTTTTGCTTTGATACTCAATACAGAACTTTATTCTATCCCCTCTCCCTACATCTAGTTTGAGACAGTCATGACACAGCCTTTGAATATTATGCATAACTGGATGAATAGTATTCCCTGGCATTTCAAGCTAAATATAATAGCAAATAAGGACTCATAGCACTCAAATGAAATACAGTTATGCTTTTGTCTTTAAAAGGATGTTGTGTGTTTGAAAATAATGTTAAAATATGCATGATTTACTTGATTCTTCTTCCTGCCGTCAGGCTGACATTCTTATGGGCTCCTGTGCAAATAGGTTGAGAACAACTTTGGATTCCATTCTCATAGCTTGTTTAAAACATTATTACATTAGGAAATGTCACGGTCCATCTATACTATGGAAATAACCATTTTTTTCTTCATTAAGGAAATGGAAATCTGTCAACATCATGGGTCTGTGGACACACTACCTGTTGATCAGAAAGTTGGCTGTGGAATGGCACAAGTTTTCCTGTTATATCAGTGCTTACGACGCATTAGCTGGAAAAATCAACAAAGCTAAAAGTACAAGAAAACATCCTGACATATTAAATAGAACACCATTACACTCTGTTTCTTTCTTTCTTTGTCTAAAGATTTATTTATTTTTATTGCAAGCTCAGATTATACAGAGAGGAGGAGAAACAGAGAGGAAGATCTTCCGTCCCACAATTCACTCTACAAATGACCGCAACAGACTGGAGCTGAGCCAATTCAAAGCCAGGAGCCAGGACCTTCCTCCAGGTCTCCCACACAGGTGCAGGGTCCCAAGGCTTTGGGCCGTCCTGAACCGCTTTCCCAGGCCACAAACAGGGAGCTGGATGGGAAGTGGAGCTGCCGGGATTAGAACCAGCACCCATATGGGATCCTGGCGCATTCAAGACGAGGACTTTAGCCGCTAGGCTACCACACGGGGCCCAAAAATATTTCCAACTCTATATTTCACCAACTGTAAATTTATAACAGTCCCTACTTCTAACTAGGTTTACTAATATGTCAGAAAAATACTTAACATATCTATTTATTACTTTATTTACATTTGAGAGAAAGAAACTTTCTAGCAATCTATTCACCGCTCAAACACCCTTAAGCCAGTTGGACCAGAATGAAACCAAGATCTTTAAATCAATTCCAGTGTCTCCCTTCTCCCTCCCTGGGTGTGCATTAGCAGGAAGCTGGAGTCACACATGAAATCAGGCACTACGTATGCTGTTGGCTTTCCAAGTGGAATGCTACTGTGATGCCCAACAAAAGCCCTAAAATAGAATTTTGAAAAGTGAAACACTTTTTATAAGGTACAGAAGTTATTTCCAATGTTTCTGATACATCGTCTAAACATTGGATTCCATAATTTCACATCAAAGTCCTAACCATAGTAAAGCGTGAAACATGCTGAAGTGTCTAAGGAAAGCTTACAAACAGACAAAAAGAAAGGAGCTATTTCAAAAGTGTCATTAAATGTCAGCAAGCAATGTAACATTCATTGTGGATAAACCACTGCTCCTGGCCTGACATGACATTGTCTGGGTTAGGTATTGGGGGGGGGGGGAGTGAATAGGAGACATGCTCACCCAGTGGAACAGGAAAGTTTGTGGGAGAACAGTGGAGTGGAAAATACAGGGCAGAGGCGGGTAGCGTGCCAGACACAATGACAAAGTCCTCAGTGAATTATTAAACAGGAACAATGAAGAAATAAAAAGAGGAACGGATTTCATTTCCTTACTTCAAAAAAATCAATATGAAAATATTTCCTGATGCTAATATTTAAATGTCATGAAACAGTTTTTCTAAAGGTATACTCTATGAGCTAATATTTGCCATTTTGTTAAAATACAAATGTAAGTATTAAGGAAATACCATTTGCCGATCTGCTAGCACAAAGAATGACAAAATGGGCTGGATAAAACACCAACATTTTAGATTATATTATTTTCATTTCCTCTTACAAATATATCTTCGTTTGATTTATTGGGTTGATAGCAACATTTCAATTTCCAAAGTTGTTCTTGCTTGTTCCCCTAATTAGAACATAGAAAATTAAGAGGATTAGATCAGTAAGCAAAAATGCTGACTATGCAATGGAATGAAAAGACACAGAGGGAAGAAAACCATGACCCCACACAGAACATAAATGTCTTCTTGGAATTTAGTGCAAGAATCCAAATGCTCACCTTGCATGCACCATGATCCCATATGGGCACTGGTTACTGGCCCACATGTCCCGCTTCCTATCCAGCTCCCTGCTTATAGCCTGAGAAAGCAGTAGAGGATGGCCCAAAGACTTGGAACCCTGGACCCATGTGGGCCACCTGGAAGAACCTCATAATTGATGGCTGCTGGCTTCAGATCAGTTCAGCTCTGCCTTTTGGGACCATTTGGAGTGAACCAGTGGATGGAAGATCTTTCTCTGTCTCTCCTGCTCTATAAATCTGTCTTTCCAATAAAAAATATAAAAAACAAAATAAATCTTACCAAAGAAAAACAATTAATATTAATTCTTCTTGAGAGGTTTGGTTGAATTCAGAAATGAAGCATTCCTCTTTCAGTATTTCTTTGTTGTGAATGTATGTAGAACTATCCTGCTCTCTGTCTTTGTAGCCAGTTTAGGCTAATTGATATGGAGTAGAACTATCTTCTTAGAGCAAGATTAGTAGAGAGGTGCCTAAAACATCGGCTCCATGGTTAAATCCTAATCTTGCATCTGCTGAGATCCCATATTGGAGCTGTGTTAGCCAGAAGCACTAGCAAGAAAAAACAAAAAAATTCAAACTGTATGGAGGGACATTTATCCAACCGTGTGCACACCTTCCTCAAAACTGCCAGTCATCAATATAAGGGAATACGGGAATCTGCCAAATGCAAGAGACATCTATAGCAGCGTGATGAGCATAGCTTCAAATTGGAGGAGAATGCCTCCCAAATGAGCATATGGGGATGCTGGGATCCAATGTTCCCAACAGTAGTCTAATCTCTCACCTTAACTTTTGGTGCTTTCCTAATCTGTGCCTCAGGCAGGTGTGGATTTCCAGGATTTTTGTCTCGCTCCCTGTGCCTCTGCTGGCTTCTCCCCCGTCAGGTGGGATGGGATTCTTCCAACATTCCCACATTTCACTTTTACCTCAGTGTATCCTATATCTTTCTTAAATTCAATTAATGTTATTCAAATAATTATGAGGCGATAGAATGAGGAACTGTGTGAACTCTCTCTGCAAGTCAATTAGTGACTAGTGTTGGTTTCTTAGGAACTATGCCATTCTGAAAGAGCCTTTGAATTACTAATTAGTTATATTATATGGAAGTCCTGATACAGATTCCTGGAATACCTGAATGAGATTCTTTGAACATATGATTGACATTTTTATCTACAAGCTGGACAGAATGACATGTTCTTTCTGGTAATTTGCCTTATTAGTCAAAGAGATGAATCATCCTTATTTATTTTAATCATGTTCATTGTCTAGTGATTATTTCATAATGGTTCAAATTGATTTAGGATGGAAAGCTCAGAAAATAGATGGACAACAGCTGTGATTACCATGAAAGTACATGAAAAATATGATTGCTATTTCTTTATAATTCTATGAAGTGAAAACTAACTCACATGTTTAGTAAATGAGACTACCAAGGAAATAGTGGCAAAGAGACACAAATGGGAGAGTAAGCTTCAAATATTGTCAAACTTCAAGACTACCGTGTGATAACTTTTGGAAATTATAACCAATGTGAAGAATTGACAGTAGAGTGAAATTCAAGAGTGTCCATTATTCCTTCACTTTCTTTTTACTAAACAGGTTAAAAGTGTTTTATTCCAGGACATTCTATTAGAAATTCATGTTGGAAAAAAAAAACTCTAAAGTCATTTTAGCAATATGATATAAATAAAGTCAATACAATTCAAATTTTATCCAAGAATACATTCAACAGTATCACACACATACTCATACACACAAATCTCTGTATACATAATCTCTTGTGTAAAAAATTATTTATGTACGTGACATTCATCACGGAGTAAGGAATTATCTGATCGATTTAATTACCATTGTTCTGCCACCAGCGTTTTTTATATCATGAACAAGTAAGCGAATTATACAAATATCTATTTCCTGGTATCTGTAATGAGAACCATAACTGACAATACCCATAAGGCAGAATTTCTATTAATATTAAACATGTGCATACAATATTTAAGTATGTGTCATATTGCAATTCTTCAATGAAAGCTATATATTTTTGTTAGCCTTGGAATAGTTAAAAATATTTATTTTATTTGAAAAGCAGAAAGGGACAAACAGAAAGGCAGAATTGTCCTATCCGATAATTAGCTCCCCAAAAGCTGACAAGAGACATGGCTGGGTCAAGTTAAGGCCAGTATTTGGGATTTCATTATGGAAATTTCACATGGGCAACCGGGATGCAGTATTTGTGCCTCTAGCTACACAAGGAAGCTGGCTCAAAAATACCCGAGGAAGGACAGGGATCTGGTCATCCTCATGCGGTTCTCAGATCCCACACTCGATTCCTTCTGCGTTTTTTTTTTTTTCCTAAATATTGCTTCTTTAAGAATGTCCCTATTGCTATATCATTTTACGGATGAAAAGTCTGAGATCTAAACTTAGCATCACATTCTTCAGAAAACTTGTGGACAATGCGAATGCTAAAATCAACTTCAGATGTGTTTGTTTTGTCACCACATTAAATCATTTCCCAAACACTTTTGGGAGTTTCCTAACGTGTCTGCTATAACATGCAATGAATGTTAACACGAATCCTATGCCCCAATTTAGTTATGGATGGTACATACCAACGACACCCTAATGAGATACAGGTCATGAGTACAAGAAAGAATATTCATTCAAGGAGTGCTTAGCAAGCAGTTGCTACATCAGGGGCGTTATCCTGGATTCGGCAGAGGTCCACAAGCATGACAAGAACAAGGAACTTATCTGTAAGGTATTTTCTAAAGGGAATATAAGTAGCATCAGAATGTGCTACAGACAACTTCCTTTTTCTGCAGGGATAGATTCATTGGATTTGACTTTATTAATATATTAAATACTAATAACTAAAACATTTCTATCATATTGGTGATCTAATCACCAGTTGTCAGCAATATAATTAGATCTGCAGACAGTAGGAGAATCACTCCTGCTCTCAGGGTGTTTGTCTTCCTCAAACATCAAGAATGTCATTTGATGGCTTTCCCGGACAACAATGATATCAATGTTCTCTCTAGATTACATTCAAGGAGATGACTTAACAGTAAGACATATCCAATGCAAAAACATAGTAGTGCCAACTTTGGGGTAACAAACTCCTGCAGATATATAATCTAGCTCAAATTGCCTAGGAATATTTTAAATATTAAAATTGATTTAACGTGTTTATTAGTTGTCTGGGAAACCACACACAAGCGCAGGTTTGCAGAGAGGATTACAATATTGTAACCTCAAAGCAGCCAATTACATTCAATAGTTTGTCAAAGATATGTTGAGGTGACAGCCAAGACAACAAGGACTGGAGGCAATGAGACTACGTAAGTAAGAACCAGAACAAATAAACAGCAGAAACACAGATGGAGATTTAAATTATTTGCTAAATATATATGCATGTACATTTAAGGATATAATAAAAGAGCAAGATGATTACATCCATAAATAGTACTAGGGTCTAAAAATGATAGAACAGCTTAATGATAAACAACCAGTAATTGTAGAAACAGTATTATCAGATGCAATAAAAATAGAAGCTGAATAAATTCTTCGAAGTAGGAGAGTTAGAAATGTAGAGGGTTGGTATTAAAGAAAACAACCATGGAAAGAGAATACAATCCTGTCTTTTGCAACATAGTGGCTGCAGTTGGAAACCATAATGAAAGAAGTGAGTCCCAAAAGAGACAAATCTCATATTTGTCATGATCTGTGGTAACTAATACACACAGACACCTGAGCTATGCACACAACACACACACAAAATGGTTCTCCAAGGTATGCTTGTGCTTCTGAAGCAGGAATCAGTTTCTTGTGCCCTACATTCATCCCTACACTAGGGACTTATTATCCACATGATTAATTACTCATAGAACATATTTTAAGGATTGCAATTAACATTTCAAATAATCAATCAATTCCTGGAATGGTAACCCATTTGACTGGTTTGAAATGTTTAAAATTATTTACATATATGAAAAAATAATCATTTTTCTTACAATAGAGCTTGACAGACCTAGCGCGTATTTGACCAAATGTGAAGCTTAAAGTATTTTAACCAGACACATAAGGAAATAAAACCACTTCATCCGCTAGGATTGCAATTGTACAGAATAAAATAGAATTTTGTTTTTAATATCCTTTGAAGTGAGAGGTAAAGCACGTCAGTGTCTCTGAGTTATTGATTTAGTCTATAACAAGAAAATTGGCATTGGTGAAAAAAAAATGAAGTTCTACACTTAATAGTTCATTGATTATCAAGCATGCCTTAAAATGAAAATGTCTCTATTATGACAAGCTGTTTTTGAAAGAGGTCATTTGTAACCACATAACACCTCTGTAAAAATCCATATTATGTTTTCAACGGAGTGTTCTTGAAGAGTTTTGCTTGATGATTATAAAAATAAAAGGTAGACGTGAGCTGGTGGACTCTCGCATCCCACGTAGGAGTTCCTGCATCCAGGGTCCTCACTGGAGTCCTGACGTCACTTACACTAATGCACCCTAGGAAGCAGGCATTACTCAGGTGAGTGGTTCCTGCCACCTGCAACTCATCTAGGCATTGCCAGCTTCCAGCTTCAGCCCAGACCAGCAGCAATCATTGTGGACCTTTTGGGAGTGAAATGCATAAGGAAATGTTCTCCCTCTTTTTGCTCTCTGACATGCTATCAAAAACAGATAAAATATTTTAATCAGAAATATATATATTTATGTAGATATGTATATATGTACGTATATGTGTGTGTGAAAGGAATACGCCTTACCAGAGCATGACTATTTTATTATCTCGTTCTAAAAATTCAGTTACACTTCTATGATCTGTATACCCTTAAGTGACTAGAGAAACACCAATTTCAGAAAGAAAGGAAAAAAATATAATTATGTAGTATAATTATGTCTGTGTTCCTTCTGGTTTGATGAAATGATCTGTGCTGTATTATATAGTCTGTGCACTTAGGAACATCAGTACTTATATTGTTGTGTAAAATGAACAGCTACTGAGCTGTAATGGGCGTCATTTTGTGGTTTAAAATTCCTTCAAAATGACTTTAAGCTCATTAGCGCCATAAGCACTAATGGTGCTGCTGCGTGGAGAGGAGTATAATAAAGAAAAAACATGAGAGTAGCTAACCTTCAAACTCCCTTACTTCTAAAAGGAAGGCACGAATACACAGAATTTTTCCCATCAAAGCTAGAAATACAAAATAGACATGATGCATTGCTACTATTTTATATGTAAAAACATCATTTAAAACGGGAAGAGTAGATGCACAGCAAGCAGTATTGTGTATGGCTAAGTCCTTATATTTAAGTTGTGGGTCTTGTAAGGAGTATGATTTTAAACACTGTTGATAATTTTACTAATTTGCAAGGAAAGTTTTGTTCTTTTACCATATTTTGAAAGATTTATATTTTTTTTTTAATGGCAAGACAGACACACAGAGAGAAGAAGATACAGAAAAGAAGATCTTCCATCCTCCTGTTCACTCCTTAAGTGGCCACAACGGCCGGAGCTGAGTTGATCCGAAGCCAGGAGCTTCTTGCAGGTCTTCCACATGTGTGCGTGGTCCCAAAGCTCTGTGCCGTCCTTATCTACTGTTTTTGCAGGATCTCAGTGTATGCAAGGCAAAGAAATTAACCATTCGGCTACAACTTCTGCCCCCCCCCTTTAAATCTTTATAATAGTTTTGCAGCTACCCTAAAACAAACAAACACAATTATTTTTTCTAGAAACAACTTGTTACCTTTTTGTTTTCTATCAATCCTCCTTTTGCATAAATGATTTATAAAGGTTCACAGTAAGGACAACAGAAAAAGCTTCACAGTAAGAATCTCAGATTTTTCACAATAAATGTAACAGAAAAGAAAAACACTTTGAACACACAAAAAAGTGGACGATAAAAAGTGAAACAAGTGAAAGACACTTGGACGCAAAAGAGTCATCCAAAAAAATCAATGAAACAGACCTGCTTGCTTAGGAAGAACGGTAACACTGCTGAAGTTCAAGCAGGACAGATAAAAGAAAAGACACAAACCTCCAACATCATCAGTGAGGCAGGAAATATCATACAACTTGGGCCCTTGCAGTGACTTGGGGAGTGAACCAGCTAATGGAAATCTGTTTATCTCCTTTCTGTGATTTCTCATTTTCCCATAAAAATTTTGAAATCTTAAAATAAATAGTCAGTCATAAAAGGTTTAAGTATAATCACTTTTGATATACATGGTGGATTGATTTATACTCTTTTTGAACACCAAAATATGAAAACACTTATTTTCCTTATATTAACTAGCCCAATATTTACATTTAACTATATGCAGCCCTGTTGATTGACTTTTGTTTAATACCTAAAAGATGCGGACAATATGTAAATACACTGTGTCATTTAGAAAATAATGGCGAGAGACTGAGTGACAAGCTCGGTATAGATGTCCATTCCAGGACATATTCCCCATCCACATTGGTTGAGTTCATGAATGAAAAAAATGCTTGGCTATTGAAAACCAAGAATTAATTCAATTGTAAAACAATGTTTAAATGTCAAGAATACATAGATAGAGAACAGATGAATGATTTCTTGGAGATGGCTATAAAAGAACAAAATGACAAAGATTTTGCATAATGAGAATCTTTATTTTGATGCAACATTGTCAATATCCAATCAGAACAATCGATGATCCATTACCCCAGGTTTACAATATATTGTCATTTTGAGAAACTGGTGAAAAAGTACATAGAACCTATTAACTGCGTGTGGATACACAACTAGTTCAAAAGTACGAAAACATTTAATTAAAAGCAAATCAATTGTTATTTTTCAGTCATTGATTTAGACACTGATTTGATGCTGGGTTCAAGCAGTGAGACTGAATTTCATTTCCATTCCCATTTGCAGCATTTCTGGTTTCTTTCATTTACCAGTAATTGAACTTGAAGCTGCCACTATCTGCTTCCTCACACAGACTTCAGCAAAGCATGTTCATTTCTGAATTTATGGTCCTTGTGTATCCCTGAAACTAGGATCTTCTTTAGAGCCCCGATATTCCTTTTGTGTTTTTAACAAATCACCATTTGCATAAATATGCCTGTGTCTATTTATTAATATCTATGTAAGTCAATCTTTCAACCTATTTACTTACACCTGTCTATATATAAAAGACGTATATTCCTTTGTGTTTAGTTACCTTAATATGCTTATGAGAAGAAACTAGAGTATAGTTTTACAAATCCCATTGTCTTATAGGAAATTGAATGATTGTATATTGACTATCAATCTTCACAGCAGAAATTATATTTAGCATCTAGATTTTTTTAAAGGTTTATTTATTTTTATTGGAAAGGCAGATATGCAGAGAGGAGGAGAGACAGAGAGAATGATCTTTGGTCTGATGATTCACTCCCCAAGTTGGCCACAACGGCTGGAGTTGAGCCAAGCTGAAACCAGGAGCCAGGAGCTTCTTCCAGGTCTTCCACGCGGGTGCAGGGTCCCAAGGCTTTGGGCTGTCCTGAACTGCTTTCCCAGGCCACAAGCAGGGAGCTGGATGGGAAGCAGGGCTGCCGGGATTAGAATTGGCACTCATATGGGACCCTGGCGCGTTTAAGTAGAGGAATTTAGCTGCTAGGTTATCAGGTCAGGCCAGCACCTATATTTTAAAAGCTTATCACTTAGTTACTTGATATAAACTGTGGCTAGTTGAGATACTAAAAAAAAAAAAAAAAAAAATTAAGCTATTTCCGGTATTACATTGAGGAAGCCGTTGAGCCTGGCAGGGAACCAGATAAGTTTAATTTCAGCAAATTGAAGACCAGAAAAATGAGCGAAAACGTGTAGAATCCTAGTATGTGCGTAAAACAACTGAGAAAGCCCTGAAGACCACAGTGTGGCTCATTTCTAGTGCTCCAAAACATGGCCAACCCTTCGATTCTGAAAAACACAGTCTAGCCATACTGTGTTCACTCTTTATGACGCAGAATTTATTCAACAATGAAAATTAACTTGCCAAACAAAATTGGTTGACATATCTGAGTTCTCCAAAGATCCAGGGGGAAAAAAAAAAAACAGAATGTAATGTTGATGAGGCAATTTACTAAGAATTTGTTAAATTTCATGATCACAGAGTTGAAAAGCTCCACCTATCCCTTTGTGAGAGCTGGAGCATCGGAACAGCATGATTCAGTCCAGGAATCTAGAAGCCTTCAGGTCAGGGAGGCTGTTGCTGCAGGCCCTTTTCTGAGATCTCCTGGCTTCTGACGTCCTCAGACGTGCAGGCTGATGTCCAAGAGCAGAGCAAGAAACAGCACATTCTACCCTAGGCAGAGAGACAGAGAGATTGAGAAAGACTGAGAGAAAGTCCCTTCTTGTGCTCACCTGTCGCCTCTTCTCTCTGCTGGTGGGATGATGTTCACTCGTTTTGAAAGATGTTCTTCTACCCCACTGGTTGACCCCCAAATGGGTGTCCTCCGACACAACCTCACACTCACTTTGGGATTAACCTTCACCAGTTTTCTACACACTGGCTCCTGCACATCATGTGCTGTTTAGATGATCAGAAATGTGAATAACCAGGTAGACTGTTTTCTTGAAAAATGTCATGTAGCATAAGTATTCATTTAAGAGGCAGGCAACACACACAAAAGCAAATGAATCAGAGAGATGAGAAAATATTGATAACGTTCTTTAAAATTTTAAATGTACTGATATAACAAGGTATCAAATGTGTAGTATGGAGAACAAATGCATATATTACATTGTATCTTTCATCCCAACTTTCTGAGAGTCTAATTGAAAAAAATATATATATCTAACATATCTTCATTTTTTAAATCCAGCTTTTTGGTCACTGACTCAATTATCGCTTATTGATTCTCGTCAGTATTTTGATATTAAAATCTTACTAGTACTAGTACTCCCAGGTGAATTATTGTATTGACATATTTTTTTTCCCTTGCCTACATCTGTAAGAGTGGAATGTAGGATACATAAAAAGTAATTGTAATCCAAGAACTTTTCAACTGTTGTCTCAAGAGAAGTTTCGACCAATCATTCTAACCAAAAAATACAATTAAATTATTGCTTCGCCCAACCAGCAGTATTTGTGTAGAGCATGTTTTAAATAGTAATCCTTTTTGTTTACATAGCAATATCATATTAGGGAACTAATCTGTATTTCTCCATCAGTCCTGGGTAAAAATGCTGTATTTCTTTTCTCCCCTACTTTTCCTCCTGTATATTTTTGTACGTGTGGTGAGCTCAGGTTCTTGGAAAGATGAGAAGTTGCAAATATTTTATTTTGTGCTCGGGCTCATCTGGTCATTTCCTACGCTTCATTTTGAGTGAAAAGGTGTAAGAGTTGTGTTAAGTTCAATGTACTTATTATTTTATAGTTCAAAGCATCGTTACTGAATTTTTGCAATTCAGCCATTAAGACTGCATTGCTTTTGCCTATTTTTACTTCATGCTTTGTGTTTTTAGCTCTAAATTCAAATCTACTGTTTTTTAAGTAAATTTTTGAATATGGTACAAGGCAACGGAAAAATGGTTCCTTTTGGGCAGAAGGTTAACTGAGTTTCAGTGTCATGTTTCCTAAAACAATTTTCTGCCTGACATTGCCTGCAAAGCGTTTTTTAGTTACTTGCATGTGGGTCCGTTTAAAATTTTCCTGTAATCATTGTTGTGTGTTTTTAATAAATACTGTATTACATTGACTATTATTTTGTATTAGTAATTAACGCTGTGCTTGCTCCTTATTTCTTGTAGGTTATTTTGCTAAATATTTTTTTAGAAATTCGATATCGCTTAAGCTTTCTATAAAGATTATAATTGGAAGAAGTGTTGTGGGACAAATGTTTAAATGCTTCTTTTCTACTTCCTATTTGCAACTTCATTCAGAAGCACCTGGGAAGGAGCGGGTGCTGGCCCGTGTGGTTGGATTCCACATGTCTGTAGCCTCACACCTGGGTGTGTTCCTGGCTTCCGGTTTTGATTTGGCTTCTTCCTGGTTTTCATGGCTAATTGAAGACGAATCAGCTGTTGAAAGACTTTTCTTCCCACTCTCCCCTTTCTCCTTCTCCCTGTCAAACAAATGCATTAGAAATGATTTAAAAAAATTCCTTCAAATCTTGGACTTTACACTTTTTTCACTAGCCATAAATTACAAAAATATAAAATGCACTTTCATTATCGAATACTTAGAATTTAAAAAATAAAATAGTAAGAAAATATCAATTACTAGGAAATGAATATATCTGAATTTTAATATTCCTTTGAACCGCGTCTAAAATTTGGCTATGAACTGAATAATACCAAAAACAAATGAATAGGTATCTTATTTCACTAATTGGAAAATGTGTCAATGTAATTATGGGAATTTATGATAAATTAATGCATATAATTTAGTAGAATGAGAATTCTAATTATATGTAAGTACACCTGTATGTTTGTGTTAACTGGCCAGATTGTTAGTCAAAATGGTGTAAGACAACAGTGAACTCGTAATAGCAATAGCTGTTTAAAGAAACATGTTTTTCTCTTTTTCCTTTCCTTTTTTCCAGGTGCTAATCATGTAGCAGGGATCATCATATTTACAATGATCAAGCAAAAGTGGTATTGGCATAAAGATAGACGCGCGAAGCAGAGAAAGATGCTTTAGATCACACGGTCACATGTTTGCATACACGGACCTGTGACTGAATTGAATTTGGCATTCAGAGTTTTCTTCATTAATAGTAGCATACCAGTTGGACTTTCTCCACATGAGAAAAACATGTATCTGATGTATAGTGTTGTGCCACCAAATTTCAATAGCAAATAAACAGTATGACTAAATTTAAAATAAAGTTAATTAAACTTTTAAAGTTTAGCATATGAAAGTACGTTCATTAATATGCAGCACAAAGAGATTGGTAAGGCAGTTCAGAGAGAATGATAAGCCAGATATGAAATTTTACAAATGCTTTCCATAGAAATGTCTTCAATATATTGTTTATTCAAATATCAACTGTGAGGAACATTTACGATACATGTGTTATTGTTGTTATGTTTGTTCAATAGAACCTGTTTTATCAAAATGCCTACACTATCGCCTTTTCAGTGCAATATAGACTATAAATGTAATGGAAAGAAGGCCTCAAATGTTAATTTTTGTTAGATCTGTAAGAGTAAATCAGCTTAAGGAATATGATGGATCCCATTTTCTCAGTTCTCTATTGTGATGGACAACTAACAAGAATCAATACGAGCTGAAATTCTGTTTGTAGCAACACATTAACAATTCATTTTTTGTGCACCTGCAGAGAATACATCTAAGTGCAAGGTTAAAATATATTTTGAAAAGAAATGTATTATTTTATTCAAATGTCTATTTTATTAGCATAACAGCATATGAAAATAAATAGGAGAGTTGATTTATGTACACACTTATCCATTCATATCAGAGCTACATGAGTAAATTACAAAGTAAATAAATATTAGAATTTATTCAATTATTCGTAAAGTTGTCAGAATGTAATTAGACTACTTAATTAAAAAGATTTTTCATTTTAGGGAAAGCAATAGAAGAAAAAGTTCTCCAGCGACAATCAGATTAAGGAATGCAATCTTATGAGTGCTTTATAGCCTTGTATTAGAAAAACAAATTAATCTGGACACAAAAATGGTACTAGAAACATGTTTGTCTGTAATCTGCTCATGTACATAAATTCTCTCAGTGTGTTTCCTATTATATTCCTGAAGATCAAATACACAGCTCAGAATATATATTGTTTTAACAAATGTAGAGATTTTAGACAAAGAACATTTTAATTCAAATTAAGTTAATAATCTTAGGTTTGATGACACATAATAAAATAGCACTGACTTGGTTAATTGCAAATTTAAGTGATTATTTTATTCCCCAAAACAAAACTCTAATCTCTTGGAGACATAAGCATTGTATGCATTTTTATTTATAACACTAATTTACAAATTATAATATCCATCATTATAATAGTGAAAATCTAAAACAGCATTATTGAATACAGATGTGAAACGAATAGATGCATCATATTTTATAAATAACTTCAAATTAATTGTATGCATAATAGTTTATTAATTGTGATTGACTGCATTTTGAAAAACAAATATAGCATTTTCTCTTTTTTATGCTTTTCTGAGACAAACCAATTTTCAGAACAAGACTCAAAAATACATAATTTTTACATCCGTTTATACGATGGAAATCTAGAATGTGTACGCTAAGACTAATGCAGCAAATAGTGCCAGAAAGTGAACTAATTGTGGAAGTTCATTTCACCTCTAGAATCACCTAGAGAAAGTTAATTATGGATTCTAATGTTTTTTCAATTTTTTTGCTAATGCTTTCATCAATTTTTGTAATACCCAACTTTACACTAAGTTTTCAAGAATTTTTATAGTATGAAAGAACTTTTTATTATCCAACTTATAACAGGGAATAAAAAGCTCACAAAATATTCTCCCTGCTATGAATAAGCCTTAGCCAAATACATTTAAAACCATAGCAGAATTCAACAAGGGATGTGACAGTCAATGCGCATGCAGTTTGGCCTTTTCAATTAGTATTTTAATTATGCTCTGTGAAGCCTTGTGATACTTTTTTTATTTCCTAAAAATAAATGAGGTAAATCTCATCAGAATTATCTACTCCTATGGTTAGCCATTTACATGATAAACTGCTTTGATCTGCAACTGCATTACAAAACCCAATTGTCTCACGCTGTTCATGGATGTCAATATTAGGACACAGACTGTGATGCTATTAAAGCAATTCGGTAACAGAATATTACAATGTCTGCTAAAATGTCAAAATGAACACCAGGATTGTACATCTTCCTAGTGGAATCTTTCAATATTGCAGCACTCGATTCCAGAGTGTTGTTTTGCAATACTACTAATATTTACTAATAATGTGACTATGTTGCTTATGCTAGAGTCCACTTTGTGCCCTAAAATCATAGCATGGCATTCATCACTAAAATAAAATAGCTTCTCGGCCTTTTGGCTAAGATCAAGTGTAAAATAAAATAGCTTCTTGTTCTAGAAACACCTCACTACTTCTGCATGGCTTTAAGATTATAAAAAGGTGCTTTAGCTTTGCATTTATAACATCTCTGAGATATAGGCACAAAATCTCCGTTTAGAAAATAATTTCATAATATACCAAATCTTAGAAATATTTTTTAAGTGATTAAAAGGTAGGTACATCAAAATTAGCTTCATATTGTGAAGCTGCTGTTTCACATCGTCATGGCACATTTAGAGTTCATCTGAGGAACAAAATCAAGTTAGGTTTTTCCTTTTTCTTATTTATAGGATCCAACATGCACTGCTTTGCTTCACAGGTTCATTAAACTTCCAAAATATTTATATTTGTAACAAATGGTACAAGATCCATATGATGATTCAAATTATTTTCCTCCATTAAGATCTTCTTAATGTAACAGAAAGAGGTAAAAAATAGAAATAAGGATAATGTTCATACAGAAAATTGGATGTATCACTAGGCCAATACACACTGTACACAAAGATATTGAAAGAAATGTAATTCAGGGCCACGTGATAGCGTAGCTGTTAAAGTCCTCACTCCATATGCGCTGGGATCCCATAGGGCGCCACTTCTAATCCCATCAGCTCCACTTCCCATCCAGCTCCCTGCCTGTGGCCTGGGAATGCAGTCCAGTATGGCCCAAAGCCTTGGCACCCTGTACCCGCGTGGGAGACCTGGAGGAAGTTAATGGCTCCTGGCTTCAGCTTGGAGCAACACCTGCTGTTGCGGTCAGTTGGGGAGTGAATCATCGGACAGAAGATCTTCCTCTCTGTCTCTCCTCCTCTGTGTATATCTGCCTTTCCAATAAAAATAAATAAATCTTTAAAAAGAAAAAGAAAGGAATGTAGTTCAACACCAAAAAAAAAAAAGAAATTTTCTCTGAAATCATAAGTTGATATGGGAATACACAAAAAAATGAATTTAAATGTAAAGACATTAAAAGATTAAGACCAAATCACATTTTTAAACTGAAGCTTAGCTATCAAACCTAGACTAAACAATGGTTTCTGAACTCTGATCTAGCCATTCAGTTACTGATTGACAAATGTTCACATGATGTGTTGCTTATGAAATGTTACCAGGCTGGGCAATTTGGGTATTAACCAATTCATGGTCAAACTTAATATTGATTCTGGATATAAATATAGCAAACCAAAATGCTAGCATCTGTGGTTTTTATGTTTTTGGGGGGATGAAATGTATTTTCTAAGAACAATAGAAAGAATTTGAAATATACCTGAGGAGATGGACATGGTTATGGAACCCATTACATTCCACTAGAAGAAAATGATCAAGTTAAGTTTTACAGACATATTGGGAAGTTGTCATGTACTGTATCAACAACTTTCTACAAAATAAGAGCCTTCGGTCATTTTGAACAGTAGCTGTAAATTTCCTCTGATAAAATTAGTGAGTCACTGGACAGACAAGCTCCTGAAAATAGACTTGGGAGCGTTGTCATAAATCCTAATAAGAGCTTAATGAAACCAAACCTATCTTGTACATCCAGATGGGCTGAGGTTATGTCATAGCACTTGATGATTTTGCAGTTAGCTCATGATGCCAGCTTCCACAGAAACAATCTATCAGGGTGGCATGCCCTGTGGACGTGTAATGTTTCTCTCAAGACAAAGAGTATTAATGGATGAGCTTTTGGACTCCTCAGACAGAAATGTGAATCATCATTAAGTGTGACTTGCACCACTCCTAAAATGCTTAAGATGCTGTCTCCCTCTTCCTAAAAAAATGCACACTTTCTGAGTGTGCAGTGTGTAATGTTCTTGTGTAGCAATTAAGCAAGGATCACGCCATGTCGATGTCACTTACAAATCTCTTCGGAGAGCTTTGCTCCTCAGCAGGAATAGTCCTAAAACCTTGAGCTATATTTTCTATTCAAATGCGTCATAATAAATTGGCAGTCTTGCTGGGGGCCATTTGCACAGCTTCTTCTCCCATAATTAAATGACCACCAGCAAGCATAGTTCACATAGAATTTTTTAAAAATCAAACCATTTTGCTGAATAATCCTTTTAGCAAAAACGATTTTATCATTTCCTTCCATTTTCTGAACATTTTAAATAAGTTTACCACTGATTAATGCAAAGGTTGGTTCTCGGCACTGCTTAATCCTCTTTACATAGTTAATTAGCATCACATGTCTGTTTTCTTGTGCGATTTTTCTGGAACACCATGCTCTGGGCATCAGCTAATGTTATATTATAAAGGTTTGGTAGTGAAATACAGTGTTAACAAAATAAGTGACTTTTTAAAAAAAATTCTAGTTTGGTATATGAACATCAGAATCAGTTTATCAGCCTGAAATGTGTGCATTTTAAGAACTGATAGATTGTAACATTTTGTTTGTTGTGAATGATGGATATCTGTTTCAACGCCAAATAGAAATTGTGTTTTCTGCAATGAGTTATTCCTGCTAGTTATATAATGGCTCATATACCTTTAGTAGGTGATGAAACAGAACAGAATGACAAGACTACTTTCCAATGGAAACCATCATCTCCCGTATCAGGAAGGAACAAAATACATTCTTCCATAGAAGAAATGAGCAAGAGTGGAGAAATGGGAGAAGAAGAGAAAGAGACGATTCTAACAATATGACTTTCATTTAATGTTCTCACGTCTATATAATACTCACTGTACAATATCCTGACTGAAGGCAATTTAACTTGTATGCCCATATGATATACGCATGTAACATCAGAGAAACACGAAAGGACATCATAAAGAATCACAGAAGTTTGAATGAGATAATCATGCTTTCCCAATCATCCTACGAAAAACTTATTGGAGGTTATGCATGCTCTTGCCTGTTTGCATGAAGATAAAGAGAAGAACTCACTTTTTTAAATGCAATGGAATTCTCATCATTTCCATCACATCTTAAGAGAGAGAGAAAGGAAAAAAAAAAAAACAAGAAAACTGTGCTTTTGACTGTGACTTTTAGTCACCACTTGCGTCAACCTTTTCTTGATCACTAAAAGCTGGAAAATAGTAGGAAATTTCAGTGTGCAAAGGCACATGAATCAAGTTTTCAGCCTTAATGGTGAAATAGCATTGTGTGTGGATCTCGGAGCTCTGATGAAAGGTTATTTTCAGTAAATGTTGAAAGGTTGACAGTAGCTGCTTTGTAGATTTGAAAAAAAAAAAACAAGTTGATACCAATCATACAAAATTGCCTTCTAATGGTAGGAATTTCTTTCTTAAAGAAAGGATTTCTTTGAAGTGCTGACCTTTAAACCATGGGCTAGAATCCCAGAAACTTCTTAAAACTTCTAATGGACTCACATTAAAAATGTTAAAGAACAGAATACAATATACAAAATGAATGCTGCTTTCCCTCATCTGCAGGCAATGGTCCTTCTGTTTGCTACTAATTTGTCTCATTTTAGATTCTATAATAAAGACAGTTAAGAATAAAGAGTTAGCACTTCTGTATCAGTGTATGCCTATACACTTGTCTGTTTCATCGAAATTACTCATGTATATTTGACAAGTATATGTACTAGGATTATAATGCTAAGCAAAACCTGTTCTGAGAATGTGGCACTAAATCATTATAGCATTCCGGAGACAAAGCAGATGAGAATTGTAACTAAGCTTAATGTTCCTTAAAATATACAATGGATTAGTTCACTGGGAGAAAAAGTGAAATTATTTCATTAAATGAAACAATTTGGAGTAAGAAAGTTGTTCTTTATTTTTCATATTCAATCAGTCCCTGGCGTTTTGGAGTATTAGTAAGAGATGGAAAAGGAAGGGAAAGAGAGAGAATACTGAAAATGAAGAAGTTTTGATTTCAATAACTTTATTCTTTGAGGTATTTTAAACTCATTATGATTCATTGTCTTATACATAGAGTACATATAAAAATCAAGAAACATTTAATCATTGGGTAACCCTGGAATAGAAATCATGTTTTAGTGTTTTATTCTATTGAGGAAAACAATGGATAAATGATTAGGACATTTAAAAATACTCTTAAATTTATTGAGAAAATGCCATAAACTTTATTGCAAATGGTTCCTTTTCTACATGTGCCACTGAATAAAAGTTTGTGGATGTAACTAAACCTGGTTTCTAGAATGTGAATGTAATTTTAGTTAGAGCAATGTGTCTTAATTATAAGTTGTCAGTTTTCACAAATAGGACATTATTCCAATGAATGCTGCCTAGTAATGTGCAGTATGATGCACCTCTGCCTGGCAGAGCAACTTGTCGCTAACTGTAATTATTAGATGAAAAGATGTATCCTATAAACTTGGGACTAATATAGTTCTACAAATTGCAAGATGGTAGAGGATCCATAATCATACTCATTCTTAAACCATCTCGCTATTGGTATGACTTATTGCCACATCTTCAAAATATTGGCCTCCAAGTACAGGTGCCATGATGAGAAAGACTAAACAAGTGCCTTCTGCAACCCACCGCGTTAATGGGAAAAAAAAATCTAATGAAAAAGATTGCATAAAAATTGTAATAATCCAATTATCACTGCAAAATGGTTTTGTGGCTATAAATCAATGAAATCATAAATCAAGACATATATAAATAGAAAAAATCAGATTTGCAGCTACTGTGCACAGTCTATACATAGTATCCTGAGCTCTGGTGATTTTAATTTTTAATAGAATATCCCAGTTACTTATAATATAAACACATTGTGGGAGGCAGATTTTCAAAGAACATCCAACCAAATGTAGCGTATGCGTTTGTGATTTGTGATGCGTAAGCGTCCAAATGCGTGTTTTACTTTGATTCCGTAACATTTAATTAGACATGTTGGAATTCAAAATATCCAGAATCATTGGAACTCAGAAATTTCAAAGAGACACTGCTATGTTTGACAAGAGCTACCTGATAAATAGTTACAGCATTAATGGGGACCTGGTTTATCATTGCCTCTTGGTACAGTTGCATACAGCATATTGAGAAATTTGGAAGTAGCAAGGTGACATTGAATGTAAATTAAACGTAGAGATTTTAGTGAAATAATATTTTAGAAGAGTAAAAGCTATTTCAAACTTTAAAACAGATGTGCTTTGGTGAAAAATTATATCCATTTAATTTGACTATTGCAGTTTAGTTTGCAAAATTTAAAGCTAATAATTTTTCATTGAAATCGTATTGAAATTATCAATGTAATATACACATGGCCTGTGGTTCACACACACTTTATTTTCACAAAAGTACTTTCAGTTGATAGAGCCTTTGATAGACTTTTTTATTTAAACAATATTTCACAAATGGAAAATGGCTCAAGACATGGCCGTTTCCAAGATACATTTTCTATTTGAAAAGACAGCTGAATGGTAAAATTGCATTTTAAAATTGATTTTTGACTTTTCATCACTTTCTGCAACATTGAAGCCCTAACATACTGCATTTTTCTTTCCACAAATATTCTCCAAATATTTAAAACAGCTAAATCCAATTTTGGATATCACTGTGAATGCAAAATTACTTCTCTCCCTATTGAAGCACTTATTTAAGGAAACACAGAGATGCAAATTCAATTATTTTTGAACACTGAAAATGTCAATATAATTCACTCTGATTCCTGTGGGATATCCTGCTCTGCAAGGAAAAATGGTGCCTCCCAAAGTGGTTGGCGAAGAGCTGAGCAGATGGAGAGAAGTACAAATACTTCCCAGAACCTAAGAAAACATGCCTTCTCTCAGAACATTATATAGATACATATATGTATATATTTGTTCCAAATGACAGTCTTCATTCTTACACTGTGCTTTGGAAACCAAAGAAGTAAACAATAATCATAATCATAACCGTAATTATAAAAACTTAGGGAAAAAAGCCAGAGTATCCTGTGATGCTTCAAAGCAGTCAGTATCAGATGATGATTTGGGCAGAAATGCGAAGTGTTAGCCAAAATGAAAATCTGACACACAAATATTAAAATAATTAATGAAAGCAGTGTGGACACGATACGAAGAGGCTTATTGTTAGTCTGGAAACACTGTTCGAAGATGCAAAGAAGCATATGGCATGAGGCTAGTGATTGTGCCATTCTAAGCGCTCATGTGTTTTTGAGTAGTAAGTGACAAGACATACAAAATATCTTTGTCTGAATTCACTACTTTTCATCCTATAACTTCCGCTTTTGGTCAGTTTTAATGAAGCTGACAGACGATTATATTTCTATTCCTCTCTCAGGGTTGATGGGAAAAATGCACACTGAGGAGCCTGGACTGTGTCTTCATTGGCTAACCTTCCACCTTCAAGCACCGAGATCCCATATGTGTGCCAATCCATGTCCCATTTTCTCCACGTCTACTCCAGCTCAGTGCTGATGGCTTAGGGAAGAGGCCACGGATGGCCCAATGCTGACTCCTGCATCCCCGTGGCTATCAAGTGACTCAGTTCCAACAATGACAGCCAATTGGGGAATGAGCCAGGAGATGAAACATCTTTCTCAAAACCTCTCCTTCTCTCTGTAAGTTTGCTTTTCAAATAAAAATAAATAAATGTTGAAAAAATGTTTAAAAGAAAAAACGTACTGAAAAAAGAAGCGAATATCAATGATGACTTGTGCGTACAAATAAAACACCTTTGCAAATGGTTTTATTATTATTTCAGAAGTAATAGAAAATGAAGAGTAGAATTTTATAAAACTGTATTTTAATGTTGTTACCAAATTGCATAACAATGAAACATCCATAAAATGCATTGTAACTTTTTTAAAATTAATGGCCAATTTTAGTTGCCTGCAATAATTACTTCCACAATATGTATTTTAACACATTAATAAAATTAACAGTGCAAGAATTAAGTAAACAATGCAGTTAAACTGAAAACTATAACTTAATAAAATACAGCATGTATCAAAATCATATCAATGATAGGGCAATCTGTAATAATGATTAATGGCATAAATACGATGAAGGAATTGGTAAGAGAGAAGGTAAGATTGGTAGGAAACACATACGCGACATATGTGTCTACACAGTTTAGATATTCTTTTGCACTAAATATTAACAATTAAAAGAATAGTTTTATCTTACATAAAATATCCACAGGATTAATACTTTAGACATCTCTTAAAAAACAAATAAACTAGAGGAAGCAGACTCTGGACAGCGAATAAAAATAAGAGTGAAGAAACATGAGAAATTATTGCTAGCTTTCAGTTTTCTTGTTAAATATCAAGATGCCTAGATTTTTAAAATCTCCTCGAAATGCAGAAGCTCTCTTTCTCATGTAAGCTTGATGTGGTAGAATACTTTGTCAAATATCCTTCCTGTTTTTACCAAAAAAGAAAAAAAGTATATGAGAAGGAAACTTGGTCTACCCAAACCCAAAATGTTCCCTCTTAGACCAAGGAAGCTAAACTTCTCACTCATCACCGGTGACCCACTCAGGATGGGCTCAATACCTGGTACCACTTGCCATTCATCCTCAACTGCAGGGGACAGTGCTAGCACGTCATCATTTAAGAGATAGATTTGTCAATGGGTTTAGAGTCACAACATGGTGTGACAGCCCTAGAGGTGCCCTGCATCGTGGCCCTGGAGACACCCTCTAACTTGATGGAATAAGAAGTGCCAGAATCCCTGGAGACGCCCTGGCGATTGGCCGTAATATCTGTGAACTCCCGCAGAAGCCTCTGCTGAGTTACTCACTGTCCAGATGGTGGTGCTGTAGAGCGCCTCTGTCCCTGGAACACACCTGCGCCCAGGCAGCTCAGGCTCCGTGAAGTCTGAAAGACAATGCGTCTCCAAAATGGAAGACAGAAACAATGTAACCGCTGCTGATGAAAGTAGTCACTTAATATAACTCTGTAAATAATGACTCCAACCTTAACAGACGCGGGTTTATGACAGATTCCTGACTTTCTCTTTAAATCTTAGATATCGTTCCTGTGCAAATGTGTCTATATGATGCAACTTCCAATGCATTTGGTTTCATATAAAATTTGAAGACTCCTATAGATGCACTTTGTTCAATTGAAAATGCGATTTCTAGTCATAATGTTTTTCTAGGTTCAACTATTGAACTATATTATAGTCCAAAGGACACAGTGTAAGTGTTTTTGAAATGATATATTACAGTCTTTATTTTAATGAGTTATTTATTTGCATTGGAAAGTCAGATATGCAGAGAGAAGGGAATACAGAAAGGAAGATCTTCAGTCTGATGATTCACTCCCCAGGTGGGTGCAATGGCTGGAGCTGAGCTGATCAGAAGCCAGGAGCCTGGAACCTCTTCCAGGTCTCCCACATGAGTGCAGGGTCCCAAGGCTTGTGCCGTTCTCGACTGCTTTCCCAGGCCACAAGCAGGGAGCAGAATGGGATACTGGGCCACTGGGACACAAACTCGTGCCCATATGGGATCCTGTTGTGTGCAAGGCAAGAGCTTTAGTAGCTAGGCTGCTGTGTTGGGCCCAATATACTTCAGTTTTTCATGCTCACATTATATCGTAATATTTTTGAAACTAAAGTTACATAAAACAGTATTAGCTTTCCTCTTTTTAAATGTATGATAATTATGTTGTATTGGAAAGTCAGATATACAGAAAGGAGGAGAGTTAGACAAGAAGATTTTCCACTCATTGATTCTCTCCCCATGTGGCTGCAATGGCAGTAGCTGTGCCGATCCGAAGCCAAGAGCCTGCAGCCTCTTCCAGGTCCCCCAAGCAGGTGCAGGTTCTTAAGGCTTTGGGTTGTCCTTAACTGCTTTCCCAGGCCACAAGTAGGGAGCTGGATGGGAAGCAGTGCCACTTGGATTAGAACAGGCACCCTTATGGGATCCTGGTACGTGCAAGGTGAGGACCCCAGGTGCTAGTTTACTGCGGGGGACCCTTAGTTTTCTTGTTTAATAATTGTGTCCTCTACTGAGAAATATCACTATGCATTGGTAATTTGACATTCTTTCATTTCAAAATGGCATGGTTGCAAATGACTGAATGTGGTATCCATCTATCCACGCTGAATTTCATGGCATGAGATCCTGAACACAACCAGGAAGGCTGGACTCTACTCATATCTTTTTTTGTTGAGTTCAGGCTTTCAATTTGACCTTATTGTCCCTCATTATCAAGAACCAGTAATGTAAGGCACAGTGTTATCACATGTACATTTTATATCAGAATTCTCTTAAAGAACCCTAAATATAATATGCCTTTATCCACCTAGACTCAAGTTGGGAAAATTATCCTTCAGTACGTTGAAGTTTCTTGAACAAAATGCTGTGAACTGAAGGGTTTACATTCCAGACTCCGGCCTGCTGTCCCAAACATTTCCCAAGGACTCCATTCTTTGTTCCACCAAATGGAACTTAAGTTTTTGACATACGTTTGTCTGTAGGGAGCCTTTACACTGTATGCGCAAAGCTAACATAAACGAGAATTTCGATAGAGTATTGTCTTCTGTACATGGATTTCTTCACTTTTATCTTACTGCTATAATTATTTGAATCTAACTTTGGTGTTGGTGACCAATTATAAAAATAACTGCAGACCCCATGACCACTGATTAAGGCACACTCTAGGCAATCTGACCTCATGGTTCATTTTCATTAAAAAACCAATTTAGGAGAGCAAATCAGGCCGAAATTAATAGTACAGACGTATCATTTTCTTAAAGAATGCATATAACCAAAACCCTTAAATTATAAGTTGTCACGCTAAATGTGCATTCGAAGCAATACAGCTCAAAGCTCAAACAGTGCCTGCTTCCTATTTTGCAATCCCCTTATCTCTGAACCAATGGTATCAGTGAGCAAAGAAATTAAACAAAAATGTGTAAACTTTGTTTTTCTTTTTTCTCAACATTTTACTTTGTGTCAAAGCAGCCCTGCCATTGGTCAACCCTCTTTGCACTGGAGTACTACTGAATTAAAAACCGTGAGACCCTGAAGGAAAGTGTAGGTGGGGGCAAACATTCGAGCACAGTGTGTTCCTGAGCCACTGAGGAAATCCCCGTCCCCTGTTGGAAGGAAGGTACTTGTAATGAGCGTGGGAGGAAGTTCTGGCCTCTGGTCTCTGCCAGGCTTAGCCTGGGATGCTTTAGGGACTTGGAGAATGAGCCAGTAGACACAAACCATGCTTTGTTGCTTTCCTAGGTACATTAGCAAGATGCAGGATCAGAACCAACATTTAAACATGAGATGGCAGTATTGAGAGTGATGGGATAACTCCTTGTAACATAATGATGATTCCTAAAACAATACTTTAATAAATGGACAGATGGTGGTGATTTCATTGATAAAAACAAAGAAACAAAACAACAAAAACAGACACTTTATTCTTGCGTGCTCTGCACGTATTGGCCTCAGTATCTGAGTAAGCAAATTCTACTATAGGTAAATTATCGAAAACTCTTTTAGTGGTAGGTGTGGTGCTGAACTACCGCGTGGGAGGCCCACGTTCAGTACTAATGCCGTTTCAAGTCCCAGCTCTCTGCTTTTGACCCAGCTTCCTCTAATGTACCTGGAAAGTAATACTGCTAGATGATGACCGCCGACCATCCCCTAATGGGGCTACTCCTGTAATTTAACAACCTTAGATAATAGATTTTTTTCAGAACAGAATTTGTGAACCAGTAGGCATTCTCCAAGATTGTTTAAGGTTCTCAACATCCCTCTGACACCCACAAAACTTAAGATTTTCGGAATTGGAAATCCAAGTTCAGTATGCATGGTTCTGCTTAGAGCCGCAAACCAGGTTGATCTTCTATTCAAAAAAAACACGGGAATACTTATCCTTAGATCAACAGTGATGGATTTCAGGAGTGAGGCAAAGAAAAAAAAAAGTCTTGAACTGGAGAACCCCAAATATTTGCTCAAAGCACCTGTTCAGACTTCTTTTAGCATGGAATCCTGCTGATAGCAGACCACACTTTTCTGGGGAATCAGACTTCACATATTCAAAGGTTTTGAAACTAGGCAGGTCATGTATGGCAATGGCTGCTGAGTGTTGATTCTCGCTTATGACCCAGAAATATGAAATATGGGGAAACTCGGAGAGGTTTGCTGAAATATATATTATGTTTAAGAGCAAAATCAAATGTAAGAAAACCAAATAGAGGCACCCAAAGAAATTGAACAAATAATCACTTATTAAATCAAAATATGTAATTAAAGTAATAGATTTGATTTGATTACTATTCACTTTCTTGGATTCAAATAAACTTCTTAAATCAGATGAATGCTGCAGTATTAATTTGTTCAGTGTTGTAGAGAGTGCTATTATAATTATGGAAATAGTTTTCATAGATTTAATTATGGAAATAATTTTCATAGTTCAGCAGCTGAGATAAAATAGAGAAAACATAGATTAAAAGATTCCCAAAGTCTTCTCAGGTGTTCTGGGGATAAATATGGAAAAATCGTCTTCTTTTTGGGCCCAGTGCGGTTGCCTAATGGCTGAAGTCCTCTCATTGAATGTGCTGGGTTCCAGCCATTGCAGAGCTCCTGGCTCCTGGTTTCAGAATGGCTCAGCTCTGTTGTGACCATTCGAGGAATGAATTAGCAGGTGGAAGATCTTCCTCTCTGTCTCTTCTCCTCTTTATCTGATTTGGCAATAAAAATAAATAAATCTTTAAAAATGTATCCTTTTTTGAAGAAATCATTTCTTCCTCACTCAATCTTTATAGCTACTTTGGATTTTCTTCCCTCCTTTTTCCTTCTCTTCTTTCTTTTAGATCAGACATTTCAGAATTCATAATGAAATTGTGTATTGTCACTCTTTCAGAAAGCAGGTCAATCATTTGATGCTATGATTCAGATGCCTTCATTCCATATCAACAGGGCACGTGTGCTGGACTCTCAGCTGCTCTTCTGAGAAGTTCAGTTCTGCCGACTGAACTCTGCCAGTCACGCATACTGGGTGTCAATAGACCATTCATCAGATACTTGGGATTCACCATTCACATTCCAGGACACTGATTTTAGCCTAAACTGTTGGTGAATCCGGGGAGTAAAAGAGGAAATGAGAAATTCCTCTCCCTTTTGTTTTCTCTGTCTTCAAAATACATCATCATTTTTTTTTTTAAGTGGAACCTTTGCTACAGGTCAACCGTGATACGTCTTGTCTTGGATGGAGGTTTAGTGAGGATCCTGGATTGTCTTCATGTACCAGAACTTTTTTTTCCCATTTGTTTTTATTATTATTTTGTTTTGCTTTTAAAAAGATCCATATATTTATTATTGGAAAGGCAGGTTTGCAGAGAGATGGAGAGACAGAGAGGAAGGTCTTCCATCTGCTAATTCATTGCTCAAAAGGGCACAACAAAGCTGAGCTGTTCTGATGCCAGGAACCAGGAGCTTATTCCGGGTCTCCCACACAGGTGTCGCATCCCAAGATTTGGGACCATCCTTTACTGATTTCTGTATACTTTGTACCAGAGTCCAAACAAGTGACAAAGGAAATTTTCGCTCATTACTTAATCTTCAATGTCTGTGGGAACAATAGGTTCCTGGAACTAGTTTTTCCTCATTCATGTTTACTGTTTAAACATCTTCTCTCTAATTTCTAGAACAATAATTGAGGTAAGGTTACAGTCTTATCAAATTTCTAAGTACACGTTTTGAATACAAGTCTTAATAAGATATATTTAAAAAGATAGCGACAATAATTGGATACTTCAGCTACTGTTGGATCTTGTCTTTTTAACTACGAAGCATAGGAAACACCATTTGTTCCCATCCGAAAAGGGGATTACTGGAAAATAAAAATAGAAAAGAAGATTTCTTAGAGAAATGAGAATAGAGCATTGGGTGAATTGCACAAAATCCCAGAAAACATGACAAGACAAAAGCTTAGGGAAGCACATAATTTAAATAGAATACAAAGAGAACATTGGCATGAAATACCAACCAATTGGCAGCTCCATGGGGACGGAGGGCTGGGAGCCAATCCAAACACAGCTCCTAGTGCGTATACTAGACAAGGGACAGTACGTCTCATGTAAATGCCGAGAGAGAAGGAAATGGCATAAGGAAGTACCAACCACGTAGCATTGCTGGTGGGTTTTGCCTTTTTTTTTTTAGAATAATCACATTAACAGCAACCTTTACTTTTCTGTTTTAAAGTAGGGATCTGTACCTAGGAAAGTGCCTGTGGATTGAACAAGAAAGAATTGTTTAGAAATGAAAATACCACACTCCTATATTTGGTTCCCAAAGAAAATCTCTGAACTCTGGGCTCAGGGATGATAAGTTAATTACATAAATTTTATCATTAGCATTCCTCTTCCTGAGGCTTAGCTACAAATTTCACACCCTGCAGCTAGGGTAACTAGTTATGTAAAAGTAAATTTCAAGTTATTGCTATTTTTATTCTTGAGCCTATTCTATTTGGAAAAAAAATAATTAGTGCTAATTTAACAACATTTTCAAGAACATTTGCTCTCTGTGTGTGCCCTGTATCTGTGACAGTGTCACATATGTACACAACCATGTATGCATAGTTATTTTTGCACTTATGTTTATGTGTGATTAAGAATGCCTGCAGCTGACACTTGCACTTCAAAAAATCAGTCCATACTAGTTTTTTTTTTTGGACAAGCTCCTGAAACTACTATTGCCTTTTCCCTTGAATTTATTATGCTAGGAAATTTACACTAGCAGACTTTTAATAGAATATTGGAGTATTGTGTATGTAATATTTCTAAGTTGTATATATATATAATTATTATTTCATAGGCACACCATTAAATGATGAACATTATTCCTAAACTTCTAGGCAATTGTATTATAGATATCTTTCCTCATAGAGTCTTCATAAATGGTAGGTTATAAAGACGTATGAAGCAGTGGACTTTCTTTTTCTAATATTTATTCATTTTATTGGAAAGACATATATACTGAGAGGAGGAGAGACAGATAGGAAGAGCATCTGTCGGATGGTTCACTCCCCAGGCGGCTGCAACAGTTGGAGCTGAGCCAATGCGAAGCCAGGATCCAGGGACTGCCTCCAGGTCTCCCATGAGGGTGCAGGGTCCCAAAGACAAAGGTGAAGGTTAATACAAACCTAAAAAATAAAATCAGTTTTAGTAATCATTGATGTACATTTAGAAATCAATACACGACAGGTCTAAGTTAGTACACAAAATATTATCTAGGTCTGGACTTGTAAAAATCCTTACTAAAGCAACAGAGAAAGTATCATTCATTAAAAAAGAAATTTGCTAATTCATCCTCAGTAATATGGAAATTTTCCTGTCATAATTAAGAGAAAAATTCCAGCTGTCCATAAATTTGAAGAAAGTTACACCTGAACATGTCTAAAATTGTATCATCTGTGAGGAAATATAAATCAGTTAGATAAGTTAATTTTTAAAATTTGTCTAAAATGGAGATATGATAGTTATAAGGAGAGGTTGTGCAGCTGGATAATCGTGTAAAATGTGGTTAATAGATCAATGTAAACCAATGCATAAAAAAAAATATGCCTATGAGTAACACTTCCTAACAGAAGACACCTTTAAACACTAATGCAGTGGAATAATTGAGACTCTCCCAAATTGCAGACAAGGCATGTAAAATCAGACACATCTAACTTTGATAAGATCCTGGCATGTGTTAACTATTCAAGCACACACCTACGCCAGAGCCCAGTAATTTCACTCAAGTATTTACTCAAGAGAAATGAAAATATATTTCCACAAAAGGGCTTAAATCAGAATGTTTATAGCAGCTTTGCTCACAAAAGGCCAAAGTAGATTGCCGTCCAAATGTCCATGAAGAGGAAAAATATAGAAGCAAATCGGAGCTCATGCATTTAATGGAATGCTGTTCCACAATAAAAGAATAGACTGCTGATGCATACAGCTGTTTGAATACATCTGCAAAGCACAACATGAAGCTAAATAAGCCCAGTAGGACTCTATTTTCCCACATAAATTAAGTTCTAGAACAGGTACAACTAATCTATGGTAATTCCAAAGTTTCTAAAGTTGAACACTTATTGAAGAGAACAAGGTGAAATACTCTTGATGGTGAGCTTGCTCCATATTTGTTAAACAAAAAAAAAAAAAAAACAAAGAAAACTCAAGATTGTTGCAATGCAATGTAACTGTAATTAATCATTTCCCTGCATAAAATAATGAATAATATTTAACTATTCTCTTTAGGCGTAGTTTAGCAAGTATTTCTTAATTAGGGTACCAGCACTTGATGACTGGACAGCATTCAAAATATCATTATGTACATGGGTGTGCTATATTTTCTATTTCAGCATTTTAATTTTGTGTATTTTCAGAGTGTGATAAATTAATAGAAGTATATGATTGGTTGTGATAAATCAGATCATTTAGGGTTTCTATCTTATTTAAAGTTTTATTTATTTAGTTTGAAAGTCAATGTTATGGGGATGGAGAATCACAGAGAGAGAGGCAGGGAGGGTGGCAGGGAGAGAAACAGACAGAAAGAAATCTCCGTCAATGTGCTGGTTCACTTCGCGATGACCATTGCTGGACCACACTGAATACATGAGCCAGGAGTTACATGTGGGTCTCTTTCATGCGTGAAAGTAGCACAAAATGTTGGAAACCATTTTTTCTACTTTGCCCAAATTACCAACAAGGAGCTAGATCGAAAGTGGAGCAGCTGGGGTTCAAAAGGGTTCTCTGCACACGTCATTCCATTTCATACACTGGCAATGCACACACGTACCAAGAAATTGTGGGAATCTTCCCAAAGATACCCGGACTCTCCTTTGGCGCCCTTTGCTGCCATGCCCAGCTGTTCTGGCAGTGACTCAGGGTAATGCCCATTTCCTGAGGTAAAAGAACCATCATACTCAATTGTGTTCATTTCTTAGTATCACAAAAGCGAATGGAACAATGAGGGCCAAAAAAGTGAATCAGAATACAAGAAGACAAGACAACCCTATATTAATCTGAAGAACACCTTATGTATTCATCTTTTGTCCCATATATATATATGTGTTTCCTAATGCTGGAAGAACTCATTTGTATGCTGTGTCAATTTTTATAGCTACTGTGAAGGGAGGATAAATCTAGTATCATTTCCTTTGTCATGGTTATAAACTTTGTATCCAATGATAGTTACACACAGTTAGGATAAAAATCTAAACCACTGAGTTCTATACAATCAGAAGATACAGCAAAAGTATTTACATTTTATAATTACTAAATAGATAACAGGTGATCTTTATTGTCTATTCCAAAACCAGAAAGGTTTGTTTAACTTAATTTTTATAGATTCTCTTTTGCATTTTCTTTCCAATTCCTTGTCTAGCTTTTGCCTTTCTTGTATGCATATGAGCAGATTTGACTGTGTGTTTTCTACAAATCTGTGATTTCCTTTTCTCTGAGTAAATGTATCCGTCAGTTGACACGTTTCCTTATGAAATTTATTTTGTTGAATTTCTTCCTGCGCAATTTAGATGTGCTACATTAAATTGTAACTAACCGGACCATTGTTTATGACAATAAACAAAATGACTATTTTTGTTTTTAGAAAAAAAACTCTTGTAGTTATTATTTTTCATAACATGAATAGTATGCCCACACCTGTTCAGTGTAATAATAATACATTAAGCTTACACATATTTAACAGTTATGAAGTATTATATAAATGTATAAATAGTTTAATTTCCAAGTCTTCAATATTATTGAAATTGTTTATGAAATTTGTAATTTTGGTGCCTGGCTCAGTCACCAAATTCATCGCAAACTTGGTGACTGCATTGTATTATCCAGAGAAAGAATAAATGTGATACAAACACACACACACACACACACACACACACACACACACACACACACACACTGAAAGGTGCTTCCAGAGATTCATGGAATATGGATTTAAAAAGATAATACGTGCATCTCACAGGGCTTTTCTATATATTATGAAGAATAAACAAACTTATGGAAAGCCTATTTTGCAGACTACGCATAGATTTAAAAATATTTGCACCAAATTGAATTCCTATTGTAATTCTCTCAGATGAATAAAGAAAATTGTGTGTGTATAAAAATAATAACCCAATTAAAATAAATATTTTAAAATATTTATTAAAAATAACACACTAGTTACTTTTCAAAATATGTTATTTTCTTTTTATTGTAAAGTCAGATAGTCAGTGAGAAAGAGACATAGAGGAAGATCTTCTGTCTGATGTTTTACTCCCTAAACGACCACAATGGTGGGAGATGCACAGATCCGAAGCTAGGAGCCAGGAGCTTCTTCCAGGACTCCTACATGGGTGCAGGGTCCCAAAGCTTTGGACCATCCTGCACTGCTTTTCTAGGCCACAAGCAGGGAGTTGGAAGGGAAGCGGGGCCTGGGATTAAAACCGATGCACATATGGGATCCTGGTACACGCAAGCTGAGGACTTTAGCCACTAGGCTACCACGTGGGGCCCTAGAGTTATTTGTATACCAAAATTTGAAAAATGTATTTGAGGATAATATCTAAGGTATAATTGAATATATATATATACTTAATTAAAAACTGTTTAGCTAAAGATACATATCTTCAAAAATGGAGATACTGAAACATAATAAAGGTATATGAAAGAGAGAAATTTCAAAGTCAAAATCTGTTTTGTTTAATTTGTTTCCAGAGCTTATAATAGGAATTCTCAACAGAATGGTCCATGGTGAGAAACAAGTAAGAATACTTAGGAACAAGGCTACGAGCTTCACATTCATGTGAGTTTTCTTTTATGCAGTATTCCAAAACAAACTCTATGAATTAAAACACTTCCTTCCAACCACTTCCGAGTTTTCTTTGATCAATTCACATTTCTGCCCAATCTAGGAATATTCACCAGCCTGTTTATCTTTGGATGCACTCTGCCTACTCTCGGGAGAGGCCTCAATGGTCTAAAGTGAAGATAACGCGGACCCCAGTCTCATTCGCACTGTGTTTAGATGTGTGAGCTTTACATCAATCGTTAGTGTAAACCGGTGTTATCCACCGTCTCCCCGATGTGATGATTATTCATTGTTGACGAAAGCATCACATTCATCCCCTACGGGGACTTTTAATAATAAATAAGAGACAATGAAATTAGATGGAATTGAACTCTTGATTAAGGAAGCACAAATTATGAGTATGCACTTACTCATTTGCAAAGACTTAACAATTGTTTGTGAACACGTAGTTCATCACAGACCCAAGTTCCACAAGAGAGGGATAAGGAAGCACAGGATTTTCATATAAGACAATGCACAGGAAAACATTCCCTTGAGCCTCAGTGAACTTTGAGCAGATTCTAACCAAATACACAGCTAAAATAATTTCATAAGAAATATTTTAAACCTTAACTCCATAACATTGTAAATTGTTGTTGATGTTATATTGTGGCTTTTCATTAGACGGGATGATATTCTGCCAGCTTTGCTTTCAGACCGGAGATGGTCTCCACAAGAAACTGTTGAATTTATGTGGACAATAAGATTTTGGATTCTATGCATGATACATGCTTGCAATGAAGGAATCATGACTAGATTTGAACTGTACTACTGCAACAAGGTGGAGGAATCCACCATGGGGGGAGGGCATGGGAAGGGGTTGAGGGAATCCCAGAGCCTATGACACTGTGTCATAAAATGAAATGAAATTTAAAAAAATAAATACTTTAAATTAAAAATACATATATTTTATTTTATTTTGTGTCATCATATAATTGAAACATTTCAGTGCATATTAAAATAGAATGTAGAGAATTTCTCAGAAATGAACTAATTACAGACAATTATTGTCAAAACTGTAATGCATTGATTGACTGGGGGATAATGATGACTTCTACCTAATGCCACCTGGTCAAATTAAGGAAAGTCCTACCAGCACTTGGAGATATTTTAGATAATTTTAAGTAGTTTGAAAAATGTATGTCAATCACCCGCTCTTTTCTACTCAGTCTCCACATTGTTCTCACAATAAAACTGATTGATTTAGTATAACTAGGCATATACAGAGCCAATCCATTCATAAGCTAGAATCCATGAGGGATGTTATAAAGCAAGCTGATTGTATCATCCTCAATTCCTTTGCTTTGTGACCAGAGAGTCACTCCAAGGTAAACAATGAATATTGGTTCACTCGGATTCAAGTACAACATTTGATACCCAGAGAAAAATAAGCAAGAGAGCGAATGAAGCAGTAGTCACATATCTGAAGGATGAAGTCTGTAGATTGCAAGTGACAGGTTCAATTACTGGTCCATGGACCACTGACACATCTGCCTTAAACTCTGAGGAATGGGCAGTGGAAAAAGGATGAATAACTCTTAAGATTTAGAGAAAATATGTAGCCACTCAGGCAGAAAATTAGCAATTACATCTCATGCCATCAGTAATAACTATTTCAACAAAGATCTTAAGTTAACATCAGCCTGTGTGACAGAATATCAACCATTCCACCTGTGTTCAATCAGAGCCCACATCCCTCAGTGTGATGCAGAGCTGTTCAGCTCCAACGTGGCTTGTTCACTGATAAGCAAGATGGTTGGCATCCAGCTCACAAGTATTCAAAGGCAATTTACTACCCATCTGTGATGCTGACTTCAGAAAAAGAAAAAAAAAATGTTGTCTGGACAGCTGCAATTTGTCCTTTTTGCTTTATTATTATTATTATTTGCTTTGTCACTTTTAACTTTTTTGTGTGTTTTAACTTTTTACATCATTAATAAAAAGTTAGCTTTTAATATAGAAAAATGAAGAAGTAGATCAACAACCCTTTTAGAATTCTTTAGATTTACAGTTGAACACATCAACTTTAGTAAGCATAAATTCATCATGTTATTTCAGAATGAAGAATTGTAATAAATCTGCAATAAATCAAAATACAAAGAACTGCATTGGGCCCTGTGCTGTAGCCTACCACCTAAAATCCTCTCCTGGAACACACCAGGATCCCATTTGAGCACCAGTTTTACTCCCAGCAGTTCCACTTCCCATCCACATCCCTGTTTGAGGCCTGGGAAAGCAGTCGAGGACGGCCCAACTCCATGGGTCCCTGCATCCATGAGGGAGACCCAGAAGAGCCTCCGGGCTCCTGGCTTCGACTTGGCTCAGCTCTGGCCGTTGTGGCCGCTAGCATGCTGAATCAGCGAATGGAAGGTCTTCCCTTCTGTTTCTCCTCTCTGCATATCTGAATTTGCAATCGAAATAAATACATGTTTAAAAAGGGGACACTATGAATCTATCATGTATTATCTTTATGTTTTATTTTAAATTTCACCTGATGTGTTTGACTCTTTCCTTATTTCCCTTTTTCCCTTTCTCCTCTCTGTCCCTTTCAAGTATGTCAAATAATACACTCTACATGCTTGGGAAAATGCATCAGAATTTGCTTTAGAGGATATAGCAGGATGATGGCAAAATTTTAGATCTGAATATTCAGGTACCCACGCAAGATATTAAATATTGCCACCATGATAGTGATATTAAACTTTTCTATTTTATTCATGGGAAAAACACAAGCAATCAAACCAAATCCACTGTAATTAAATTACTAGGAGTTAATTACAACATGACATTCATACCATCGACGCTTCAGTCTTAAAGTAGAAACATAAAAAATTGAAATATTCTCACATTATACATGCTCATTTTATACAAATACATGATTTTACGCATGACTGATATACATTCACTAAGTGTCTGTGTATAAATGGAGCCTACATACATATATATGTATCACATATTTGTTACCATGTCCTTATGTTAAAGACATTTAATGTTTTAAAATGTGCACGTAAAATGAGCATCATCTTTATTTCCTTGCTCCATGAGTTTTTTCAAGTACTCTGCCAAACATATAATGTCATATTTTATGTGATATATTGTGTACGCACATATATTTAATAATCAAAGCGTGGTCATTGTCTATCTTTAAGATCATGTCAGAAGGCAGATTCATTCTTTAGAAGACATGGGAGATACAATTCTTCAAGAGGGACATTCAAGACTTGCCCCTGAAACTGGTGTACAGCACAGTGCTATTAGCAAAGCATGTTGGTTCCAGTTCAAACACAGCTACTCCACTTTCAGTCTAACACCCTGCTAATGCACCTAGAAAGGTAAATGACCCATATGATAGGACCCTGTCACTCGGAGTGGAGATCCAGATGGAGTTACAGAATCTCGGTGCTTGCCTAGCTCTGGAATGAAGGTTGCAGTCATTTGGTGAATGAACCAGCAGGTGGACAACATCTCTGTCCCTCTCTTTCTCGCTCTCTGGCTCTCTATCCATCTCTGTTACTCTGCTTTTAAAATAAATATCTTGAAAAAGAGTAAATGATGTTAAATACAATGAATGTCTCATTTATTCATGTGACTGTCCTGTGTAACCCTGGGGATACTCATTTACACATATCAAGATTGTAACAGTAAGTAATGGCAACAACAGCTGAAATAGACCAAGTTTTATGTGAAGCACATTATTTCTTTAGCTCATACAAAAAAAGAGAGATCAGCTGCAGGATCAGAAGTAATAGCACCATAAAGAACAGAGCTGTTAAAAGGCTACATTTGGGAAAATTATCGATAAAATATAAACGTTGTACATAAACTAAAGAATTTTTTTCCAAGGCATTTCTAAAAAGTGAGTATGTTTTATGTTCTCCGGAGTTACTGTGATAAAATAGGGATGGTGACAATTCGCATTTGTGTTATTCAGTCAATATCCACACATGTTGAGGGGAATGAATCTATACTCTCAAGTGTAAATGTGAGTCCACAAAGCAAGAAGGACAGATACAGGAGTCATTCTTTGTCTTCAAAGGCAGGTGCCTCCCCTGAGCTCAGGACTTCTACCTGGGATATCGTCACTTGTTATTTAGCTTCCTTGGAATAATGTAAACTGCGCAAAGTTTATTCTCAGAACTTTCTAATTTCCCTTTTGGTTTTTACCTCGACCCCAACCTTGTCTTCAGAACTGTTTCTCCCTTACCACCTTCCTGTCAATGCTGAATTTCAAATAGCTCTAATGTTGGGAAGTTTGAGTGACTTCTTCTCATTAAGGTATAAATGATTGATTGATCCTTGTTCTGTCTTTTCCGGGGCATTTACATTTTAATAGGGGATAATTCTTTCATTCATGGGGAATGAGTTCTATAATAGTGTCATTTCAACCTGGTGTAATAGGACAGCATGAGGGGAACTTGAAATTGGGATGTATTTCTGGTTCATTTTCTTTCAAAGACATATCCCACTGCTTATTACTTTTCAAAAGTCCACAACTTTACCCTACACCTTGGGTTCTTGTGTCTCCCAAGTTGAGTGCGGTTTCTCCCAACCTACAGTTATTTCCTGGGAATGTTTTCAACACGGATGTAGTCACATTAGCTCTCTCATTGAGGTAACCTTGAGTTCAAAACAGTCATGATATGGGAAGCAAAAGCCAATATAAAACAAGTAAAAAATAGCATCAAACACACTACATAAAGCCAGAGAAAGTGCTGTGATACAACACAATCAGCCATCCTAGCAGTAATATTTATATACCTCTCAGCACTGCAGTAAATATTGCTTTATGCACATACACTATTCCTTCAGTCTCAAGGAGAGATGAGATTTCTAAGTACCCTCTTGCTGTGCAACCCTAGTAAATAAAATGTATAGTAGTCTTAGAACAATCCCACAGAGGCATGGAGATCACATCATAGGCATTCTTATTCTCCCTTAAAACAATTTTTATGAATTATAAATTATACATAATTCCAGGAGGAAGAAATACACTTGAAATTCACTGACAACTTGCTTGTCTCTGTATCACAAAGGTCTCAATTTTATATCGCATTACCGCACATCTCACTGCATTTTCCATACTGTGAAACCACCACAGTCCTAGAGTAATTTTTAAAACTTAATGAAATACCGTATGTCTGTGTGTTCCTCGGTTGGCATATATTATCAGAATGAACTGAGAGAGAAAATTCTAGTATATCATATGAGACTATTAATATGTAAAGCTGCATTCAGAAAATGAATGTTCTTTAACCAAGTTTTAAGAAGCATTGTTCACTAACTGTAACTGAATTTAATGTTCTTATAACTAATGGCACATGGAAAAGTGAAACTTGTGACCCCAACTATAATATAAATTTGAAAAACTAGGAAACATCTATGAAAATTCTCTACACAGTACAAAGTATGTGAAGACTTTTTACTTACCTGGCACCTATTGAAAAAAAATTTTTTTGACTTGTCTTCACAGCAGAAATGTCTTTTTACATTTGCATTATTTATCTTAGCAACTTTTTTGATATTTCTAAATGTAATTTAAATGCATATGTGCGACCAAAGTTTAGCTGACACACAATAATTTTAATAACTTTGAGTTTCCTTAGTGATTTGAAATTATTTAACATGAAGAAGGAATTCTGCATAGGTGTTAAATGGCTCACTCGCTATATATGTTTGGTAGTCAATCCTTTAGGTGAATTTGCTTTTATGGGAAATTCTGTTTTCATTTCCAGCTGTTGTTTTGAAACTGAACAGCCGAATGATACATGTGAGTATGACGGTAGCCATATCCAACAGGTGATGTGAGTTACAGCCATGCTGCTTTGGATTCGGCTCCTGTCGCTGTCCCGCAGCGACGGACTTGGTGCACGGAGCCGATAATAACACACGTGGACCCTGACTGATGGTCAAAGTCGAAGTTTATTAGGGGCCTCACACTTTATACTCTGAAAGTCCGTATTGGGTAGGGGAGGAAGTATCGAGCTCGTAAACAAAACCATCAACTGTTATCCACTCTAGATTAGAATTCCTTTAGTCTTTACATCGCGCTAGGTGTTCTCATTTACATGCTGTTTACTCAACCTGTAGGAACTATCTCCCAACAGGTATGCAAGAGATAGCCATTTGGTCATTTTCATGCAAATACTGCCCAATGAACTGTAAACCTGTGCTCCCTGGCCTTCCAGGCTCACAATGTCCTCCTACAGGCTCCCTTCTGCTGTGCTTGAGAAAGCAGTGGGACACAGCCCAGATCCTCAGTTCCTGCCTCCTGGATGGGAGACCAGGTTGGAGTTCTTGACTTTGGCCTGGTGAGACAGGGCAGACTCAGCCATTTGTAAAGTTAAGCATCAGATGAATGATAGACACACATGCTCTCTCTCAATCTCTCTTTCTGAATTTCAAATGCTTTATATCCTGAAGAAATATGAAATATTAACATTTTGTGACTTAATGATAAAATAGAATCGTTGCAATGTAATTTAACTGCATGTCAAAGGAAATTGGCTTTAGTGAACTCCTCGTGTGAAGATGAGAGAGAACTGAGATTTCAAAATACAAATTTATATATATATATTTGGCTGGAAGAAACATTACTTAGAGATTATCAGGCAGAATTTTTTCTGTCCAATGCAATATAAATTTTCATTGATATATTCAATATCATTTGGATTAAAATAAATTCTTGAAAATCTTACTCAAAAAGAAACTGCTGTACATTGATCAACTATGGTATAACAGCTTAAATATAACTTAACAGTTGGAAAAACACATATTAGTCTGCAAATATCAATGTTTACTATATTTTTCAGAAAATTTAAACACATGGTCATTACCCAAAATGTTTCATGAATGAAATGTCATAATTGAGTTACATTTAAGATTCAGCAAAGCTTTCATAACTGGTTCAGATATTATTCTGCAGAGGATATGAACTGTAAATGTTTTTCCTTGACATGTATGTTTTTGGAGGCTGGTGTTTGACACAGCAGTTATAACTCAGGACACTGACACACCCTGCCTAAGTGCCTGCTTTGAAGATCAGATCCCCTTCCAAAATCAGCATTCAGCTAATGTCCTCATTTAAATAAAGCAGTGGATAGGAAAGTTCTTGAGTCCCTGCCACCTGCATGGGATACCTAATTGAGTTCAGAACAATTACCTTATTCTGGACCAGCCCTGACAGTTGTAGACATTTGGGAAATAAAACCAATAAATATCTAAAGTTTGCTTTTTTCCTTCCTTCCTTCCTCCTTATCTCCCTTTCTCCTTCCCTCACTCACTCCCTCCCTCCTCTCCTCCTTCTTTCTTTCTTCCTTTTTTTCCTAAGCTCATCTCTCATTACACAAATAGCAGCAAAGTTCTCTGAACTTGCAGCATTGACATTTTAAGTTTCCAAATAAAAAATCATATTTAAAAATTGTGAAAAAATTAAATTCACTTTATTTTGATGAGGGAAACTTTTGATCAATCCATCCATATATATTTTTCCCAACATAATTTTGTATGAATGTTCTTGACCACTCATATGGCGACTTACAATCCCCAAAATATTTAATTCAAATACACAACACATTTGAATGTATGTTTCTTTTTCTTTGAGAGGATTACAGACAAAAAGCCAACTATCCCTACTAGAAAACTTTGTAATGGACAAGACATTCCTTTAAGCACGTAATTCATAAGCTGATTTACCAACAATCAAAGTAGTCAGTTGCTAATTACAACCCTTACTATTAATTTCTTATAGGAGATTATATTGGGGTCCACAGTGGAAATGTTCACTCTAAAATGAGCAATGAAACAGTGTTATGTGTGACCCAATCTCCCACATTTAATACATGTTTCAACACGCTCCCCATCTTATCAAGAATCAATAGAGCTATCATGCACATGAAGCCACAGAAAACAGAATGCCTCCTTTTAGACCGGATGCTATTCTGAGACACATAAATATATTTCAAATTCTGATTTCCTGGATTAGACCATTTTAAAAGTGTTATACTTTGTGTGTGTCTATAATGCATGCTTAAAAATATCTTCCACCTGTGCAAGCTGGGGAGCTATATAATTCTAACGTTCTCATTATAGAACAGAGAGTACTCACTGAGAAAAATAAAAAAAGCTGTATTATGTCATTGACCTGCACAGTCTATTCAGCATCCACTGAAAGTGGAGAATAAACAGTAAACACCAGTAATCAATCTAAAACTTATATAGCATACAGCTTCATGTTAAAAATAAACATTAGTGATGACCATAACAACTCAATCTGGATATACATTTTTTTTTTAAAAGCAGGTACCATGGGATGGCCGTTGTAGGGAGCAAGTTAAGCTTCTGCTTGCCAAGTGCCTATAACATATCATTAAAAAAGTTCTACTTCATGTTTATTTTTTCTATTATAGAATATCAATTTTACAACATAATAGCAGTCTTTCTCCAAGATTGAGTATTTGTTTTAAAAGTCAAAGTTTTGGTTCACGTCCCAGATAGCTGCTATGACCAGAGCTGAGTCAAGAAGAAATCAAATACCAGGAGCTTCATCTCAGTCCACCATATCAGGGTAGGGGCCCAAGACGTTGGCCCATCTTCTGCTGTTTTTCACAATACTAGTAAGTGTCAGAAGTGGAGGAAATGAAACACAAATTGTTCTCTAAGCCTTATTTCCATCACAGACAGTACCTTTACTAACCCCATCACAATATCAACCCCCTTAATTCTTGATAAGAAAAAACTACACTACGAAATAATAAGTTTGGACATTTCTCTTTAAAAATAAATTTAGACATTGCTCTTAAACAATTTTCTTGGTCTTAACACAAGACCAAGAAGGATCGTGTGTGAGAGTTGGATCTTGACCCAGCTGCTCCATTTCCCATCCAGCTCTGTCCTTGTGGCCATGGAAAGCAAAGAGGATGACCCGAAGCCTTGGGAACTTGATCCCATGTGTGAGACCCCTGAAGAAGCTCTTGACTCCTGGCTTTGAATTGGCTCAGCTCCAGCTGCTGTGGCTACTTAGGCAGTAAACCAGTGGACAGAAGAGCTTTCTGACTCTCCTTATTGCTGCAAATCTGACTTTCTAATAAAAATACATAAATTTAAAAAAAGAACTTAGTTTTCTTTGAAAAAGTATTAATTTGTGTAATTTATTTGAAAGGAGAGAAACAGAGAAATCTCGTCTGCTGTGTTTTTCCCCAATGCAAGCAAAAGTTGGTTGTTCCTACTATGCCTGGGGGAAGGAAGCACAAAACACCCTACTAGTTAGATCCCTACTACATATGTGATAGAACCAGTGGAATTCTCAGCCCCTCAGTTCAGCTTAGCGCATCCCTAGCCATCATGGCTGCTTGGGAAATGACCCAGTAGATGGAACATCTCCCTCTTTCTGCCTCTTATTTTGCTGCTCCTTTTCAAACATTAAGACCAACAATAGAATTATCTTTAAAAAAGCAACAAACATTAAATATGATTGCAACAACATATTTATGCATCTTAGAAACGTTTGTCTTTTAACAATACATTCAAAATAACATCTCAAGACCCAATCCCCATGATTCACACCCCTCCCCAACCCACCCACATCTGCTTGTCAATTTCCAATTTTGGGGGTAGGTGTATCCAGTTTCTATACAGTGAAATCTCTCAAAATAAAGATAATTTGATAAATTCTCACTACAGCAATTGTTATAGTCCCCCCAAAAGCAAATAAGTCTCGTATCTCTCAGATATTCTCAACTACTGAATTTTAATGTGTTTGAAGCATACTCTGTAAAAAGTAAAGGGAACTGAACCGCAGCCAAGTGTTTCATTCAGGGTTGGATAAAGACATGGTCAGAATTTCTTTGAACATTTTTTCATTGCTGACAATTTTTCAACACTGAAGATATTTGCCCAACACAGAATGATTTGTAAATCTGTAAATGCCAAAAAAAAAAAGATAAAGGAATTTTGAGACAATTGTTTGAATAATAATAATAAAAAAAATCATGCGGTTTTCTGAAAGTCAGAGCCATCACAGGTTGACTCTCCCTGGGAAATCTGTTTATGTACAATGTCAGTGCAGCCACTGATTCTTTCAAGCAAGCCTCAACCCTCCAGAGTGTAGTGTGCGATATAATTTTCTCAGCAAACTGGAATGATAAAATGTGTATGTTAAAAGATACTTTCGACTTAAAAAAAATATTTATTTATTTTTATTGCAAAGTCAGATATACAGAGCAGAGGAGAGACAGAGAGGAAAATCTTCCATCCGCTGATTCACTCCCCAAGTGACCACAATGGCAGGATCTACGCGGATCTGAAGCCAGGAGCTAGGAGATTCTCCCGGGTCTCCCACATGAATGCAGGTGCCCAAGGCTTTGTGCTGTCCTCGACTGCTTTCCCAGGCCACAAGCAGAGAGCTGGATGGGAAGTAAGGCCTCCAGGACTAGAACTGGTGCCCACATGGGATCCCAGCACATTCAAGGCGAGGACTTTAGGTGCTAATTTGTATTTGATTTTAATTTGAAGTTATTTATGTCATAAAAATCATTTCATGGGGAAATCATTCGAACACATTTCAAAGCCCAGTGTTATATAATCATAAGCCACAAATGCTAAATTTTCTTTTCTAGTTAAAGTTTGTTCCTATTTGGGAAAAACACAAGGAGACAGACTCAAGCCAGATCAAAATCGGCACGCCGGACTTCATCTGGTGTTTCAACTGCTCACTCTGAGAGAGTCCATTCATAAGAAGCTGGAGCGAAGAATGGAGCAGGGACTCGAACTCATGCACGCCAATACGGGATGCAGTTCTGATCTCAGATACTACCTTCAGATCAGGATACATCAGCAATTCTCACAGCTTATCTCCAATGATCTATTCATTAAATATTCAATGAAGTTTTTCTTCCAACAAGTATACTTCGATTTGTCCATGTCAAGTAGATTAAACTCTTATTTTAGAAATCACATTCAAATTGATCAAATCCTTAATAGTCTGAAGACCTTGAGAGGAAAGAAAAGCAAAGAATGAAACACACAGTTATTAATTATTAAAAAAAAAAGGTAAAGATAGGTAAGCTTGCTTCAAAAATATTCAAGATTCTATATGGACAAATGTGTAACAGATGGGAAGACTGTAATTTTAATTGGAGAAATCAAAATAAGTAGGAATAAAAGCATAATTCTTGATATAAGAACTTGAAAATTCAATGTGACACATTTAATTCATAAACTGGAGCCAGCTTTATGCCAAACATAAGACCACATGCTGATAAAAATTAAAATTTGTAAGAAATCATTTACTATTTTAGGAACAAAAATTACTTCAAAACACTCTGTATTTCCAGATAGCATTTCAAAATGCTTAGCAACTTCCTTGAAAACACTGGTACAAGTGATAAACATGAGTGGAATTTGGGGACACAAAATCAGTGTGCAAAATTCATATTGGATTTATAATCATCAATACATTCTCTGGAAAAAAAAAATCAGAAAATCATTTTCTTTACACTAACAGCAGATAACTCAAAGCACTTTGCAGTAAATTTAACCAAAAAAAGTCACAGATCTGTACACTAAAAATTCCAATGTAGTTCAAAGAAACTGAAGAATTGAGAAATTCAGGGCAAGATGTTTTACATTTACAAAATGCATAAATTCACTTTGTTAAAATATTCCTGCCACCCAAAGTCATCTACTAGTCTAATGCAACCTGCATCAAAATCCCAATGCAATTTTTCACAGGGAACAGTCCCGACCATCAATCTGATATCACTTCTTCCTTACTAGAAGACAATTATCAAGAAGGTAGGGAACAAAACTTCCGTACATTGTTTAAGACAATGTGAATCACAATAGCATTATAAAAAAGTTAATTACAAAGGTAGCTGCCATCTGACCACACTTGCCCCCCACTGGGTATATGTATGATCATTCCACTATTGGATATACATATCAGAATGCAGCTCTATTGGATAGATAGATAGATAGATAGATAGATAGATAGATAGATAGACAGATATGAAGAAAATGAAATCAATATCGGAATTGGATAACTTACATGCACATGATCACTGCAGCATGACTCAGATTACCCAAGGTCTTGGAAAAGTCGAAGAATCCATCAACAGACTAATTGATAAAAAAAAAAAGAGGAATACACGACTGTATATATATATATATTTCTCTCATATACATACGTATATGTGTATATATATTTCTCATACATATATGAGAAAAAGAAAGAGAAAGGAAGAGAGAGAGAAGCTCATTTGCTTTTAGAAAGGATGGGATGCAGTCATCTCTGACACCATACGTGTAGCTCATATTAGGTCAGCACCGAATTACGGAACCTCCAAAAGTTAAACTCAATAAAACAGAGAGAAATGGGTGTAGCCATGCATTGAGACTAAGGTTAATACAAGTTTTGGTGGCATACGTTTCATTTTTTAGTGATAAGACACCTAGCCGGTATCCAAATGGAAAATCTCTGAGATCTATTGCATTACAAAGGGAATTTAGTAAGTCAGAATATGGATAATTTTTTAATAATAGAATAATTTTTATTCTTAATGCACACTGCATATGTACCATCACAATTTATGCTTTAAATAGATATCAGATTATTCTCAAGTGCCCCCCCCATAGAACCAGGGAAAAATATAGAATTCTGAGAAGTTCCTGGCACCATTACTGCAACTTGTTTATTCCTTCATTATTTTTTTTCACTGTTCTAAGTCACTGTTCAGTACTTAACACAGCATGAAAATGACTTAATCTCTAAAGAGCTTGTGCTGTGGTCCTGGTGATTAGAATTTGGCCAGATAATGAGCAACAAGAGGTGGCATTTTGCATTAAAAAATTAGTACACACAAGCTAATTTTGGAAACACTGTTTTCGAAACATCCTTATGACCCACCACAGAATTTGGTACATAATATTCTTTGGAAACAATCTTGCACATGACAAAATACCATTGTCCTAGTAGTGTATAATGCAAGATGAAACCATTGCTTTCAGGAAATAACCAAGGTCCTGATTAGCATGTACTTTGAGTGTAATCACACATCAATTGGCACACTCTGGGTTGCCAAACACCAATTAGTCTTTCACACTTGGAAACAGGGTGAGAGCATTCTATGGAAAAGCAGAGTTATAACTTAGTACTTCTTATGTAACCTGTGTCAAGTCTCATTTTCTCATTCTTATGGAAATTGAGAAAGCTGAGTGGGTCACTCGTTATGTAAAAGACCGCATAGCAACAATATAAAATATTGGATACATAAATAAAGTTTTCCTTTAAATAATAAGGTGGCATTTTCCCTTTTTCACCTCTTGGTAATTTAAAAAGTTATAGGTACTGTATTATTTTCTAAAAGCTGTTACATTTTGAAATAAATTGTGCAGAGAAAAAATATAAAGCATTAAGTATCAGGGGAAATCTCTAGGTTTGGCATTAACAAATTATACACTATCTTATTTATAAATGGATACATTAAAACATAATTACAGGGCCTGGCGCTGTGGCCTAGCAGCTAAAGTCCTTGCCTTGCACGCGCCGGAATCCCATATGGGCACTGGTTTTAATCCCAGTGGCCCCACTTTCCATTCAGCTCCCTGCTTGTGGCCTGGGAAAGCAGTCCAGGACGGCCCAAAGCTTTGGGACCCTGCACCATGTGGGAGACCCGGAAAGAAGTTCCTGGCTCCTGGCTTCGGCTCGGCACAGCACCGGCCATTGCAGTCACTTGGGGAGTGAATCATTGGATGGAAAATCTTCCCCTCTGTCTCTCCTCCTCTCTGTATATCTGCCTTTCCAATAAAAATAAATAAATCTTTAAAAAAAATAGCAAAAATCCAGTTTGGAAAAATATTGTTTTCAATGTTACCATACTTTGTGACAAGTTCTTTCTTACAATGCTATACCCATTTTAGTCCTTCTGAGTAATGTCCCCGTATGTTCTTGCATTTCTCTATTCTGATTTCTCACATTCTCTATGCCAACTTTTTACTTAGCTGGTCAAATCTTTCTGAGGCTGAGGTGCCACTCACTCTTCACAGCAAAGGTATTTAAAGCAAAGTCCAGACTCTTCTGTTTTCGTAGACTTGTGTTTTAGAAGTATTTATTTACTCCTTTCCATCACTAATAGCTCTCATTTCAAACTTCCAAAAAATTAATTTTGATGTGCATACTATTATCCATTCAATGACTTAAGCAAATTGTTTAACTTTTTGTTTCAGATTTACTTCACATACAAAATGAGAATATAGGGATCCAACTAAAGGGCAGAAGGTCTTTGTCTCTCATTCTCTCTATTAATCTGCCTTTGCAACAAAATTAATCTTTTTTAGAAAAAAGTAAATTGAATATGTGTTTCAGTAACACAAATTTGTTCAAGGATTTCTGAAAATATTTTTTTGCTTAATAGCAAAATTTTTTTCTAATAAAATATAACTGAACTTCCTTTAGCAAACTATTCTCCATTATTTCATTTCACTTACTGAATGTATTCCTTCAGTGCTACAATTTAAAACATCTCAATTTATGCTGTGATTATTGTTAATGTTAATTTCAATAATATATATAGAGAGAAAGAGATTTATACTCTTTAATGTATGTAAATTTTTGTTTCCCCATGGGTTAGAAAACATTTTCTGATTGCACTGTATGTAAGATATAAATGCTCACTTGAACACAACTCTGTTTCCTAAAACACAGTGCAATCGAAGAAACACACTACAAAAAAAAAGTCTGGACACTAAAATAATGCATTATGCATTATATTCAGGCCATTATTTTTCTTTTAAAAACAGAAAATATCAAGAATCAAAAATCCTACAAGTGCTAAAAATTGGTTAGCGTACTTACTTCACTTTTTAGAAAGTATGTGTTTTTTATTGGCACAATTAGGAAGTAATTATTTCACAAGTATATTAGAATTATAGAATCAACATTGAATTTATTTTAATACTTTTATCTTATTCCTTAGGAATAAACAATATTCCCACATTTATCTTTTGAGATAGTTTTGCTTCTTTTTTCCAATTTTTCTAACAATAGCTGTTTATTATGGTGGGATTTCAAAACTTGCTTCGTTAATATGCAGAAAAGAAATCCTATAAAAATTTGTCCAACATCAGTCATTTTTCTCCTTAATTATAAATGTACAACATCATTTGCAGCACAAGATATTGAAAGGGGAAATCAGAGAATCTGAGAAAAGATAGTTAAGAAATTTCAACATCATCATACAAATATCATAATATACTCAGACCATAAAATAACGAACCCATCAAAATAGGTGCGCTGCAAGGTCAGTAGCCACACTATTTGCATGACTTCACCAAAATGTCTATCTAACTTCAGAAACATCAAGAAAACACAAATTCTGCTTAGCGAAAAGTTCTTAAAATCAACAATCAAAATTCAGTTACTGTGAGGCCTGTGACGTATGTGTGTGAAACATGTGCAAAAGCAGCCTCACCCTCAGCCCTGTGAAACACGAATGTGGAGCTAGGGGAACTCAATTGTACATCCAGACAGCTCGCCTATTTTAAGTATGCTTATTGAGGTTACCACTGAAAGAAGAGGCAACAACGAGAACAATCTAACTGGAAAACTTATTTGTGCCCATATGTAAATTTTTATCCGTGAGAGATAGGTCATATTAAAAAAATAAAATCGCATCCAGATATTTTATAGGGACAGGTGGCTGTATGACTTGGGGAAAAGCCCCAACATACATGCATTCATGCTAGGGAGTATGCAGTTACGATGCTAAAACTATAGCTGGCAAATCTGCTCCCCCCTTTTTGGCCACCAGGTTAATTGATACAGAATTTAGAATATTATCCAAAAGGCAAAAAGATTTAAATTTGCTCTTGAAGGGTAGACGTGGAGATACAGTGAGCTTTCCGGTTGGGACACCTGCTCACGCCATGGAGTGTGTAGTCCAGAACTTGGCACTGCTGTCTCTGATTTAGCCCCCTGCTAGAATCCACCATTAGAAGAGCAGAGTAAGAGTCAAGCATCTGGGCCCCTATCATCGCTGCGTAGATCCTGGTAAATTTCAGGACCCTGACTCTGCTCTGACATAGTCCTGAGTACTGCAATCATTTTGGGAGTGAGTGACTCAGCAGGTGGAATAATTCTCTTCTATTTTCTTTCATTCTTCTTTGAAAACAAAATAAACATCTGTGGTTCTATAATTCAGTCCTTAGAATAAACCACACACACTGATGCTGCAACAACCTCTTCTCACCTGCCATGCATTGCTGCTGATTCTGTTCCACTTCAGCTCCTGCTCCCTGCAGATACACCTGGAAAAGCACTCTAAATATTTGGGCTTTCCTGTGGCCATTTAGGAACTGAGCCAGCAAAAAGAAGATTCATACTAATTCTCTCTCTCTCTCTCTCTTCCCAATTCTCTGCCTCTCTCCTTCTTCTAGTCTCCCTCCCATCTCTCTTCCTCTGTCTGCTTCACTGTATCTGCTGCCATTCAAATATTATATATTTATCACCTATATAACTATACATAGCATTTACATATATAATTATATAATCCATATGCTATATAATATTGTATTATATTTACATATTATCAAATTATACATATGTGCGTATGTGAGGCATTCATATATATATGAAAGACAATTCAATGAAAGATGAGGGTGGTTGGCATTAGTTGGAACCAACATCATAGAATATTTGATCACCGTTGATATTTTGGTCAATAAAGCCCCACGTTTTCAAAACATCAAAGACGTTAACTAAATGAGAAAAATTAATGGCTCTTGGTTTCTGTGCATCTATATGTGCAATTGTGTGCCTTTCAACTTTTCCTCTTACATATGTTCTTGATAAAATTATTAAAAAAAAGTTTTAACGAGTTTCTATTTAGGCTTTCATGTGTGCTGCAGGGGCAGGAAATGGTGGTCAAGGCAAGAACCAGAAAGGGCAAAGTACAGGCCCTTCTGATCAAAGGCATGTGGGAGTGTGGGTGACGAGCAGCTTGCGAAGAACAGAAACATGCAGAGATGCTCTGATGTTTTGCTCATCTGATCACATCTGCCTAGTACCACGTGCCCAGAGGACAGTCCCAGCATATGAAAGAGAGAAACAGCTCAGCTTAAAGACACAAGAGCATCATCCTTGGAGGGAATCAAGAAAGGCTACAAAGGCACATGACATTTTACCTTTTGTAAGTATGTCAGATATTTTAAGGTTATGCAGGAAATCTGAGTATGTGTAATTGTAAGTAGCTAGGGTCATTGTAGAGCCTGATACAGTACAATACAGAGTTTGATTTTTATTGTAATCGCTAATTATCAACAAGATGATAATTAATGGGCTGCAAGAGTTCATGGAATAAACATCAGTAAAACACAAAAAGGTTCTGATCTGGCTTGTGTTAAGATTGTAGGTATTAGAAATTGTTATTATGTAACAAGTTAAACCTTGATTCTAGTTTAGCATTAAATTATACACAAATGGCTGTGATTCAATGTGTAATATGCAAAAAAAAAAGCTTAAGAAAACATCCAGAATTTTTGTATTTTTTTATTACATATAAAATGCTGTGTATCTATTGCACTTCTCTAAGTAAATGGTATTTCTGTTTTAAAAGAGAACTCACAAACAGTGAAATATGTTACTAGGACATGAGATTCAGGACTTTGAGAAATTGAGTTCAGTATTTTCGAATGGCAGATCCTGGCTATGTATACTGGCCGCAGTCTTCGTGATTGCATCCAATTCCCTTTCTACAACTCTCATACATTTTCTTCATCCTTTTCCAGGTATTTTGTGATGTTAAAACATGGAGAAGCATTTTCAATACAAGTTGTTGGAAACAACTAGCTAGTATTTAGGAAAATGATTCATGAAAATGTGTATAAGTCTACCTGATACTTTTTAATATCAAATGAAACAAGTTGACCGAATAATGAAAGCAATTTCCTCAGCCTGGTGTATTAATTCTTCGGAACTTCTCTGAATAAAATTGGAAATAGTGACATCAATGAGAAAGCAATTTTTTTTATTCGTTCATTTAAATGGATGTATTCATCTGTTTTCTTGTTGATCATTCTAATGTCTCCAGAGAATCTGAAAAGGCATCTGATGATTGACTCAAGTGCGTTACGGTTTTATTTTGCTCCAGAATTTACTTTCAGACATAGTTCTACTGTGATGGGTTTTGTAAAGCAGAATGCATTTGGAGTAGCTCCTGTTTATCCTATATCTATGCTAGGTTTTATGCAACTTATTCCCAATTATATCATAATAATCCTTTCACTGCAACAATTCCCCCATTTGCTACAGGCATATTTGTCATATGGTCCTCACTCTTGTAATCATAGCAAATGCATCAGCTAAAGCACATCACATGGATTTACAATGTTAAAAGGGAGCATCTTTCCCACTTAAGGACAGATTCATTTTTAAAGCATGAATTGTGTTTTGTTACAGCCTTTGTTGTCAGTGTTTACGTTTGCTTGGTGTTTAATAAGCAAGCTTAATTTTATTTTTGGTAAATGTATTTAAATGATCATGTTTAGTTGCCATTTAAATGCTGGCATCCCACAAACAAAACAGCAGTTTCAATCCTGCCTGTTCCCTGCTAGTTTATCTGAGGAGGCTGCAAATGGGTCAAGTCCCTGGGGCTTGGGGTGATTCAACCGAGAGAACATCTCTGGAGAGGGTCTGGTGCACCAGTTACGATGTTACTTGGAATGGTCACACTCTGGTAAATCACAGTGTTGCGTCCTACTCTATCTTATTGCTATCTTATTACTGTGGAACACAGCAAGTATTGGCTCAGGTGTTTGTGTGCCTTCCAACAGCTTGAGACACATAGATTGGCTCTGGATGTCTCACTTCATCACGGAGCTCTGATAGTTACAGGTACAGAGGAAGTGAATTCATTGACCAAACATATCTGTTTCTTTCTCTTAGTTTGTATCTCTTTCTACCTTTCCAACGAATCAAGGTAAATAGATTCGATTGTTTTCAAACAGAACCATGGTCATGACCAAATTGATGATGACCAGGTCAAGCTAGACGTTGACTGGAAAAAAAAAATTTTTTTTCTAAAAATCTTTCTGTGTAATCCCTACAGATTGATACATGGGAAAAAAAATCTACACTGGACAAGATATCCTGAAAATCAGTTTTTAAAAAAAAAAATCTGAACAGATACACAACCAAGAAAAAGGCATTTTTACTTTTCAAAGCATTTTTACTTTTTAAAACATGAGTAGTAGCAGCACAATTTGAAAAGAGAGAAAAAAAAAACAAGTTACATAGCAATGCATTGTACAAGGACAAGGGAAATATCAACGAGTTGAAGGTAAGAAGTTCATTTCAAAATACAACAGGTATACTTTAGAAAAATAGACTGAATTGCTACCTTGCCCAATAAATGGAAGGGGCTTTTATTATTTGCAAAGTAAAAAAGTGTCTTTCTAACTTGGATATCAATTGTATGCTGGACAAGCAGGGTTGACAATTCTGAAAATTTTTGAGTGGGGCAATGAGTGACAGAAGAGAACTGGCTGGAAAGGAACTTTGCTTAATTACTGTGTTTTGCAGATGGTAAAGAAATGCTTTTAAAATGAAGTATTATTAAAATAAATTTATTCTAAGCATTTTTTCTCAGTTTATGATGGCAAAACTGAGCTCCAAGAACTCTGTCTAGATATGTGGTTTGAGCTACACAAGTAGGGCGTTCATAATGACACTGTATTCCTGGTGGAGTATGCTGACGTGGCATAAATGAGTAGTATTTGAATATGTTCCATCCCATTTCACAGTAATTTTTTTAAAAATAACAACATAAATGTATCTAGTTCATTTCCTTTTGCAAATCTGGGGGAACTTTCTTCCACCAGTTAGGTAGAAATTCAGTCTGTGCTGGAAACTTGATAAAGAAAGTTGACGTGGGACTAGTCTCCTATGTGTTAGATCAGAGCCTATAGTTGCATGATAGATTCTTCTTCAATGAGAAAAACAAAATGCATGTTTGGTTGAATTTGGCCCTGGGAGATTTGTGAAACCTCTATAGCAAGGGTACAGTCATTGAGCGCAAGCATGGCTGAACACTCCCAGCTCAAGAAAAACGTACTGTAGATAGAGTCTCTTTCAAAGCTGCAGATGGAAAGCCATGGAGATAGGAACAGGAGGACTCTTGACAAAACAGTCATTGCAGGTAATGCTACCTTCCTAGCCTTCAGGGCAGATGCAACTGCATTGCTTGATTTCTTCTTCCTTTCTTTCTTTCTTTCTTTCTTTCTTTTTTTTTTTTTTTTTTGGAATCACTATTTTCTCGGATTACTCAAGACCTTGGTGTAAGACTGGCAAGCAGTCAAAGCCATAGTGATGACATTAGCGTTGATACTAATAATAGTCATGATGATAAAATAGTCACATCTAAAAAGAGAGGACAAGAGGACGTTGCGCTAATGAGAGGATGCAGCTTAGTGGAACCGATGGTAACATGTATCAATTCCACTTGGGTATATTCAGGTTAGAACTGCAGAAGTCAATTTAAGCTTTTGAGATGTTACACAAACTGTAACATTGACGTAGGCTGAGTTTCTCTTCTAGACCCCAACAGGAGAAACCAAATATAAATGGTTGCAGTTCTGCTAAACATTGCACAGCCAAAATGAAGCTTTAAGGAAGTAGATGAGCTTAAAATACACTTTTTTTCACTTTTCTGTAGAAGGAAATGTCTAGCTTATCTGAGGCAGAACAGCGCGGTGTCCTATTTGCCTCTTAAGGGAACGGGTCGTTTTCCTAGAGCTCCGTTCTTTGTTTCCAGCCTTTCACATCCACTCAGATTTGCTGCAACCCATTGGGATCTCTCACTATGCTTGGGAGAATGAAGGTCAAATAAAAGCCAATTAGATCTGGAAGTCAATTTGTTGCATTTTTATCTTTCAATACTTCCCCTGTTTGCTGTTTTGTTGCTTGTTGGCATGGAACATTTGTAGGCATGATTGCCTATAAACTATTGTAGATACGGAAGATGAAAGTAATTGGCATGGCTTTGTGAACCTTGTATCGGTCATGATTTATTAACCAGAAAGTTGTATGATTCACATAACAGTGGTCGTCTTTAGGGAAGCAAAATGCTAGGCAGTTTATTCCAGTCATATTGATCAGCACTGCAGTGCCCAGTGCAGTAGCCTGGCAGCTAAAGTCCTCACCTTGCACATGCTGGGATCATATGGGTGACGGTTCTTATCCTGTCGGTCCCACTTCCCATCCAGCTCCCTGCTGCAGTCTGGGAAAACAGTCTATGACGGCCAAAGCCTTGAGACGCTGCACCTGCATGAGAGACCTGGGAGAGGCTCCAGGATACTGGCCTTGTATCGGCGCAACTCTGGCTGTTGCAGTCATTTGGGGAGTGAATCATCAGATGGGAGATCTTTCTCTCTGTATATTTGACTTTCAAATAAAAATAAAATAAATCTTAAAAAAGAATTTAAAAATCAGCACCACACAGCAATATTTTAAAACATTGAAACAATAATTTGTCCCTTTTCCATTTCCCTGGAGATAATCAATGCTAATAATGTAATTTTATCCAACCAGAAACCATATCAGCATACAAATGAGAAACACAGATATTTTTAAATATATGTTCCTATTTACAAATGGAGCATCACGCTGAATATACCCCAATCCCATTTGATTCACTAATAAATATATATGTTTTTAATTCGTATCAAAACATGTGTGTTTGGCAAATTCTTTGTAATTACTGCTGAGTAATACTCTATAAAAATCACATGTGATGGTTTATCTGGTCAGTTCCTGACTTTGAGGATGTTTGCTATAGAGGTCCTCGTCTCAGATCTCCATTCCCATGGAGCGTGACCGAGTGTCCATCTGCTACGTTGGAAAGTTCATCGCTGTGTCTTCCCCGAGACCATGCTTCAAAAGGACCTTTCCCAGACTGCCGGTGACCGACTGTGGCAAGGACACGTGGACCGGTCCACTGTCAGAGCAGAGAACTCCTGAGATGCCAAGTCCTGTGCCCCTCCATGACAGCAATACCACCTGGAATCTCCCTTCTTTCAGGCCTCTGAGTCACATTGCCCATGACTGCATCGCCCACCTGCCCGTGTCTGCTGACTCTTCAGCCTTTCCCTGCGAAGACACTTCCTCTCATAAATTTCTTGGATGTTTATCTCAGCGTCTGCCTCTCAGACCAAAATGTTTAGAATTTTCTGACGGATGATGACACAGAGGAAACACTTTCTAAAAACTCAGCATAATTTTAAAGAAATTATGTCCTACCATGTGCAGTACGTTTTCATCAATTATGCTCAGATAGCTCACGTTCAGATAAGGTTGGGTAAGCTGTGATGGAAGGGTTTAGATGTCCTGCTCAATATGGCTCATTAAAGCTGTTTGTTTTTAAGACTTGTTTATCTTTCGTCTCCATAGCTATGCCATCTAACATGATTTATAGAAACAAAGCAGAGGGACTATTTGTTATTAATTATATCCTAAACAATAACTTTACATCATTACTTTTATTCTTGGTGTTATACCAGCCAACTAGAATAAAACAGCGCATCAGGCTAACGACCACATTTCTATTTCAGTCATTTTCAATAGCAGAGCTCAACACTATCACAATGATATTTCGTTTTGCTTCTCATCATGTAGTAAATTATTCTTTGGTAGATTTACAAAAGAATAAAAACATCATGGAGTTAATAAAATGTGAACTAAATGGCTTAGTATAAACTGTATTTTTTTTTTTTTTAGTTAGAACCACATGAAAGTAGCATACAAAAAGTCATTTGTGTGAATGAACCTCATGCAATGATGTACAGCTCAGGTTGAAAGGCCTGCAGGATGGTATTGTAAGCCAGCCTAGTATTTGTCACAGGCTTGAAAAGAAAACCTTGAACACTGCAAGGCCAAATGGTCGTGTTTCAGTATCTGAAATTGCTGTGCAGAAATTAGCAGAAGGAAAATTGCTGCCAATTACATTGTACATATTCAGACACGAGTCTTCATTTCACCGAAGGATCTCACCGTTCACTACCAACTCTGGCTGAGACAAGGTGCATGCCTTCTTAAAGCAATTATGCTTTATTTAAATATTTAATGAGCAAGTTCTTTCAAAATTACTATATTATTTAGCATCAAGTAAATTGGTTTTAGCAAGCATATTTTTGCTTTATTTATCAAAGGCGGGCTTCTCAACAGTCATGTAATGCATTGTACGAGTAAATTTCTGAGCTCAGATTACATTGGAAGTAAAAATGGAAATTGGTATGGGTTGATTTCAGTCTTCTCTGATACACATGACAAATAGGCACAGTAGTATGGAAACAAAAGAACTACGCAAATGTGTAGAAGTCAATCGTCAACATGGATAACAATGATTTCATTTCCCTGTTGCTTAAAGTTTACTCAACAGATTCATGATGTAAAACTAAGAATGACATCAGCGTTATCTGAAGCTATGTATCCTTTATGTAAGATTTCATTCATTTTTGTTGTAAAGGAATAATTACAGAGAGTAGGAGAGACAGAAAGGTCTTCCATCTGCTGGCTCAGACACCAAATGGTTGCAACTGCTGAAGCTGAGTCAGCATGAAGCCAGGAGCTTCTTCTGGATCTCCAACATGGGTGCAGGGTCCTAACACTTAGGGCCATTCTCCACTGCCTTCCTGGATCATGAGTAGGAAACTAGATGGGAAGAGGAGCATTTTGGACACTAACCAGCACCTACATGGGATTTGGGTACTTTCAGCTGGAGGATTGGCCAGTGGAGCCATCTTGCTAGGACCTCATGTGTGTTCTTACATCCTAAAACTGAAGGTCTGTCAGCATCTGTGGTTTGGATTCTGTGAGCACTCATGAAGTGCTGAGTGAAGGATACGTTCTACCATCATCTATCATCGACCAAGTATTCTCAAGATCTTCTAAGTGCATCAAAGTTCAACATCGGCACAGCATATGCAAAGTGACCACAGCTGGGTGAATTTATTGACATCCGTCCATCTACACTAGACCACAACCAAAGCCCCAAATAGAATGGTTTAATCATGAAGTACAATAGTTTGGAATGCTCGAGTATGTGAACACCAGGCACCGTGTTTTCTATGATTACGATTGGGAAGACTCCTCCACAAATCAAATTGGCAGCAACATTTAATTAAAATGTGATTGTTTTCATTCTTGCAATAGATGAGGAGAATCTGTTTGACAAAGTGCTGCACAAGCGACAGCTACAATACTTTAATACATGCACACCACACACACACACACACATACACACACACACACACACACACAAAACACTCAAAGTATATCTGAAGGAATAGCAACAATCAAGAGTGAGCAAATTCCTGAAGGAAAAGAAAGCATCCTGTGGAAGAAACAAATAGCATTCGATTTCTTTGCTGTTTTTACAGCATTAAAATTGAGTGTGAGACCCAGGCTATACTATGTATGTGGTTAAAACTCAATTCATAATAATAATAATATTGATAATAACAATTTTTGAAAAGATTGGCAAAATCTAAAAACCTCTGGTTATATGGACTTGGAAAAGGAACGAGTCTCAAGTGAGTATTTTGTTTAATGAAGGGGGATATATTGAATGTGATTTTCCAGAAATAAAAATGTGAACAGATTACTCTAAGTAACTGCAGGGTGACAAGCTGAAGAAAGTAGATGAAATGAATAATTTTTTTAAAGATTTATTTTTATTATTTTTTCATTGGAAAGGCGGATATACAGAGAGGAGAGACAGAGAGGAAGATCTTCCGTCCGATGATTCACTCCCCAAGTGAGCGCAACGGCCGATACTATGCCGATCCGAAGCCAGGAGCCTCTTCCGGGTCTCCCACGCGGGTGCAGGGTCCCAAAGCTTTGGGCCGTCCTGGACTGCTTTCCCAGGCCACAGGCAGGGAGCTGGAAGGGAAGTGGGGCTGCCGGGATTAGAACCGGAGCCCATATGGGATCCCGGGCGTGCAAGGTGAGGACCTTTAACCACTTGCGCCACCGCGCCGGGCCCATGAATAATTTTTTTATAAGCAGATACTTTCAACAAAATGAATGAAGAAGAAGTTGAACACCTGAACATTTATAGCAATTGAAGAGATTGCGTCGGCAACCAAAAATCTTGTTGCGGAAAATTCCACAACCAAATGCCTAAATAGGAGAAGCACATCAAACGCTGTAAGAACCTGAAACTCTGGGTGGAAATGTTTTCAAAACAATCAGAACATCCGCATTTCAAGTCCAGAAAATGACGTAATATGAAAGCAGAGGCCGATATTTCAGATCAATATCGATGCAAACATTTTCCACAAAATGCTAACGCACAGAATTCAACACATTAAACGATGTCCTATCAGCAGTGAAATTGATTCATCGAAGAAAAGGTTCCTCCTATTTTAAAAATCAACCAATCGCACATACTTTATTAGCGATGTGATGGTAAAATAAATACCGTGTGGTCATTTCAATCTATAAAAACAAACGGTTCAGAAAAAAACCCACACCTTATTGTGAGAAATTTCACTTTAGTTTTCATCAGAATGAATCTATTATATTTCAGATTTTACTCATCTGGGAAGCTGTAGATAGAGGAATAATTTATTTGACTTTTGTGAGGTTGACGCTTTGATTTTTCCAATTTAATTTTAAAGTCACTGCTTTCCATCATATTAGTATGAATATTTTATTCAAAATTTGATTATTTAACAATAAAGGTTGAGTGAGCCATGTCAAATACTTTAAAATTCATAAACACAAAAAACATGGTTAGATATTTCTATTTTTACTATTTTACAGCTGTTTGATAAAAGTGATTTTTTTATTAGGAATATTAAAATATAATACATTGAATTACTGAAAAAAAAATCATGGCTATTCTACCCATTCCTCAGCGTCAAATCGGGCTATTATTTTGTCCTTTCATACATCTTTTTATTTATGTGTTTATTGTTGGGAAATGTATTCAAGCTACATTGGTATGTGGCCTTGTTTTGTGCCCATGGCCTGTGGCAGGCTAGCAGTAATGGCTGTGAAGATTAAGAGCCTGCATCCTATGAGAATCATAGCATGGGGCTATGAGCAGCAAAAGCTCAAGTATGCACTGCCCACGTCTCTGTGGCCAAACCCCTGAACAGTGTACTCAGGATGCCTGACATGGAACTTCAGACCTGCAGGTTCATGTTATTCAATGTCAGTCTCACTTTGGCTATTTCTGCTTTTTGGTTTTTGTTGTTGTTGTTATGTGTTTGTGTGTGTGTGTGTGCTCTGTTTGGAATTTAAAAGTGCAACTTTTGACTGTCTTCACATTGTTTCTTGAATATAAGTGACTTGCTTTTGATTGTACAGAACTAGGATAATTTGTAGTGAAGCTCAGAACAAGTTTAGGACTCAGAGCTTTGGACCTGATGCTGCACTTTGAGGACTGAAATGGCTGAATGTTGTTTGTAAAACAAACATGAGTTTTGGAGAATGGGAGTGAAATGTTACGGATAGCTGGGAACTGGATGATCAGAGTTCATGAAGTGGCCTACACTCTAATATTGGTTGGATTACGGGTGGAGCCTTCATCTAATTCTAGTGTCTGAGAGGTGAGTGTGGTAGAATGTCTTAATATCTTTGACCAAGAACATAAAACTTGTTTGTTTTAGGCCAAAGTCAGCCCAGCTTCTCTCTGTTTCCTGTCTGCCCATGTTGAATACTTTTCCACCACTCCACGATTGGCAGCCTCCACCTGATGCCAGACTAGTAAGGCTACACAATCATGAAGTGAATATCAAAGTGCTTGCACACAAAGTAAGCCTTAGCTTCCCGAGAAGATAAACACAAGCATTTACAAAAGCTAAATAATAGTGTGAATCTTGAGTTGTTCTGTATTTTAGGTTAAAACATGCACTCCTAATGAGTTGGTCAAAATAGTGAGTGTGTGCAATTATTTCTTATCACATCTATGGAAAAACAGGAGTAATTTATCTTAGGTGATGTAAATTTGGTTCCCAAACACTCTACATTTAACCACGGGAGGAAATGATCCGTTTGCACAAGAAGGCTCCGATATCTGAGTCTCATCATGGCTAAGGAATGTCTTTTCGAGGATGTTTCATCAACATCTGAGCACCACCTGTGGGCCAATGCGCAGTCAGGATAACGACCTTGGATGGCTAAGACGGGCCTGTGAGGGGTGTTGATTTGGCTTGAGATGCATTCCATGTTAATCACATCACTGAAACTTTTTGTCATTTTGCTGAAATTGCAAACACTTGGAGAGCAGGAAGCTTGCAGAAGCAATGCCCGACCAAGCTTGAATGGGACGGACTGCTTTCTGGTAGAGGTGTCACGATCGTAAATCAAGTGGCAATGCTTGTGACCTTGAATGTGTGATGTAGTTGGAGGCTGCAAAAGGGATTTTGGACCAATCCTTACTGTAAAAAAAAAAAATGGGTTTTATCAGAAAAACATTACCAACTCTACTGACAACAGAAAAATATTTAGTAAATCCATTTGTGTAAATTCTAATGTAACTCTAAACTCAGGGGTGTTATATTGAACATTTTGTTTCCCAGAAAAGAGTGTGAATGCATGCGCACACACACGCACACACACACACACACACACACACACACACACACACACACACACTCCTTGGAGAAATATGAAGGAGCTAGTAGTTATTGCATGATGTCCCAGGCAGGTGAAAAATTCAGGAAGAGAAGATGAATCCAGTAGAAGTAGATATTAATTTTAAGAAGACTAATGATCATCATCAAGATTATAAAGCAATAAAGTTGTGTTTTAAAAATCATGTTTAACTTACTTGACTAAACTCTGTTGATGATGCGGTTCAGGACGGCCCAAAGCCTTGGGACCCTGCACCCGTGTGGGATACCCAGAAGAAGTTCCTGGCTCCTGGCTTCGGATTGGCTCAGCTCCAGCCATTGTGGTCACTTGGGGAGTGAATCATCGGATAGATGATCTTCCTCTCTGTCTCTCCTCTTCTCTGTATATCTGACTTTGTAATAAAAATAAATAAATCTTTTAAAAAAAAGTATGATCCATAGACTAAATTTTAACCAAATGTGGTTTAAAAAAAAAGTGTTCGAGTCAGTTTAATATCCATTAGGGGATATGACAGTTACATTGTTTCTGATTTTCTGCAGTAACATGAATATAAAAAACTGCAATATTGAAAGCACTATCATGAAAAACATTTTAGATGAATTAAGCTTTCTGTGAATATAAAAGAATGAAGTACGTTTTATTTAAAACTAAATGGCATCTGCCCATTTGAAGGCATAATGACTTCACAGTATTGAGCTTTATCACAACATCATAATCTTTACTGCCAAGGACCCTAAGCCCACAATTTTCACTAAAAATCATGAAAAATCGACTGATTTTTATCTGTACTTTTACAAATTTTAACTTATGAAAACCTGTGATAAAGGGTTACTGCACTTCAAGATTTTTTTCTTTGCTATTCATTTTTGAAATGTAATTAAACTCAGCCCTATTATTTCATGACAATGGAAAAGCCATTGACTGTGCTGCTTTTGAAATCCCGTATCACATTAGACACTTTCTAATAATGATGCCCTTGGCTGAGAAAGAAGAGAAAATTGACTTGACCTAATTAAAAACTCTGAAGAACCTGTCTATTGTGTGTGCGCGCGTGTGTGTGTGTGTGTGTGTGTGTGTGTAAAACTTACGTTGGTCATCTGCCAATTACAGAAAAGTAGAGATTAAATGTTATATATTAAAGTAAGTCAGATAGTTTGAACAAAGGTTTGTCAAGCATCACGCACATCAGTGAGGTTTCAAAATGGGGGCACGTGCGTCTTTGTTAGTCTCAAGGACCCTGGATTCAGGAAAAAGAGAAGGCTGTGCCAAGAAAGGTGAGGCTGGAGCACAAAAGCATCTCTCTCCAAGCAGAATCTCTAGGAACTGAAGCCAATCGCCAAGGCTGTCATTACCTTGGTCCTCTCTTTATGCTTTCTTTCACTTACCATTACAGTGAGGTAGCTGTTACTATTATTTCTGCTTGAACCCAGAGTCAGGAAGCTGCAAACAGCTTAGAATGCTTTTAAGTCACAGTTTTTTTGTTCTGCTTTTTTTTTTCAGTCAGAGCTATCTGAATGTATGCACCTATTTCAGCAAGTCAAAATATGAAATGAAGTTCTGTCTCCTGTTATGTTGTCAAAAACCCAAGTAGGCTCACTGTTGCTTAACATACCAAAATCCATTACCATGAATTTTCTGCCATCTATCTTTCTGTCTTCATATCTTCTGCATATTTAGAATGGGTTGTGTGCTTTCCTTTCGTACTTCCCTTGTGATTCTCCTGCACATTGTGTGAAATGGTCTAATAACTTCTGTTTTCCAAGTTTCATGCATAATAATTCATGGTAGTGCTTTTCTTTGTCCATCGATTGCTGACTCTTAGCCTTGCATTTATGTGTCCACTGTTCCTGCGATGGCTTTGTCTCACAAAGCTACTTCATGTGTATTCATTTAGATATGAAATATATATGAAATTGCTTATCAATAGTAGTTTAAAGAGTTTACAATTTCTTGGTTTCTATCTCATTTTACAAATTACATTTTTACTTATTTATGAACTTACAAAGCACATACTCAAGTTAACACTTCGTATGTGAAACATGGAACCAGAAGTGTTTCGTATTATAAAGGTTTTCAGATTTTGCACTATTTATATTGGTTTTTACCAAGTGAGCATCTCTGATTACCAAATCCCAAACCTTAAATATTCCAAAGAGTGAAACATTTTGAGTATCATGTCAGATAAGGTGTTTTATATTTTATAGCACTTCAGATTTGCAATTATTTTATTAGTTATATTCAATGTGTAATTATGTCATGTTTTATTAATATCACACAAAAATTTAATTGCTTTCAACTGACAGGGTAAAAAGTCAGAAATCTTTCCAATCTCATAAAAAAGGTTTTCTAAAATGCCCCAACTCAACCTCCTAATTGTTCCCAATGGAGTTTTTCCTCTGTATCTACACCTCTCTAAAAGCAAAATTCATGCCTCATGGAGGATGCTGTTCTTCGGATTTTTGTCAAAGTCTTTACTCATGGGCATTTCCTCTAATCTTTGACACTTCATCAACGTCAACTACCAATCATCAGAATCCATTAGCAGCGGTGACTTTGTAATTTAACTTTTTTTTCTGTCCCCACTATGCATAAAATATGATTTCTGACACCTTCAAAAAGCAATGTCAGGGTTGTATTGATAGTTCAGCATTTAGGATGTTGTTATGACATTTTCAAACAGTATTGAAAATCCTTAGTATTATATGATGCTAAGATTGTTTTAAATAATATTTATTTTATGATCTGCCCATCTACCAAAAGAAACTTGAATATTGTAAAAGATGGATTAATCTAGGTTTAGGAAGACTAAGCCATCACCTAAGAATAAAACAAAGTGACACGAAAACCCTTCCACTGCAAGGTTAAGGGATTTCAGATTTCAGTCATCACAGCACCAAGCACAGGGAATGAAAAAAACAAATTCCTGGGAAGAGAAGACTATCTTAAACAATACAAAATAAACAAATAAGCACATTAACAGGAACAATTAAGATATTATTTGGGATGACAGCATAGACCAAGATTGTACTGCCTGGATAGGTGTCCAGGCCGTGTTACCAACTCTAACTTCTAACTGATGTACACCCCGGGAGGCCGCAAATTGTAACTCAAATAACTGAGTTTCCTGCCACTGATTCTAGTAACCTAGATTACATTTCTAGCTCCTGATTTCAGCCTGATCCAGGCCCAGCCGTTGTTGGCAGCTGGAGAGCAAACTAATGAGTGAAAATGTTCTCGCTCCTTCTCTGAGTTTCAAATAAATGAAAATAAAAGCTCTAAAGTGACACTTTTTAAAAAGGGTCTTTTTACATGATAAGTAAAACAAAAACAATGAAATCAGTTGAAATTAAATGCTAAGAATTATGAACATATGCAAATGCACATATGCATTAAGTTGCAATATTGCAATTAAAGAACCAAGTATTACGTATCTTAAAATATATTAAAAATCTCTTTTGTTAGGCTCAGCACAGTAGCCAGGCAGCTAAAATCCTCACCTTGCATGCACAGGGATCCCATATGGGCACTGGTTCTAATCCTGGTAGTGCTGTTTACCATCCAGCTCCCTGTTTGTGGCCTGGGAAAGCAGTGGGGTATGGCCCAAAGCCTTGGGACTCTGCACCTGTGTGAAAGACCCAGAAGAAGCTCCTGGCTCCTGGCTTTGGATCAGCATAGCTCCAGCTGCTGTGGCCACTTGAGGAGTGAATCAGCAGATGGAAGATTTTTCCTTTCTCTCTTCCTATCTGTGTATCCGACTTTCCAATAAAAATAAGCAAATCTTTTTAAAAAAAATTCCTTTGTCAAGGTGTGGAAAAGGCCAAAATGAAACATAGACGCTTGGAATGAATTTAGATGCCATAATCACAATTCGGGAACTAAAATATATAAAAATAAAGTGTGTGTGATTGTGCATATTATTTTAATTTACAGATCTTACTACATTAAGTACTACAGCTAACTTGTACATAAGCTTTCCTACTCAGTGAAAATCAAATATGTGTCTGTGTTTTCATCATTGTATTAGTTTACGTACAGATAAATCTTGATGAATTAGTGAAGCCGAAGTGGGTGCTAAGCTTTTATACTTTAGAAAATATACCAAGAATGCCTACAATGAAATTGCCACTTTTTGCTCGACACGATTTTACCTCAATACACGGCAGTGCTGGCTCAAACTCTGTACTTCTACGAGTTCAACTGTTACGATTACATGGCTGTATTTTCTTGCTGCGTCGGCCTTGTTTCGCCGACCTAATTCGCTTGTGGTAGTTTTGCTTTCTGACAATCTTGCTTTCTAAAATTACTTCTCAAAGGTTCTACCTCCAGAATCTTTCTTAGAAGTTCCTCTCTAGTCAATTGCTTAGAGAAGATACTGTCACATAAGAAAACTGGTACACCACCATACACAAACAAAGGTGAGCTCAGCCATTCAATGCCAAATTTTGTCTTCAGATCTCATTGGCCTCTATATTTCAGACCTTTGTCTTGTAAGCAACATGTAGACATTTGAAAAAAATGCCTTTCCATCCACTCTGAAAAATCTTTCCATCGGTATATTTAGTTAATTTATATTGAATTGCCAATAACCTTGGATTTATGTTCATAACTTTGTTTTCTATGCTATACAACCTTTTTATAAAATATGTTTTTATATGTTGTGTATAACTCTTAATAAATATATACATTTATAGATATAAAATGTCATATTTACATAATATAAAATACATGAACTATGTATTCTACCTATTATTTATATATACATATTTAAATATATAAATGGAAAGATACTTTATCAGACAGAAGGATAAACAGAAAGATCTTCCATCTGCTGGCTCATCCCCAGATGTATGCAATGGTCAGAGCTGGGCTGAACAGAATCCAGGAGGTTCATCCAGGGTTTCAGGGCCCAAAGACTTGGGCTACTGCGTCTTGTTTTCCGAGACCATTATCTGGGAGCAGCCAGGACTCAAACGGGTACCCATATGAGATGCCATCCTTGCCGGCAGTGCCTTAGCTTGCAATACCAACTTTCTGGCTCTTAGCCTATATTCTTTCATGAGGTTTTCTCTTACATTTTTCTGTACAATAATAAAACTTAAAGTGATCTTCAAAGTTTTTATGGGGAATAACAATTATCATTTTAATTACATTCATCCACAAAGTTGTTGATGATTTGCATTTTTTATTTATTTCAATCTCGTTATTAAATATTACTGTCTTATTCACTACATAAAGCCTAGAGCATAGATACTAGAATTATGATGTTTCTATTTTCTGTTTTCTTATTTGGTATATTAGGCCTAGAGCATGGACAGTTAAGTTATAACCATTAAATATGCATTAGTGCTGTAATCCATTAACAGATAACATTAAGACATTAAATCATCTTAACTCCATCTACTGTTTTCTGGGTTTTGTTTTAATTTTTACTATCTATAGGATTAGTCTTTATTATGACATTGTTTTTACTACCTTACATATTAAAAGCTTTTTAGATTTACCTACGTGTGTATCCCAGTATTCCTTTTATTATGGTCTGTCACACATTTGTCGCTAACTTTAATTTTCTCTCCCCTAACGGATATCGTCAGGTTCCTATCATGAATCCTTACCTGCAGTATGAGAATACATCATATTATCTGGACTTCTGAGTTGCGGTTTGGCAAGTGTCTTACAGCATATATAATTTTCCAGGAAATGTATTCAGGAAGAATGCTTATAAAAGAGCAAACGAGAAAGGTTTGCCAAACTACAAAGAACTGGCAGTAGTTCCCGTAGGCAATTCAGTGGGAGCTGCGGTACTGAGGTGACCATGAGGCTATCCGACTGGAAAGGACAACAGAAAATGATTCATTTAATTCTGTTGAACAGTTCTTGGATGAGGGCTGTTCCCATTGAGGAAGTGGCGGAAGCTTTGACGTGACTGCACATCTCTCCACCGCTTGAAGGGTAATCCCAGTTATGAACTGAAATCACGTGGCGGAAATGATAACTTCAGCGTCGCAAGGGAAGCAATGGGGCTGACAGATTACAGCAGCCACCTTCACCAAGCAAGAGCTGATGGATCACTGCACATGAGATTCTGTTATTTTCAAAATAAAAATAAATTTTGCTGTTGATTTTCTAAACATAAATCATCTTTCTGTTACTTAGGTTTTTATAATTTTCTGTGATACATTTTTGTAGATGCAGGGATTTCTCCCCTTTCCTTCCCATTTCTCCCTCCTCATTTTCTCCTCCCATCATCCTCCTGCTCTGCCCATGTTACTATATGAAATGATATGGTCCCTTAGTAACAGTTGAAAATTAACAATCTGCTATTGAAGTGCATCATATCATCGCAAACATAGACAAAGGTATTTTAGGACCACATTGGAAAGGCATATTTAATTGTTTCACTGGAAGAAGAGATGTATACTACAATACATTTTCAATTCCTGATATGCTAGTCTCCTTTGTGTAGTTCAACCATGAGAATATATGTGTATACTTGTTTACTTATGTACCTACTTGTTTTGTATTTTGCATGAATGTCATCTTATATCAGAAAGATCATATGATACTTGCCCTTTGCGGATTGGCTTATTTCACTGATCGTAATGACCTTCAGCAGGGACTACTTTGCTTTAGGTGGTAGAATTTTACATTTTTCATCGTCGATTACTATTCCACAGAGTTGATGTGCCCCAATTCCTTCATCCAGTCCTATTTTTGGAAGGCATCTGTGTTGTTTCAATATCTTCACTTTTGTCGATTGTACTGTTATAAATACAGATTTGCATGTTGCTTTCTCAAATGCAGATATTATTTTCTTTAGGTATAATTCAACTTTTATTGTTTTTGATACTTCCTATTTGCTGTCAAATTATCTTTGATGGTGAACTGTTTTTAAAACAACCTTAAGGTTAATAGTTTGTTATGTGTAAACTTGCTTTCTGCCAATAACTTTTGTAATTTATTAAACATTACCTTTATAATTACCTTTTCCTCATTTGCTTTATCCTTTAAAATAACAAATCAATATTAGCGTGTGTTCCAAATGTTTCTTATACTCTCTTTCTCAACTTTTCAAACTTCCCTTTTTTGCTTTCCATTCTTCAGCCTGGATATTGTTTTAGTGAATTTCCATTAAGCTTTTTACCTCTACAGTTGTGACTATTACGAAGTTGAACCGTTTTACTTTATTCTTGATTTCATTACTACAGACTTTTCTTTCTATTAAGATTGATTTGAAACGCAGAGCAACTCAGAGAGAAGATAGGGAAACAAAGAAAATCTTCTATCTGCTCTACTATACTATACTCACATTTCAATGTCCACAACTGCCTGAGCCAGCCCAGGCTAAAGTTCTCAGAACTCTGAGTCTCCAGCCTTGGTTGCAGGAAATCAAATGATTCTGACGTAATCTGATACCTACCAAATTTGAACTGGATCAGAAGTGATGGAGGGGTTCGATTTTAGAGATTTCAGTATGGATTACAGTGTTCCAAGGAGCACCTTACCCTGACACGCAACATGGTCAACGCTTCTCTTTTTTCATCTTGTAATTAAGGTTTAAGTCTTAGGAAATCCCCATCATTTTATTTTTCAGAGTATATAGTTGTTCCTTATTGAATTTCTCACACTTTTACGAAATTTATGTATAGATAGATAGAATGATATCTTTTTTCTCTGGAAGGAATGCAACCCTTTTTACTAAAAAAAAATATTAGTTTTTGAAAGAGGTATGGAAACAGAAAGGGGAAAGAGGAGAGAGGAGAGCAGACAGTGGGCAGAGAGAGAAAGAAGTGAGAGAGAGAGGGTGTTTACCCAGAGAAAGCTCTTGAGGCTTAACTCTGACTGAACGGTAACATGGAGCAGCTTCATTTTCCCCGAGTCTGAAGAGTCAACCCGAGACCCCATTAGAGGTTATTTATGAAGACGCATTCCCTAGGAACCCCACTATGTCATAGGACAAATTTCCACTTTTGTGTAACCCAAAGTGCTTGCCATGCAAATGTACATAATACATTAATGAGAATCCTTGGAGTCATCCTTTTGAAGGGCCAGTGTTTCTTCACTCCAACTCAGGGGAAAAACAAGTGTTTTTGAGGTTAAGGCAGGCATTCTCAGTCAATAAACAGGTTTATTTTTAATACAACTCAAATTCCTGTGTAAAACAAACAAACAAACAAAACATGTTTGAATGACCACAGACTATCACCTATGTTGGATTCACTACCACTTTGAAAATGGAGCTATGAATGTATCGACGTCTTGTGTCACTTAATTTTTCCAATAACTTGGTTTTTAAATCCACTTGAGACAATAAGAAAATCTGTTCTTCCATATCTGCAAGCCTCATGGATTTGATACTTTTATAACAAGCTTTATGGTAGGGCATCTTATTTTCTTTTCTTTTATTTTATTTTTGTGACTGTGATATGGTAGCTTAGACACTCCACATAACAGTTTTGTTTTAGACTAGAAAAGTGGTTCTCCAGGGTGTGTTATTTTTATTTATTTTATTTTTAAAATATGTATTTGAATGGCAGGATTGTAGAAAGGTAGAGATTTCCATTCACTTGTTCAATGCTTAAGTGGCTGCAACAACCAGGATTGGGCCAAGCGGAGCCAGGAGCAAGGATTTTTACCCAGTCTCTCATCTCTCTAACAGAGAACCAATGTGCCATCTTCTGCTGTTTTGCAAGTTGCAGAAGCAGAGACACAGATATGAAGTGGAGTAGCAGGGACTCAAACCAGTGTCCATGTGAGATACCAGTGTTACAGGCAGTGGCTTAACCTATTGTATAACAAAGCTACCCTCCAGGGAGAGCTATCTTCACTGTGCGACTGAGTTGCAAGGGAGCAAACAGCAAAATGTATGGTGTTTTGAATTCTCACAGCATGGTGAGTATAACAGTTTGTGGTATATTACATCAAAATGATGCTTGCATGTATCTAACATGATACCCACATGTTAGAATGCCTACAGTATTCAGCGACTCTGATTTAAATCGTATTTCTGGACTGTGAATGCACATTCCGCTAAGGATGACTCAAGTATTTGAGTCCCTGCCACCCACATACAATACAGGAAGGCATTACAGTCTGGCTTCAACCTGGCTCAGCGCTGGCTTTTGGGTGGTATTTGTGAAGTGAGCCAGTAGATGGAGGATTTTCTCTCCCTCTCTCTGCTTTTTAAATAAATGTGATGAAAATAATAATGGATGAATGAATGAATGAACAAATCCTATTTTCCTGAAGGCAAACTCTCTTTTCATTTCATTCTGTTGACTAATGGAACTGTCAGGGCCAGACCAAACCAAATTGTGAGAAATAAAACTGCAATCTTTTAGTTAGAATTGCAAAATAATATGACGATAGTTGAGGACTCTAGGAATATTAAAGAATGGGAATCGATAATAAATCCACCATGTATTTTGCCCAGGCCTCTGGAACTCTCATTTCTTTTTTTCTATTTGAAGAAATGAGAGCTATTTTAGTGTTCAGGCTATAAGTGGCACTTTGGGTCTCTTTATTTATACATTTATGGGATATCAAATAAATGTTCTTATAGTCCACATTGCACAAAATGTTAGTGGTTTGTTTTCATACAAAATGAGATTTATAACCCAAAAAGCAGTTTCCTTGCTCCCTCCATGAAAATAAGCCTCGTTTTCCTTTGCCATGACCCTTCCTAATCATACACTTCGCTTGCAAAAACTTGCTGCTAGGAATTTCGAAATGAGCATGAGATTTTGCCACGCTTATCAATGCAATTGTGTTGCAGAAGTTCTAGAACATAACCACGCAGTGTGTGTGTGTGTGTGTGTGTGTGTGTGTGTGTGTGTATGGTTGGGTACAGGTATGTGTCGTACTATCAACTATCAGACATACTCAGGTTTTCCTGTGTGCAGGAGGTTATGCTGTAAAGACACGGAGACACGATGAAACAGAAGGCCATAAAACACAAACTCCCCTGGAGGGTCTTTGGCTCCAAACATAATTTGAGCAATGAAACTACTGAAACAAGCACTTTGTTTAAATGCTGTCATATCGGTGCTTCTTAGAAGTAACACAAATGATGCACTTAAATTGAAATATGATTTAAATGATCTTCAAGTGTAAAAGTCAAAATTACAAAAAGTTTTGAGTTGGGGGAAGAATTGTCCAAGTTTTAAATAGTGTTCATCGCACCTTTCAAACACATTCTCTTTAGTGCACATGAAAACATTCCAATTATTTTAAGCTAAGCATAGAATTTAATGCTATCTTTAATGTCAATATTATAATGTTAATGTTAATTTTTACCCTCCTTTATTTAAAAGGATCAAGAAGAATAAAAATTCTCATATTTTGGACAAAGTGAGAAGTTGAGCATGGGATGCAGTTCAATCTTTTTTGGGTTGAGTTGCTTCAATATGTGATGTAGTAACAAAATAGTAAGCTAATGCTGAAAAAACGATTATAATATTTCTGATTTTGAGGACTTTTTAATATTTGACAGAAATGAAATTTCATGTGAAATATCTGAAAACTTAATGACAAACAGTTCTTAAAATAGTATTTTCTAATATTTTGTGTACAAGAAAATTACATGAAAAATCACTGTTTAGACTTTTATTGGTTTTATCTTTTATTCAACAACCCTGCAACATGTTACTACATGCAAAATAATCAATCTTAATTAACAAAAGAAAACACACATACAGGCATATGATTTTATATTCAGAGGATACGAATTATATTATTTTGAACTCAGAATATGCATTCATTACTTATTTCATCTCAATATAGAAGTAAATATTTGGATACTTCACATTTTATTCCATAATTTAAAAATTAATTAATAATTTTTACAATCCATAAACATCCCACTTGGGAAGCACTAAATCATGAATCTTTCAGGACAGCTGTCTTCAGAGCCCACGTGCATTAGTCAGATTTGTTTATATACATCAGACAAGTACAAATTGAGAACATTAATCTGTAAGGTAGTCTAACTAAAATCCAGATCTAATTAAGATTTTTACTTATCTTCATTCAGGAAATGAACATTGTCAGTTAGGTAAAAATTAACATTCTGTCACTTTAATTAATTCCAATTCGTTGCTTTGTTTGGAATCTTATGGATCCATTATTTCCAATCTAAAAACAACAAATTGAATGAACAAAGGATTGCATGTCTATGGAAATAGACTAGAAAAATATGTCAAAGATTTTCTTTAGCGAATATATATACAGCATATCATTTATTCAAATGAAAAATCCTGTGGTGTATCATCAGTGACTTCCTTCTAAAACAATAAAATTACAACCCAAAGTAAATGTCATAAATTCAAACAACTGGCCAGTGGAAAGGTGTTCATTCAAACTCAGGTTTCCCACGAGACAGACTCAGGTTCAGAACTAGGTGCTATGGGATCTCTGAGAAGATCCATGCTTTACTGGAAAGTAATTGTCAATCAAATGAATGTAGAATATGCACTTAAAGCAATTTAATTTTCACATTAACTTTTTCAAGAACTAATCTCATGACTATACCTATGTCAAATATGAATCTGGGAGAGATCAAGGAATTTCTGCAGCTTATATCAAAGCAAAAGCACATAAGGAATCTAGCTATCTTAGCCGTGATGTCTTCATATTTCCACAAATCCTGTGCTTCTCATTGTTTCTCCCTTTTAAAACATGACAGAGGATATGTCTTCCTAGAACTGGAGATAAAACATACATCTGGAACCTTTTCAAAAGAAGATAAACACGATTTTAGTCAAAATTTTGTTCCCAGTTATATTGATATCATGCAGTATACTGGGGAGGATTTTGGAATGGAGTAGCTAAGAAAGAAAATGGATGTTTGAGAACATACTGAAAAAGAAAGATGCTACACTTTCTTCCATTCTTGACCTTTAGCAAAGACACTGCTATCCTGATCAGTTGCGTATGGGATTTTTCAGTGGATATACCCTCCTTTTTATGGGGAAAAAAAAATTCCTAGGAGTGCAGCTTCTAGAACATATGACAGGTATATGTTGAATTTTTAAGAAATAACTGAACTAGTTTCTAGAATGGCTTTTCAACTGTAACTATCTGATTTTTCCCCATGACTTAGTTGTATTTTGTATAAGCATATGTATGTGTATATGTATATACATGTATTTGTGTGTGTGTTCATACTTCTACTTTATAAGTTCTATTTGTTATGGCATTCAAGGCATAACACAAAGTAATGATATTAGGATATAAAATTGTTTGCACAAGATTCAACCAATAGCTTAGCTCTGTATCTTTTGAAACCCCAGTCGGCACAGGTGCACATCACTGGCTCTTACTCTGTACGCCCATTGTGGACAAGCATGCTTACAGCTGCCCATCGGTAGGTAAACATTAGCATAGATTAGGTGCTGAGTGCGTATCTGGTTAATGAACGAGTTAGTGAATGAGCTCAGTTACAGATTTTCAATGCCGGTGGGAATCATAGGATGATCAATCCTATTCCATCAAAGTATGGCGGATGTTCTACTTTACTACATATTTCAGCAATCGAGTATCCTCACCAAGGACATTTTGTTGCTGATTTTCCTCCCAAAGACATTGAGAATAAACCGTGGATGTATATACCCTAAAATTGTTCACTTTTGTTCCTTTTGTTCCTGTAGCATTCACTGTAGTGCCAGTGATCTTACAAGCCTTCCTTATGTGTGTCTATGTCTTCCAGCACGCATGTAGAGCCAAGGACAGAGACAGAGCGAGAGAAGAAGGACATAATAAAAGCAAAGAGTGTACCTGGTCAGGAGATTGGCTAATTCCTCAGAGCTCTTTATTAGGAAAAAATAACCTACCAGTGGGCTTCTCAGCATGCCTAACCATTGGGTTGCTTCCAAAGCAATTAATTCTCAGTGGGGTGCACGTGAATTCATTAAAACAGAGAATTGTATTGCCTCTGAGGGTTTGTGAGGAGGTTCAGATCTTTTAGAAGAGTAACAGCTGAATGAACAAGTGAAGCCAATTGCAACTTTTCTTGTCTGTTATAATTCAGGTTGATTCGGGATATGTTTCAGTCATGGAAAAGGGGTAACAATTGTTGTATATTCACAGCAGAATAGAACTGCTGCAGCTTATAAGTATATTTGCAACATTCTGTCATTTGATTGATGTCATCCATTGAATGGGGAGACAAACGGAATAGACCAATTTTTTTAATAAGGAAAATCTGAAGCAGGAAATTAGTTTATCACTACTTGCCTCTAAAGCTAGGACTTTTCTGATTAGCTAATTAGGGCAGAGTCTGAGTTGCAGGAGTGAAAACTTAAAATGAGTGTGCACATGACTTGGATATCAGTGTGTTCAAATAGGCCAGAGGAAATCTAGTTTGCTTCCATGATCTGAATACAGTCTGCCTGAAATCCTACTTTTTAATATGATATTAGAATAAGGATTCTTCGAAAGACACGTAGAGTCAGAAGACATCCCGAGGGTGGAGTGCTTAGATAAAGTTGACATAGCGTCCATCTGCGAACTTGTTTTCTGTTTCTGTGGTCCGTGGACTCAGGGGAGTATGACCACAGACGATTGAGGAAGCAGGCCCTCCCCAAACACCACATCTAATGGCTTTTCTGGTTTAGACGTTGCATCTTTTAGAACTTTGACATATAGATGCTTGTGTTTAAGACAAACAGTGATGGATACTTTCCCATTGTAGCTTGAAGAAAGTAAGGATATTAACTAAAGTATCCACAATTATTTCTATATATTATTGACTTAATCTAAAATTTTATGTAAATATAACTAGTCTTAACTTATCAATGAAACCTCCATTGTTATATGATGGTATATTACATATAATGTAACAATTATTTTAGACTCCATTAACATAGACAGCAGGGGGGATTTAATAATTTAAGTTCACATGCTTATTTATAATATGCCTGCAATATACATTCAAACTGTAAAGAGAAGGACAACTTACTAGGAATTTAAAGAGATAAAGGATACCAGATCTTGTGGTAGGACAGGAGAAGCTGTTTGCGATGTCAGTATTTCATAATGACCCTTGGTTGAGACTTGAATGCTCCACTCCCAATCAGAACACTGGTAATGCGCCTGGGAATGCCGTAGCAGATGGCCAAAGTACTGGCATACATTCTACCCGTGTTTGAGAACTGAGTGGCGTCCTTGACGTCTGGCTTCAGCTTATCCAAGCTAGCTGCTGTTGCCCTTTCAAAGCGAACTAGGACGTTGAAAACTTTCTCTCTCTCTCTGTAATTGCTTTTCAAGTTAGTACAAAACAAACAAAAATTAAATAAATGGTAAGATAAAGTAAAACATCTAAACGCTGAAATTTGGCCGTAATTCAGAAATCCGTATTCTGCTTCTCCTGCTCCAGTATACTGAATCATCCATGATGGTGGCTTTTCTGTAGACACAGGTCTTCCGAAATGAAAATACTGATCGAGAGATGTCACTATTGAGCTTGCAGTAATAGTGTTCCCTTAACAAAAAGGAAATTTCCAGAATCAATATGGGTCAGAGAGACCTGCTTCAGTATTCTTGGGGAAGATGCAAACATCCCTTTCACTTGCACTATAAAAATGAAGTGGTCCTAACAGGCGTGCTGGTCTGCCAGGCAGTTGCAAAGTTAGATTGACTTTGGCAACTGTGTTCAGGCTCCCTCATCCTTTGCCATGCACTGCCTCCTTCAGGCTGTTACTGGTCAGAAGAGTGCCCATTAGCACCTAACTTTTCCTTGGTGCAAGCCTTTCTTCCAGTAGTTTGTGGATAGATATTAAGATATTATCTTTTCTGGTTAGCTAGTAACATTCCCAGGATCTAGCACAGTAGGGAGTGATAAATGCTTGTTGATAAAGCTATTCTTGTCCCCCAAATCACTAACCTAAGTTGTCCCTTATGCTTCCCTAAACACTGCTTTTTAATTGCCTTCAATTATCTTAAGCCCGTGTCCACCCGAGCAAAATGAAGTGGTGAGCCAAGCAATTGTCTGGCATATGTGATCAATATAGAAATTCAATATGGGTAATTAAGGTACCCCTCTGCCTTGATTTTTCCTTATAACAAGCTTTCTTTTCACCAGAATTGCTCAGATAATTGCCTCAACTGTCCATTTTATTTTGCATCAGAGAGGCAGGTTTGTATCTTGCCAAACAGAACATGGAAAACCTGAATGGTCCCCAGTTCACAGAAGATCACCACCTGCTCCATCCATCCAGGTAGATCAGGATGCTGTCCTTGGTAAATCCCACTGATTAGTTCTGACTCCCCATCACTGAGGTGTTCAGAATATAATACATTGTCCTGACAGCTATGCTGCTAAATAGTTTCAAATCCACAATGTTTTCCGTTGTCTAGTATTTGAACAAAAGACATCAAAACAAACAAATCAAAATAGCTGATTTATTGAACTTGGGTTATGAAAACAGCCAATAGAAACATCTGGGACTCAGTTTCCATTTCAAGTATGGTAACCAAAATGATTGTCATTAACTGCCAATAGATTGCTAAAGGAACAAAACAGGTTAATTGAGAAAAAAAAACACATTATTTTTCAGAAAACACTTCACTTCAACTATAAAGAGTATTTCAGGTATTTGGGAAAAAATAGATTTAAAAATGCATTTATTTTATGCTTTACTTATATCTTATTGGAAAGGAGAATTACAGAGAGGAGAGACCAAGAGATCTTCCATCAGTTTGTTCTCTTCCCCAACAGCCAGAGCGGAACCAATATGAAATCAGGAGCCAGGAGTCTCCTCCAGCTTTCCCAGGCAGGTGTGTGGTTTTAAAGCTTCATTCTATCCCCTGCTGCTTTCCCAGGCCATTACAGGGAGCTAGATGTGAAGTTCAGCAGCTGGGACACAAACAGGTACCCATATCGGATACAGGCACTTGCAGTCGAAGGATTAGCTAGTTGAGTCACTGTGCTGGCTTCAAAATACTTTCATTTTAATCAAAACATTTGAAGGGAGTGTATACTATTTGCATAATGTATATTTCCCAAGAATACTTTTGAAGACTCTTCAATGTGATTTCAATGTTGATTCTGCACTAAAATAAACTTTTAATATTATTCTCCATCAAAGTATTTGAAGTACTCACATGGTAAAGCAAACTTTTGGGTACAGATTAAAGCTAAAAATGTACTTGGTAGAGGTTGTGACATCAAGTACTTGGTGAAAATTCCAATATTGTAACTTTAATTGTCTGTATTTTCTTCCCATTAATATAAAACAGGCACTGTAGGCCAAGAGACTGTATCCTTATTTTTCCTACAGCTTTCTGCTTCTCTTAGCCAGGTAACTTTCATAGCTAGTCATTCCAGAAAATACTGAAGAGACAGTTTCCTTTTCTAAAATGGATGAGAAAAAAAAAGTTCTTCAAGAATACATATAGGTTATTTGAAAAGCTATTGGAAACAGCAAAGTAAAATGTATGGCCAAAAGTGTGAGCAAAATCAAGAAAAGGTTTTGCTTTTTTGTGGTTGACAAAATATTTCAGAATCACATTTGTTTATATATGATTCGCACGACTTCTTGCTTCTATGGAAAAAGAGCTTGTGAGCTGTTGTCCACCTACTGACCGCTGCCGTGTTATATTTTAATGGCGTGTTTATAAAAGAATTAGAAACACATGCAAGGATTTTCCTCTCCAAATACATCTGGGCTTGTGTGTTAGAGGAAACAACCTTGGAAAAACAGATTTGTTTCCAACGAATTCAAATGAATTACATTTAGTTGGAGGTGATCACTGACCCTCCTCTAAACCTGGCAGCCCTTCCCCTTACATATCCAATAGAAAGATTTGTGAAGAAAGCAAATGGAGAATAATATCATCAAAAATCCTCCAGTTTTTTGGATTTTAAGGTATTCATTCTCAATCTCATTTTGGGGAGCTTCTAATTCATTTCCTTCTTCAACCCACCTCACTCCAAAATTTGTTTTCAGTTATTTATTTCACATTTTATTTTTATACAACTAAGTATACTCACTATGAAGAAAACAAACTAAATGACCAGCATTGGCTCTAGTACTTTGGATTAAAAGGGACATGCTTTTCTATAAAACATTTTTTTTTTGTCTGAAAATTTCTAAGTAATTGAATCACACACTATATTTTGCCTATGTATACCCAAGCTCGCCTGGATTTTTAGCGAAGTTCCTAGTCATCAGATTGCATGTATTTTCCAGCAATAAAAGGCAAGGGCAGCCCCTCTTGTCCTATTTAACAATGCGTTCTGTATCGACTGCTTTAAACACAAGTCACTTTTATGTCAAAAAAAAATTTTTTTTTTTTGCTAAAGCTAAATCATCAAAGCAAACAGTATTTTACTGGTAGATTGCTTAGCAGCTTGCTGTTTGCAGATGGTACTTGAAATCCTTCCTGTATGATGAAATGAAGAATAATTAATATAGTTGATATAATGCAGAATCAGACAAAAAAGCAATTAGTTTAACAAACTTTCCTTTATTGCAAATCTATAGACACAGTAATTTTTATTGGCCTAAGTCTGTTTGTTTTGGCATATTTAACAGCTCTGTTTTTGAAGAGAGCTAACCATTCAACACAGGGATTGGGTTAAAGAACCTACAGACTCAGGCTACCAAAGTCAGCTTGGGATGCCATTCTAGAGAAACCACAAAGGCCTGTGGATGCGATTACCAACTGGAGCAAAATTTTCTGCACTGCACATTAAAGATTGGAAGATCCAGGGGAACTAGTAAAAATGTAAATGTTATTAAGTGTGTATTAAAAATTATCTGAAATAGTTATAGAGTCTCTTAGAACTCATTGTTTAAATACCCTTGCCATTTTCTGGTGTCTCTATTCTGTCTGTAACAGGGTGACAGCTGTTTGGTGATGTCACATTGACATGGGCCCATTGAGTCGGTAAGGAAATACGGCTTCAATACCCTAAAACCAGATGTATATGCTGTAAACATTTCATCCTAAAGCTGGAGGGTAAAAGTATGAAAGAGAATTTTAATGGGCATTTTTTTTACGTTCCTGTTGACATTGATGTGACCAATGCACACAGTGCAAGATACTAAGGATCATTAGCCACAAGGGGAAAAAAAAATTGCAATGAGGTTTTCACTTCACACTAGTTAGAATGACTAAAATACAAATGTCGTATGCTTTTTCCAATATGTGGCAGCTGGTATAGAATATTTTAAAACGCATGGGAATAAAACAAACTTCTCATGAAATAATCATTATTTTTATACCTCTTTTTAATTGTGGTCTTAGTATCTTGTTGAATACTAGGGTGAGTAGTATCAACTATGGAAGCTAAAAATTAAACATTAATTATGGCATTAATGAAAATAATTGTAACATTAATAACATTACAAATTAGACAATCAAAGCCTGTGAAATAAGCCTGTGAATACAGGGAGATTTAAATGACATATTTTCAAAAATTTAACAGAAAGAATGAAGGAAGAAAGGTAGGAAGGAAGGAAATTGAGGGAGGTATGTGAAAGCAAGGGAAGTGTGGTCATTATATTAGCACTGTATTTATGAAAAGCACCCGTTCTCTTTAAATTAATAATATTTTTAAAGTAGTTGAAACTTAAAGACAGTGATAAACTAGCCCTACTTAGACACAAATAGCTCTACAGATTTTAAGCAAAATGTATAGATGTAAATGAATAATTGACCATATATTGTAAACATATAATTTGCTAATAGAACTTTAAAGCGTTCTCACCAGAACAATGAAGCTAACAATATGAGTTGATACCTATGTTAATTGTTGTTATTGTGAAAGTCAATAACATACGCACATATTAAAACTGAATTTCTTATCATTTCTAATTATTCCCTAGTTTAAATATGATTGTCCCTGCTCTTCTCAGAGCCCAGAACCATGATGAGAAGTTATGTCTGAAATTATTACCAAATATTATTGATGTCCCCTAACTGAAACAAATTGAAGAATAAAATTTTGTAAGATACTCGGGCATCACTTATACAAGTCATGTGAGCTTGCCCAGTAAGTAAATCCATTACTTAGCAGTGGAGATGCATTCTGAGAAACGCAGTGTTAGATTAGGCAATCTCACCTGTGTGTAACACCACAGAGCACAGCACCTCCCGCTGCTCTCATGTTCTTTAAGATCACAGCTAGAATAAAACCGAACATGCCTGACTGATGAGAATGGACCATCGCTGATTCTCTGCCTTCATGGCCCTTAATCAATTTTAATTTCTTTTCCAGGTCAGCCACTAGACCTCATCTCTAATTAGCAACATTAGCAGTGGACTTTGTACATACAAGGACTGGGAAGAAAAAAAAAAAAAGGAAACAAGCAATTTGGGATCAAATCAAGAACAAGGCAAAATGATACAAGAGATTTAATCATCACAACATATATTGTGATTAAAACCTCCATCCTTGTACCTAAGGGCAATAAAAATAAAGAGAAAGTACTTTCTTTCTCCTTGTGGGCTTCCGGGTCAGGTGGTGAACCTGGTGGTGAAATTAGCAATGGGGCTTCTCAGTGCGGTTTCCTGGGAAACGTGCCTGATGGCTTGGATTGGACATGACAACGTAGCACAATGAACTCCCTGCCAAAAATTGCCTAGGGCCAGTACAGTGATAAACCAAGTTAAGCCACGGCATGGAGCACTGGCAGCATATAAAGGCACGGTTTGAATCCTGGTCGCTCCGTTTCTGATACAGCTCCTTATTAATATGCTTAGGAAAGCAGCAGCAGATGTCCTAGGTTTTCTTGGATGCCTCCCACTATCACAGAAGACCTGGATGAAGTTCCCGATTTCTGGTTTACACTTGGTCCAGACCCAAACCCAGAATTTGCAGCCATTATAGCAGTGAACCAGCAGGTGGGGAAACTCTATACTACTGGTGCCTATATTTTTTTCTAAACCTAAAAAAGAGCAAGGTCATCAAACACTTCTTGGCAGCAGAGGCATTTGACATGGTGGATAAGATGCCAACAAAGACACCTGCGTTTCACATCAGCGTGCTTGAACTCAAATTTCAGGTGTGCTCTGGATTCTGGTTTGCTAGGAACACACTGTTGGAGGAAGCTAGTGTTAGCTCCAGCATTTGGTCTCTGTCACCCACATGAGAAACCCAGCCACATCTGCCGTGGCTGTCTGCAGAGTGAACCAAAGAATGAGAGACCAGACTTTTGCTTTTTCTGGCATTCAAATAAACAATGCTTAGTGAAACAAGTCAGTCCCCAAATGACAAATCTCATATGTTTTCTGATTTGTGCTAACTAAAATGTAGAGTATAAAAATGTAATCTACATGAGCAAAATTGTCATTTTCAATGTGAATATTGTTTATAACCCTAGACTATATTCCTAAGGAAAAATAGTTTTTCTGTGTGCCACTTTTTAAAATTCTTTATTTAATGGAGTATAAAGCTTGTAAATATAAAGAAACTTGAAAATATGTCACCATAGTAATTAAAACAGAAACAAAAAGAGAAGATAGAAGAATAAAAACAAAGGGGGGTATTAGGGACTGAGACTACCATTATGTTCTTCAAATTGTATATATGAATGCATGAAAATCACATTTACATAAACAAAAAAATCATGTAAAAAAAGACCATTTTGAAAAGTACCAGAAAATCATCTTTTAATTACATTTTGTAGAAACTTCTTAAAATATTCTAAACGAGTACTTTCTGGTCACAGCAGTTCTCACCTTGCATGAGCTGGGGTTCAATATGGGTGGAGGTTTGTACCCCAGCTGTTCCATTTCCCTTCCAGCTCCCTGCTTGTGGTCTAGGAAAACAGTCCAGGAAGGCCCAAGCTGTGGGAGCCTGCACCTTCATGAGATGCCTGGAAGAAACTCCTGGCTTTGGATTGGCTCAGAACTGGCCATTTGCAGCCATTGGGGAGTGAATCAGTAGATAGAAAATCTTTCTCTCTGTCTTTTCTTCTCTCTGTAAATCTGATTTGCTAATAAAAATAAATCAATGTTTAAAAAGAGCACACCAAAAAAAGAAAATTTAAATTATGATGAACATAAACTGAGAACATAATCATTTATTTGCATTATCAAGTCTCATGTACTATAGATGATTATATGTGCTGCCTCTAACAGCAGATTTAATTACATCAACATCACAATAAACATTTGACTTGAGTAAAGCATTGAGCTATATACATTATTGTACCTATAAATTCACTGCCTGATAGAAATGTTTCAGTCACAGTATACTTTTAGGCCACTAGGAGCACAGCACTGAAAACACATGTCATAGAACAGAAGGCTGTAATAATCGTCTATAAAATAATTTATAATTATCCTACAGCTCACAAATGTACAAGGGGACTGCCATTTACTTTTCAGATTACTCTTTTCTTCATAAAGTCACATTAGCACACAGAAAAGTAGATAGAACAAGCAAATGAACAGCAAAAGTAAAACATGTCCCAATTATAGATGACACACTTCAAAGAATTTAAGGAGAAAGGAATAAAACACAACTATTTTCATGCCCCTAAAAAGCACTGTGATAGGCCTGACACTGTGGCACGCTGGGCTAGACCACTCATTGTTGAGATCAAATAATAACCGGATACATACATGCTTATCATGAAATCAAAAATGTTTCCTCGTGAATCACTGTTTAACTCGATTGTAAAAGCTTTCAAAAGCAGCAAATATAAATGTTTACCACGCTGTCACTGAAATTCACTCAGGTTTTGGTGGCAGCTCACTAAATCTATATCGCAATACACATTGGAAATAAAAGACAAAAGTTTGCTCTCACTTTTAATAAACTCAAACGTTCCAATATAGCCAAGTAAAAAAAAAATAGTGTTTTGAATGTGTAAGCGGCAAAGGAACACCTCGAAGTGATGGTGATTAGGAAACGGACCTAGTGGGATTCTGACGGCTCTTTCTGCGTCTCTTCATTCATTCTGCAGCTTCCAGGGAGAAGGAGGGAAATCAGTGACATCGCAACCAGAGGTCACTTCCAACCCAGGAAACCTCCTCATTAAGTTTCAATTATTTTGCCAGTTTGTACAACTGCACAGTTTGTCCACGTTTCTTAGATTCCCCACACATGTAGGCGGCTAATGTCTGTTCACATATGTTTCACAGCAGGATCTAAACCATGAGAACGCTTTCAGTACAAGTTCTTTTTCAATAGAGCATGTAACTGTGACCCCTGATGGGTGGTGGTTCTTCAGACTTGATAACAATGACTGACCCAACCATTGCGCCATGCAGACTCCCCTGTAGGTTTTGTTGCCATTGGATGACAAACAGACCACACAGATGTTCTGCAGTAAGTGCTCTGCTTGCTTAAATAACCCAGATAGAGATGAGAAACCAATGGTAGATAAGAGAGGTGATTGATTGATTGATTGATTGATTAAAAATTGATAGATTATGATTGATGGGATGGGTAAGAGGTGATAGAATTGTTTTCTAGCAGTTTAAGACAGTAATGCATTCTGTGAGAATTCCCTAAATCGGATCTACTTCCACTTTTGATATATTTACTGCTAGGAATTACTTGCATTTACTAACTTTGATTTGACTACAATTTAATAAAAATAATAGCTTCCCAAATATCCTACAATACCTGTTGTTTGAGCATGTATGGATCCATATGCATCTTTGCTGGCTTATTTGATTGAAGCCTGCTGAAAGTGAACAGAACAGGTAACATGACAGCTTATCTCACAAATAGGGAAATTTGGGTTACCTACAGGATGGTTCAGTAAGAACCTGATTTACAGTTGTATTGTATCCACTACAATTTGGACACAGTGGACTGCTCCCTGAAGTTGGGTTTTTCTTTGAAGGGTTACAGATTCAAATGAGGGAAGTTGTTCAAGGTTGACAACGTGGGGGCGCTACACCCAGCAGAATCCCAGCAGATGTGGACAATTGAAAGCTGCTCATGGATAAACAGGGGCAGTGGGCAAGATGTTTTCGATTCCATGAGTTTCTTCTGTGAGAATTGTTCCATAGTTCTAGAAATCTGTCTCCTAGAAGCCATCGCTCTGGCTAGTATCTGCTTGATGGTTCTAGGGGCCACAGAGTGTGAGAGCAAGAAAATGAAGACCACTGGATTATGGACTTCACTTAAAGCCCACAAACTGGCTCAAGATAGCACTGCAAAAACAAAGCAATGCAAGAACTGTATTATAACTTGGATCCGGCAAAGATGGAATATCAAAACCACATTTTATTTCTTCCACAGAATGGAATTCAGATATCCTTATTCCAAATTCCTATGAAATTAAATCAAATTCAAAGCCAGGTTTTATCTCAACACATACAAAAATATTTGTTTCTAAGTTTTAAATTTCAACATTTAATTACTTTAGAATGAGTCTAATGATCACAAGAATTTTTTATTTTATTATATCCTATACCCCAAAAAATCTACAGATAGGAGATTTTCCTGGAATTATCTCCCCTCTGTCAATTTTTTTTAAAGATTTATTTTTATTATTTTTTATTGGAAAGGCTGATATACAGAGAGCAGAGACAGAGAGGAAGATCTTCCGTCCGATGATTCACTCCCCAAGTGAGCACAACGGCCGATACTATGCCGATTCAAAGCCAGGAGCCTCTTCCGGGTCTCCCACGCAGGTACAGGGTCCCAAAGCTTTGGGCCGTCCTCGACTGCTTTCCCGGGCCACAAGCAGGGAGCTGGAAGGGAAGCGGGGCTGCCGGGATAGAACCGGTGCCCATATGGGATCCCGGGCGTGCAAGGCGAGGACCTTAACCACTTGCACCACCGCGCCGGGCCCCCTGCTGTCAATTTTTAAATCATTCTTTTGAGAATCTGACTTGCTATGTACCTTTAATTTGCTTATTAAGCTTTTTGTTGATTTTAATTTATTTTATATGAAAGCAAAAGTAACAGATAGAAACACTCCTTAAACGTCCACAACAGATGAGGATGTGCCAAGCTGATACTAAAAATTAATGTGCGTTTTACACATGGGAGTCCTGGATCCACGTGCCTGAGAGAGCGCCTGTCTTTTCTCAATATGTGCATTACCAATAACAAGCTAAAACTGAGAGTGAAGCCGGGACATGAACCCAACAATTCAAATAAAGGAAGCAGGCTTTTCCCAATTGGTTAGCCAAAGGCCAGCTTGGAATCTTCCTTTTAGAAAAGGCGCAATAAGTTCATTTATGATAGTTTTTAATATAATGGATTAAAATTTATGGCTACCTTTTCATGAAGCCACATAAAGCACCCCTATTTTCATAAATACAAATATTTCACAGATATTTTGATAACTTACTAAATTACTTTCTGTTAATTACTGATAAATATTTTTGCTAAATTTAGAAACAGCTCTCCAAGTCAAAATAATTCATGTGAATTCCCTGCAATGTCAGATCATAGATTGCAGGATTTTTAATTTATCATCAGCTTTGGTACAAAAATGTTATGTTATTTGTTGTATATGAATGATGAGTGTGTATTTTTGACAGCCTATCATAAGATTTTTCTTTGTTTTTCTTAACAAAATGTTGCTTTATCCTAAACTATACTCCACCAAAACTAAAGATTATTTTCTCTGGTGTTAATATCTTTACATCTCACGTAGATTAGACAAGAGTGTCCTTTACCTTGAACATTTTTTGTGCCACAAATTTTACTTTTTCTGCATTTTCCTTTGAGAGACAAAAAGGAGCTGGAAGAAGTTAGAGTTATAATAAAGCAGTGACCTTATCCTCTGCCTAACAAACTTGTGAAAAGGGAATTATTAAATTGTTGGATTTCTTAATCAAAGTGTAAATGAAACCATCCTCCCATTAAACGTTTAAAGACAACGTGAAATGTTCTAGGTAATAAGTTAGACCCTGGAGACTCAAGAACAAATGTAGATTAGCAAGGACAAATGGAAAACCTTGGCTATTTTCTCAGGAAATTGTTACAAAGTAGAAACAAAAGTAAAAGAAAAAAAAAAAGCAGTGAGAGTCTGTAAGGCGACTTAAAGCCCTTTTCATCCCAATCTTGGGTAAGTATAAGGAAAGAAAGACTCTGAGAAAAGAGGAACCAACTTTATTATTATTATTATTATTATTATTATTATTATTATTATTACTGTTATCATTCAGAAAAGACTTTTGTGTGGGCAACTTGCCATCCATTTCAGACATGATAGAATATTGGTCTGCAAAACCTTAGAGCCAGCCTGGAGCAACAGTTACACATTCCAAACATTTACTCTGGGAAGAAACGTTGGGTCTGTCCGGAGCGATGGTCTGGGATTTGGGTGAGGGACTTGGTGTTGTGACTGGGGGGCATCACGGCACCTCCCAGTCCCTCCGCATGCTGCAACCCCGCTCTCCTTAACCCTCTACACACTGTGGTTTTCCCACTAGCTCCAGCACATTTAATTTCTCTGTTGCTGAAATCTCATTGCATACTTTAACATTTGAATATTGCAACCTCTTTCATGAAACTATTCTCATTGTTTAGGTATGTCTGACGCCCACTGTGTATATATGCTGCCATATTCTTTAAGGAAAAAAAAATAAGATTTATTTTATTTTATTGGAAAATCAAATGCACAGAGAGGAGGACAGAGAGGAAGGTCTTCAGTCTATTGATTCAATCCATACGCGGCCGCAAAGGCCAGAGCTGAGCCGATCTGAAGCCAGGAGCCCAAGTGCAGGGTCCCAGGCCTTGGATTATGTTTGGCTGCTTTCCCAGGCCATGAAGAGGAGGCTGGATGGGGAGTGGGCTGCCGGGATTAGAACCACAGCACAGTTGAGATCCCAACATGTGCAACGGGAGGACTTTGGGACTCAATGGTTTGACATTTATCACTGAATATTTCTTGCTTTCCAAAGATGACTTGAAGATTGCAATAGAAGATAATTGAAAGCCTTTGTTGGAATTTTCAATAAAAGGGAAGGCTCTGCCACTCTGGAACTGCTTACAGAGAGCAGTCAAGGGAGTTCAGAGGTTGTGAGCTCCCTGGTCGCCAGACTTGACCTCACCCAAGGGAATGTCCGAAAACATTCTCTGAGAATGAAAACAGCACAAAACAATAACTTCAGTTGACTTTCTTTGAAACTGTCATGTATCTCGTTTCAAAGTTAATTTTACCAGCTCAACAATCTGCAAGATAAGAATATTTATTTTATTAAGTCTGAATTTTTTTTCCCGAGAAATACAATAATACAGAGAGCTAAACCGGTATTTTAAAAAATAAAAGGAAGAGGCATTTAGGGAGCAGGCGTCATGGTAAAGCAGGATAAGTCCCTGCCTGCTGCGCCAGCATCTGTGTGGGCTCTGCTTCTAATTCAGGTAATTATGTTTCCCAAATTTTAGCAAATTTGTACATTGTCATTTCATAAATAGATGCATATGTGGCTGAGTGCTTATTTTTGAAATAAGCAACTAGCAATTTGTAGAGTACAGAACATCCTCCATTTTCTCTTTTACACAACCCACAGTGGCTAATTTGTCCCTAGAAAAGAAAATCTCAGGATTAACCTGGAGAGTAGAGAGAAGAAATATCAAGATTGGTTCCATTATCTGTTTCTACCATGCTCTTCTGCCCTCTAAATTTTGAGAAGATGTTTTTTTAGTTTCTCTCTTCCAATGTCCCCAGTTAATGAGAAAATAATTCAGGGACATCTGTCACATTTACACACATATTATTTGGGTTGTTGTTTTTTCATTCATCCTAATATAATAAGTTTTTTAGCAAACCTTTCAGGTTCTGTGACACAAGCTAAGTATTACAAGTGCATGATTTGTCCCTAACAACAGGTTCCACAGTCAGCTTCGCTTGTTGAATAATGGCCATGGGAACTGTAGGTGAGTTTTATTTTATTACATTATTTGTTCTTTACATTTTTCTGAATTGGTAGGAAAAGTTATGAAATTCCCAAAAGCCTATGTCAGGAATAGTGTATACAATCTGATTCCAATGGAAAAGTCTCTAGCATTGTTCAAAATTAGCAGCAGGAAAAATACCCGAACTTTATTGTGAGACTTGAAAGTTGTTTAAAAGTTTAGTGATCATTAAAATTCAAATCCCTGGAGCTATAAAATAAAATTACTGCTTTTTTACTATGTGAATTGGTGCATATATTATTTAAACTACTGCTAATTTGTGTGCTGCATTGAAATAATTGCTCTGAAGTCCACAATATCATTTATTGAGAAATTAAGATACTGTTACATGATTAGGTTTAAATTTAATCTTAGAAATTAACCTGAAAATGTCTACTTAATTAGAAACATGTCTAACTTGTGACTAGTAAATGGTAATAATATTTCTAGATGTTTCCTGGTAAATAGAATTCTAAAAACTACAACATTGAACTTTAGAGTGCACATTTTTAATCACTTGTAATCAACATGGATGTTATAAACACAAAACATTAAACATAATGAAAATATAAGGGGAAATAGTGATCTAGTGACTAACTTTTTTAAGAATTATTTATTTGAAAGTCAGACTTAAAGTATAAGAAAGAAAGAGACAGAGTGAGACAAAGAGGGGAACCTCCACCTGTTGGTTCAGTCCCCAAAAGGCCACAGTGGCCAGGGCTTGACTTAACTGAAACCAGGAGCCAGCAGCTCCCTCCTCTTCTCCGATGTGAATTGAATTTGGTTGGGCTTCAATTTATTTGCAACTGAGAAGACAAACCCTGTGCACACACCTAGCATTTTATATTTGAACCGATAACTAAAAAGTCTAAAGTTGTTCAAGCGTCTTGTAAAAGTTGAGAGGTCAGCGACGGGTTTGAACCTGAATAACACAGCTCTCTTTCAATCTTTTAGTTCAAAACAAACATAGAAGACACAGAAAGCTCACTGATGGAAAAGCTGCTTTATTTCTCTGGTGTAGATAATTCACACGACCTGTTTGGTTCACCTCTCTCTTTTTATAGAAATAGCGCACTCCCTTCCCCTTCACATCCTTCTGTCTCTTCTGTTCTTGTCCTACCGCAGTGCCTATGGTTCTGGGGAGATTTTTCCCAGCTACAGTTCTGAACAGCATGTCTAATTCTATCATTCTACGTTTATATTTGCAGGGAAAACAAAAGATATATTTCAAACGAGCGTGCTGTGTTCATAATTCATGTATTCCAGGAATATTTGTTGGCTACTACATGCTAGTAAGAAATCTAGGAACAGTGTGTTAAAGAAAAAGGGAAACACATATATACATAAATATACAGTCTGAACATTAAGATGAATCTGTCATTGAATTGATTTGTGGGAGACGATTATTGTTTTGGTCTCATTTTTTCAGACACATGTGTTTACAGGTTTTAGGCTTTGGAACTATGAATAACATTGTAAATACTAACATTTGCCACCTCAAATACTATTACTGAATTACTGAAAAATTATCATGCATTATAGAACGACATTAAAATTATAACAATGGCTGGAAATATTTCTGAGGAATGGCATTGAAATGTAAGTTTATTTTTAAGCAAAATATTTTGAAACCTTTGTTCATGTGTAATCTTCAAAAATTTCAGGGAAAATGACAGTTACAAAAAAAAAAAAAAACCTGTGCATGTAATTCAATATATTTGCCTCCAAATAAACTTATTTTTAATTTCACTTTTCTTTAATGGCTTCGTGCTTATCTGCTTCAGTATACAATTGAGTCTCACCTCCTGTTGACCACAGTCCATGAGGATCTCTTACCATCACTTTCTGATGACATTTGGACCATCATTCTAGGTGCTGGGGAGTTGGGAAGAACTTTTGATAAAATATAAAAATACAAACAACCTGAAAATTCTATAACAAGGTATTGTATGATTATGAGGCAAAACATTTGGTATGTTTGGAAAATAAACCTCTCTCAATATCAATATTAAAATGTTATACTCTTGGCAATTAATTTGAACAATAATTAAGAATAACATGCTAAAATATTTCCATGGAATGTTGTATTACATAATATTGGATTGAAAATTCTTTGTGGTTGTCTGTAAAATTGCAGGGGTGGTAGTCCTGGCAGTGTGGGGTAAACTGCACCTGGCAATGCCAATCTCACATATGCAAGTGCTGGTTTAAAGTTGCAGCCCCTCTGGTCTTGAAGCAGCCTCTTGATCAAGGACGTTGCAAGGCAGTGATTGAAAACCTGGGCAGTTGGTCCCTGCCCCTCACAAGGAATACCAGTGTGTGAGTATTGCCTGCCTCCGCCTGGTCAAACCCAACCTGCTTTGGATACTAGAAGAGTGAATTTATATGTAAAAGATCCCTATGTGTGTTTTTCCTTTTCTGTCCATCCTTCCGATCAAGAAAGAAGGAAATCTTTCAAAGAAAAAAACATTTGCTTGGATCATATGCTCTAAGGGGACCAATATGGATTTGCTTTGTTTTGACTCACTTACGAAAACTATTTGTTCCTGTTTTAAAATTGATTATTTCATATAAGAGAAACTTGGAGTTATGAATTCTGTGCCGCAGTTGCTGCTCTGAAAGGCAGGACAGCAGTGAACTGAGTCTGTCCATTTTTTATTGATAAAATATGCCCTCTACGGTTCAGCAAAGCCCAATCCATTCGTACATTTTCACACTTCAACTCAACTTACTTACGTTATATTTTTAGTTGAAGCAGACTTTAAAATTTGCTAGGGGGTTCTCAAACTTACTGTCAGTACTCAGTAGAGAAGTAATGTAAAACTTTCTTTTTTTCATGTTTAGTAATTCACCTGTTTAAATTGGCCAATTTACCCAGGGGCATTGTTTTAGAATTTACTTGCACCTTAAGGTTTCTAGGGACAGGTTAAAAATTTAATACATGCAAAAAAATGTAGATATTGATTAGAAATTTATAACTTATTTACTAGGAATCTGCATCTCAGAGGGGTTAATAGATTGCTTACTATCAATTAACAACATATTTACATAGCTAGACTAGAACAAACGGTTTCTGATATTCAGCTCCGCTAAGGAAAAAGCTCTGTCAGGTGCACACACAGAAACTTTTGTACTAAATCCACATAGTCATTTGTGAACATTATATTCCACAGGATAAAATAATACACATGAACTATTAAAATTCTTATTTAATGAAATATTTTTATATGACAACATTTTAACTTTTAAAATCTTGCTGTAGCCCATCATTTTATATTGTGATTAAAATTGTTCATCCAAATTCTAGGATACCTAGCTTTCAAAAGCTCATTAAAATCCTTGCAATGAACAAATGCCAATTATAACATGCTTACGTACTAATACACTATTCATAAAGCTAAAATTATGTGGGTCGATTTCAATTATTTAGAATATGTGGTTCTCCTTTGTTCTAACTAGCTTTAAGAAAAGACTTCCTGTAACTGAATATTCTCACTGAGTGAATAATAAAATTTTATGATAATGATTATTAGAGTTTATAAAGCTGTTTTCTCAAAATGCCTAGAAGTTTTAGTCAACTTTAGATAGAGGTAGAATCTTCAGCTACCTTCAAAATAAGTTACATCCTATTTCAACTGAACTCCAATTCCAGAATGCATTTTAGCATATATCAGTGGCAGATTGCACATAATACAGTCAACAATACGCTTTTTCGTTTCTGCTGATTTTTTAACTCACCGTGAAAAATTGTGTACTGTTTCTCTTAATCAGAATTCTTACCTGTAACTAGCAATCTAGCAATTAACGTTAAAAAAAACCAACACATTTTTGCAATAATATATTAGTTAAATATCGTTTGAAAGGCAATTTATTTTATACTTTTATTGTTTTGATGAATTTTGTTTGCCAATAATAGGTTATGATTCTGATAAAAATAAAAGCAGAGCTCATCACTAAACAATTGTTGTTTTAATGAGATTCATGATCCTACCTAAAATTGTCATCAAATACACAATTGTTTGTGGGATTTTAAAAAATACTTACTCGGGAGTCTATTTCCATTCCACACTATTTTTTTTTTTAATTCCAAAGTGATCTATGTTATTTATCTTTTGTCCTCTGATTTACTGTCCCAGTGCCAGCAACATGCAGGAGTTGCTCATTCAGACACCAGAGCCAGAAGCCGCCTCTGAGTCTCCAAACCAGATGGCAAAGGACCAATTGGTTGAGGAAGCACCTGTTGCATGTTCGTGTGCTGTGGCTGGCAGCTGGCTCAGTGGCAGAGTCAGGACTCACGTTAGGCACCTTGATGGGATGTGGGTGTTCCAAGGGTGTCCCTGCCCTGCGACAGGATGCAAGGACTTCCTGCATTCACGTGGACACACAGAATCAACACATCTAAAGTAATACTCTGTAATTAACATCATCTGCAAACTGCAATGTGGGAGAACATTTCTCTTGATGACACATTTGCATCAGCTTCTAATGGATTCTTTGTTCCACTTGAGAAAAGTCACCTGAAATTTTATTCCCTATTTTACATAGGTACATTTTCATCCTGTCCTATGTAAAATGAGAATATTTTTGTATGTTCTGTTAGCATATGATGCTTCCTTTTAATATCTTAATTCAGTATATCAAATGTGCTGCAAAATACAACATTCAGATATATTAAAATATTCAATATATTAATTATCAATTATACACGGCATCATTTTTCATGTGAAAAATAATTGCATTGCAGTTCACATTATTACCATTGTAACGGCTTTCTTCTTGAGGGAGACAGGAAATTCAGACTTTCCTCTTTAACATATTAACACCTCAAGCTTGTGTATCCCACACATTTCTCCATGTTTTTAATAAAACTGTACTAATATATATGCATAGTTTCTGAATATACAATGACAGTGTGACTACCACTTATTTGAAACAACAACCCAGTGTGGAACGCAACTCTTTGTACTACATGCGTGGTTTATCTCAAATAGTCGCTGTCCAGAAGACGCTCATTTTATTCTGAAATAATCACAGGTTTTTTTCCTTAAAATTATTTATTTTTATTGGAAAGGCAGATATGCAGAGAGGAAGAGTGAAAGAGAGGAAGATATTCCGTCCAATGATTCACTCCCCAAGCGGCAGCGATCTCTGCAGCTATGCCGAACCAAAGTCAGGAACTGAGAACCTCTTCTGGGTCTCCCACGCAGGTGCAGGGACCCAAGCCTTTGGGCTGTCCTTGGCTCCTTTCCCAGGACACAAGCAGGGAGCTGGATTGTAACTGGGGCTTTCAGAATTAGAACTGGTGCCTATATGGGATCCCATTCCTTTAAAAGCGAGGACTTTAGCCACTAGGCTACCGCGCAGGGCCCCACAATGTTTTTTCATTACTCGGATTTATATTCTACTTTCTTGATCTTTGTGTAAGCTTGGCAATATTAAAAATTTTGAATGATCGTTCTTTCCATTGAATTGCAAACACAGAGTGGCATGTTTCTAGGTTACATTATGAAATTTAACTACTTAGAATATTTACATGTTGCTTGTTTTTCTATAATTGTTTTTCATCAGATGTGGCTCATGTGGATTAGTTTTGAAATGAGCTGTTCTAAGTTCTTTGCTGTGTAAACCAGGTAAGGTAAACAACTTTTTTATGGACATTTTAAGTGGTGTCACATTTCACTGGTTGAATCAATGTTCCCTTGTGATCAAGGCTCAAGTATCTATTTGTCTTGTAAGGAAAGCTAGCAAGTAGAGCAGAAGCACAATGCTAGGGAATGTGTGTCAGCGTCTCTAACCTGTTCGTAAAAATTATCCCTGTGACCTTGAATGAGCCACTTCGTCTTTTTTATATCAAGTTCATAATTTTTATACGAAGAACATCGATTACCACTTTTGGCGCCTTTAGTTTAGTAGAGCTCTATGACATGATTTTATGAAATAATTCTATTCTCAAGGTTTATTTTTATTTTTATCAGAATGTCAGATATATAGAGAGAAGGAGAGACAGAGAGAAATATCTTCTTGACTGTTGATTCTTTCGTCTGTGGGCACAATGGCCAGAGCTGATCCAACCTGAAGCCAGGGGCTTTTCTGGGTCTCCCATGTGGGTACAGGGTCCCTAGGCTTAGGGCATTCTTTGACTGCTTTCCCAGGCCACAAGTAGGAAGTTGAATGGGGAGCAGGGCTGCTGGGTTTAGAACAGGTGCCATTAGGGTATCCTGGCAGGTGCAAGGCAAGTGCTTGTAGCCACTAGGCTACCACACTGGGCCCAATAATTCTATTCTGTAAATCACATTCTTTGCAATATGTTTAACATGCTGGAAGAAACCTTTACTTGTAATGACTATGCAAAATATATTATATGACTTAAGTAGTTAATTTAGTAGGACTATTCCCTTTTTTGCTTTAATTTCCAGTAAAGCAATCATTCCTTCAAGCAGACATTAATAAAGATTGCTACTTTAAATTTTCCTAAGTTCTGATTATTTATTTGAAAGGCAGAGTGACAGAGAAAGAGGAAGAACTTCTGTGTGTTGCTTCATTCCCCAAATGTCTATACCAGACAGGAATTTTGCCAGATAGAAGCGTGGGTTCAGAAACCAGGAAACAACTGGGTCTCCCTCATTGGAGAAGGGCCCCGAGTTGTGGGGCCATAAATGCTGGCAATATTCGGTGCTTGTTAGAGAGCGGGCTAGGAAACTCAGATGGGGTGAGCATGCCACAGTGGCGGTATGACACGTTGCAGAGTCTGTGCCTCGGAATTCCCTATGCTGTTAGAACACCCGAAACCGTTTATTCCTATACTTACACGTGTCATACTGTAAGCCAATTTAATCTTTTCAAGTTTACTTTGCATAATTTTTGATAATAATAGTCACTTATCCAATTTAGGTATTGAATATAGTTTTGAGGGAAAATGATATTTTGGTATGCATTTTGTGTAATATAAAAGATAGGGAGAAAAAGGGGGTGAGGGAGAGAGAGCGAGCAGCTGTTAGTCTGGGGCTTATTCGACCACTCTTTAATGGTTGGGGGGCCCTAAGCAAGCTGATCACAATATCAACTTTCTTAGTGTCAGCAAACTCAAAACATTTAAATACCAAACGTTAATTTGGGAAAAACTTCAAACTATTTATGAAATTAATTTAAAGATAATTTATATGAGAAAGGTTAAGAAAGCATCTCATCGGCTACGTTACTCATAACACACATTTATGCAAGAATAAACACAAGTATAATAACTTACAAACAAAACGATTTTAATAAAGAAATAGGGTTATATTGTTCATGGAAATATAAATTGCTTCAGTTATGAAAAGAGTATGAGATTTCCTCCAATAAACCTACCATGCGGTCCTACAATTCAATTTCCGGCACATATTCAAAATAGCTAATATCAGTATTTTAAATAGATATGATCATTCCCACGTTCATGCAGATTTATTCATAGTGAGTCAGATATGTCAACGATTTAAGTTATCAATAGACGGATGAGTAAAAGAAATGAGACAGAGTGGCTTGTGGAATGGAGCATCGTCAACTTTCCAGAGTAGGAACATGTTTATCTCTGCAGTCACATGGCAATGTAAGGCAAACAGAAATACTGCATGTGCACAATTATTTGTGCTGAAATATTTAAAAACGCTAGCTTACAAAACAGGGAGACTGTGGTTAACACATTCAGAGGACAGGTAAAATGAGATGTCCATGAACAGGTATAAGCTTTTGGGGATAAGAACGTAAGATCCTGAAATCTAATTCATAACAAGGTTTCTATACTTAATATTAATGTGGTTTGTAATTGAAACTTGCTAAGGCAGAGTGTAACTATTCTTATCACAGAAACAAAAAGGTGTGACAGTGAGGTGATAAAAACGCTAATTACTTTGACTCTGATAATCATTTCATCATGCATAGATAAATCACCACATTGTATACCATAAATACACACAATGATTACCTGTCAATCAGATGTGATTTATGGGAAAAATAATGTTCCAATGTGACATTGAAAAGTCATTGATAAAATCATATTTTTCATATAATTTTAAGTAATTGTGATTTTTTTTCCTGTATGTTGGACAATTATTTTTTCTATAGGGAAAAATAGGATATGTGGGGTGTCTATGCATATGAGCAATTATGCATTTTGTTGGCATATACAGATGCACAAATTTGGTTTTCAAGTGTGAAGTGTTATGTGAAAGATTTATAAACAGTACTTCAATGTAATTATTTCACTGAAGAAAAGTGATGTTTGTATTTGTGTAAACGTATCTATTTGGAATACTCTGTGAAAAATTAAATTCGAAGTGAAGTTTAAGTTGAGGGCTCAAACTTTTGAAGTCCATATGCAAAATACACATATCCCATGTGTTTTGAATACCCCTCTCGTACCAGGAATCACCTTGTTGTTTGATGTCATCCCCAAAGACATCTGATGGTCACGAAAGAATAATCTGAACATTAAGCTGTGCAATGCTTACTAATGATTTCAAAGATGCAGGTAACAGGACCAAAGCCAAAGAAGATAAAGATTGGAGGATATGGATTTTGCAATAGTTTCTCCAAAGCAGGCTTACCAGACAGATACCCAGTTACATTTGAATTTCAAAAATATCATTTCCTACTGTAAGTCATATTATTTATAAGGTATACAAAATTATACACTTAATTTTCATGATTTCTCTTGGATGAAAAGCATAATCGTCATCTGATTTTTAATTACTAAACCTCACAGTCCTTTCTTTTAACACCAATCACGCTCTCTTCTGACCGCAATAATTGGCAAGTTTTCTAAGGGATGTTTGTGTCTCTATCTCACAGACCTGGCGGCGTTGACGTTACATAACATCTCGATTTTATATCCACAGAGTTGTCCGACTTACAAGACATTCTCTAGGGACCCTGCCTCCCAAATCCAGTGATTATAATTGTATTGACTGTAGGTCATCCTTTCGCCAGGGACAACCTGCCAAGGGGTTCTGTAGATAAGGTCTCTCTCTCTCCTAGCAAATATCATCTGTCTGTTTGCTCAGAGGTCCAGTTGACAACAAGATTAGGCTAGGCACCCTGCCCTCTGTGCCTTCCCCTAAGGTTGTTCTTTAGTTACAGGAAGGCATGGATTGGTCACATCCAAATACCTTAACTTCTTCCTTCCCAAACTGCCTTGATGTCATTAATATTGAAGCAACATCATTATTTATACCAGAAACAAATTCAAAGGCTGATTAATGTTTACGTTTTTCATTTAAATCATTTCAAGTCATTTAAGCAATGTTCTTACATTTGGATAAAGTTATTTTCTTTTTGTTTGTCACAATCTTTGTCTTGGATAAAATTCCTCATGCATTCAATTTTGACTAGAGAAATAAATCAGATTTTCTATTTGAGAAGAAATATTTAGCAGCAGTCTGGACCAGAGAATAGAACTTTCATTTCTCTAAAATTGTGTCTTGTTTTAAAGATTTATTTATTTATTTACTTAATCTGAGAGGCAAATTTACAGAGAGAAGAGGAAACAGGGGGAGAGATCCTCCGTCTGCTGTTTCACCCCCCAAATTATCGCAATGATTGGAGCTGAGCTGATCCAAAGCTAAGAGCCAGGAACTTCATCTGAGTGTCCCAAGGAGGTCCAGGACCCAAGCATTTGGGCCATCTTCTGCTAATTTTCCAGTCACAATTAAGGAACTGGATGAATGAAGAAGCCAGGAGAAGAACTAGAGCCCGTATGGGATACCAGCACCTGCAGTTACAGGATTAACTTGTTAAACCAACCTGCTCCTAAATTTTCCTAGATGCTATATGGCAGAAATAAAACAAGAAGGTCTCATCTGTGAGCTACTGAATATGTACGTGACACATTTTAGACGCAATCACAAAATACAAATCCGCGCTAGAGTTTGGGAATAAGAGCTTTGAATACCAAAATATTTTGCAAGATCCCATCATATGCACAAACAGAACTTTTAATTAGAAAATTCAATGGTGTTTTTCCTAAAGACTTCTTGAATGTATATCCTCAAAATTTCTTCTTATATGTGCTTTTCCTATTCTTGGAGCAGTGGAAAATACTGGTGACAATGAATGTCTATGTTACTGGCAAACCATTTTATAAAGTTGGACAATAAATTCATGTACAGCATTACTTTTTTCATTGTGCACGCTATGGCCTAGAGAATCACTACCTTGAATATGAAGATTACTAGAGCCCTCTGTATTTAATAGTGTCAAAACATAATAGAATTTGGTATAATTTCCTTACCAATTTAAATACTCCAAGTCTTGAATGTGCTGCATGTGGAACAGTGCTGTGACTATATGAATATTTTGACTAAATTCTAGGACTTCTGCAAACATAGAATTATAATAAGAATATGTTACGATCTGGTAGAAATGCTATGTGTAGGGATTCTTCTACACTGAAATAAAAATAACTAATTCTAATTTTAAAATAAAGTGAGTGCTTCATGCTACTTACTATAATTTCTTTGAATCATGATTTAGAATCTCAAATAGCTTTATTTTCTTTTTGTTTTAGCATAATATTTTGAAGTAAATCTTGATATAGTTTCTACCAAATGAATATGAGGTGCTTTTTTTAAGATTTATTTTATTTTTATTGGAAAGTCGGGAATACAGAGAGGAGAGATAGAGGGGAAGATCTTCTGTCCATTGATTCACTCTTCCAGTGGTCGCAATGGCTGGAGCTGAGCCAATCCGAAGCCAGGAGCCAGGAGCCTCTTTCAGAACATCTTGTAGGCGGGTGCAGGGTCCCAAGGCTTTGGGGCAACTTCAACTATTTTCCCAGGCCACAATCAGGGAGGTGGATATGAAGTGGGGCCACTGGCATGAGAACTGGCACCCGTATGGGCTCCCAGCACGTTCAAGGCGAGGACCTGAGTTGCTAGGTCACCATGCCAGGTCCAGAAAAAAAAAATGTCTTTAATGGACAATTAGAGAATGATGAAGCATAAATAGCTAGCAAAGTGTTTGCATTTAGCTAATAAAGATAAATTTTATTGGGGGTAGTGTTTCTTATGTTTACTGCTTTTCTGCAAGTGAAATTACAAAGCAAATTTAAAAATAAAAAAGATCCTTTACTCCACCATGTCTTATTTTCTGCTTTTCAGGCAACAAAGCTGTTTCCATTTTCTCTGGGTCTATTAGAGTCTGTGAGATATGGGGATATTTGGGACCAGTTTCCAGAAATGAGCACTTAAATCAGCAAATATTTCAAAAATATTCTGGATATTGTGTGGTTGTTCCGTTTATCAGAAATTGCCTGCAGGAATTGAGAGTATACAATTTCTGGATTGTCAAAAAGCTTATTCAAATGAAAGTATCGCAAAAACCTAGAGGCAAGCTATAAAGGAAAAAATACATATGCAAAGTGACCACATCTTTAAAGCTAGCATATTCGGGGTTTTGTTTTATTTATTTTTGAGAGCAAAATGAACAACGGATCTGAACTAACAAAAGCGAAAGACTTGAGGAGTCAGGGAAGCGATTGGAACCCTTCCACGAAGATTAGAAGTTAAAACGATCAATTGAGATAATGAAATACAGTGTGTGCTCTTTGATGTGTGTAGAGAAAGAATTGTGTTCAGGCAAGTTTAAAGAACCCATGAATTGTAAAAATCAATCAAAATGCCTATAGGACATGGAAAACAACCATCAGTTGAAGCCAGCTTAGTACAGCTATTATTCAAAACAGAGTTACATCTTGCAAATACTAACAGAGTCATTCAATTCAGTCCCTCAAAATCAACTCCCATTTTTTTTAAAGACATGTTCATACTATATTGTCATCCTTAGAAAATGATACATTAAATGATGAGTGATGTCGAGGCATGCTCTTGGAAATTTCTTAGCGATTAATTGCTAATGCACGCTACCTGGTATTGAATGAAGACTGAAAGAAACAGGCTGCTTCCATTGACAAGCTAAGTAAATTAGCATGTAATTACCATACAGGGTAAGAACAGAAGTAGGCTAGGCGAGAGTGCTTTGGTTGCCCGTCAGCACAAATGACCAGGGATGCTTAGAAAATAATGGGGAAGTTGCAAATAAATGTATCAACCAGCTCCGAGCTGCTTCTTGGAGCTATTTCAAGACCAAGGGCATCTTGTACATTGTATTCTCCAGACTGCAGAGATGCGAGATGCGCTTGGGTTACTATCCATCACATTGACTTCGAAAGAATCCCCAAGAGACAGCCACATGGGGCACACGGAGTAAGGAATCCACAGACCTGCATCTCCCACCTCAATCCTGACAGGCACAGTGAATGCAGATCAATGGCACAGTATTCTGTTTCAGGGGAAGAATTACATGTTTTCTTGGTTTTTTCTTGAGTCTTAAAAGCTAGGCAGGCTGAATCAACTAAATCCTTAAAATAAACATAGCATCATTCTTGACGTTTAAACATGGTAAAAACAAGACTCAAAATCTGGTTTTATTGGGTGACTAGATGCAAACCCAGACAATTTGACCATCAGATCAAGGGTCTTAATTTTGACATTATCCACAAAAAGGGATGCCTCATCATGTCATTCGTGAACAAGAAACTGAATATTAAATAGCGGTTATGTGTGAGCTTGTTTATACTTTTTTATTTTTATAAGTGTTTGGAAGGAAGAATTACAGAAAGAAGTTGACAGAGAGTAAGAGAGAGAAAGAGAGAGTAAGAGAGAGTGACAGAGTGAGAGATGTTTCATCTGTTGTTTCACTTCCTGAGTGACCAGAACAGCCGGGGGTGTTCGAGGCCTCCAGAGTCCCTCCTGATGTGTCTAGATACTTGGGCAAGCTTCCATTGGTTTCCCGGGCTCATTATCAGGAAGCTGGATTGAAAGTAGAGTGTGTCAGCCTCAAATCAAAATCCTTATGGGATGCTGACATTGCTAGTATGGCTTACTGACTTTGCTGCATATTTCTACACATACTATAAAATACTTATGTGTAACTTACAGTTAAAAAAATGCTTCTGCTTCAAAAGTTTTTGAAGACCATTTAATGTAATACCAAAAGGCCTCTGACTTTATCAAACATATGCTTTTCCTGAGGAATAAAACCAGTGTGATTCAGTTCAAATGTCAGAATGTGACATAATGTTGACACATAGCAGTGTTTCTTTGTATTGGAGAGACCAGGAGTAAGTAACTTACTTTTTTAAATGACAAAAATTAATAATAATTAATAATTAATAATTGTTGCTTAGCTGACTTGTGCTTCATGTTTCTCCATGATGTTAAAGAATAAGATGAGAAATTTAGTATAAGAACAAATGGGTTATACTTCATTAACGATATTTCATAATAATCCACCTTTTTGTAGTTTACAATTACTGAATAACAATCATAGAGGGTAAAGATGGTGCAATTTTATACTAGAACACAAGCTAGAGGATTTAAAGACACATGACATCAAGCAGAAATGATTGCTCCTTGACTTTTTTTCTTTTGATATACTAATTAGCAACAAGAGAGCTATGAATTGTAAGACATGATGCGATTATTAGATGTTAATTTTAACCCCAGCACTTTTGACTCTATGAATCTGTTTTTGCATAAGCAGACAATGTTGCAATAAATTGCTTCGACACACTCTACAATTCCCAAAGGCACGTTCTTCATATAACGCAACATGGCAAATATTTTGCATTTTGGTTTTCAAAGAACATATGCAGAAATTTAAAATTTCTCATCAGATAATATGTGCACTGATATGTCCCATCAAAGAGTGAATTTGTTATGATCTCTTTAGACTAAAGCATGAACCAACGCACAAGCAAACCATCAAAAATTTCAGAAAATTTAGAATATCTTTGGTGTTACAGGAGAATTTAAGATGCCATGAAGAAAGATGGGAATTCAATAGATAATTTTCAATGTGTTGCCTTCACTAACACCCGTTTTTGCTTCCTGAAAAGTGTCAACAAAGTGCACTGTGTGGTAATGGGATTGCCTTAAACAGGAGGCTTACGGTCTTAGTGTGGACCGGATTACGATTATCTACGTTGAGACATACTAAGTATTACCATTTTCCCTCAGAAGTGCTGCTTACTTTAAAATAGAGAAGTTCTTACTGTTGTTAGCTTGTGTCTGTACTGCTAGAGAAAACAGAATTTTCTACTTTTTAAATCATGAGCCTTCTGGTTAATGGGGTGTCGATTCTGTGACTATAAATTAAATTGAAACTATGGTATTTCAAAAAATAAAGAAAGGAAGGGACCAGAGTTGGGAAGGAAAAGCAAGAAGAATGAGGACTCTGTGCAGTAGCCTAGCAGCTCAAGTCTTTGCCTTGGAGGTGCTGGGATTCCACACGGGCACAGGTTTTAATCCTGTGGTCCAGGTTCCCATTCAGCTCCCTGCTTGTGGTCTGGGAAAGTAGTTGAAGTTGGCCCAAAGCCTTGGGACCCTACACCCGCGTAGGAGACCCACAAGAAACTCCTGGCTCCTGGCTTCGGATTGGTGCAGCTCTGGCCGTTGCACTTGGGGGCGGGTGGGGGGGTGAATCATTGTACAGAAGATCTTCCTCTCTGTCTCTCCTCCTCATTGTATATCTGACTTTCCAATAAATTAATAAACAAACAAATAGATAAAAATCTCACAAAATGAAGGAAAGAAGGTGAGATTATTTCAGGATTAATTCTATGAAATCTGTTCATTCTATTTAAATTATTTTTGATATGTAAAATAAAATTAGAGAGAGAGAAATTTTGAAAAAGCTCCAAATGTTATACACACTCCTCTTTGACTCTCCATGTAGAATTTGTCTGTGCTACTGTTACTACTTCAAAGTTAAGGCTGTTTTATGTTCAAGGCAGTCGTAGGCTGAGTTCTTTTCTGCGTTCCTTAAGCCACAGCCTTTATAACTGCCTGCTGAATGGTCACATTGGCCTCTGACCCACGAGAAATGCATTTGCATCACTTAGGAGAGATGCAGATGACAAGTCATGTCTTACATTTGACCCTTTCTGCCAAATTGCGGTCCATGCCAGACTTTCAGGATAAGAACCTCAATGGTGAGTTTCAAACCAGAAATTCTGGCTGATTTTGCAGACTCCAGTACAAAACAGATTTTTAAAATAGAATAAGCTGGGTCAAACGTCGTATCTTTTAACGAAATGTACACTTGCTCACCCTATCACCTAGATACTTTTTCCAAAATGTTCTAAGTTAGGCATCAAAAGCAAATCAATCGTTATGGGCTTTTTTTAGAATAATAATAAGATACAATTCTTGCAGTAAGATCTGTCTTTGATTCTCATTGTCTTCAAATGTGAGGGAAGTTTTTGTATGAAAATTATAGAATGGTTTAGAAATTATTTTTCCTTGTAAGATTCATATGTTAGCAACTTTCTCTCTGTTAAATATTTCTTCCTTATGATTAAAAATCTATACTTCTATTTTTGGTGTTTCCAGATACAGCATTACATATTTTCCTCGTGCCTTTAATCTACCAATATATCTTACCAGTTCTTCATGAAATATAGATGCTGAATTAGCCATCCTCTATCTATGTCACTAATTTAAGCTACAGTCCCCTCATGTTCACATTTAGGATGACATCTTCCATTCTAATTCAATGGATGTAATGTTTTATGCTAACAGAGATTGATAGGATTATTTTTCATCTTATCAATGTTCTGGCATGACCAAATATTTTTGACATTCAATGTGAAATTTAGAAGGCTGATATACTTAAGCCGTATAACTTCATGAAATTCTCTACTGGAATGTACCATATTTCTAACATTCAAATGTCTTTATTCATATTAACAAATATTTTGACACTTTTTTTTTCCTAAACTGTATGCCTTGGTCTCCTATAGAATAGCACTTATCATTCTATTCCTAAAACTTCTAAAATGTTATTAGACAGAGCATATCCACTTACAATTTGTTTTCGTCTCTAACATTTCTTCCTATGGACTCATACCATTTTCCTCCATTTGCTCCTATCTTTTTAAAGATTTATTTACTTTTATTTGAAAGTTAGATTTACAGAGAGAAGAAGAGATAGAAGATACAGTCTTTAATTCCAATGCCCAGAGCTGAGCCAAAGCCAGAAGCCCGGATCCTCCTCTAGATCCCCCATTTGGGTACAGAATCAGGAGAACCCGTAGGCTGCTCTCTGCTGCTTTTCCAGGCCATAAACAGAGAGCTGGTTTGGAAGTAGAATATGTGGGATATAAATAAGGATTAGCAAGCATCAGCATTAGAAAGACGTAATGATGACCTCATTGTAGCAGGAGAGCATCTTCAAAGATCCTTTGTTAAATAAAAAACAAATTCTGAAGCATTGTGATAAATCCTTTTTGAAAAATGCAATTGAACTAATAACATTTGGTAAGCACCATTAAAGAGTTAGCTGGTCCGTTTCATGTAAAAATGGATTGGTAATCACTGTCAGTGATGCACAGCTAAGCCCAGTGAGTTGGCTGGACATCAGCATACATTGTAGGGGCAGGTGTTTAAAAGAGCAGTTATGGCCCCATGTGGGAATCCCTTATTCCTTTCCAAGGTGCCTGAGTGTTCGCGCTGTCTCCTGATTTCAGCCTCCTGTCAAGGCACACCATGTGAGCAGCATGGATGACTCAAAGACTTAAGCTTCTGCACCTGCTTGGAAGATCCAGATCCAATTCCTGTTTGCTGTCATTGGGTTAGCCTAATCCTCATTGTCTCAAGCAGCTGAAGAATTTGTCTCTATCTCTACACACACACACTGATTTACTCACTAGAGGGCAACAACGGGCTGTGCAATGGTGTGGCATATGTATGTGGTGCTGGCATACCATGTGGGTGCCAAGTGATGACCCTTCTGCTCCATTTCTGATCTAGCTCCATGCTATTGGCCCGAGAAAACAGTACAGTGACCTAAGGCCTAAGGCACTTGTATCAGTGTGTGAAACCCAGAAGAAGCTCTTGACTTAAACACCTTTGAACCTGTCCAGGTCTGGCCACAGGGGCTGTTTAGAGAGTGATTTGATTATGGAAGACCTCTCTTAGTAATCCTTGTGGATGTAGTGCCACATGGGCCTTGACTAGTCGTAACTTAAGCCAGGAGCCGGAGATTTCCTCTGGAACTCCTATTTGGGTGGCAGGTTCCCAAGGAACTAGTCCATTTTCCACAGTTCAGTAGAAACCATATTTGAGTTTTTATCATGCCACAAATAAAATTTAAATAGGGCAGCTATGCAACAAATAAAAAAAATACAATGTATTATGGATGGAACAGAGGGCATTAGTTTAGGGGCAAGTTTAGTTAGCAATTTGGTATATATCATAATTTATTTGTTCTGATCAAAGATAGGTAAGTTAAAGTTAATGATCTGAAAACATTTCTGATTAGGACCTAACTTTCATGCCTGACTAGCGTGGGGACAAAATCTCTGCTAGAAAAATGACACCTGTCAAAAGCCAATGTGTTATTGAAACACTTGTTAATATTTGACAACTGTCTAAGCATTTAATAGCAGTAAAATATAATAGCATCTGGTTTCCAGCATAACAGTGTAGGCAATCCCATTTTTATTCCTCTTTCAGGGAGGATTGGGCTGGCTGGCTGATTTTAAAGGAATTTAAGCAACATCAGATGGTCTTAAGAACAATTTATTGGTGGGAAATGTGTCCTGTTCAGTGCATTTTCTAACAGGCCCTCAGAGAATGGAGAGAGAATTCTATTCATTAATGCAATGCCATTCCTCTTAAAAAAAGAAATTGAAAGAGTAAATTTTGTAATGCAGGTGCCAACATTTTGTTCAGCTATCCGACAAAGGAGATTGAGATGCTATGTTTTCTTACACATTTTAAGGTGAAATCTAAAGGCAGTGATGTGTTCATATAACTTTTTTTTTTCCTTTTATGTCCTCAATTTTATTTATTTATTTATTTATTTATTTATTTATTTATTTATTTATTTATATTGTAAAGGCAGATGTACAGAGAGGAGGAGCGCCATAGAGGAAGATCCTCCATCCGCGGATTCACTCTCCAAGTGGCTGCAACAGACGGACCTGAGGCGATTGGAAGCCAAGAGCTTCTTCCAGGTTTCCCACGCGGGAAAATGCAGTTTTTAAATCAAGTAAAGTAGTTTTATAAAATCCTGTTTGACTTAAACAACTGTCAGAACCTTCTTCTCAGGTTCACACACTGTCTCAGAGGTCTCAGAAACTTCCAGCAATAAGACTTCCCTGATCCGAGTGCCTGTGTGCGTACTGGCCTTGAACGTGTACGAGGATTTCTCACCAAGGTATCATCGACGCAGCACGCGATTCCCTGCACCCTGTTAAGGGCCGTAGATGTCAATCCAAGCTCTCGGTTTTGTCTGACCTAGCTCTGGCTGCTGCTGGCATTTAGGAAATGAGTTAGTGAATGCGTGATCTTCTCTCTCTCATATATTATAGATGATGATTATTGAAAAATAACTTTTAGACTAAAATAAAAAATATCATAGATGAAAGCAATTTTAAAATCCATTTACAAATTCATGGTTGGATGGCTATTTTTACGATGGATCAGAATATGTTAGAATTGAACTAAAGAAGCAGAGAAATATTAATGAGATTAAGTGCAAGAATGTATTGATATGGTTGTGGGAACCAAATGGCCAAGTAGGAATGCCACAGGGCGGGTTTTAGAGAGGGCAGACGGGAACTTTGCTTATGTCTTGAAGCTGTCATCCTGGGGTAGAAGTTCTTGAAGGACGTCTCAGCGCTTTGCTGAGCATCGCAGTTAATTATACCAAAGTCACTAGATTATCTATACTAATATTTCATATTTAAAGTCAACTACTTAAAGACTTCACATATACAAAGCATCTTCATGGCAACACTGAAAGTAGCGTTTGAAGAAATTATAACTATCAACATGGTCATAAAACTATTAGCCAGGTATTGTGGTCATACTTTAGATATGTGCTTCTGGTCATCATTTTGCATACGATGCAAAATGAAATATCTAAATTTATTATCTAGTATTTTAGTTATTATTTGATGACTACATTTATTATTTAGTGTTTGTTATTTAGTATTATTTAAATACTTAGCGTTGTTGATCACAAGACTAATTTATGGGAAATAAAGTTTTCTCTGTGTGTGTGCATGTTTAAAATTTGGCCATTAAATTATTTTAAATCATTGTAACTACAGGATAAAATATACAGAAGGACTTATGTGGCAAAAGGAAAAAAAAAGAATAGATTTAAATCTGTCTGCTCAAAACTCATTAGATAATTCTTCAATTCAGTTAAACAATTTCAATTCAGCTGTCTTCAGAACAATTTATTATACAATCATTGGACCCATTCTTTTTTCAGTTTATGGAAAAGGAACAAAGAGGCTTTTAAAGTGTATTAAGTTTGCCTGTTACTTTTTCACTTAGAGGTAACAGTATACCTTGACATATTTTGAAAATGTTAATATATGTATATATAACATTCATATACATATATTATATGTATATAAAATACGCTTTTTCACCCTACTATGTTTTATTTCTATGTGAAAGCTTTTTTAAAAATTTCCTACAATGCATTTCTACAACAACGAGCTGTTTCAAGTATATATTAAATTAATTTAAAAGGCTAAATGATTGCAGAGTTCTGGGAGACCAACATGCAGCTCATGGCTCTAAGGTGTTGCATATGCCAGGCCTGGCTGGTGAGTCAATTTGTAGGTGGGCAAGCAAATGAAAGATCACTTGCAGACTCTCATCTTTGTCTTTGTCTCTCTATTTATGTGTATGCGTGTGTCTCCCAAGTTTTACAAGTGAGAGATATTTTTTTTTCTGAAAAGGCTTTGGTTTATTATCCCTTTGAATAGTCTTTAATGTGTTTCAAATAGTATATATATAATCACGATAGTCATTACAAATAGTAAAAGATGTACCACAGTTTCTTCTTTCATCTGGGTGATTTCTTTCTCTTTGCTATTATACACTGTGCTGATGTAAATGCAGGATTACACGTCACTTTCTCATATGCAGATTTCATTCCCTTTGGATATATTCCCCAAAGTGGGATAGCGGTGTCTTACAGCAGGTCGATTTTCAGTTGTCTTTGCACTCTCCATACTGACTTCCATAGTCGCCGAGCTAGCCTACTCTCCCACCAACAGTGAAGGAGGGTACATTTCTTCCCACATTCCCACCAGCAGGTGTTGTGAGAGGAGTTCTAAATGTAGGCCAATCTCATTTGTGAGACAATGTGGTATGTCTACTCCATGGAATATTATTCAATCACTAAAACAAATAAAATCTATCATTTGCAACAAAATGATCCTAAGTAGAGACCAATATGCTCAGTGAATTATGCAAACACAAAATGACAAATACCATATATTCTGATATAAGGCACATTTATGTAAAACATAAGATCAATAGATGTGTAGACAAACATGCATGTAGACGTGATCACCCAGAGGAACTGTATAATAGAGACTCTCTTAACGAGATCTGAAGATCCAATGCATTAGGCATTGTTTATTCCAAATCAAAGATGGACGAATAATGAAACTCTTAAACATATCTGCCATTCTTCATACCTACAATGAGAGGGTACACTTAAATAACGGAAAAATGGAAGAATGATTATATTATTGCAATAAATTAGGGGAAACCAGTGGGGAAAGGAAGTCAAAAACATTGTGTACTTGTATCATAAAATAAATTAATTAATTAAAAAAATAGTAGAGGACCTGGCGTAGTGGCCTAGTGGCTAAAGTCCTCACCTTGCATGCGCCAGATCCCATATGGGTGCCGGTTCTAATCCCAGCAGCCCCACTTCCCATTCAGCTCCCTGCTTGCAGCCTGGGAAAGCAGTCAAAGAGATGGCCCATAGCTATCGCGTCGGGCCCTATTGTTACATTTTAATATGCAAGAAAACATCAGTCTACTCTAGGAGGACTTAGGAGGTTAAATTTACATATCACATTTTTAAAGATGCATTTGAAGAAAATTCGTTTATTAAATAAATATAATGTTCCAAATGGTTATAACAAATTGGGAAAGAAAAATCAGTGATACTAACAAGCTAGGAAAAACCAAATATTATCACGGAGATACCCATCTACAGTGAATAAAAATGCGTAGATCTATCTCTCTACCTTGAGAGAATCGAGACTGAAATAAAGAACAGTTAAAATTTAGAAGCATATCATTGAAGCGGTGACATCCTGATTTTTCAGTAGACTGTGAGGTTGATTGGTTCTGAACTGTTCAATGCCTCTTCTTATTGTTATGTGGAAAACACAACCATTGTTGTATTTAATAAGAGAAAGGGGCTTGTGTGATGGTTTGATTGGCTAAATATCTGTGAGTATGAGCATCCCATGTGGGCAACCAAAATTGATCCCTGGAGAGTCTGAGAAGGCAGCCCCACCTGCCACCCTTTGCCTCCGGCAGTAGTTGAACACCCTCAGGAGCTGTTCAGCTTCTGGAGAACATCAGAAGTTAGCTTTCAGTGCTGGACACTAACAAGTGGCTCAACTGCATGCAGTTCCCCCCACTCTGTGTCCCTCAGACACACGTAAGATTTAACCATGCATCCGTGTGGGACCTCCCTGACACAATGCATGGGTGCTGATTGGCACCGCACATCTGCTGCCACACCAACCAACATGCACAGTTACCAAGGAATGTATTCTAGCTAACAGAGCTGCACCTCAATGGAAACAACATTTCCACATTGCAGAATAAGCCACTAAGATATCTGCAGACATTGCCAACATTGCTCATAGCTGAAACAGCAGTATGGACAGTGCCCACCTGGATCTAAAAGCAACGTAGCATAGCCAATTACTATCCAGCAGAGAATGCTGTTTCTACTATCAAAGTCACTTTATAAAGTTATTAGAAGCAATGTGTTGCAGCAGATGTCCAAAACCAATGTAGAGACACTAGAAGCAGGAGGGGGAAAAAAAAATGAAATACTGTGCCTGCAAAGAAATAGTAACTCTTCAGCAACTGGTTTTAATGAAACGGAAATCAATGAACTGCCTGGCAAAGAAATCACCAGAATGATTTTAGGGAAATAAATCTTAACTCCATTTTACGTGAGCATCGAGAAGTCCTATCATGTAGGAGAGTACAGACAAGTCAACAAATGATGGAGACAACTAACTGAGAAATATCGTAATGGCATAAACATAGGTGGAGAAACTCTGAAATAGAATTTAGCATCTCTTCAATGATAAAAAAAATTTCCAAAAATTAGAGAATAATCTATTTTAACACAGTAAAGGCAATTTGATGACAAATCCATAGACTACATCAAACTGAATAAGGAAAAGCTCAAAACGTTCTCTTTAATAGCTGAGACAAGAACTGCCAGTATTCAAAAGAGTTGGGGAGATATTAGCCAGAATAACTTGATAAGACAAATGATCCAAAGCCATCTGAAAGATAAAAGAGCATGATAAGCATCCCTCTTGACAAATGCACTTATTTTATGTATACAGAAATCCAATGGCTCCACCAAAGCCTTTTAAAACTGATAAATTAAATCAAGATCACAGGATAAGAGAAAAGAAAGTACAAAAGTATGGTAGCATTTTACAACCAGTAATGATAGGAGAAAGAAATCAATCTCATAGGCAAAGCAACATAATTCAATCAAGCAAAGCAATGTACTCTGTGCTGGAAACTGCAAAACATTAACGAAATACATTAATATGGGCCTGGCACAGAAACCTAGAGGCTAAAGTCCTCACCCTGTACATGCCGGGGCACCAGTTTTAAAGCCAAAATAACTTTTTCAGGCGTCAGTATAACATAAATTTATCATGAGAAACAAAGACCAAATTTATCAAGTAGCAGAAAGCTCTGACAGAAAATCACAAAATTTGTAGACAACAGAATGAAAAAAAAATAATAGTATGGAAAATTACTTGCAGCAGCTTGGTATCTAAAAAATAATCTGCCAAATGTCATTAAAGAAGTATAGAGACAATCAGAACAACCATGTATGTATTAATACAGGTAAAACTTTCTGAAATAAAATATGTCTCTGTCAATTTGCCCTTGCAATAGAAATTGATCAAGTATTTAAAGAAAGAATCAGAGAGTGTTAGCAATAATAGTCAAGAACATCAGAAAAACAATTTGAAGATACTATCATTAGACATACAATAAAATTCTCCAAAATATTATAAAAATTCTAACTACAGAGCAGCAACAATCTGGAATAGATAGCCAATGTTGTTACCAAAGTTTTACTAGACAGAGTTCAACAATACATTAAGAAGCTAATACGATGTTACAAAAAAATTTTCCTAACAATGCAAAGCCATTTAAACATTGGAAAACAACATAATCACCATTTAAAGGGATTAAATAAGAAATCTGTACGATAATGTAAACATCAGGAAAAACAGAGATCATTGAACAAAATTATCAGCTTTGCTTTTTTGTAAATATCTGGGGAAAAAAATGAGGCTTAGTAATTAACACGGGAAGAAATTGTGCTTTCATCAATTCACACTTTGACATCTTTGTTGAAAAAGGAATGGCTGAAGATGTGTGGATTGATATCTGCGTTCTTATTATTTTTCATTATTGTTTATATTGCTTTATATAACTTATTAGATCTATGCCAAGGTGATATGGAAAAAAACCAAAATATTTCATTAAAATTTAATATTTTTGAAGAATGATAATTATATATGTTCATGAGGCTTATGCATTATACCAAACCTACTTTCACTGTTTCTTAAAGTGGATACCATGGAAGATTTCAGTTTAACTTGACCCAGTTCAGGCGGTTGCAGACATTTCACAAGTGAATCAGTAGATCCAAGATTCTTTCTATTTCTTCCTTTCTGAAACTCTTTCAAAAGGGTTAAAAGAAAAAAAAAAAAGCATAGTAGAAATTATATTAGCAAAAAAAAAGTTGTTAAACTCTATTAGACACGAGATTAATATCCTAATTATTCTAAAACTAATTTCCAAAAATTTTGATATAATGTAAGGTGTTTTAAATTAGCCTATAAATCTGCTGTTTATATATGTATGCAATGATATTCATGTTTGGGCAACAATTTTAAAAAGCACAGTGAAATTAAAGATAAACATACAGCAGCATGCCATGTTTCATGTAGTGTATTAACAGAACATGGCTTCGTGCTGCTTTGACGGTGATGGGAAGGGTCCCTGTCAGAGCCAGTCTCAATTAGGCACCCTCAGCACTCAGAGTCTGGGGTTAATGAGGTCAAGACCAAGAGTCTATTCCCACTTAGACCAATTTGCATTTGTCTGCTTCCAGATCTCAGACCATGCATCTTATAAAGTGATCCACTTACAAAAGGGGAAGCCAGGTCGTAAGATATTGACTGGACAGTGGAATCCAGAAATTCTCACTGGGCCAGCATGCATGTAGGGTTCCCCTCCCATGGCAGCACTATTGCACCCCAGCTAAGTGGTCAATCCTCATTCTAAAATCATAATCACCAATCCCCAACCTTTGTGCATTTTATTTCTGATGTTTTGCTTTCTAGATGTTTCTTATCTAAGAGCTAAAATTCTTCTTAACTCTCAAAATCCTAGGACGTTTGGCACCTTTTACACAAACCATCACCATCCATTCTCCAAAATTAGAAAAACCTAATTGATATGAATCATGCTTTTAAAATGTTATATGTGTTTGTGGCACAAATTTACTAGGGAAATAAGTTCATGAATTATATATATATTATTCAAGAGGAGAAGCATGCAACATATTAGAAACAAGTAAGGAGTTGCTCATTACCCTTTAATGTTTTTCTTATTTTCATATTTCAGTGCCTGTCTTAAGTCCTGTGTGAATACAAAATATATACTGTATCACTTTATACAAATGCATTGTGTTAATTTTTTTCAATGCAAGCGTATAATTTCCTCTACGTATATTTACAGTAAAATAAAGTGCATGAATTGTTAAAGTTTCATGTGGGAAAAAAATTCTATAAGGTGAAAACTTCATTTCTCAAAGGAAAATCAGATGAACTCAATTTTGATGATGAGCCTCCATATTGTTTTTGTTTGGAGAATCAGTACAAGATAAAGCAACTGAACACATCAGAACAAATATACAGCAAGAAGGAATTATTTAAATAAACTGTGTGAGCCCAAGGGTTTAAATAAAGGTCAGAATTTTGGTGGTCGTCTAGAATTTTTATTCCTCCTATCTGAATTCAAATAATTATTTTCTTCTCTGGATTAAACAAAGGATGGAAGACATGAGTGCACCTAGATATTACTGTCAGTTCCCCAACCAGTTCGTAATATGGCATACGTATATTAGTATACAACATACACATCTATAATATATATTTAATCTCATCACACATTTTTAAGATAAATTCATTTATTCTAAAGGAAGAGTTAAAGAGGGAGAGAGAGAGTTAGAGGGAGAGAAAGGGAGAGACACGCAGAGCCAGAGGCTGTTGTACTTTTTCTGGTTCATTCTTAAAATGACTGCTCAGGGCTGAGCCAGAATAAAGGCAATAGCTTTATCCCTGTGTGCTTCATGTGTGGGAGTGGTCCAAGACCTTAGGTCATCTTCTGCTGCTTACCTGGGTACCCATATGGCAAGGTGGTACTTCAGCAAGTGGTTTAACCACCTACAGCATCACAGTGTTGCTTCAAAATATTTGATTGAAGTAAATCACTGGCTATAAATACATTCCCTGTGTCTTGCCAGGTAAACTCTTTATCAAACACTGCTTTGGAAGAACGTGCCAGCTTGAAATGTAATATTTGCACTCAACACTGCAAGATTTCACTTGGAAATAGGAAAACACTAGAATATTGGTTTGAAAATCCCAATGAATGATAATGAAGACCTAAAGTATTTGAAATGAAGCAGTGAAACAAATTCCTTCTAAGATTAATTGAATCCATGTAGGAGATATTTAGGACCTAATTTGGTCCTGATAGGATATCCACAAAGAATGTGATGTTGTTTTCAGCCAAGGTAGGTATATTAAGTAACTGGAGAACAAATAAAGCCCACCAAGGATTGAATAGACAAAAATGTAAACATGGGATGCTATTTAGACAAGATAACTGGCGACTTGGGGTGAAAGATGTTTCCCATCCAAGAGTGACTAGAGGTTTTTTGGAGCTATCCATGAACTACTGCCTGATTGTGAAGCTGGTAGCTTTAGAGCACACATTTACTTCTATGTCATGGACAAAATCAAGAACCAAAGTCTAGCCAGAACTGAGTTTTGGTGTTGCATCCATAACAAAACAAACACAAAGTTAAAAATAAATTGGGTATTCCTAAACAATTACCATTTCTTTATACGTTTATAGGCATAACTATAATTAATTAAAGAAGCTTGTAAAGAAATTGTGATCACAGAATAAACTGAGTGTAAGTTTTAGGAAAAAAAAAAAAGATATTATGAAAACAACGGACATGTAAAGCTGAATACCAAAACACAAATGCAGAGGCAAAAATGGCTCATGGTTACTCAAAATTTCCAAACGTGCACCCAGGCCCCAAGGTTTATCTCCCATAGGTCCCTCTTTCTGCACGATATTTGCAATCTAGAGGCTTGGGTTTTAAGCTTCCAACTGCAGGGCAAACAGATCAATTCAAGTCTACCTGTTCCACTTTGGATCCAGCTATCCTGTCAGTGTGCTGGGAAAATAATAGAAGACGGCTCAAGCACTTGGAGCCCTGAACACAGGTGGGAGCGCAGGGAGCAGCTACTTGAGGAGTGAACCAGCTGAGAGGAGATATCTCTCTCTGTCTCTCTTTGTCTCTTGTTCAAATAAAGAATCAAATCTTAAGAAAACAGATCTTACTACCTTGGATTCGGTACAAGACTGAGGAAAGAAAGTACAAAAGAAATGTGAAATTTTTTATGTTATTCTCATGACTCTTGAGAGTAATTCTCATTACTCTTGAAAACTGTATGATCCTCTATGAAGCTTAACAGAGTGTTACAGTACTGGAATAAAAATTTGTTTTGTTTTGGTTTTGGTTTTTAAAGCTTGAATACACAAACTCATGTCAAAAAAAAAAGAAGAAGAAGAAGAAGCAAATCCTATAAACCCATCCAGGGAGGAACATAGCCTGGCTGAGAGGTTTTCACTTTCTTCTTTTTTTTTTTTTTTTTAGATTTATTTATATTTATTGCAAAGTCAGATACACAGAGAAGAGGAGAGACATAGACGAAGATCTTCCATTCGATGATTCACTCCCCAAGTAGTCACAATGGCTGGAGCTGAGTCAATCCGAAGCCAGGAGGCTGGAGCCTCTTCCATATATCCAGTTGGCTGCTTGGTACCAAGACTTCGGGCCATCCTCAACTGCTTTCCCAGGCCATAAGCAGGAAGCTGGATGGGAAACTGGGCTGCCAGGATTAGAACTGGGGCCAATATGGGATCCTGGTTCGAATAAGGCGAGGACTTTATACACTACCACACTGGGCCGAGTTTCTCACTTCTGAAGCATGTGGCATCAGCTAGGAGGGTCTCACAACAGGGGTGAGCTGAAACATTACAGAAGCATCAGATTTAGCAACAGAGCATGCTGTCCAAAGTTGGACAAAATGCCAATGCCATGCTGGACTGTCATGCCTGCTTTCTCTTTCTCTAGCCCATTCTGGCTTCCAGAGGTGCCACTGCTACTGACACCAGTTAATTGCAAGAGAAACGCAGAAGAATGCATAGCTCTCTGAATCTACAGGAGACTCTACTGGAGGACAGAAACAATTCTGCTATGTATGTGGAAGTGAGCAATGTACAAAATATCCTTGTGCAAGAATTTAACTAATTGAGTTGGGGCAAATTTCAGAACACAGGAAGGAAACGAATTACCTTGTAGGTGGAACCTGCCAGGAAGGTTCAGTTTACTTTTGTGAATCCCACATTTCTATGTTTAACTGTGATGGATGTTACTTCTTGCTTACAATATGAATAGACATAATGTTCCCAGGAAAGTGTCACATGTACAGAAGTGCCTATGGGAAAACCACTTCCCTGTCCCCACCACCACGATGGTTTGCCAAAAGCAAGACAGGATCCTTGGAGCAGTAGGAGACACATGATCTTGATAAAGAGTTTAAAGGCATTAGAGTAATAATAGATGGAATATTTCAGAGCAATGGCCAAGAGTGCCAGCTTAAAATGCTCACAGGATTTGCATGCATACAGTCGACTCCAGCCAACTATATTTCTTTGTTCCCAGACATAACGAAATTATTTCTTTGTTGCTTCAGACATAACGGAACTGGATTTGTTTCTGGGACTGATCCCACTCAGAATTGCTGCTTCAGACATTCCTGACACATTCTTTCATATCTTTTTGGCACCTGCATATCAAAACTTATATGTATTTGTGTGCCAAAGTCTTCCAAACATATGTTTGCTGTAGTGTTTGAGGAATTTGTTTGCTCAAATTTGTTGCTTTTTCCAGAGGTATGTGGGTCATGGTTTGATGTGTGCATGGTACTCTCTGAGGTCCAAGGCTTTCATTGTCTAGATGATGTCCTATCGGCTTGTGAGGTATTGAGTGCAGTGTCTGGGACAATGGCCCAAACTTTATTCAGGGACCTGTTTGCCAAGAAAAGTTTTTTTTTTTTTTTTTTTTTTTTGACTTTGTGGGGGAATTCAAGAAAAAAAGCACAAAATCCTTTCAATAGTCAAGAAAAAAACTGGACTCCTATCTCTTTGAACCCTGACTCTTATCTGTTATGTCTTTCAACCTTTGAATCTTGATTCTTATCTCTTATCTCTTTGGGTATTGGAGATCAAATGTGACTCTCTTGGTCCTAAAAGGTGATCCTTTCTATTAGAGGGCCCACACCCCAGCATACTTTGGAGTTCAATATAGCAGACTGGGTTGGAAGACCTTTCACAATCTGTGGCAAGCTCTGAGCTTTAAGACAAATGACCCAATAGTCCTCTGATTTAGCAGTCTCTACAACTAATGACCTTGGTTACCAAAAACTCCTACAAAGGGAGGCACAATTTTATGTTTATAAATTGGAATTAAGTCTTCAATTCATCATTGCAAGTGGACATTTGTCAAAACTGAGTACACAGTGGAAGCCTCTTTACTTTTTGATTAGGCTTTTCTACATGGAGTCAGTTTGACTATAGGATAGGAGAGAAAAGACATAATATTTACTGCTTATCGAATTTTGAATCGTGGATTCAAAATTAAGGAGCCTCGCAGCTGAACCAACTCAAGAGACTCAGATACCATTCTAGGGAAATATTATCTCCACTTAGTCATACAAATCACAGCCTTGGCTCAAAGGCAATCATGGTTTATGGATTGCAGGGAACTACATTAAAACATTTATCTTCAGATCAAAATGAAGCTACCCTCACTTCCTTAAGGGAGTTCTCAATAAGAATATGACATCCACCATTTGTGTGTTATCAAGGGACAGTTATAATTAGCCATGTAATTTTAACTCATGATTCAAATTTGTTGCAGAATAAAGCTGAAGTGATCAATGGCATCACTTTAGCTGTGATTGACGTTCAAATGAGTTGCAAATCACTGGCTTCAGTGGTTATGCCTGCCATATCTGCCCTAGATCTCATCCTTGCAAACCCAGGCACATCGTGTGCAATCAGTGGCACACGTCCCCCTGCTTTGACTAAGGCCCCCGTCCAAATACAAATCTTTCTGCAAGAACTTAAAAAGTATGAAATTTGTGCACTCCTTCACCTTGCTGAATTTTAGTCCCTAGTGAATAGGATTGATTCTTGTAGTGAAGGTTCAAATGCTGCTGGAATTCTAATTGATAGCAGCTTCAATTATATGTTAAATGAACCAAAACTTAGTGGATTTGGTTCTAGCCTTTGTCTAAAACACAAAAAATAAAGTAGAAAAAAAAATACCTCTATCCTAGGAAATATAGCTGAGACATATTACATCATCGATAAATTAGTAGCTGAAATGTCAAAAGAGAGTAAAAACATCTTACACAAAATAATAGTGAAGAGATGCAGATAAACATGTGAAAATGAAATCAATAGGGGTTAGTGCCATGCTGCAGTGGTTAAGCACCCTGTGGGAGCATGGGTTTGAGCCCCCTCAGTTCCTTTTCTGCTTCAGCTCTCTGCTGATTTGACCAGGAATGCAGAGGAATACGACACAAGCACTTGCCCTCTGCTGTTCATACGAAAGACCTGGAAGTAACTTCTGGCTCCCATCTTTGCACTGTCTCAGTTCTTGCCTTTACAGGCATTTGGATAGTCTCTGTCTCCATCTGTAATTCAAATAAATCTGCTATTCAAATAAATAGATATTTAAAAAGAAAATACAGTGAATGCAAGAGGAAAAAAGATGGACAATACACCTTTAAAAATGCTTACATTCACTAATCTTTAGGAAAGTACAGACTGAAAAGATAACTGTTAGTTTCGACCTGCAAAACTGTGCAAGTATGTTTAAAAAAGATCAGTACGATTGCTCGTATTCTGTTGGAGTACAAAATTAGAAGCTTTATTTCAAAAGAAAAACATAATTTTACTAGATAATAATGCATAATTAATCCCATGCAACCTTTTGTGCTGTAATCTCACCATTTCTGTGATAATATGAACTCTCTTTTTAAAAAGTATTTATTTTTATTAGAACATCAGATATACATAGAGGAGGAAAGACAGAGAGGAAGATCTTCCGCCTGATAATTCATTTCCCAAGGTAGCTGCAACGGCCAGAGCTGAGCTGATCTGAAGCCAGGAGCCAGGAGCTTCTTCCAGTTTTCCCACGTGGGTGCAGGGTTCCAAGACTTTGGACCTCGCTCTACTGCTTTCCCAGGACACAACAGGGAGCTGGGTGGGAAGCAGAGCTTGCAGGATTAGAACCAGCACCCATATGGGATCCTGGAACATTCAAGGCGAGGACTTAAGCTGCTAGGCCACTGGCTTTTTCTTGCTTTTTCTGAGACTTGAGAAGACAGGAACCAAGAAATGTGTTATGGAAGAAAAGCAGGAGAGCACACATGGCTCCTAGCAGGGAAATCCAGGTGCTGTGATGGTGACAGGTGCTGTGATGGTGACAGGTGCTGTGATGATGAGAGGTGCTGCGATGGTGACAGGTGAACATAGGTCCCGGGATCAGCAAGGCAGGGCTGTCCCATGGCTCACTACTCTGGATGATTTCATGCAAACTATGTAATCATCAGAGCTTATGATTATTAATTAATGGAGATTCTATTACCTAGAATTCAAGATGTATGTGGCAATGAAGTGAACCATCTTAAAGTAAGAATGATTGAAAAAGGCGTGTTTTGGTTCCTTGGACAGAGGTGGAAGTGGATTATATGTAAATATCAATACTCAAAATGTAAACTTCGGATCTGTTTTGTACTCTTCAGCACCAGGCTTAGTGAGAGTTTTGAGGATGCCATTGTGTCATTGTTTTTATTAACAGAGAAACAGACAAATGATAACAATGAATGTCATTAACTAAGATAAAGTCAAGAGCATGGTTAGCTCTGTGGGAGAAAATATTAAGAAAAATGAAGCACTTAAGTTTCTACAAAAGCTAAGATGACAATTACAAGAAGGGGGATAATCTGGTCTGAGATTTAACATTAGAATTATAATAATGGAATCCATAGTCAGTCAATTTACTTGACCTGTGGAGTATTTCTGAAAATAATTGTAACTATTTCGCTGTAAATTAGGAAACTGATATTCAAGTGGACTAGCTTGTCATTCAAGGTAGCAGGGACTTTAAGAGATGCTATTACAAGTTGATAGGAATAGTGCTACTTGAAGAAACTAAGAATGTGCAATGACTCAATCAGCTAACCCTACCTTTGCACAGACCAGGATCTCATATCTGGCACTGGTTCATGTCCTGGATACTCCAGTTCCCATCCATTTCCCTACTTAAGGCCTAGAAAAGCAGTGGAGGATGGTCCAAGTCCTTAGGACCCTGCTCCCATGTGGGACACCTGGAAGAGGCTCCAGAGCCCTGGCTTTGCATTGGCTCAGCTCTGGCTGTTGCAACCATTTGGGGAGTGGATGAAAGCTCTTTCTCTCTGTCTCTTTTGTCAATTTTCCTTTAAACAAAAATAAGTCTTAAAAAAAGAAGAAAATTTAACTCTACAGCTTGACAAAATACAATGTAGCTCATATGCTTCCTTAAACTTATAAACCAGATGATATTCATGGAGGTTTGAATAGTTTTAGCATTAATATTAGTGGTAATAGTAAGAAAAATTCTGGACTCTCCATGAATCTCAGAAATCTCAAATGGCCTATCATTCAACATTAGGATAACCGCAGAACCTGTTTATGAATTGTTGATTCCATTGAATCATAGAGATCAGGGATTTAGGATAACACTGACATAGGTAATAACTCCATGACATTTACTGCTGCTTTTAAACATGGCTTGTAAATCATCACCTCCAGTTTTTGAGGAATCGGCAAAATAGGTGAGGTATTTTCTGCCTGATTGTTAGTGAACATTGTTCATTTTAAGTGAAAAGAAAAAAACCTGAATTTTCCCAATTCTACAGGAAACTGGTGTTAATTATCGATTCTAATCAATAGAAGCATTAAAGTGAATAACGGTTTGCACATTTTGCACAATGGTCAAGCTGGAAATTGCACAGTAACAGATTTCTTCATACCTTCAGTGTTCCTTAGGTCGCAGATGGTATGACTCAGCTGCAGTGGCGTTTCTGTAACCATACTCTATGAGCTCAAGCCCTTCCTCTCCAGCATCCTCTACACACCCCTGTTGGTGGAGCATGAAATGGTTGTATTCTCTGAAATGAATAAAATGGAAAAAAAAAAGTCTAATGAAGTAATAATCTCTTGATTTCCATTAGGATGATTTGGAATAGTGTCTTGCATATAAGTAATCAATAGGCGCTAGTTCTATTATTTTTTTTAAGGATTGATATAAAATATTTATTAAAGCCCCTACATGTCTTTGTCTAGGGTGGGTCAAATTCTCATTTGCCAATTTTAGCATTCTCACTCTATTGTTTTGCCTTTCAGTAACTGCCCAATATCCTTAACTAGATTCCTAAATTTCTGTTTTATTTATTTATACTCGATATTTATATGTGTACATATATATGTAAATGCACATGTAAATATATAATGCCTACATGTCCATTTTATATATGTATATATATATGTGTGTGGCAAATCATGAAAAACTCAATTTTAAACAAGAACGGAAAGTATAGAGATGTTGTGGAAGCTATATTTCTTTGTTTATTTCAATCCTTTCTCAAATTAAGATTATGTCAAAAACTTTAGAAGATCACATAATTCAGGTTTCTAAATATCATTCAGTAACATGATTCTGTGACATTCAAACATGATTCTATATAACCTAAATTTGGTAATATTTCGCCAGCACACTGGAAAAATGGCAAGATCACACAGGATTAGCAGATGCAAACGGGATGTCTCAGGTAGACTAGGATATGCTAATCGTAAACAAGCACTGAAAACAGCAGCGATGAATAGTGTATAGTTGTATAGGAAGTTCAGAAGCAGAGCCTGCTTTCGGTTTTATCCATGCAACTGTGATAACCTTCCACTGTGAAAACTATTAACCATACTACTTCTATTTACCTATGGGCAACCTGCTGAGTATCTAAATCAAGGACTTTCTCTCGAAGCAAATCACGATTGCTACATGTGAATTTTTAATTTTCCAGTTCCAAAGCTTAGAAGAAGCCAATAAGCATGCAATCAATTTTAATTTAAATTGAAACCCACAGCTGTATTTACTGTAGATGGTCTTTCGGGGAACGGAATCTAATAGAATTTCTTCACTTATCTAATCATATTGAAGGGATGTTTTCAGCCAACCTGTTACACAAAGAATATGTAATGAAATAGAAGGAGATGATGTTATGCTTTATGATGTTTCAGGTTGTCCTGTTAGTCTTCAGAGGTAAGAAGTATTGAGTCATTCTGATGAAACTTGTCAGAGTATGTAATATTTCCTAATAACAGCACAAGTAGCAATGAATCATGGCTATGAATGGAGACGCAAGAGTCAGAACAGGACTATTACATCGGCTTCTACATGTAGTGCATTGTTTAACTCCTGGTTGCATCCTCATAAATCACCCAGTGAACGTTCCCCTTGGAGTTACGTGACTCACTGCTCCATAGCCAGGATTTAATAAAGTGCTCCAATGGGAAGCTAGGAAACGATGGTGTTCTTTTATACATTTAGACTTATTTTTTTTTTCTTTCCTTTAGCTGTTCAGAAATGAACTCCGGGACTGAGATAAAAGAGAGAACATTTGATACTCTGAGACTATGGGATGAGTTCATTCCTCATTATTTGTATTAAAATATATATTCAGGGCAGATAATGATCGGGCAGGTAGGTATACAGAGAGGTAAACAAATAGATAGAGAAATTGACCAGCTGAACCAGATGATGTGCCCACTGTCAATAAGCGTTAAATAATCAATAGTAGTTAAATATATACAATTATGACAGAAGTGTGTGTGTGGGTAATTTAAATTTGAAAACGTGTAACGATGATGTGTTCCATCCTTCCCGTGGTTGCCATTATGCCCAAAGTAACATTTAGAAACTATCTTTTGGAAATCAGGAGTACTGGTTTGTAATTCAGACCCAAGGAATATAAAATCCCTCGTTGCGTAGAGTACCCTGACAAAATTCAGTATTTTCAAGAGGTTTTGAATCCCAAACGCACTGATTCATAGTGGATGAAAAATATCCTACCAAAAGCACCTGCAATGGTAGCAGAACTTTTTCTTTTAGGAAAATATAAGGGAACTGATCCAATTTGTGACAAGATCTGAGGACTTCGATATCAATAAACACATTAGCCCAAGGCAAACACTCTTCAGAGTTACTAATAAGAAAGTAAGAATATTTTTAAAGTTAGTTGCAACAAGAGTTCAATTAGTTTCTGATTCAAGATGTGAACTTAATTATTTTGTCCTTTGACATTTTAATAGATGAAGTTGGAGTCAGAATCTCTATCCATAATTCAAGGTTTTAACTGAAACCATCCTATATTTAGCAGAAAGAAATGACTGCTGAGCAAAACAAAGTTTGTTTCAGGTAAAACATGGCACAAAATGACAATTTCTCCCTTCTCAGATTTCCACAATTCTTCCTTAACAAAGCATAGTAAAAATGCAGAACACACGTGTGAAAGCATTGGAACTCATATCAGAACAGATCAGCGTGTTGCACAGACTGAGAAAATGCGACAAGCTCCCAGCTGGGAAATCTTGTAATTGCAACCAGCCAGAACACTGATATAGAGATAGCAAAATTACTAACAAGGGAAAAAGAAAATTTAGGAGACAAATGGAGGCAGCGTTTGCCTGTATATGACAAGAACCCCAGTAAACATGACAAAGTGCTCGTCAAGAGCCAAATGCTGAACCGGCTTGAAGAAAATAGAAAAGTGATCACTACAACGACAAGCCACATAAAATGCCATCCTAACATCACAGGAACTCATTTCAGATAAAAATAAAATAAAAACATTCTTCCAAATTAAGGGGGGGAAAAGTGAACAAAGCTGAACGTCTTGCTTTGGGCAATTCCATAACCAGAAACTATCCTCAAAAGCAATCAAGGCTAATGATAACATTATCATAACGGAAGAATACATATGGCTCAAGGGATTCCTTCAAAATATGCAACTATAGCCTCGAATCCTGTAACATTAGGAAAGTCGCAATCTAAAAGTGAATAGAATTCAAACAAAGCTGTGTCATAAATTCGTTTAGAAGCCAAGATGTTATCTCTTCCTTGATTTGGGCATCATGAAAATAGAGGGAAGAAAAAATACACTTCACAGTCCTATACAATGGGATATCAGCCAGCATATATCACTACGGCTGCTTATTATCAATGAAATCTTGTTCTGAAGACAGAAAATGAAAAAGATCAAGAAGACTTTAAAAGGCATTTGCCACATTTATCCCTGAGATGATTTTTGCCTGCTACCTAATGGTAAACACCATGTACTGTTCGCTAAATAATTCAATAAATGACTGGTGTGTCGTTCAGATTACTTGTCTCATGCAATCTTACCTCCACCAGTAAGCTTCTGTTGGGTAGGACTTCCCGTGCTGGATGACAACATGGTATGGTTCATTAGCAAGAGGTATTCACTCATGGGGACACAGCTGACTGAATCCCACTTCCCAGTGTGTTACAATAGTATAGTTTGAATATGTCCCTCCAAACTTTGGCCATTTGGCACTTAACTCTCAGTGCAATGCAGTACGAAGTGGGCCCTTGAAAAAGTGATTCAGTACTGTAAGCTGTGCCCTCGTTAATGAATTTAAATCTTTATTATGGGAGTGGTTTGATTTTTAGTAAATGCAGGTTTGTCACAAAAGCGTGTTCCATCTCCCCTTAATCTTTTGCCTAATTCTGTTATGCATCGCAGAGTAACTTGCAAGATGTGGATCCCCGTATGTTGGACCTCTGTCCTATATGAAATATGTCATTGTTCGTTATAATCGTCCAGTTTTGTTGTTAAAGTGACAGACAAGTACACGGTCCATTTTCCTCTGCTTTCCCAGATGCATTAGCAGGCAACTGGGTCAGAGGTGGACCTGGTATAGCATGAACCTGCACACCTATGGGATGGTGAAATGCCTTCATGTGCTATGCCACGATGTTGACCTTCTCCCACCATGTTTCCTCTTAACACTTATATGCATGTTGTGTCAGCGTTCTGCTGACTTTTCTGTAACTTGATGCCTCTGAATGTTTGGCATTGATGATTTCTTCTTTCTTCGTATATATAATTGCTTTGTGTCAACTCCTCTACAGCACGATGCTACAACCCAGTCATTGTAGCGGACCTTTGGAATCAGCCGCGAGGTCTTGTCCACATCGTGTTAAACATGGACTGCGTTCATTGTGGAAAATTTAAGTTTCCCGAGTTTTCTGTTACCATTGATTCCAGTTAGTAAGTACCATTTGGAGGAATTAGTGATCTTTCATTCTAGAGTGAAACACATTATTTTGAAGTCAGTAATCCATAATGTCAATATTAGTCATGGATTCAGTTAAATGACACTTCAATATATGAAAAAGGAATTCCATTCATAAATATTATCTGATCACACTGTGATTATTTCTGATAGTAATATAGAAAGAATAACCTTTGAAAACATCCTAAGCAATTTTTCTTGCTTCATTAAAGAAATTGAACAGTGAAAAACCTTCATAAAATGTTGGAAATGAGAATATAAAATATCTAAGTTACTAATGGGAACATTTATAACTGCATATGGGACTTCCATGAGCAAGCCACGTTGAAAAAGCATGTAACCATATACAAAGCTAGAAAACAGAGAGAAAAATCTTACATCCACCGGTTCACTTCCCAGTTGGCCGCAATGGCTGGAGCCAAGAGAATCCAAAGCCAGGAGCTTCTTTCTTGTCTCCCATGCGGGTGGAGGGTCCCAAGGCTTTGGGCCGTCCTTGACTGCTTTCCCAGGCCACAAGCAGGGAGCTGGATGGGAAGTGGAGCATCCGGGACATGAACTGGCACCCAAATGGGATCCCAGCAGATGCAAGGTGAAGATTTTGGCCACTAGGCTATTGTCTTAAGGGATATTTTTTCTTAAGCATCTATTATCTAATACATCTTAATTAAAGAATATCAAGCAAAGTTTATAACCCTAGACTGAAGATTTCTATTAAAATTAGTAATATCTAGTACTGTAACATTTGAAAATACTGTTTCTCATGGGAAAACTTTAGACTGCCTCCAGTGACCTTTTCTTTGTATCAACTTCAAAATTTCATGTCACATCACATGTTCTTTACTAACTCCTTCTCTGGAATCAAAACACTGATTTTTGCAGAACTATCATTAATTGAGATATTTTGCACTATTTTCTTATTATATGGCCTGTTTTGTGTGCAGGGCATTCTAAGTCAGAGAGAACAAGATTTCCAATTTAGTCATTCTTTCGCAATTCCTCTCATCCATCTGGATTTTATTCCATTTTCTTTTAAAAAGTATTGGAAATGCTCCAGGCCTCATTATCTTTTTAGCTGTCCTCCTAACCCCATAAAATACTGAAAAGCAAAACTGCCTTCCGTCGGCCTTGCCTGTAATTGAATCTCCAGGGTATCTTTGAGCATCCCCATTAAAACGGTGATGTTGTTATGATGATGTTTCTCGGCAGGCGTGTTCTAAATAACTGATTAATATGCAAAGCAGTAAAAATGTAACTTTCCTTGTTAAATTAGCCAAATGCCTAAGATCTCCAGGTTATTGGAAAAAAATAGAATAAAACCCTTCCAATTTAAGTTGTTGTTGCTGTTGTTGTTGTTGTTGTTGTTTTTCTGACTGTTATCTTCAATGCTAACAAGTCAGACAACTGAAGTTTCGTTTCAGAGTGTTATGGCGTGTGATCTAAGGAATCATGGGAAACATGGACCACTTCCTCAATTTTCAGTGCCGCCTTACCTTTTTGGCTTTTCTTTTTCACACACCAATACGCTTAAGAATTTGAAGCAAATTCATGGATGTCTTATTATTTCCATTATCGTGCTCGGGTTGAAACCTTTCTATAATAAATCTCAGTGATTTTACTTGCAAGAATCTCTTTGATTATTGCACTTCTTTCATACGTCACCTTAGATTTCTATTTACACCCTTTTTAAAAAATAAATAAAAAAAATAATAAGGACCAGATGGCTTCATTATTGCTTTGATTTGCCAAGAAGACAATCCAACCAAACTACTGAGACAAACGGAACTGAAGCAAAAGCACAGCCCGGCGACCTTCTCAGCCCATATGCTCCACACACCCTGGTTTGGCCAGAGGTTCTAAGTGACGTAGCGAGCCATGAGAAAACGTGTTCGGGAGCAAAGCCAGCAGATGCCCTGTTGGCCCCGACACGCGGGCACCGGTTCTTTGCTGGATTCTTCACATATGCTTTCCAGTTTGCTCAGTGAACAGGCACCATGTCAGTAGGGAGTTTCTGCCCAGCGACTTCTCACCAGGCTGACTCCAACTTGGCAAGGATTGTAGGGTCCTCCTGGTGAGAAAGCTGTTTCTGGCAGGAGCTGGCTTGCTGATGGAGGGAGCTGTTTCCGCCCAGGGCTGTGTGCTCTTTAGCCCAGACCTGAGATTGCGTCTGTTCCTGGAGTGTCAACCCCAAGAGTTCTCGGAGGGCACAGTCACCATGGAGAACTCGGCGTGTTTTGGTTAAATGCCATCCTTCCCTTCCGCGTGTCACAAGGAATACTTCCTATTACCTAATGACCCTGACAGCTTTCTTTCTTTTTTTTTTTTCCCCAGTGTGAAACTTTACCTGAAATCTGTCAGTTAACACTGTGAAGAGGAAAATACCGGGCACTGTATGCCATGCAGAGGGGTGCTGTCCATGGAGGCCAGCTTTCTGATTTTCCTGCAGCAACGAGACTATCGGCAATTAAAAATCAGCCATCAGACGATCTGCTTATAGCAGAAAAGATAAGTATGACACAAAAAATGAAAAGTACATAAAACTGCTTACCTTGTATTTGGGCATAAAATTAAAACCCATTTGTAGCTTTCAGAACGATATTTTGGAACTCATGAGATTCAGAACTATACAGTTATTTATTTTCTCGTTTAAAGATGTGTTTTATTTACTTGAAAAGCAACAGTGAGGGAGAGATAGAAAGAGATCTTGCATGGTCTGTTTCAATCCTCAAATGGCCACAATGGCCTGAGCAGGGACAGGCTGAGAGCAGGAGCCACACATTGCATCACGGGAATGCGGGGGGCCCAGGTATTGAGTCTGCTTGTACTGCCTTCCCAAGTTCAGGAACAAGAAGATACATTTGAAGAGTATCAGCCAGGATTGTAACCGTCCCTCCCATATGGAACACCAATTACATAAGCAGCTGCTAAGGCTTTTATGCCCCAACAAAGATCCCATGTGCAATTATGTGTCACCGTCACTCTGCTTCTCTGTTACTGCCTCTTTCCTCACCTGTGTCTGGTCAGCACTCAGTACAAATTTCTGGTGCATCTGAGTGAAAAGATTTAGGATGTCTCCAATGCGGAGGTGTGTACTAACAGGCTGTGTGCTCCTCACTTAACCTTAAGTTTCCTTGCCCCGAATCTATGGTTGCAAATCAATATCCTAATAAAAGCAGATCATTAAAGGCATGTAACATGCATCCAGCCCCAACAGAGTCCCAAGGATGTCATTTAACTACTCAAAAAGTGCCACCTGGATTTTTCTTTTGAAGTCATTTCTGGGAACCCTAGGTTCTGAAAAACAAATAGCCACCATCTAACAGATGTAAACCTGCATTCTTATTAATAAAATTCCTAAAAAAATACACCATGTTACTGGAGAATCAAAGATGACCACATATACAGCAAAGCGATCAGTGGTCTGCATTTGAACAGAACCTCTCAATTCCAGGTTTAACCTGTGATAACTTTCATGTGCAGCCACCAGGGAGATTCTGGAACTTAGCAGGAATTCTGAGCTATCACAACATGAAATTTCTCTCTATATATTTTGCAATTAATGCCCTCGTTTCTTTTTTTTTTAAAAGATTTATTAATTTTTATTACAAAATCAGATAACAGACAGGAGGAGAGATAGAGAGGAAGATCTTCCATCCCATGATTCACTCCCCAAGTGAGTGCAACAGCCAGTGTTGTGCCGATCTGGAGCCAGGAGCCAGGAGCTCTTCCAAGTCTGCCACACAGGTGCAGGGTCCCAAAGCATTGGGCCGTCCTTGGCTGCTTTTCCAGGCCACAAGCAGGGAGTTGGATGGGAAGTGGAGCTGCTGGGATTAGAACTGGCACCCATATGGGATTCTGGGCTCGTTCAAGGTGAGGAATTTAGCTACTAGGCCATGCCACCAGGACCATTGCCCTCATTTCTTCCACCATCCCTGAGTTAGTGATTGGCTGGCAGGCTCTATTGTGAGGGTCCTTAGGTTTGGGGAATTCAGTAAAAAGCGGACAATATGATAATGAATAGAGACCTGTAGCAGCGAGTACCAAACAATATTCTTAATCAAAGCAAGGCAGGTATTTCCAATCTGCCATCTAAAGACACTTTGAATTTGCACAGTACCAAGCACCAAGGCTCAGCTCTGCCATGAGACTTCTTCATGAATTAGTTGCCACTTGAAGCACACTCTTCAAAGAAGGAGATGCTCATTTATGTGCTGTCTCTGTATGTTTCATTTAAATAGTTTTGCTTGTGTATGTGAAAGAAACATTTTTGGGGAAAATGGTAGACAAAGAACAGGCCACACGGTGTGTGTGTGTGCGTGCTGCCCGCGGCTATTTTACAAGGAAATCTACCAGTTCTCAATAGCGTGGAAATCTTCTTGAGCAGTGCTGAAGCACAGCGAGTCACTGAACCAGAGAAATTCAATTTGCCTACTGTAAAGTATGTTTTGTCTCTCCCAGAAAGCTCTAATTCAATCCAAAATTACCTCCTAGAAGCAGTCACTCTGGCCAAGGAAGGGTGTCCCAGGTCTGGAATGGGACAGAATCTGCCTGGCTGCGGCTGTTAGAAAGCATTGAGAGCTTGCTTTGGCTCCGGAGGTCGCCCAGCCTGGAGGTCACTGATCTCCCTGCGGCTCAGGTGTGTGTGTCTGGGTGATGGAATCACCTTTAGGGAACTGTTGTCTTTGATCTACATTTACTCTAATAACACCATGAAAGAAATAGGAAAGCAAAGATGATATGATTCGCACTATGTGGATCAAAAAAATGTATATGTTTCTGCTTTAATTTCAGGAAGCATATACTGTTTTCAGGTGATGTTGAATATATCTAGAAAGTCTTAAACTTTTTTTTTCTAATTTATATTGGATTATGCAAAAGTGATTAATCATTTCTATTATGCAATGGTTTATCTTAAGCATTTTAGAATGAATACTCTCTAAGTACTTAAATTTGTGTAATCAAAGATTGGAAGATTTTGTTAAACATCATTTCTTATTTCTGCTTTATATAGAAATCGTTAACAGTGCAGTCATACTGTTCTTCCTTGGATCGCACATTGGTTTTTAGAGATTCACTTTATTTATTTAGAAAATTATACAGAGGGAAAAAGAAAGAATCTTCCATCTACTGATTTATTCCCCAAATGACATTAATAGTGGAATGGGCCCGGGTGAAGCCAGGAGCCTGAGGGTCTGTCCAACTGTGCAGTGTGAGTGATAAGAACCATCGTCTGATGCTTTTCCAGGTGCAATAACAGGAACTGGATTGAAAGCTGAGCAGCCAGGACATGAATAGGTGATCATCTAGCATGTCAGCAATGTGGACAAGCTTAACGCATGTCCCACAATTCTGAAACCAATGACAAGTCCACGATAGAAATCCTGAGAACTTTATAAAGTTTGTGTTTTTACTATTACAAAATTCTTTGTCCGATTACCTGAAAGTATGAAATTTAATATGCTGTGTTCTATACTCATATCTATGCAGAAGTACAAGCATTCTTCGTATAGTTCCTAGAACATTCTAGTTTTGTTACATTGCTGTATAAAGCCAGTTGCTAGGACCAGGCCATAAGACTTCTGTTTATGGAGTTGAGGCTGTCTCTGCTGTTATCATTTTGAAAACCATCTGATGATTGGGGCACATTTGATTCTTTTAGTATTATTTAGTATTATTGAAGAGGAAACAGTTCTGCATCCAAAACATTTTTCTAAAAGCTACAAATAAACTTTTAGGCCTAAAATATTGCTATAAAACTTTTCAAAATTACCTTTATTAATATGATTCAAATATTTCACAATTTAATTTCTGCAAACTCAATGTAGTCAATTAAAAAGAGGTTGTTGCTTAAAAAGAATCCTTAAAACAGATTATATTGTTTGTAGTAATTACTTGTTTTCTAAGTAGGAAAATCTTAGTGTACAGTGTGTAATCAATTCTTGAGAGTCTTGCCCACATGATTTAGTTGTATACTTATCAGCATCCCAAAGCAATGAAGATTTCAGCAATGAGGTGGAAATTTATTATTTTACTTCCAAATTTAAACTGCATGAACTATTAAGTAATCCAATGTTTTCTAACAAAACAAAACCTAACGGGACATTTAAGGTAGAAATTGTGTCACAGAGGGCTAGGTTGGAAGTTAGTATTCTCAATGTGATATTCTGCCTTACAAATAATAGAAAATAAGTTATAAGTTATTACCAAACAGGCTGTTAGCTGCTTATTCAGATGGTAGCTGAGTTAAGTCTTCTATCTGAGTGAGTAAAGTAGTTTTTAGATGCAAGGCTTTCTAAAAGTGAAAATTAAATATATGTGTTGAAAACGTATTAACTCTGTTGTATGTTTATTATTGAAAAATCTGACACAATTATCCCAGTAATGTTCTCTTTTTGTTTCTTTAAATTAATTACTGAATGAGTTATTGTACACAGTGGAAAGCATGTGAAAATTAATAAGGTCATTTAGGCTCTCTGGTATGCCGTAGGGCATTCTCAAATGAGTGTGAAGACACTAACATTTTTAATACTAAAACAGAATAATTTGATCACATTTTGGTTCCAGATTTATGAAGCAATAACATAAGAAACACCGACATTCACAATTTTTTGCTAAGAAACAAACAAAATAATCAGCAAAATAGGGCAGGTTTACTTTGATACATTTAACAATTAAATTTTCAGCTTTCTTCTTTGAGGAATCCTTCTGGAAGCATCCTTTTCTCACATTTTAAATAAGTAATCTTTTTTCATTTAGTTTCATAATCTGAATTTTATCTTCATTTTCTTATACTAGGTTGCCAAATTGTCTGGATTACAGATCTGCAGGATTTTGAGCTGTCCTTGTAGATGAAGATAAATCCTTGTATCTGAATATCTATATCAGTCTCCACTTTGATAGCTCTCATTCTATAGAATCCATTAAAACTTCTATTTTGAAATTAAACAGAAATACATATGTGCATGCAATCAAACCAGTAGACTGGGGGGAAAATGTTCTTTAAGAAAGAGACGGATCAGTAGTCATTCTGATCATGTGTCATGTTATCTGTGAACTGTGCTGAGGCTGTGGGAGCTGGCACCAGGGACAGTGAAATAAAGCAGACACTCCCTGGAGTCGAGGCTGGTTCATCAGCTTGCCGTGGGTTACCCATCTCGGCAGGGATCCTGCCCGAGTGCGCCTTTCGGGTCCAGTCAAGCCATTCTGAGCTGTCATGGAACAACTTCAGTATAAAGCCAATCATCTTTTGCGTTGTTGGCATTTGAGATTCATCAGATGCAGAGAGAGGTCTTGCTAGAGCCTTCCTTATCTGACTGAAAGCAGAAACTTCTGAGACTACTAGATGGTCACAAATCTAAGTTTATGGCTGGGAAGAAGGTGGACAGTGGTGCTGAGAGCAACTTGCACAAAGTTGCACAAAGTCATTCCATTAGCTTGCCTGGCATGTGAGGAGTCTTTTAAAAGTTCACCAAAAATGTTCATTAGCAAACAATGGCACACGAATTTAAAAGCTATCCGTAGCAAAATAGACAATGTTTTGTTGCATATTTCATGAACTTTTTGAAGAAGCCTCAAATGCTAAAATTTCAACTAGATAAGTGAGTAAATTTAGTAAAGGTATATGTTTGAAAATGCCACATCTGCATTTGAAATTATTTTGTTCCTGTTGTCATTTATGAGAGGAAATAAGCATATATTTGAATTATTAAATATCATATTGCAGTAATTTAAAGGTGTTGTATATTTAATTTTTATTTATCATTTTGAAGATGCTACTTAGAATTACCTTATCTAGTGAAATGTGTCCAAGTTGAAGATGGTATTTCTCACTGTCTGGTAATCTGCTCTAAAATGAAATGCACAGGTTTCTTATACAAATATTTTTCTCATAAGAATATGAAAATAGTTATAATTTACAATGCATGCTTGATCTTAGGATTTAGTAAAGTCATAACTCCAAATATATGAGCAAACCTGACCCTTTATTCAGTATTCTTTCCTATAGCTTAAATTATGATATTAATACATTGTCCCATTGTAGAGTGTATTGAACGTTAGCTCTTTTATACACACAACAGAGTGAGAGATGGAGAGAAAATAGGAAATCCAATGGTTCAATGAAAATTTAATTATTAAGAAGTTTTGCTGCATTACATCTTTTTCTTCTTTCAAGAGAATACATTCAATGATCACAGAAAACAAATGCTCTTCAGTCCTTGATGCAGAATGGAATTGATGAACTTCTGATCCAGCTGTGACTTGGAAATCTATAATGTCTCTTATTTTTGAAAAAGCCAAGAGTTAACTATATCTCAGTTAATTAAACTCATGTTATTTCATTATATTTTGCTCATTCTTTCATACTGCTATTTATCACATTTTATCATAATTCAATTCTGCATTTATTTACTTAATTGAAAGACCCAGTGCTGAAGAGGGAAAAAAAGAGACATTCATCCTGCTGTTGACTCCTCAAATATCTGCAATAGATGGAGAAAGGACCAGGCTGGAGTCAGGAGCCAGGGATTCCAATGAGGTCTCCAAAGCTGGTAGCAGGTGCCCAGGGCCCTGTGCCACCATCTGCTGCCTCACCAGTAGATTAGATGAAAACTAGATCAGAAGCAGAAATCAATCCCAGACACTCTGACATGTCACACAGACATTCCCAATGCCGGGGTAGCCTGTGTTAGCACAACGCACGCTCTCCTGCCCTTTTCTTTGGTTTCTGTAAGCTGAATAAAGTTACTTATTGCTTTCTTAAAGTTAGAACTTCTGATTGTAAATGTGTATCACTCACAAAGTTTTTAAGATGGCTTCAAAACTATTTGTGCTAACTTTAGGATAAAGAAAAAGCTGGGTGTTCTTTTGGTAGTTAAGAACTACACTAGATTCCACCACACTTATTTTTCACTTTAAAGATTTCCTTATTTTAGAGTCTGATTGACTAAGGGAGAAGGAAAGATGATGAATGATCTTACATCGTTTTGTTTACTCCTCACACAGGAGCACCTGCCAGGATCGGGCCAGGCTAAAGGTAGGAGACAAGAAATTCGTCTGTGTCTCCCATATTGGTAAGAGGGGTGCAAACATTTGGACCATCATTTCCTTGCTATCACAGGGCATCTGCATGTGGCTGAATCAAAAGTGGAGAAGCTAAACCACAAACTGGTGACAGGATGGAATGCCCACGTCAGAGCCTGGCTTTGCATACTGTGCCACAACACCAGCCCATTAATTTGTTTTTGAATCATAGTTCATTAAAGAATAGAAGTAAATTGCTAAAAGTCGTGTTGTTATAGCTTTAAACTTTAACTTCAGTGATCAATTCTGTTACCTCCTATTGCAAGGTTACTTCAAGAAGTTTCTAAAATACAATTTTTAAAACAATCATTGATTTTTGTGCAAAAAATTAAGATCTATGACCTTTTTTCACAATGCGTATATTCTATAGACTTCTTGGTGACCCTTTACATTCTTTTTTACTTGTTAAAAAGCAACTTTAAAGAAATCCTCATCTTCAAAGTAAAAAACACAACGGTATGATTTGAAGCTTTTATTAAAATCTAATATTTGTGGATTTTGGTGGATTGTAGATGTTTACTGAAATCCCAAGCTATTTGATTTCTCCTCCTCAAGGAGTACATTATAAGTATGCATTGATTTCTGGGCTAAAGGAAAAAAAATCAAAATACAACAGTGCTTTTAGAACTAAATCATCTCTGAACATATTTTGAAAATGTAGCAAGATGTAAAATCAATCCTATGCTCTCTCACCCATTAGCAACTGTCATGCTTCTACATCATGGTGGTTTTTATTTTGTTTGCTTTAAATGATATTATGCATTTATTTTACTCTATTTGAATGTCAGATGAAAGCTAGATACAGAGATAACTTTCATCTGCTTATTTACTGCTAAATTCATGTGTGAGTGCTGGCTGTTTAGCACAGCCACTCAAGCCATTGCCTGTAATGCTGGCATGTCGTATAAGCAAAGGTTGCAATCCTGGCTGTTCGGTCTTTCTAAACATGTCCTTGCTGATGTGCCGTCAGCTTGGGACCCAGACGAAGTTCTAGCCTCCTGATTCAGTCTGACTCAGCCATGGTTCTTGGTGCTATTTGGGGCATGAAGTAGCAGTTAGACAAGCTCTCTCTGCCTTGGCCTTCATATCTCTCCATGTAGCTTGGTGTTTCAGATAAATAAAAAGCATAGATGTGTATGAAAAAAATGTACGTATTATGTACTTGACTTCTTCAACTTAGGTTTCTTTAAGATCAGCAGAAAAAAACAGGAGGAAGAAAATTTCATTGATGTTTTATCTATAAAAATGATGACTCTTGGGGCTGGCAGATGGCTCAACTGACTAGCCATCCACCTTCAAGAGTCTGCATCCCATATTGGTACTAGTTCACGCTCCAGCTATTCTCATCCTGTTCTCTACTTGTGACCTGGGAAAAAGTGAAAAATGGCCCAAAGCTTTGAACACCTCCGCCCATGTGGGAGACACAGAAGAACCTCCTCACTCTGGGGCTTCAGATTGGCTAAGCTCTGGCCATTGTGGCCATTTGGGGAAGTGAACCGGCTCATGGAAGATCTGTCTGTAAATCTGCTTTTCCAATAATAAATAAATAAATCTCTACCTATTTCGCTACTTTTTTTCATGATGGTATTCCAATATTCAGAGATTTCTTCTTTTATCCACCCCAGTTACTCCCCACCTTTGTTTTCAGTTACATTATTACAATCGTATAGTCCTTCAGCAACAGTCATAACTCCAACATTGCTCTATTTAAATGCCTCATGACATTATGGATAAAGACAATGATAACGGATTGAGCATCCTATAGTTAAGAAATCTTTACCATTCTTTGGGAATCTCTCTTTTATTCAGTAGAGATACATACTGCACTTTTATTTGCTACTTTTTATTTACTCCAAGGAATAAGGGTTTTGTAGATAATCTATAACTGCTGAGGATTTTCATCTGATTTATTTTGGAAAATTCAGCTTTAATCGAATTCTTTTTTTTATTGTATTTTATTTTAGTGAAATTTTGAGAATTTAAAAAAAATATCATGTATAGAATCTCACACATGTACAAGATTTTTTTTTCTTAAAATGTCATTGAGAAGACCTGGCACAATAGCCTAGTGGCTAAATCCTCCTCTTGCTAGCCTCAGGATTACATATATATACTGGCTCATGGCACAGCTGCCTCACTTCTCATCCAGCTGTACACATCTGGCCTGGGACAGCAGTAGAGGATGGACCAAACCTTGGGAAATCCAGAAGAAGCTCTTGGTTTCTGACTTTGGATCGCCTTAGCTCCAGCTGTTGCAGCTACTTGGGGAGTGAAGCAGTGGAGGAAAATCTCTCTGTATCTCCTCTTTTTATATCTGGCTTTCCAATAACTACCTAATTAAATAAATATTTAATATATTGAAATTGAGATATTAATTAAACATTTTAATCGTATTTATTCTATCTGATTTCTTTTCTTATTGGACCTCTTTCATCAAGCCTTTGTCGAAACGAATAAAAGATCTTTGGTGTCTATTCATCTTGAGCAAATTGAAATTTAGTTTTAAAAGATTTTCTTATTTTATTTGAAAGGTAAGTTTTACAGGGCAAATATAGAAACAGAGGATTCCTTCACCTTCTTGTTCACTCCCCAAATGGCTGAAATGCCTGGAGCTTCTTCCAGATCTCCAACATTGTTTCAGGTGACCAAGGGCTTGAGTTATCCTTGCCGCTCTCTGCAAGTGGAAGAGCCAGGACATGGACTGATGCCCGTATCGTATGCTGGCATCAATGTGGAGGATTAGGCTGCTAAGCTTCCAAGCTGGTTGTGAACTCCTTTTTTTTTTTTTCTCTCTTCCAAGACACTTAGTGGCCCAAAACAAAATTAAACACAAAGTGCACTGTCACTGAATATCATCAGTCCAATACTTACATCTTCCCTGATTATCAGCTTCTTCTGCTCACGTTACACTCATTCCAAACAGGTGCTTCAGTGTACAGGGTGATTTACTGTTGTTGTAGTAAAGGGGATATTTTTGAAACACTGATTAGAAACTCAGAAAAGTTAATAAATATCAACCAACAAGGATTAATGCAGCGTAATCAGTTAGCAACTGAAGTTTTCATTGAAACACACACAAAAATGCACCATATATAATGTATGTATGTGTGTGTATGTATCATCGATAATGTATATGATATATATTATGTAACTATTTCTGATGGAAGGGTTCAGTTCCCTCAGGAGCCAGTTTCAGACACAAGTATTTGTGATTTATAACTTTGTTGTAAAGAAAGCCTGGACATTTTCACCTTGGGTTAGACAGGTGCGTGATACACATTGAAGACAATGGATTTCAGGGTCAGCCTAGGCCTGTCACATTCATGGGCATTTTGATCCCAAGCCATCCTTCTTCCAGGAGTTAGTGAATGCATCCATGTGTAGTAGGTGAAGTCACTATCTCTGCGGATACCAAGGCCTAAAACTCAAAATTGTCAAATTCGTATGGAAAAGGATTTGTTGCAGGTATGATTAAGAATTAAAATATTTATTTGAAAAATTAAAACGTGCATAAATCATTCGTATTTAAGGGGCGCTCTGTGATCATTTGGTATAAGTGTGCATCAATCAGTGTAGAGCAAGTGTTAAGCATGTTTGTAGCAAAATTATCCCAAAAAAATCCACCTAAAAGGTTTTGAAAATATTATAGAAATATACAATAAATTAATACCATCTTTACCATACAATAGAATCTCAGAAATTCCGACTCCTTTCTGGTTATAATATTCTACCTGGAAATAGCCGTTATGTTTCCCTCCCTTCCTCCACTACAGTAGCCACATTAAATGATCTTCTCCCTTGAGATGATGTCCTGATTTGTAAGACTCTAAGTGAGATCATATGATACTGTGGTTTGCTCTATGGAATCTGTATCAGTTTGATATGCACTCCTGCAAATGATCAGACTTCCTGTATTCTTGGTTGAGTTGATTTATTTCTATTTTGTTCCACTGATATATGGTGATGTTTTTAGCCAGTACTCTACTGTTACAATTGCCTCAACTTAATTTTGTATTTTGTCAGGTTCTGAAATACTGTTTCTTTTTTCTCAAAATCACTTTGGTGGTTCAGGGCATTTTGTGGTTCTATCCTCTGTATGCTGAGACCTTCCTGAACTTACTAGTTTTAGAGGTTTGGAGGCTATGGTTGGGGCTCACTCTGCATGATATTATATCATCCGTGAAAGTGAATTTTTCTCTTCCCCTCTTCTTGCTTTCTTTTCTTTTTGCGGTTTTGTGTCTGGTTTCAGTATCAAGAAAACTGTGACTTCAAAGAATAAATCTGAAAAAAAGAATCCCATTCTTTTTTTTTCAATCAATTTATCCAGGATTTTTGTGAATTTTCCGTTAAAAGTTTGTTCAAATTCAACAGTGAAGCCATCTGGTCTTTGGCTTTTCATTGATGGAACATTTTTCATTACTAATTAAGTCTCATTACTCATCATTCAACATCATTCATCTGTTTATGTATTCTATTTCCCGATGATTCAGCCTCAGTAAGTTGTGTATTACCATTTTATTTTGGATATCGATTTGTTGCAATTTAGTTGTTCTTAGTAATATCCAGTGACCTTTTGAATTCCTTTGATACAGGTGATAATGTCAACATTTTCATCCCTTATTTAGCATGCCAAGAGTTTATCAGCATTGTGCATCTACAAAGAACCAACTCTTCAATGGATTTTTCATATTTTTAAAAATATGATCTTTATTTTTGTTCTGAGTTTATTTTTCATTTCCTTCTACCAATTTTGGACTTGACTTCTTACTATTCTAGTAACTTGAGGTGCAGAGACAAGTGTTTTAATTATTAATTTTATATGATTTCGTGATGTTGATACTGACTATCATAAACCCTCTCTTAGAACTGCTTTTGCTTTATTGTAACAGTTTTTGTAAATAGTGTTTCCATTTTAACTCAAGAAACATAATGTGCAAATCCTTTAAATACCTACTGTGAAGAATTTAAAAGTTATAATTGCTATGTTATCATGTGATAAGCAATATTGAAAGAGTCAAATAGAACCTCAAAACTTCAATAGCACATGCAACACATTTCTGGGTAAGTTGTATATCACAAGAATGAACAAGTTTAAGAGAACAGAGTTCATTTTGAGTAACTTGACCACATACAATAAAATGAGGAATCAACAGAAATGCACAGTCCGTAGAGAGACCACAGAAGCATATAGGCTATACAATCCACTGCCATTTGTGATGACGCTGGTTGTTATGTGACCTTTATGCACATTGGGAGAGCGGTTTGCTATGCAGAATCCTTTGATAACACACAAATCTCATCAACATTCTTTCAGGTCCCCCAGAAATGGGCATTTCCTGATCTATGCAAGCTGGAATGGGAATTATCACAGTCCCTGACTCAGGAGCCTTATCTTCTGTCAGTATCTCTTAAACTCTAGTGGATGAAATTGTTAGCTTAAGAATATGGTCAAATCTCAGATATATCATAGTTCTTGATAGGATCTGTTCGGGTGGTACTGGCTGAAGGTATCTTTGCAGTGAGTGGCTCTAATATCAGAGAAGCCTGGAGAAGCCGGAGATTATCTGGAAATCTGTATATTATCTGCTAGACAAATCTCAGTCATGGCTGCTTTGGGCTTTCTCATAGTACAGCAGCAACAGCAGAAAATATTTACCTGACAGGTGTATGAATGAGAGAACCAATTGCTCCATTGCTTTTGATGCCTATGCCAACCAAGTCACTCAGTGTCACATCACCCATGTGCTTAGTTGCAATGGAATCACAAGCATCATGGGCTACGAGAAGAGTTCATGGGGCTAGAAGTTTTATGGACGTCATCTTGGAAACATGCAAGCTATCATAGAAAGACAAGGAAATATAGAACCTAGGAATATTGTGTGTTTGAATTTACATGAATGAGTTACATAAATGCTCTTAACTTTAGTCTCATAAGTATTACACAATCGACATTAATCATTCAAAACTCAGTTAATAATAGTATATTAAATTTTCACTTCATGTATTCAGAAAAAGCTATTATTTTCCAAATGCATAAACTTTTTTTTTACTTTATTTACCTAAGTTGTTTTAGGAAAAGAAAAAAGCTATTTGATTTCTCTAGCTGCTTTTTAGAGATTATATTCTTTAAAAGAAAAAAGAACGTAGAGGTTTGCACAAACAACATTTAAAATCAGGATTTAGGCTTCTAAAAATGTTTCAGAAACTCTTTTCCAACCTTCCAGGGTCTGTAGAGACAAAGAGAAGTAGTGTTTGAAGTGTAGAGAACTAGGGCGATAGGAACTTCAGACAAATGATACCAAGAAGCACAATGACGGCCTTGAAGTCCTAGCAGAGGCTTGATCAGTGCCTATGTGGGAAGGAATTACTGCACTGGGAAAAGAGCCGTTGAAAGGGTTACATGGACCCTTACTGAATGCTCTTTTCCAGTCAGAATGAAATGCACACAATTCAAATTACTGGAGGCACCTTGCATCAGCCGGGAGAAATCACTGATGCCCTCACTCTTTCATGAATCATAAAAGCAAGATCCAGGAGCCTCATGCTGTTTCTACGCAATGATTAGCTTCCTTAAGAGAACTCAGGCCTTCTTCTTGTACAAAACAAAGGTCTCTAGTCAAAGAACCCGTAAAGAAAACAAGAGATGCAGAAACCTAGTGCTGTCAGAATGACATTGCTTACAGTAAGAGGGGTGCAATCTTAACAGCAGAAGAAACACTTGTGTGTGTCACTATTGCTGCAAATATATTCTTGCCAAAAGTTTTGTTCATGTATTTGTCAAACCAAATGTGTAGGAATACTTACGATTATTTCAAGAATCAATGTATACAGGCAAAATCGTCATCTTTCCACTTTCTTGGTTTTTGCAGGCTTGAATATAATAGGGCTGAATTAGGTTCTTAATAATCTTTTATTTGTCGATCTCTTCGTGTAGTAGAACATTAAGCCCTTGACTATAAAGTGAATTAAGAATATTCTATCTCAAAAAATGAGAAAGAAAGAAGAAATAGAGAAGAAGGAAAGAGAGGGGGCACCACTTTGTAACATCATTGTATTAAGAATTGTATCTATGAACTACATTTAATATGTTCCTTATATGAAAGTTTTATTAACATGAAATCTCAGAGAATAAAATAATCAGAACCCACTTAAACAGAATCCATGAAAGCTAAATAACTTGAAAGATATTGTCAAACAAATGAAAAGCAAAATCTGAGAGTATACATAAATGTTAAAATATCCAGAATAAACTGATTTTAAAACAATGTTGGGCCTGGCGCCGTGGCCTAGCAGCTAAAGTCCTCACCTTGAACACGCCGGGATCCCATATGGGCACCGGTTCTAATCCCGGCAGCTCCACTTCCTATCCAGCTCTCTGCTTGTGGCCTGGGAAAGAAGTCGAGGACGGCCCAAAGCTTTGGGACCCTGCACCTGTGTGGGAGACCTGGAAGAAGTTCCTGGCTCCTGTCTCCGGATCAGCATAGCATGGGCCATTGTGCTCACTTGGGGAGTGAATCATTGGACGGAAGATCTTCCTCTCTGTCTCTCCTCCTCTCTGTATATCTGACTTTGTAATAAAAATAAAATAAATCTTTTAAAAATGCTAATATCGTATCAAAATGAAGAGATTAATGAACTTACTGAAAAATATCCGTAAATGAAGTGTAAAAAGCATGACACCGGCATCAACTTCAATAGACTCTAGGAAAAGTTATATTTGTCAACAAATAGTAGTTTTTATTAAAAATTAAAAAATGACATACTACTGTGTATGTTAGAAAAACTACAGTTAATTATTTGATAATACACGTGTTTGTAAGAATTTGGAAAAACTGAAATTCTCATATTATTTTGGAGAGAATGCAAATGTTACAATGAGACAGTTTAGCGCTTTCTAAAAATGCCAAGCACATGCCTGTTTCATGTCCTATCCCTTCTATCCTTACAGAGTTAAAATAGAGAAAGAGAAAGAAAAAGAAACGCTGCATTGTTGCAAAATGTGAACAATAGTGTTCACACAATCTTTATCTGCAATATTTACAATTCCTAACGCACCTGCTATTCCTGGATCTGGAAGTCTGGAATTCCATCTATATCTCTCAGACATACGGTGTCACCTGTGGTCTCCCAGAGACCATGACCTGGGACGTGAATCCAGGACTGAGAACTGGGGTGTGAGCATGCTGGTGGGTGACTTCACTGCTACACTCAGCTCTTGCCCATAACTTATTTTTTAATTGCACTTTCCTGGAATTTTTTTCGACGTACCATTGTACTCATATATGAATGTAGGTGTCATTTGTATATATATATATATATATTTTTTTTTTTTACATTTGTATACTTCCATCTACGTGAAATGCCATAAGCTACAATGTCATAGTAACTGCTATCAGATTAGTGGCTGACTGGAGACAAGCAGAAGGCAGGAGGAGCTCAAGGCGGGTTATGGGGCAGGATGGTGAACTGTGGGGCGTGATGAATAGACTCACAGCTTTGTTGCTGCTGATGGATTCACAGATGTCCATATGTGCATACCAGAACGTGAAAAACTATAGTTTAACTGTGTGTAGTTATCTCATCCTGATTGTTCAACAATACTCAACGAAAATCAAGGTTGCAGGTTTACCCCCACACCCTTCAACAGTCAAAAAAAAAAAAAAACAGAGAATGTTCATAATCTTGATTTCTATGGTTAATCTCATTTATTTATCAATTTATCCATTACAATTATAGAATTGAGCAGATTCATAAGGCCAGGTGCTCCCTATACCAAAACTTTCAGAAAAATCAGTCTTGAAACCCAGCAACCTGAGATTTAAGTGAGGCCTCGCTTCTCACAGACTTTTCCATTTATCACTGTCCATTCACACAGAGCAGTGAAGGGGAGCGATGGGGCAGATGTTGAAGGCAACAAATGCTTTCTTCTCAAAACGCAGCCCGATGGTCCTGCGACATGTGCGAAAATGAAAAGGCCACTGTGGTGACAGTTTTCTTTCTCGGGAAATACAGACAAGAACACGGGTTCCTGTAGTCTAGTTGCACTGCAGTCCATTCTAGAGGTTAAAAATATGCAGAAGTTTCAAGTTTGCCGTTATTTCCATAGTATTCAAGATTTCAATAAAATCAATCAGGCGGGCTGCAAGCTTAAGAGATTTATTTGAGTAAGGAGTAGCTGGCATGATATCCGTCCAGCCTCTAATGAGGAGACTTAAGCAGATGGGACCTAATTTATAAGAAGGACCTACACCCTGGATAATGAAACATAGCCTATTAAGGACTTACATAAACAAGGGCTATCATGTTAGGCCAAAACAAATCATTTTGACATATTTTTCTAAATATGAGAAGCTTCTTCAAATATCATGAGGAATAAGCCATTTAGTGTTCCAGGTTCATACATCAATGCAGTTCCTGTCACTGTGAAAAATTGGACTTTTTGTTTACTTAAAAGTTGAAATGCCATGATTTGGTACTTGAAAAATGAGGCAGAGAACAAAAATGAATGTCCTTCTGCTTGTGAAAAATGGGGATTTTATTAGAGCAAAGTGGAGAGGAGGACAGACGGCTCATCTGCTAGGGTACAGCAATGTTTGCACAGGAAAAAATGTAACAATGGGCAGGGCCCAGGGGACGTGGGCAGCAAAATCACTTAGAGAGCTGATGACAACAGAAGCCAGCCATCCAGCCTGGGCCCAAGCTGACCCTCCTCCTCCCTCTACACTCACGATGAATAAATGCATCTTGAAGTAAGACTCATATTTCATGGCAGCATGAGACTCCCCAGTTGCACTACATCTGTTAATAATAAAAATTTCCCTTCTGGAATGAGAGTTTAATAGTTCTTGTTCATGCTTTAAATAGGAGATCACAGTAGTAAATCAGTATTATGATTTTAGTAGGAAGTAGCCTATGAAATAGAATATATTATTTCTGGCATTTAATTTGGTCAAAATTAACTTAAAATAATCACCCAAAGGGACAGATTTGTAAGGTAATAATTATAAAAACTATAATCCAAAGAAATGTTGTTCTTTGTACATTCTGAAAGTATAATTAATGGTAACATACATATCATCCTATTGTCATAAAGGGAAAATATTAAATTTCTTACTCAACTTCGGAAACAAAGTGTCTCTGTCTCAAATACAATTTTTGAATTTGGTAAACTTTGTTATTGTTTCACAGTGTGCTTTTTTGTTTTCCCTTAATGAATATTGCTTGTTGTGATCTTGAGAATAATCATTCAGTAAACTGTTTAAGATAAACACATTCAAAGTTTCACATGGTTCAACTTGATTTTTGGATTTATGCGTTAAACTGTTATTTCCAGCTGCATTCTGCCCACCATTCACACACATGCATGCATATTTTTATAACTCTCAGACAATTCACCTGATCTGATTACATAGAGATAGAACTACATATGGAAAAAATATGCAAAATGCAAACTTGTGAAGTGGAGCTATCTTGGTGAAGTAATTCAAAAAAAACTGTTAAAGCATATTCTGTGTTTGGCTGATGTATTATCTGCACCCAAACATGATCATGCGTGTTGTAAAATATAGATCCCAAGGAAGTGTTGATTGAGACAATGAGAACAAATTAATGAAACAATGAATGGGGTAAGAGAATTGTTCAGTGTGGTGTTGCTGGTGTGCACTGGCCAGTCTCATGTCATGTAACAACACCGACTCTTGGAGGATAACACACGAGCGCTCTCCTTTCAAGCAGACACGCATGACAGATACGCCTAGTCGAGATCTTGCACGTATCATTCTATGCCCTCTGTCTAGCTTTAGGCTCCAGGCTGAGAAACAGAAGTTGTGTTTGCAAGCTTTTGGTTTGTTTCACCTTTTAATGTTAGTGGCTATTAAATATTATGAAATGTTTTCTCAAATACGTTCTCTTGTTTTTATGGCTTTTTCTTACTAAATCACCTTAGCTAATGAATAATCAAGAATCATTATATGCCCTGATAAATATCCTTTTACATAGTATATCTTTTTAAAATGTGTTTTATGTTGATTTATTTTACAAATTTTGATTTATGATTTGTTTCTAAGGAAAAATCTCTGTTGGAATACTTTACATGTGGTTTTATGACACTGTGCAAAGAGTAGTCTTTAAAACAGCTAAAACCTGGGCCTGGCATGGTGGCCTAACGGCTAAAGTCCTCGCCTCACATGCAACGGGATGCTATAGAAGTGTCGGTTTTAACCCCTGTATCTCCACTTCCCATCGAGCTCCCTGCCTGTGGCCTGGGAAAGCAGTCAAGGACATCCCCAGACCTTGGGACCCTGCATCCTTGTGGGAGACCTGAAAGAAGTTCCTGGCACCTGGCTTTGGATCGGCCATTGTGGTTACTTGGGGAGTGAATCAATAGATGGAAGATCTTCTTCTCTGTCTCTCCTCTCTGTATATCTGACTTTGTAATAATAATAAAAAAAAAACAGCTAAAACCTAATGCTAAGTTAGTAATTTCTCATGAGTTAAGTTACACAAATTTCTTTGAAAAAGGAATTGATGGGGGTCATGGCTGTGGCTTTGCATATACAGCTGCAACATGCAAACAGGCATCCTGTAGGGGCATGAGTTTGCGTTCCAGCTTTTACTCTTCTGATTCATTTTTTTACTAATGCACCTGGGAAAGCCATCTTCGTTTCTTCCAGTTCTTCCAACAGTATCTCCATAAGTTTTTTACTACTGACCACTGCAGCACGCGCGGCTCCTCCTCTGCTGCCTCTTCCAGTTTTCAGATCTTCCTTTGGGGACAGGACGCCCCAGAGGCTCTAGCCTCTTCCTGCCAATTACCTTCCTTGAGATTTGCATGGTAGAAAGGATAACTCAACTCGTGGAACAGTTGAAGTTTTCATTCTACATCGACATCCAATATCTGGGTTGGAGTCGCAGCTGGGATTCCTGATTCCAGCTCTCTGCTAACACAGGTGTTGGGAGCAAGAATGCAGATTGAGATCATGTTCCAGCCCTCTGTTTGGGAGTTCCTAACCCCACGGTGTTGAGCGCCATCTGCTCCAGGCATGTGGGCAATGAACTAGATTTTTCTCAGTGGCTGTCTGTGTGATTTTCTGCCTCAAAGACAAACACACAAAATAGTAATATTCTTAAAGAGTATTTCTAAGAAAGCGCAAAGTATTTTAAGGAAAACATTCATACTGGCACTAGTGTCTTACACAAGGGATTTTATAGTTATAAGCCTAACACATGATGTAGGAAATAAGCTATTGTTTGTCTTAAAAGTTTGATAGGGCAACAAAATAAAAATAGAAGTAGGATCCACGAAGAGTGATCAGCCATAGTAAGGAGATGAGACATTCAAGTTAGTTGTAAATTTCCATTGAGAAATAAGTCCAATCTAGTGAGAAAAACACATGTTAGAGATACTCTACTAATTTATGTGTACTTTCCCAGTAAAGTTTTACAGGTCAGAACATTAAGGTCTATTGCATGACAGATAAGAAAGTAATCCTTAACAAATGAAGGGAGTTGACTCAGTAATTTCAACGCAGATATTTATGGTGCAAATGCTTTCTGGGAGATATTTTTAGATGGGATATTGGGATCTTGAGCAATTTTCAAAGGTTCTAGCCAGTGTTGTAGACATATCACAAATATGAAGGTAAACACACCAGTAGATATTTCCAGGATACAATGAATACCTAGCAAGACACTGGTAAAAATTAAAGGCAAGATGGGACAGGAGCTTACATTTGGTTGTTATGAAAATGAAATCCTCAAATATGAGAAAAGACAGGTCATTGTCTGCAGCATCTGGATTAGAGTTGTTGGGTAATAAGATCTGTAGGGGCTGGCGCCGTTGGTGTAGTAGGCCAACCCTCCGTTTGAGGCACCGTCGTCCCACACAGGCACGGGTTTGCATCCCAGCTGTTCTACTTCTCTCTATCTTCTCTGCAAGATCTCTGTATCCTTTGCTCTGTACTTCTGCCTTTCGTATAAAATAAATCAATGAAACAAAACCTTAAAAATGAAATATGCATGTATCTAGCTATTCTAAATGATACAAATGTAACTTCCAAACTGTGCACTGATTTGCACTTCCGCCAGCAAGTGCAGGGGGTGTAATTATGTTGGCATCCATTATTGTCAGCTCTTTACTTATGCAAAAGTGTAAGCATAAATATGTATTCTTTGGACTTCATCATTTCCATTATTGCTAATGAGAATGAAATTTTGTATCCAAATTTTTCCCCATTTATCATGTGGACAGTATGAGACTTTTAAACATCCATCCATCAAATGCATTTGTTCACATGAGTGGCTTTTATCAGGTATCTCAAAACTGCAAACGTATTTTGCTAGAATTCAGTTTCTTTTTTTTCTATTTTTCATGATGTCTCTTAATTAACAGAATTCCTGATTTTACAGCAAATATTTCCTTTGTGCTTCATGAAAAATTTAATACTTTCCTTCTCTTGTGATCATATAACCAGACAGGATCAATTCCAACCTCAAATCTCAGATGATATGTGGACACCACATACAAACCAGAGGCTATGCAATTCACAGAGTGCTTTGTGAGAAGGCCCAGGAGGGGCTCCCAAACTGTTCCAACAAGGACTAGAGGGTTCAGCAAAGGAAACTTTCTTGGAATTTTGTTGGTGGGTATGGCAGCAGAGTGTCACAGAGTAGTGGAAGAGGGTGTGTTGTCTGAAGGGAACCAAGACCTAACAGTCACATTCTTTGCTTTATCTTTTTTCTTCCATGTCAGAAAGGTATTTACCAATAAAATTATTTCACACATTCCCTATAGATAATTTAACACTCAACTGCATGATATTACTTTTATATATTTGTGAAGAAGTAATCTACATTTTAAAATTGCCTGAAGAGCCAATTGTCCAAATGCCATTTGAAAGGTATCCTCTCTCCTTCTGATGTTAATTTTTTTATTGTGACTGTCCATGTAAAATCACACATTTCATAGATTTTGTATATGCATTGTTGTTGTTACCTTCTTGTTGTTGTTTTGCTTTGTTTGCTTACCTTAAACTGGAATTGCAGATTCTCCCAGGAATAGAAATCCAGAGATGACATATTTGTCTTCATACACATACACACACATATGTATATATATATTTCTTTCTTGGACTTTTGTGTCTCTGCTTGTCTCAGTAACTGAGTCCATGAAGCATAGCATCCAGCCTCCATAGAGCTTCTGCTCTTGCTCTAAGCAGGGATACTGTTCTTCCCCAACAGACTCCCCTGTTCTTCTTTGCCCCGTTTTGATGGTAGGCATGTTCAGTGTACTTACAATTGCAGTTCACGCCACCTGATTCAGACTTAAGTCGAGCTCACAGATGTGATCTGTCTGTCATCAAATTCTGCCAGCTCTTGTCCTTGCTGCCTTTATCCTCACATTTTTATATGTTTAGCTGTTTATTTTCTTCTGTGAATTGAGGCACTTAGAATTTTTCTGTGGACCTTGTTTAACAGAGCTAAGGACTTCACTACTTCCATCCACTGGATCACTAGCAAACTCCTACACTGTAAGCAACATAAATACATCTTTGGATTGAAAAATGGTTTTAGACAAAATGGTTTGTTGAATTTAGACTGCAAACCTGCTTGAAGTCCAAGTTTTAAATCATGTTTTCTCAGGGGAGATTTTTTTTTTCTCTATTCATTCCTGATGTCAAGACAATAAATTTTGTTTTGATTTCTTTCTGGGAGAGCCGATTTGGTTCCATTTTACTCTTATATTTGAGCGCGTTCTGCTTTGTGCAAGTATGGCTTGTGGGAAGAAACTGACTGAGGAGACCTTCGGCTGTTATTCTTGCCCTTAACATCTCAGAAGGCTCAAAGGAGAAGATTCTTCTGCTGACCAAAGCGTCCGATAGACCCAACTAGAAGATTTTTACACACAACCTGAGCAATATGCCTCAAAGACTCAAGCTCATCAGAACACAATGGTTGAGCAGTCTCAGAGAGGGTCACTGGGGAGGCAAACAGCAAGTCCTGGAACTCAGAGACGGACACTAATAATTAATTCAAAACTAAGGAAAAGCAGAGTGTGCAGTTTAGCTTTATAGCATTCATTATACTCCATTAGCTGTGAGAAATCCACTAAAATGTTAGAAAATGTTAACAATACAGGAATCTATGGGATTCAGCTTATGATTTTTTTTTAAACTTATGGAGAGAGATGGAGGCAGGCAGGGAGAGAGGGAAAGAGAGATTCAAGTTCATTTGGATTCTCTAAACATTCAAAGATCTAAGCTAGCTTGACCTCTCTGTCTCACCCTCCCTCAGCTTTTAAACTATTCCTTTTTTTTTAATTTTCCTACTTTCATGTTCAATGAATGATGTATTTAAAATTATGTTTTTTATTGGCACTTGACACTAGAGTTAGTCCTGGAATATATGTAATAACTTGTCATGCCAGAAGTAAAAAGTGACATTTTGCCTTTTGCTCCATGAGAAAGAATTATCGGTTGGATTCTAGGTGGAATACCTACATAGTAACTGAAAAGTCCGTTTCTGGATTCTTGTCTTGAATCTGACATTGACAAGGTGGAAAATTTGTCAACAATAGAAAGAGTAAACTAGTCATCTATCAAACCAGATGTTTTAGATGGATAATGAATTATCTCAGGTTATCAGAAGAAAAAGTAGTTTAATATCAGCATGAAATTATGTTACTTTAGCATTGAATGTGTTTACATTATGGATAAAAATGGATTATAGTTTATAGTTTTTGTCATCAGCCAAAGAAATTTGTTTGGGGGACATCCAGCTGCAGGCTAATATTTCCTGTGGAATTCTCCTTGCTTAAGCACTGGCATTCACAGGCATTGCTTAGCAGACCTTGGGAGGGGAGCCTGCACTCCCTGTGCAGACTCAGAGCAGAGCTGGAGCAGGAGGTCTCGGGGCAGCACGGGTAAGGGCAAATACTCCCAGTCCAGCCTGACCCTGCTGTGCATCTGTTTCTACTGAGCTCCTCTCGCAGAGACATCCCCTGTTGGGACTTAAACTCTGAGCGGAGACCTCTGGAGGGGCAGTGCCATCCTCTTCCCTGCCTGTCTTTTGATGCTGCCTCCTTCTGATTTATGGAAATCTAGAAGTCAGGTGGCTTTTCCTTGTGCGTCTCGCCTGCATCGTCATAGTAACAGTAAAAGCTTTCCTCTTCTGTGTGACTCATTATGTTGAATGAATACCTGTACAGCAAGTGAGTGTATTTAAGCAATTTTGCTTAAACATACCTTCATAAGCCCTTTTTAGAATTCGTTCTAAATTGGGGGCAGCACAGTGGTATAGCACGCTAATCGACCGCCTGTGGCACTGGCATCCTGCCTGGGTGCTGATTTGAATCCAACTATTCCAATTGTGATCCAACTGTCTGCTTATAGTCGGTGAAGTCAGGGAAGGCTAGCCAAAGGCGTTGGGCCCCAGCACCCATGTGGAGACCTGGACGAAATCCCTGCCTTCCAGCTTTGGACTGCCCAAAAGCTGGCCAGAGTAGCCATTTTGGAGAGTAGGGGTAACGAGCAAGTGGAGGATCTTTCTTTCTCTTTTTTCTCTCTTTTTGAATGTCTGTCTGTCTGTCTCTCTCTCTCTAATTGTAATTTCAAGAAAAACAATACATCTTTTAAAAAAAGCTTATTTTATCTGTTTCAAAAGGAAAGAAAGACAGGGAAAGAGAGAGATCATCCTTTCTTGTTGTTTGCTTGCAAACTTTGTTTTTTAAATTTACATATTTGTTTATTTGAAAGACATAACTGAGACACATGGAGAGAGAGAGAGAAAAGGAGAGAGAGAGAGAGAGAGAGCATGAATCACGCATCCTTGGATTTACTCCTTGAATGGCCACGATGGTTGAAACCGTTCTGTGGGTCTGCCCTGTGGGTGACAGAGGCACAAGGGCATGGGCCACCTCTCACTGTTTTCCCAAGTGCATTAGCAAGGATCTGGGATGGAAATGGAGCAGGTGATAAATAAACGAAGAGAAGGTGATATACACAGAGGAAGAGTTTACTTCTGCTGGTTCACTCCCCAGGTGGCTGCAAGGCCAGAGCTGAACTGACCCAGAGCCAGGAGCCCAGAGCTTCTTCTGGCTCTCCCACGTGGGTGCAGGATCCCAAGGTTTTGGGCCATCTCCTACTTCTTTCTCAGGCTACAAGCAGGGAGCTGGATGGGAAATGAGCAGCTGGAATATGAACCATGCCAATAGAGGCTCCCAGTGCATGCAAGGCAAGGATTTAACCACTAGGTTATCATGCCGAGCCCCACTCATTGTTGTTAGCACAATCATGCCTTAATATTTGTTTCATTATATTTATATTCAATCAATAATTTCATCTGAATTCTGCTGGTGACTAAGTGCTACAAAGAGCATTATTAAATGTTTCCTTTAAATTAACTATTGATTGTTGTAAGTTTAGTATATTCTGTTCGGAAACAATAATACTGCAAAATGTAGCAGGAATAATGTGGACATGGGCATGAATAAAATAGTCTTTACAACTTAAATAAGATATAAATGTCAATTCTTAAAAATTGTGATGTATTGATGAAATATTTTTGAAAACGCTAACTTAATCCACTTAACAATCACTGGGAAAAAGAAAGGTTTATTTTAAGTATTTTTCTAATGTTGACAGAGTGACTAGAACATCACATCGGGTGTTTATAAAGTCATTCATTAAACTGCATCATTTAATAGTCAAATACTATACCCTTCAACACTCAAGTAAAGCTATTAATTAAGCATACTCCTTAGCAATACATGGAGTGCCATAGTTTATTATAAGACTATACAAATATAAATCTAAGTACATTTTCAAAAAGGGCATCGTGTTTTGAAAACACATTTAGAAATCCACATTTCTAGCAAAGGATTAAATGGCATTAACTTTAATACTAATTTGTTTTGATTCATTTCCCAACTAATGAGAAATGTGATTGTGGTGGTATTGGCAATGAACAACAAATGCCTCATGGTTACATACTAGGTGGGAGAAATAAGAGAACAAGTAGAAAAATTTGAAGTTTATTCCAGCTGTTTCCATGTGCATGGAAGAACAATTAAGTCATTGAAATGGTGAACATCTTTGCTTCATGTGTTCTGTTATGAGACATAAAATGTGCCAAATATGATGGAAAATGTTTGCACGGATTGACAACATTACTGGTAAGTTTCCATTTTCTTTCGTGCTTATTTGCTGTGTAGTTGCAAAGTTTTTCTTTAGAATTATGCTGTGGCATTCTTTTGTTCCAGCAAGCAGCATTACCCTAAGGCTTGTGTCATTGCTTTCCTTGTTAACTTATTTTGTATTGCAAATCTGGTGTTAGCTGTGAATCCAGGTACATTTTTCCCCCTTAAGCACTATAAGCTTTTTAAAATGAGTTATAATTCAAGCTGTTTAATGTATTTCAAATGCCTGCAGTTTTAGACTTTGAACAGATCCAGCAACACATTTCATTTGCTTACACTCACTTCACAAAAACAAATAAGCCTGTGGCCCTTAAACAGCAGTCTCAAATTTAGACGATTTGTCATCAGAACTTATATTATTATTGTCAGGGAAACAGGACTTTTTTTTAATGCATTTTTCTCTATTGTAAGGAATTACCCAGATGAACTGTCCCCTTTACCTGATATTTAATTGGCTACAGGGTCAGATCAAATCAACAGTGTGATTCATTTGGCCTGTCCCAGTGGTTCTCACTTACTCCTTTAGCACGGTGCACACTAAGTCTATCATTTGCTAACATAACAGCATAAATCTATTTTATCTTTCTAAAAGCAGCACTCTGAAATCTTCAGTTTAGATTTTGACTTTAGTTGGATCAGTCAAGCAAGAGCTCACCACTGGCCATGAGGCCCGGAGTGGCCCTCGCTTCAACAGAAAGCTCCACCTGCACGTGCCAAATGGGCAGCCAGGGTCCTAGGACTTGGACCATCCTCCACTGCTTTTCCGGTCAGCAAGTTGAAGTACAAGTGGTGCCTGGATTTAGATTGCACATCATTATGATACAATGTTTTTTAAGGATGCATGAATGAGTTCAATTTTAAACGATTGTCATGGAAGCAATGAAAGATCCTGGCTTAAATAAAACAGTACAAATATTATCTTAAATATAGATAAAGTTGTGATGTTAAGTTTACATTACTCTTGGAGATAATGTAAACTTATTTTTGCCATGTTTGTGTATATTTACAGGTTTTTGAAGTACGTAGGAATGTAGTTATCTTCTACTAAGTATTCCTCAGAAAGCTGCAGGTACTGATTTCAGTTAGCGTGGGGACAGTCACATGTTGATGCTCTTGCAGAAAACTGAGACGAATTGCCACATTCTTGGTCTTCCTAAGAATGCCCCTTTGGAGACTTTTAAATTTCCCTCAGTGTGCATGATATTGATGTTTCGCATTACTTTTCTGATTTTCAAGGGTGCTTTGGACCAAAGAGCTCACCAAAAAAAGTATTTTTACTTTAATGTTTTATTGGAAAATTTGTTTCTGGAGATTTGAAATTATTTTTGCAAAATTCCATCTGAACAACAAATACTACTGTAAGGGAAAAATAGTAAGGTCTCAACCCATGACAGGTTAGAAAAATTGGTAAATAGGATTTAAAACACAAAAATACTGTTAGGTAATATCTTCACTTCCATCTGATCTATCTATCTATCTATCCACATATCCACTTATAATAATGTGTGTACAATTGTGTGTGAATTTATGTGTGGGAGAGGTTATTACCTGGTATTTCAACCCCAGGTTGAGGCCTGAAGTTAAAACTGTGATTAAAGCTGCTTGCACTTGAATAGAGTAAAGTTCAAGGCTGGCAATTCAATCCAGGACTCGCATGTGGATGGCAGAGACCCAAGTTCTCACGTTATCATCACTGCCTCTCAACACGTGTCGGAGCAGAAACCCAGAATTCCGAGTCTGGAGCTGAGGGTTGCACCCAGACCCTCTTACATGCGATGATGGCACCTTGTTGCCATGCCACGAGCATCCCCCCAGGCATTTCATATCCCAACTTTTATGATGGGGGAAATGAAATCAAATTAGGATTCCTAAGTATTTCCTTTACATAGCTTATAGAATAGAAAAATATGAACACTTTATATAAAACACAGTTACATAAGTAGAACAGCATGCATAATATCAATATTGAGAATTATGTATAGAGTCTCACGAACTGGAAGAAAGAAAAAGATAAAACAAATATTATCAAAATGTGAGTGATAATTCAGCAGCTGAAGTTGACACGAGTACCTGGCATACAACTTGGAAAATAAGATGTAAACTTGCTTATTTATTGATTGATTGATTCTCTTTATTTATCACCATTTGGTTACACTCATTTGCTGAAAAAAATATATATATACTAAATTCTAGCTTTTATAAATATCCATCCTATGTCCATCTCCTCTCTCTCTCTCTATATATATATGTATAAAACTAGTATAAAACTAAGTAATCATTATTTTAAATAAAATTAAAAAACGTTTTTCCTGGAAATTATAAAATAATTATCTTAAAAAAACAGTTAATTTTTGTCATTCAGGAATTTCACAGAAAATTCAGATGTTCTGTAACATTAAATTTATTATGAAATGTAAAGTTACTTCAATCTTAAAATGTCAAATAGCTAGGGTGATATCTTGTTTTCAAGTATGTAAGTAATCTATCAGGTAATGTTTGTCTTCACTAAATAAACATTAGCTCCATAATGAAAGTAAAGTACAGGATGTGAGGCTAAGTTTTTAAAAGCATGTATTCCTGGGCCCAGTGCGATGGCCTAGCAGCTGAAGTCCTCACCTTGAACATGCCTGGGATCCCCTGTGGGCACCGGTTCCAATCCTGGTGGCTGCACTTCCCATCCATCTCCCTGCTTGTGCCTTGGGAAAGCAGTCAAAGACGACCCAAAGCCTTGGGACCCTGCATCCACATGGGAGACCTGGACAAAGCTCCTGGCTCCTGGATTTGGATCGGCGCAGCACTGCCAGTGAGATTACTTGGGGACTGAATCATTTGGTGGAAGATCTTCCTCTCTGTCTCTCCTTCTCTCTGTATATCTGACATTGCAATAAAAATAAATAAATCTTAAACAATCAATCAAAAAACCCACGTATTCCTGATTTACTATTTTATCTGAGAGGATGTCAGAGAGCCAGAGACCATGAGAAATACAGAGACCTTACAGCAGCGGCTGGGGCTGGGTCAGGCTGAAGTCAGGAATTTGGAACTCAATCCATCAAATGCAGGTGTTGGGAGCATGCCGCGTCCTGGATCCTCATCTGTCACCTTTCAAGGTTGCTAACAACAGGAAGCGGGAGTCAGATGGGCAGTGGGGACAGAAACCAGGGACCTCCAATATTCTATTATTGTTGAAAATTTCGGACTTTGCTTGCAAGCAAGCCTGTTTTTCTACTTATCGCAGAGTTTGAGGGACGTTTACTTTGGTGTCACTTTAATGCTGCGTGTTCAGTTATGCGATTCCGTTCAAGTAGATAAACATTTTCAAATAACTGGTGCTTGAAGTTCTGGCAGAGAAAAAAAAATAATTCTTTGGAAATAATATGTTTTAAATGACAATGTAGAAATGATTCTGAAGGAACTTCTTGAGGTGACATTAGTAAGTACTCAATCATAACAATTATATTTAATTTGTATAATTGTCAAAAGGGGAAAGAAACTCTTTAAAATAATGTCAACCATGGTAAATTTTGCGATAAATCATTTCTATATAAAAATGCAGTGTATGTTTGGCTGTGCAAACTGGCAACTGCTCAAGATAAAAATTGCCAAATGTTTTAGGGTTATTTCCTTTAATTAATGCAGAAATTGGTATTTGGTGCTTGTTTATGCCTAGAAACCTGCAGAAACAAGTGCAAACTCATTTCCTTTCAAAGAAATGTTCTCCTGTCTCTGTGGGATCCTGGAATTTGAATGCAAACCTCCGAGGGTAAACAGCTGTATTTCCGATTACAGTGCATGTCATGTGTGCACACATTAAAAACAAAATCACTGCACAGCCCGCTCTGTGTTGTCAAATATGAAAAAGTAAATTAATTTTGCCTTTGAATTATATGGGATTGAATTATACAAGAAAATCCTGGCAGTGTTCCTACTTCTAATTAACGTTTTGTCAGATCATCAATCTTACTTTCTCCCCATGTGTTAATACTCAATTTGTTTATTATTTACGTAAGGCACACATCTCTTTCCTAAGGAAGAGTTCTTATCTACTTAGTTGAGATGTGTCTCAGAAGCATGACGAAGCTACTGCTGGTCATTTCCTGCCGTATTTAACAGCAAAATGAAGTATCCAGTTCTCCACAATGACATGTAGAATGTTTTAATGAAATGGCTTCGAAACGGAAACACCCTGTGTGGTTAGGTGCGATCAGCAGCCTGGGACAGAAAGTTTCTTAAAAGAATAATAAACTTAATACGATACAAGCGTGTTTAAAAGTAGCTTTACCTGTTCAAGATAAGCATTATTCTTTCTCTTAGAAATACCAATAGAGATATTTCTCAATCTGGTCAGCAAAATGAAAAAAAAACAAATAGTTTTGACTCTCTGGTCGTTGGCCTTGCCCATTTCAGAAGCTTTATGCTGGGATATGAGATGCGCTGACCGCATGGATCGGTGACTGCTAAGCTGATAGGCCATTGATTTTCTAAATCACGGGGCGAGGTAGAGCATAGCAGAAGTGGATCAAATGTCTCAGGCCTGTTAGACAGTCCTTTTGCCCCATGTCCCCATGCACCTCTGCGGGGAAAAATCAATCAGGCAGGAAAAATTTGGTATATCCAGTTTACAAAAAACCAGAATGCAGATACTTCGTTTGGAGACTGAATCTCTCTATTATTTTATGAAATGAAATTGCCTATATATGGACAAGGACTTGGCTGCCTATACAAATGAATAGACTAGGCCACTGCTTAGTTTTATTAACTTTATAATCAATAATCAGAAGTTCAAATTATTTAAGCAGCATAGATTCCAAATTTGGAGGGTTTTTTTTTTCTCCTGCATAATTTTGTTGTATGTCTTGATTCTTAGAAAACTCAACATTTAAATCATCTGTACTCAGAGCTAGGAAACACACACTCACTTTGATGTACACCTACGTGTATTCATACACACACAATCACATAGGCTGGGTAAATATTGATGACTCAGTAAAGAAATAAGTACCTTATTAATCAAATAAAAAATAAAAGCAACAAGTGTAGTTAACACTGAGGAAGAAATAACAATCCAGTACTCAACGAGCAATTTGCTTCTTTCATATATGAAGCCAATCTAAGGTATATTTTTGTTTCAAGATGATTCAGAAATTGAAATCTTTCAAATACACAGAGTTGCTGACCCTCTTGTTTCAGAGGAGTCTGCCTTATTTATATGATGAGTAACTGTATTACTGAGAGCTATTTCCCACCTTATTGTTCTTTGTATAATATCACAAATACAGCTAAAATAAAAGTGGGAGTCCCATTGAAAAAGGGAACATATCTGTACAGTCCAACGCTAGGCTTTCTACCTTTGCTTATACCTACCACGTCATGATACATTTAAAGAGCACGAGGTTAACCTTGCACCTGTTACTAAGGGATTATATTACAGTGATAATTTTGAAAAAAGAATGGATAGAGAGCATGGGTAGTGAGAAAGGAGAGGGGAAGGGAAGAACCCCTGTACCCACAAAACTATATACCTTGACAAATAATAAGTACACATGGATAATAATTAAAAAGTAAAATTTGGTGTAGACATTGTGGCACAATGGATTAAGCCGACGAGGCAGAGTGGGTTAAGCCACCATTTCAGAGAAGCAGCCTTTGAGGTGATGCTTCTTTGCTTTCTATTCATTCCCTGCTAATGAACCTGGGAGAGAAGCAGAAAAAGACTCAAGGACTTTGGGCCTGAATCTACAGGGAAGATCCAGAGGCAGTCCCACTTTCCAGCAGGCTCAGCTCCAACTACTCTAACCATTTGTGGAGTGAGCCAGTTGATGAAAATTCCCCTGGCATTGTCTCCTTGTGTCTCTACCTCTCTTTGCCTTTCAAATAAATGAACCTTTATTTAAAAAATAAATAATAACTACCTGAAGAGGAAATAAATAAAGAAGAAAAATGAAGCAGGAAGAAAAAAATAATTTGTCAAATATATATCCATACTTGTCTCATATAAAGTTTCTCAATGAAAGATTTGGTAAGGGTGGTTTACAAAGTAGTTAAGATGTTGCTGGAATTGCCTGCATGGCATATCTGAGAGCCTGTTCTGAGTGTAGATTCCATCCCCATTGCCAGGTTCCTGTTAGTCAATACGATTGCAGGCAGGAAGTGATGGCTCAAGAAGGCGGGTCCCTAACACCGCCATGGAAAACCAAACTAAGTTTCTAGCTCTTGGCTTCTGATGCTCTTAGTCTTGCCCATTGTGGCTATTGAAGGAATGAATTGATAGATGGAAATATTCACATTGTCTCTTAGTCTGTCTCTCTCTCTCTCTCCTCTGATTCATTTTTCTTATTGGGAAGGCAGATTTACAGAGAGGGAAACAGAGAGAAAAATCTTCCCTCCACTTGTTCACTCTCCAAGTGACTGCAACAGCTGAAACTGTGCCAATCTGAAGCCAGGAGCATCTTTGGGTCTCACACACAGGTGCAGGGTCCCAGGGCTTTGGGCCATCCTGGACTGCTTTCCCAGGGCACAAGCAAGGAGCTGGATGGGAAGTGGAGCAGCCACAAGAAGCAGCGTCCATATGGGATCCTGACACACACAAGGTAAGAATCTTAGTCATCAGGCTACTGTGCCGGCCCTATTCATCTATTTTTATTTATCTCTATTTCCTAGTATTTCAAATACAGAAAAGAAGTAAATTTGAAGAAATAACATTAATTTCCACCAAATAGAAATGTGGATGAAAATAGATTTTTTGTCAGTATATCATTAGTTAGTAAAATAAATGTCTTCATAAAGATAGCCACAGAAGGGGGAGTTTAAACTTTTTCTTGCTTCAAAAGTATGAATTATTTTTAAGAAGCTAATACAAAATTGACATTTCAGTAGCAAAGTGAGAAAAAGTCAATAAAATATGTCAGTATCTATATGAATTTTATTATGTGATTAATATGCACCCATTGCATCACATACCAGTATATCAGTTATACCATTATTCATTATTTGTTGGTATGCCATAACTTACGAAAATTTTGAAAGCAAGTGGATTTTATGTATCATTTACTTGTGCATCCTCTATGGGATAATTCCTTCCTAAATCTTAACTTATTTACAAAGCCATACAGAAAACAAATAAAATTTCTAAGAGGAAATTAAAATATTTGTACTGAGTTACAGACATAATGACTTTGCCCTTCTGCTTTCTTTACATTATCTGAGCCATATTATTTTTAAATTCGAGGTTAATATGATGACATTATATTGCAACACAGTTTTTCCATTATTTTTAAATACTGATAATCATAATTATTGCCAACCAGCTGACAATTTTTAGTGACGGGTCTCATAAAATATATCTGCAAAATGGAGAATTACATCCAAGTCTCTTTCTTTAGGTGCAAATTTTTAAATTTAAGGCATGGAGATTTCATATGGAAAAGTGAATGTGAAATATTTCATCTCCTTAACTGTAACATTCAATTACTCTGCTTCTCCACTAAAAGCTTTTTCTTCGTAATGAAAGGAAAAGTGGGTCAATATAATATTCAAATAAGATTAATGGACATGTGATTCCAAAGTACTCTGAAAATATAAATTGCTATTGAACTATCAAATATTATAAAAATATATTATACTTTCTGCATGTAGAATCTTATAAGCAAAATGTACTAATATTGAAACAGGAGAAATGATTCCGATGTCAAGAGATCCAACAGTGAAGCAGTTCGAGACAGGGCTAGCTAGATGAATGAAATGGTCATCTACCTACAACGTACACTAATTTACATTACATGTAAGTTTTTCAAAAATTATGAGGACTGGGCAGAGCTGGAGACATGAGCTCATCTGCAAATATGAAAACACTCAGCCTCACAGAGCTTGCGAGGCTGGCAGCTCTATGGCATCAGTGGGACGAAGTGCAGGTCACATCACTCAATCTCTCCCTGGGACCTCTACAACCAAAATTTCTACAGTGCCTTTGGCGAAACCCAGTTTGCTTTTCTGTAGGAATGGTTACATGAGACGAGTTAAAAATTATTCTTCTAATGCTTTCCACTTTTGTATTATTTCACACAGATGGCTGGATAGTCAGCAGGTACTGTTAAACCAAGAGAAAAGAAGTCTTATCTAGCTGAACTAAAACAGAATAGAAGAGGTCTGCAGAAAGTTGACAGAGAAGGCATATTATTAAAAAATAAATCTACACCTGAGTTTCTTGTTTTGCACAAAAGCAATATTTATGCCTAGATTTTCTCTGAATTTTTTTAGGTCCTCTCATAAAGGCAGAAAAATAAATGTGAGTCATTAAAAGCATCTTGAAGCTGCCATAAACCCTAGGCTGATTTTAATAACTGAGAAAACAAATTCTTAGTCATGCAAGCTAATAAAATACACTTTCCATACCTTGCATTTGATTGGAATTCTACCCGACAAGTCTGAGCTTTAGGAACAAGTTGGGAGACCCCTTCCACTACACATCCCATGCGACAGAGGACGTGTGTGGCAGTTACTGCTAAATCATGCATGTTGGTGTCAAGTTTGGGCCATGGAGAGATAAAGAGATGTTGCAGCAAATAGGCAGGGGATCCACAGGAAGAGGGCATGTGGAGAAGAACACTGCTGTGCAGGCAGACAGTATTCACACAGTCAGAAATTCCTAAGACGGAAAGCGCTCCAAGCATTTCTCCAGGATTCTGCACTTCTGTCAAGGGTGCAATGGGAGGCCATGATGATTGCTAATGCGGGACCCACTCTGTAGGAGGACATTGTGAGCCTGGAAGGCCAGCGAGCACAGGTTTACAGTTCATTGGGCAGTATTTGCATGAAAAGGACCAAATGGCTATCTCTTGCATACCTGTTGGGAGATAATTCCCACGGGTCGAGTAAACAGCATGCAAATGAGAACACCTAGCGCGATGTAAAGACAATAGGAATTCCAATCTAGAGTGCGAAAACAGTTGATGGTTTTGTTTATGAGCTCGATACTTCCTCCCCTACCCCAGACGGACTCTCAGAGTATAAAGTCTGATGCCCCTAATAAACTTCGGCTTTGACCATCAGTCAGGGTCCACGCGTGTTATTATCGGCTCCGTGCACCAAGTCCGTCGCTGCGGGACAGCGACACCACTCCAAGTCAAAGAAAAGTGCATTTTACCAATTCACGTTTTTGGCTTTTTAAAATTTTTATATTTTATTTGTTTCTTTGAAAGTCGGAGTTAAAGAGGGGGAGAAAGAGAGCCAGTGTTCCACATGTTAATTCTCTTCCTCAATGGCTACAGCCGTAGGGGTTCAGCTCAAACACTTGAGCTGTTTTCTTCTGCTTTTGCAGGGCATTAGCAGGGAGCGGGAGCAGAAGTGAGGCTGCCAGAACACACACCAGTACCCATATGGGGTACTGCAACCGAGTAAGCAAATTGAACCCCTGTGCCACAACAGCGGTCCTCGCTCAGAATATAAGCACAAGAACAAATAATAGATTTATTCATTCCCCACTCAACTCCACAAATATAGTTAGAGAGAGAGAGAGAGAAAGATTTCTAAGATAACGTTATTGCTAGAACAGAGTCAGCACCTTGCAGCTAAAAGGCAAATACTTAAGTGGCTGATGCCTGCTGTTGCACATGAAGGTTTATTGACGCATGATCACAGTCATTGATTTTGAAATACTGTTTATTTTTTTTATTGTGGATCTACTTAAAAAGCAAATGAAGAGAAAGAGAAAAAGGGGTTGGGAAGACAAGAGATACTCCATTGGCTGTTTCATTCCCCAAATGACTGCAACAACTGAGGCTGAGCCAGGCGGAATTTGGGAACTTAGAACTCCAGGGAGGTCTTTCATCTGGGTGGCAGGGACACAAGAGCCTACTGCTGTAGTGGAAGCTGGCACTTTGACACGGGATGGTTATGGCAGATAGTGGCTTTTTCCCTGTTTATCCCAATACTTGGCCATTTATTGTCTTATTTTTCTACAACAGCAGAGCTGAGTGGAGCGCTAAAGATCATTTTGGCCCACCAAGGGTAAAATAAAATACATCCTGTCTGGCCCGTTACACTGTTCACCGACCAGTGGAGCACAGACAGGATGGATGGATGATTCTCCTCCTCAAGGACCTTCAGTATGGAGCATCGGCCTGAAAGGCTGATGACCACACAGTTCTCCATGATTGGTAACAATTACACGTGGGAAGGCCAATGGGAGCACAGGAGGGGAAAAACAAAGAAACAAACAAAAAACCTGTCTGGATCTGGGATGAAACAAATGCTGCCTGCAGAGAAATTTCCTGTTCTGAGGAGAGAGTACCAAGTTTTGTCTTTTTGATTCTTAAGAAAGGGAAGGGAAGATTTTGGGAAAGTGAGATCAGGAACTAAAAGGCATAAAATAGGACGAAAGACTTGGGGAAATGTAACCTCTCTTTTGGTCTAGCATGGGAATTGCAAAGTGTGGAGAAACGGAAGATGGAAACCACAGCATGGTGTTATCCCCGTGGGGATCACAAAGCCATGCCAAGGGAGTTGGTGTCGACTCCCTGCATTATTTGAGGCAGTCAAGGTGTGAAAAAACAAATATCTGGCATAGGAATTATTTTTAAGAGACAAATTCAGAGAGTCAAAGGTAGACAAAAGAAATGGGATCATTTATAGCTGAATTGTGTTTCTTTTATCTTCTTGTTCATCTTTATATCTCAAACACTCAGCACAGCACTGCATGGATGAGAATCATTATTTTTTGGGGGGAGGTTAAACTGATAAAGAAACAACATTAGACATGTAAAAATCAGAAACACTGAGAAGTACTGCTAAGAGTCAATAGAATGTAGTAAAATATCAGGAAAGCATGAGATTAATTCTTGTCCACATGAAAATTCACAAATCCAGTATTTAAGACAATATTTTTGCAAACTCTATCAGATGTCTTGTAGGTGGCCCTTTCAAATAATCCCCCAAATAGTGTAATAATGATTACAATCTCTTTAAAAAAATCTTCTTATTTCTAACGTGCATACCTTACAGTAGATTCTGATACAATTGAAAGTGAGGTGCTAAGATTCATATTCCAAGTAACATGTTCAGAAATGAAAATCAGGGCCCTGTGCAGTGGTTCAATAGCTAAATCCTCACCTAACAAGTACTAGGATTCCAGATAAGCACTGGTTCCTGACCAGCTGCTCTACTTCCCATCTAGCAATGTGCTAATGGCCTGGGAAGGCATTGGAGGATGATCCATGGCCGTGAGATCCCTGTACCAGCCTGGCAGATCTACAGGTGCCTGTCTTCAGATCCACTCAGCTCCGGCTCTTCCAGGCATTTGGAGAGTGCCATTTCTCTATAAATCTGATCTGCCTTTCCAATAAAAAAATCAATCAAAAAAAATGAAAAACAGTAATGTAAACTTCACTTGACTACTCTAAATATCCAGATTACATGTCTATTTGGTGAATCAAATTGAATTGTAAGGAGTAATTGGCTATATGATGTCATATGCTCGAGACAGTACATTTTATATGAATCTGGTATAATTAAAATGAAAAGGAAATAGTAGCTGTCTATTTGAAACATATATGTACATGGAAGTTGTAGAAATATTTGCCCGAAGTCCACTGAATAAATGTGTGATCAAACATTATGCTTGCATGTGACTCTATGACATAAGCCTCAAACTGTATTAAAATAGTTTAATTATTCCGTTTGAAAAAGATCCATTTATTTGAATGTCTGAGATATTGAAAGAGAGAGAGGGAGAGACATGGGGAGAGCCTCCATCTGTTGGTTCACTCCTCCAAGTGACCACAGTAGCCAGGGCTGCTCTGGAATCAAAGCAGTGACCTGAAAACCTGTAGAGGCTTCGCGGGCTTGAAGACTGCTATTTTGTTTAAATGTCACAGAAGCAGGTCTGAGATCTTTCAGGGTACACTTGCCAGAACCTACCCGACTCATTTTCACTTGGCTTTTGTTAATGACTCAGAGTTGGATGAGACTGTTTAGTTCATTTATATGCAAATGTACAACACCCATCTCCCAATCTATTATAACAGAGAAAGCAATTGAAATGATACAAACTGGTTTTACTCATTCAGTTCTTTGGTTTACAAGAAATAGTTATTGATCTTCTTTTTTTTTTACAAAAGAACTTAATACTTTTTGAATTTGAGGCTAATGAAGATTTATAAACACTAAGGGTATGCTAGGTGTAAGTCTATATAAAATGCATAGCATGTACTCAATAACTAATGATGTTATTTTTATCAAGATCAATGGCATTTAACATTAGCTAAAACACTTACAGTATTTCTAATGATTTTGTTGTGCTCTGGCACTGAATATTTCAGAAAATGTTGTAAATACACTACCAGAGAAAATTGTATACATAAATATTGCTAGAATATCATTCAAATTGTATTAGATCGCTTCTGAAAATGGATGAAGAAGGAAATAAATGTGTTATTATACAGACTCAGTAAATGTAACAAGTGACTTGTTTCAAGATTTATATGTATATATGTATAAACATTTGTTTTGAATTTATACAGATAATATTTGCTCAAATATTTATATACAAATATATGTATATTCAATATAAATTTAAATACGAACATAAATATATTTGAGAGCAGAGAGAGAACGAGAAAGAGAGTAGCTCAAATCTTTCATCGACTCGGTTAATTCATCAGAATGGCTGGATGGCCAAGATTGGGTCAAGTCAAATCAAGAGCCAGGAAGTTGTTCCAGGTCTTCCATATAGATAGAAGGGGCCCAGGACGTGGGCCATCTTGCGCTGCTTTACCAGGCCAATAAAAAGGAGCTGAATGGGAAACAGAACATCCAGGCCTCATAAGAACAGCACTCATCTGATGTGTGAACATCGCAACTGCTTGACCTGCTGCGCTGAAATGCTGCCCACCTCTGTCAACCCCAGTCCGCTGCCCAGGGAGTAACTTTCACAAAGATACCTTATAATTATTCATTTTGCAATTTATAGATTCTGATTTTCTTAATTACTTTTATTTTAAACAGCAGAAGGAGAAAAGAGAGAGAAAGAAATGAGAGAGAGAAACAAATATATTCCATCTGTTGGTTCGTTTCTCAAAAGCCACCAACCTGGAACTCAGCCTAGATCTTCCACATGGGTGGCTGGAGTCTAAAGACCCAGCCATCACCCGCTGCCTCTCTGAGTATGCGTTAGGAGGAAGCTGAAGGAGATATTTTGCTGACAACTGCTGTGTCTAGATTGTTCATTGGTATTCAGTCTAGATTTCTTTTCTGGTGGAATCCTTGGTATCAGAGTAATGCTACACTCACCGAATAAGTGAGGAAGTGCTTCCTCCACATCTAAGTTTGGGAAATTTTGAATAGAAATGGTGTGTATTCTTTAGACTCTTACAGAACTCAGGAGCCAGGAAAGCAACTTGAGCAAGGAAGTTTCTTGTTGGGAGATGGTCCATGACTTATTCGATTGGTTTGCTTGCGATAGGCCGATCTACATTCTCTATTCACGTATCGGTGAGCGTTTTGTACTTCTTTCCAGAGTTTGCGTGCTTTCCACAGACTTACTTCAAAAATCTATGTGAGAGATGAAATGAAAGTGGGAGCATTTAGGGGCAGTGAAGGTTCATCTCTAGGTTTATGTTATTCTTTAAGTATAGTCAGTCACTCAAGGAACAGGAACATGTAGTGCTTGTCATTTTCGGATCAAAAGCTAGCTGTAGACCTTTCAGTTATAAGCAATTACAACATAGGATAAACTAATGGGCCGTAATAACTTTGTAACATCAGAAATAAAATCAGTTTAGCAACAGAATTTAAGAAGAAAATTACTTATAATCTGAGCTATTGATAAAATAGCTATTTGAGTGATGGAATAATCTCATCTAATTATTTGAATATAATGATTGTGTCTTTAATTACACGGCTTATCTGTGTCAGTAAGAAAAGGAAATGTATAATCTTGTAAGTCATGATTTTCTGATTTCCTAACATGTTGTTAAACCAGATATTTTCCTCTGTAATATGTAAGTCAATGTCCATCTTACTATTTTCATTTCAAATTCTTACAGCTCTAATTACCTGGAATGAAATAAAAGAAATAATCTTTTAATTTTCCTTTCCTAGTTTCTTCAGGATAGATCTTTCTGAAGTCTATTGATGTATTTTTAAAGAAAAAATGAGTTGCGGGTTTTTTTGATTTAATAAAATTATATAATTCAACAAATATTGTTAACAAAATGACTCAACCTAGTCAGAGTATACTTATTGTTTTTGTACATAAATAGTCCCAATGAGTCATGTTAAATATCTATGTTTTCTACGGAATTTTAAGTGTTAAATAACGTTGATAACCAGTTTAAAAGAAATATTCGGGATTTATATGTTTGTTTCTGTCCTTAAAAAAACAAATAGAAAAATATATAGTACTTTGGATTTAATATGTTTAGCAATTTACCTGTTTGCTATGATATTTGGACTTTCTGGGTGATGCTTTGTCATGTCCAGCAAAGAAGTCCACCGTGAACATCGCGTTTTCTGGTGATTAGAGTCAAATTACTGTTCTTGAGTATGCAGTAGAATATGCAATAGAATGCCTGAAGACTTAGAGGTTTCAACTAACTCTGGGATCGAGGTGCCATTTATCCAACCCTGGTCAATCACGAGGCTGATAAGGAGTGCCTCAGAAACCCATCGTATTCATCGTTAGTGAGGGTCCAGGATGTTGTCTACACACAGCCAAACATACGAATCCAGGGGGTCACGTGATAATTACCAAAACATTGCAGCTGCTTTCATCCCATTTTCTTTTGTGAAGCAGTGTGTGCTGATTTCACGTGGAAGGAGATAGTGAAAAAAAAAAATCTAGAAATCTCACTTTAGAAAATAGAAACAAGTTGGACAGAGGAGATTTCTTACCACTTTAAGCTTCTTATGAATCACAGTGGAAACAAAAAGTAAATTCTGAGAAAGTTTATATCATTTTGAGCTATGCATACATATTGAAAAAGTACATATTGATAAACAACAAAGCATTCACACAATGTGCTTAGTGATATGGTTTACTTGCAGAGTAAAGAATAATCAGGAAAATGATAGGGCTCATGAAATACATACATCAGCTAGCTTCGTGTTTCTTGAAACAGGATATTACACTGTAGAATTGCAGAATGTAAGAGTGTATATTTTTTAAAACTACCCAATTGAGCACAAAAGAAGAAATATAAAAATCAATATAGCAAGCAACAGCATAAATTTTCTAAATATGTCATCAGCTAGAGGCCAAGAATGCATTCCTTTTAACAAATAATGAAGAAAATGCATCAATAAAATAGATGAATAGTGATAGGAAATGTAACAGATTGGAGAGAAAACACATAAAGTAGACTATCTCTCATGTAAGTACAGAATAAATTATTAAAATTACAGGTTACCATTGAGGTATGTTAGTACAACACACTTTCATGAAGAAGCATTTTGAAGGAACTAGTTTATTAAAAGAAGAGCTACAATGCGAAATCAAAACACAGAATGTATAATCAATTTAGCCAGCATTGGCTTAGAAAGCCAATTTAGATAGATAAAAAATGAAACTGCAACAACAATCCACATTCTTTCTTTGTAGTGAGAAAGATCTGTCAATTAGAAAGAAAACTGAGAAGTCTTGAGATAAAGCTAGAAATCGGAATACACTTGACTCACTTTAGAAAGTTAGATATTCTCCTCCTAACAGTCCCGCTAAGGGGGACCTCTGGGAAGATCTGAAAAGGAAGACTAAAGAAATGAGTGTCTTTCTCAGTTTAGTAATGTTAGAAGAGAAATCCCCAAAAGGAAACTTGTGGACAGTACCTTCTCAGCTTATAGTAGAGGATGCCCCAAAGCGCTGAAGTGCCCCTTGCATGTAGTCCAGGACTCAGGTGTGAAGTTCTGATGATGTGTGTAACCAAATTGCCTTCCAGCACATAGAGCTTTACTGTGTTCATACTTTGTGACTTTAAAATTGTCACTTTCTGCCCAGATTCTTAGCTTTTTGTAGTGATCCCACATCATGTTAAGTAGAATTGTGATATTCGGCTGACTCTGAAAAAGTCTCAAACTTGCTATATTGAGAACCGCCCACCAAAGAAAATACTGATACACTTGTTGACAAGGGCAGTGGCGGTCTAGACATAGGACCATCAGGGGCCCAAATGACAAGATGCTCCAAGAGACAACAGATAATATTTTCCTTTATTTCATTCCTTATATTCGTGGAGGGAAACAGTTCCTGTGATCTCTCCTCCCATTTATCTGCATAATGGTTCCATTTTTTTAAAGATCAATTCTTTAGGTATGATTGAGTTCTGTGGTAGGTTTTCTGGGTCATATAAACAGAGTTTTTGTTTGTAAGAGATAATGAAAGACATCTTACAAATAATAAGGTCTATCTGTGTTCATTAATTTTGTTATCCATGGGAGGGAAATTTGCATATTCTGAAAAGCCACGTTGAGGATCTTGCCAAAAACACTTCACAGGGTTGTACTTTCTGAAATAAATATACTTTTGCATAATTTACTTATATATACTTTTTCCAGCAACTGTACGGTTCCATGTGCTTATATATCGAAAGTTTCTTGGCTTTGACGTGAGAAATCCAGGCACAGCTTAGAGTAGGCTCCATTTTTCCCCAAATCTTGATGGGTTATGAATTACCAATAATGAGTCAGGAAATGTTTTACAGCCTGATAGCATTGCATGCCATCTTCCGGCTCTTCCCATTTTTACATGTTTTTTAGTTGATGAATTGTGTGTGGATAATGGAACACAATACTAGTAAATGGGATATCCATCTTCCAGGTGTCTTTGATGTTGAAATATCTCCTGAGAGTGCTAAGATAAGTCTGTGAATCATAGTTAAGGTGCAGATAGTTTTGTATGCGTCAAACATCCCAGTATACCTTCCTGATCCTTATTTCTCAGGGACTTCGTCCTTCAGGAGTCTTTTATGGCACTAACTTCCCATAATAATAACAGAGATTAGCCTCTGATTCTGCTTCATTGAATTTTATTGTGTCCTTGAGATGAGAAAAGTAAAAATTAAGCAAAAGCTATTAAATGTCTATTATGCTTATATGGATTATATCATCAAAGCACATTTTCAGTGCTTTTTTGAAAAAAGATTTATTTTTGTTTGGAAAACAAATTTTATATAGTGAGAAGGAGAGACAAAGAGAAAGATCTTCCATCCACCGGCTCACTTCCCAAATGGCTGTAATGACTAGCTGGGTCAATCTAAAGCCAGGACCAAAAGCTTTTTGCTCAGTCTTCAATGTAAGTGCAGGGTTCCCGATGACTTGAGCTTTCCTCCTATACCTTCAGAGAAGCTGGTTCTGAAATGGATTAGCAGAACTCCCAACAGCACCTACATGGAAAGCCAGCACTGTAGACAGAGGATTAGCATATTCTGTCACTGCCAATCCGTTCATTATTGCTTTTAATCAATGTCTTCAATGATAAAGGCTCATGTGGGTTTCCAGGCTAAGTATTTCTTGTATTCTCCTAGCTGTATTTGATGATGTCCTTGTCTCCACGATTTACCAAAATGAAAAAGATGAGTGAGTCTTCACGTAAGGTTCCACAGATGACTGCTGTCGCCAAGGCATATGTCTGTTTCTTAGGAGTGGTTGCCTTACAAGATTGAATGTGCAAAGCTTCCTAGTTCATTAGTTCTGGCCAAGGAAAAGACTCAGTTCATTTCTGAAAGCGATCAACTTACCTGTTATACACAGTCACATGAAAATCGGACCACAGCTGCCATTCTTTCTTTTCGAAAAGATCATTTCTTGTCTTGAAGGTTCTACCTATATTGATGAGCTATCTCTGCTCAAGATTTTGTAGTGGACCCATGATGATACTCATTCTTTTCACAATACGATTGGCTTTTCTAAACACAAGCACACACACACACACACACACACAGAAATTCTAAGCTTCAAAATATGTTGCATATTGTTTCTGTGTTTTAATGCATTGTTATAAATACTTTGCATAGAAACCTCACTTGAATTGGAATGATCTTTGGAAAAAACAGCTAATACATCTCATAGGACACTTGAATAATCTGTCTGTGTGTGTGTGTGTGTGTGTGTGTGTGTGTGTGTGTGTGTTTGAGTGCAGATCCTCATTCCTATTAAAACTTCCATCTAACATGTTTTCTGTAGATACTAAGGCATGGCTCCAGTGCCTGAGTCCTTGACATCCCTGTGCAGAACCCAATTAAACTGCATTCTATGTTCAGGTTGGCCCAGCCTATGCTGTGCTGTTGTAGGGATTTAGAACATGATTCTGAGGATGGCAGCTCTCTGTCTTTCACAGTCTCTTTGCTTTCCAAATAAAATGAAAATTAATAATCATTTTTAAAAGCTCATCACACTTTCTTAAAAGGACAGAGATTATTCCATGGGAATGAGTACTGGTCATTGTCTTGCTTAACTCAGTTTTAAAATATAGTAAAAATACCTCTCACAGTTGTGAAAAGGAGCATGCAAAAATTCAAACATAAAAAGTACATGGACTGAATGTTCAAAAGTTAATCATTGATAAAATGAAAGATGCATTCTATCTAAAACTAATATCACCTTATGCTCATTATGCAAATATTTAAATATACAGAAGCTGTTAAGAAGAATTCATATCAGTGATGTCTGTATCTTGAGAGTAGTACAATTAATCTTTGTTTCTTTCAGAATGCATTTGAGGTTAAGATGATTACTCAGTTATGAAGATGTAGAAACAGAGTAACAAGGATCTGAGAGTGCTTCAGTGCAGCTACAGTAAGAACATATAATATATATTATGTATTAGTCCTCTCTAGGCATCAATATGTGATGGGTTCCACTTTGACACTATAATCTAAAGATGCTCAAGGCCTTGATATAAAATGGAAAATTATTTGCATAAAACCTGAAACCTTAAATCACCTCTACATGGCATATAATACACAAAAACATATAAATCATCAAGGTACTCTATTGTTTGGTGAATAATTGCTTTAAAACTCTGCATGCGTTCAGTTTGGAGGGTTTTTTCATGAATAATTATTGCTTGGCTCTCTCTACATATATACCAATCGCTAATAACACCAGTTATGGATAAATATACCACTAGATAATTTGTTATGAGCATGTTCCTTGCCCCTGTATTATAAATATTGCATGGTTTTCTATATAATAATTCCATAAAAGGGCTATGCAGGCATTTATTAGTGCTTCGCCTTGCCTAACAACTTTCTGCTCTACCTTTTGTGCCATACTCTACAGCAACATTTCAAAACTGCCTAAAGAAATCCACATGGTTTTTCTAAATCTATGAATTTGACCTTAGAAGGAACCATTTTCTGGATGAATGTTCTAGGCTAAGTAGAATTCTACTTGTTCAATCCCAGAAAAACATTTCCACCTGAAATAAGAATATTTTAGTGAACTGTCTTCAATTTGCTCATACTTGATTCTAAGTAATTCTTAAATATATGTATATGTTTACTTCAGACAACTGCTTTCCAAAAGGTTCGCATCAGTATCAGAAACAACTGGAAGTTCGATTGTCCAAGTGTCTCCACGGACTATGTCAAGAAGTGGGCCCATTGTAAGTTTTCATATATTGCATCATTTTATGAATGTTGTTCAGCCTCTCTAAGGAGCTTGGCAGTACTGGCCACAGTTGAGTGAATTTTTTCTTCTCTCCCTCAAATCCCTTTCTTCCCCCTCACTCTCTCTTCTGCCTCTACTCTCTCTCTCTCTCCTCCTAGTAGCAACTGCTTAATAGAATTAAAAGATATGTATATCTATATGAAGGGTTTACTTGACTATCACATTCAGAGAATATTTAACACATGACTCATGCTTGTTTTTGATAAAAAAAAAACCTTTTAAACTAAAATCAGTAAGTCTACAAAATGAAGTTCAGAGCAAAGTAATTCATATTTTATTGCTTTTAAAATTGTAATCTCTAGTCACAATTTAGTCATACATTTGTTGTAGTGTACAGAAATCAGAGCAGTAAACAAATGGGTGTAAGTATACTATTTATTCTGTTGAAACAAATTTAATTTTGAAACTATATGAAATGGTGTACTTCTGTTATGCTGTCCCATCCCAAAATATTCCCTGTTAAGAGACTTCTTTAACAAGTCTCGTAAAATGCTATGTATAATTATTTACTTAGTTTACCTCCCATGCTTGTACTCCAGGACATCTACTTTTAACATTTTCTTTTCCCAAGTTCCCATCTTAGCCTTGGTATTAACCCTTCTGCGGCTCAGTGTCACGGTGAGTGTTACAATTGTAATCTACGTCATTTCTCTGAAAGAAATATTAAATGGATTTTGGATTTATTTTTCATCTTAACCCATTACGTAAAATAGCAGTTCTACTTCCCTTAGTATTCTAGCTGCTTTTTTTTTTTCTCGTACTTACTGGGTCTGTTTATTCTCCGGGATGCATTTTGAGAAGCCACCTTATTATAAAACAAGCAGAATGTATACACTTAGCTAAACATCATATAAAAATTTTATTTTTCATATGATTTGGTTATTTTTTTAAACAGGATAACTCTGCTATTTTTTCTAGGTTTTTAATACATACAGAAAGTTTTATTAAAAACATAAACCAAAAGGTACAATTTTCCTCCTATTTAAAGATAACAAAATTTACTCTATTTTGAAGTAGCTAGTATGTTTCATTTATTTAATGAAGACCAAAATGCCCGACTCCTTCAAAGAAACCAGATAGAAATAGCTGATATCCACATAAAATTGATGCAGGAAATATATTCATTATTCTGCTCAAAATAAACTCTAGTAATCCAAAATGGGCTATAGCTTGCAGCATTACACTATTTTTTTTCTTCAAAATTGATTGAAGATCATATAAGGCCACCTAATCTCTCTGTGATTTTAAAACTCTGGATGTAGTATTTGTCAAGAAGCTCAACGCTTCTGAGTTTTCTATGAAATCAAAAGGGCATTACTGCTATTGTTGTTTGAGGAGTGCCCGCCTTCTCGGATTTTTATTGTTCTCAAGGTTATACTGTTGATTCTCTTGTCATAAAGTAGTCTGATACATGGGCATTGAGATTCATAAATTAATAAATAATCGTGCTTGCCCAGCCACATGCACCAAGGTCTCCGGCAGCATTTTTCTCTCGGAGCGCTCTGAACACTCTCCATTATTTTAGATGTTGTTTTAATTAAGTGGCAAATTCTAGCAGGCAGGTGATTTTCCAGGGTGATGGCAAGGCCCTCTGTCTTCTAGTATTTGATTCTCGAACTCCAAAGTGATTGTCATTTGAACCTGTTTAGTGAGGGAAAAAGAAAAAAAAAAAAAAAAACGGATCTGATACTAGGAGGCAGATGCTGACTGCTCTAAGCAGTGCAACCGTGATGTTATTAGCAGAGAATAAATACATTCCCTTTCAATGTCACAGCCTTGAACCCAAACTTCTGTACTGCTGTCTATTAACCAAAGAGGGAGATGTCAGGCTCGTGTTGAAGTATTAAATAGGATTGTTAATATAAAATGTTGATTGTCATGATTATGTGCGATAATATATAAACAGTTTGAACTTCTTTAATGTTGTACAAAATATCATGATTTTTTTCTGTGAAAGCAGTGCAGGAGAAGTGATATCTTGAAGCAGTGGTCTTTGCTATTTTGAACTCTCCAGTAAATGTACTTGATTGATATTGACAAAAATAATTTTCTAATCAAAATGATACCCAGATAGAACATGTTATATGGCAGACAGAAATGAATCCAAATACAGTATTTTTTTTCATCTTTAGGTTAGATTCATGTTCTATGTTACACATGACATTAAACTAATTTATTCATAATCAAAAGTTCAATCATAACAGATGAAAACATATTTTTGAGTCTAGCAAAGGAGGAAATACTTTATTTAATTAGAGGAAGTGATTTTTTGCCAGCATAAATATTTCTAAGTTCTAAAATAAGATAATTTCATCTTTAAGATCTAGTAAAGACGGGCTGGCATCGTGGTTCAGAGGTTTAAGCTGCTTCTATAATATCAACCTCCCATATCATCGTGCTGATTCAAGTCTCAGATGTTGCACTTCCAATCCAGACCGCTGTCATGTACCTGGTAAAGGACTCAAGGTGACCCAGCTATCTGGGCCCTAGCCATCTTCATGGAGACTTTGGTAGAATTCAAGGTTCCTGGTTTTCTTCTAGGCCAAACCTTGCTCTTGTAGTCACGTGAAGAGTAAACCAGCAGATTTAAGTTTGGGGAAGAGGAGTGGTACTGGAATCACTTAAGACAAGGCTTCTTTTGGGATCCTCCCCAGCTGAACAGATGGACTCAGAACTCGAAGGAAGGGGAGAATCATGGGATGTGTGGTCTGACCATGGGGTGCATGTGTCAGAGCTGGGCCTCCTCAGTGACTTAGAGCGGTAGATGGCACCTCATATGCACATGGAGCATATGGCAGTCCATTGGAGCCTGCAGAGGACATCCGGTGCCATAACAAAGGAAGGAGGTCAGAAGAAATTGGTCAACTACCCCAGCCAAACATTTGCAGCAAATATCCAGGTTAATGGAGAATCTAAGGTGAACTATGTCAGTCAATGCAGCTTGGACAGATTTCCTCATCCTTGGATTGGATAGATCAACAGCATTTCAGAACTATAGAATGTTTAAACCACCTGAACAGAACCCTTGGCGCATGCTCCGCACTGGGCACCCTGGGATGACATCAGGTGGCTGTTCCCTTCCTTGTGTACTGAGGAGATGGGAGGATGGGCGTGGCTTTTTCTGCTATCCCCACTCTTTCCCCCCAGACACAGGAAGGAAAAAAAATTGTGAAAACAATGGTCTCATCCATTTTCTCCTAATGCTCAACCACTCCCACTGTAATCAACTATATAAACATCATCAAAAAGAAAATTATAAATGAATGAATCAATGAATTAATTAATCTGTGATATTTACAGAGTTGTTTTTAGCTTTGTTTTCAGAATTAAAATCTTCTATGTAAATATATGAAACTGTAGTGATTTTCATGATTTCCCTGGTTTGCCTTCATTTGAACCATTTGTTCAGTTCATTTTCCCACCTCATATGGCCATATTTATTGATTGCTTTTCTACTTTAACTTCTTTTTGCCGTGTTTGAAACAAAGTTTGTCTTGCTAACAGCATGTCCACATGCTATTTTATTCAAAAAATTTCCCACTTCACCTTATCAAATTAAAACAGGTCTTTATTACACATCAAAAAGAACAGTACTTATAACTGTGTTTGCTTTTAGATTTTCTATTCTGTTAAACATGATCTGTCTGTTCATTTGCCAAATTCTAATTTCAATTACTGAAGATTTATTGTAAGTTAGATAAGGTTACTCCATCCTCTTGCCTTGTCCTTCTTAAGAGCTTTATTGAATATTCTTAATTATTTATTTCACATTTTTCCCCTGAGAAATGTTAATCTACTTCTAGGCTGAAAAAAAGTGATTCTTTTTGAAGGTCACAGATTTAGCTATTATGGTTGAAACCACATTCTGTGGGTGAAAACAGCTCATCTTAGCATTTCTATTGTCTAACAAATTATCTAAATTTTCTCTTTTTCCTTGTGATAAACTTATAACCCCTGTCCCTTTGGGTTATTAGGAAAAGGAAACACCATCTTTCACTTTGGAGTATACCTAAATCAATAAGGATATATGTAAATTTATTAGTATTAATATTCAACTCATCTAGAGAAGACGCACACCTCAGTTATGTGGTATTTTCACATCCAAGGACATAGTTTGAATTTCCATTTGTAAAAAAAAAATAGCTGTTATTTTCAAATTAGTTCAAATACTTTCTGTCCTTGTGCGTATTACATTTATTCCTGAGATTCTTTTCTTATTGGAGCCTAACAATGTTGTTCACACAGCACCAATTCCAGTACCTGTACATTCTATTGCCAACAGGGTATGTCTTTGAATCAGCAGACCATACATTATTTATCTAGTCTGGTCTTGATTGACATTTGGATAATTTCCAGGGTGTTGTTATTCACAGCTTTTCACATTACCTCATGGTGCACATATGCAGGAATGAAAGTAGGATCAGGCAGCATTTTCGGTCCATTTGACTCAGCATCCTTTAACAAAGAAGCCACACCTTGCAGTGGGTCCCGGTGAGACAGCTTTGTTGTAAATGGAAAGTCTGTGAGTGTATGGACGTATCCAGTGTTCTAGTTGGGTCCGTCAGTTGTTTTAACAGGGAGCTGGCAGCTATTTCAGAATGCAAGCTGAAATTACTCATCCCTACTCTTCATCTCCTTCTTTTTCTAGAAATCATGCGTTTCTGATTCCTAATGTCTGCACAGTTGGGGAAGTTAGCACACTCCTTGAGAAGCGAAAGCTGCTCTGCCGATATTAGAACAAACAAGAAACAGCTGTCTTCGGTTTCAGTCTCAAACATTGTTCTGCTTGACAATGCCTCAAAAGTCACACCATCCCAGTGATTCAGGATATAGTTCTACCTACCATTGTTCCACATCAATATCCAGGAAAATTTCCACCTGGCAGAGCCAGACTTCATGGACCACATGTCTTAGGAGCCTGCGATAGTGACTGGTGCAGGTTCTTTTGGCCATAAGCAAGCAGCACACATATCTGCCGTCCTCACAGTCCAAAAATGTACACGCAGCATCATGATCCCAGGGTATTCATTGAGACAAACAGCTACTTATGTAACAGGTGAGTTTTTCCTCAATTTAGATGAAATCTACAGCTGTTTTCGCTTTAAAGTCTAATGCTTTAGCACTTCATGTTCACAACTGCTGAAATGGTAGCCATTCACGTATATTCAAATAATCTAAAATGCACTTATTTGTCAAGGTCAAAGTGCCACTTAGCTTGCATCTCATGCCCAAAGTCACCTATTTAGACCGTTAAAAGTAAAGCCTTTTGATTCAGACTTAGAGCCATAAATAAGTGCCCGAATCATTAATAAAAGCATGATTCCTATGTATTTTCCACACCTAGGAGTTCTAGAGTGTACACCTTAAAGTAAACATTGTTTTTGATCCTGTGCGGGTTTTAATTCAGCTCTCAAATCTGCGACTGAGTCTCCCTCCTCCAGGAGCAGTCTCCTACTCCTTAGGTCAGAAGAAACAAAGTAGACGTCACATCATGCCTGGCTTATTGAGGAAACATGAAAGCTGCCTCATCAGCTCCATCCCTTCCTCTCAAAACTTGACACTTTGGCTAAAGCTCCATAGAAATTTCTTCGCAGTGAATCCTCAATTTTAAAAGCTATTCTTTTTTTAAAAATATTTTTAAGGGTAAAAGCTATTCTATCCTTATAAAAATGTTAAGAAATACTTGTATTTGTTAGGATAGTTTATTGAAGATTTATTTGATTCTAATGGAAAATCTGATTATCTTGTTGATTGGATCTAAATTCTGAAACTTCATTCTCTTCAGAGGAAGACAGAAAGGGAGAAAGATAAAGGGAGAGCGAGGGGAGGAGGGAGAGAGAGAGGCAGAGAGAGAGACACCGGATAAGAAAGTGCTTGGTTCTGTTGGTGCATGCTCTGAGTGTCTTGAAGTGGAATCAGGAACTCAACCCAAGGGCTCCACTTGGGTGGCACCACTACACCAGCAAGAAGCCGGCATCTACAAGGTAAACTTCAAACTCAAGTACACCCTCACGGGATGCTGACGTGCCATTTGCTAAATCATTCCCCAGCACTCCTTCCTGATCATTGATTGACATCATCAGATTGGTTGGTATTGCTATTTTTTATGTGTGTATTTGAGTATGTGCTTAAATCATAAATTGAATTATGTAGACTATAAGAATATTATGTTTTTTCCTTTTTTGTGAATTAGCTATTAGCAGATTTCTTGGAATTTTAAGAAATGTTCCATTTGGACAAATTTTTTGACAATAGGACTTTTGGCATAAAAGAATTAATGTCCTTTCTTGTTCTTCTAATCTTCCTGTCCTTTTTCATTTTGCAAGTATGATTACTTTTTATTATAGACTTAGTTCATTTATTTATTTCGTTCTTGGCTCATATTTTCAGAGATTTGGCAATAATATTTACTAGGTCTTAAAATTTACTCAACTCTTAACTTTGTGCAGTTTTGGATGATAGTTCATTGTAATATGTTTGTTCAGTTTCTAATCCTTTTTGGTTTTATCCTCTTGCTATCTTAATGTTTATTCTGTTAGTCTTCTTCTAAGTTCTTAAGTTGAACATAAATCTCATTCAATACCAGCTTTGAAGCTTCTAAAGTAAGCACTCAGGGCTTGCAATTCTGCTCTAATGGTACTCCCATATAAACATCGCATTTGTATGCAGGGAAATAATTTTGTGTAAGTTCAGTGTTTCCTCATGATTTCTTCCTTGAGCAATTGATTTTAACGTATAGAAATACAATTTTGAAAACATCTTTGAAACTACTAGATTATCACTTATGCTTTCAAATATACATGAATACACTTGAAAAATCAAAGTATTCCCTTCACCTTGGGTACAGTTTTCTGCATATTATAAATAGTGGGCACCTCCCTCTGGGTATCTGACATGATGGGTAATAGTCTGTGCCAGACCCTGTATTGGCAAGTACACTCAGGAATCAGGTCTGGTGTCTCCTCAGATGAAATTTCTTTGGGGCTCCCCCAATTGAATTGCTCAGTGAATTCATTTTGGGTTCAGTGAATTGAAACTATGTGGCATCCTTCAGCTTCCACCCATCATGTCAGATACCTTTATGTCGAATCCAGATGAGTGCATTTGCCTCCTAAGTTGATGCCTGGGCGACTCTTCCTGGAGTCCACTGTTAGTGCTCCACTGATCAGCTACAACTGGAAAGAAAACAACAGTGTTCTGCCTCAGGAAAAGAAAATTTAAACTTTGAGACTGATATGTTTTGTGTTCTACCTAAGTCTATGAAGAAGTTTTAGACAAGAAACTCACCTTTTCCTCATGCAAGGATTTCTTTGTCTTTTGAAAAGTTTAGAAACAGAAACGATGAAAGAGGAAAGCCATCCTTTGTCTGCCTTGGGGTCCTCATAGTTCCCCTTTCTCGCTAGGCAGATTCACCCCAAGGGGTTTCTGCTCAGATGCTGACTCTCCTGGGAGTCCTGACCGTTGCTCACGTTATCTGAAGGGTTCTCTGTCCTCTACCTGAGCTAGTCATGTTTATCACATCAAGATGTATTTTCTTTTTTCTTTTTCGCATTAACTATCTTTTCCATGAAGCTCTATTATTTCTTTGAAATATACTTGTTTATTGTTTGTCCTCATACTAGGATGAACATTGTCTGGGAGGATAAGTTATGTCGCTTATCCTCAATAGAGCCATATTTCACACACACACACACACACACACACACACACACAAAAACAGGAACATTGGGGTTAATGCGTGAACAGATGAAAAGAAGTTTATCGAAAATATGGCTTCAATAGCATTTGGATATCTTACTCTTCGGTGAGAGCAGTGTCAAAATATTTGTTTTGTTATTTCATATATAAAGAACTAAAGGCAGGGCCCGGTGCAATAGCGTAGCAGCTGAAGTCCTTACTTGAATGCGTCAGGATCCCAAATGGGCCCCGGTTCTAATTTCAGCAGCTCCACTTCCCATCCAGCTCCCTGCTTGTGACCTGAGAAAGCAGTCAGGGACTGCCCAAAGCCTTGGAACCTTGCACGTGAGTGTGAGAGGCACAAGAAACTCCTGGCTCCTGGCTTCAGATCAGCTCAGCTCTAGACATTGGGGCTGCATCGGACGGAAGATCTTCCTCTCGGTCTCTTCTCCTCTCCTTATAACTGCCTTTCCAATAAAAATTAAATAAATCTAAAAGAAAAAAAAGAACTAAAGGCAGATAAAGAATCACGGCGACTTCTAAATAAATGCTACAGTTTTAAGGGAGATAGAGTACATATTAGCACTCCAGATTTTCCTAGCACATCCTTTATTTTCTAAGTGAAATCAGAAAATGTACAGTGATTTTTTAGAACTTCAAAAATTAGAAAGAGCATTTTGATATATGGCAGACATTCTGCCTGAAATATCATTGCAAATCCATGGGTGATTTACTGAGCGAAGAATGCCATTTTCTCAGCATCAGTATGATTCCTGGACCATGGAAAAAATAACAAAAATAGCTTTGGAGAAAAACACAAAGGAGTTTTATCTTCATCGTAAGTTTGATAGGAATGTGTAAGCAGCAAACATGTGGTAATGTTTAGGGAGGTGGGGAGCTCATTTAAGATTTTATGATTTCCATAAGTGGGAATGCTTGGAATATTTTAGGGAAAATGAATTTCTGCCAATCTAGTTGAGTTTTAAACTCTGATAACTGAGATGGGTTTCCTTTACATGACCTGAAATGCATTTGGATAATTCCTTTTGATGCCATTGTAAAAAGAAATCAGGCCAAAACTGACAACTAGAACCCATCAAGAAAACTCAAAAATCTACAAACACGGTGTTTGTGGAATAAATCTACATCATTTGTTTGGCGCTATGACACACAGACTTTGCCAGCCCACAGCTACACAATTACTTTCTATCATCTATTTTCATAATTTTGAAATTAATAATTGCAAAAGTGGCGGATGTGCCATCCATTGTAAACAACTAAAAACCCCATCAGACAGACTGCAGTCAATTAAATTGTTGTGCACAAAGGCAGCAAGAAAGACTCTTTCCAGTGTTTCATTCTCAGACTATTCATGAGCCTAATAGACCGTGCTATTTCAATGCAAAATGCAGTCAGCTCTTTATTATCCTCACTAATGGTGCAGATAATCCAAAGTGTTAGATAATCCCCAAACCATTTATTGTGGCATAGAAATAGACCTTTTAAGGTTAAAAAAATCCTTCTTAAAATTGGGGTTGATTTATCCACGTAGTGTAGAGACAACAGAAACCTTTCTCCCCGGCAGTCAGCACTCCGGGACCACAGTTCCCATAGCTCTTCATTATTATGCATATCGCAACTTTTAGTTCCTAATTTTATTCAGTGAGGCATTATTTTGCAACACTTTCACAATTTTTTTTTATTTCTTTATATATTTTCTCCCCTAAACAAGTTTTCAAATAGCAGGCACGTATATATTTTCATAAAAATAATGGATTCAAAACTGTATTATTAGACCTACCATCCTACACTTGGTCTAAATAGCATCCAATCATTTTGCATTGTGATTTGAGAAATAATAATGTTTAATTCAGTTTGGTGTGAGAAGAAATCTATTCACAGATTTATATGTACTGGTCCATAATATCCAGCCACCCCTACGCCCCCAGGCTTATGTTTTATGACATTTAAATTGATCTAATTTGCACCCATTTAAACATTTGTATTTAAACATTGATGACCAGAATATGGCTTCACCATAAGAATATCTAGATTAAAAATACACGAAGCAGCACTATAGATTTTAATGATTAAATTAACTGAAGAAAGGATGATATACAGAGATTAATTGGCTGCATGGAAGAGAGAACTAATTGCTAAAAACTATCCTGATTTCTATTTTAAGCATGCGATTCTGTTTGTAACAGATGAATCCTGGAGTGCTCATTGTAACATTTGGTCATTTTAGCGAATTTTCTACTTGAATTTAATAGCAGATCTCTGCTTCCCCTGTGTATTTTCTCACTCCGAGGATATTCAACGTTGGCTAAAAGCTTCTTGACTTTAAAGAAAAATTTTTTAGCTTAAATGAAGAGAAACAGAGGAAAGGAGTGGGAAAGAGAGTGAGAGAAAAACAGAGACCGACAGAGACAGAGGGACAAAGATGCACTCCCGTTTCTTGGTTCATTCACCAAAAAGCCATCATTCCTGGAGCTGGGCTGAGCCCAAGCCGTGTGTGGCAGGAACCCAATCACTTCAGAGGGTCTGTGCTAGCAGGAAATTGTTGGTCGGAGACACACCTAGGTATGGTGCTCCCTGACACCCCACTAGGGGATGAGGGCATTTAACCTGGGATCTTAGCAACTAAGCCAAAGGCCTGTTCCCTGCTGGGGCTTTCTTTTTTTAAACATCAGTTTCGTTTCTTGAGCAGAAATTTATAGACTCCCGAGGACGACATTTCAGGAGTTTACTTTGAGCAGATTACATCGCCTGGAAGTTTCAAATTAATTATGAGTCATCACAATAAGAAGAAAAAAATCAAATGCAAGTGAGCATTTACTTCCTTTTTTGCCTCTTGTAACCACAAAGAAATATGTATTGAAAATTATGATTTCCTTTGTATTATCTTGAAAAGTGCTATGCCCAGTTGAGTGCATATTCTGCATTCCGAGGCAGCAATTAGCAACTTGTGTCTGCCATTACTCAATTCAATATTTAATTGCATTCCAGTGCTTAATAAAGGGAGTTCCAAGTGGGGTACTGTTAAAATGAGCCCGAGTGCAATTAAAAAGACTGCATACTCAAGGAAGTTATTTTGGTCTGTAGAAGAGATGTTAATATTAACTAATAATGGCATTCATGAAAAGTCTACACAAGAAATAGAGTTTACTATAAAACCATGTACACCATATTAATGAAACTCTATTTTAAATTAATAAATGAGCAAACTTTGAAGACTTCTACGTACATCACAATAATACATATTTTCTTTTTCTAACCTTTACAAAAATAGCACTGTCCATGTACTCACACTTGTGGGAAAATGGGAAAATATTCCTTTCCTTTCAGATAAAGTTGAGCTGAACTCTTAGAAACTGTGGCCTTTTTACTCATTTTTGACTGAAGGAAGTTTGTTGTCTAGTTAGAAGGATCAATTTCTTTTAGCAATGGATAAATAGAAAGCAACTTTTTAAGCTTTCCATAAAGAAAATCATGTTATTGAACTGAATTCGTTGAATTTACCACATAGCAGGAACATTTTTAAAAAAAATACTAATTATGTTGCTTCACCCTTACTGCTACTCAATCATTGCAATCCTTGTTTTACTGATAAAATAACTAATTTTTTTAGAGGTCATTGCTTACTTGATCGAAATAACAAAACTGTAAGTTAAACAGCCAGGCTCTGTTTTTGTGGTGAAATGTGAAAGAATTCCACATTGTTGCTGAAAAACAGAAGCTATGCCTCCTAGTGGTGAAACTACGCTTGGATTTATGTATTCTCTCTGGAAAATCGGAGCCTCCAGACGTTTTGTGCCCTTGTGTTCCAAAGAGCCAGAATCTAGTATTTTCATGGAAAATGAGATCTTTATTGATACGCATTACCTCTTTCCTTCCATTTATAATACGCGATGAAATTGGCTGGGACTATTAATTAAGACTATGAACTTGGAAAAATGGAAGAAAGAACCGACTTGCATTTCTGCTACCATTGCTCCATTAGCAAAATCTTTATATTGTTCTCTGTGAATTTTTAAGTTTTTAACAACTTCAAAAATTGATAGTTCTGACCATTGTCATACCTCCCTTTGATTCGTTCAATAACCTGTTTTCAATGAAATTCCTTCTCCTGCAGTTTCTGTAGCGTATATGGGGTGATGTCAAATCTAAAAATGTGTAATGGATGGGATTGTTTTCGCTGTAAAAATTCATCCACTAGTTCACTGATTCTCATTCATTTATTGTCTACTATCTAAACATGCCAAAATAAACTATATACTTTTCAACTTTCTTACATATTTTCTTAAACATCTAATGTCAATTACTCATACGCTTGTTTCACCTTAGTTTTAGATACTCAACTTTTTTTCTTCCAGCATCTGTCTTCCCTTTTTCTGAACCCATTCATATATTATTTGAGAACACATTATTGTTAGAAATCATTTTTCCATGATAATATCCCAAATCTTCTTCTAGTTCAAATTGAATCTATGCCAAACTAGGAAGTTCTTCAAAGCGGTTTCATATAATTATTTCACTTTTATTCTCATCATACTGTATTTTAGTCCCTTTTCTATTTCGTTTCTTTGCCAAAATCTTATGATAATGTTCATAGTGCAAAGAGCTATATTTCCCTATCATTATTATATCTGGTTTCAGTTAAATGTTAAAATCAATGTATGTCCAATATTTTTTTGAGTGAGTCATTGATTGACATTAATTTTTCTAAATATATAGGAAAGCAATTTCAGATATTTTACTTTCTAAGAATATTCAGATTTTCTATGTTAAACATGAGGGGATACATTTATCTTCCTTTAAATTGAGTAAAGATGCAATTCACGAGGAAGGTGTTTTACGTGCAGTTCTTTCTGCAGCCTCCTTTGCATCAAGCCCATCAATGTGCATAACAACACAATGGTAGTATAAATGAGTGAACGAATCCTGCAAACACTTTAGATATCAGATATCTCACACATTATTTCAGTAAGCTTGAAAGATTATGAAGCTTACACTCTTCTGAATTATTTCTGGGGAACAGAATGTAGGGATATCCATTCTTTTGCAATAGAACTAAAGGACAGGTAGTATTTTAAGATAGCATTTTTTCCTGATACAGTTGAGCTTTAGTTAAGTGTCTGAAGTAGCACTTAGCCAAAAAAAAAAAAAAAAAGTAGTCTTTGGAAAATGCATTTTCTGCTGGATTGGCAGACAAAATACAGATGCATGTTTTAAAAGACACAACAATAAATTTTAAGATATCTCAGTGGCGGTTAAAAGTTCTTAAAGACTTTTGTATACATTATGTATTAATCACACAGACAGCCTCCAAATCCACATATAGCTTGTAGTAAGGTTATAATTCAACCCAGCAAGAGCCAGTGAATTCAAAGGGAAAGATAAACCATAATTTACACCACTGACTTTGCCTTTCCTTCCTTTACTCCATCTGACATTCCTCCAGAGAATCTTAAATCTGCGCTTGATCCGGAAGAAGTAATCCTGAGATACCTCAAGATACTTCGTCACGATATAGGCAAAGGAGATCCCAAAAGATCATGGAAGGGGAATTGATTTTTACTAGCAATCTTGTGTGCAGCACCATGTGCTCCTAAAGGAAACATTTGATTCTGTTCCACAACCATGACACACATATCCCAAATCAAGGCTGTGTTGGTGTCTTTTCCTCACCCTGTGTGTTATTTCCTTTGGAAATAAGATAGTTAACACTATATCTGTGATTATTGCAACTAAGTAGAACTGCACAGACATGATACTTAAATTGTTGGAAAAGTTTGAAAATTATTCTTTAGGATGGAAGTCTCTGTGGATTATTTGATACATTGTCCCAGTAAAGGTGGTGTTTAGGAAATTTTAGGGTGACATTTTTCCGCTTCTTTAATCCTACTAGCCATCTAAGTAAAACTCCCTAAATGCTGTCTGAAATTATCGATTTCTCTTATAAAAATCTGTTTGAATTATATCATAGAGAGATTAGCAGGTAATGCTGTGCCTTACATACTTTATACCAAGAGACTTTACTGGTGAGGTAAGAGTGAAGACTCATTGGCCATTTGCTCCAATAATTGTTGCTACTGTGTGCATTTTACTGCATGCAGTCTCTGCAAAAACTGTTTCTAATGAGGCCATTAGTCTTCTTCTTATATTATTCCCCTTATTCCCCTCTATATTCTTTAACACCCTAATCAGCAAAATCATTCACAAAACTACTCTCTAAAGTGATATAGTTAGGTGTGATGTGCTATCAATGGACTTAACCGCTGTACCTTTAATATGTGTGTTGTACAACTCAAAGGTAGTCAATTCTAAATATTTCTTCACTAAATGATAATAATGGTCTTAATAACGTACTATGCATATTTGATGAGCTTTTAATGTAAAACATATTTCCTAATATAGAAAGTAAACCAAAAGCAATCTTTCAAATCTAGTAATTATCATCGCTACAATTTATTAAAGATGGGCGCTTCCAAGTAAATGCTAATGAATTATACAGCAATGAATTCTTTCTAGGAGACACCATGCAGCCAAAAGGGTATATATGGAACATGAAATAGACATGCAAATTCACCCTGGTAAGCCATTAAAAGTACATAATCGCTGGACAACAAGGTCAGACAACAAGTGAAAGTGAAAGGAATAGCTACAATTTCATGGATTTTAAATTCCTTTTCAAAGGTAAAAAAATAAAGATGCAAATAAGCTGATTTTAACTTGTGTTTTCCGAAGAATTTTAGTTTCTATGACATGATGCCAATACATATTGTATTTCTACTGCTATATCAATAGCATCTACAAAGGTCTACAGCCCATGCAAGACACAATTCATAAGTTAGATATCAAAATGATTATATTCTTAGATAATATGCTTTGTTTCCAAGATGTAACTTTGTTTTGAATTAAAACACTGCAGTAGAAAATTTCTTTATAAAGTTGTGATTGTTAGCAAAATAATATTTGTCGCTGTCCCGCAGCGACGGACTTGGTGCACAGAGCCGATAATAACACGCGTGGACCCTGACTGATGGTCAAAAGCCGAAGTTTATTAGGGGCATCAGACTTTATACACTGAGAGTCCGTACTGGGTAGGGGAGGAAGTATCGAGCTCTTAAACAAAACCATCAACTGTTATCTCACTCTAGATTGGAATTCCTTTAGTCTTTACATCGCACTAGGTGTTCTCATTTACATGCTGTTTACTCAACCCGTGGGAACTATCTCCCAACGGGTATGCAAGAAATAGCCATTTGGTCGTTTTCATGCAAATACTGCCCAATGAATGCAAACCTGTGCTCGCTGGCCTTCCAGGCTCACAATGTCCTCCTACAAATATTAATTAAAATTTTAGATGACTCAAGATGAATATCTATAAACCAAAATCGATTATTCATTTAAGTGTGTAGGCAGAAAAATCTAAAGTAACATGTTTTTATCTCATTGCAACTATGCGAAAAAGAAAAAGAAAACCACAATAGTACACAGTGGTGGAGTCCTAGGTCTCCATCTAGACTTCAGTATGTCAGGCTTTCTATCTGTATAAATCACAGGATTTGTTATAACATGAAATCCACTCCTCATGTAGGCTCATTTTTCCTGTTCTACCCTCCCCTTAGCCAACCTGCTGTCACCTGGATGTCAGAGCTGATTGCACTTTACAATGCTAAGAATACAACATTTCTGCACAATTTGTGATGAAAGCTGCACTCCTTATCTGAATCCACACGGCCACATTGGCTTTGCTCACAGGTGCTATCTCATCACCTTCCTCATACTTTGCCATCAAGCTGTTCTGTAATACAGGCTTTTTTTCACAGGTGCTGTTCTGCCTTTTATGACACGTCACTATCCTATCCCCATAACAAATATTTTTGTATTTACATAGCACCTAATCATATATTCCCTAATGATTTACTTTCATAGTGTGCAGTACAATTATGAGCTATTACAATCCCAAGTACACGATAAGCACAAAACAAATGTTTTCGGAAATGTATTTGGTGGACATTATGTAATCTCTTCAGCATGATGCTTGCAGTAACCCAAGTTCACTGCTATACTGATTGTGTTCAAAATGAACAACCAGCAGCTGCTTCACACACCACATTTTCTGGATGAAGAAGTTGCTTCAGGAATGGACACTGAACTAAGGCAGTGATATTTTCTATAACATCTAAGATTTATTTCACCGAAGCGTCTTAGATTTACATTTGGCTTGCTACACTAACTATAATCAAAGTTGGCTAAAGATTTAGCTGCTTGAGCCAAGAATATGAAAACAATTTCAAATACACAGATCTTATTTAAGATGTTTAATCAATTCAGAGGTTTATCCTCAGTAATCTGCTTTTTGATTTCTCTAGCATCCTTTCCAAATTACTTCTTTGAATCTTCTCCAGCGTAGCTCTGTTCTTATCTCTTCCCACTACATTATAATTATTCCATGTTTTGTTTGTATATAGCTGGTGCAATCATCAAATAAGAAGCTCCATTGACAAGGTAACAGAATAATGAGGAAATGTTTGTCTGAATTGGGTTCTGTATGCTTAAGTCAACCAATGCTGTGTTCTTCTCAATAATGCTACATATAATCGATTCTTCCCTTTCTTCATATCTTGTCTGCTACCTTGCAGGCTGTTTGACAGGTGCCCACATTTCCCAGAATAGATCTCTATCATCCAACTAAATCAACCAACTTAATGTTCCATTAAATTCATCTATAGATGCAGTTTTATTCTGTCCTATTCACAACTGTAGCTATATTTCAGAGAAATTCTGCATGAGTTTAGGATTGAAGTTAGCATGCAGAGGAAGAGAAAGAGAAAAGCTATTAATGAAATAGGTTTGATTTGATCAACAGCCTGATTATGGAATTATTTATTATTTAAGCTTAATTTTAACAATCAAATATAGGTTACTTAAATGTATGCAAGATTTAGTGCATTTTAAAAGGTCATTGGATCTTCTGGTTGACATACCTTTTTATTCTTCCCATTTTATTTATTTGTCTTCGTCATCATCATTATAATTTTCAATGATACTGTTTTATTGGTATATGAAATCTTCCCTCTCTAAGTTCCCACTCCTACCATTTTTCCGATATTATCACAGTAGTGCAGTGTTTTATTAGCAGTTACAAGTTTCACGTTCTGTGGCTTAAGTGTGTCATGTCATTGTAGAAACAGGCAAAGGCAAGACAAATAGCATCATACTGCCATAGCATACTTCGGTTTCATTTGACATCTTTTAAGTGGTATTTTAATTTCTCTTTTATTACAGATAAAATATCTACCTTCCTATCCATATCCTGTTAATATTTATTTCAGAATTGCATTTTATCTGATTGCATAATTTTTAAAAAAATCATTTTTTATGGTTGAATATTATTTTGTGATATGGTTGTACTTCATCTTGTTTATCCATTAATCAATTAGTAGGTATTGAAGCTTTTCCCACATTTTGTTGTTGAAAAGAGTAGTATGAATATTTACATGAAAGTTTTGTGTGAATATATGCTTCAGTTCTTTCAAGTATATAATTCAGGGAGGAATTAATAGGTAATACAATCATGATACATTTAATTTTTAGGTAACTTCCACTTTTCAACATTTAAGTACAATTCTGTATCTTCATCAAAATGTGTTAGGTATCTAATTTCTCAATACCTACTATAGCCCCCCTTTTAATTATTATTTTATTTTTATTAGAAAGTCAGATATATAGGGAGGAGAGGCAGAGAGAAAGATCTTCTGTCCATTGATTCACTCCCCCAAGTGGCTGCAACAGCACAAAAAAGCTTGTTTTATTTTTTATTTTTAGATTTAGTTTTTTTCTTTCTTTTCTTTTCTTTTTCTTTCTTTTTTTCTTTTTCTTTCTTCTTTCTTTTTTTTTTGGGAAGTGTGATATACAGATAGGAGGAGAGACAGAGACATAGAGGAAGATCTTCCATCTGATGACTCATTCCCCAAGTGACTGCAATGGCCGGACTGCGCTGATTGGTATCAAGGATCCAGGAACCTCTTCCAGGTCTCCCACATGGGTACAGGGTTCCAAAGCTCTGGGCCATGCTCTACTGCTTTCCCAGGCCACAAGCAGGAAGCTGGATATGAAGCAGTGCCACTGGGATTAGAACCGGGGCCCAGATGGGATGTCAGTGCGTTCAAGGCAAGGACTTTAGCCACTAGGCAATGCGCCGCACCCCATCTAATGGTTTTTGAGTCAGAAATATCTTACCATGTAGAAGCAATCCTGTTTCATTTGTAATTGTATAACTCTGCCACAGAGACATCCATCCCTACTACAGTATTTCATAAAAATGGACTTTTAAATAACACTCTGGTTATGCTTGGTTCTTTAACAAAATGTACTCAGAACATCATCTGTCTTGCTGTATCAATGTATCATTTCCTTTATTTTTTAAATCACTGAACAGTATAATTTTGTGTGTTTATAGCATCACTATCATTTATTCTGTTGATTATATTTGTTGTTTTCTGATTTTTTGGTGTGAAATGAGCTACTTTGACATTATTGTTCAAATATTTTAGTGTCTATTTATTTTGGACACTCTTGGATAAAAGCCTACAAGCTGATCTTCTGTACTGCAGAACACATGTAAGTTTAATTACAAGGAACACTAACAGGACAATTTCCATATCGTTGTGTACTTTTATATGCCTACCTGTAAACTTTGATCGTTCTTGCTGTTCCCTTTCTCAGTTCTGTTCATGTGCTTACAATCAATCAATTTATGCTTTCGCCGTTATTATCTCTAACATTACTTGTAGTGATTTATGTGTTATCATAGCAGAGTCATTGACCAGTTTCGATAATCATGTTTCCTGTTTGAGCATTGTTACAAAGGCTTAGGGATTCAGAACTTGGTTCGCCAAGTCCCATGCTAACGGTTGATGGATTAACGCTAATCATTATTGTCATTTAGGAGCTGCTTCCAATCGGAGGGCATCAAGTTTTGGGTTCTGCACTCAAAGCAGTTCTTGCGGAATAGTTGGTCATATAACTCAGTTGGGCCTAGCCACGCTCCCTTCCCTCTGAATATAATGCTGTCCGGTTCCTTCTTCAGACCTGATGGCAATGTGTCCATTTGACTGTTGACTATGATCTCGAAAAACAAGCCAGAACAAGTCTTCTTCCTTTAAAGAAGCCTCTTTCACATACTAGCTGTAGACAAGCACATTTATTTAATTTTGTTTTTGATGATGTTTAGATAGCTGATTAGGGTGGGAAAGCTCAAAGGTTGGGGAAATTGGGTGAGACCATTGCTTCCACATTTTATTCTTTCTTCTTCCTGTTTCTAGAGGAATGGGGCAGATAAGGTGAGAAAGGACATGCATCCTCCCAAGCACCTCAGGACACAGGAATGTCGTCAATCTTCCTACAAATTTAGATCATGGGAGTCAGTAGTGGTGACTTGATTAGCTGAATTCCCCCTCCTCTGACAAGGCAGATATGGTCAGAGGTTACAGTTCCCAGGCCCTGACCACCACCCGCCTCCTCAAAAACCTAACAGGACTGTTTTTGTGCTGCATGTTTGAAATTTGCTTTGCTATTTTTAGTAATAAACAATATGTGAAACATGATCTCCAGTTAGATATATTAAATACAGTTTTAGCTCTACAACTTTTCCAGGCAAAGCAGACAGTAGTTTGTGAAATATAATTTTTCTTAGAGCCAAACATAGTTTATAATGTATCCCTGGATAAAATGCCAAAACTCACAACAGGTTGGTTTCTTTGTTTAGAGGATGAAAGTCACAATATTCTCATAATATTGTAAATCACCATGCCACTGGTTCCTAAAGTTTTTTTTTTGTTTTTTCACAAATCAATGCTTCTAGGTTTATCCCATTCACAATGAAATATTCATGAATGACTGTCAGTGATAGGAAAACTTCTGTAAACATCTTTTGGAGAAGTAGCAGTTTCTTTTTTTTTTCCTAAACTGAGAAATTTTGTTAATATAGATGTTCAAGAACATGAAACTAGATGCAATATGTGAAGCTAGATATGTAGTAATAATTGATAATGCTCTTCAACTCAACCCATGCTTCGCAAGGTGTGTTTTATTTTAATTACGAATGGCTTTTCATTGAACCATTTACAAATCTTGCTGTTTTAAAAATATTTAAGACATTAGGGCATTGAAAAAAAGGAAAAAAACAGCATGCCTCTAAATATCCTGTTAATGCAATGACATATTTTCATTTTTGAAGAAAATGTTATATTCTGTGCAGGACCAAGGAAAAGTATCAAACAAAACAAAGCTTATTGCAAAACACTTTGTGTAGGTATCTGTAGTTTAGTAATCTACAAAATTATTTATGTTTTTATGCTACTTTATTTTTTTGATAAGGACATTTGCATACATATCAGCTAATATAAAAATTACATAGACAATGCATGTCATTACAAAATGCTTTCATTTTTAAAATTGATATAATAATGCTGCACATTTAGAAAATTAATGCTAACAACAAATATAATAATCAAAATAAATACTTGAAAAGGTTTATTTTTTCAAAAAAAATTCAGTCAATTTTATAGGTGAGGATAGATGACACTCACACAACTCTGATCCATTGAGGAAGGAGAAAGTTACAGATACTGAATTTGGAGAAGGTAATAGTGGTAAGTAAATCAGAGGAGACTATCCTAAAAGTCCAAAATTTTATGAATGGATTATAGTTGCCTCTACTAATTCATGCGTTTGTTGTAAGCAATACAGGTAAGATTATTCACAGAATTGTTCAACAAAGAGAAACATCAGGAAAAAATTAGAAAAGTCTGTTGAGAAATGTCTAATGAACTAAATATATTTATTGTTAATAAACATGTTTTATATATACATATATAACAGAACATATGATATAAATGTATTCAATAGAATGGTGTACAGCAGCCAACATGGAGAATTACAGATACGTACACTGATATATCTCCTTAGAAACATTATTTTGAGTGAAAGAAAAATATACTAAGTCAGCATTCTTACAGATTCATTAATATATTGCAGATATTAATATATGTAAAAGTTCAGTAGTTAGACACAAAACATAATACTCAGGGTGATCATGACCTTGCAGAAGGGGGAGAAAGAAGGATGCTTCTAGAAGGTTCCTTGAACCCTGGTAAATTACATTATAGGCACATATTTTTAAGTTGCTGCTCATTATATCTACTCTGTTCCCCAAATATTTTTCATGTAGTCTGTTCTTTCAAAACAAAAATATACTAAAAATGATAGGTATCAAAGCAAATCAATTCAATTATGTGCATCACTGGAAAGGCGAAAGAAGCCATTTCACACGCCAGAGTAAAAAGAAATATTAGCTGAAGTCTAGAGTTAAGATACATTTCAAAATGACATTTATTTATTTTTGTTTGAAGGTGGGATTTTACAGAAACAGAGAACAAGAGCTCCTCCATCTGCTGATTCCTTCACCAGACAAGGCTCCCATGTGGGTGCATGCTCAGGTCATAAGCAGGGACCAGATGGGAAAGGTAGCAGCCAGGATACAAAGTGACTCCCACTTGGGATACTGACTCTGCAGGTAGGTGACTAACCTGCAAGGACACGACATTGATGCTAAGATAAGATGCATCTTAGTAAAAATAATTTATAAGGAAAATAAAGCTAAAATTCAAAGCATAATGACAACTCTCCTGATTTTGAAGTTATGGAACTTCAAGGAGAAACAAGACCCTGGAAAATGTAGATACAAAGTGAAGGCAAACTTTTAGTTTCCTTCAGATCTCTCTGTTGCAATATTTAATGTAAGGCGTTTCTTTGGAGAGAAAGCACGACTATGATGTCCAGAGTTCCAATACCACAATAAGTATGTAAGTTGCTGAATGGATAGATGGAGTGAAAATTAAATGCAGTCACTTAAGATATAAATGAAAGCAAAGGGAAAGACTAAACCTTTCCAAAAAAGTCTCTATAATTATTGAACTAATTCAAAAATTTGAGATTTAAAAAACTGTGAGGATTTACAGAACATACGAAATATATTTTACCCCTAGATGAAACACTTTCTTGGGAAGTGCCTCAGTAGCAATTAAAATGTTATACTGGTCATTTCACCTTTTATATCAATGCTAAAAATGTTTATGTCAGAGCTGGCATGGTAGTCTAATGGCTAAAGTCCTCACCTTGAATGTGCTGGGATCCCATATGGACGCTAGTTCTAATCCTGGTGGTCCCACTTCCCATTCAGCTTCCGGGTTGTGGCCTGGCAAAATGGTTCAGGATGGTTCAAAGCCTTGGGGCCCTGCACCTGCATGGGAAACCTGGATGTTGCTCCTGGCTTTGGATCTGTGCAGCTCTGGATGTTGAGGCCACTTTGGGAGTGAATGAAATGATGAATATCTTCCTCTCTGTATATTCGCCTTTTCAATAAAAAATAAATAAACCTTTTAAAAATGTTTACTGCTGTTAAGTTTTTATATTTGTCCTCTTTTGAAACCATGGTGAGGGAAGAAATTTAATTTGAATATTATCTGCAAATTTAAGCAACAAATGACTCATAAAAGCTTCCCAACCATGTTGCATGTCCTAGCACACCCAAATTTGATCTTCTCTTATCTTACTGTTAGCTCTCTTTCTTAATCATCTTTGACCACTTTCATTCCATTGAAACTCAGTTTGTCAAAAAAAAAAAATGACACACAACCAGAAAATTAAGAAGGCTTCTCAACAACTAAATTCACCTTGTTGCAATGAGAAGATACTGTTTCTACATTTCACTTTAATCACTGGAGGGTTACTTTTTTTGGATAATACTGATGTGGTGAAAACAATATCAATACTGAAGATATTGCTTAAATATTTAAATATTGTGTAAACGTTTGAGTGTCTTTAGGATTGCAGAGAGCTCCAGCGAGCAAACAGCCCTAACGAGTGACCATTTTATGTAGCCCTGTCACAGTTTCACAACAATGAGATTACTTGGCAGCTACTTTTCAGTAAATCTAGCTTTAAATGAGATCCACCTTTGTAGTGATATGATAAAGACAGATGGGAAATTCAGAGAACATGCTGTGTCAGTGTGATGTAGTATTTATTAACTACGGATAAGAGTCAATTGTCACAACTCTAATAGGATAGTAATACTAAGTAGATTTGACAAAACAACACTGGACATAATGAAATTTAAATATATGTTGATTCCAAATGGAAGCTCTGAACTGTATATCAATTAGAAGCCTTTTTGCCATGGTGCTGTATCTATTAAATTAGAAATGGATACCTATGGAACTATATATCCGCACAGAGGCACAATCTTGCATGCAAATGTTTTGTATGTTAAAGATTAGCTTTGGTAAATTCTGGTTGCCACTAACCCAATTTCTTTTCCTTCTTAATTTCTCCATTTTGAAGATAAATCAAGCTTTTCTGTTGTACTTTCATCAAGCCCTGTCAGGCTATGTATCCTGGCAACCACATGCACTTTTTTCCCCCTTGAAGTACAAGATGAGAAGAGAAAATTGTTAAATACAAGAAACAAGCGTTATATAAAAAAGTCATATATGATAAAACACTACTGAGTTGTCTAGGAGCTGGTAACATTTCTATCATCTGAAACAATAAAATTCCAACTTCAGAGGTTTGATTTTTCTGCCTAAGATGACAATGTCAGTTTCCAAAGAGAAACAGGTTTTGGTCCTGTAGAACAACGCACTACAGCTCTACACCACATAGGTAAATAATGAAATATCTTGAGCCATAGTCTGCCATGGCAAGTATTCTTGCTTTGTTTTAGAATTTTTATGCCAAAAACACACATGAATAGCAAAAAACAGACCAAAACTAGTTAGTCCATATAAAGTATTCAAAAGTGTTGTATGTATTGTCCCTTTGATAATCGTGATGTTGGTACTTAAGGGTACCTAATTATCTCATCATTCCACTCAAGACAGACTGACCACACAATGACCTCTGTAACAGTGGAAGTCTGTCCAGTGGCAATTATAAAAATCCATATGCATATCCTGAGCTGCTGGCTTCCAGCTGAGGATCATCAGTAAGAAATAACCAAAAGGCTTCAATAGGTCATGTTCTTTTTTATGTCTGTTTGGAAGAATAAAATCTATCGCTAATAATCAACCAGTCACTGCAGTCTACAAAAATATGAATATATACTGATCGAAGAAATGTCACGCCTTTTAATGAATACTTAGAAAATTTAGCATTCAACATCTCAGGAAAAATTGAAATCACAAGAGAATCAAATGCAAGGAACTAAAAGGAAGTGCAATGAGTTAATAATAGATAAATAATAACAAAAATTTTAGAAATCTCCACAAGATTGTTCAGGATTGTTTGTGTTGTTTTGACAATACTGATCAAACAGCATTGAACTCATAAGAAGAAATCTATAGATGAAATAGAGATATAAAATTCATGACATTTTAAAATTGGAATTCTTGAAATGTTTTCCTTTTCTGTGTTGGGAAAATAGAACCATGAACACCCCCGTGCTGTGCCATAGGCGTCTCCTGGACACAAGCACACTCCTTCCTGACACGTGCACGTTTTATGTGGTTTTGCATACCCTTCCAGAGACTAAGCAGACATCAGGAAAGTTCTGTTCAGCTTTCTCTCCCTCTCTTAGACTTCAGGTTCCCCTTGTATTGCCTTCCCAGCAAGCGCCTTCAGTTTCACCAGCTACTCCCCACTCAAACGCCAGCAAGAAACACAACCTGGTGTGTAACTCATTTCTGGTTTCCCCGAGTAGCTAGCGGGAGCCCAGGCACTTGAGTCACTCCTGCTGCCCGCCAGTTTGAACATTCACCGGTTGATTCGTAAAAGTGTTTGCAGGACTTGAACCTTGCATGTGATATGAACTCTAATATGCAATACAAACTATCCAGGTAGCATCTTAATCATTACACAAAATTACCTTCCTACTAAATATTTTAATCAACTCTAAGCACTTCAAAAGAGATATTTCAAACTACCAAGGTCATGTGTCAGAGGAATTTAAAACAGAATTTCTAGCGTGAGACAAAAGGTTACTTTATAGTTCTTTGTTTCAGTAAGCAGGAATACTTAGCAATTACTATTCTTCAATAATTACATTAAGGTCCTAAATGAATAAAAATACTATAAAATAATTCAACAATCTAAAAGAAGAAATTTTAAATCTGTCATGTTTGTTACATTGCTGGAGCATCCTGATAGCCAGCTTTGTACTTTCAAACTGTTGGAGATTATCAATGCTTTTGAAAACATGTTGAAATTGCTAGACATATTTTCTAGAATAACACCCACATTTGTAGCCTTGCCCAATTTTTTTTATGGGTTATTTATATTTTGGTAGCTTCTTGCTTCAGAAGTTCTATCTTCTAAATTGATTTTATTTCTCAATGAATATATTGTATTGGTTAGTGCATTATTCTTTAAATTATGAAGATTATTTGTTTAATGTTTGAGATAGTAGGAAATAAATTTTTGGTTTCACTGACAATTACTTTTTTAACGCATTCTATGTGTATTATAATTCCTAAAAAAGCTGTATCATTACAAATTAGATATTCATAAATTACCTTGAAAAGATTGGAACATGAAGTCAGCATTTTGGCACATTTGCTTAAGCCATAGCCTGTGATGTAGGCATTCCTTGTGGGTAATGGTAGACATTCTGACCCAGCGCCCTGCTAATGAGCTTGGAAAAGCACTGAAATGACCTAATTACTTGCACACCTATACCCACTTGGGAGACTCCGACGGAGTACCAGGCTCCAGGCTTTTGCATGGCTCATTGAGGGACATAGTATCTACGGCCATACCACCCTGAACACGCCTGATCTCGTTTAGGGAATGAACCAATGGATGGATGATCTGTTTCTCTCTGTTGCCTTTCTCTCTGTAATTCTGACCTTCACATAGTTACACAGATAGATGAATAAATAGATAATAGATACATACATAGATCGATGACAGTCACGAGATAAATCTTTCTGAGAAGATGAAAACAAATAACATTTTTTTAAGTAAGCCTTGATTTTCATTAACTATGTCTTGTGGCTTTGATATGAATTTCATTTGCTGGTAGTACATTGAGGATTTATATTTGCTATTTTTTATTTTCTATTACTAAAGACTAATTGTGCATGTTAGATTTTAACTTGATTATTAGAAAAATATTTATTTTAGTCAACTTTGTTGCTCATTAGAGTGTCACAAAAACAAATGTTGCCTTGAAAGAATTAAACCATTCAAGGATTTCATTCCTGAATTTCCAATCCAGAACTTCCTGTAAAGTATATGTTGATTATGCGATCAATTTCACCATTTCCTATTTTTCTGCTGAATTTTCTATACTGAGTTTCTTAAGCTCTTTCTAAAAATATTTATTTTATCTAGATTTCAGTATATATTATCACACATTTTAAATCATTTATTCATATATTTGGAAGGCAAAGAATGGGATAGATAGAGAGATCATCAATCCTCTGGCTTACTCTACAAATAACCACAATGGCTGGGGCTGGCCCCGCCTGAAGCCAGGAGCCACAAGTCTAACTGAATCTGCCATGTGGTTGCCAAGATCCAAGCACTCGGTCCATGTCCTGCTGCCTTCCCATAGCAATGGAACCAGCAATCACATCAGATGTTGGCATCTCAGATGCCAGTTTAGTTGTCATCACATTGACTAAATCATGGCATTCGAAGCTGGTATATATTATATTCTTATCCTCACTCAAGGATTAATTCTCAGCTGTGGGTTCCAACTGCATGGATCAGAACATTTCTATTGCTTAAGTTTTGAAAAATAATATCTAAGCCACAAAAGAACAGTGTAAATAGAAATATAACACTGACATTGCAATTTTAAAATATACTTTTACATTATATTATTTTGTGATGATGCCTTTATATAACAGACATTTAAACTTAACAGTAAAATAAATGACTGCACCATTGTAATAACTTTGGGATAAATAATAAGCGGGGTGCAAGGAACAGGAAGGTGGAGAGTGAGGGGGATGGATGATTCTCCATCCATCAGTGAAAAAAAGTGATTGAAAAATTATAAAAGTGTAGCCACGTTTATTTTGTCTGTAAGTACTTGATACTACAGTATGATTCTCTTACTCATGTTGTTTCAGGTCAAAATTTAAAATAAACATGACATAACCAGAGCATAATTTTCTCTTTAACTCCTCTTTTGTTACATCACATAAATTGGCTTATAATTTATATCCATAACATAAAAATAATATGATCTTAGTTTTTTATTATTCAATAATTCCTATGGTAAAATATCACTAATTATGCAAGAGTAAAGGAGCATTTTCTGGATACACGTCTGGATCATCAGTACCTATAGAGTAGTGGGAGACGTGGTGCAACATAAAATCTTTGAGAAATACGTGCATAAACAGTGAGAGGAGTCTCATTTTCAGCATTATTGTCACTTTGAAAAAGAAGAATTAAAGAGGAAGGAAAATATTTTCATTTTGCTTGATCACAGGCAGTGACATTGACACAATACAAAGCTCACCTTAGATGCATAATTTTTATCAACAATTAATTTTAATGCATCATACACAGTCATTTTTACTGCTTAAAATTTAGTATGAACTTATCCAAATATTTGTAAGTTCATTTTATATTCACTTCGACCTTTGCCCCCTTTTACAAACTTAGCCTCAACATAAACAGTTATTGAGGTATGTGGGAATAGAAGACTAATCCTTGCTTCTACATTTCAGAATACCATTTGTTCCGAGTAGCGTATGTATAAATTACAAAGGATTTGCTAAAAATTCGTTTAAAATTATAATAAAAAGAAGAAAAATAAATAATGCAGGTAATTATATTTTACATTCAGCCAGCTTCTCTTCCTCAGAGCGTTAGTAAGCAAAAGCTGAAATAGGTGTCTTCTTTCTTATCACTTCAACCAGGCTAATAATGGTAATAAAAAATTAAAAAAAAAAAAAAAGCTTTTCTAAGCACTTTTCTGATAAGCCTCAATCATAGCCATGCTGTAACCTCTGTCATTTACCAAGCTTAGTTTTTTTCCTTTACAAATTCCCTGTGGATCTTTTTATTGTTTCCTCCTAATCAAAAGCTCATACTCTACTTTTGCCTTAACCCAGAACTGGTACTGAGACAGTGAGGTGTCCTTTGAAGTCCTGACATTCCATATCCCAGTGTCTGGGTTTGAGTTTCAGCTCTGTCCCTTACCCAATTTCCTACAAAGGGGCGCTTTGTGAGGCAACAGGTGATGCTGAAGTGCTTGGGTCACTCAAGCCTGCAAGAACAATTTCATTTAGTTTCTAACTCGTGGCTTTGGTCTTTCTAATTCATGGCTGTTACAGGCATTTTCGATTGAACTACTGCATCGGAAGGTCTCATCTGTCTGTCTGTCTGTCTGTCTCTCTCTCTGCTTTTCAAATATTTTTTAAGATTTATTTTCATTGGAAAGTCATATACACAGAAATGATGAGACAGAGAGAAGATCTTCCTTCCATTGATTCACTCCCCAAGGAGTCACAGAAGCTGGATCTGAGCCAATCCAAAACCAGGAGCCTGGAGCTTATCCCTGGTCTCCCATGCAGGTGCAGGGTCCTAAGGCTTTGGGCCGTCTTTGACTGCTTTCCCAGGCAACAAACAGGAAGCTGGATGGGAAGCAGAACCTCTGAGATTAGAACCAGAACCCAGTTAGGATCTGGAACCTGCAATGAGTGAACTTAAACTGCAATGTTTCTGTGCCAGACCCTTCTTTTCAATTTATTTTAAAATTAGTTAATGGATCAAGTTCAAATATGAATTTAGGCATCTGTTACAAAATGTTAAAAAATAATTTGATATTGATATCATCTGATGAGCATCATTTTACTGGTGAATATTTGTGATTGAGCACACAGGATTATTTTAAAATTACATTAGTCTGTTCTTTTTTCTCTGTTCTTTTTTTTCTTTTTGAGGGGGAGGGGAAGGGTTATCATTGAATTCTTAAGACAACCTGATTATGAAAGAGAAGATATAATCTGGACCTTGATTCTGAAGTTTCACAGTCCAAGATTGTGAGGGCTCCATTGGTTGACTGACAAGGTTGTAGAATGGCCAAAGGGAGAGCAGGTGCCAGGGAAGGACGACATGGTGAGCCAGGAGGCAGAGAAGGAGCAGACTCAGCATCTATGTCCATGCAGCGTGTTCCTTTAAAGCTAGCAATATTTGATCAACTATGTGGATACCACATGACAACCTAATCCAATCTATTACCTTTCCAGAGGCTCCAACTTCAGACACCATCATTGGATTATGTTTACAATCTTAATTCTTAAGACCACGAAGATTAACCCATTGGTTATTAAAAAGTACTTATTTTCTTGTGACTCTACTACCTGTATAAAAAAACTGACCCATTCTTGCTGTTTATGATTCTCTTGAGATTTCAATCAACTTAGAAGAAAATCATCTTGCCAAATTGTTCTCACATAATGAAGTAATATACATGAGTTCCATGGGATTCCTATTAAGGGCAATAATTCCATTCATGACGATTGACCCTTCATGCTAAATCTCTCCAGGGTGCTCCACTTCTATAATCAACATATTAAGGCTTCAACATATGCTTTTTGTGGGAATCCAAGCAATCTGCAATATTATGGCAGCATTTTAAACATAGAATTAAAAGACAAGACACTTTTTTTTTGTGAATTTCCGGAGGTATCCTTGTGTTGTATTTGGGAAATCACATTGTTTGGGGAACTAGGCTCTCAATGAAATCAAAACTGAGTAATTCAGATGCTGAGACATTGACAAGAGCCCCCTACTGCTATGTTATCTCCACTTGCCATGCTTCCTTAACTTGGTTCTTGGAGCAACCAAGCATACCTACATATTAGATGAGAGAGAGAGAGAGAGAGAGAGAGAGAGAGAGAGAGAGAAAACATAATTTTCATATACGTTTTTGGATGTCAAATATTATTGATTATAATAAAGGCAACTCATTGACACTAAAATTGGTACCAGACTACATATTAGCAGGATTGATTAAGACAAATGAGATATTCAGAATGCTTTTTGGGAGATCACAGTTGACACTGAGTGTTAAGTCTGTAGCTGCTGGCATACTGTAATGAAGCAGGTCATTACAGCGTAGACACTGATGCAGAGAGACGCTCAGAAGTATTAGGTAGTTATTCTGCAACCAGTTTGGCACACATGCTGTCAATTAGGTTAATATCACAGATGCTGTCCATGGTACTGGATGATTTGACAGTACCAGAACACTGACTAACTTGACATGAAAAACTCAAATGCTGAAGTCGCTGCCCCCGAGTCATGGCACGCTGGCACAATCATTTAATGAATACTGTGTTACGATTGAGAAAACAAACATCCAGCAAAATGCTCTTGTAGGGCCCGGCGCGGTGGCGCAAGTAGTTAAAGGTCCTCGCCTTGCACGCCCGGGATCCCATATGGGCGCCGGTTCTAATCCCGGCAGCCCCGCTTCCCTTCCAGCTCCCTGCCTGTGGCCTGGGAAGGCAGTCGAGGACGGCCCAAGGCTTTGGGAACCTGCACCCACGTGGGAGACCCGGAAGAGGCTCCTGGCTTCGGATCGGCTTAGTATCGGCCCGTTGCGCTCACTTGGGGAGTGAATCATCGGACGGAAGATCTTCCTCTCTGTCTCTCCTCTCTGTATATCCGCCTTTCCAATGAAAAAATAATAAAAATAAATCTTTTAAAAAAAATGCTCTTGTAAAGTTTGTAGCTAACTCCTCCAGCCAGTTTCGTTCTCAACTTTATCCATTCTCCACCGGGAGTCCAGTAATGCCCACATACCTGTTTTATTGGTTTATTTTTGAAAAGTGTCAACTATTTTTTCTTCCCTTCTAAATTTTAATATTATAGTTATTTGTTTTTGAGATTACATGTTTTAATTGACAACACAAATTGTAATGCTGCATTCACCAAACAGCAAATACACCACAGAGAGACCATAGTGCAACAGGAAAAAAAAAAAAAGCAAAGTTTATATAAAATAAGCAAATGAAGAAACGTTGAACTTCATCCACAGTAAATTTCAAAACAAAGGGGCCCAGCGCGGTAGCCTAGAGGCTGATGTCCTTGCTTTGCATGGACTGAGATCCCAAACTGGCTCTGGTTTGTATCCAGGCAGCCCTGCTTCCCGTCCAGCTCCCTCTTTGTGGCCTGGGAAAGCAATCAAGAACAGCCTAAAGCTGTGGGACTCTGCACCTGCATGGGAGACCCAGAAAAATCTCCTGGCTCCCAGCTTTGGATTGACTCAGCTCTAATTATTGTGGCCACTGGGAAAGTAAGATCTTCCTCTCGGTCTCTCCAATTTCCAATAAAAATAAATAAATATTTTAATAAAAAGTCACAAAGTATTTTTTTTTCTTAGCAATTTGAGGAAGACGGAAAGCAAAGCTAATAGATTAGATCATCAACAATCGGTGTAGTGTCTGTCCTATACTTTCTGCATCACTTTCTTCGGGTTGCTGCAATAAATCATCACAGACATAACCCTTAAAGAGCTGTCATGATTTCTCTATCAAGTCTGGAAGTTACAGGTCTGAAATCAAGGTCCCTTTAGGGAGGACCTCCTGGTGTCTGCAAGGCCTTTGTGCGGCTGCCCTCTCCTGCCGGTGGCTTCAAGAACTGCATGTTTTTATAAACTGTGAAGAGAATTTGAGGGAGCAGACACAGGTAACAGAATGCACACATCCATAGGAGGGCCTCTGTTTTGCTGTAGAAGATTCTCCTGCAGAAAGAGTTGAGAAGTGCAAAACTCTAATACACTAAATATTCTCTTTACTTGTGTCACATATTTCTTAACTTTTTAAAATTAAACATCGGCTACAAAATAAGCTTGATTTTGTTTCCTTTTTCCTCTATGTGTCTGAAGTCCACTGGTGTTCAGCCATGCTTCTATTTTAGCATCTAACTTTGTTTCTCTGAGGATCACACATTGGGTAGAACTGACAGCTAAGCATTTTTTTTTCCACGTCGCGTGATAATAAAACTGAGCGGAGCTCTGCCAAGGTTGTGAGGAGCAAGAGGGCTGTACCCTCTTTGCTAACCAATTTTAGTTCCTAAAGGACTGCACAGTCACGCCAGATGCACCAAAGAGTTTGACTTTCTTGACTTATAGTCAACCTGAACTCCCTGCTTGTGGCCTGGGAAAGCTGTCAAGGACGGTCCAATGCTTTGGGACCCTGCACCCGTGTGGGAGACCTGGAGGAGGTTCCTGGTTCCTGGTTTCAGATCGGCACAGCACCGGCTGTTGCGCTCACTTGGGGAGTGAATGATCGGATAGGAGATCTTCCTCTCTTTCTCTCCTCCTCTCTGTATATCTGACTTTGTAATGAAAATAAAATAGATCTTCATTTTTTTTTCTTTTTTCTATTTGACATCAAATAAAAATATTACAGACTTAAAATAGAACAAAACTAAATTGTGAGTTCTGATTTTGTAGCAGAAGAAAAAGAGACTGTAAAAGTCGTTTTCCGAAAAATATTTCGACTGAATTCACTCAAACTCTTTTTTTTTCTTTTCCAAGGTTCAAGCTGACATTCCAACGGCATTGACTTCACAGAAAATAGTATAAATATGCCCCGTGCTCTTCCTTGTCTGCAGTAGGCATCGCCCAAAACTCAACACACACAGCAGTGGGTTAGGGCAGGAAAAACGGAAAGGAAATAAAATATAAAACTAAACCTAAAACAGAACCTAAGAGACAATTTTGCACATCTGCTCCTGCGGGTGTTCTTTCATTGTTTCTCATTTATAATTAATGAAAAATAATGGTGCTGACACAAGTTAATTACTATGAAAAATTACAGTTTATGCTATTCATTATAATAATGGGAAATTACTCTAGATTTCCAAACACTATTCCTAAGCAATTAGAACTGTTCATAAGGAGTTCACCTGTGAAATTTTTTTCATCTGTGTTTGCATTCTGCAACGAGAAAGAACACCCAACATTTTCCATTAACAGCAGAGATAACCCAGTCACAGATATTAATCACAGAGTCCTGTACTTAAGTGTTTTAACTGTTTTTTTTTTTTAAAAAAAACGAATTGGGACCATGTAGTTGAATTAGAGGTCAAAACAATTCACAAACATATTCATTATAACAAAACTTTTCTTCACAGGTTCAAAGGGACTATTAAACCTGTTTCACTTAGCGGCAATTTGGTATAACTAATTAGAATTACTGTCTTGTCCTAGTTTACCAAAAATATTAAATTACTGATTTTAAAATTGGAATTAATATCTTTCTAATTAGCGCATGCAAATTAGCAGATTGTTTCTTCTCAAATTTGCTTTTCTCATAAACCTATAAATTGTAAAAGTCCCCAGGTTATTAAGAAAAAGTTATGACCAAGAAATACTAATTAGGCCAAATATGCCTGTGTAAATGAGCTAATTGAAAAACATCCCAGTGAAATATTTGGTGAGCTGTATATCCAGTACTTACCTAAACAGGCACAATCAATTTTGTCTTATTTATCCCATTAGTGAAATTGTTATACATACATATACATATATGTACTTTTACATTATTAGATGTAATATACAAATGTTTAAGACAATGGCAGTAATTTCATCTTATTTACAATACTTTCAACTAATAATCCTTTTGAGACCTCATTTTCTAAACATTAAGTATGTTTTCCTTTTCAAGATGTACTTTTTTTTCATCTGAAAGACAGATATGCAGAGAGAAGGAGAGACAGAGAGGCATGCTCCCTCCATTGGCTCACTCTCCAGATTACCACAATTGCCAAAGTTGAACATGTCTGACACCAGGAGACTGGAGCTTCTGTCCAGGTCTCGCACATGCATAAAGGGGCCCAAGGAACCAAGCTTGGTTTTCCACTGTGTTCGCAGGTCATGAGGAAGCAACTGCATAAAAAGTGGAGCAGCTGGGACACAAACACGTACCCAGAGAAGATGCTGGAGCCACAGGTGGAGGATTAACCTGCTACATCACTGTGTCACACTGAAGTTCCTCTCTTTAAAAAAGCAGAGAAAGACACAAGTATCAGTGTAGGAGTTCTATTCATTTGCATGTTATCAATAATTACTATTAAATTTTATCTCAATAAAGTTAATCAGACTATGTAAATTCACCTAAGTGTTCTGTAATATATTTTCCAGAGTTCAATAAACATTTTTTAAAGAAATGAAATTCTATTATTTTTATTTTCGATGTTGAGTCACCATCTTATAAATCTCTTACAAATTATCAGCTATCATACTTTAGCTTATACATTCTTTTTAAAAAAGCATGAAAAAGGGCCCAGTGTGATAGCATAGTGGTTAAAGTCTTCACCTTGAATGCGCCGGGATCCCATATGGGTGTCAGTTCTAATCCCAGAAGCTCTGTTTCCCATCCAGCTCCCTGCTTGTGGCCTGGGAAAGCAGTGCAGGATGGTCCAAAGCCTTGGGACCCTGCACCCTGTGGGAGACCTGGAAGAGTTCCTGGCTCCTGGCTTCGGATTGGTTCAGTTCCATCCATTGCAGCTGCTTGGATAATGAACCATTGGATGGAAGATCTTCCTCTCTGTCTCTGCTCTCTTTGTATATCTGACTTTCCAATAAAAATAAATAAAAATCTTTTTTAAAATGCATGAAAAAAACCCATGAAAAACATTTAATTTAATTTTTGAAATTGATCCTGCTAGAAGAAAATAAATATACAAGAAAATGTCTTATTCAGTAAGCCAAACTTTTATTTTGGATGATCAGGCAATCAAAAATGTTGCTCTCAAAACAAGAAGGGAAATTGTCAGAATTTGCTAACCTATTTGCTAACTCCATTCTAGCCCCATCCCCTACTTACCGGTGTAGCTGACTGCAAGAGCCAGAGTTAAGTCTGGTGAGCTGTGTCTTCCCTTGCTTCACCACGCTGCACATCCTGTGTTGGCTGTGTTCTCATTGAAGACCGCCCTCTAGGGACACAAGCAGGTGCACAGCCTTTCACCTCTGAGATTTTTCAATAGTGGGTTTGTGGGTGCCAAATAAAAGGAAATTTACATTGTCATTTTCCTTACAAATAATATTGTCATTTTCCTTTCCTGCAAAATGATACAGATGACACATAAGAGATTAAGAAGAAAGAGAGAGAGTCTTTCTGCTCCTTCACTCAAATATCTGCAACAGCAGGATGAGAAAGGCTGAAAGCATGAGCCAGGAATTCCATCTAAGTCTACTGCCTTTTGTTTTTTCAATCTGTTCCTATTTAGGTGGGCATCTGGGTTGTTTCCATGTCTTTACTGCTGTTGATTGTGCTGTTATAAGTATATAGATGTAGGTCACTTTCTTGTATGCAGGTTTCACTTCCTTGGGATTTTTTCTAAGGAAACGGACAGCTGGGTCATATTGTAGATCAGTTTTCAGTTGTCTGCTCAGCCCCCATACTCATTTCCATGTGGCTGCACTAGGATTCACTCCTACCAACAGCAAAGCATGTACCTTTTCCCACATTCACACCAGCTAGTGTTACTAGATTTCTTAATGTGGATCATTCACAATGCTCTCTTAGTCATATATATATTATTTTATCACGACTTTTAAAATAGCCAATAGAAGATCAACACTTAATGATTTTTTTTGAGACCCATTGCAATTTTTTTTTTCAAATCTCTCTGCATTGGGAAAGTTTTAAAATATGGTATCAAATATTTGAGTATCTGGCACATTTTTGTTCAATTGAGATTTGATTCCAACATAATAATTTCTAAAGAAAGAGTAAGCAATTCTGAAAAAGTTGGTTTTCTAAAGATTAGACATGTGATACTGTCATGAGATCCCTGGTAGATGTTGCATCATTGATCTATGCAATGCCATAGAAAATTATAATAAGAACTATTTCATAGCTTGAAAGAATTTATAGTCACCGGGCAGAAAGGCCCCTTTTTATTGCTAAGCGTTTTATTCATTCCTAATACTTATTGGTACAGCTTTCTAAGGGAAATTTTCATTAGCATTTATATTGCCATGATTTTTATCAACATTGAAAGTGACTAGACCATTTAGGAAGAGTCCTACACAATATAAGCAGGTTGGGCAATACACATGTCATTCAAGAAGAAAAATAAAGATTATGACTCCATGGAATAGACTGTGGGTGGGAATTTCAGTATTGCACTTCATTGTTAACACACAAAAAAATGTGGGATCCATTTTGACATGTACAGTTTTAGTTTCTTGTTTCCTCATTACCTTAAACATTGCTTGAGAGAAGTATGCAAACCCCACAGAGTCAGAACTCTAGGAAATGTGGTGAGAAATAAATATGAATCTGGAGATGAAAAAATGAATAAAACTTGGTCAATAGCCAAAGAAAGCTTTCAATATTCAGAACTGATCAAATAAGGGAGCATGAAATATGCCATAGGCAAGAGGTTCTGAAAAAGCTAAAAAAAAAAAAAAAAAACTAAAAGATTGCTATGGGAAGTTAAAGAAGACAATGCCTCTTATTGAGGATTAGGGAAGAGGTGGGTTAAAAAATTAGAGGAAGTTAGTAAGCAGAATCCACCCGAGGCAGCCCTTGAAGCAAGCATCCACACGTGGAGCAGTGGTTGGTAAAGCTGACCTAGCATCCTTGTGTGTGACAGCAGGTGCTATGTGTGGCTCAAGCATCGCTGTCCCCACCTGCTCATTTTTTCTTAATTGTTTTAGGTTCAGAGATGTTGTTATAAAGCCTCTTCAAATATATTTGTTAATAGAATATTTATAAATCATTTAACCTTCTATGTAAAAATTATGAAAAACATCATTAAATGGAGAAATCTTATAATTTATGGAAAAGACAAAAGACAAAGTAAATCTCCCATGTTAATTCAACCAACAGCTACCCTTACACATGATATATTTTTTGTTCTGACTTTCTTAGACACATTTGTTTATACAGATGTAGCTTTTTTATATTTCACTTTTCCTTCGATATCATTTGTATTTTCCCATGAAAGATTCCAAATAACAGGATATTTATCATCAAAATCAAATCAAAATCATTCCCACTTTCTTTTATCCTGAAAATTCATAAAGCTCAATTTCTATGAAGAAAATAAAGAAAAAGGAACAGCATTAGGCATTTGAATTTATCAGTCCTGTGGTTTTAGCAAAATCCTGTCTTTTATATATGGATGGACTGAGCCACTTTGTCATGAACATACCTTGAAGCATGGATTATAGTTGGCGTTGTTCTTCAAACAGATCCTCACATTAGCCTATCACCACCAAAACAATCACGATAGATTTTTTTATAATTATACAATGATTTTCTTGGAAATGCATATCACTAAACAATAAAACAGAATTTTAAATTTCAGAAGAAATAGACTAAAGCCTACTTATATCCCCACTACCATCAGCTGATGCTGCCTTAACATTCATTGGGTTGTAGAAGGGAAGCCGAAGCAGAAATTCACTGATCCTTTAAGATAAAATATAGATTCCCCAAGGTAATGGAGGAGGAAGAGGGGGCCTAGCAAGTAGAAATTGTCCCAATCAGCTCACCTTCCTTTCCCATCCAGCAAGGCCATGATTTCTTTTGATGAGCGATTCTACTAAGCATGCCATTTACAACAGCCAAAGCCCGAATGGTCGCTCCTGATGTTTCACTGCTAGAGATCGCAGAGTGAGTGTGAGAATGCAGAACAATCCAGAAAACCAGGTCACATGCTGCAGCTCAGCTTTCTTCACGTTAGATTAAATAACTTAATTCACTTTCCCATTCCTTTCCTGTAATCACCTTTATCTGTAGCAGCAATGACAATCCGTTTTCAGTTCTTCCCAAGTACAGAGTGATGAGTCGTGACTTATTTGAACACTGGTCAAGAAACGTTATGAAAAATACTTGTTACAAATATTTACAATATTGAATTTGAGAAGAGGGTAATAGAGATATTTCCTCTCTGACTTAAGAGGACATTTTAAGAGTATCACAGCGATGGCCTTTTTCAGTATTAAGCATCCTGGAGATACACAAGAAATCTATGCGATGTTTCCCTGAAAATTAATGTCTCGGTCAAGAGAAGTGGCGATGACCATGCTTTGTAATTCTTCGGGACACACGCATGTTTATTCAGTGTTTCAGGAGGAAAACAAGAATGTCAATGTTCAGTGTTCAGAGAGACTGGATTAACCGGCGAGTCAGACTATTTCTGAGGTCTAACACGGTGGCACTGCAGGCTGGCCAACGCTTCAACAAGGGGCATCCGAGCATTCATTAGCGGTTGCGGTGAAAAAACTCAGGTGTGTTCATTGATATTTCTGGTGATTATTATTTTATTTTCAAAAACCGAAGTGTTGTCTGTGAGACTTTTCGATTTTTCAATGCAACTTTGATTTAATTCACAAAAAGTCAGAATAGGAATGACAACATATTTCAATATAATTTCTCAATTTCTCACAAGCTTTTTGAGACAGACTTCACATTCGGATGATCAGTGAAGCAGTCGCTAAACATAATGGAAACGTCAAGGTAGAAAGCTAGGTCCGGAGCAGCCACTCGTGAGGCGGATGTTTTAAGTGACACGCTTAGTTAGAAGAAGTTCAAAACTACTTCCTGAGGGGAAGTACTTGTTACATCATTCTTTAAAAAAAAATGAATGCAAAAATTATGCCAGCGTCAACTGCAATTTTGTTGTTTTATGAGAACACATTTGCCCCAGTTCTGTCACATTATTTTCATTTTGTTTAGTTTATATCTCTCTTAACCTGTCTTCTTTTTATGTCTATAATAGAAATATTTCCTCTCAGATTATAGTAAAAATCCACCATAAAAATAATCCTGAATTAGTCACTATTAAATAAGGGACATACAGAGCCACTGGGAGAGGGATAATAATAAAATCCCAAACAGAAACCTCCTATTTCTTGTATTTTAGGTTGATGATGCAGGAGAATTAGGAAACTCCTCAGTATTCCTGATGTCAGTGCTCCTGGCAGCCCACTGCAGATACTCAACGATAAACACACCTTCTGATGAAGTGTTTCCTAAAACTTCCCTCTAAAAGCCTTTGAAGATGACCCAGTTGTGGTTCTGTAGAGAAGAAGCTGGGTAGGGGTAAGGAAAGAAAAGACGATTAGCCAATTGATTAATTTCACCAAAATAATCACAAAAACATTGCAACACTTTGCCCTCAGTTTAAGCCAAGTGTCCAACTCTGAATTGTACAACCGATATTTGTTTAGGGAGAAATATTCTTCCATTCCTAAAACAAGAGACCGCTTTGTAAGACATCTCAAAGTCTACAGATTACTCTTGGCCCACCCTCCGCGCAGACATGGACAGTTAAGAGAAAACCCAGAGGAGACAATGCTTCATAATTTTACCAGCAGATTGGGGGGGGGGGAGTGCTTTAATAGGAAAATGAAATGTGAAGTGTGTGTTTGAGAATTATGTAACTTGTAAATCTGACGACTGAGTGAATTGAAACAGGTGCACACAGGAAAAGCTTGGCAGGTCCACCCAAACAAAGGACAGGGTTACTGTCTTTTACCATCTCTTTGTCAGTTCTTACTGACATTTGGGAACTATACTTGAATAACTCCAAATGTAAAAGAGAGAATGGTGTGGTGTGGATAAATTTGGGGATACAGTGGTAGTCATCAAAGTCAAATGATTTTTGGAAGACAGGTGGTCGATTTTATGAATTTCTGTGAGAAAAAAAATAATATAACGAAGCTACGATGTAAAGTTTCAGACTCTAGTCTTTTTTTCTTCTCCTTTTATTTTTATTGGAAAGGCGGATATACAGAGAGGAGAGACAAGGGAAACTCTTCCGTGCGATGGTTCACTCCCCGAGTGGCCACAACTGCCTGTGTTGTGCTGATCTGAAGCTGGTAGCACAGAGCCTCTTCCGGGTCTCCCACACGGGTGCAGAGGCCCAAGGCATTGAGCCATCCCCTACTGCTTTCCCAGGCCACGAGCAGGAAGCAGGGCTGCTATGGAAGGAAAGCAGGGCTGCCGGGATTAGAACCAGCGATCATATGGGATCCAGGCATGTGCAAGGCAAGGGCTTTAGCCACTAGGCTACTGCACCAGACTTGATAATCTAGTGTTAATGACAAAAGACTAGAAAAAGGTACAAAGCATGAACATGGTTAACTGTTCTCCAAGACACTAAGACCCCTTATCTGCATTCCTGGCAGCAGAAACAATCAACCTGATATTTGATACTCAAATATAGAAACCAGCAAGCCAGCCAGCAAGCCAGCAGACCACTCATTCTGAAGCAATCCTTTCACCATAAACTGGAAGCACCACTTCCCTGTCATTGTAGGGCCTGGCACTGTTTAGGACTCTCCAAGGAGAGCTGGTCATGGTCATTAATGATAAACCCCTTCTAGTTCTGTCTTTTGGGGACCTCCCTGGGGACAGAATGGCTCTCCCCACTCCTCTTTTCTGAAAACGAAGGCAAAAATGCAGGTCAGCTCGTACTAGTAATTTACCCCTCCTCTCCCATCAGATTCTATAATGTTCACACCATGCCGTCAGTCATATGCATTTCCTTACCAATGATTGTATTGGCTTTTGTCCTAATTTCTGATTGTTATTACTCAACTCATGAGAGGTCACGTGAATTTATATTTGGATCAATTTCTTCCAACAATGTGTTGGAATTTCTGTGTATATGTGCTTTCTATTCACTTAAATGTATTAATTTCATGTCTTTCCAATGATTCTTAATTGCATTCAGAAGAATTATGCTGAGGGTTCATCTTAGCCCTCTTACTGTTTACTCACATATGAAGCATTTCAGCATTCATGGTAAAAACTTATTATAAAGAAGCTATGCAGAAACATCAAGGTTTTTTGCACCCAGATAAATTTCAATTTTGTTGTTGAAAAAAACCGAAATTTTTAACTATCCTTGCGTATCTATCTAATCATTTCCTTAAAAAAAAAGCACCGGTTGACTGATGGATTAATTTGAAAGGCGGAATTAACAACAGAGTTAGAGATAGTTCTTGCATGCACACATTAACTCCCCAAATAGACATACAAGTTATCGGGCTTAACCAAATCAAGCCAGTGGCCTGGGACTCCCGGATCTCTCACACGGATACCCAAGATCATCTTCAGGTTCTTTCCCAGATGCAATAGCAGGGATCTGGATCTGAAGTGGCTCAATCAGCATCCACAGGGGAGTTCATTGCTAAAGGTCGTGGGTTACCCTGATGCACCACTACCGTAGCCTCTATTCAACTCTAACTGCCCAAGATTCTCTGAACATTGTTTGCGTACCAAAGATGATGCACAGAAGTGCATTGCCACCCAATTACCATTGCAATATATGAACTTTCACACACATCAAATCCTTTCTTTTCTTTCTTTCTTTTTTTTTTTTTTCATGATTAGCTTCATTTCTGTTCAGATTGAAAGGAAATACAAATGTCACCAAGGTCAGTCCTTCCCCACCCTACTGAAAGCCCCAGTAAAACCTGAATTTATTTCCCTATCCCAAGGGAAGTCAAACAGGAAACAAGCCTGAGCATGTGAAAAATGGGCGAGGACATATACAAACCACCTAGGAAAATCAACATCGCTCCTCATTATTAATTACCCTGGCAGGATCTCATATTCGTTCTGCTCTAGCAACAATCACCACACACGGAAGAAGTATACACAATGATGATGAAAGACTGTCCAAAAGAGAAAGAAAATACCTTTGGACTCTCAATAAAGCAAGGCATTTTCAGGTATCAAATTTTAAAAGAGAATGCAAAGCTCATAATGTAGAAACACAATGTAACTGAGAGAAAAAGAAACCTAGGAGGAAGAATTATTCATCGATTAGAACACAGATTCAGTGTGTTACTTTCAGGAAGAATGAGTTACTAAAAGAATGAATGAGTTACTTTCAGGAAGTTCTTGGACTGTCCTCCCAGCTTCCAGCTTCACACACTGGTCACTGCAGACATTTGGGGAACAGAGCTACGGCTGAGAGCTTTCCTTCACTGCCTGTCTCTTTACCTCCTAACTACCAACACACATTTCTTTTTAAAAGGATGAAACATAGTCCTGTTTTAAGAATACATAGCAACATTTTTGTAATTTCTTTTTTTCTTAATGTATTCTCTTTCAAGATAGAAGAAAAATAGCCAAATCTGCTTTCGTTATTCCTACTCCAGATTGTTTAAATTTCTGTTACAGAAGCAATTTCAGTGGAATCATAACAAATGTGGCTTCACCACAAGAAGTATTTAAGTGACAAAAATGACATACATTACAATGGAATGATTAAGCTGATACAAGGAAAATCATCTCATTTATGATTATTTAAACAAAGCCCAATCAATATCAAAGAAATCTCCGAAAGAAGGCATGATATTTTGCATGTTGCCAGAACTGCAGAAGTCATTTGTTCAAAATAAAAATGTGAGGACCAGGAACTGAATGAAATACATGGGGTTTTCTATTTCTTTTCTAAAATTAGTGTCATATTGTTGCAATAATAGCAAGAAATTTAAAGCTTCTTAAAGAAGTTTCCACACCTATATATGAATCTAATCCCATAAAATTTTCATACTATTCTTATAAACACATCAAAGACAGAATTTTATGAATAAAAATTATTATCAGTTGCTACATTTCAGATTCCCAAAGCCAAACCACTCTTGATATGTGACTTATTTTTCTTTCTCTTCCTTTTTCCTTTTTAAAGATTTATTTATTCATGTATATATTTGTTTATATCAGAAAGGTAATTTACACAGAGAAGGAGAGATGGAGAGACAGATCTTCCTTCTGCTGCTTCACTCCTCAAGTGGTCAGAATGACTGGAGCTATGCTGATCTGAAGCCAGGAGCCAGGAGCTTCTTCCAGGTCTCCCTCACACGTGCAGGTCTCAAGGCTTTGGGCCATCCCCTACTGCTTTCCAAGGCCACAAGCAGGAAGCCCAATGTGAAGTTAAGCAGCCAGGAAATGAACTGTCACCCATATGGAATCTTGGCATGTGTATGACGAAGATTTTTGACAATGAAGTATTGCACCCTGCCCTGTAATTTATTTTTCTGTTAAAAGAGCTTTCTCTATTATGGACAAAAAGAAGAAGAAGGAAGAGGAGAAGCAGCAATTCTGGTCACAGGATTTCATATACAGCTTTCACTATTTTTATGATTTTTATGGATATTTTCTGATTGCTTTTATTATTTGTGAGTGTGTGTGTGTGTGTGTGTGTGTGTGTGTGTGTGGCCGAGGCTACACTAATGAGTCCTGAACATCTCCGTCACCAGGAAGAGGTGAGGAAAGATCATGAATGTTTTGGAACTGTAGTATCACAGCTTACTTGTCTCAAGTAATTCAGTCCAGCTGGAATAAAACTATGTTTATGTGAGTTTACACAGCCAATGAGTTTCCTGTTTTATATGCTATGCCAAAGCAAAGTTCAGCACGCTGGCCTTCCGTGTGATCAGCCATCCTCTTATGTGCTCACAGCAAATATATTCTCACACACACAAACTTTCAAGTAAACCAACGAAGCAGAATTGGGCTTCAGTATTTCTTCTGGATACCAACTCTTATTTCACTTGTTTTGAGCTTAGGGAGTTTGAGGAAGTCCTTAATTTTCACGAATGGCTAAAGATAATGTGCTTTTTTTCCACCTCTTTGATATGAATTATGTTTGAAGTGATGTTGTTTTAAACATCAGGATTCCCCCCACTTTTTATTTTACACCAACTATTCAAATATTTTCTATCCTTTGTAGTTTCCGCAGCCCTTGAAGAGTGAGTTCATAATTTTGGATTTTGCTGAAATTGTTCTTTCTGTCATCAGAGACAATAAACAGGAATAAATTATATGCCATTCTTTGAGACTAAGATATAACATCTGCCTTTAAGGAGTTTATGATCATTTGGAGAAAAGAGACAGACGCAACATAAAATATTATAAGGATACGAATTCTGTAGAGAAAAGGAATGGTTGAGGAGAAAAGATCACTCCATGTGGTTAAAGAAAATTATCTCTAAATTCCTGCTCTCTTGGGGAGACTTTCTGCGAGAGAAAGGATAGTGTGGAAAATAGTTTGTGATGTTGGAACAAGCCAGTAGGAACTGCAAGAGAATAAAGGATAAAGGTGAAGAATAGGCACAACCATCATTGCACTCTATAACAGGTGGCACCCCATGTCAGAATCCCAGGGTTTGAATCCCAGCTTTGCTTTATGTTCGCGCACCCCACTAGCATGCCTCCTGGGTGGCAGTGGATGATGGCGCAGGTGTCTATCTCACTGCCACCCTCGGCAAGGAAGTGAACTGAGCTCCAGGTCCCTGTCTTCAACCTGGCCCAGACTTGGCTTTAAAGTCATTTGTGGAGTGAATCAGCAAATAAATGACCAAAAAAAAAAAAAGTGTCCCCACACGTGATCTTCGCCAAAATGCCAGGAAGTGATGAGTTGGAATAGCTGTGTTTCTCTGTCTTTAAAAAGTAAAATAAATAAATAAAAGAGAAAGAAAATAAATTGTCCCAAGAAACAGTTTTGAAAAATACTTGGCATATTGCCAGAGTGAGAAGACCATTTAACCAGGAGGCTAAAAAATGGATAGTCAAAGTGACCTTAATAACAAATACATCTGAGTTGAAAGGCATCTTGGGAGATAGGGAGAAAATAATTAAAACTGAAAACATATTAACGTGAATGTTTCTAAGTACTTTTTCATCTTTCTAACTTTTTTAAAAAATTCATTATTTATTATATCTTGACAATGCTATGCTAGATGTTCTAGCACTGTTTATAACTAGAGTGACATGATACACTTAAATAGAAGGATGTACTTATGTACTTGTGACTGTTGCTGTATATTTACAATATTGTAATAATATAGGGGGGACCAGTTGTTTGGGGAGGTTGGGTATAATGGAGAGTGGGAGGGGAAATCCCTGAGCCCAAGGGACCCATCTGTTCACACTACATAATCACAATAACTGTTTTTACATTACAAATGATTAATAGTGGACATGTACATTGATGTTTCATGAAGAGAACGGAGTATAGATAAAGAAACATAGCAAGAAAATATCTAAGAGCAAACTATGCCATTTCTAGTTGTACAGAGCCGATAATCATGAACTACTAATGGGGGGTCTGAAACAGCAGGCAGTTTATGTGTAAGCATAAAAGGGGTTCAGTAACAATGTGTTCTTCTAGCTACTAATAATTAAATGGCATCCAGGAGAAGTACCTCTCTTTGGTCTTGACGTTTAGGGACTTCCTGGCCCCTGCTTTTCCATTCCAACTGCTTCCAGACCTTTGCCCTGAATTATGGAACTTTCTCACAGGCTTACAGCTGGTAATGGTTTCATGATTGTCCTCTACTAATCAATGATCTTCCCACAATTCTTAACTATGAATGTAATAACATTTAAGATGTTATAAAATTTTACTTAATTCAAAGCTTCTCTTAAACATAATGAATGTTTACTTAGTTGAAAATGTAAATAACCTTATGATTATTTATTTTCACAGAACAAAGATCAAGAGAGTCTAATGAAATATGTTACAGCTTTTTAAATGTAATATTTCAAAATATTTTAATTGACTTTGATTCATAAAGTAATTGGAATTAGTAACTTTGGAAAACGTAATCTCAAAGGATCCCAGAAATACAGTTCAATAAGATATGGTCAGATCACCGTGTCCACTCAACACACAAGAATAGATTTGTTATGTACAAAGCAGACAGTAAATCTGTGATTCTTTTTTGTCGTTGTTGTTAAGAAAGCTTGTGGACAGTTCTGAAGTAGATGTTAGAGCAGACTCAAAAGACTTGAATAGTTGGGGAGGTAAAGGATGCAGTTTGGATGAAAGGAATGACCTCCAACTGCTAGATTAATATTTTAGCAACAGATCGCTCGTCTTATCTTACAAAGTATAAATGAAAGGAATCTCATCCAGACATACCCTTCTTCATATCATTGATGTAGATTAGCAATACCCATTTTCCCTGAAGTATTATGGTCACCACCTGATGCAGGGAGGTGCCATCTAGTTACTTAAATGTTACTGATACTCCTTTTTAAAATATGTTCATATCTTCTCTTATCCACCTCTGTCACTTTTAAAAGACCGCAGGGCCTGGCGTGATACCCAGGTGGCTAAAGTCCTCACCTTGCACAATTGCCAGGATCCCATTTGGGCTATGGTTTGTATCCTGGCAGCCCCACTTCCCAACCATCTCCCTGCCTGCATCCTGGAAAAACAGTGGAGGATGTCCCAAAGACTTGGGACCCCACATCCAGGTGGGAGACTGGGAGGAACTTATTGGCTCCTGGCTTGAATCAGTTCAGCTCAGCTCAGGTCATTTTGGCCACTTGGGGAGTGAATCAGCAGACAGAAGATCTTCCTCTCTGTCTCTCCAAATCTCTGTATATCTGACTTTCCAATAAAACAATATGTATCTTTAAAAAATAACAGTAATTAAATTATTAAATTCAATGCGCACTTACAGAAAGTAACATGTTTTACATAGGATTAAACATGTTTTATTTAATTCCCATATCAGAAACTTAAAGTTGAACTTGATTTTGCTTAGGTTTATTTACATAAATCTTGCTTGCATAAACAATAATTTTTGTTTGCTTACAATTCTTTGACTAACATATTCAAACATCAAGTTTATTAAAAAAGGACCAGGTTATTTGACATAATTTAATATTTTCACTTATAACACTGGTATTTTTCAAATCTACTCTTAATCCGTTGTACAACAGTAATTTATACTTCTTAAGGACCACAAAACATTATCATGCATATGCATATCATGCATATCATATATACGTAATTCACAGAATAATAAGATTTAACTCTAGGGAGATGGCTAACATCGTGAAGTCTGCAATGAAAAATAATGACTTTTTGGTCTATTTTTCATAACCGATTAGAAATGATTGTGGGAAATCAAACATCACTGTAACAGTATCACAAAGTGCAGTTATGTTGTGGAGTGGTAAGGTTCTGAATCTTTCTAGAAAAACAGGAAGATCACCATTTGAAATTACGTTTTTAATGCTGTTTGCTGTTTTTAGTCAATTGTTTGATTAGGTTTGAGAATTTTAGTATTCCTTGAGGGATACAGGGTTTCTTTCATCACTGATGTTTATTATGCTCTTTCTGGACGACAATTCCACAAGCTTGATGTATCGTATTAATTATTTTTGTAAGAGTTGATCAATTAACTTGAGAAAACTCTATGTAGTGTTGATTCGATCACATAACAAGCATAATTTAATATAAATGGTGCATAAGACATTGATTTTGCCACAACTGCTCTGCAAAATTAGTGTCACTAAAAGAGGCAGCCAAGCTGAACTAACAATATTAAGCATTTGTGCAATTTATCTCTTGGCATAATGAACAGTAAATGATATAATGACCCACAAGATTAATGATAAAACAAACATGTTAGTTAGATTCACACGCTAGAAGACCAATTCACAATATTATTTGCTAATCAATAATTTGAAGATTAGTTCAGCCAATCTAGGTGATTGTCCAACAATAAGAGAAATAGAAACCTTTTCTAGAACATTTTCATTGCCATGAACTTTTAAGAATATATTTAAATTTGAGGATGCTATAGCTCATCTACTTAAACTTTTAAAAGTTTTATTTGCAAAGTTGTACATGAAAATGGTATGTTGTATCATGCAATTTATATCTTTAAATTTCGATAAGTTGGTGGAAGCCCAACTGATTGCTGACTCCTTCTTTCTGACTCAGTTACAAATGTGGAGGACATTCCCCAATAGCTGTCATCCAAAACCGATGGACTTTGCTACCAGAGACCTTCCTGAAGGCGATTAATGAAAACAAGGAAAGTGAGTCTGAGAACATAAAGCTGGCTGGGCATACAAAACAAAGTTCTTCGTGGAAAATATTGAAGGTAACAAAAACCATGTTTTATTATTCTTTCTATCCTTCTTGGGATTTATTATCCTGCTGTTTCAAAATTATTTTAAAACTGTGCAATTAAATTATGGCTGTATGACGATTTACGTTCAATAGTCAATTGGAAGCTTATCTTCCATGTTCCATTTCCCTAAAAGGACGTGATGTGGAATAGTGCAAAGCCTCACAGTAACCGGAGATGTTCCCTTTGCCACTGTGTGCTCCACGGGTTGAAGGGGCTCAGAACTCCACAGTTCCTTTACTCTGTGTGTCTGTTTGTGCTTTCAGCTACGTCCAAGACTTACTTCCTCTTCAAAACAAAGTTTATGAGAATTATTGGCATGGTCAGATATATAGATATATATAAGTATCCTGGCTTGATTTGCATCAAAAAAGTAACAGATGCTAGTTTTCTGTGATTAAAATCTAGAATCAAGTACACGCTCTGTTGTTTCTATTATTACCCAAGAATATCATTGCATGACACAGGTGACAAATACTTAAAGCGTGTGATTGACAACGTATTACTCTGCAGTGATTGTTACTGAAGGTTTTCGTGTCTTAGGTACAACTCCAGCACGTTGGAAGGGATAGCATTTCCTCATCTAATCAGTGTGAGACATAGTTTGTGTATTGCCACCTGCACTCTTCATGTCATAGATGTGGAAACTGGCATACATGAAATTAAGTAGTTTGCTTAAGATTACATAGATATGAAGGGAAGGGAAGGCTTTGTCCCGAACCATAGTCATTACTTATTTTGTATCAGTCTTTTTGAAAAAAAAAATTCTTCCCAGTTGTTTAGACATCCAAGGATTTTTTTATTATTCATTTTATTGTTGTTTATATTACTCAAAGAAAATTGTACCGTGTAGCTTCACTTATCTAAATTCAAGCAGTTATGGATAACCCACTTAAAGTGTATTATAAGAAGCCAATCAAGCTGGCATCATACAGGGCATTATCATGTGGCTAGTGATTCTTTCACCCAGGAAGGATTTCTAGACTCCCGTCCTCCCCCCAGCATATGCCCAGTCATTTCCTGGGGAAAGGGGGCCTGTCACTGTCCCATACCAACAATGTGCTGGACCTGAGTCTGGTATGTGAAGCAACAAGGATCAAAGCAGATTCGCAGTCAGCCCCCATAGAAGCCGATCAGCCATATCTGATCAAAGCAGCTGTCCCTTTCCAGAAACATTCATTAAAAATGTAGGAAAGCCACTAGGAATGGAAGTTCATGTGCAAAGAAGTTTTAAGTCGTAATAGAAACCGAATGTTTTTGGCAGGACGGTGGTCATGGAAGTCGGAAACCTCCAAAGAATGTGTAACAACTCACATGCAAGTTATTGTTTCAAAGAGGTGAAAGAAATAAGTGAACAGATAAACGCATGGCCACACACAATGGAGGAAGAGAACTGGGGTGCAGCGCCAGCAGGAACAATTTGTAGGTAGCAGTGGATAGAAAAAAGCTTCAGGGGCCCGGCGTGGTGGCGCAAGTGGTTAAAGGTCCTCGCCTTGCACACCCGGGATCCCATATGGGCGCCGGTTCTAATCCCGGCAGCCCTGCTTCCCTTCCAGCTCCCTGCCTGTGGCCTGGGAAAGCAGTCGAGGACGGCCCAAGGCTTTGGGACCCTGCACCCGCGTGGGAAACCCGGAAGAGGCTCCTGGCTTCGGATCGGCATAGTATCGGCCCGTTGCGCTCACTTGGGGAGTGAATCATCGGATGGAAGATCTTCCTCTCTGTCTCTCCTCTCTGTATATCCACCTTTCCAATGAAAAAATAATAAAAATAAATCTTTAAAAAAAAAAAGATTTAGAAAAAAGCTTCAGAAAACGCATGGAAAAATGCATTTGACAGATTAATATGTGACATGTCAGAAATATTGAGAACCATGCCTGGTTTGTTTCTGGTAGGTTTTCTATGGAATTCCGTAGACTGCTTTTAATGGAGTGAAAAGCCTATATTTGTGATGTTCTCATGCAGGTGACAGAAGCACCAGTGCTGGGCCCATTTCTAATGGCTTTCCCAGGCACACTCGCAAGGAGTTGGAAGGGAAGAGAAGCACCTAGGATTTCAACAGATGCCCTAACGGATGTCAGCTTCACAAGTGGTGGCTTAGCTCACTTGCAACACAACACTGCCACCCCGATCTTAATTTTAGCAGCAAATGATGGATTGAGTACTCGCTTGTACAAGAGGCCTCGACAAATCCTTTGGCTTTTGCCACTGGGCTCCCAGCTCTGGCTTGGTCCTTGAGCGGCAAGATTGAGCCAATTCTCTGAGTCTCCACTCAAGTTCAAGTAAGTATGGGTATCATTATTTACAGATGTTTTATAGTTTTGGTGTAAAACGTGCTGAAAAACCAAATAACGACTCTAAAACAAGTGTTTTTCTTAGGTCATTGGTTTGGTTTTAGTCATGTATTGATTCAAAACTGTTTGAGGAAATGGTACTTGATGAAGCAGCACACGCTTCAAAGGAATACATTTACTAAAGCATTTCTTTCAATCATAATGTTGGACAACATTGGGGTTATCATTTACAACAACAATATTTGTCCCATCAGAAGTTTTCCATTTGTTCTCTTTCACATGGGCATTTTCAGTTATTCATATCAAATAATGTTCAGATTATCTGATAATATTTTCTAATAATCAGAAATTATTAGAATACACGTGAGAGCAGCAAAATGATTTATGTATGCTCATATTTAAAGTTTTGTAGACTCGTTCCAATAGTTTCATGCATTTTTCAAAGAAATAATGATATTCTTTACAACAGATAACGTGACATTAGAACTTGGGTGGGCTCCATATATTAGTTAAAAACACCTTGAATTTCTCCTTTCTAAGATATTCGGTTTCTTTCCATCCCTGCCATCATAGCAGTCTGAACTTGCTGTTGACTTTCTGATGTTGATTGGCAGCGTGACAAGCACCATTGCATCTCCTTCTGGCATTCCCAAGCCTCCTCCCTTTTCCTATAAATGCTAAATTTGAGTACCGATTCTGCAATCACAGCTTTGTTGAGAAATCCAAAACAGGTAATTGCTCTGATGGAGATGTTTGTACTCAGATTCCATTGAAGGGTAGGGTGGACCCATACTATGTAATTTTCGAACAGGGTTTGACATTCCCCATAATAATCTAGGTAATTCTATTTGCTTGGTGTGGAAGAGCCATCTGACGATCACAGGTGTTCTTCGTAACAGCTAGCATTAGTTGAAAATCCTGGCAGGATAAATTAGAGGAAAGTAAATTAATCCATCGCTTTCTAGCAACTGTGGTTTAATAACAAAATAGGATTAAGTTTAAAAGGATACCACGTGGGTGAAGGCACATATGAATGCTTGTTCGGTAAAGAGAGAGGAGCAGGAGTCTCCTCCTGTTATGCTAGGAGCAGGGCATAGTTCTTAGCTGAATGTTCCGGTTTGAATCTCAGGTACAGGGAAATGCAATAAGAGCTCCTTTAAACAACAATAAGACACAGTCTCAAACGGGCCCTAAACAGCTTATTTCCCAGCTCTGTTCCTTCAGAGCAGCTAACATTTTACATGGGGAATAATAACTAGCAGAATTTCTCTATACTAAATTTCTATTTTTCAAATGATTAATAAGCCATATAATATGCCTTCAGAAAGTCCCTGGAAATGCATTTTATGAAGAACTACGCATGGATTTCAAGTTTGGTAACAACTTAAACAGTTATCTTTGCATAATTTTCCCATGAATTTTTTTGAAGTTTTATTTATGAACCAATCAAAGATGTTACTTGATGGAATTTGCAGGTATTAAATATTTGATTAGTGAAATACTACATGTCATGTTTTATGGAACCAAACAACAGAAACTTTACAATGCTGTATGTTAATTAAAACGTAAATAGTAAGCTTTGCTTATATTTTGTATTGACTTTAGTACTCAAAAATTCACCAAATTCCAAAATTACATTTCTTGATGATTATCTAGAAAGTAGAGAGATAGTTGAGAAGACAGGATATTACCTTATTAAATGCATGCATTTTTTTAAAGCCACAATCATTTAGTTATAGCAGTGCAATCCAAAATAATACATTCATGGAAATGACACAGATGCCATCAAAAGAGGAAAAGAAAAACAACCGTAGTAAATCTATTCCATGCAATACCACACAGGCACTAAAATAGTTAAATCCTATCATTTGCAACAAAAGAGTTGCAACTAGAGACCGTATGCTCAGTGAATTAAGCCTATCCCAGAAGGACAAATATTTTATGTTCTCTGTGACAGAAGGCAACCTTCAAGTAACGTATACCACAGTCGTATTTCTATTTTATCATCCCTGAGCTAGAACATAGCCATTTCAGGTACATACACTTAATTTTCCTTCAGGGATAAGCATCACTTATGTGTTCAGGCAAAGCAGAGATTGAAAGCTCCAGAGAAGATGTCAATGAATAAACATGAGTGTCACGAATATAGATAAAGAAATATTGAATGTTAGCGCCGGTATCAACGCGTGGTAGCTTTAGTCACCACTGAAATGACTGTATGCAGTATCAGAGCATCAGTTCCAGCCCATTTGCTCTGCTTCCTGTCTAGCTCCTACGAACAGCCAGGGCTGGCCTAAGGACTCGACAACATGTTCTCCATGTCATAGGTACTGATGAAATTCCTGGCTCCTGGCTTTGATTTGTTGGCATGTTGGAAATTGACACGTAGGATCTCTATCTCTGTACTTATTCTGTCCTGTATTTCTGTCATTGCACTTTTTGAATGGATGAATGAATGAATGAGTAATCTTTAGGAACCACTTACTCTTTTTCTTTGGTTTCTGTTGGCAGTCTTTTGTTTTTGGGCTGGCACTTCATGCTTTAAATGAATGCCAACTATGAGCTAGTTTACAAAAAAATGTTACGATCCTAATTAAAACATGGTTTTGCAAATTCCAATTGTCAAGATCCATAACATAGCCACATTTCTTCTGTTACTCCTCAACATGGAAAAATGTCTTATTTGTCTCATTTGTGAGGCCTGAATTTCTTTAACTTTCATTAGTTGGTATCTGCCAGAGTAATACTGAAAGATTTTACAAACCCTACCAATGTAATAGTTTAATATAAAATGAGTTTCTAATAGAAAAAAAAAAAGAGTTCAATGTTACAGTTGCCAAGCAGGTATTTTTTGTGTGTGTGTTAATTTAGAAGCCAGGCCTGTTACATTCATAATCTTTTTTTTATCCTATAGCCCGATTGCATACTCTAAGAGTGTAGGAAAACATGAAAAGGTTGAGTAACGTACTTCCCTAGGCAACTACTTTAACCATATTATTGGATAGTCTCAATTCATTGTCGCTCATTTTACTATCCAAGACACACTTTATTTGGTCGATGCCAACACTCCTAGATACATCTTGGCAACAATAGAAATATCCAAGTAGGAAATAAATAAGGGAAAGGAGAAGTGAGACGATGATGCTGAGCCAAACATCTTCCTCCAGTTTTTTTGCATTTCAACTTTAATTTACTTGGCTTCATTTTATTAATTGAGGCAGAAGTCACAGATCATGGGTCCAAATGAAATAATGTGGAATGAAGGTACATGTGTGCTGATGTGACAGGAGTAATCCAGAGTTTGACAATTTGTAAGTAGTATAAAAACATTCTAGAAAAGAAAAATAGAAAGGTCCAAAATAAGCATTATTCCATATGCATGTTTTTTGGTTCTTCTCCAACTGTGCATAGATTTTTCATCCTAATTTCAGAATTTTGTATTAATAACCTAAGAGGTCACATCCTGTATGGGATCTCATTAACATATTTCCATGGTGTTTAAATAAGATAAAAATTAGAACTTGGAGAAATTCAATGACTTGTAAGCCTAACATAATCAGTAAAAACACATTCTGATTTTGAGAATCTTCATTATGTGTGTGTATATATGTATATATATGTATATGTTCTATTATAGTAAACAGCCTCCATAGTCAGGGCCAAACCTCCTATGAAGTCGTCAATGTAGATCAAAAGACTGAGTTTCCCTTCAGCTTTTTGTTACGTGCGTATATGTGTTGAACAAGTAGCAATTTGCTTCTGTAAGTCCAAAAATAGGCGTGAGGACTTCACCTGCAACTGCCTGGAAGCAAGGGAGCCAAGTTGGATAGACTGAGGTCTTTACTCTGTGTAGCTGCTTCAGATGGAGTTAATTAAACACACTTGGGCCCCCAAGCAAGAAAGAGCTTTGGATGCAGTTCAGAGAAATGTTCCTGAAGCTTGCATGGAGCTGGCCTCTACTTCATTTCGTTGGCCAATCCAAATATTATTATTGGGCCTATTAATCAGTTACAGTTTTCAACTCTGTGACCTTCTGAAGGCAGTATATTACCACAATGGTGTGTAAAATATTTTCCTTCTGTTTGCACAACTGATATTATATTAATTTCTTCTAAGATTTTCATGCATGTTCCCTAAGAATAATAATAAAAAAAATAGGGTTCATTTTTCTCCTACATCTTTCCTGAACTTTTATGAATCGTTCAATTTTCATTTCATTTCCAAATTTTGGAAAACAGGAAACCATTGTCTTTCTAATGTATTTCTATATTTCCTTTCCCACAAATATTAGCATTTACGCTGACATATTCAGACTTTTCTTCAACTGATGACATAGTGCTTCGTGGAGATTATCCAGTGAAATAGATACATTCATTTTTGTGTGCTTTTTACATTGTGCTTGCTTATGCTATATTTGGTTTTACATTATGCATCCTTTAGTGTGTTCTCATCACTTATTTTCATCGAAATTAATATATCCCTGAACAAGGTTTTCATAGCATGATGTTCTTCCAGATACTGACTTTTCTGGACCTGATTGCAAACTCAGAAGTAAGGCGTTTTTAAACAGTGGATACTGTTAACACTATCAGCCAATCTCACTCACCATCATTAACTTGTATAAACACCTGGGTGAAAATCTTAACTAGCTTGAATGTTTCTATGTTCAGAGACAGGAAAGGAAGGTTCACATTTCTACCACACAGAGCTCCAATTCTAGGTGCGTATACAAGGCGGCACTGATATGAGATTACGGAGCGCTCCTGGAGCTGATGACCACAAAAAGCAAGGCATGTCACTAATTTGCATGAACCTGAGCAATCTTATTTCAAAATGAATCTGTACATGCATTTTTAGAAATATTTTATGCTCATTATAGCGGCATGTATGTTTTGTATTTGAGATACACTTCAAAATTTTTGAATGGAAAATCTAATATATTGTATTATCACATTTTCCCATCATTTTTAGGAAGCAAAATGTTAAATTATGTAAACCCTTTATTCTGAAACTACTCTGGCCATGCAGTTTTCTTTTCCTTTTGAAGTTACTCTATGCCATGGCTGTGGTTTAAAATCTCTTTAAGGAGGCATTTATGTGGTCAATTGTGGTAAATTTATCATCTGTATGTGCATGGTTCTTGAGAATTATTACAACGATGATACCAAATACTTCTAAAATTACATCCAAATACTTGGATAAGCATGAATTCAATGCATTGAATGCTGGAAAGTACTGATAAGGGGATGAGTACCTATAGGCAGGCATTTTGTTTAGAAGCTAGCATTATTAGATTGACACTATACGTCCTCTCTATTTTATAAAATTCAGAACAATAGAAAGTGATCATAGTGCCTTATTCTATTTCTTTTTCTTAAAGATACATTGTTTATTTATTTCTTTTATTGTTATTTTTATTTCATTCTGTGACACAGTCTCATAGGCTCTGGGTTTCCTCCAACATCTCCCAAAGCCCTCCCTCCATATTAAAGTCTTCCATATTGTTACAGTAGTACAGTTCATAACCAGTCATGATTCCTTCATTGCTGGCATGGACCATACAGAGAGTCCAACGTCTTATTGCCCAGATAAATTCAACAGTGTCATTGGGAGACCATCCTTGGTCTGAAAGTAGAGCTGGCAGAATATCATCCCCTCCAATGAAAAACCACCACACAACTTCAACACCAGGAAGAAACATGGAAATTTACAACATCATGAAGTTAATTGACAAGGTATTAAGTGACCAATGTTAGAAAATGCAAGTTCTTAACCACATCCTGTAACTACTTCATTGACATCTCAATTTTACTTTATACACAACTGGCGCTATAAACCTTAAAATGGTTATAGGGTACTATTTACCTGTCTCATGTCTATTTTCATTTTTATATTTAGTAGTTTATAGTATTCACGCGTGATTTTTACTGAATCTTTGCAAATCACAGTGCAGTACCACCCACCATCATGTACCAGGGCATGATGGTAACACATTGGTGGGCGAAAAATATTACACAGGAGGAGGAAGTGTGGCTTTCAGACTTGACCCTAAACTGTCTAGACCTTACCATAACCAACGCATAATCTTGAGGCAAAGTGGATAAAAACCCAAATTCATATAATGAGGTCATCTGCATGTTATTTCAAAGAAACAATACATTGCAGAAAAGTGGTTTTGGTTTGAACTGATTCTGAACAGGGGGCACTTTGTTCAAATGGTCGCACTAACACTTATCCATCCCCTCATTTGTAAAATTGAGAAGTGGATAAAGCACAGTTTCTTCCACACTGCCTTCTCTGTGTGTCTCAAAGACATAAGATTGAGTAAAACTAAGCTGAACAGATGCTGAGAATAAAACTTACCTTAACAGCGGATCTGTGTACAGCTTTTGAAACTCCAGCATTCAGAGATGGGTAAGACACTGTAAGAATGCTGACGCTAACTCGATGTAACCTGTAGCAGGCATTTAAGACAGGAACTGAAGGCTAGGGCTATAATTACGTCTGGATGTTTTAATTTGTAAGTAATTAGCTATTCTGTCACTTTACAAAGAAATATTCTCTACTGAGAAAAGCGGTAGTCATAACATTGTCAAAGCCCCATGTTTGGAAGCAATTAGTGCTGGATCCACCCAAAAAGCTATTACACTTTACCCAATGCTGCAACCCCAGATAGCAAGCTCCCAATTTTTAAATTTATACCTTTGAAATCTCCAGAATGGGGTTTATTGTTTCCCCATTTCTCAGAAAAAGAGGAGAACTCAAGACATGTCTCTTAAGGATGAAGTCACTTGTTCAGGGCCCAGCACGATAACCTTGTGGCTAAATTCCTCTCCTTTCACATGCTGGGATCCCATATGGGTGCTGGTTCTAATCCCAGCAGCCCTGTTTCCCATTCAGCTCCCTGCTTGTGGCCTAGGAAAGCTGTCTAGAATGGCCCAAAGTCTTGAGAACCTACACTCATGTGGGAGACCCGGAAGAGGCTCCTGGCTCCTGGCTTCAGATCGACACAGCTCTAGCCATTGTAGATGCTTAGGGTTTGAATCAGCAGATGGACGATCATTCTCTCTGTCTCTCTTCCTCTGTACATCTGAATTTCCAATGAAAATAAATAAAGCTTTTTTATAAGTCACTTGTCCAACATAATAGAATTAACAAAAACTAATTAGCTTTAATCCCATACTTTTACCTTGGATAACGATGCCTTCTTCCAGGAGGTAAAATTGTTACACATACATGGTTAGGTCAATGTTGTGTTGCAGGTGTCATGCACTGATTCATCTTGTTATGTGTATTTTCATCCTTTTCAACATTAAGATGAGACATTTTCCAAAAAACTGAGCAACTAATGTTACAGGCCTTCCTTTCCCACAGTGAATGTGAACTTACATTTTTAAGGCTTTTCAGTTGTTACATAACTTGGCCTCTTTCTGCTATTACAATTATTCATAAGTTTCCTAATTCACAGAGTAGGACACATTTCCTAATTTGCAGCAGATTACTCATTGATCCTGATGTCTGCAATAATCCCCCATGCTGAGAACTGCTTGGTTTGATTTGTAGAAATGGATCTTTTATAACCTTGTAAAAAAACAGTAATTTCTTTCCCCACCCACTTCCGTTATAGCCTTGAGATATTGTTTTTTAATTAAATTCATATTTGATAACCATAACCCATCTGTATATACAGCCACCTAGGAGCCACTATATAGGTTGTAGTTCTGAAGGGTAAAAAGACTGGTCATGAAGCCAAATGATCCTTTTATAGAATGGAAAATTATAGTAGCTGAAAATCACAGGAGTAATTAAAACCTCTAGTGGTTAATGCTAGCCAATTAGAACATAATTTCACTACTAAATGTTATGTCAAAGAATACTGTAAAATATCGGGCCTTCCTAGCCTTCAAATAATCTTTAACTTCCTTATTTATATAATAAAGAGTTCATGGATAGTTTCAATATTTCTAAAGTTACGGATGGTAATGTTTAGTATGATATTAATAAGAGTGATCATACTTGAAGGGAAAAAAAATGACCGAAATAAAATGTTCTGAATAAGAATTGAGAAAATGAAGATGTAAATCTTATTTACTTTTTTGTTGAAGTAAAGCTTAAAAAGAAATAAAGCAGGGACATGCATTATATATATATATATATGTGCATATGTATATATGCACATTTTTATTGTGGTGAACAGTTCTGCCATAAACATGGTGGGGCAAGTTATTTCTTTGATGCAATAAGTTTATGTCCTGTAGGTATATATCCAGTAGTGAGGTCATTGCCTCTTACAGCAAGCCTGCTTCTAGTTTGGTATGTTTTTGTTTGGTTTGGTTAGAAATCTTCATCCTGTTTTCCAAAGGCTTATCACTATGAATTACATATAAAAGGTCTCTTTCTCCACATCCTCAACCTCACTCGCTGTCCTCTTTCTTTAAATAATAGCCTTTCTGATAGTGGTAAGGTTATACTTTATTACAGTTTCAATTTGCATTTCCTTTCTTTTGAAAATGTTCTATTCAGGTCCTTTGCCCTTTTCTTAAATGGATTGTCATTGTCCTTGCTTTGTTTTGTTTTAAACTGATGATATATTCAAAATATGAATTTCTAGTTATATTGGTATCTGACAAATGTTTTCTCCCATTCTGTCATTTTGCCAGATGTTTTCCACACTCTGTGCATAGTTTTGTCTCCTGTGTAAATGCCCCGAAATTTAATACAATTTCGTTTGTTAGATTTGCTTTTTTAAAATCTGTGTTTTGAGGGTCTTTTCCAAGAAGTCATCTCACGTATCGTAGTGTTGGAATGTTTTACATTGTCTTCTAACAATTCCAGAGTTTCTTGCTTTAAATTTAGGTCTTTGATCAATCATCAGTTGAGTTCTGTGAGTGATGAAAGGTAGGGATCAAATTTCTTTATTTTCTTACATACACCCTGTTTTGCCAACAATATTTACTGAAGGTATCATCCATTTTTCTAAAGCCAAAGTGAGCATTTCTAAGTAAAAAGAACAGCTCAGATTATCTGCTTAAAGACAAATATTTAGCCATATACATATGTCAATCATAAAGAGTTTTCAGCGGAGAAATGAAATGGTCTCTTAGAACTGGTGTTTCTAGACAGCACTTTTACTCCACTGTAAACGTGGTCTTGTGATCTTTTTACTTTTCGTTAGTTGAATATTATGACTAATGGCAAATTAAGCCTATGAATAGAGAATCAATCAAAATGATGCCTGCAAATGCTGTTAAAGAGAGGGAAAGAGGGAATGAGCATGGGGTAGGGGAACAGGTGAGTCGGCGAGTGTGATTGTTTCCTTGGATTATCCTTGTGCAATGCATAAAACATGCTCTTTTTATATTACACAGAAAAATAAATTAGGAGCAACAGCGGAAAGATAAATAGTGTGCAGTTTAGAATAAAGGAGCAATTTGAAGAATTTTATTTTCTTATATATTTAAAGTGGTGACTGTGGAACTTCATAGAATTCAATGAAGTTACCTATGCCTATGGACACAGTAAAGCCAGTCATCTGAGCTTCAATTTATAATAAGCAAATTTTTAAAAATGAAGATTATTCAAACTATTTAACAAAACACCAATGAAATATCCTTTGAAGATACTTAAACACAATCACTTCATTTGCTGATTTTATAAATATGATGTAACAGTGAATGAGAGCAGTGCTATTTTCTCTCCAGAAGGAATAATCATTGCATCATATGGAACAGAAAATGCATTTCTGGATTTTTCAGTTCCACTCCTTCTGGCCCTTAGCATCCCTTAGATCTTTTCTATTGCAATGCTGAAAGTTTGTAATCCCTGGTTTCATGATTTCATCCTTATGAGATGAAAGATATACTGATCATAAACATTTTCCCCTTGCAAACATCCACAGTCAGATCCAATTTTTTCAAGCACCATTGCTATAGCACAAAAATAATTTTCAAATAGAAAAAAATAATTGAGGAATAAATAGGAAGAATTTTGTTTGATATACTGCTATGGATAGATCAGAGAGTCTTACATTTCATTGTTTTATCTTTAGCCTGTTTGATTCAAAGATAGCAAGTGGCCTGAATCACCTTCTGCGGCACGCTGTATTTTTCTTCTGCACACAATTCCAGGAGAGTGTCTGTAGGAAAACAGATCTGAGTGCCGACGTCTTCACATTCAAGTAGAGCTGTGGAAGTTTCCCAGCCGAGAAATATGGAAAGCCAAGTCCCTGTAACTTAAGCATATTTAATTTATGGATAAAGTTCCCCACTCTTAATTTCCAACAAGACCCAAAACATGGATCATAGTTCAAAGTGTTCATCAAAACACAACACTTCCTCTACTCAGTAAGGAGTGATGCTTTCACTTAATCAAAGGTTGTTTCAACGCACATCCTACATACATAAATAAAATTTCAAATATTTGCATGGTAATTACTCATACCTATATTTTTACAGCTGCATGATCCTGAAAATATATGGACACATTTGATATGCTAGAGAATTTATCTCACGAAACACACATTTTCCCTTTCTAATACGTGTGTGTGTGTGTGTGTGTGTTTCCCCAGGTAGAACTAGTTATCTTTAATTCTATTGACTTATTAGAGAGAATCAGCATGGTAAAATTTGAAGAACTTTGTCACTGCTATCGCAATGTAGTTCCATTTACATTAATATTCTTACATAAACACATCCCTTCATCTCAAACAAAAACAAAAACAAAAACCCTGCCTGGAATCATGTCACTGTGAGAAGTTCACTGGGAATGTCAGCACAGACTCAACGCGAAGAAAACCTCTTCTCTCCCTCCTTTCTGACTGACAACCATTTACTACCGAATATTATTTGCAAATCTTCTTAAGGAATGATCTTTCCAGAACATTTGTGTAAAAGTTTCACGCATTCAGAGGAAAAGCAAAAACCTGTTGAGAGTTCAGTGGAATAAATTTACACACATTTAAATGTTTATGCTTAGCAAAAACTTTAATGAGATCCAAATATTTGTGTTTTGGTAAATATGTAGATATGAATGTTTGCATGTATGTATGCTCATCTCTAGGATCTTCCTGACCACTAGACACAAGACGAATTTTAAATCATCAGATTTTCAAACGTTGAAGAAATGGTTTTCAATGTTAGAGTCATTGAGAAATATTAGAGAGCCGTATTTTACTGAACTTTTTAAAATATTCACGTACTTTTCTTTTTAAAGGCAGATGTTACAGGGAGAGGAGAGCCAGAGAAAGTTCTTCCATTTATTGCTTTACTTCTCAAATGAACACAGCATCCGGAGCTGCTCCGATCCAAATCCAGGTGCCAGTAGCTTCTTCAGGGCTACTTCCTCTGCTATTGCGAGGTCAAGGACTTGAGTTATCTTTCACTGCTTTTCCAGAACATATGGAGGGAACTTAAACTAAAGCAGAGCACTCAGAACTCAAATTGGGACGCCAGTGCGTGCAAGTGAATGACTGACACAGTATACCAACATGCTTGCGTGTATATCTACTGTTTGTGTCTCCTGGACTGTCCTAGAGTCAGTCTCCACAGAAAAATATAATACCTGTGGAAGAAAGAGAAGGGAGCTTAGAATCACACACTACTGTTTCAAATCTGCTCTACCCTTTTAAAAAGTTTGTAAACATGGACAATACATCTTATGCTGTGAATTTCAAAGTTCAGATGACTGATAAGAAAAACAAGCATATACAATTATATACTATTCATAATGACTCAGGTAATGATTAACATCTTGAACAAAAATAATTTTGATAAATAAAATTATTGGTAAAATGTGAGCATAATATAAATCATGTTAAAAACATATTTATTTACTTTTATTGGAAAAGCATAAATACAGAGAGAATGAAATACAGAAAGAAAAATCTTCCATCTGCTGATTCACTCCCCAAGTGGCTGCAATGGCCTGAGCTAAGCTGACGGGAAATTGGTTCTTCCACAAGTATACAAGGTCCCAAGACTTTGGGCTGTCCTCTACTGCTTCCCAGACCACAAGCAGGAAGCTGGATGGGAAGTGGAGAAGCCAGGATATGTACTAGCTCCCATATGGGATCCTGACACATGACAGGCAATGGCTATAGCTACTAGGCAACTGTGCCAGGCCCCAGCAGAATATAAATCTTAAATACTTTAGTAAATAATAAGACATTAAAGTTGCCATACGCTTTAATTTATATAGGAGAATTACACCTGAGAATTTTAGTAAAACTTTTAGAAGTTATTTCATTGTAAATATACACATACACTGATTAGACTTTTTAAAAAGAATCTAACATATTAATTGGTCCTCTAGTAAAATATAGACCATTTCTTTGTATTTTCTGAGTTATGTATTAACGAGCATGCCTTGCTATAATTCTGTTCATTGGACCAACTAAGAAATATATCTCAAGAGCCTGTAATTTTCATCTAACAATTTAATGAAAGAGAAAAAAATGACTGATATAATTATTAATATATTAAAGTTATGCTTGTTTTTCTATGAGCTCTCCTCTCTGCTCCTTTGCATTTGACATTATCAAGTGGATATTTTCTTTGCTTTTGCAATTTCAGCCACTTCCGTTCCTGAAAGTGAATGATGTTGCAATATCTGAATCATCGATCTTCCCCTGTGCTCAAGTAAGCTGGTGTTCCTCTGGTGCATGAAAACCATAGAATCCAACTATGAACATGCTGCCCGTACAATTCCATAAATGAAGTCACACAGTCATAAAGCCCGGAAATCACCTTGAAGGTTTTTATTTCCAGCTAGTCATGTCACATCTATTAGCTTTTACATTCAATGCATTGGTTTCATCTCCCATGCACGTATCTTATCGTAGGTGGTCAGCCCTTCTTGAACTACGATGTTAGTTTTTTAGTTAGGCTGGGATCCCTTAAAATTTGGCTTAGTAAGTCTTTCTAAAATAGTAACAACAAAATACAATTTTCATGATTATTATTCCTGGCTTCAAGTTATTCAGTTGCTTCCTGTTACCCATTGTCTAAAGTAACAGATCCACAGCACATTGCAGAAAGCTCAGTAGATAACACCCTGCCTGTTTTCCATTCTACTCCCTTAGAGAATAATATCAAGCTCTCACACACACATTGTTTTTAATTTTTGTGATAGAAACCATTGCACTGTATGTTCCCTAATTTGTTTTTTGCTAGACTCGGTGCCAAATTCACTAGGGATTACAATTCATTTTTATTCAGTTTTCTTGACCACTATTCTTAGAACACTACCTGACTCAAGGCAGACTTCTAAAATGGCTCTTGGAACGACTCGGAGTTATACTTAATAAAGGATACTTATTGATCCATTTGTACCACAGACTTAAAATATTTTTTAAACATTCCAACATTCTAGTGGAGAGACAAAGAGAACCAGAAGCGGACTAGTCCTACTGGGTCACTCCTCAAAAGCAGACCAGTTGGAATGTAAGCTTCAAGTCAGGAGTCAGTCCAAGCCACCCATGAAAATGTCCTTTAGCTTATCACCAAAATGCTTGCAATGGCCCCTAGGTGGGACACAAGCCACAGCTGGGCACTCATTCTGTGAAATAAATGAGGATTTTTTTTTAATCTCAAGATTTGGATTATGTAGGAAAATAATATGCTTTTGGATTGGCATGGCATTATTTCTTTGTCCTCTTTCCTTTTTTCTCTTTTCAGAAGTGTTTTTTTTTCCCCTCATCTCTTTCCCAACTCTATATTTCATCTCTTTCCCAATTCTATATTTCAATTACAGGTTATTTATACCTTGGTCTGTTTTGAGACATTGCCTCTTGTTTCTCACCCAAGTCCCCCATAAACATTTTGCTGTGTGCCAGTCAACTTTTCTGCAGTATTTCCTCCACTTTCCGTTCCGGAGCAGAGAGCTCACCTGTGCTTTCTCATTTGGAGCCGCATGTTTCCTGTGTTTTGTTTATATCTTTCATTTTGGGGTCTTCTTAGATTTGCTAGAATTATTCAATTGTGTATCTACATGTTACCCTTTTCACTGATTTGGTGCCCAGATACTTAGAAGAGTTAGTAGTTGCTATCTTGTCTTCTCAAGGATTAATTCCCCCAATACATTGTTGGTGCCTATACCTAGCGGACATCTATTCACAGGAGTAGTCTCAGAGAATGGGTGGCAGTTTAGTGGGTTGAAACACAGAGCAGAGAGCATGGAGATTACACGTTCCTTGTACCAAAATGCCGTGGACCAAGATCTTGCCCAGTAATCGCAGCATTTTTTTTTTTTTTTTTACTTTTAACAATCTGGAATCATTGAACTTGAAGCAGCAGAAGTAAACAGAGGCACATTGAGAGCAGCGGGTGTGCACAATTAGCTGTCCTCACTGTCAACTGCGTGAGAAATGAACATTCACAGGGCATGATTTTTCACAACAATAACAAAGATATAAACTCTTAACCTCAAGTGATATTCGACCTCCTGAATTCTTCGTGTTTTCTTTAATTTACAAAATGAGACAGGTAGCATAAATGATTAAATACTATCTAGTATACAATTCATTCCTTGGGTTGCAATCGCTGGATGCATGTAGGGTTCTTTCACTATCTCGTCCCCATTTATCCTTTACATTTCATTATGACAAATGACTCTTGATCCTAGTTGTCAGATTATTTTTTGCTTTCGATATCTAATAATGTTTACAGCAACATAAACACATGAGTGAATGAAAATACTCATCTCAAGAAGAAATGGATGCATCTGACTCTAAAAGGATTCCTTATGTTTCAGCTCATGGAAATTCAAAAGCCTCCGCCAACGGAAGAACCCCGTCTGTGTCGAGGCTTGCTATCCTTAACACCAGTTACTCTAATAACAGATAATTACAGCCTGTCTACATGCTGCCTAGAGCTTAAGTGGGATACAATTTTCTTCATTTCCTGTATTAAATCATTTTTAAATTTGTTGAAAATTTTTGAACATCTGCTTAATTCCACCGTGGAGGTGGCGATGTTTTATTATAAATGAGGCAGTTAGTATGTTCATCTCATAACTTAAATGTGAATTTACAGCATAATGACGGCTATTCATTGGCTTATGCCTTCAAACCGGACATTTAGAGGTACTTGTGAAGTTCAGAGCATCATCCTTAAAGTTGTGCATGTAAGATCATGACTTGATTGTGGGCTAAATGACCATATTTGAAGACAGGGTGTCTTTGTTTCATTGAATGGCTCCGGTTTCTATAGAACATAGGAAGGCATCTACTGCAGGAGACAGAAGCTTTCAGAACATCACATCTCACTTGCTTTCAAGTCAAACTTGGTTTTCATTCTTTTGGCAGCTGCTCAAGCTTATTACTGTATAATTGGCACCAGCAGCTGTCTCCGCTGTGTAAACCATATGAACATTACACAATCCAGGATCTCATCATCTTCTTTAGTATTAGTGTGATTTTTGTGCAATGAGGTGTGTAGACATGAGTAAATAAACCAAAAAATAGTTATGGGGAATCTTATGGTCTTGTAGTCACAAAAATATAGTCTACATTATTCCTTTTTGTATCTTGAAATGACACATATTATAGTTCCTTTGAGTTATTTATGGACAAGTTTAATTTTCTACATTGGCTAGAAATTAAAGTAGCAAGTGAATTTCAAGGTAATACTGAATAAAGCAATACTATAATTATAAAGAACTCAGTCATTGAATGATGTATTTAAGAATAATGTCAAAATCTATAGCTAGTGAGCTTGAGTTAAAAGAATGGACAGGAAACACATAAGGTTAAGTATAGCTTTATCATGATACTGTGCTGACACACATGGAGTTTTATTCTGATGATGATAACCTGAACTGAAGTCTCTAACTTGGAAGTATATCTCCTTCTGGTACAATAAAACAAACATTTATCCATCTGCCCTCTCTCAGTGGGATGCAGACCTTTGGCCCATAATAGAATTCACCTTAAGTGTATTTGATGCAAAAACAGCTGTTCCTCTTAATCACACCACATTAAGTGTGCAGAAAGTTAGAAAATACATCCTACACATGAATAAACAAGACTGATTCTTTCCAACAAAAAACTTTGCTTGATTATTAATTCACTTGTTTATTTGCTTTCAAGTCACTGTGTTAGACATTTTTAAGGTCAGCATCCTGTGGAATAGAAAATATAATAGAAGTAAGCCCAATGAATGCTAAGCACATATGTATATTCCAATTGTGTAAATACTGTAAGAGATAGATGAATGTTAATATATATGAATCTAAATTAATTTGGATAACATGATATCAATGAATGAACATATCAATCAATGAACTTGTGCTCTACCTTTTTGGTTGCTACTGATCATTTTAGCTATTACTAGACAACTAAATAATTATCTCCATGGAGTGATCGTTAAAGAATCAGTGCCAGCAGGAAAGAAGGACAGGCACAAAAAGAAAGCTAGGACACAAAGAATTCAGAGAGTGGCAAGCTAGACTCTGAAGGCACAAGGAAAAAGTGACCCGAGGACTATTATTCTCACATTTTTGAGCTATTATCGCTTTGCTCACATACAGTGATAGAATTATTTTGGTTAATTTTTAAGTAAGATTGCACATTTACATAAAAGAACTTAACATTATATAAGTTTTCCTTATCGCTAGCCATACTCTTTCATAGCTCTCAGCGATATAACTCCACTGGCTCCAGATCAAAGTCTGTGGCCAGTAACCAAGACCATCCTGTCTCAGGTACACCCTAGCAATAACTCCTCACGTCTATAAGCAGATAAGAGAAGCACCTGTCAACTTTACAGACATTCCCACCAACTGGCACATATTTACTTCTAACCCAAAAACCTACTAATCCATTGTTGATCTTATGAAAACAAGAATTGGCATCCCACTACCAGAGACAGTTGCAGTAGTTGCTTCCTAGCACTTTGTATGGGAGGCCTCAGCTGAGTTCCTGTCTCCTTGTCCATTTGTTCATCCTTGGTCCATGTGGATCAGTGGGTGAAGGACATTTCTCTCTCTTTCTCTCTCTCTCTCTATAGGTGTCTTTCTCTTCTCATTATCTCAAATCATTGGGATCCCAAAAATAAGTTCGTCTCTGGTGGCACCCTCAGTTTCCCAATATTCTTTCATATGTCATCTTACCAAAATGATTTTGTACTCAATCTTTTATTTTAAAAAAAAGTTACTTCTGTAGTGAATTCAGAAATTCCTCTCCCTGCAGGATTTTCTCCCATTGCAATAATGGCTACAACTCAGTCTCTTCAACTGGCATCACTGTCAATTCCAAGGCATTCCTCTTGAGTGCCTCTTATTTCCCCAATGTAATAAAATTTGGCTTGCACATATCTGACCCTTCCTTCAACTTTTCTTACATATTTTTTATTTAAATAAAGGGTTCCCTGGAAATATTTGCAAAAATTCTTTTCTTCACTGCTGGAATAATGGTTCTGTTATGTCACCATGAGTTTCCCTTGCTTACATTTAGAGCAAATCAGCAGGAAGTGAGCAAGTGAACCAGAAATTTGAAATACAGCCAAAGAAAGTAAATGAAGAGATAACTAATAGGGTTGTAAACAAAAGCCGTATCTTTGTATATGTTTGTCCGCCTTTATAGAAAGTGCTTGTGAAGAGTTTAATTTTATTTCTACTTTGAACACTTTATGAAAAATCAAACATTATACATCTCATCGACTTGCTGTTTGTATCTGGTATCAGTTTCATTTGTCTGCAAAATTAAAATTATTTATCGTGTTGTGCAAGATTTTATTCTATAGTTCTTGTCTAATTAAATGAATGTTTCCAACAATCAAATTTACTTATTTGAAAACTAGAAATTGTGGTAATCCAAGTAAACAATTGAAATAACGGTGTGCACTCCAAAACCTGCTTTTGAGTGGGACTAAGGGCGTACGTAAAGGTGATATTGCCCTAATTTCAGTTACAATTCCCCAAAGAATTTTAAAGGTATTTTTAAAAATAGCTTTGTTCATATATTCAATGAGATAACAAAAGCAAAATGTATTTGTGAATGCTCTTAACTTAAAGACAGTTTTTCTTTTTCCCCAATTTGTGCTTGATCCTCAGATTCATCAGTTGCGGTCAGTAATGTATGACTCACCCAGGTATTTTATTGAGAATCGTTTGATATTAAATGTTCTACAATTCAGACATCCCTGTTATATCCCAACTGGGTGCAATTAATAAGATTTTACTACCGATATTGGAGTGTGAATGTCAGTGCCAATTAGAGGCTTCATAACACAAGAAGGTGAACTGAGAATTCTTGTGTTGAAATTATGAAAGAAGGAAGCATTAGGACACAACGCAGAGTGACAAAAAATGAGTTTAATGAGGACAGTGAAACAACAGAATGAACTGACTGTGTAATTTTATGTACTGCTGGAATATGTACCTCAAACCTGAGAGTTAAGGAACAGTTAAGCCATGCCCCTGACAATAGTCCAGGGCTCTTAGTGTGTGTGTTACATCCTAGCCAGTGAAATTTAATTTCACTCATTTGTACAGGATATATGAAGCCCAAAATTAATTAAGCTCAGTTTCTCTTAAGATATACAAGAAGGCAATATGTTTAAGTTAGATGCATCCAAAGCATATCCATGAACATAGTAAAACATCAGTGGCTGTCAGCACATGTGAACGATGTGCAGGCACAGCTCTGAGAACATGCTTTGGTCAGAATGTCCTGTGTTAGCTGTGTAAGTCAGCTTTGCATGGCTCTCATGAAATTTCCACCTGGCTGCTTTTGAGAAAAGCAAAGAGGTTTGTTTGGACATATTGGGCTGACAATCCATGATTCCGTTAGTCCACTGGCGTGCATTCCAGCAGTGATCCAAGGTGAACAGAGTAACACTTGCAGACATACGGAGCAAATGTATCTGATTGTATCTGTTCAGCTGTTTCCACTCAAGTGTGAACTTTCTTTATCCATCTCCTTCTTTCACTCACTTTCCTTACCTCCCTCGCCCTCATTATGGGCTCTACTCTAATGCCCTAATCTAATTTAATCTGCTTTAATCACTTTTAAAGACCTCAGTTACTTACAAATTCCATAATTAGATTAAATTTGCAACCTCTTACTACCTTTAAAAGTGCTTGTTATTTAAAGCCCTGCATAAGTTCAGGGGCCCAATAAGATGAAACTCAGAAGATTGGAATTGTTTGCTACGTAAGCAAAAAATAATGAAAATAATTGCTAACATGTATGATGAGAATATATTCAGTTTTGCACAAAAAAATTCCTAAGTAGTATTCCAGAATGACTGTATAATTTACATTACAACCTGCAATGAATGACAGTTGCTATTGTTAATAATCCTTGCCAGCATTTAGTGGTTAGCATTTTGGTCATTCTGTCTAAACTGATAAATCATGTTTTAAAATTTCTAATTTCCTGATGGTGTATAATATTAGATATATTTCTATATTCTTACATTGTCATGATTTCTCAGATTATGTCTTAGTTTGGGACTATTGCCCATTTTCTAAATTGAATTTTCCACTTCCCTTGTCGAGTTGTAATACATGTCTGCAGATTTTTGGATTACAGACTTATGCAATTATCTTCTCCCAATCTTTGTACTATCCTTTCTTTTTCTGAGATTTTTAAGTGTGGGATTTTTTTTTTATTTTAAAGATTCCTTTTGTTTTATTTTTTATTGGAAAGGCAGATATAAAGAGTAGAGGAGGAGAGGCAGGGAGGAAGATCCTCCATCCGTTGACACACTGTGACATGCTCCACTGTTCTCTCACTGAAAGCAACAGAGAATGCCCAGAGCCTTGGGACCCTGCACTCACAGGGGAGATGCAGAGGAGGATGCTCCTGGATCCTGGCATCTCATCAGCTCAGCTCTGGCCATTGCAACCACTTGGGGTGTGAGCGAGCAGACAAGGATCTTCATCTCCTCTTCTCTTGGCAGATCTACCTTTCCAATGGAAATGGATAAATCTTACAAAAAAAAAGCATTGGTTTGGGTCTGTATTTGCTCAGTATGTAATCTTACTAGATAGTCTGGTAAAGAGCGGCATGGGTACCAAACATTCGCTTTAAACACGCAGAATGGCTGAATAGCGATCTTCATAGACTTGATAGTCAAATACAACCGACTTCTTAAATTTCTCTTCCAGTGAAAGGAAAGTAAAGCAGTTTGTTTTGAATAATGCCAATGAGTAAATCCCTAACCTAAATTAAATAAAAATACATACCACATAATTCCTGAAAGTCAAAAAATTAGGTGCATTGTAAGGATATAACTGACGGGCTATTTATGGTTCAAAATGTACTGTGTTCCCTCTACATGTTGGGTATCTGACTACGAATGAACAACCCAGAAAATCAGACCCCTTCTTTCTTTCAAAGGTGTTACGTATGTGTGCCTGTATGCCAAATATTAATGATAAGTCCATAAAGGAAAGCCACACAATGGTAGAAGAAATTCATTTCTGCAGATTTTACTCATTGTGCATTGTCTTTCCCTTGATAAGGAGTGATGTGAAGACACTCACAAATCTAACAGAAAATCTCAAAGAACCCATATGGTCAACTTTTAATTCTTCCACTACACTCATATAAAGTTCACTTTTTTGTCATCTCTGTTAGAGCCATGAAATATGCACAGAAAAAGAATGTCTAATCTCTTGTGGAAGGATTTGTAAATGTTTTCTAGTGTCTGTTTTCCCACTAGCTGTAAGCACAATGAGGTTGTCTTGGGACCGGTCAGCTAAGTGGTTTTCAGTGGCTATGGTGTCATGTCTCAGTCATGTGTTCCGACTGAGAGCCCCGCTGAGGAGACAGTCATCATTGCACTGCCTGACTTGCTCAAGCTGAAGTGTAGGAAAATACCGTTTCATTAGTTCATTGCCTCTTTTGAACAACACACAAGAGTATCACCTTCAATGTTAAGAGGAAAACACAAACATTGCTATTGTGGATGTTTTCTGTGTATTGTTTCTTAAAAAAAAAAAATTTGAACTAGCATTACGTAACAAGAAAAGTTACTATTAGTTGTAACCGATCAGAAGGCCACCAAAACTGCTTGGTAGAATGTGGAGTGTGTAAAAGTTTCAGGTTCAGCAACTGAAACTTTATTATTATTTTTTTTTGATGATGACACAACACTTATCTTTCACGTCTATGCTGCTCACCTTGACAGCTTGCTGATAAGAGCGAGTTGTGAATTATGACTTTGGTAGGTTCCCATTAATACTGTGTTCACTCTGAGCAGCTAAGTCCAACAAAAGCAACTGAGTCAACAGAACACTCCAATATTGTTACATTTCAAAATGCCCTTGCTGTGTTGAAAAGCCAGAAGAACAAGAAACAATTTCTCAGATATATTCCCGCGTGCCTGCTATCGCGACATGTAATATGATTTTACTTCAAAACTTAATTTGCCCTACTGAACTCTCCATCCTTACCATTGGAAAAATAATGCTGGTCTTGATGTGACACATTTAAATGATCTGTGAAGTAAAATGAATTTCTCCCCAAAATGTACATATATATATATACATATATATACCTAAAAAAGGTAAATGCATTCATGAGTTAGTGATTATGTATTTCATAGGGCAGGTTACATCATGTGATTGTGAAATATGGGAACAAACGGGATGAATGTGATGGCTGAAGAGAGATTTTTGGACCAAGGTATATCTGATAGTACAGTCTGTGGAGCTCCATTGTGGTGCATGTTTTAACCAGCCATGTAAGGCTTGGCAGCCCATGTCAGCTCGGGTTCAGTTCTGGCTACTGCATTTCTAATCCCACGCCCTGTTACTACGACTGGGGAAGCAAGGAAGGCCGCTCTAAGTCCTTGAGCTCGTGCCATCTACGTGGGAGCTCTGGGTACAGTTCCACGCTCTGGTTTCTCTCTGGCCCAGCACGGGCTATTGCAACCATTGGAGGAGTGAGCAAGGCGATAGAAGATCTGTTTTGCTCTTGGTCAAAATGTCATTTGAATAAGTAACGCACAGTCGTGTGTGTGTGTGTGTGTGTGTGTGTGTGTGTGTGTGTGTGTGTGTGATAGAGAGAATATGAACAGACTTGAAAAATACATGAACAAAATAAACACATGTTAATCACATTTTCCACTGGCAAATTGAGACACGCTCTGTTCTTGCGTTCCTCCTCCCTCATATCATTTTCCTAATCTCATTCCAATGAAAATCACCCCAGGCTTTGACTCTGCCTTCCGTTCTGCCAGCCTGACACAGACAGCAAGTGCAGATGGGTGCCTGGGGTGATTTTTGTTGGCCTGGTGATTGAATGGAGTCTCTGCATCATTCTTTACCCACTGCGAAGAACAGGACAACAAGTTTTGAATTTACTGGGACTCAAATAGTTGAAAAGATTTTAGCGTAAATCAAGTTTGAGATGCTTTAGAAACTAGATCTGTAATTTATTTGGACTTAATAAAAACTTTTGGGTAAGAGCTCCCAAGGCTGTTCGTGGTGAAGGTGATTTGGTCTTCTGGTAGAAAGGCTGTAATCTGTGAACCCCTTAAATTCAGGAATGACAGTTATTGGTTTATCCAAAGGGATAAATAGAATAAAAGTTGCTCAGCATAACTTTGTAAAGGAGACGTCACTTTCTAAAATCAATGGATCTAATTGTACCTTGTTTTTACAATGAAATAGTCTGGTCCTTTTACAACTCCACGGTAATAATGGTGACAATTTTCTGGTCTATTGAAAAAATGCCAAATTACTCTGCAATTTTAACTTGTTCATTTATTCGATAGATATGAATATAATGCTCACTAAGAAAGTGCTTCTTATGTATGATGTAAGATTAATTCAAGATGAAAAACCCACAGGGACAGACATAAACTTCTTTATGGGAGTTGAAGTGCAGTAATGGAGACAAAACCTGTTTTTCTTTAATGAACAATAAAATGGACAAAACTCTTACAGGGTTTGTGAAAGAAAAGAGGCAATTGCCAATATGAGGAACGAAAACACGTATAGAACCTCCAGTCTTTACAAGTAGAGTGGAAAATGCCATGAATAGCTACAGATGCGTGTTGTGCAAATCAGATGAAAATAAATAATTGTTAAGAATTCATCCAGTGCTCAAATTCACAATTGATTGAGTAAATAATATGAATAAAGTTATTTTAGCTATCAGAAATTAACCTCTCATTAAAAATAATATCATAATCATAATTGTTAAGTTCACAGAGTCCATGTATTTTCTAGCAAAATCGATTGCAAAATGAGCCAAAATGCATACATGCAAGGCATGTTTCATTGCACAGCAGGGTTAGCTGCTTCTTGGAGCACAACAATCTAGAATCCTGCTCCTGGGTGTTGAGAAGGGGGAAGGGGACAGCATGCATCCACAGAAAAACAAAACGTGCGTGTTTACAGCTGTTGTATTAATCATCACCCAAACCCACAAGCTCCTGTGTTATCCTTAGACACATCAATAAGGAAACTGTACTTGCATAGTGAAAAAAGCATGAACTACTGAGAGTTAGCATGAGTGAGTATCAAAGACATTATTTTAAGTGAAATGAGCCAGTCTCAGAAGCATGCGTACTATGCGATTCCACTGAAATTGCATTCTCAAGGAAATAGCACGTTATGGTGAAAAGATATTAATTGTTGCCAGTAATGAGGACTTTTGTTACAAAGAAAGGGGACCGGGCCCTGCGCGGTGGAGCAGTGGTTAAGTTTCTCGCCTTGCATGCCCGGGATCCCATATGGACGCCGGTTCTAATCCCGGCGGCCCCTCTTCCCATCCAGCTCCCCGCTTGTCGCCTGGGGGAGCGGTCCAGGATGGCCCAAGGCTTTGGGACCCTGCACCCTCGTGGGAGACCCAGAAGAGGCTCCTGGCTTCGGATCGGCATAGCATCGGTCGTTGCGCTCACTTGGGGAGTGAATCATCAGATGGAAGATCTTCCTCTCCGTCTCTCCTCTCTGTATATCTGCCTTTCCAATAAAAATAAAATCAATCTTAAAAAAAAAAAAAAAGAAAGAGGACCAGGAATGTGTGATGAGAATAATTTGGAATTCAGTCCTTTTGCACTGTTTTAATTGTGTTAGTGCCATGCAAATTTACACACGTGTAGAACTCTAAACCAAAATGTAGTTAAATATCCCATGACACAGTCAGATACTGGCAATACATGTCAAAGGTACCTGAGTCAGCCTGAAGTCTCACCAAAGAGGAGGAAATAAAGTTGTAGTGAGTGGCAATCATACGGAACACAAAGATGGGAGATGTTGCCCTACAAATGCAAAGACACAGAAAGGAAGCTGGGTGTGGAGGTTTAGAAACCAAGATGATGTAGAAGTGACTGAGAAGTTGTTAGGGCTGCGAAGGTCTTTGAAGGTGCTATAAACTATGGGGAAGCGAGTGAAACTCCTGGCGGGTAAATTTATTTTCTCAAAGGTTAACAAACTTGGACTACAATACATCTTACTGCATGAAGACATTGCTTAAAGCAACAATTCCCATTGGGCTTAATTTATAAAGCAGTGAAGTGCTACCTTGTAGCTTTACACCACTTTACTGGAGAGGAAATGGAGACATTTTTATTACCCAACACTGTTACAGTGGCAACCATGCTCAAGCCTAAAAATTAATCATCGATATCACATGTATCATACATAATTATGCTTGTAAATAGGAAAGTAAGAATACATAAAAAGTGTAAATAAAAATGCATTATGTAGTGTAATATCTAGACAACCCTGCATATCTGCGGCTGGAACTGAATGAAATGGTCATATTTTTCAACAGAATATTATGTCTCAGAAGTGATGATGCATGGGATAATTTATGCTACACAAAGAGATATTTCTAATGCTAATAGCTATCAGTTTTTTTTTTATCAATGTCTAAATTTCACAGATGGGATCACTTTGGCTGAAGCTAACTTTAAAAATAATATGAATACTACTACTAATAATAATAATAAAAGTAAAACACAGTAGTGTCTGAAAACTTTAGATTGTTACACATAGATTGAGTTTTGAGTATCTCTTGCTATGAAATATAGCTCCAACATTGATTGTGTTTAGTAGAACCCATGTGATACAAAGAAATATATATGTTCCAAGTTAGCTCTTTACATTCTGAATCTACTTTAGTATTAGTTAGGCGGAAAGTCTGGCTTTTATTCTGAGCCTAAATCTATCCGTCAGTGGTGGCTGAAATGTAGTTCTTTAGCCAATGTAAAAGAGAGTGAATTATATTATGCGCTGTGTAGACCTCAGTGGGTGAATTGATCGCAAGCATTTGCTCCGGTTATTGAAGACCATGGGGTCACTGCTCCACCGACTGCGGGAATGAATGCCGTTTGGAGTCTAGGCAGACGCGTTCCCTCTCATTCAAAGGCGGCAGCTTTATTCTTGCCTTCCGTCTTTAGCTTGTCCAAATCCATAACAGCTGGGAGGAAAATGAGGTTCCCGGAGCGGACATCTCTCAGATTAAGGGTGACGGTTGTAAAATCATACAAAGAGAGAAGCTGCTTTTTTTTTACGCTATCATTGATGAAAAATGGACTCTTCCCAATACTCACACTTTAATATGGGATCACTTACTTCAGTTAATGGTTTTATTGTTGTTTTCTAATTGACTAAAATAGACTTCCCTCTCTTAAATACTTTCAGTGGAGTGCAGGGTTTCTGGGAATAAGACAAACGTCAGAATCACGAGAAAAGTCATATTCTTAGAAAATGGCAGCTGATGCTATGCATATTTTTTTTTCCATGTGAATATGCACCAATCACACTTGCAAAGAGTATTGGGTCACTCCAACCAGATTTCTGGTAGGTATGCTTTCAACAATAACAAATTCCTGACATGTACTCCTGTGACTCCATCATGTCCAAACATTTTCACTTTTATGTCCTAATAAGTGTGAATACACAAGAAAATGGTTTTTTTTTTTTAAGATTTGTTTTATTTTTATTGCAAAGTCAGATATACAGAGAGGAGAGACAGAGAGGAAGATCTTCTGTCTGATGATTCACTCCTCAAGCAACAGCTTGAGCTGGTGCTGTGAGGATCCGAAGCCAGGAGCCAGGAACTTGGTCTAGGTCTCCCACGTGGTTGTAGGTTCCCAAGGTTTAGGGTCATCTTCAACTGCTTTCCCATGCCACAAGCAGAGAACTGGATGACAAGTGGAGCTGCTGGGATTAGAACCTGTGCCCATATGAAATTCTTGCACTTGCAAGGCGAGGAGTTTAGCTGCTAGACCACCATGCCGGGCTTCAAAATTGGTGTTTTAAGCACTAACTAAACTCAGAAGAACTTCTGTACCCTTTATATTGTTGCTTTTCTATCTCCCCCTCCCGAGCGAGATTCTGCCAGTGATGGGATGTAAAATGCACAGTGAGGACAGAGGGATGGCCCTGTTACCTCCTTGTACCTGGTTCCTGTATTGCTTAAGCCAGAAGGAGACGTCGTCAGAGGAAAAAGTATAAAAATCTTAATTTTATCTCACACAGAAGATAATATAGAACCAGAAGTTAGGTTATTTTTATGCATGACAAATATTGATCAACAAAAGAATTGTATAGATACTACAGAAAATATCTGTTTGTTCTTTGTGTTTTTCATTAAAAATTAAGCATCAAACCTCAGACTGAAAAAGAGTGGCAAACAGACCGTGTTGCACTCCTGCCATGTCACATGTCACCTCACCACCCTAAAATCTCATTCTATGAATAGTGATTTCCATGTGTCGCTATGGTAAATGAGTTTTGAGTAGAACGCACCAATGGCCAGTCAAATGGTAAAACTGAAGGTATTCAGCAGCGCCTGATTTCACACTCATTGTGTTTGAAAATGAGGATTCCTGTGAATATCAGGTGAAGAAGTAGCCAGCAATATGTCAGACAGTAGATAAAAATATTTAGTTCTATCTGCCAGCTAATTTCACCATACAATAGGAACGATAGTTTAATCTATTGTTAAAAAGAAAAAAAAGTCGACTGTGCCCATAGAAGATTATTCAAAAATTTCATAGCAATGTTTCAGCTCATGTATTACACGAACAAAATCTTGTTATTATCTATACCTCTCTATCCCCAAAGCATTTTTTAAACATCTGGACAAAATTTAATACCTACAAAAAAAACCCCTCAGATTAAATTAGATTTTTTAAAAATTTTACTTCTGCCAAATTTTTACACAATAAAGAACAAAAAGATAGCTAGTTGGGTATTCTGTCCATGAATTACATAATAAGACTCCAACAAGAGTTACTAAGAAGCTCTGATATTGAATATTCTAGTCCTAGAAAAGTCATTTCTTAAGTCTTTACATCAGTTTCCCTGTATTAAAATCAGAAACTTCACACAAACTTTATACACGCGCAAAAATATTTCTATTCAACTTTCAATTTTGTTTCTAGAAATTGTTCGCACATGCAATATGAAGTTGAAATTCTTACTCTTTCAAACTATGTTGCTGGGAATGAAAAGCAACAAAGCCATGAGACTAAGCAAGATTGTAACTGGTACAAATACACTCAGCATGCTCAGATGCTCTGTGCAGGGAACATGGTTCTTTCTCATCTCATTTTAGCCTAATGACACTGCCTCTTTAAACATCAACATAGCATTAATCACATTGTGGAGTGCAGATCTAAGGAAAGTCTTCTAGTCCTCTCCCGTGAATTCACATAAAGGATGTTCCTCTCATCCAAGTAATTCCGAAGGTGACAAATATTACAGATGCTGAATTTATGGGAGTGCTTGCTCCGTTTATTAACTCATCCATCTTGTGAGAAATAAAAGGACCCAAGCGTGAGACTGGTAGGCCTTTCTTATCCTGACAGCCCAATGATGTTTTAAAGTAATCAATATCTATAATTACTAAATCTTGCCAAGGCAATTTAACCCTTGGCTGCCTCATTGGTGAGTATCCATTTCCTAAAAACAACAGTCAGCTCAGAGTTAATCTGAATGCACTCAACCTCTCTTTCATCAATTGTATTAACTCAACTTGCGCATATCTAAGTCATGTCATTATTTCTTAATTATACACTTTTGTGGTAACCACTCTAAATTTGGGTCCCACAGCAAAGGGAAGGAGTTGTAGCTTCTGAAATGGTCAGTGTTGCAATATAGGCTGGAAATATAGCAGTCAGGTGATAATCCAGCTTGCTATGCCTAGCAGGCACAGGATGTTGACGCGTAATATTTGAAGTCCATAATATTGGGAGGAATGTGTTCAAAACTGTTTTAATGAATTAAAAAGCAGAGGGCCATCAGGCATGGACAAATTTTAAATCTCAACCCTCAAAGAGCCCTTCTTAAACTCAAGACAGTTTTTAAAATGCATTTAGTAAGTTAGAGGGTAAATTGGTGAGAGAAGACAAATACTTACGAAGTCATCAAATTATTTTTGACAGACCTTTGAAAAATCAGTAGCTGGTAGCCAACCTTATCACAAAAAAACAACATGTCAATCACAACATCAGAAATGAAAAAGAAGGTAATAATTCTACACATACTAAAAAGTTAAGCAAAAATCTGTATGTCAGAAATAGATTCCAAAGTAATTATATTCTTGAAAAAAAAACGATAATAAATACATTCAAATTCATTGAAAGGTAGAACTTCTCAAGCAAAAAAAAATTAATAAAAAGAAATGGAAAATCATACTACATTAGATTTTTTTTGTCTTCCCTCCATATTACATTGTTATTTTAATGAAATGCATAATTTTAACGTGCATCGCTACAATTCCAGCTGCAATTCTGCGTGACTTTAGTAGTGTCTTGTCTCAAATACACGAGGAAGAACTGACACTCAGCGTATAGCCACTCTCTGAGAAAGTGCCTGCGAAGGGATAATAGCGTTAGCTTAGGAAAAGACAAAGACTAATAGAATTCATAAATAGAACTCAAAAATACCCAGTGTAGAAAGAGATAAAACTATATATATAAGGAGAAATTTGTCATGATAAAGCAGGACTTATCCCTGCATTTCAAGGTTGCATTTTTTTTATTATTAATTACATTTTATTTTGTGACACAGTTTCATAGGCTCTGGGATTCCATACCTTCCCCCATGGTGGATTCTTCCACCTTGTTGCAATATTACAATTCAAATCCAGTCAAGATTCTTTCATTGCAAGCATATACCAAGCATAGAGTCTGGCATCTTATTGTCCAGATAAATTCAATGGTTTCTTGGGGAGACCATCTTTGGTCTGAAGGCAGAGCTGGCAGAATATCGTTCCGATCAATTAAAAGCCACAACATAACATCAACAACAATTTACAACATTATGGATTAATTGACATGTTATTGAGTAACCAATATGTTAGGAAATGCAAGTTCTTAACCACATCCTGTGACTATTTCATTGACATTTCAATTTTTCTTTATATACAACCGGCTTCTATACACCTTGAAAAGACTATAGGGTACTATTCAGCTGTCTTGTGTCTATTTTCGTTTTAGTATTTAGCAGTTTATAGTATTGAAGCATAATTTTTACTGAACTTGGCAAACGTTAGGATAGTCTAAACTGGCTTATAACTCTAACAAGGCATATGTCAACAGTTGAGGTGCAGAACAGTTTTAGCAGGGATGTGCAGAGAAATCCTCAAGTCTTTAGTGAGAAGTAACTTAACTTTGTGTCCTACCCTGTAAGGTATATGTGAGTCCAAGCTGACCATTTCCTGTCTGGTTCTAAGCTTTCCTTGTTGTTCTCTATCTGTCTACTCTAAAGTTTTGGGGGGGTTTGGGAGGGTTCCAGAGCAACCCTGATGGTCATTGCAAGAGAGGGTGGGGATCCAAAGTTGGAACTAACTAAGGACCAGAGAAAGTTCCCCTCCCAAGTCCCAAAGGAAGTTTACTGTTCTTTTATTCCTGAAGTCTACTCAGGGCTCCCGGTTATTGTTCCACTGACCTTAGATCCTGTGAGGAAGGATCTGGGCATCTTCTATCCAGTGTGGGAGATCTGAGAGGGAGTGGGTGACGTCAGAGTTCATGGCCTCTGAGGGCCATCCAATTCCCCATGATCTCCTCGGCATGACCCTCTATACTTACACGTAGCATATCCTTGGCTGGTGTTCACTCTATGTCAATAGAAGATCCTAGCACTGAGGCATGGAACGCTTCCAGCCTGGATTTCTCAGTTGATGTTGAGGACAGGCAAGGGTTGTGGCAGTGAGAGTGTTGAAGCATTGTCTACTGAACACAGCAAGGGAAATGGGAGGGGTCTCTGAAAACTAAAGAAGTCTCACAATTTTGCCAATTAAGTGATAAACTTTGAGGATTCCCTATATTTTTATTTCTACAAGTATGTTTTAAATAGTATCTTGCATCGTGCTCAATTTAGACAAGCACACCCAGTTTGCTTTCTCAGAACCACAATGAAGAGGGATGAAACTACATTTTTTCTAATCATAATTGTACATACCTTCTCATGAAATGAAGGGAGTAACTCATTTCACTGTCACTCAATAGTCTCTCAAATATTTCTCAGTATTTTTCTATGGATTCTAAATATGAAAAAAGTATAAAATTGAATTGGAATTGACAACTGTAAGTTGATGAGTCTCTTCCTGAAGGTCAAGGACAGTAATGTTTTTAATGGATCATTCTAGAAGCTAATTGAAGCCCTATGGTGAAAGTGATGGTGCTAGCTCAGGGTATCTCTCATAGTGACTGTCAACTTAAGTTTCTCTCATTGCCTTTGTCAAAGTGACCCGCTGGGAAGAGATATTTATCAGACTTTTCTTTGCGGATATATTCCTGTTGTGAATTCAATTACTCATTCTCAATGGAATAATAAATCCAACAATAATTCTGGAGTTGTTTAAACATCATTATTACAGTATGGGTCCTTTATTTTGACAATAAAATCATAATGCCCTTTCACAATGCCCCAGAAATAGAGAACATATTTCAATAGTTTATTTTTCACTGTTTACAAATATTCAGATTTTAATGTAATTTTATGTCTAATTTCAAATGCTACAAACTTCACTTATATTCTGATAATGTGTGTATTTTCTTTTCATCTATTTAAAGTTGTTAAGGAATTAAAAACATACCAGGTGCAATGGTGATCAAGGGCCCTAAGTATTGTAACATTTACTCCAGTATTTTGTATGTTTCAAAAGCCTAAACCCAGAGAACCAAGAAGCAAGCCAAGAGCGTTTAAGCATCGTTAGTAATCCCTATTTGTCACTGGGCCCCTGAGAGTTTTTTTCCCAAATGTGATGAATGAAAGGGATCAGAAATGGAAGCCTCAGGTTCTTTACGGTTCTTACCAATCGGGAGATAAGTGATGGTCTAGTCCCCCTGGGACTCCTCTGGGACTGAGCTGGGAGGCACCGTAACTTTTCATTAGAAACTACGCAGATGTCCTCAGGCATTTGATCCTCTGATGAAGCACAGCACTGGAGCACTTCCAGTGTTTCCGTTTGGATGTCAGGGAATTCCAATGGATTAAATCCCTACGCATGCATATATGTACACTCACCGTGTTTGGGGGTTTATAAAACTGAAGGTCCATATGTAGAACTGGCAAACTTCTGAAAATGAATGAAAAACGATTTGAGGTTGTGCATCCATCCATGCAAAAAAATCTCATTTGAATCTTGCCAAAATTGTATTTGTGTTTCAATTAAGAACCTATGGTAAACCAAATCCTGTAGCTATTTATCTCATCGCATAAATTTTAAAATATATATCAAAAGTTTCACAGTTCTATTATCCTCACACGTGTTCCAAATCATGCCTAAAGTAAGCATGTTTCCAATTTCTCTGTGAAATCATCCTAGCACCCAATTAAGATTGGTATTCTTAAAAACAATTATACCTTACAAAATAATAATTCATTTCATCAATGATTGCTTGATATGGGGGATATCTGATAATTTATTCTTTTAATACCTGGGATGCATTGCATCATTACTTGAAAAGACAATGTTGATGACTCCCTGAGGAACAGCAGGGTTGGACTTCACAGACATGTGGGTAATTAGAAGGTTCACATATAGAAGTACACATGTGCACATGCACACATGCATATACAGACTGATCAATAAAATAAAATTCCACTCTTATATTCCTTACTCTAGAACATAGTAACAACACAGTGCATTTTGTAAGCAAATGAATAACAGAGGCAGTATGGACTGATTGCATATTTTTCTTGGAGATAATGGCCATGTTTTACAAAGATTTCTTAGTCTTCAGTGCATTCCCACAAATACGCTTGGCATGGATTCAATCACACTTACTCAGCCCTAACAGGAATGACTCTTGAAGATAGACGGAGGATCCCACCAGGTCAATAACTTGGTACTATAAGTGATTAATTTTGCCTCAAGCTCCCCATTAACCTGGCCACAGACTTCTGCGCATCCTGCCTTTAAATAATGATACTTTTGTGTCATCCACTGCCCTGGCACTGCTTGAAGTGAGTGCTTTATCCCTGCCACACAGGAACAAAGAATAGAAGAGAGAGCTATCAAAAACTTTGACGTTGTTTTCTAAGAAGAAACATAAACTCCACTGAATTAGCCATAATGCTTTGAAAAATACACATAATAAAGCACCGTTTCCCTATTTAAGATAAAATATTTTGCTGTAAATAGAAATACATGATCACCAACCCTAATCATCAAAATGGGTTGCAAACAAGACTATTTTTTTAGAATCAAAATGAAAACAAAGAAATATTGGTGATTTTTAGCAAATCAACAAGAACGCCCTGTACCGAACTGGTTTTGTTCCTTCACATGATGGACATCTGTCAAGGAACTCCACAGGCCCACCGACGTCCTCAATCGTTCCTTCCTTGGTACTTTTGAAATGTATGATAACCTTAGGAAAACAAATCCTCACAATATGATTGGAACTTGACCTAATTCTGAGAAGCCACAGGTCAGTTTTAACCACATATTTACCCTGCAAAATTAATCTCATTCAAACATCAGTAGATTTAAAAAATAACTTCTGTAAATGTAATTGTGGTTTAAGTTTCTAGTCTTTGATTGATTTCAATGTGCAAGTATGCATATTATGCATATTATTATGTTTATTATGTCATCCTCATCAGAATTGAAAATGTTAAAAAACCTTGCATTTGAAAATTCATATTTCGGGCCCAGCGGTGGCTCAAGTGGTTAAAGGTCCTCGCCTTGCACGCCCGGGATCCCATATGGGCGCCGGTTCTAATCCCGGCAGCCCCGTTTCCCTTCCAGCTCCCTGCCTGTGGCCCGGGAAAGCAGTCAAGGACGGCCCAGAGCTTTGGGAACCTGCACCTGCGTGGGAGACCCGGAAGAGGCTCCTGGCTTCGGATCGGCATAGTATCGGCCCGTTGCGCTCACTTGGGGAGTGTATCATCGGACGGAAGATCTTCCTCTCTGTCTCTCCTCTCTGTATATCCGCCTTTCCAATGAAAAAAATAATAAAAATAAATCTTAAAAAAAAAAAAAAGAAAATTCATATTTCATATCTTGGCATGTCTTTCTCTCTCCTCTCTCTTTTTCTCTCTTACTTCCATCCTTCCTTCCTTCAAACTTCCTCTTGTTTTTCCTTTTCTCTTCTTTGTCTTAGTTTTTGCTTTCAATTTTTTCTAACTTGTTACAATATTAAGAACATTAGACTGTACTATACTCCTTTGTAAAAAAAAACCACATTGAATTATTTCTTTATTATTATTGGAAATCACATTCACAGAGCAAAGGAGAGACAGAGAGAAGGATCTGCTGCTTCACTTTCCAAGTGGCCACAATAGTTGGAGCTGAGTGGATGCAAAGCCAGAAGCCAGGAACTTCTTCCACTCACCCATGTGGCTACTTCGGGCCATCCCCCATGACCTTTTCAGGGCATAAGCAAGGAGTTGGTTAAAAGTGAAACACCTGGGATATGAGCCAGCACCCATATGGCGTCCTGGCACATGCGAAGTGAAGATTTAGTGATTGAGCCCTTTTATTTTGACAAATAATTCATCATCTATCTTATGATTGAAACTGAACCCCAAATAATATAAAAACTGGATTCAATCTCTTGCCTTCCTTCTTTAGCCGAAAGTGTCCGTACTTGCTGTGTAACAACAACTCACAAACGTGAGGGAATGATCGAGCTGGCTTTTAAGTTTCCAGTCATCAGTCATTTTCTTCTCCAATAGACCAGCAACTTAATAGCCTGTATCTTCTGGAAGATTTTTGTTCTTGTTTTTGATTTTTTAAGGACCATTGTATTCACCAAAATAAGCCAATCCCAAAAGGACAAGCATCATATGTTTACTCTGCTATTAGGCAACATACATGCACAAAACAACACCAATCGATGTGTTGGTACATATATTCCCATAGATGAACTGCATATGAAGACTTGCACATTGGCAAGTGAAGATAAGTTGCAGTATGCAATTCTACTCCTGAATAAAATAACTCCCAATAATACTGTAAAATCTGCCTTGCCTTTTTGATACTGGATTTTTTACTGTTGACTGTATCTACAATATATTGTTACAGTTAAAGAGCAGAATATTGGAGCTGTGAATTGCTGAAGGACTATATTATTGTAATTATATGGGTGAAACAATAGGGTGTGGAATGGTGGGAAGGAAGCATGGGGAAGGAGGAAGGGAAGGTGGTGGGGTAATCCCCACATCTTATGAAACTGTATCACGGGAAATGACAATAACAGAAAACCCAAAAAGAAAACAACAGCAACAACACATGTATTTTTATTGGAAAAGCAAATTTACAGAAGGAAGGAGCAATAGAAAGGGAAAGAATAAAATATGCTACTCCAGGTCACATTAATAGTAATTTTAATCAAAAGTTGAGAAACAAATCAAATCCAGGCACTGAAGCAGTGGATAAATATATTATGCTACAAAAACCACCCTGCAAATTTAGTAATTAAATCAGGAGACTTGATGAAGATTTCATTACCAGAAAGAGGGGAAAAGGTAGCTCGGAAAATAATGGTACAATATGTTCATTTTTTATTGTAATAACAAATTCTCTATGTATATATCTATCAAAACATCATATGCATGTAAATATGCAATAAAAGCTAAACTAATTTAAAAATGCACTGATCTCCAAAAGATATTAAAAAACATCATTTATGCTGATTTTACTTGTGAAATAGAAAAATGAAAGAATACCTAGTGCTGCATTGCTCCTGTATGTTGAATCTGTATAGTATTAAAAGGAGGTAAATTGATTTGAAGGATAATTACTTAGTGATTTCTACTTATTTGCACAAGTCTAGTTAGGAAAAGTAGTAAGATTCAGGATTTTGCTTTGAAATAGGTTTAATGCATATTGATATAAATAGCTATCATACGGAGGATAAGGGAGTTATAAAATGTGTAAAGAACTACTGAAGTTTATTAGTTTGGATACACTAATTTAATAGCAATGGGTAAGTGAGTTAGCTGGTAACCAGCTTGAATTTATAAATGGGTCCAGGCACTAAGATATACAACAGAGTTGTAGAAAACGTACAGTATTTAAGACATTGGTAGTAATTGACATCACACAGAGAAAGAGAAAATATAGTCTCGTGACAAATCTTGAGCATATTAAGACAGACATCAAAGATAAGAGTGGGGCAGGTCACAGACCTTAGATAAGAATCTCCTGTAAAACATAAGGAGATCTGAGAGAGAATGGTGACAGATGCCAAGAGCAGAAAGGATTTTATTTTATTTTTTTTTATTAAATTTTATTAACATTGTATTATGTGAAACAGTTTTATAAGCATTGGGGAGTCCCCCCGCCCCTCCCACATCCCTCCTCCCATAGTGGATTGCTCCATCTTGTTGCATAACCAAAGTTCAAGTTCCATTGAAATTCCTGCATTGTGATTTTAAACATTGATTATATGTAAGGATTTCTTCTAGGGTGATTGCTGCATTTCTGAAAAATTGTCACAAGTATCTTAGAGCAAATACAAAAAAAAAAAACAGAATATATTCATTAGATTTATGGAGGTTTGCTGAATGAAGTTAAAGTGTGGTCACTGGAAAAGAGTTTGAATTCTTTGGAGAGTATTAAGACTTACCACATTTGAATGTTAGTTTGAGAAATCTAAGACAGAATGAGAATTGATCCGGTGTTTGAGATGAGAGAGGCAGAAATTCGAAGTGGTTATATAACCTATGTTACTTAAGGAAAAGGAGAATTTATGGTAACAGCCTAGCAAATGTTTGCGTGGGAAGAAAAGATGGTTTTTATCTTACGATTCCCACTTTGTAATAAGTTTCCCGGCAGAAATGAAGAATAAAAGGAACAGGTAGGAGAATATAGACGAAGAGAAATTGTCATTTAAAGAACATGAAAAAAATCAAGATAGCAGGTGGGTGGTATAATAACTGAGCAATTTTGAGTAAATATGACTCACAGTTAGACAAATCCACTTATATATTATTTGTAGGAGAGGAAAGGAACATTCCTGTCATTTTGATATTAACTGGTGAAGTATATCCAATTTAATTGGATTCAAAAAAGTATGTTCTGATTTAAGGGGGTGTGTTGGAGCTTGAATGGGGTATGGTGACTAACTTGCCGTCATGGTAAAATCTCAATGATATTTATTTCAGAAAAGTTAAGATGAGAAAAAGAGAAGTGCAAGTGTAACTAACTACATGCATATTAGAACGGGCAGCATATTGGTGACAATGCTTTTATGGGAGGAAACATTCAGGAAGCAAATTGTCTTTCCATCTGAACAACTATGGACTTTTAAGCGGATTAAAAGACAAGTATTATCCTATTTAATCTGTCTGGAAGAGATTGGGATTTCCAACTAAGGATCATATGAAGGCGTGGGGATAAAATTTACTTCTCTTCCATGCTTCTCTGCTTTACTGACATCAGAGAAAGATTCTTTGGTTAATTTGGTTCAAGTGCCAGTGCTTCTATGCTAAGAGCATCTACATTCTTAACTCTGACCAGAAGCCTGGTTTACATTTCCAGTTCCCTAGCGAACATTTGCAATTGAAAATCTCCGTGTCACCTCAAATGTATCCAAAAACTCCCTTACTATGTTGTTTCAAAGGATCTTTTTATCTGGTTTCCAAATTTCTTCAACAGAACACCACTTTCTCAGCTCCCAAATTGAAATGTTACGATTATCTTTATGATTATCTTTGAATTCTCTCTTTGGAGATGCCTTTTTTTTTGGAATGCAACTACATAAAAAGATTTCTAAATTCTTCTTTTGTTATAAAGTATTTTAGATCTATTATTAGAACCATTGAGGTCCCTAAGTTACTACCTTTCTGCATGTTTAACTTAATCAATGAAAATTCTTGGAATATACATGTGGCCAACAGCTAGAATCTTTTTTTTTTTGCCTTGCAACTCATGTGTTCATATCAGATTTCATTTCTTGAAACAGTACTGTCTTACATCTGCATTGCTTAAAACAAAACAATACTAAACTAAACACCCTGTAATTTATTTGCAAAATAGTACTTGTGTAACTTTTTTGCTTCTTATATAATATCCAGTTTAGTAGGCAATAATATGACATTACTATTGTATTAATTTAGTGATTTTGATTATAATAGTAAAGGTCCTAGAGACTCATGACTACTTTTTATATCATGGAAATTAAATAATCTGATTAAGATTATAGTAAATCAGTCTATGAATTGTAAGAAGAAAAATTATTTAGGCATAGAAAAGCAGATTTATACACAAACACAATATTCCATGCTCAAAGTGAGACGAGAGGATAACAGAATGATTACTTTCAGCAAAACTCAATGTTAAGGAATTCCTATTTTATAGAGAACAAATAAAATGATCTGCAAAGAGTCCTGTTCCACTGATTGACCCATCGTGGAATCCGCTAGGTGCCTTTCTTCCAACATACACGCAAAAAGTCATTGCATGTAATGCCATAATATGACACCTCCCAAGAGTGGGCTGTCTAAAATATATGTTGTGCATGTCAGGAAACAGGAGTCCTTGTATATTGTTATTTCTTGTAACTTTTAGATATTGCAATTGTGGTTTCTACATTGCATCCTAAACCAAAAGAGCTACACATTTGGAGATAATGATTCAAAAAAAAAAATGAGTAGTTGTTCTAGCAGGTAGATGCCACTTGGCATGGCCGCAGTCCATATTTGGGTGCTGGAATTTCAGCCCTTGCTCTGCTTCTTCCATTTCCAGTTTCGAGCTCATTGTCAGCCTGGTGAGGCAGCAGCGATGATTCAACTACTTGGCTATCCGCTGTCTCCACGTGAGCCTTGGATTGAGTTCTGGGCACTGGGCTCCATCCTGGATGTAGTCCCAGCTAGGCAGGCGCTTCAAAACTGGGCCGTGCGATGGAAGTTCTCCTTTATGTTCCCACAACAATTTGCCAGTCCCCGTGCCTGTCCAATGAAATATTTTAAAATATTCTTAAAATAACTTTTTGTCTAGTTGGCACTGTAGTCTCTGTGTAGACCCTCCTCATATTGCGTGGAGCAGACTTGGTAAGCTTTGAAGGGTCCTTCTTCTAATTTTTCTTATTTCTCCCTGAGTAGATTTATCTCAAGTCCTTCTAATTTCCTGCACAGAGCATCCCACAGTTCCCTTGCCATTGCCATTCAGTTGCACTCACTGCTTTGCAACTGATTGCTTCATTAAACTTTTGTCATTTGTCCCTTTTTAAAGGATGATGCTAGCACATTATCTGCCAGAATTCTGACTGATGAAAAGAACTAAATAGAGCTTATTTGGTGTTTAAAATAAATGGACTCTGACAATATAAAGAAAGTAAAACCAAGAAGTGAATGATGGCAAATCAGTCATTGCTTCCCTTAAAGAATAAACATGTTATTATTTTGTTTAGGTTTTATTGTTGTTGTTCCTGTTTTATTATTTTATTTTCTTATTTAGTTATTGTATAAAAAATAGTGATACATCAAATGAGACACTGGAACCATAAAATTGTGATAGTATTGTAGAGGGCCCAGTGCAGTAGCCTAGCAGCTAAAGTCCTCAACTTGCATGCACAGGGATCACATATGAGTGCCTGTTCTAATCCTGGTGGCCCAGCTACCCATCCAGCTTGTGGCCTGAGAAAACAGTCAAGGACAGCCCAAAACCTTGGAACCCTGCACCTGGGTGGGAAACCATGAAGAAGCTCCTAGCTCAGGGCTTCAAATTGACCCAGCTCCAGCCGTTGAGGTCACTTGGGGAGTGAATCAGCGGATGGAAAATCATCCTCTCTGTCTTTCCTTCCTCTGTGTACTTTACAATAAAAATGAAATGAATCATTGAAAAATAGTATTGTAGATTTCTTACTTTGATAAAATACGACTTAGTGAAGACATCACCAATTTCCAGAAGAATGACTTTTAAGATGGAAACCTAAGCCACAGCTAGGGACTTAAGAGTCCATCAACTCTAGACAGAATTGACTTGCTGCTACGCTAATGAATTTAAAGGGAAAGAAAAGAGTCTTATCTCAGTAGAGAAAACACAACTAATTAATACTGGGTATTTAAGAGCTGCTAAGTCACAGGAAATCTGAAATTCTATGAGAAAATCTTGGCCTTTTATTTTCCTAGAACAATAAGAAACCAGTCTAGAGAAAAAGAAACATAATCAAATTTGCATTTTGGAAAGGTTTTCCTGAGAGCCACCGCGTTGAAGAGTTTTCGAGAAAACAATGCCTAGAGGGAGAGGCTCGAGGCGATGAAAAAACAAGTGTGGTCACCCAGAGAAGCAGTCACAGGTTATCATGAAATAATTACCTGCATCCACAGAGCTGAAGCAGGACCATGTCTATCATCACCTTCTCTTTCCTTTTTGTGGTTGTTCATCATAGCTCTCTTATTCTTTCTTAATAATCTTCTATTGTCTGTAACGAAAAGATTCTTTCATATTGTGTAGGTTGTAAATCTCAGACTATCTGATGAAAACAATTTTACTTTTGCTTAGAAAATCATGCCCAATGAAAATGTACAGGTTTTTCTTCTCTCCGAAGATTCTTCACCCAGCAGAAATCAAAACATGTATTCCTTGGTCAACAATATCAGGACCAGAGAGTAGAATCTAAGGCTTTACTTGTTGAACAAGTAGATTCAGGAGTGAAATATGCTTTTACCTTTCATGCAGTAAAAGCATTCTGTAGTAAAGGTGGGATCAAGAAAATAATTGAATTAAGATGAATAATAAGGACAACATTCTGAGATAGTATTTATATTATTACATATGTTATTATATTATTATATATTAGTGTAATTTAAGTTCTTTTTACAACTGATCATCTGATTTTGTTGGTGTGGAGGGCGTGGAAGGGTGGGCTTGAGGAAACAGGAGAGGGAAATGCTTAGGCCAGAGAAAAGAAAGTGATGCTTCGGAGTTGATTTAATAGGATGAAAAGAAAAAAGACAATTTTGAAGCAAAATGAATTTTTTATTACCTTTAATATGGCTAAGATTTTAATATAAAATCTGATATCTGAAATCTGATTATGTGTACACAAAAAGATGGCAATCTCTGTAAATAAAATCTGAATATAATTATATTAGCTTACACCACAGAATCACTCAGATTAAGTTTCAGCTTTAAACAACAAAAAAAAGCATTTTGCCCAAGTTGCATGTCCTCAGGACCCATTTCCTTAGAGAAGAGGATATAAAATATGTTAATCTCAATTAAGAATGGAAGAAACAGGAAAAAAAAGATGCTTTTCTTTCAGTGAAGGGTGATTCAATAGGAGAGAGAAGACATAAGGAGGAATGATAATTAAAGCAAAGGGTTTTTTTTTGATCATTGTTTTTTTCTTTTTGCTATTTTCACCTTTTGAGAGATGTTGTGAAAATGAGTTAGGCTTCATTAAGAAATGTCATTGGAAAGCAGAATTAAAAGGTGTACATAAAACATATGAAGTTTTTGTTTCAGCACAAACTCCTTTATGTACAAGATGATTTGACTTTGTATATGGATTATACAAGAGGTTTTTTTTTTTTTTCTTGCTAAATGATGGTTCTGAGAACTTAGGAATGTCAGTATTGTCTTTGATAGAAACTTGACTGTTAAAAAATGATGCCCTTCAAAAATTATTTGAAGGATAAAGGCTGAAGGAATCAAATGGAACCAGTAAGAATTTTTAGGTAGGAGGCTAACAAACTTGGTGTCACCTGATGACAGGAATCAAAAGGAGCAGTGTGTGTTTGGAGCTGAATTCATCATGAGTTATTCTTGGGCATCTTTCTTTGGATAATTTTCACAAATACTTTCTTTAGGAACAGATATCAATCTTGGACCACCAGAAATTTCAGGAAAAAAAAATGATTTATTTATCACATCCTCCCACCCATCCCTCATCCTTGAAAAAACAAACAACAAACAAACAAACAAAAAATTGACCATGATCATTGTTCCTGAATTGTCTAACTTCTCTACTTCTGCTTTCTTTAGGCCAGATTACCCTCTTGCCAACTACTGCATGCTTCAGGTTCATGTTGATGAAGCCAAATTTCAACTTCTTTTATGATGTTTCAAAGAAATGCTTTATGATCTTGATCCCATCTGTTAAAAACTCAGATGGAAATTTCTAGTCTTGGCTGCTGCTGATCTGAGCGCAGCAATTCTGGAATCTGATGAGAAGAAAGTTTACTCTAATTTTTCACTTACAACTTGTTAGCTGAAACACTTGAGGTGTTCTATGATGTTGGCTATTGTTCTATTAAACGCTGTTCCATCCAAATGAGACCAAGAACAAAATCACTGTTTGGCTGGCAAATGGCTGCGTCTTCGGATTGCATTTTCAGCATGATACAAGGTCTTCTCAAAAGAAGTTTCCATTCATTTAGTATTAAATTCTTCGATAGTGTCTTTATAAGCTTTTCATAGCATCAATCTCTTCAACACTCTTCCACCCAAATGTCAACATAAACTGGATGTATATCTTTGCTTTGATTCTAGCAAAATTCATATTGTTTTCAAAGTGCTATCTTCAAGTTGATGTATTGTCCTTATTGTTTCTAAGTTGATTAATGTTCATATACAATGTAACAAGTTGTTTTAGGTTTATTTTTGTGGAAATTTTTTTAAAGTTTATTGATTTTTATTGTGAAGTCATGTATACAGAGAGGGAGAGACAGAGAGGAAGATCTTCTGTCCGATGATTCACTCCCCAAATGACTGCAACGGTCGGTGCTGTGACAATCCGAAACCAGATGACAGGAACTTCTTCCAGTTCTCCCAAGCAGGTGCAGGATCCCAAGGCCTTGGGCCATCCTAGACTGCTTACCCAGGCCACAGGAAGGGAGCAGGATGGTAAGTGGAGTTGCCGGGATTTGAACCCGGCGCCCATATGGAATTCCACTGTGTCCAAGGTGAGAAGTTTAATCGCTAGACCACCACGCCGGACCCTGAAAATGTTTTTGAAATACATGTGTACCTCTTTCATTACATGTATTTTCCATGAACATCACATAGTTAGCACTGTGGAAAGCGACTAATTCACAGTCTTGCCCCAAGCAGCCTGGATGGCGGACAAAGATATAAAATAACTGTCAAGGCTTGCAAAGGTCTAGGAAGTCCCGAGGATCTCCTTTGCCTTGATCAACAGATAACACGAAAGCGCTCAGTGAGTTCTTATCTGTCTTTCAGGGTATTGTACTTGGCTGAATTTCCACCCGAGAAAACTAGTAAAAATCTTATTTCCACTCGAGTGAATAATGTGGTGTTATAAAGAAGAGCTGCAAAGCCAAGAAGCTAAGCCAATCCATATGTGAATCAAGGTCATTACTTAAAATACCAACAGGGCCTAGCATCATGCTTTTACCATTTACTATTGCCTAGGTGTTTGACATGCATCGTCTGGTTAGTGTCCTGGCCACTCCACTTCCAATCTTGGGATTTCTGTACCCATTGTGAAATATGGAAGAACCAACAAAATGGACATGCAGTAAACAAGGGGAGAATTTACTTTTGGTTTAACACATTGCATTGGTTTTAGCAAGAAAGTAATACTGACTTGGAGTCCTACAGTTTCCAATCAAAACAAGTCCTTTATGCCCCTAGAAATAACTGCCAGCAGATTCTGGAAAGAGGGTAGAAAAAAAAAATCTGTGCAATGGGAACCACTATGATCAGGTTAAAGGCACAACTGATGTTTTTCTTGTTCTGGTATTGCTAAAAATGAGAGTTGGAGAAATGCTGAGCAGGCTCTAATGTGGCCACAACATGGGAACACAGGTGGTACAAAGAATTGATCTGGAAGCGCTGACTGCAGAGTCCATGGCAGAAGTATAGCACGGGAGGGAGTGACACGAGTGAGGCAAAAGGAAAACCAGGCACTGAATGGAATCAGTAAAGTTGACTTAAACCAGTGAATGACACAGCTTAGAAAAAGGGCGGGAGGAGAGGACTCCACTAGTCTGAGTTGCAATGGCCTAGGGCAAAGAAGAGGTAAAGACACAACGAACTCAACCCCAGAATTAACAGACGAAGACATCAATGAACTGCTGAATAAAGAACTTCAAAAACATTGTTGTAAATATTAAAAAAAAAAAACTAGTATAACAGGAGTTCAAGGTATTTAATGAGTACATCGCACAGGAAGTAGCAGCAGTGAAACAAAATCAAACAATTATTAGAAATGAAAAATACAATAAATTTAAATTTCAGTAGATAGTCTCAATGATAGAATAAGTATGGCTAAAGAAAGAACTTTGAAACTGAAGTGCTCCACCTACAGAAATACTGAAATATTTAAAACAAATGTGGATTATGACCTGAGTAAAGCTAATAAAACAATAGAAGAACTAGCAGATATCATCAAAAAGTTAAACATAAGTATTATGGGTATTGTAAAGGTGCAGAAAGACAGCCTGAGTTGAAAGATGTATCTACTTAAATAATTAAGGAAAAACCAAAATATAGGAAAGAAAGAGAACTTCAAATAGACTACACCAGAAGTGAGCCACACTGTGACACAACATAACCAAGATTTCCTTAGGTAAACGTAAAGAAAAGATACTTAAATATGCACATTAGAAAAGTCCATTACAGAAGAACCCACAAGAGAACTCCCAGAAAGCTCAACAGGCCAAAAGAGAATGGAGAGACATATTCCAGATCATAGGAGAAAAGAAAAAATAGCCCATAATAAGAAACACAACAAAGCTTTGCTTTCCATTTGACAATGAAATAAAATAATTCCAAAACAAACACAAACCAAATAACTCTATCTCTACCATTCTAGCCGAATAAATGTTGTTTAATGATGTGACATAGAAAATAAATAAATAAATACATGAATAAATAAATAAATAATGAAAGCTGCCACAACCAAAGAATAAAGTGGGTAAAATCTCAAAAAAGGGCCCAGCGCGGTGGCGCAAGTGGTTAAGGTCCTCGCCTTGCACGCCCGGGATCCCATATGGGCGCTGGTTCTATACCGGCAGCCCCGCTTCCCTTCCAGCTCCCTGCTTGTGGCCTGGGAAAGCAGTCGAGGACGGCCCAAAGCTTTGGGACCCTGCACCCGCGTGGGAGACCCGGAAGAGGCTCCTGGCTTCGGATCAGCATAGTATCGACCCGTTGTGCTCACTTGGGGAGTGAATCATCGGATGGAAGATCTTCCTCTCTGTCTCTCCTCTCTGTATATCCGCCTTTCCAATGAAAAAATAAGAAAAATAAATCTTAAAAAAAAAAATCTCAAAAAAAAAAGAAAGAACAAAAAAAGAAAGAAAGAAAGAAAAAGAACATGGAAAGGAAAAAAAAATATCTTCTAACAAGGAATGTACGGCGTGTTCTAATTCCTTATTGCCCATTGCTGGAAGTGCAGGCGTGATAACCAGCAGATCAGCCAGTTTAACTCAACAAGGAAACAGCTTTTCTGAATTTCATTCTCAACTTTTAATACCTAACATCCTTATTCTTTTAAAACATTTGCTTTTCCTGATATTCCATCCGCAAGGCATTAGCTCATTTCTTATGTGGTCTGAACTTTCCTTTTGATTCCTTTTCTAGGCTTTCAATCACCCCTCCTTTAAAAACGTTGATTGCTTTATGTCACATGCTTTATGGTGTAGGACTACTAAATGGATTCCTCAGTATCACATACATATAAAAAGTCTTTTTATCCAGCATAAATTTCTATCAATCTTCCTTTACATAAATATAGAAAAATATTTTGAGCAGGCGTGTGATAATGTTAAGCTTCTCTTGCCATTGCATATCCTTGTTTGCTGGTGAAATCTGTTGTTTCTCAATTTTTTCCTGTTCAGATCCGCTGCTGAAATCCCACAGTTTTCTGAGTCATAGTGTAGATTTTTTTTTCCAGTGTGACTATTTTGCCTCAGGAAAACAAAAACAAAAACAGGTGTTTGTATTTACTAAATTACAGTCCAGCTGATTGAATTGTTTACATTTTTTTCTTCTCCACTAAACAGCAGAAAGGCAATGTTAGCGGGAACCATGAAATACTTTCCTCCGTTTTTCAGTATCAGTGTGTTAGCATGTACTAAGTGTGTATTCAGCAAGCCGTTGTTCCAAGAATGCATAAATGAAGCCAGTTACGGATATTTTCTTGACGAATGCACACTTTGAATTCTAAATCACTACTTTCAGGGACTTTAGGAACCTATATACATTGTAAATTGCTGATTTTCATTCTTGTCTTTTACTTTTTGAATGAAATCTCAGCCATTTAATTTAGACTGAGAACTCTGTATGCAGCACATGCTACATGTTTGCAAGGAAATCATGCTTTCCCTTAGTGCGAGCTGTCTCATTCACGTGGTTAAATAATGGGACCTAGTAATGCAAGAACGCATTGAATCGAAATAATTTAATTCCCATTGAGTCACTTTATTCGACACTGATGATGAGGCCGCCAATTAATTGCTGAATCTTCTATTTTGACAGTTTCTATAGTTGCGTTCACAGCATTTTGACACCAACATAGAATAAATCTTTGTTTCTTTGGGCTTCATGAAAAAGGAGAATGGTAAAAAAGAAAAACACAAACATACTTATGTGTTGTCAATGTAATCACTTTTATTTTTCCACAGTGAACTTTATGACCTAAAAATTATTAAGAAAATGGAAATCTTACTTATATTCTCCATGTTCTTCTGTGTTTTTATTGTCAACATAAGAAGCAACAGAAATAAAGATATGGAACCCATACACACACTATATACACACCCTTTCTTCATTTTTTGTGTAGGGAGTTGCAACATACAGCCTTTCTGTGGCAATGGTTTGAGTTTTTAATGAAAAGGAACCTTTGTGTCATGTGCCTGCCACATCTGTAGTTTTTCTCTATTAACAAATCCAAAGTGAAGTGTTTACTTTGTGGGCGATGTCAAAAAGTTTTCCTCTGTACACGTGCAGAATATGCAGCTCTGTTCTTTTCTGATGTGAGTGGGTGTGTACTCCTGTGTACTCGTTTTCTTATCATCCCAGGCATTTCTTTCTGGCACTGTAGATTTTCGCAAATCCATATATCTTATCTTCAGATCCATGGCCCACCCACTCCAATCTAATTATGTCTACCCTCGTTTATAAGGGGATACCCAAACCATTGGATTTCTCAATCTGCCACCAATCTCGCCAGTCACCACATATCTTAACGTTACTCTACTTCCCCATAACACACCCCCCAACCACCCGCATCTCATAATCACTCCCAAATCCCCCGACAAAATCTACACCCACTTCCTTCCTCTCAAACCCTACCTTAATAACACACCTTTCCACTACAAATTTCCATTCTAAACTACCAACCTTAACAACTAAATGCACCTCAATAATTTCTCACCACTTACAACCTACCAAACATGAACCCTCCATAAACCCCACCCCCCAACCATTCCAACACAATATTACAAAATAACACCTTCCACCTCCATACTCAACACTTAAACACTTCAATTCCTACATACTCACCCTATTAATTTTTCAAATCCACCCTTAATAAATCACCATCACCAAACACTACTATACCCACCCATCAACACCCACCCATAATACACCAGTTACCACCCCCATACCTTACCTTTCTCCTCAAAAACCACTCTGGAAATTCAATCCCCCATATACAATCCACCTACCATCAAACATATAGCCCCAAGAACCAAACCCATTATTAACCCACCATACCCAAAATCAACATAAAATAACATTAACTCTGCCCCCTTTTCTTTCACACAACATTTTTCCCTTTAAATAATTCTTACAATTCAAATAAACCCTTTACCTCCTAAAATAGTTTAAAATCACCCCCAAACACTAAAACATAAAACACCTAAACCTCCCACCCCAAACAAATACACCATCACCCCCACTAACCACACACCTCTTTTAACAAACAATTTCAATAAACAAACATACCCCCCCTACTTAATTACCATTCATTGCATCTCATCTGCTTCCTATACCCACAAATCTATTCACAATTTCCCCCCACACCATAATCCCCCAACACAAACCTAAAACACTACCTACACCTCCCTTCTACTTACACCCACCACAAACATCACATCATACTAATCCCTCACCTATAACTCCAATCCTACTATAAAACTCCCACCACAATACATCCTCCACCAAAAACACCCAATACAATCAACTACCCATATAAAAAATAATTTTCTCTACCAACCATCCATATCTATAACATAAAAAAACTCCCACCAAAAATCACAAACCCCCATACCCTAAAACCACCCTCCCCACACATCAACCACTCATTCCCCCCCCCCAACAATCCCCTTCCTCTAATAGAGCTGGACAGACAGAGGAGAGGGCAAAAGAGGGGGAAAAAGAGAGAATTTTCATCCTCTGATTTACTCCCCCAGTGGCTGTAACAGTCAGGTTGGAACAGGTTAAAGCCAGGAAACCAGCAGCATCTAGGTCAACAAATGGGTAATAGAGGTCCCAAACTTTGCAGCAGCATTTGCTGTATTCCCAGGCAGGTTAGCAGGTAGCCGGGTCAGAAGTGGAGCAGCTAGGAGTCGATCCAGCACCTACATGACTTATTGGAATCACACAGCAACTCAACGCTCTGTCTCACAGACAACAGCCTCTGACAGTTTTTTATGTTACTGAAATTCAAAATGTCAAAATCCTAAACTTCCTATTTTTGAATTATTTTTTTTAACTTTTGAAACTTACGAAGCTAGGACTTTCATTAGCACTAAAATATCCATTTCTTCTAAGAACATCTTTTCCAAATTTTTGACTTTTTTCTTTTTTTTTTGCTGTTGTTGTGGTATTGGGTCCAGAACTTTCATTATAGTTGAATAATAATAATCTTATTTTACGGATACAAAGTTAAAACCAAGACATTTCAAGCCACAAAGCAAAATATGTAAAAGACCAAAAACTACAGAATTAGTACTAAGGAAAAAATGAAATTACATGTGTAACCAGGACTAAAACATGATTACAACCATAAAAAGACAACCGAAGCTCAGAAAAATAAAGTGAAATGAAATAAATGTGTTATTTCTTCTTTGTTTTAATGCCATATGATTGCAATGATCATTGAAAATAAAGCGAGTTTTGACTGTAAATTTGAATGTCTAATTCTGAATGAAACAGACTGTGACAATTCTACCTACACAAGAACTACGGTATTAATTTTCTTAATATCTCTTTAAAATCGGACCCTAGACGTCACACTTCTGCATGCTCTACAGCAAAATTAATTTGCTGACATAAAGAAAGTAAGCCAGCAGAGATCTTTCAAAATATTTTTATATTATTTATATATACATATATTATGAAAATAAGCATTTACTTGTAAGAAATGCTATTCCGTATGCTAAGTAATTCTAAATGAAACCGTATAATATCCCTTTTCTTTACAAACTAATTAAGACATTTGTTAAACTTGTGTAATTTTAAGGTAACAAGGAGAACCTAATGGAGCTCTATTGGATTTTTTTCCCATTAAGTTAACATTATAGAGTTCTTGTGAATGTCTTAATTAGATACTATTATTAAGAGGGTTGATGCACAAATGAAAATCAGTCTCAATGTACATAAAATGCCTCATTAGCATTCACTGCAGGACACTGACCAAAAACCTTAATTAAAAATGTGTCTGATTCTCTTATGTGCAACTGCTCATTCAACAAAGCTCGTGCATTCAGCAACACACTATTAAGTCGGCACAGAACAGGCAGTTGAACCTAAATTTTGCAAGATTCTTTGATGCCTGTTTTTCTGTATGCTGAAATCTCTCCTTTTGTGGACTCATTTAATTTAATATACAACAGCTAACGTTATGCCTTGCTTTGCTGGGACTTGCATTGCCCTTCTATTTCATTTGCTGCGCCCCCCTTCATCCCTCATGAACGTGCCTTGCTCTTACTCCAGCACCAACATTCTGGTAACTTTCTGCAGTATAGTCACTGTTCATAGACTTAACCCAAGGTATTCACGTATCTTTTTCTTTCTTCCTTTATACAGTTTTCCTGTAACCTCTGAGCCCATTCTCACATGCTTTTATGAAAATCTTTTTTTTTTTTTACCTCTGTACCACTATAGCGCTTCATTTGAGAGGTTCTATTTATGTCACTGACTGTTCCTCCTCAAACTCCAATTGTAACAGAAATTAATATTATACAAACATCCTTCTCTCTCCTGGCTGTATGCTTCCTTATTCTTTTATTGCATATATTTATGGAAGGATTCCATCAACATCTAGTAATAGATGTCAGGTGCTAGCCGACTTATTCACCCCACCATGTTTTTGGAGGATTTTACTTGGAAGATACATTCCTAAGTGCTGCAAAAGGAGCATAAGTAACGCAGATGTGTTCTTTGCTCTCATGAGACTTACATTCTAAATTCCAGAAAAAAACTCTAATTAACACATTATGTTTTCTGTAGAAGTCTCCAGTGACCTAACTATGTGTGTATTCATCTGTCTGCTTTCAATATCTTCTAGCATATTTCATAGCAATTCACAATGACCATGTTTCAAAACATAATTGTCAAAGACTCGTATCACTCTGGCCCCTTTTATGGATCATTAATCTGAGTGAGATTCATCAAGATTCACAAACTTTCAAATAAATTGGCGAATACATATGCTAAATATTTAATCAGTGATCAAGTCTTGAAAATATGCTTGCCTTCTTCGCATTTTCACTGTTACTCCTCAGTTTCAGCTCTCGCAACCCTTTGTAAAGACTTAAGGAATTAAAACTTCCGCTTCCTCCTAGAAGTACAACATTGGTACTAACAGTGAATGTGGAAGAGGAAAGATCTCACACAGCACAAGTAATTCCGTCATTGATATGAATAGAATGTGAAATGTTAACTTCCAATGACTTTTAAAAACAGAAGCTTTCCCTCACCGGGCATTTATGCTCGTTAAAACTCACTATAGTCTACAACTTCCTAGTGCCATCTCATTAGCTTTCAGACCTACATTGCTTTAGCCATTGAAAGCCGTTTGAATTCCATGAATGTGTGCCACAGCTCATTGCCAATGCCCTAATGCATCTTTTCCTTATTTAACTTTTTTCTTGCAATCCATACTTCAAAACTCATGGGATACTTTTGTGCGAATCTGTACAAACTATAAGCTTATCAATTCCACCCCTTGTCTACTCTAAGGACAAAGGCTTAACAAAAAATATAAAATAGTCATTGAAAGATGTGCTTTTTATCCCCCTTAAAGCCCAGATCTATGGCTCGAAAGTACAATCTTTTTAAATAGATTTATTTACTTATTTTAAATATGCAAGCAAGAGGGAGGGGGGAGAAAGGGGGAGAAAGAAAGAAAGAAAGAAAGAAAGAAAGAAAGAAAGAAAGAAAAATTCTTTCAACTATTCACTGCTCAAATACACACGGGGAGGAGGGTGGAATGAGACAGACTGAAGGTAACAATCTGAAAATCAGCTTTTCTCCCATAAAAGCTCTCAATAATCCAGTACTTGCATAGTCACCTGTTGCCTTTGCGCATGTTAGAAAAAAGCTGGACAAAGAGCAGAATTGTTAGATCTTGTACCAGGCAGCCCAGCAGAGGAAAGCAGGCAGCCTGATGTGCTATGTCACAATGCCTGCTCCTGAAACTTGATGTTATATCTGCATTCTCATCCTTACAAAATGCGCATCATCTTATAGAAAATAGAAATTTTCTAGACGGTTTAAAGGACCACAACCAGTTGCCTTTAAAACAGGAAGATTCTCTGAATTACCAGAATAGGTCACCCTGAACTCCTGCATCAAAGGCAGAGGAGAGGGTCTGGCTCTATTGCACAAGAGGTTAAGCTGTGGCCCGTGATTCTCCATTTCTCATCCAGCGCCCCCTTGAGGATGTGGGAAAGCAGCACAAGATCGCCCAAGTACGTGTGCACTAGCCACCTTTTGGGAAACCCAAATGGAAACTCTGACTCTTGACCTAGGCTTCCTCCAGCCCCAACCATTAAATTCATCTGGGAAATGAGCCAGCAGGTGGAGGAGCTCTCTCACTTTCTCCTCCTCCTTCCTCTGTTACACTGCCTTTCAAAAAAGTAAAAAAGAAAGAAAAAGTAAAACTCTTTTTAAAACAAGGGAGAAATTATCCATTCTTCTTTGTCAAAATTGATAAATTGCCTAATAAAATCTTCACGGTATGCATACTGATCAAAAACAGTAGAATAGGTAAAAACATTAAGTATATCTTATAGATACAGCAACTAAAAATCAATTGCAGAAAGTTCTGAATAAATCACAAAAAGCCCTCATGGGCTCAGGGACGCAAGAAGTTTGAGCCACCCTCCCTTGCTTTCTCAAGGCACATGAAGTGAGCTGGATCAGAAGTGGAGCAGTGGGACTTGAATCAAAGGTACTGCTGGCTGAGTCCTATATCCTATTATTTCATTAAGACCAGGTTATGAATAACTTTTTAAGCTGAAAATTCCTGCACCTTAAATTTTAAAATGTGCTGGATAGGCTCTATGTAAGACAGCAGACAAATGCAGTCAAAGCATCTACATAGAGTATAAAAATGGTGCTATCGTGGGTTCAACAGTTATACTCCTCCCCCCAAATTTATGTCCTTGCCATAAACTCAGAAGAAGAATTGCTTAGAAATAGAGGCATTAAATACATGACCAAAAGGTGTCAGACTATAATGCAGGAGGTGCTTAAACCAACATAACTGATGTCTTTATAAAATATGTGACAAATCGCAGGCAGAATGCCATGTGATGATGGGAAGAGATCAGAATGATGCCATTGCAAGGAAGGGAAGGCTAGTTGGTACAATAGATGTCAGAGAGAGGCAAGGACATATTCCAGGCAGACTCAGAAAGTGCGAAATTGAGACAGAATGACTTTCTGATGTCTTAAGTCATCCAGCTGGAGGTATATTATTATAGAAAGGTAGCATGAGATAAATAATGGGCTCAAGGAAGACTAGACACCCTGAGATTTATGGGCCATTTTCATAAGTTCCAACACTCTTTGAAGTTCAGATGGGAGTCAATCATCGGCACATCGAAAGTATCTAAAGAAATAACTCTGGGTCTCTTGAAAGGCGAGTGAAAATGATACATCAAGGGAGTCAAGAGATCAGTCAGATCCAAGATAATAACAGAAACAGACAAAACATACAAACAAAGCTAGATCCTTCAATTACAGAAAAGAAGCTATAAAGGTAAAGAAAATTCCTAAAGAGACAATGGAGTACAGACAGTGTGAATAAGAAAACGGAATACAACCTGTAAAAGTGACTCAGCTGACAGCAGATATTTCCTCAGAAAGCAAGGTGAAAAAAGAAAGTGGAGCAACATCTGTAAGTGTTACAGATACTGTCAATCCATAATCCCACACCCATCACTAACTTACTTTAGAAATAAATTTGTATTGATGTAGATGGAGGAAAAGTCAGCATTAATGTACCTGCTTTAACATAAGAGGTAGCAAAATGTCTGTATCTCCGAGGAAAATCATCCCCAATGGAAAAAATGGAACTAAGGGAAGAAAAGAACAAATTAGTAATAGAAATGCGAGGTATGGTAGCAAGTATAAAATCTGTAATATGCATTTGAAGTATTCTAGATATGTATAATTCTTAAAAACAAATGATGGAACTGTCTAAGTGATTCTTCACTTACACAGATGGTGCACACAGGACAAATGTAAAAGACATGTTTTTGAGAGCAATATGTGCTATTGCAAGTATAGAGTTTACTTTTGACGGTATAATATTAAATGTAAGTAGGCTAAAAACGTGGGTGGATCCATTTCCTCTTAGGATAACTAATACAAAATAAAGATCCAATAGACAGATTGATTAGGAGAATAAAATAAAGTAACCCTGAACTACAACAACCAAAGAACACAAATATGCAAAAAGAAAAGAAGTAATAAAATGTGAAAAACTCTAACATTAGCATTTGCATTGGATGCAAGGAATGTAAGCACACTAACTGAAAAAATAATAATAATAAAGGAACCGGTGCCATAACCTAGTGGCTAAATCCTTGCCTTGCGCCTGCTGGGATCCTATGGGTATGGGTTAATATCCTGGCTGCTCCACTTTCCATCTAGTTCCCTGCTGATAGTCTGGGGAGGCAGTGTAGGATAACCCAAAGCCTTGATATCCTGCTCGCTCTCTCTCCTCTCTTTCTCTCTCTCCCATTCAAATCAACGTATCTTTAAAAATAATACGTGTCAAAATGTGATAAAGCACAATTCATGAATATGCAGAATATATTTAGAATTAACGTTAAAATATCAATTCGTGACTTAAATAAAAATAACATTTCAGTAAAAGATTGCATAGACGTTTACACAGCTAAGATACACTTCAAAATGAAATTGATGTAAGTATCATATTGGAAGAACCAAAGCATCTCAAAGCAGTAGGGATAATAAAGAAAAATTCAGGCTTCCAGAAGAATAGAATATGGAAAAATGGCTGATTTCAAGACTATCTATTATATGAAGAACAAAAGAGAAAGAAGGAAGGCAAATACTGATTACATTCAGTTGAAAGTTTGTCATAATGAGCAATAAGTGTCCTTACATGGAGAAAGACAAATTCCAGGTGCAAAAATAAAAAAGCAGCAAAGTGAGCAAGCATCTAAGCTGGACTTCAAGATGCCCACCTCTACATAGGAGCATCCGCTATGCTTCCCACTCTAGTACTTGACTCTATCTTCCTGCCACTGCGCTGCTGGGCAGTTGTGATAGCTGAAGCAGCCAGATTCCTTTCATCCATTTGGGAAATTGGTATTACATTCTGCACTCTCCCGCCCTCTCAGCTTCAACCCCACAGAGCCCTGGCTCTTGAGGGTTTTTGCTGAATGACCCAAGAGATTGGATTTCTGTCTATCTCTATTCATTTTGAATAAGCATTTTTTTTCCCAAAAAGAAATCCAGTCAAGTATTTAAGGAACACATTATTAAATATCACAAGTCCACAAAGCCATTGTTTAAACCATTGCCCTGAAGCTTTTCTTCTATGCTTTTTCAAGGAGTTTTACAGTTTCAAGTGTTGCATGGAAGTCTTTAATTGATTTTAAATAGATTATTGTGCACATTGTAAAATAACTGCCCAAATCTATACTCTTGCATGTGGATTTTTAAGTTTCACAATCCTATTGGATGAACATTCTCATTTCCCCATGTGCATACTTGGGAATCCTGCCAAAGATCAGTTGTCCACGTATGGATGGATTTGTTTCTTGGCTCTCTATTCTGTTTCTTTGATCTGCAGATCTGTCTTTGTGCCAATACCATGCTATTTTAATTAGTATGGACTTGAAGTATATATTAAAATCAAGAAGTGTGATGATTCTATCTATGGCCCTTTACAAGATTACTTTTGCTTTTTGAAGTCTTTTGTGGTTCCATATGGATTTTAGATTTTTCTTTCCTGCTTCTGTTAAAAAAAAATGTCATTGAGATTTTGACAGCAATTGAACTCAGAGAAATCTCGTAGAAGAAGGAACAAACCTCAAACATACAGATGTTTACTCTGTGGATTGGGCATCAGTAAACTAGCGAAGTGCACAGTTACCGCTTTGAAAACTGACACCGCAGTCAGACTGAAAGGCATGTACCACTTTAACGAGTTATCTCGCTGTCCTTTCACAGACCAATAATAACTTCTTTCCTCTCGAGATAATTAAATACCATAGATAGCACTGTGACTTGACAAGTTTCATACATTAGCAAAACACTGTTCAAATGACCAACAATTACATGTAAAGATAATTCATGTTAAACAACTGCTCCTAAAGCTGAAACGAGAACCTACTTCAGATTCACTTGGATTGCTATAATTAAATATATATATATATATATATATATATATATATATAGAGAGAGAGAGAGAGAGAGAGAGAGAGAGAGCAAGTGCTGGTGAGGAGATGGAGAAGTTTGAAACTTTCTACATTAGTAACAGAAATGCAATACACAGAATCCACTGTGAAAAAAATCTTCAGTAGACCTTCAAAAATTAAGCCTGAAATTGCATATGGGCCAGTAAGCCCTCTTGATATGGAACCACCATAATTAAGAACAAATTCACAAGCAAAATACTGCCTTTCAATGATCAAAGCAGTGCTATTTATGATATCAAAAAGGCTAAGTAACCTGATGTTCATCAGTGGATGGATACATGATGTGTGGACTCCTTAGGCAATGGACGAGTATTCAGCCTTGCAAAGGACTGGGCCACCAATATGCGCTGCAGTGTTAGATGAACCTGGAAGGCATTGCACCATATGCTACGAGCCTGAACTTAAAAGCTACAGCTCATACAATTGCATTTATTTCATATATTCAGAAAAGACGAATGGGTTGGCACAGAAAGCAGATCTGTTGTTGTCAAGAACAAGCTTTGTTGGGGAAGGGGAAATAGGACAGACTGTTAATGATTACAAGATTCCCTTTAATAGTAAAAGAAGCATGTTACTGCTGGACACCTATGAGGATTGTACATTGTGAAAGTACTGAATGTCTTTGAATTGTGTTGTTTTTATATCTATAATGAAATCTATTGTTTTATCATTATTTTACCACATTAAAATGATTGTTGCACAAAGAACAAATTTATTTAAATAAATGGAAAAAAGGATGAGCAATAATTTTTAAAACCAAGAATATATGACAAAATCTAATAGACACAGCACAATTAAACATTGACTGCAGTTGCCTGTAGTTTCCAAAACCGAGTGAAATATCATGAAAAATCTCATAAGCATGTTTATTTCAAAAATCATCCACTGCTTTCTCTGCACTACATATTTCAAGGAGAGAAAATGATTTCAAACGTAGTTCTTAGATGCAGTTGGGAAATGTTACTATTTTTATTTAATACACACAATTATGTGATTGCCATTTGCAATCAGTTCACTCTTGAAACTGGCCACAACAGTTATCCATAGAAGTAGTCAAGTCATAAGAAGAGACTCATGGAGGACTTTCAAAGTGCTAGAAGGGGCCCAAGTGCTCGAATCATCATCTACTGCTTTCTCACAACATTAACAGAAAGCCACATTGGAAGCAGAGCAGCTGGGACATGAAATATTGATTTTTCACTGCGTTAGCTTAAACAGGTGCACTGCAGGGCTGGTGCTGTGTTCTCTTCCATAGAGGTAAGTTTACCTTCATAGTAAATCCTAACACTTAATCATATGGCTATGAAAAATTGCACTGAATATTTAATTATACATAATATAACACATTCATTTTTTTTTCTTCCATGAAAGATGTAATACCTATGGTTATTCAAATACAGAAGCGCTGAATACACACATTGTATGGGTTTGCCCAAGTTCACATGAGAATCAGTGAGACTTATGCTTTATAACTTAGAATACATAAAACATTTTAAGTAAACAGATCAGACATCTATATAAATCCGGTTTTTAAGATTTTCAATAATAATCTTGTTATTGGACACCACATAAAAGGTAGGCTAGGTAGGAAAACAAAATAACTTTATTAACATGACAAATTTGTAAGTGAGGACAATCTAATTAGATCAACTTTAATTATCTCTAAAGGAAATAAGTTGTTATTGATTGGTAGGTGAAAAGACAGCAAGATAATTCATTAAACGTGTTTTTTTATATAAAGTTCAACTAGGAAGGAATTAATGCAAAATTTCTGTTACAACTAAATTGTTTCTTCTAAAGTTTCAAAAGAAACATTCTTTCCTTTCCTGCATTTCCCAGTTAGTATTATTTCCATATAATTTATTTTTGCTTGCTTAGAGGCTATCCACCCACAACCTTGTCTTTAGTTTGATCTCAACCCAGAATTTGGGTGCTAGTGCCATTGCACATAAAATCTTGAAATTTCTTTTAAAAAAAATCAGTTGTGTTCCATGTGCTGACCCGTCTACAATTTAACTTCGCAAATGTGCATGATCAGTTCTGACCCCGGTTCCGAGTCTTTATCAGACCTCATGAGATCATCATTTGTTACTCTAGAATCAAGAAATTTTTAATTTGTGACAAATGGTTTCTCCACCACCGATGTGTTTTCTGTTTTGTTTGTTTGTTTGTTTGTTTTGCTATTTGAAGCTAGCAGAATATCTAGTCTATAAATATCTGTAATATGGGCCTGGCAAGATAGCCTAGTGGCTGAAGCATGGTCTTGCATGCACTGGGATCCCATATGGTTGTTGGTTCATATCCCGGCAGCCCCACTTCCTTTCTAGCTCCCTACTTATGGTCTAGGAAAGCAGTTGAGAGGGCCCAAAGCCTTAGCAGTCTGTATCTGGGAGGCGTTGGATTGTCTCAGGTCTGGCCGTTACAGTCACTTGGGCAGTGAAGCAGCGGGTGGGAAATCTTTAGCTCTTCTTCTCTCTGTAATTCTGATTTTAAAATAAAAATAAATACATCTTTAAAAAGAAAGGAAGAAAGAAAATAAAAGTCTATTGGGTGTGATGTAGTAGCCTAGTAGCTAAAATTCTCACTTGGTATGAACTGGGATTTCATATGGGTTGTAGTTTTAATCCTGGTGGACACGCTTCTCATCCAGTTCCCTACTTTTGGTCTGGGAAAGCAGTAAAGGACGGCCCAAAGCCTTGGGACCCTCCACCCATGTGAGAGACCAGAAAGAGTCTCCTAGCTCCGGGCTCGGATAGGTGCAGCTCTGGCAGTTGCGGCCACTTGGAGAGTGAATCATTGGACAGAAGATATTCCTTTCTCTGCTCTGCTCTGTGTATCTGGCTTTGCAATAAAAATAAACAAATCTTTCAAAAATATCTATCTTATAGCTGATATGTGGCTATTCATACCTCAACCTCATTCCTTTGGCAGTTACACAGTTAGGGTCGTATCTGCTTCTATCTTGGTTAATTGTTCATCATAACCATTCCTTTTTTTTTTTTCTCATTTCCCCAGTATTTGAATGTGGAAAACATAACTGAAAGACAAACTCAGATGAAAGTATGATTTTAAAGTTCAAGGAAAAAGAAAACACAACCATGAAAAGTCATCAAAAAGGATGACTCATTTTGCTTATTTAAGACAGACTAAGCACGAATCTGTTCAGAATGCCATTTCTATAATTGCTTATTCTCAATAAGTACTATTTTGAAAATATAGTTGATGCAACAAGTAGAAAATTAAACTGGAGCACATTTACTATCTGTTGCAGTTCAGGATCTTTTTTGTTTTGTGGTGATGGTAACATTTTATTTTCTACAACTTTAAACATAAGTTAGGAATGAGTGCTAGCTTGACTGTTGAAAGGCAGCTGCGCCCACATTGGGTGTCTGGGGTGGTTCCCAGCTCCAGCTCCTGATCCCAGCCTCTGCCAACACAGATTCAGAGAGGCAGTGGCAATGGTTTAAGTAGTTGTGTTCCTGAATTGAGGACTTGGGTTGTATTACCACCCTGGAACTCCTATTTTAGCTCAAGCTTTATTGATGTGACCCACTAGAAAAACTCTGTCTCTTTCTCTCTCTCTCTCTCTCTTTCTCTCTCTCTCTATTTCTCTTCTTTGGGTGTCTCTCATTCTGATCTCCCCATCTCTAATAAATAAATCAATATTTTAAAAATGAATGGCCCATAGATACACATTCTGTTAGATGGAAATATGAGATGTGACATACTCGGAGCACTCTACTCTTTCCAAAGGTATCATGCAATGAAAAATGTGATAATATTTCATATTTTAGCAACAGATCATCATAAAACAACACAAAGGAATTTCAAGAAAAGAAATATATGAATGTACTCTTTTCTTCTAATAGGAAAATTTAAAATTGCTTGATAAGTATCTGTGCAGTATGTGGATACAGTGAGAGGTACATCTTGGTTTTGATTATTAAAATGGAAAAACACAGACTAAATCAATTTATGAAAGTCTTTAAAGTCATTTTCATGTGACAGTAGAATCTGTTTCAGTTCCTAGGTTCTGAACAAAACAATGAAGGAAAAATGTAAGATCAAGGTGCTTGTGTTCTACTTTACTGCACAAAAGAAAAAAAAAAGATCATGACACACACACAGCATCCTTCTGACTTCACGTTTAGAAATGGATCAGGCTCTGCTTGTGAAAATAGAAAGTAACATTACAATTAATGATTACCAATGAGAGATGTTACTTTTCCCTATAACTTTGCAAACAATTATTAATAAACAAAATTTAAAGTTGACCATCTCAAAGAATGAGGAGAACAATGGAAATGACTGGTCCATTTCTAAGTTGGAGTCTTTTTTGGAGAAAAGAAATGTGACAAAAAAATACAGAAAGCATTCACGGAGGACATTTATATGGGAGATGGAAAGCAAATACAGCAAATGCAGCACAAGAATTCAAAGCTATGAGTTATTAGGATGATATACAGGGATTGGCTGCTTAACAAGTATAAACATTGAACTGATACAGCCAGACTTTGAAATGCTCCGCAGATATTGAAGAATAAAGAATCTCTATGTATTGCGACTTAAAGTTATTTCAAATATGGATCTTTCACAGGAAATGCACATCTAATATAGAAAATGACTTTTTCTCTTCTCAGAAGGATTGAAAAGGAATGTGTCGGTGCTGTGAAACTAGAATAAAATGTATTTAATTCCACCATGATACAATTCAAAGTAACACCTGGAAGTATTACCTGGTAGTTTCAATATGAAAAGAGTCATTTTAATAGAACTCGTATATTAAATTCTAGAAATGCATACACAATGGAAAACATGGAATTCAAAAAATAATAAAAAGCAGTGAATATAATTGGAATCAATATGTAGGCATAGGGTAGAGCACACATTGACTTATCATTAAGGATATATCATCATAAACTAACCTGGAAGAAGTGTTACAATTAAATGCTTAAATGTTTCACAAAATTCTAACCGATACTTCTAAAATTCATAGGAATTTGACAATTACTCTATATCAAAATTACAATTAAACTGGTGCAATGCATATCCGTCACAGTTTATGAAAAAAAAAAAAGTTAACCAAATTTCTAAAAAGAAATTCAAGGCCCTGCATGATAGCCTAGCAGTTAAAGTGCTTGCCTTCCCATATGGGTGCCGGTTCTAATCCCGGCAGCTCCACTTCCCATCCAGCTCCCTGCTGATGCCCACAAGAAAAAGGTCTGAGATGTGGGCGGTTGGCTTAGTGTTTGAGAGGCTGGTTCAGATGCCTACATCCCACAGCAGAATAGCAGGCCAGGATATCTAGCCCCACCCTTGACTCCAGCTTCCTGCTCAGCTGGAATGAGTGCGGATGGCTTGTCTGGTTGGCTTCCTTCAGCCAGGTAGGAGACTGGATGGCGTTCCATCTCCCAGCTTCCTCAGTGACTGCCTCTGTGTCTTTGAGGGCGTTTGCAGGGTGACGTTGCAACTAGATTGCCTTGTATCACTCATTCGGATTGCTTTTCAAACACACAGAATATATGTAATACAAAAACATAAAAAATCCATATAGGAAAAATAATCAAATGTTTATGATACTAATCCTAAGCCAACCTGGCAAATGGAGGTGTCTTGTTAGTTTGTAGTTCTATCCCAGCAGCCCCGCTTCCCTTCCAGCTCCCTGCCTGTGGCCTGGGAAAGCAGTGGAGGACGGCCCAAAGCTTTGGGACCCTGCACCCGCGTGGGAGACCCGGAAGAGGCTCCTGGCTTCGGATCGGCATAGTATCGGCCGTTGCGCTCACTTGGGGAGTGAATCATCGGACAGGAAGATCTTCCTCTCTGTATATCCGCCTTTCCAATAAAAATAAAATAAATCTTAAAAAAAAAAAAAAAAAGAAGCAGCACCCATACAGGATCCTTGTGCATATAAGATGAGGACTTCAGCCACTAGGCTACCATGCTGGGGCCTTTCTATACAGTTCTTTGTGACAGACTTATAAAACATTGGAAAGGGCTTGGATCGAGTTACATTATTTTATAATTGCAAATATGAACAATAGTACAGTTATTTAGCTTATTATTTCTTTTTTACTTCTTGATGGTGAAAAACTGATACACATTTGATAGATATTGTACCTTGATCTTCAATTTTTTCCTGAGATAGTACTGTCAACAACACAGCTTCACATTGGTGCATGCCAATAGTAAGTGGCAGTGCAGGTTAGTCTCATAGTAAGAGGAAACAGCAAACACTTTAATGTATTCCTTACAGATTAGCTACGATGTTTGGCAACTGGGGCGTATTAAATTAAGATCTAACTTAGAGCACGGATTTATCAGGATGGAGCTGTACTATACATACCTTCGTGGGAGACGCAGAGGAGGCTTCTGGCTCCTGGCTTGAAATGGGTTCAGCTGTGGCCATTGCGGCCACTTGGAGAGTGAATCGGTGAATGGAAGACCCCACCCCCCCTTCTGCCACCATGGGATCCCAGTGTGTGCAAGGAGAGGTCTTTAGGTGGTAAGCTACCACTCCCAGCTCGCCTATTTGCTTTTGCAAAGATTTATTTGTTTAAAGAGCAGCATGACAGAGTGAGCAGAGCAAAAGAGAGATTTTCCTTTTGCTGGTTCAGTTCCTCAAAGGCTGGCGACAGCAAAAGCTAGGCCAGATGAAGTCCAGAGACAGCAACCCTGTGAGTTCTTCATGGATGGCAGGAACCGGGGGGGCCATCCCCTCATGTAGCCCTGGTCATCAGCACGCCGAGACTTCACACTTGTTACTCAACGTGTTTCATGTTAAAACTTGGTTGATAGGAGCATTTTTAATGTGCACCGTTTTAGTCTTTCATCACTTGCTTTATGTCACTCTTTCATTGTGAACAGAGTGGATATTGTGTAAAGCTGGTCTCAGACCAGTAGTTTTGCACTGTGATAAATTTGTGTGTGTGTGTGTGTGTGTGTGTGTGTGTGTGTGTGTGTGTGTGTGTTACAGACTGGGAATACTCTTATTCTGAAATTTCTATTTCCTGCTATTATATGAAAATTATCAATTTTCTAGAACAGAAACAAAAAAAGCCCTCTCCCCTGCAAAGATGTGATTGTAAATCATGCTAAGTGTTCTCTACTGCATCTTAAATAGCTTTCTCACTAATTGGTTTGATCTCAGTTTCACTCACAATAATGAGCATCGTGCTTCTCTGTTTTAAGCACTATTTCCATTGCTGTGTTTCACTTGTGTTATTCTTCAGTCTAGAACAACCTGTTCGATCTTAAACAGAATGGTAATACAAGTATTTTTGTTGTTATCATGTGCAGGAAAAAAAAAAAAGAATTCAAACATATGCTAGTATTTGCTGTTCCTTTTATTGATACCCCGTTTTAGGTATGGAAGTACAATTCTGATGACTGTGAAGTCATTTATCACAAATAAGCATGGGACTTATTTAAATGCTTTTTGTCTGTTGATTACCTATGTTTATATTTCGATTTCCTAAAGCTATAGATTTGGTTGTGACTTGCTTCCCATGGGTTCCTGGGAGGAAAGCTTGGACTCTTCAAGTTATGCTGAGAGGTTCTGGATTCTTCGAGATGTGGGTTTGTTGGAGCTGTTGCCGTTAGAAAGGATTGATGCTGGACAAGTGAGGAAGCTGCTCTGAGTTGTTTGAAACAAGGCTACCACGTGGTTTGCTTCTCTTAAAACACAGCTACTCCCCTGGCCATTCTTCTGCCACATTGTGAAGGAAGCCAAGAGGCCCCTTCACAGATCTGAGCAGATCACACGACGTAATCTTGGATTTGCAGCCATCAAATGTATGAGTTGGGTGAGCATTTCTGCTCCAAGGAGCCAACATTATATATTTTGCTATAGGGCTACAAACGAACCTGCCTTCACTTGTATATTTATTCCAGAAATCAGTAACCTTTTTAAAAAGTGTAATTTAGCATATATCCCATGTGATTTTATATAAATTTTAGCCATATAGATGAGTGTATAAAAGTTAACCAAGCAAATATGCTTAAAATTGGTGAATTAGCGCTATTAAACTCAAATCGGTCATGCTGTGTTTGATGAAGTTTCCTTGGCATGCTAGCTCGGTAATGGGATGGGCATTTGGACATACTTCTGATGTCATATGCAATGGCCCCATTCTCATATTACAGCGCCTAGATTCAAGTCCTGAATCCATTTTCACTTCTAGTCCTGCTAGTTTGTAACCTGGTGCTAGCAGATGAAGACTGAAACACTTGGGATCCTAACACATTTGTGAGGTCTTTTTTTTTTAATACATCATTTATTTTTTATTGGAAAGTCAGATACACAATGAGAAGGAGAGACAAGGAGAAACACCTTCCATCTACTGATTTGTTCACCAAGTGGCCGCAACAGCCAGAACTGCGCCCATCCGAAGCCAAGAGCCAGAAGCTTCTTCCAGAACCCCCACACAGGTGCAGGGTCCCAAAGTTTCGGGCCGTCCTCGACTGCTTTCCCAGGCCACAAGCAGGGAGCTGGATGTGAAGCGGGACTGCAGGGATTAGAACTGGTGCCCATATGGGATTCCAGTCCACTCAAGGTGAGGATTTGTGCCACTGGACTACTGTGTCAGGCCAGGGAGGTCTGGATTTAACTCCCAGTTCCTGGCTTCAGCACGGCCCACCTCCACATCTTGCTTTTGAAGAAGAAACTTCTGAGGAGGGTGCCTATACCCTGCTCACTCTGTCTTCTCCATCCCACTCAGTGCTTCTCCCTTCTCGCCAAATAATTAACTCATTAATTAATTAATACAAAAATGAACAAGTAACGTTTAACTTAAGCAAAGCCAACCTGATACCATTGTCTCAAGGGAGTACAATTGCACAAAAGGCAATCCGCAGTTATTTTTGAATTATGTCACATCACTTGAAGTTATTTATCAGAATTAATAATTTACAGTGCTGCTAATTAAAATGTCAGATAAAACACTTGAAATACTCAGATTCGCTATTCTGCACATTATAATATTCAAAGACACGGACTTAGGTCAGTTTAACAAAGGCAGTCACAAATTAACATGTGACTAACATAAAATTATCTGTAGTAAAAAAAAAAAAAACTGGTTATTGCGGCACCCTATCTGTGAGGCCGTGTTTAGTTTAAAGGACTGAACACAAACATAGACAATGCATCCTTTTTTTCATCCTGTTTGTCTATCAAGCCACTCGGTATATCAAACATGTTAGTGTTCTGTCGGCAAAGCACAGCATGAAGTGGATATTTGGCAACTTGTCAATGAACTAGGCCAATGTAATAAACCAAAACAGATAACTTACGTTTGTAAAAAGCAACACACAAAACAGCCCACTTTGGAGTTTTGGAGTTATCAAATCGGACCTCCTCCACTGGGATAAATTCAAAAGCAGCAAAGGATTGCTTGTCAAACAGTGTCACTTAAAATCATTACAACTGATTAAACAGGTCTGTCATTGTCAGAAGTATGAGACAAATGAATAGAGGGAACCTAAGGCAACGTCTTATAATAAAACGGACATGCTATTTTATGTGAAATACCAAGTACTCAGTCTTATTATAGTCTGTTAATTTAAATGGTTTTAATATTTAAATGCCTAAAATAACTTGGTCATTATTGTGAATAGCACTAAGACAAAATCAGATAAGATTGTACCATCATACACTTCATTACTGGACTACGGACATTGTGCAAAAATGTTTTGTGATTTTACTGGAAAGAACAGAATATGGTCATGGCTTGATGTGGTCAACATGTTACTGGATCTCAAAGTTAGTCCTTGTACAGAATTTCCAAGAATGTCTTATTTTCCAAGACAGTAACATCTCACTTTATACATGGTAAATGTGCCTTTACTATTGTGATTCTTAAGAATTTTGTTTTATTGATAATGAGTCTATTGAATAAGGTATCATAATCACATTTGGATTGGTTCAGTTAATATTTATAATGATTAGAAATTTCAGTCAGAAATCCTACAAGCACTTCCATTAATGTATAATCATCCTAGATATTCAAGATAATTTTTTAAAATTTTTAAGTTTTGCGATTCACCCCTTTTTGAAAAGAATCAATTATAAACTGTTGCACAACTATTACTTCACATTTATTGTCTAGAACTTATTTAAGTTTGTATGTTCTGGCAATTTTGTTTCTCTGTAACCTGATAACTTTATTTAAATAAATCTTTGAAAAGCTGGTATTGATTTAATCACAGCAGAAATATATTACTTTATAAAATATATCAAATAGGACATGTATATTTTGTAAACTGTAAGTTCAATAGTATAAATATTATGATTGTACATATTGCAGTAATCATGTAAATGTAAAAATAATAAACAATCTGTTAGTGTTCATTTCGTTGCTTTTATGGGTTCAGCATAGTTTCTCATTTTGGTAGCACTAAACAACTAAGATTTGCGTATTCTGACAAACATGCCACAGCTATACTGTAAAAAATGTAAAGCCTTACTTTCTTAATAAATAACTAGAACCAAGATATTTCCTCACCTACTAAGAAAAGCCGAAAAAAAAAAAACCCAGCTAATTTCCATTGAGACACAATAATTTATGAAAATGGGCTCATTAACCCAGATAAATTTTATAAGGATGAAGTTTCATCTTTATCCTTGCCACACAAATCACACCATAAACAGACTTTTTTTTTAACTGAAAAACATTGAAAATCATAATTCAATGAATACAATCTGTGATCCATATGAATTAGTGACCTGGAACTTACCTTGTCTTAGAATTTGAAACCTAGCAAATCTCCAACAGTGGGCTACAATATTTTTTAAGTGACACTTTTTACCTCTGTATATCTCTCTGTTGTATTTGAGACCGTATTATTTATATTTAGGTTCCTGCAGTTTAGTCAGAAACAGGATAATGCAAGACATGAAATATATATTGTTATACTGCGTTGTTATCTTTTTAGTCAACTTTGATTTTCAGTCTATTCTTCAACTTCAGCTAAATCTTGACTTTCCTTTTTGTTCCAAAAATAGTGAATTATCTTACGTAACTGTAATTTTGACAGTACAGAAAAAATTATCTGTAAATAACTACGGGCAATATTTTTCTCTCTTCTTTTGTTGTCAGGAAAGACTGTTCAAGTCCTGGTCCCTTGAGGTTTCCGTGTCCCAGGGAGACAAAACTGACAGGTGATGGCTGCATATTTTTAATTAGAAGAAACCCCAAAGTAAAGAGCTTTCCAGAAGGAGTAGCAGTTAGCCCCGGTAAACAATATTTGACACCTGCTTTGTTAAATTAGAGCGAACACCTGCCATTCTCCGCTCACGATGCTTACTACTCATTCATTTCAAGTACAATTGAACATGTTAAACTAAAAAAGCCTTCACAGTGTTTAAAGGTTTAAATATATTCTAATCTGAAATTCCATTTGCTTTAATAATGTCTTATTGTGCAAGTAACATGAATCCATTCTCTTGATAAAAAAAATTAAACTTTCCTACTAAGTTTAGATCCAGTTTGATTACCACATTCAATTGTATTTTGTATGCTACCTCAAAAGATAAGATACCTAAAAATTTGTTGGAATAAAACACCTTTGATGATTTTCCCATTACCATCCTGGGTCTTTGATTCTGGATAGAAATTCTTTCTACCTCACAAAAGTTTACAGGGCAGGCACAGTAAACAGATTAAATTGGCAAAATACAGAAGTTAGAAAATGATAGATACCATAATACCTTTTAACAATGAAGAATCAAGAGCTATTTCACTCATAGCCAACTACACTTGCTTTTCCTCATCAAGCAGGAATGCGCGAAAACAGGAGTACTCCGGGCATGATGAGGAAAAGCAAGTGTAGTTGGCTATGAGTGAAATAGTTAAGCAAAGCTGGTTATGTAATTTTCTGGGATCAGCAAGAAAAGGAAAATGTTTACATCCTTGTTCAAAGGGAAAGGGGAAAAAAAAACATGCTCAAGAATAGTACAACGTGAAGCATCTTCCTTTCTGTAATCACCTTTCTTTTGATTTCATAATGTTTATATTTGCTTGTTATTGCCCTCGATAAAAGAAAATTAAACTTCAAAATTATTAACATTGATCTTACTATTCTTGCTTGCAGTGTTCACTGGCAGCTTTAAATGTCAGAACATTTAGCTCACCGTGGGAATCGCTACAATCTCAACTTCATTCCGTAATGTACATGTGATATGTATTCCATAACTATGTAAACAGCACAAACGCCTCTAGACAGCCCCAGGTTGTCTTCTGCTCATAGATGAGTAAAGCATGGACACAAGTGATGGGGTTCATGTGGCACTTCAAGGTAATCCTCTGCCTGCAACACTGGCATTCCATATGGGTGCCAGTGTAAATGCCAGTTGTTTCACTTCTGACCCAGCTCTCTGCCTAGGACCTGGGAAGGCAACAGAGTATGGTTCCACGCCCTGGACCCATACGGTCTTGTGAGAGACACAAAAGAATCCCCTGGTTCCACCCATTACAACCAGCACTGGCTATGACAATATTTAGGGGAATGAGCCAGCAGAGAGAAGATCTGTGTGCATGTGTGTATGTGTGGGTGTGTGTCCTCTCTCTGTAACTCTGAGTTTCAAGTCAAATAAATAAGTCTTTTTAAAAAAGGAAAAAAAAAAAGAGTAGAGCAGGTGGAACAGGAATTGACCCCCTTGTAGGATGCCAGCATTGCAAGTGGAAGCTTAACTCACTGTGTCATGACCCGGGCCCCGATTAAGAATTATGGTAAGAAGAGAGCGAAAAACAAACAATACAGATTATCTGTTCTTCCATAGCAAATCACACGCACATGAAGCCACTCTCAAAAGGAGGGAATACAAAGTTAATATGAGGTCTTTTAGGGCCTTGTTGACCATTACAAGAATTTTGGATTTACTGGGAGGGCTTAGTGGGAAAAGTGTTCATATTTGCCCTTGGGTGGCCATGTTAATTCAGTTCTCTTAGTTCTGTAATACTGCAACATTTTTTTTTTTTTGTCTATGAAACAGTCCAATTATTCTGGGATTCCACGCGGCATGCACTCCACTTTCTGTGATTATAAATATGTTGCACTCCTCAAGGCCATTTTGGCAGATAAAATCTTAAATACAATCTCAGGAAACGCACGCTGTGCAGTGGTCTATTACTAAGCGTTCCCAATGAGAAGGTATTTCAAAAGCTTGTAAAAAATGGAATTAAGCTATGAGTTTATTCTACTGTATAATTTTTTTAATTGCATGCATAGGAGTCCAACTGTGCCTCAACAAACTTCCCAGTTTAATAAAATCAGCTTTACATTTTTATAAGTATACGTTCTGGTCTTTGTGAGGAGTTGGACGAGAAGGTGGCTTGGAGAAACCATGACTGTTGCTTGTCTAAGAATCCTTCTGGGTTATTTTTACTCCACTGAATGTATTCACTGCAAGGAGTCCCTTAACACATACTATGCCATGAATGGTGATAGTGTCTGCAATCTCATGAATTCTGTCATTTAATGTTAAAAATTAACATTTTTGCTAGTCATGACTCAGCCAAGAAGGATTGTCCAATTTGGTCTAGAATTCCTGAATTCTCTCTAATGGCTCACTTGAAAAAAAATGTTATTGAGCTTAGTTTTAAAATGAATAAATTTTTATTCATCCTTGCAGATAGCTTTAAGAGTAGAATGTCTTTAACCTGGGTATTGGCGGGTCAATTCAGACTACAAGGAGTTGGATACTAGGCAAGTTCATTTATAAAACCGTTGCTTCTCCAACTTTTAGGTGATAGTTGCAACTCTGAACCATACTTGCTCACAGTTTCTCCAGGCTAACATGCACAGACTGACTGCTGCTGCTGGTGACCACTGCCTGCATTCCATGTTGGAGGGCTTTGGTTGAAGTTCCCTTTGGGGACCCAGCAGCGGTTTTTTGCACATGTCATTTCCACACAGTTTTTCATCAGTTATGATCTCTCAAAAAACAAGCGTCACTGGTCTAGCACTTTCCATGACCAGTGTCACTCTTAGATAATAAGTCTTTCTATGACTCTGCTTCTTCACATTTCATGGGTAAGCCTCCATTGTGGCTTACGGCTCACTCAGTTACCATAATTCATCCCAAATATATACTTCAGATGCTCAACATGTTCCCAACCATCTACAATTTATAATGTAGACTAATTTACCCATCAAGTCTATGGATTAACATTATGTCAGATAAAGTGGCAACCTGGGGCCCAGCGTGGTAGTCTAGTAGCTAAAGTCCTTAGCTTGAACACACCAGGATCCGAAATGGGGATTGTTTCTAATCCCGGCAGCTCCACATCCCATCCAGTTCCCTGCTTGTGGTCTGGGAAAGCAGTTGCGGAGGCTCTTGGATCCAGGATTCAGATTGGTGCAGCTCGGGCCATTGTGGTTACTTGGGGAGAGAATCAGCATACAGAAGATCTTCATCTCTGTCTCTGCTCTGCTCTGCTCTGTGTATCTGACATTCCAGTTAGTATAATTAAATCTTTAAAAGCTGTCGTCCTGGCAGTCCTAAAGCCTTTGGACAGTGTACACATGGTCCCTGATGTGCCACTACCAGAGTTCTTGATTTATTGGCCTTCAGGTCACAGGGCTACACCTGCACCTATTTTGGGTGGAATCTGTACGATGTTGCGTTGTTGCAGTTCATTGAGCCAGAAATGAGTTCACCCCCCGCCCCCAGCTTAGTGCATGCACAGTCCTGTCCCACAACCTTTGCTTCCCTAGACAAAATTGTTCCCAATTTAGCTATATAGGGCAGAATGGGCTGTGAAATCTACCCTGTTCCCACACTGCCTGTCTGGAACCTGGTGCTATGTCTCTGCTCCTGGTCAAATCAAACAGACCAGCAGTTTTTTTGTCTGGGTTCACCTCCTGAGCTTGCAGTGAATGCCCCCTCTCACCTTGTTGCTTGTAGAATTCTGGCAACCTTGCAATTCAGATTTCTTTTCTCTACATGCCTCTGATCACTGCAACACCACACCGTTGTGTCCGCTGCTTTTCTTGTCCATCAGTCTCCAGGTGCCCCTCTGCTGATGTTCTGTCCTCTCCTATTTCCTGGAATGTGCCCTCTCCGCTTCACACTAGCTAATGTTTCTCCATCTGTTTAAATGTGTCTTTTACCCTAGTCTGCCATCTCGATTCTAAATTCATATTCTTTGTATCAACTTCAAGTCGAAAATATTGCCACCTGACTTAATTTATGGATATATAAATCGAGACCTACAAAGTATATTTACTAGATGTTATTTTGCTTCTTTTTTTTTTTTTTTACAATTTCATAGTCTTAATAGTGGGTTATGATTGGTCCTCAAAATAAAACTTTCCTTACTTGTCCTATATTACTTGTTTCATTGCTAATATTAATCTTTTTGGTTTATATTTGCAGGTATAGTCTCCCCATAGCATTTAGCATATTGTTACTGAGTCAAGACAAATAAACAAATCAAAAGTGCATCTCAAGTCTCAAACTTTGATTATTTTCTTTGATCCGTAGAAATTTTCAGTATACCCATGTTTGGGGTTTATCATTTCATTTGTTCATTTTTATTTATTGATTTTCAGTTATCACAAGGTGAAGTGATAGGGACACTGATCAAGAGAGAGTGAAAGGGAGAGAGGAAAGAGAGGATGATTTTCCTTCCATGGGTTCATTCCCCGAGTGCCTGGTGACAGACATCATGGGCCTAGGAGAAGTGAGGAGCCAGGAACTGCAGCCAGGCTTCCAACCTGTGTGACAGGGATTCAGTAACAGAATCATCGGCCTGTCTGCAGGTGTGCTAGCAGGAAACTCTATCAGAACTCAAGTCAGAGTTGGGGCGCAATCCCAAGCACTCCAATATGGCTGAGGAAGTTCCAAGTGACAATTTAACTGTGCCACAATACCTGCCACTTTTATTTTGTTTTATGCTATTTTTTTTGGTTTTTTATTTTGTTTTGTTGTGGGAAGGAACTATCCTATAATATATATCAAAATACTTTACAATTAGTATACTATCATACCATCAACATTATTGTTTTTTGTAGAAAAGATCCAGTGATAATGTTCTCATGGAACACGCACCTGCGTGCATGTCTAATATGTAATTGTAAAATTACAACGGATTAATTTTTGAAAAGGCACCAATGAAATATTCTGTATGTTATTAAGATAATTTTTGAATTATAATACCCTAGTATAAGAAAACTTACTGTAAGGATAAGTATTTTCTTTCACAGATAAGAAATTAAAATATTCTAATAATTATTGATATGCATTCACCATGCCAATTGACACCTGCATTGTAGTTCATACTCCAGAAAATACTTCTGCTTTCAGCATCTTCTTTAATGCCGTGGACGACACTATGCTTGTGTTTGTGACTTCTATTTTCCCTGCCAAAAAGAAACTGAGTTTTGAGCATGAAGATTCTTGATTGCCGATTGTCAAATCTTTCCAAGTCATTCTCCATCCATAAAAATAATTTACCCGAATTTCTTGGGAAGTGATTAATTTTCCCTTTATTCCGAAGCAAGCAACATTCATGCTGGGTGGCTGACAGCAGGTGTTAATTCTGCAAGTACTAATTTAACATAGCAGGTGTCAAATACACTGGGTATTAACTGCAAGGTTGCTACAAACTGATGACAACCACTAAATGAGCTCCGATCAGGTGGCCAGTGGAACTCTCAGGCCTTCTGTCAGCTTTTATGACCCACCTGAGCTGCATCTGTTGGGGCAAAATCCCAAGGAAGCCTGCAGCTCGGGGATCGGGGGAGTACGGAGGCTCTCCTCCCCAGTTATGGACATTTTCTCTATTCCCGTCATCATTTCATTTTTTTATTTTCAATCACATATGATGTGACATATCAGGGTAATTACAATCATTTTAATTTTTAAGAAATGATGAATAATATTGCGGGAAAATTGTCAACAGCTGCTTCAAAATGAACTCTTTCCCCAAATATTGCCAACCACCTGCTCCCCACCCCAGCCCTCTCTGTCTACAGCTTTTAAGTGATCTGGAAAAGTGTGTGTGCACATCGAGAAACTTCGTACTTCTCATTATCAGTGAAGAATACGACTTCAGGAAAGACATAGCACTTTGCTGTGGAAGCTGTATTTTCGGTGTTGATTTAAAATATTTCTTCTTATGTGTTGTCTGATTTTTAATGTAGTGTTTGTAGACTTTTTTTTCACAAAACACCACATTCTTAACACATCAGCCATACTATCAATACTGCCCCAGGATTTTGTTTAATCTTTTAGTGGTGTTTCATGAATTATTTAACTTTCAGGTCACATGTTATTCCTTATCATTTGTGAATTTGCCATTCACTTATTCACTCTTTAGTTTCTTTGCTTAAGCTTCATCCACAGGTTTTAGCATTTTTATACCTTGTTCTTGCCCAGTAGCTTAACTTTTACATTCCTCCAAATTTTCTTTCAGAAGTCTTAAGTCTTAAAAATGAGTGCCCTTCAAGACACTGATACTGCTGCTGTTTGTAAAAGGGTGTGCCTGATGCTAGTGAGTTCCAGAACAAGTCAACACAGGACCAAAGTAACATTATCTTTGCAGTACTCTGCATGCAAACAGCTTCCCGGTTCATGTTCCTTTGACCGACTGCTATATTTCTCTCCAATTTGAGCTATACACTACAGCTGATGCTGGTAACCTAGGAAACAAATTATTTGTGTTTTCAGGTTCAGATTCTTTCAAATGATCTGTGTGCAGATAAAATCTAGGCAAAGCCTGTGGGCTGTCAGCTTTTCACTGTTCTTGTTTAGCTTGCTGACACTGTGCTCCAAGACTTGAGTGAAAGCAGAATTTGTCAGGCTTTTGTGAAACAAAAGACTCTAATGCACAAGTTTTACTAGGAGAATAAAGCCACCTGCAGGGGTGTTTTATAACAGATTGATCTAAAATAAATGAGATGGGCTGCTGAGAGAGGTGCCACTGACACGGGAGGGTGAGCACTGGTGGTGAACACGCCAGCTTCCAAGGGAGTGAATCCCAGCACCAGCTTTTATTTTGCTCTAATCAACCAATATGCAGTTTATGACCCAGCGCGTGACAGCCCATTTATGATATACTTTAGAGAGGTCCTACTTCATGGGAGGAATGTAGGCATGAGGCCTTTGAAATGGAGATCTAAAAATGTAATGAGGATGTACTCTTCAGATCATGAACGTACTTTGTGTAAGATATTCTTTTATCAGGGAGAACTGATTGTGCAGCCAAAAACATGACTCTGGAACCCTTACATTAAAGGACTTCTAAACATAGCCACCACCCCCATCCCAAACTGTGAAACTCCATGAATTAATGAGCTCAGGCCACTCTAAGAGTGGTTATCACATTTACCAATCATGGCATCCTAACAGGCTGTGCGTACTACACACAGGGAAGTACAACCTGGTGAGCATTGTTGGCAAACAGGGAACGTTGGACAAGAAGAGCCTACGGGCATCTTAGACACAACAACTCTGTCTTTGTATGTCTGCTAAGTAGCTTGGTCCGTGAGATTTAGATGAGTGTTTCTAACTGAAATCAGACTTTGACTAAGATTGTTGCTTTGTCCAACTCCAACGTTTTATCTATGATAAAGGAAATTTCATGAAACAATACTACTGAAATGAGATTACAAATTTGATTTCAAAGAAATATTATTCTTGTAAAAATGCATGCTAGCTTTAAATATGCCCCAAAATGAAATTTAATTGCAAATCATTAATACTGTACCTCCTAAAAGCAGAATAACATGAGAGTTCCTTGTAAGAAACTGCAGGATTGAATCGTGCCTCCTGTAGAGTATTTCATATAGCATCACTCCTATTTTCAAAAACACACCATGACACTTAGATGGGATAATAGGTATTCAGATGCACCACTCTGCTGCAATGAGGAAAGGGGTAGTCTTTTTTAAAGTATACAGAATGTTTATTTCTACCCAGAAGACACTTTTAGCAAGACAGAAATACCTTCCCACACTTCTGAGTGTGTAGTTTCTCATAAGAATGAAGTTAGCAGTCACACTCTCCAATGGCTTTTGTTTTATCATATGCAAACTAGAAAAGATAACCACTGTGACCTTATGATGGGTTTTGTGGGTTTTGTCCCTGCCATCATGTTTATTGTTACTCATTATTCCAGCTATAAAAAATGTGCTTAGAAGACACCACTTCCAGGATTGGCTTAACAGCCTAGTAGCTAAAGTCCTCACCTTGCATGCACCAGGATCCCACATGGGCACCGGTTCTAATTCCTGAGGCGCTAGTTCCCATCCAGGTCCCTGCTCGTGGCCTGGGAAAGCAGTCAAGGACAGCCCAAAGCCTTGGGACCCTGCACTCATGTGGGAGACCTAAATGAGGCTCTGGACTTCTGGCTTCAGATCAGCACATCTCTGGCTGTTGCATTTCACTTAGGGAGTGAATCAACGGACGGAGGATCTTCCTCTTTGTCTCTCCTCCTCTCTGTATATCTCACTTTGCAATAATAATAAAAAAAAATCTTAAAAAAGAAAGACAAAACCATCCTCATTTTCATGATTCTTTCTTGGGATTCCCCACCCCTTTTAATAGGTCTTGTTTTGGCAATGACACTGTCTACATGGAGACTCTTCAGGACTGGTACGATGCTCAATTGACTAATCCTCATCCTGCAAGCACCAGTAACCCATATGGGCATCAGTTGTGTCCCAGCTGCTCTATTTTTCATCCGGCTCCCTGTGTGTGGTCTGGACAGACAGTGGCAGATTTCTCTGGTCATTGGGTCCTGTGTCTGCAGGGTAGGTTTAGAGAAAGCTCCTGGCTTTGCTGCATGGACTCAGCTCTGACCATTGCAGCCATTTGGGAAGTGAACCAGCAGATGAAAGATCTTTCTCTCTCTGTCACTCCTTCTTTCTGTGAAACTGTGCTTCTAATAAAAATAAGCAATTGTTTTTTGCTTACTTACATAGGAAAATATGTATGATGTTATTAAGATGCCAAATATTGATATGCAATTATGAGAAAGAAAGGACTTGCTCTAGTTTTCATATGGAGACTAAGACATTAAAAGGAAGATATTTTTGCATGATAAATATGTGTTTTGAAACACATTTAAAAATGATAGATAAATGTTTTTACAGAAATTTTGACCATTCTACACTCTTAAAATTCACTAAAAGTCATCAACACAGTGACTCTTCCATCATGATGTTCGAACACCAATTTAAAATGTCCCTGAAAATTCTGTATATACCCAACTGCTGCCTTTGAACTTCGTCCCATGTCAGCAGGAAGCAGCCAGAGCGGTCACCGTCCCATTTCCCCCTAACAGCAGTTAGGGTTACTTCTTCTGGGGGGCGGAATGAAAGAGGAGTTAGAGTGGGTAGTAGGCAGTTAGGGTATTCTGGGTCCCGAGTAAAAGAGAATTTCCCCACCATGTCTTGGATTCACCAGAGCATGTCTCTTCCAAGGGACAGGGGTGCTATTAGCATATCAATTCCCCACCTGAAGTATCCGCCATCTCCTCTGGCCATTGTGGGAGGGCCTCAGGCTGATCTCTTTATCATTGAAAGGAGAGCAGGAAGAAGTAATACACATCTGCCTAAGGCCTGGAATGTCCTATGTCTGGCACCTCTGTGGCCTTTTGTCCCAAGGCCAGGTACCATGGAAACCAGGAATTTTCTTTGTTCATGGAGAAACATCTTTGAGGGAAACCTTTAAAAGGTGCATTCCCCGCCATTAATACGGGTTCTTATTTTCCTGCCACTATGGCAGAACACTGGGGTCCTTTTCCTCCTGCCACTGTGGCAGGGGATGAGGGTACTTTCTATCTCAAAACCCCCCTCCCGTCGCTAGGACGGGAGTCTTCTCTTCTCAACTTTTCTAATAAATCTTGCTTTAAAACTAAAAAAAAAAAAAAAAAAAAAAAAAAGCAAGTTTTATCAGTTTATGTACCCATTAACCTATCTTCTATACCACATTTGTCAATACATCTGCAATACAGCTTTGTAGCCCATGGACAACAGTTAAGCAACAAGTTCGATTTGAGGTTAATTCCCATTAACAAAACTGCAAGAAAACTATCATGGTAAATTTGTAAAACAAATCTACTCTTTGCACTGAGCCCTCGAAGAAATGTGCCAAATGGACATTGACTATAACATAAAGATGGTTAACTTACCGAACAAAGTAGTTGACTCCAATTTTCCAAAGGAAAAAAGCATTCAGATTCGTCTTACAAATATTTTACTGTGAAAGTCAAGGACAAAACTGAAACCTTAACTCAGGAATGCCATTTCTTTCAATTAACTCTTGACAACGATAGAGCTTTGAAACTATATAAAGCCTGGCTTTCTTAAATGTTAGAGACAAGAACAATTTTGACAAGTGCTCAATCAAACTCTGCATGGCTCAAATCTCTGATGTGTTAGCATAGCATGATATTTTATTTTGTTGCTAAATACACAAGATCCAGATACTTGAGTCACTCATTTTTCTGTATATTTATTTTTCCAGCGGACATTTTCCGATCACTTAGGCTGAAATATATGAGTTCATGACAAACAAGTTACAAATTTCAAGAGCTACCCAGCAGCTCAAGAGTGAGAGTGTGTACCCTTAAGGGAAATCAGTGAACTACAAGGAATGAATAATACGCAGTTAAATAGAAGAGTTGATGTGAGTAAGATGAACATACCACATGGGATGGTTCATCTTTTGTCAGTTTGACTGGGTCATAGGGTGTTCATATTAAACATCGTTTCTGTGAAGGTGTTTCTGGATGAGATTAGCCATGGAATTAATGAAAGCAGTTGAAAAAAAAATGAGCTTTCGCAAAATAGGAGGATGTTCTCTGATCCGACAAAGGCCTGAGAACACACAGGGAGCTCAAAGCATGCCTTCCTGCCTGACTGTTGAGCTATGCTGCCTTACCCCACCCTCTGCTCTCAGACTGTCACGCTCATCTCTGACACCCTGGTTTTCAGACATTTGGAATCTTCATGGAATCATTCAGGCTTTATAGTATTTGAACCAATTCTCCATTATAAATCTCTCCCTTTTCTTCTGTCTCTCAACATACAAAAATGGTTTGAAATGCATGAAAAGATTCATAGAAAATGTAAATTATGGAAATTAACCATTTTGATTTCAAAACTTTTTTTTTTGCAACCTAATAAGCTTACTTTTGTTGTTGTTGTTGTTGATTTACTTGACAGGCCAAGAGTTGATTGTATACAAGCACGTTTTCCTTCTCCAGGTTCATTCCCCAGTTATCCAGAGCAGCTGTAGCCAAGACATGTAGAACTCAGGAGTCAAGAACTCAATCCCTGGATTTCTAGGGACCCGAGTATTTGATGCATCACCTACTACCCTCAGGATGCAGTATCAGAAGACAAGAATGACATTCAGAGCTGGGGCTGAAGCTAGGTCTTCTGGCATAAGATATGGGTCCACCCAAGTGGTAACTTAGGCACTATGCCAAATATATGCCTCCTAGATTCATCTTCTGATTCAATTTATCCAAAAACTTTCTACAGTTACTTCCTATTTTCTATTGGATCTGTTTCTCCGGAGAAGTGTAATATACCAACCTATCCACACTCTTTTCATCAGGTGCGTAATTAAATTCAACCTTTGAATTCGCTGACTTTTTGGGGAACCTAATGAAATCATGTGTCATTAATGCAAAAACAAACACATAAATGATTTCAGTGTGTCTTTCCTTTCCTTTGTTCCTGGTTTCCTGTGTTCCAGACACCTTAGTCTGTTTGGTGAGGAGCAAAACTTACTTACTGATTCGTACTGTCAGCTTTCTGTTAGGAGTGATCTTTCCCGAGACACTGTCTGCCGCCTGCTTCTTCTCTCAGCTGTTACCTTCACGTGGTGATGACCCAGCTCATCTGTAAACTCTCAACTTCTTTCATCTCCCACTTTCTGGCACATGCTTGCCTAGCATCCCATATTGTGCAATAATCTGCAAGTGTGACTTCTTTTAGTTGCTATGTTTACCATCTAATTTGCATTTTGCCATCTGGAAATCATATCCAAAAAGGTAAGAATTTTTACGTAGCTTTTGTTCATATCTTTATCCCAATGAACACAATTTCTGGTTTATAGTAAATAACTTTATTACTCATTGAATGACTCAATAGTTTCAAGGACAGAGTAAAGTATAATGTTCAATCAAGGACATGCTTTGGAGAACCCAATGGATGCGGGTGGCTCTTGGTCCAGCCTTCCAGCAAATCTGGGGAAAGTTATTTTGCATCTTGGAACTTCTGTCCAGAGTGAGCTGGAGAAGGATAATCAGAGAGCCCGTTGGGCTCCTGTCTCATTCCTATATTCCACTCTGTCAGACAAACACTGCTCATTTTGTGTCTCTGTTCGCAGTGTAAGATGACAGCCACAAAAAAATAAAAGTCTTGAGGAAAAAGAAAATTACTTAGCTAAAGAAACGAAGTCCATCTAAATTATTAAATTTCAGGCAGGAAAAAAGATCAAAGGAAATAGAATAGTTGCAGGGTAGTTTTCAGAGACACGTTAGGATATTAATGGTTGAATCAATGTTTCAAAGGAGTTTAGTCTGTGAATATTAAGGAATTGAGAGCCATCACTGCACATTTTGAATTACATAGTTTTTCCATGTAGTTTAAGAAATAGAAGATAAGGGTTGGAAAGACTATCTTTTTCCTTACAACTGTGTGAGTCCAGTGCTTTGGACACCACCCAGGGTAATAATAGGAAAATCTTGATTGCAAAAATTGTATGAGAATTACATCAATAAAACGGAGAGGCTACTACATTATATCAATTATAGTTAAGTATTCAAACATGCCAATTATTAATAGAATAGTAAAACCTCACCAGAATTCTTGACAATTGGGATACTGATGTACTCATTTAATAATATTTATTAAATACTTACTAGTTGCCAAGAATATTTGCATTGTTAAGGATCCAACAGGAAAGATAAAATACTTCCTAGACTTATACAGTTTACCTCCAAGGATTATATACCTAATTCATGAATAATCAATATCAAAACAGTTATATAGATTATGCCCAATTTGGGGTTTTATTGTGTGCACTTTTTTTCCTAGGAAGTAGCAACTTAATGTTTTGAACTTATTTTTGCAGTTTTTTCTTAATCTTGAAAACTGCAATCTTTGTTAGTGAAGCAGATTTTGTAAGAATGTTGGCAGAAATACAATTTATTGAGAAGTGGTATGAATGGAAGTAAGGAAATGAACCCCCCAAAAAAACAAATAAACGAACAAACAGAATAAAGGAGATGAAACAACGGGTGTGGTACATGTATTTGTTCATTAGTTAGACCTTTGCTTTTGCTATGTTTAAAGGCACCCTGACAGGAATGTGTGAGAAAGAGAAGGGGCCTGGGCTTTTCGTCCAGCATAATGGCTTTATCAGTCAGGGCTGAGTTTGACTGAATGGTCCCTCATGGGGGGGAGCTGGGGACCACTTCCACTCAACTGTTGCGTGTGCAGAAGACAGCGGCGGGGGTGGGGAAGGTTAGGGGTAAGCAAGGTAAGGTGGACATTCCTTGGTGTGCACCTGCTCTGGGCATGTGTCCGGCGTGCATGCCGGACCTCTTGGTCAGAACCAAGACCAGGGTGGTGCACGCAATACGTTCCGACCATTCCTGCACGCAAGTGTGCATTTGACAAATGAGTAGGCAGCAGCGGCTGAGGCAGGATAGTCATCGAGGAATCACACCTGGTCTGCCAAGCCTAACACTTTTTAAAAGGAAAAAGACAATTGTTCGATGTGGGAAGGCAGGTTGAACAGCCACTTGTATATGTACTCTATGTAGTTTTTATCCGTTTAGGCAATGATGAACACTTCCGTTGCTCCCATTTCTTGGCAGTTGTGAATAGTACAGGAATGAACACGCCAGTGCAAGCGTGTCTCTGAAATATTGATTTTAATTCCTTCAGATTTACAGCCAGATGTGTGACTACAGAGTCATAATGCTGATACTGCTTTTAGTCTACGTAAGGAATTCCACATTGTTTGCCAAAGTGTCTATTCTCATTTAGACTACCACGAGCAGCATATAAGGGTTTGTTTTTTATCCATACATCCTGTCAATGCTCATTTGGACTTTTACCTATTAAATAATATTCACCCTAACAGTTTTCAGGTATATGAGATGCTATTTTATTATATGGATGGATTATTCCTACTATTCCAAATATAATAACTCAATGTTAAAATTCAAATGGAACAAAATGTTCAACAACAACAACAAAATCTCCGTCCAGAAAGAATGAAATACAAATGTTGACTTCCTGAAACTCAAAATCTTGAATACCTTAAATTCCTACAAGAAATGGAAGAGACAGCATACTGAATTCCACAGAATAGGTTTATGAATTTTCAGTTGCAGTAATAACAGATGTACTGTGTTGAGTGCCAGGAACAGCCAGAAAGCAGGGAAGACCACTATTTGGGGTGTGCTCATAAGATGGTCTCCAGACAAGTTCAAGGGTGCATGTGCATGACCTTAGAGGCCAGGCGTGCCCCAAGTGTGTGTAGGCGCCATCATCACAGACTGTGGCGTTAGTTCAGAACTCTTACTGAAATTCCAAATGACTGACAATGAAACTAGTGTGAACTCAATCCAGTACGGAATCCCCATCAGCACACATCACAGTTTGTGAGAAACAGAATTCAGAGTGTTTTGTTATTGTAAGAACAAATGGCATACATGTAGTTTTCTTCATGACGCACATGTTCTACGAATTTTGGAAGACTTTTGGAAGAATTTTTGATGAAAACGTAAAACTTAAATGAGTTTGCTGGTTAGTCCTGGGATACTTGTGTTAAATTTAACTCCGGGTGTTATTAGGTCTTGAAAAGATAGTTTAAATGTAAAAGCACTAACCAGAGAGAAGTCAGAAAGCTCAGCAAGTTACTAATGCCTTGAAACTCTTTTCTTCACATGAAAAATGAAGTACTTCATGAAAACCACAGCCTCTTAATGTATGCTTTCTAAATACATTTCATCTAATTTACATTTCCCTTTCAGTAGTAATAATCAAACTTTACATAAACGTGATGTCCGATAATGTTATAATGCTTCGCGGAGACAAGCAGTTCAAATCAGATGAGGAAATTCATAAATCCATTGCAGGTTATCCGGCTGTGACCCAGATGAGACCGGGCAATTGTTGTCTCCTCAGGGGAAGGGTTTGCTGTGTTCAGTTTGTCCACCACAGCTGAGAACCGCCTGCCTTAGCAGGTGTCTGGCAGATGGCATTTCCCTCAAAACTAACCTGACTTGATTCTTATTGAGCCCACTGCATTTATTCTCGGTAAACAAGGTTGCTCTCACAAATGTCTTACAAACCAGGAACAGCAGTAGGAGGGAAGGGCTCAGAGAGAGGATGCTTTCCAATAATCGGGCCAATGTGAACATGCCTTCCCGCGGAGGTACCAGTGAATGAAACCCTACATTTTGCCACTGGTTCGACTCTTCTGCCTGGCAACTCCAGCTTAGAGCACACATTCTGTTTTGATATGGATATGTGGCAGCGCATCAAAAGTTCTTGCAAACTTGGTCCCCTCTTATTTTCTATAAATTTTAAAATTCTACTTCATAAGAAAATGTTGAACTATATTCACAATTTTTATATTTTTTTTCTTTCATAGCTACTGGTGCAAAAACAAATTTTTTCAAATCATGTGTCCCTCTAAAAAATAATTTGGAGCCAACATTTGCAGGACAAGGTTATCTCAGAAGGTTCAGAGGTGGGCCCGGCGGCATGGCCTAGCTGCTAAAGTCCTCACTTTGAACACGCTGGGATCCCATATGGCACTGGTTCTAGTCCTGGCAGCTCCACTTCCCATCCAGCTTCGTGCTTGTGGCCTGGGAAAGCAGTCCAGAACGACCCAAAGCCTGGGGACCCTGCACCTGCATTGGAAACCCGGAGAGGTTCCTGGTTCCCAGATTTGGATCAGCGCAGCCAGCCGTTGCTCTCACTTGGGGAGTGAATCATCAGACGGAAGATCTTCCTCTCTGTTTCTCCTCCTCTCTGTATATCTGACTTTGTTATAAAAAAAAAAAAAAGAAAGAAAGTTCAAAAACAGAATTGAAAGTTTACTGAAAAAATTTGAGGTCTATTTACAGTTTTTTTATGATGTGCATTTTCCATGAATTTTTTAATAATCTTCATATGTATAGATCTAAAATGTTTGAACAGAAAAAAGAACGTTATTTTTCAATTGCATTTTTCATGTTCTTTTGAAACCCTGTTGTATACTTTCCAAGGACTTATCAAATCACCCAGAAAAGTAATGAAATTGCCTTCATATTTTAGTTATGTGCGTGTGTGGATGGGGGAGGTGGCAATGAGTAATGTGGCGGTAAATTTGGGGATGGAGAGAACTGTGGTACACATGAAAAGCTACAAGGAAAGTTCTCCTGCAGCTGGAGTGGTATTCCACGTCTCAGCTCTTTGTTGATCACCACGTTATGTGAAAGTGTCATCTTGAACAGAGCAGCCTTTGAGTCAGTTTATAAATTGCATCCATTCAAGCCAACAGCAATTACAAAGCAAACAGACTACTTTGCCTTGCTCCCCTTTGCTGCTTTTACTTAAGTACTCATTCAGGTGGAAAGATGCCAGCTTTCCTGCCCTGGGCTTGTTGAGTTCACTCACAGATGGCTGGCTCAGATTACAAACATATACAATGGCACGGATGCCAGCCATAGCCTGGGGATTTCATTGACATAATACTGAAACACAGAAGTTTGAAGGATCAATTTCAAGCAAATCAAAGGTGGCTTTTGCTAATTTTAAAATTAGAACTCACTATCAAGAAATCTTTCTTTTTAAAAAAATCTATTGATATCGATGACTGTTACAGATTTTGGTAGGAGACAAACGAAAAAGGTGTAGAAGAAAGTTTGGCAATGGCAATAGGCAGAAGACTTTGTTAATCTGACATTGATAAGGAATGATCTGTGCACATGTTATTTTGACAGATAACTGAACCTTGACTTTTAAACCTCTAAACTGAACCATACTCAAAAAAAATTTCTAAATGTTTCTAAAACGTATTTCTAAAAGATATCACCTACAACTACACATTCCAAAGCAGAATGAATTTAATGTCATTTTGCTTTTTCATTAATGCGTTTTTCTATAAAAACCATCAATTTAGTGTTTAAAACAATGACATTGGATGCCATCTATGGCATGGAGAGCTGCGTACAGAGTCACCTGGAACTTATCAGCAGTTTATTTTTTTCTGTATTCTTGACAGTCAGCTGCAACTTTTTCTATTGACTAAAGCACACACATTTTATTTATTTGAAAGACCATATTACAGAATGGAAATCGGCTGAATCACTCCCCAAATGCTATGTGCTTGGCCAGTGAGAAGACAGGAGTCAAGACCTTCCCTCAGGGCTAATACATGGCTTGAGGTGCCCAAGGTTTGGGGCCATTTTATTTATTAATGCATTTATATATATATTTATTTATTCTGCTTTGTTAGGCACATTAGTGGGGAGCTAGGTTAGCAGTACAATAGGCAGATCTCAGAAAAGTGCCCAGACGGATCCTAGCATGGCAGGCAACATTTTAATTTATTACAACAAAACATCACCCCCCCCCCAACTTTCATTATTTTCCATGTGACTAATCAACCATCTTCAAAAGCCCTCTTCTAATTTAATTTCTCATTTTGGGGGCTGAATTCTGAGAAGTTAAATAACCAGACTTATTAGAAAAGGTCTTTAAAAATATCTTTCAAAAGTTCAATATAATTCTGACAGATTATGACGCATACAAACACATTCATGCTGGAGGGCAGTTAAAAGAGTTCATAAAATGTGTGAGTCAAAGGGTCAGTTCCAGGAAAACTTGGTGGTTGAGACATCAGTTAAGCCACCTATATTCCATATCTGAGTATTTGATAGATTCCTGTTTCTTTTTCCTGACTCCGAATTCCCACATGCAGAACTCAAAAGTAATGATATTTCAAGTGGTTGGATTCTGCTGATCATGTCATAAACGTGAAATGAATTCCTCATTCCTGCCTTCAGCCCCACGATAGTACTTTCTAATGTGGGCATTTGAACCAGAAGACGGGAGACTTCTCAGTCTTTCTCTAGTTCTATACTTCTCAAATACACACACACAGCATTTTATATATATGTATTATCATGTATGTCATATATTATATATGTTGTATAATATATATTACAGAGTAAGTATGTTTTGCTTCAAAAAGTTTTGTAATTAATGCATACTTTCTTATGCTGTGCCTTTTCCCTAAACTTTTTGATGACTGTCACATTATATAATACATGCTCATACAATCTTCAAACTTTCTAGGTGTTAAAAAAAAATAAAATAAAATGTGTCCTCATGATGGGGGAACTTGGCCTAAAACGTTAGGATCAGGAAACACAGCATTTAAACTATAGAGATTCTATGGTTAGTGACAAACCTCAGATGAAAAAGTAATAAACTTTAAATGAATATGTAGCAGGTTTCTCATTTACCAGATGCAGGAAATGAAAACTAAATTTCAGTAGGTTTTCAAATGTCATTAGTGGAAGATGCAAGACTTAAAATTTCCTTCAGGCCCAGCGTGATATCGTAGCAGTTAAGGTCCTCGCCTTGAACGTGCCAAGATCCCATTAGGGCACCAGTTCTAATCCCGGCATCTCCACTTCCCATCCAGCTCCCTGCTTGTGGCCTGGGAAAGTAGTCAAGGAAGGCCCAAAGCTTTGGGACCCTGTACCCGTGTGGGAGACCCGGAAGAACTCCTGGCTCCTGGCTTTGGATCGGCGTAGCACAAGCCATTATCGTCACTTAGGGAGTGAATCATCAGATGGAAGATCTTCCTCCCTGTGTCTCCTCCTCTCTGTATATCTGCTTTTCCAATGAAAATAAAATAAAGCTTCCAAAAAAATTTTCCTTTTCAGAATTCAAGCCCATGAGCTGTGCAGTATAGTGTGTTCTCTTCTTCACAAGTGCCATTTCCCATGCTGTTTATTCCTGCTTCCCTTTGAAAACACATGGACACATCTGAAATGAGGAGTTCAAGAAATGAGATAATTTGCACAAAGCTGCAATGATTGTGAAAGCTACAAGTACCTATTTCTCTTACAGTACTGTGCTGTCTTGCTGTTCCTTGTTATTCTAAACCGCCATCTAATGGGGTTCACTTTATTCATATGGGTTGTTCACAGTTAAAATGTGTTTAAGACATCTACAAAATGGAAATGCAGATAAAAGAAGAAATAACATTTCCTTTCGTGTGGCAATCTTCTGCCCATGTGTTCATTATTTTGTTAACTTTAAGAAGACAGAAAAAGAACAAGCACAGAGCCAAAATGTGGTGGACAGCAGGGAAGGAACAGAGTCAAGGAACAGCAGGTAAAGCCACAAGATGTGTGTCAGTAATCTGATTGGAATCATAAGGAAATGGAGACATTGCAACTCTGCATGCGGTAGCTGGTGGGACCTGCTGAGACCAGCCACTCAGATGGAGGAATCTACTGCAGCTCCAGTGAACAGTGATCTGCATTCCTAACGGCTACAATGTCACAGATAACTACCTGGGCATATTTTTTTTTAAATTTTGTTGTTGTTGATGATGATTTTAAGGGCCACAGGCAAAAAAAAAAAAAAAAAAGCAGAAATCCCGAGTAAATACCTTGGGAAATGAAAATGCTTTAGTGCCCTGTGTTCCTAGTTTTGCTCAGCTTACTCTGCATCTTTTTCTTAGTAAAGATTGTTTTAAAATATTAATAGTCATGTTCACACTATGTTCTTTTAATATATATAGTTCCATGTATAAATATTATATATATAATGCTTTCAAATCTGGGTTTTTAAATAAATCAGCAATTTAGGATTACTATGGTTGTTGTCAGCATGCTTCCAGAAACAAAACAATTTGCCTAGTAACTGTCTTCAACACAAACAGGATGGATGCTCTTTGAAATATGATAGTTGGTGCCTTGAGACTCTTCTAAAACTTTCCTTACTCCTGGTTCCTGCTTCATAGAATAGCCAGAAGAAGTGGTTTTAACGGATGACATCAAGAGGGTTAGAATGTAAAAGCATAACCCAATAAGAGAACAGTGAAGGACCCAGTCAATACACACAGCGTGCTTTGACCTAAGTGTTCAGATTCCATTTCAAAACAGATTAAGGAGATGCCTCTCATCATCCCCATCCATCCAAGCCACCCACTGAACCATGTGCCAAGACCCACCTGTGTGAGAGTCCATGTGAATCACCATCACCACACATGCCATCAAGATGTTTTCATTGTCTCTTGATTCCACATGCACTGTAAGGGAAACAGCGTTCAAAGCATGATGAACATTGCTCACAAGAACAATAGAAATCAGATATTAATCAAATACATTCTAACACCCCTCGTGAAAGAATATGAGTAATAAAGTGATTAAGAAATCTTAGAATACCTGTCAGCATTTGAATGCAGCATGCTTGAATAATTTAATGGATTAATACAACCTCCACGAAAGCGTGGAAGCAAGAATTATCTTCAGCAGGGTCACACCTTGTTTTCAAGAGTATCCAAGCTGTGTGCTAATTTCCTCAATTTGTATGCAAGCTGGAGCTGTTGATTTAATGTTCATGGCAGAACTGAAGCCTAAGCGTTAAAACATATCACAACCTACCAAGCTTTGAGGAAAACATGAGACAGACAATGTCAGCTTTGATTGAGTTCTTCTTCTATCAGAGGCAATTTAGCACATGCCAACTTATTTAAACAATAGCAACAAAATGCTTGTCACTCAGACTGTAATGAAATCTTGGGAGAAAAGCTCTACAAAGAAAATGGGAGATAACACAAAACAAGTTTATCAGAGTAGTGTCAAGGGATGCAACCCCGATTGTGGAAGGACATTCTTCTTCGTCCACATTATCTTGAAGTTTGGCGGAACATATTGCCAAAAAAGATAACTCAATAATAATGAATCAGGTAGCTTTCTTGCAAGAGATACGCCAGCATTAAAATAGTGTTTGAAAGCCAAATGCTGACGACATGGCAGCACGTTGTAACAGCCCATTAAGACAGTAAATGGTTTTAGAGAGCATGCCAAGGATGCAAGCAATCTTATTCATATGGTTAAATGTTAGAATAAGTTTTTGAGAGAGAGTATGGTAAGAGTGGCTAATCAACACCCCCAGGGGAGTCAAATGTCTTTGAAAGGAGCTTATGGGAAATGAGTAGATATAAAGTAAAACACGAATCTGAAAATCCATTTTTTGCTTTGCTCCTGCAGTCATTCCTGTTTTAAAACATTTTATGAACATTTGGTTCTTTCTCACAGGGAACTCTACAGGCCAGAAGAGAATGGATCAACATATTCCAGATTCTAAAAGGAAAAACTTTTCAGCCCAGGTAACGTATGCAGCCAAACCTTCCTTTGTCTTTGAAAATGAAACAAAATTCTTCCACACTAAAGAAAAGCTAAAAGAACACCTCTTCCAACATACCCTACAAATGATACTTAAAGATGTTCTATGGAAAGATGAAAGGAATAGTACCCACCAAAACCAAAGGCAAATGTGAAGACCATCCCTGTAAAATAAAAACAGATTTCTAAATAAACTAACAACCCATTGCTTAGTGACAGGACCAAATTACAAACCATTCATATTCATATACCCTCATCTTCTTTGTTATTTGTCCTTCAGAATAAATAAATTCATTGTTTAAGGACAGAATAAATACTCTAAATTGCGATAGATCTGGTAAGTATGTTGGAATAAAATCTGTTTGCTCAGACAGAAGATAATAGAGCATTCCAAATTCTTAAATGTCCTGCCAAGAGATTTATATGCATTAAAAGAAAAATATATGATTTCATAAGAAAATTTTCATCTGGCAGTAGTTTATAATCTTCAGGAGACAAAAAAAAAAGTTGGAAGATTTTACTTTACAAAGCACATGGCAACTTTCTTGAGTATTAATGGACAGAATAGTTTGAAAATTTGCTATTTATATCAATCCTGAAAAAACTAAAATCATTTATATTGTTCATAAAATATGTACTCAGTTATATGTGCACATACAGTTACACTGAACATGCATTACATGTTATGACAAGTATGCCAGAGAGAGGGGCCGTTTTCAATGCACTTTTCTTTTGCAATCATGACTATGAGAAGAAACAGACCCACAATTATTTTTATTCTGACAATGTCATTCTCTAAATGCAGACTTTCAAGTAGCAGATATTTATAGCCCTGCAGAAACTCATGCTAATGATTCTTTCGAAAACTAGAGATAAGGTCCTAAAATAATGTATTTGAGCCATACCTCATGTTTGCCTTTGCTTATTTTTTCAAACATTGCAAAATATTTTAATGTTTCAGTTATATGAGACCCAATTTATGAAAGCAAGGCTTTCATACAAATTATGCTAACAAAATATCTAGAAAATAGCAAGAGAAATCCAGAGGCAATCTTTAGTTTCGTGATGGAAGTCTATCCTTTATTATTAGTCATCTTCCATTCATTGTAAAACTTATTTTCTTAATTTGATTATCAGAAAACCACTCTTTAACATCTATTTTTTTTAAAAAAAATTTATTTATTTTATTGGAAAGGCAGATGTGCAGAGAGGAGCAGAGACAGAGAAGAAGACCTTCCATCCAATGATTCACACTCCAAGTGACCGCAGCTGCCGGTGCTGCACGGATCCGAAGCCAGGAGCCAGGAACTTCTTTTGGGGTCTCCCACGCAGGTGCAGGGTTCCAAGGCTTTGGGCTTTCCTCGACTGCTTTCCTGGGCCACAAGCAGGGAGCTGGATGGGAAGTGGAGCTGCCAGGATTAGAACTGGCGCCCATATGGGATCTTGGCACATTCAAGGCGAGGACCTTAATCATTATGCTATTGTGCTGGGCCCTAACCTCTATTTTTGGTATTCTTTTTTCTAATGTAAAATTATTATAGAAGAGAATGAAATGAACATAGAGTCAAAGTCCGTTGAAGAATTACAATATTAATTTTGCAATATAATGAATATACTATTTTAATAATGTGGAGGAAAATGTGGAGGAAGGGGATGTGGAAGGCGAAATTCTATACTGATTGAACTATATCATTAAAAATAGAAAAATAAATAATGATGAGAATTTCCTTAATAACAAGATGTGCTTTGTATAATTATATCTCAAGCTAGTGTAATACAAAACTTGGAAATACAGCATTGAATCTTGAAATTAAACTTAATTGAAATTAACAGATTATAAGCATATAATTAAACTAAAATATAGTAATAATAATAATTAGCATAAATTCAGAGGACGAGTCAAAGTAGATATTTCTAAAAATATATATTTATTTTTATTTAAAAGGCAGATTTACAGAGAGACGTAGACAGAGGGAGAAAGATCTTCCATTCACTAGTTCACTTCCCTAAAGACTGAAATGGCAATAGGTAAGCTAATCCAGCAAAAGGAGCCAGGAACCTCCTCTGGGTCTCCCACATGGGTGCAGGATCTCAAGGACATGGGCCATCTTTTGCATTCCTTTCCTTGACCATAAACAGGGAGATGGATGGAATGTGGAGCTGGTGGGATACGAATGAGGACTCCCATGGGATGCTGGTGCTTGTAGGTGGGGCATTAGCATTTTTAGCCACCTTGCTGGCCCGAAGTAGATATTTTTGTAATTTGCACTTTCAAGAGGATACAAAAAAGAGATCATGGGGAATTGCATTAAAAGATGCTTATAAGGACAATAATTTTGAAATCATAATAATCTCATTAAAGAAATTTCTGTGAGCCCCTTGAAGAGTTGAATACATTGGATTTTTCAAAAATTTTGTAATGTATTTATTTGGAAAGGAGAGAGAGAGCTGAAAGAGAGAGAGAGAACCCAATGATCTCCAAACCGATGATGTATTAACACAATGCCAACAATAGCTAGTGCGCAGTCAGATCCAAACTAGAAACCGGCACTACCTGAGTCCCCTTGAGGTGGACGGAGACTCAAGGACCTCTGCCTCACCCACTGCCTCCCAGGGTGCACAGCATGAAGAAGCTGTGCTCAGGAGTGGAACCCATAGTGGAACACATGTGGAATGATAAGGAATGGGAATGTTTCAGGAGCAGCCTTGTATTAGAGGCACGTGTTAGAGGTTTCATATTCTAGTTTTCAGACATTAATTGCTTGTTCTTTCAGGAAATCCAGTGTGTATCAGAGCAAGTCAAAAGATAAGCATTGTTTCACTATGAATACTATGAATGGGACAAGAAAATGCACCAAATTACAATGGAAGAATACATATTTTTATAAATAACGTCTCGAGCTGTACATGAAAGCTAGACATTATACAGTGGAAACTGATACAGCTAAATTAAATTTTCAATTTTGAGTTTCAAGTTTTCTTTTCATTGGTTGAATTAGTTTGCACTGATTTAACTTTATATTCCAAAGGAGTTTTAAAACATACATGTCTGATCGACATTTTACCCAGTTATTATCTTGTGATTTCTCCAACTTGGAAAGACTATACTATAGTTTCAAAAGCTAGATTTATGTTAGTTGGATCATGAATCTGATTGAGATTTTTCTCATTTTTATTGTACACACCTGCGGATGTATCCACATTGTTGCTGATTTCTTATTATTTGAGATTTTGTAAAATTCTTGTACACATAAAAAAAAATAATGCACAGCCAGTCAAATTATTATTTCATGGTTTGAAATGTGAATTTTACCCAGGACAGTACTCTGTCCTGACTCAGTTGCCTTAATCAGCCCGAGTTCTCAGTCAGTGATGTTGTTCAATAGGATAGGTGAATTGTTGCATTTTTGATTTTTAGTATTTTCAAAGTCCAGTGTGTTTGTTGGGGCATAACTTGACCAAGAGTATCTGGTTAACTTTATATTAAAATTATATAGGTAGGGTCCAGTGCAGTAGTCTAGCAGCTAGTCTTTGTCTTGTACACACAAGCATGCCATATGGGTGCTGGTTCTAATCCACGCAGCCCTGCTTCCCATCCAGCTGCCTGCTTGTGGTCTTGGAAAGTAGTTGAGGATGGCTCAACTTGGGACCCTGCACTTGCATGGGAGACCCTGTACTTGCATGGTTTCGGGTCAGCTCAGCTTGACCATTGTGGCCACTTGGGGAGTGAATGAGCAAATGGAAGATCTTCCTCTCTGTATATCTGACTTTCCAATATAATAAATAAATCTTTAAAAAATTACATAGGGAAACACTGAAATTCCTAAACAACCAGGCTTTTTTCTATTGTTGAATTACGGCCCTATCCCCGCTGTCTCTGTGCACTGACAGTCACTTCCAGAAGTCTCACATTTCAAGCATGTCTTCTAACGGAAATCAAACAGAGCGTGTTTTTTTGTTTTGTTTTGTTTTCTTTTTAGACTGACATTTTGCATTCACTGTAATTTCCAAGAAACGTATCCGTGTTGTTGCATGTATCCAGTTCATTAATTTTTCTTTCTGAGTTGTATTACATAGTGTATGCACCACAGTTCAGTTGTTTGAAGAACATCTGGGAAGATTCCAGGTTTGATTATTACCAATAAAGTTACAGTGAACACCTGTGTATCATTTTTTTTTTCTGTTGACACAAATTATGTTCCAATGGGACAGATGCCCAAGAGAGCAATTATGTTATTGTAGGGCGTGTGTATGTGTGGAAAGTTTCAAAGTCTTTCTCAGATTGCTGCGCTATTGGCATTCCTATCAGTAATGCATGAGTGACCCAATTTCTCTATTTTCTTTCCAACAGTTGTTGATTATCATTATGTTTTAAAGTGATTATTGCTAGCATATGCTGCAATTCCATTTTCACTTTTCCTTTTTCTGTGATCACTATTTAGTTCCTGTGCAATGTCTTGTCAAGTATTCTATTTTTCAAGCTGAATTCTTCTTTATTTTTGGTATTGGATTTTGTTTGTGTATTTTGACTGATAATTCTACAGCAAATATGAAGTTGATAAATATTGCTCTGTGAAACATAACGGTTCATTTTTTTCCACATGAGCTTTCCAGGAACACATATTTGTAATTTTTTAAATACTCAAGCTAACTATTTATCTTTTATGGATCGTGATTTCTTATGAGAAATAGGAACTTTATCCACCTCTACAGCCAAGATGTTTTCTCCTTCGCCTAAGAGTTGCAGGTGTCGAATTTATGTCCATATTACATTTTGAGGCAATTTTTATCACAACAATACAGTGAGCTTCAGTGTTCAATAGAATGGTCATTTTCTCTTCATTGTTTGTCTACGTTAGCAGGAGAGAAAAATGGCTTGGGGTTTTGTTATGCTGAAGAATAAACATGCATTAATTGCTCCAAAATGCTGAAAGTAGCTTGTCTGATTCATCAAAAGAAGGGACCCTTCCTGTTTTAACTTGGCTTGTCTGGATGTGGGACTAGTAGATAGAATGAGATTAAAGGCTGTTGCTGACCAACATGAAAAGGGGAGTCAGACTCACCTTACAGTTTCATGCCATGCAAGCTTTCTATGCTATTTTATTACCCTTACTAGTGCATTTAGAACACTCAAAATTTTCCATGTTTATAGTCATTTTGACGGTGTGGGTGTGGTGCGATGGCTCAAATTGCTAATCCCATGCTGAAAGTGCTGGCATCCCATAGGGGTGCTGGTTCATCTCCTTGGATAGCTTCACTTTTCATCCAGGCCCTGCTTAACGGCCTGGGAACAAAGAGGAAGACAGCCCAAAGCCATGGGATCCTGTACCTACAGAGGAGAGCTGGAAGAAGCCCCTGGCTCCTAGCTTGGGGTCTGCTCAGCTCCGGAAGTTGTGTCATTTGGGGAGTGAACCAGCAGATAGAAGATGTTTCTGTCTCTCCTTCTCTCTGTAAATGTGCCTTTCCTATAAAAAGAACAAATCTTTATTAAATAATTCGGAGACACTATCATTTATTTTTCTCAAATTCTCTTACTTATTTTTCTTGACTGATTGCAGTGGTTAGAATATCTGGAAATGTATTTAATATATTCCTTTACTATAATTCAATAAATCACTTTTGAGATAATTAAAATATTTTTCATCACTGTATACAACCTAGATGAAGATTTTACTGGATATCAGGTGTTCTGACAACAGCCTTTTCTGTGTTGATGCAATTTTTCTATCTTAACTTGCCTTTATAAATACCAAAACTAAGAATCTTTCAGGTTATTGGGACAATTTGATGTTCAACTATCTTTTCTCTAAGTAATTGTGATTTCTTATCGCCATGAACCTGTTAAGAAAAAAGGTGTGTACTTTGCATGACTGGTTGTATCCAATATTTTCCTCTTCAATTGGCTATAATTATAAATGCACTGTTCATGTCTTCAACATGCCTACAGCATGAGTGTAATTTGTAGTCTATAAAGGATATTACCTCTCAATTGATTTTGTAGCCCTGTCACTGTGTTGATCCATGTTTTGTTGCCACATCAGAATGCTTGCAGCTGCCTCACTTACAAAGAAAAAATTCTTTTCTGCTCCCAGTTTTGCAGGTACAGTGGTATGGCAGCAGTGTTAGCTTACTTCTGGCAAGGATGCTCTTGGCTGCATCACGTGGAGATGGCTGGAGTCATGGCACAAACGTAGGCCCACATTGGACGCCAATGACTGCTGGAGCAAAACCACTCTCTGTCAGTAGCAAGTCTCTCCTGAGAATGAATCAGTGTTTCACAGTACCCAGCTGCCTTGCCTGGCTCCAACTCTCAGGAGTCTCATCACTTCTTGCATAAACGTAGTGAGGAGAAAGCTGTCTGCATAAGGTATTCCAGCAGACAGAGCACATTCAAATGAGAGCATTTGCCTACTATTGTTTGTAAACAATAAACGATAACCAGAAATAAAATTGTTCTCAAACCTAAGTTGGAACATGCAGATCTAATTTGTGAATAGTTTGACATGCTCATGGTTATTATCCTTCATATTTTAAATTTATAGAATAGTTTTTATACCAAAGCCATATGTAAGAGGCCGTAAGTGAATAATGACTTACCTAGATCTAATTCCAGTTATCTGTTCTGTTTCCTGTTTCCTGTTGGCAGCAGGTCTTCAATCCATTCCTGCCAATTAAAGCTTAAATGCTCAATCAGCCGCCTAAAGCCCTGATGAGCCATAATAAGTATATGTATGTATTTGTCTATATCTACACGACATGTGTAGATATGTACGCATATATACTGCCCTGTGCATATATTCTTCTCGGAGGTAGGTAGGGCAGGCATCATTCGTATTTGCAACAAGTATTTCCTGCCCTGGCTCCATCGATGACAGGGCTAAATCTTTGATTTGTCCCCATGTAGGTGACAGTCCTGGCACAGAGAACAGTGTCACTCTGTGTGAGGGAGACAGGGAAAGTAACCACTTTCCATTTAGGCTGGAAAGGAAAAGGACAGCTAAAGCATTGTTCCGTTTTTCATCCCCATGCTTGTTTCATACACATTTGCAGGTGATTAAATACTGTAAATTTCTTCACCAAAGCGTCTTGGACAATGCCATTAGGTGACAGGCAGCCTCCCAAGTATGAACTACATGTTTTGGAGCATGTCCATGCTAAACAGAACTCTGTTGATGTCAGCTGTTCAAATGGACTCACATTTTTTTTTTCCCAGAAAGCAAAAAAGATGATAATGTGAAATCGTGTAAGTGCTCAGGGATCTCCCGCAGTTGTAAATCATACGTGGAAAATAAAACAGACCTTGGGCAAAATTACAAAAGAGAGGAAATGGTGTCGCCAGTATTTCCTGCATCTTCTCACTGTGTCTCCCTTCTGTTACTGGGTTTCTGTGCAACAACTCATGTTTCCACTTTGTTTGCAAGGAGGTGAAGAGGATCCAACTCCAGGACCTCCCGAGTGCAGAGCAAAAGACCAAGTCCTCCTGCCTGTCTTTTGCTTCTCTTAGTTTTATTTCTTCAAGGAAAGTGCAGCTGAAACAAAACCTACAAGCTCGCATTCACAGAGACATAAAAAAACCAGTACATGATCACAGTCCTAACCATACCAATCGTTGTTGAGGCATGCCTTGTCAACGTATTTAAATCCTGCAATAATTATATTCTAGGCATCATGAACTGTAATATTGATTGCCAATTACACAGATAAGTATTGAATGCATCATTAAGGAAGCAATGCTAACTTTTTCTTTTTAACTTGTACATGCAATTTATCTGTTCAGTAGTGTTCCACTTCCCTATCTAAACCATGTCAGATGTCTTGTTAAATTACAACAGCGTAAAACTGAGAGGTACCATACAGTTCAGAAAAGCTACTCAATGATTCCAGACAGCCAATGCAGAAACCAACATGGATCGTGTGACAATCACTGTGGTTAACCTAAAAAGAAATATTCATTCTGAGAGAAAAACAGGCACCCTTGATTCTTCTGAAACTGCAGTTGATTTTCTTCTAAGCCTTTCTTTATTTTGTTAAAATTGAGGCTTATAAAGGGGTAAAATGGCAGGTTTATATGTAAGAATTTTAAGAAAACGCGGATACATTTAAAACTTACATTCTAAATACCTATTCACATCTCAAATGAACAGAAAAGGTAGTTTTTGTTTATTTCTATCATAAAAATAATTTCAGTGAGCTGTGAAGTAACCGATAATAGAAACACTCCAACATTGTTTTTAGTCCAGCACTTTAGACATCCACCTTGTGAGATTTAGGTCGTTGTCTTATTCCTGTCTTATTTGGCTGATGCTCAAATATCCATACCTAAAAAGTTAGCAAATTCTGTCATTTTGGAATGGTCTCCAGCATGAGGATATCAGACCTGAACTTATTTCTCCTTTAACATATGGCCCTTTGTTCATGTATTCATTCAAATGCAAACTTAACTTGTGGCTTTCCCAATCTGAATGTAAAGGAGTTTCCTGCCAGGGTTCCAAATGGAAAGCAAGTGACCAGTATTCTGTTCCTGAAATTCCCAACACCTCTACAGCTGGCACTGCTGCGTCCTTCCCAGAGTAATCTCGCGTCATTATCCACTCTTCAATTTATTCTTATTAAGTCTGTTCTGAAATAATCTATACTGAGCACAATTCATTATTCGTGTGCCATAATGAATTGGTGAGCAAATCAAAAGTGCTTTGTCACAAATCTATGTACGATTTAAATCTTAATTCTGGGATTGATGATTTTTATTCTATGTTCGAAGCACTCTTTCACTAATGGTCTGGAGAAGAAGATACAATATTTTCTATGAGAAGAACCTTCTAGAGAAATAAAATAAATAAAATAAAATAAAAAGCCATTAGAAGGGAGCTAAGATATAAGTAGAGCATCCAGGACTTGAAGTGCCAAATTTGCAATGTCAGTGATACAGGTGGAGGGTTAGCATGCAATGCCATGGGATTAGCCCTGGTTGCTCTTATTAGTCAAAAAAAAATATATGGAATGAGGTATATTTAGCATCTTCCTCTCATTTTCTTCAGTAATGATCTAGCATTTCAATGAATACACTTTATTTAATCTAGTTTGACAGACATCCAAGGTGCAGATGGGTGAATAGATTTCAGAAGAAAAAGTAAATATATCAAACAAAAGAGACATTTATTGTACTTTCACTGCTCTCCCAACCATGCTTGTCTTTTGAGGGCAGAAAAGCGTTAACACAATTTGTGAATAAGAAAGGCAAGAGGAATGTATCTCAAAACTGCTTTCTGGATTGTGGAGCGGCTGAAAAATTTGCAGATGAATTAAGAGAAAGCAAGCATGAGATATGTTCAGCAACATATTACAATAGGATCTGGTCTCTATTAATCTTTCTGTTGGTGGGAATGAAGTGGGGTGGGAAGGGATGGGATGGGGTGGGATGGGATGGGATGGGGTGGGAAGGGATGGGATGGGGTGGGATGGGATGGGATGGGGTGGAATGGGATGGGATTCCACTCGATTTTTGCAATTTCCCTAGATCACCCCACTCCTTCCCATCTATTCTTAAAAAGCCTGAAAGAAATTCCAGAAAAACACCTACTGAGATTTATCTAAAGAAAGACTTTCCATAATGATCAGGACAATGCAATCTGGGCGCTATCCAAAGAGTGTCTGTTTCATCTTAGCCATCTGGAGCAACTTTGAGCAAAACCTTTTTCTTTAACTATACATTTCTTATCTATTCCCAGGCCTTTCCCTGTAAAAATTAATGAGTCCATTAACTTCAAGATTACATTAACCGTATAGTTGAGAGTTCTGTAGCCAATCATATGCAAAAGCAAGCATTCTCCATCCACCAACAAATCCAACTCCACTTGACACAGACAGCCTTATGTGGTCAAGCCAGCCAGTATATGTACATACTTAGATAGACAGGTATATATTTATAGTAATTGATTGATTGCTAGATGATGGATAAAGATATATTCACTGTATAACTGTCATGGAATACTGACTATAACTTGATCATTTTAGTGCATTTTCTCAGGACTCTGTGGAAGCTGCTGGCATTAAGTCGCCCAGGGATAGACACCCCATAATCTGCCCTGAACAAATGCACATTTATCATATGCAGATCCTGCTTGTTTCTGTTAAAACTATTGATATATTAATCTGAAAGTGGATGACATCTTGGAATTCATCAAAAATGTCCTTGGAATTGAAATGGTCTAATCTACAGATATTTTTCTTATTTTTTTTGTTTTTACAAAAAAGTAATGTTTACCTTGTCATGTGTTGTGCAGTCTTTGAGGTTGAAATATTTACATAGCCACTCTTAGCAAAGACCTACTAATAGAAATATCTGAATAATACACATGTTTACATAATAAAATAAAAAGTCATTAAAGAAGAAAATACAATTAACTTTCAAGTTGCTACCAAATATTCTACTGTAATGAATAAACTTTACAAGAAACTCCAAAAACAGAATAAATAATAGAATTGTGTTAAAATGTTTATTTGCCGGAAGTCCACATAATGTGCCAACATGCATGCCAAAGACTAGAATGATCCCGTGACTTTGGGAAGTTTCCAGGCCTTAATGAGACAATTTTGGGGAAGTCACACCATGAAATAAATCCTGTGATAGCAGCAGAAATATGATATGCACATTTGGTTGCCTCCTTTTTTATCTGCTTCATATTTTTTCTGATTGCTGGATGTGACCAGAATTTTGAAAATATTTAATCACAGATAATGAGTAATGATAACAATGTATGCAACTGAAACAAGTCAATACAATGTAAAAAAAAAAATTGCCACATTCCTTTGTGGCCTAATCCAAGAAATTACACAGTCGAGATTATCAGTACTGAAAAAAAAAAACAACAATTGTCTGATTTTTCTAGACCTCATTTAACAATGCTGATTTGCTAGTTCTTCTAGGGTGTACCTTTCTGTCTCTGAAATCTGCATAATCACGGAACGCTTGATTAAGGAATGGAGGCTTTGAGTGTAATGGATATGCATGCATGATTAACTGTAGGAGGGAATCTGTGATTATGTGGTATATAAATACATATCTATACACTTTAAACTTTCTCAGTATGCACAACAAAAAGTCTTGACATTTTCAAATTCTTCCAGTCATAAGCACAAAAATGGAAAACCATTAAAAGAACCACAAAAAAATCTTAATCACAGTCTTCCAGAGGATTAATTCCCAATGTATTATAAAATTAATATTCATTACCAGAGATATTGATGATTTTTGGAAAAGCCTGGAAAGACTTCAGTTCTCAGGTGTTTTATTGATATTATCCTTGAATGTCCTGAGACATTAAGAGTGCAAGATAATAATAATGGCAGTGTGTCCAAAATCTCTTGGGTTTTTATTAGGTTAACTACTTATAGTGTATAAATAACTTTGCCTTCTTCAACTCCTGATAAATATATTCCTCCCAGGCCATTTCCATAAAACAAGCCAATTATACTCACCTTAAATGCCCCAGTAATCATTTCGTAATAAAAGTAGAATTTTATGGGTTAATGTTTTCTTGTGGCTAGTATAGGGAATCTTCAAAACATGCATGGAAAATTCTTCTTCTGGAAAGACTATGTGAATTTCAAAAATGCATTGCAACAAACTACCAAACCATTTTATTTCCTTGTATATAGATACACCCATGTGGATTTCATTTTGAAAGCATATTTAATTACTTATAAGTCCTTTTTTTGTAAAACAAGCCATTAGTATTCATACTGTCATGTTTTTCACTACAAACAGTGGGAAGAAAAAGGTGATGAAGTTCTCATTTTCAAACTGAATATGAGAGGTTAAACTTGCAATAATAAAAAAATCAATCTAAACAAATTGATTATTTTAGGGGGAATTTATGAAAGATGTTTAAAATTTGTTTATGATGTATTATAGGTATTTATTTTGAAGAATGAAACATTATTCCATTTATCGACACTTACTGCTTTGTATATTATCTTGAGACATGCATTATTAGTTCTTTGTAATCTGATGTTTCAATAAATAAATCTAAGACTATCTTAAATGGCTTCTTAATTTCCCACCTCGTAAAATAATTCTTGCAATTTGAAAAAAACGACAGTTAAGTGTTTGTCCAGGTCTTTAGTGTGAGTCGCTGGAGTGGATTGGTTCTTATGTTTTCTGAAAAGTCTTATGTGCAAAATCCACTACCAATATGAAGAAAGATAGGATCAAAACACCTCCAGTTACCAAAAGCATTATTCATTAGATATGCAAACTTAGAAGTAACTTTAAAAAACACAAAATTGAAGAGAGTTAAAAGCAAATGTTATTAACAATTTAAAAAAAAGCAAATGATATACATTGCATCAGCAGTACAGAATTGCTGTCAATGGGCTTTTTGAATTTTCTTATAGGTTTCACTAACTTTCATACTCCTTTAAAGACTAGCAACTGTAGGAAAATGGAATATTATAACTAAAAGTTTTCTTTGTTGAATGAAAGCTAAAATAAAGCAACTACTAAAGATTAAACGTTACCTATTAAGACCATATGTTGCATGAGATTTTCTTGTTGGTGTCAATGCGAGTACCAATGACAAAGTGGGCAGCATATGGGTCTGGTACTTGGTTAATTAAAAACTGTGTTCTGCTGTGTCAATGTGTGTTCTGAAGAGTAATTCTTCAAGCATAGCACCAAGCTGCTAATTCCGTCTCATCCAGTTCAGTGTTAGATTTGAAACATAGAGATGTAACTTTAACTTTGCACTTGTGCTATTTTTAAAAATGGTAATAGGAAACATTAGTTGAAAATTTCATTGTCATAGTTGAAATTTATTCTAAGTAACTCTGAATCAAAATAATTCCCCAATCAACTACTAGTGGTGGCATTGTGGTGTAGCGGCTTCAGCTTCCACCTAAAATATTGACATCCCATATGGGCATGGGTTTGAATGCTGGCTTCTCCACTTCTGATCCAGCTCCCTTCTAATGCAACTGAGGAAGTGAAAAACAGCTCAAAAGATCTAGAAGAAGCTTCTGGTCCTGAGTTAGTACTGGCTTAACCCTGGCTGTTGTGCCATTGTGGACATTTGGAGAGTGAACCAGTGGATGGAAGATTCTTGTGTGTGGTATGGGTCCTCATTTCAGTAACTCTGTCTTTCTTATAACTTTATCCTTTTAAACATCAAAGCATGAAAATTCCATTTGAGACTGGATACTTATAGAACAGTTTTATAATTTTTAAGTATATGTAAGTTCTTTGCTGCAGATTTATTGCAGATATTTCTAATTTTCCACCTCTCACTATCCACAATTGCCCCCACAAGAATTTAGTTCCTTACACAAAGACTTTTGACATACTTTGGACAAAAGCAAGACCAAGGTGAAAGAGAGAGCATCCTATCAACTCTGTGTCTGAAACTTAGATTGTTTTCTTGTTTCCATCATTTTTTTTTCAGACCCTTGTCTGACTTCAGCTGCTGGAAAGAACCTGGAGCACAGCTCTGCGTGAGTCTAGCTGCCACCTAAAATCCCTGTAACTGGAAAGAGCCTAAGAGATACTAGTAAAGCTTGGTTGGCAATCCACAGATGCTTCAAGGTAAATACACCCAAGTGGTATTCAACAGGCTTGCAACCTGATAAGCAATAACCAATAATGATATCTTAGACTACAGAATAGCTGAGCGGTTTTTTTCCAGCACTTTTATGGCAATGTATTAACAAAAATTACTTTCTCTCCCCTATAGAAATGACACATCCGATTCTGAGTTAGCATGTACAAACGACAATAGTTATGCCAACACTAGGAACAAATGGGACGTAGTGTTCTCCCACGCAGCAGCAGGATGTACTTGTTGATGATGCATGTTTAGATTCAGATGGGTCTAGGTTTCAATGTTAACAACACTATTTAGAGACAGGAAGCCTCTGTAGCTCAAAGTCTGCTCTCTGAGACAGACTTGGATGGTTGTTATGACAATGGCTGCTGACTAAGCAGAAATCAGTTTCACACGGCTGTTTCAAAGATGAACTTACATTTCATTTTGGGCCTTGGCTTCTGCCATTACCAAATGTTAATCTTAGAGCCAAAAGACATCTTGTCTGCTCTTTGCTATTCGTCACTTTGAAAAGATATGAAAGATGATAAGCTTGTGTTGCATTTATCAAAAGCAATGTTATGAAGTTAGTTTTCAAAAAGCCTTGTGTGTGAATATGGAACCTCATCACATTTAGAAAGGAGAAAAATCTCCGTCTCAGTAGGAGAAGGAGGAAAAAAGACATCAAAGAAATATCAAGCAAAAATTGTTTTTCTTTTTTGCAAATACCCAAAAACATCACCAATGATAATATTTAATTTTCTACATACATAAAAAGTGCCGTTCATTTGTCTGAAGGTAATAAGAGAAACCAAGAAAACCAAACCAAAATAAAGCAAAAAACAAAACAAAGCAAAACAAAAGCATGAGCTAAGCTTACTACATTCTTAAGATATCACAAATGGAAAATGCATATGAATTACATCCCACACAATATATCAAAGGTCCAAGTAGCCTCTATTTATATTTAGAGTTATATAGATTGGTGATCTGTCCAACGGTGTGAGCATGTGGATCCAACTTCCCAGCACCACAGACAGAATATATATTGGTATTTTTGTTCTTTCAAAATTTTCGTTGGCAGGATTCTCATTTCTGTCAAACTTAGAAACAAATAACCTAGCAAAAATTTTATTAAAATCTTCCGTGTATACAACACAAGGCTGTGAATGAAGATGAGCATGGTCCAAAAGTTTCCTGATAGCTGAAATATGTTAGAAAGTTAAAGTACAGGGCCCGGCGCGATGGCGCAGTGGTTAAGGTCCTCGCCTTGCACGCCCGGGATCCCATATGGGTGCCAGTTCTAACCCCGGCAGCCCCGCTTCCCATCCAGCTCCCTGCCTGTGGCCCGGGAAAGCAGTCAAGGACAGCCCAAAGCTTTGGGACCCTGCATCCAAGTGGGAGACCCGGAAGAGGCTCCTGGCTTCGGATTGGCTCACCTCTAGCTGTTGCTGCTGCCTGGGGAGTGAATCATCGGACGGAAGATCTTCCTCTCTGTCTCTCCTCTGTATATATCCACCTTTCCAATAAAAATAAAAAATAAATCTTTAAAAAAAAAGAAAGTTAAAGTGCAGAAAAGATTTGTTGAACTTCTTGAGGAAATCGAAGTTAGCAATACATGTCAATGCGAAGTATTTTCAGTTACTCTAAGTGAAGCAGTACAAATAATCTATGCAATATTTGCTTTCCTTCCATCCACTTAATCTGCTTTTGTTTCTCTCATCTTTATTTCTGTGTGTCTGTATCTGTTACCTCTTTCTTTCTTAGCAGGTAATTAATAGGATGGCCTGTGTGTCTGACTCTGCATATTAAATTGGGAGGAAATGTTTTTCTCCATATCATGTATCTTGGTTCCCTCAAATATTGCTTAGATCAAAAAGGTCAAGGATGAAAAATAACAGCAAAACATTCTTCCAAGATATTTGCCAGGATTTATTATTTTTAATTGACTTTCAATCTTAAGTGGACTACAACAATTTCTGTGCATGAAGAATGTCTGGATCCATGCCCCTGTAATAATTCAATATACAGGAAGGAACCACACACACACATGGCAAACATCCAACACACGAAAAGTTGGATTTTCTGGCAGTAATCAAATATGGTCTCTGAAGAGAGCTTACGTTCTCTTACAAAATTCCAAACTTAAGATAACTTCTCTGGTACGTCTTCAAAGCAGTGTATTTGTTCAGAAACTATAGTTGTTACACTCTGGTTATTGTGATTGTATTACTTTAGTAAAGGTACGTTAGTTCAAGAGACAATCCATAATTCATTACATTCTTTGTCTTAATGTATAATACACACAGGTATTTCACGTCGTATAGATGCATATATATATTTTTAGTGTTTATCTTATAGTTTTAGTCCTTTTGGTTATATTTTGTTTCAAATTATTAAATTAAAAAAAGTGTTTGCAATACAGATTAAACTTGAAGTCTGTCATGTCTAGAACTCATTTACTGCATATTTTAACTCAGATAGATGATTCTAATGTCTGTTGAAAGTCAAAAGTAATTTGTTAAGTCACTCACATTATGGTTCAACTTTGATGATAAAAGTTAATGTGTAATTAAATATCTAATAAAAATGTACAAAGCAATTCACCAAGGAATCAGAGGTTCTGCAAATTCGTTTCATAAAATGAAAAGAGCAGAGTCATGCCTTCTTTTTTATGTCGCCACTTGATTTCAGCAAAAGCAAAGGCTTTGATTTAGTTCAAATCTAAGGGTTTCAGATTATAAAACTCATTCCTATACCATCAAGCTAATGTTTGCATCAAGCCATTCATTCAACGGTGTGAAATTCAGTTCTAGGCTTTCAGCACATTAATGCTTACTCAAAACAGGTGACAGGTGTATTAGAAAGAGCACAAACCTTTTGATTGAAATTCTAGCTTGAATTCTCAAGACTCTGAGATTTTCAGCAAGGTTTGCAATTGCTCTGAGCCTCTGTTGCTTAGGGAAAAGTCTCCGTCTCAAAATGTAAATGTGTAAGTACACATATGTAGGTTTTGTGGCTGGCGTAATTGAACAATCCAAACAAGCGACTAGAATTCTGTAAGAAATCGATATATGTCAGTCCTTCTCCTTCTTGACTAAGAATACATTCTAAGAAATGTATCTAAACAATATTAAGTCTTGAAACTTACAGAAAGACTAGGGATCCAGGCATAATTTTAATATAAAAACATTTGAAATGGTATGAGAATACATGTGATATGTATGCTCCATTTAGCATGTCAAAAGAAATGTTAGAAAGAATAATAATAAAAGAAACTTTGTTTTTTCCAGAATGGCAGTGTGAATTAGTGAGGAATTGTAAAGTGAGTGTTTTAACAAACTTTGAGGATTATAGCTGTATTTATTTTTCTGTATTCGCTTGCTGAATTTCAAATCTACAGTTATATGCATAGTTTGTGTTCATTAATACCTACCTATTCTAGGAATTTTTTTTTAAGTGTAAAAATCATAGTAAAACTCTCAGTGTATTTGAACAGGCTGTGCTGCTAAATTCTGGCTGATAGTTAAATCTCATAGTCAAGGATAGATGGAATTTGTACGGTGGAGATACCCTCCATCTGTTGAGTCTAGCAGGTGGATGTATTCAACAGTGCCAGGTAGGATGCCTTGTGGTCACTGAGGGCATGGTTTTGAAGGAAGTCCTCTTAAGAGGGACAGTTACAAAGGCCTCAAAGTGTCCGCTGGGCTCTCTCTGGGTCCTAGCTCCACATTTGTCCACTCTTCCACATTCTAAACCTTTGCCCTTCTCTGGTCTCACAAAATTACCGAGTCCATGTTGCTTCCTCAATTTTGGATTATAAAATAGATCTCCCGTGGGGTTGGTGCAGTGGCCTAGCTGGGTAATGCCACCCCAACAGTGCCTTTATCCCATAAAGTACCTGAGGAACTGCTCCACTTCAATTCCAGCTCTCTGTTTATGGCTCAGGAGCTTTGAAATACCCGATATTAAATTGTAATTGTCATTTTAATTGTATGAATATTCTGAATTAAGAAGACGGGTGATTTCTGGAACGTATTCTTTAGGTGCCTTACATAATGGGTCATTTTATTACAAAATTTTTATTTACAAATGTTATAAAATAGTACAAGTATTTTAAAAATATATTATAAATATCTTACAAATATTATAAACACACAAACTATTACAAGCATATTTGTAAAATATTACTAAAATGTTTTACAAAAAATTTAACAATATTACAAATTTAACAGACCATTTGTAATAACACATTAAAAGATAATATGGGCCCACCTCAATAGCATAGTGGTTAAAGTCTTCGCCTAGAATGTGATAAGATCTTATATGGGCACCTTTTGGTATCCCAGCAGCCCCACTTCCCATTGAGCTCCCTGCCTATGGCTTGGGAAAGCAATCAAGGATAGCCCAAAGACTTGGGACTCTGCACCCATGTGGGAGGCCCGGAAGAAGCTCCTGGCTCATGGCTTCGGACTGGCTCAGCTCCAGTTGTTGTGGCCTCTTGGGGATTGAACCATTGGATGGAAGATCTTTCTCTCTGTCTCTCCCCATCTCTCTATATCTGCCTTTCCAATAAGAATAAATAAATATTTTTAAAAAGATAATATTATATTGTTTCAAGGACTTGGGGTGCAAAAAGCAGTGTGATGGGACTGTTCTGATGGCATAGAAGCCAAAGCCACACCTTGCATCTTCAGGGATTCCATCGGCACTGGTTCCTGTCCTGGCTGTCTACTTCACTTCCCATCCAGCTCGCTGCCTGTGGCCTGAGAAAACAGTGGAGGTTGGCCCAAAGCCTTGGAAGCCGGCACCCATGTGGGAGACCCAGAAGAGGCTCGTGGCTCCTGGCTTCAAATCGGTTCAGCTCTAGGCATTGTGGTCACATGCAGAGTGAGCTAGCAGATAGAGGTTTTTCTCTCTGTCTCTCCCATCGCTTTATCAGCCTTTCCAACAAAAATAAAACAAAATAAATATATATATATTTTTTTAAAAAAGTAGCATCATGCTGAGCAACTTATTGAAAAGAATGAATTTCTCCCTGAATCCAGCAAAGGGCTGAGATGTACCACCAGGGATAACTTGAACGAGGGGACATTTCACTCTAGGTAGAAGATACAAATTGCCCTGCTTCCAGCTTTACATCTCCTTCTTATCCTTATATTGTCCTTCTAATCCCAGGGGGAACTTGATTGTCCAGCGTAAGTCAATTCTTTAGAGGGTCCTTGATGATGGAGGGGTGGTGCAGAGGGTGGCAATTAATGGCCCCAGAGATGTCACATGGCAGCAGTATAGAATTCTCTGTGTGTCTTTAGCATAACTTGGATTGATCCAGGACTTCTCTTTGAAATGAAGCTTCCCATCCGGTCCCTTCGATCGAAGAGAAAGTATAGTTCACTCTTCAATATAGAGAGAAGATCAGCAGTTTGCTGAAAAAGTCATACCTTTTCATGAAAGAACTGGGTATTTAATGCCAGAGGAGACATGAACGGATTGTCATGATAATTGGAGACAATATGAACATTCGCTTTTTTTCCACAATTATTGTAAAAAAAAAAATGCAATGTATGAACCTGTGCGAGATAGCATATGCTTCCTTTTCCCCTTGAATATAAACTAGCTTTAATTTGAGAAATAATTACTTTGCACTAAGAGAGTTTATTTTCTAATATTGCAGACGGTACAGCTATTTTGAAAAAAATAAGGACCATGAAAATATAGACCTTTACTAATAAAAATAGAATACATAGAAAAAGTAAGTGGCGTAGAGTGTTATTCCTGATAAATTACATTTCAAATCACCATTCAAACTTAATCTGAAATATGCATTAGAAGTCAGGTTCAAGGTGCACACCTAGATGTTAACTGTATGACTCAGTCCTGAGCTCCAGAATTTATCTGTTCCATATGCAGCCAAGAAGTTCCAGGATAAAGAGTTGGAGGACTGTATTCTAGAAAATACTGTCCACAAACAGCATTGTGTCTTGACATAAAGTCTTTTCTTTCCTTCTTACTTTCTCTTTCTTTCTTTCTTTCTTTCTTTCTTTCTTTCTTTCTTTCTTTCTTTCTTTCTTTCTTTCTTTCTTTCTTCCTTTCTTTCTCTCTCTTTCCTTCCTTTCTTCCTTGCTTCCTTCCTTCCTTCTTTCCTTCTTTCCTCTTTCTTTTCCCATAGATGGACAAATACAAATTCAAACTTAAATGTTCTAATTTTGAGTTTATGCTTCCCATTTACTATGTCATATCTAAAATGTACTAGTCAAGGAAGCATGCACAGTAGTCAGGAATATAAGTAAATCCAACTAATATTGTTAGTATCTATCTTCCCAAAGAGCTTAAAATCAAAGCGCCCAGCATGGTAGCCTAGTGGCTGAGGCCTTGCATGAGCCGGGTTCTCATGAGGGTGCCTTTTCCCGTCCAGCACCCTGCTTGTGGCCCGGAGAGGTATGGAGGATGGCCCAAAGCCTTGGTCCCCTGCACCCAAGCGAGATTCCCAGAGAAGCTCATGGCTCCTGGCTTCGTATTGGCTCAGCTCCGGCAGTTGTGGCCACTTGAGGTGTGAATCAATGGAAGGAGAATTTTCCTCTGTGTCACTCCTCCTTTCTGCATATCTGACTTTCTAATGAAAATAAAATGAAGCTTAAAAAAAAAAAATCCAACAAAGAGAGAGCACTGTAGCCTGATGTGGAGCATTAGAGTCTGGGTCGGCAGATTGAATACCTTGGGGACGTTCTTTCCAGGGAAACATGCGGGTTTGCACTCCCAAGGCTAAAGGGAGATCCCGCAACAACAACGAAACGCGAATTGATGTCTATTCTGCTTCCAGCATTTTTTTTTTTCTTTTCACTTTTATGAACCAAAAATCTGGTAAAATGCCAGTGGGAAATATAGGATTTACTTACTTTCCGTATCACTTTCATCAAATCGTTTTTAAAACTGGTGAAATTTCCAAAGTTTTCATCAGTTCTATATTTATACATCAAAATGTAGTCCATTCTACATTTTTTTTTTTTTTTTTTTTTTTTACAAAATACGCTTTATTCTAAAAGGGCATCTTAAGTTTCAGTTGGCAGTAATTTCACATTTCAGCAGACTTGGTCTCTTAAATCCCCGGAAAGAAATGGCTGTGCATTCTAACCTCACCTAGAAATCAACTTTCTATTTCCTTTTAAGCTACTCGGAGCTCAATTTCATACATATGGTGTGATACATCCCGACCTCTGCTGACGCTTGACACTGGGAGTAAGAACACTTACCAGCCCTTAGCAAAGATACTGAGTAGATCAAAAAGAGCTGTTAAATGATGCTCAGACTCTCATAGCCCTCTGATGGCTAATGAAAAAAAGCTGCTGCAAACATATTTTCCTCTGTTGTCAGACCAGCATTATACATCGTGAACACTTTGCTCGGCTAGACTTCCTAGGAGTTTCATAAAAGACGGCCATTAGGAATTTTTTTCTATCTGTCTTAGTTTAGATGTTGCTTCATTACAGTGGAAACTCAAGTTTCCTTCTGGCTTGATAAATGAGCTCCATGTTCTTGAATTTCCATGTAGCAGATGCATTCAATATGTTAAAAAAAAGAGTGTAGGTAAAAACCAAAAGCCCAACTTACCACATGAAAAAAATAATAATAATTATATGCAGTCTTCTGTCAATAGTCACGGCGCGTGTGCTGTGTGAGGATGTTGTGCTTCATAACTCCGAGAAGACAAATGATATGCTTTAATCAAGTTTTGTTTTCCTAGACTTTAAATCCCCTTTTTAAATTAGCATAATGAACAAATAATTTCTCCCATTTCTTCCCTGTCTCCTAGAAGCGTTCATTAAACTGATTGCATTTATCTTGTTAAGGAGGATTTAGTTGGATACAGTTTAGCACTTCCAATCGTGGAGATACTTTTAGAATGTTTTTTTTTTTTTTTTTTTTAACAGGCACTTTGGAGAAAGTCTGCTTTGAAGTGAAAGGTCACTTCTCCATCCTCTGACTCTCCAGTCCATGGAATGAGAAGGTGACCTGTTGACGTATGCTTGAATGGAACACATTATATGAAACACTGCCTGAGAGGAATTCTTGATATCGTTGGTGGCATTGCTGATAGTCACGGGACAATGCGAAAATCTCTCTCCCATTCACCACATACCAGCAAAAGAAAGTGAAGCATTTTTATTTAAAAGAAAAAAAGTCAGCGCTACTTAGTCAATTCTTCAAAGACATGTATACCTAAAAATAATTGTTGCAAGGACTATAAACCACATCCTAGATATATAGATGGGGAAATCTACCTACGTCCACAGGTGAAGATAAAACAAATAAAAGACTACAACAGACACTGTCCACATGCGCCTCAATAAGGTCTCTTTTCAGAATTATCTTCTTGATATTAGCCGTGACATATCCAATTACGTAAAAGGTAATTGCGAAGTTGTTCAGACTAACCGTCTCTAACAGTTTCTGTTATCAGAGTAAGACATTCCTAACGATTTGCATGATTATAGACGTCTTTGAATCAGGGATTTAATCTTTAGGAGAATCCCTATGTCATTAAGTATCATGATCTAAAGATAAATGTTTGGTAAATTGAGTTGACTGCACTGTTGAAAGTCTACTGGCATAGAGGAGATGAAGCTATTTGAAAACCTAAGAAAATAGTAATAAAATAAGTATCCCTCTAGCTATCTAATGAAGCTCTAAATGCTTGAAAACTTACTTTTAAAATACTAGTTAAAACTTGATTGGTCATAACATAACGCAATTTTGTGCAGACACTAAATGACTCCTGGATTTCCACTTTCGTTGCTCACCTTTGATATTGGTGCAAATCATCATGTTTCATAATAATCTGTGTGAATGGAATTTTATTACAGGGTAATTAGCTAAAATCCCTAATTTTTTCTAAGTTTCCTCAACAAAGGCACTAGATTAATTATTGATCCTTTATTCTTATTCTTACCAGTCAAAAAAGAGGAAATTATGTTATGATAATTGCTATGAAGGTCTTTGTTCATTACATTGAAGTAAGAAATTAAATGTGGTCACATTTCTGCATTAACTGGAAAGAAAATGCTTCCCAATCAAAAGTACAATTTGAGATACTTGAGAGTGAATTTTAGGTTGTTTGATAACTTGTCCAGTAGTAGTAATGACAGTATTACTGGGTCAGGGAATCAAATGACCTCAGAATACAATGTACGCAAGAATGCTCGCACCTTTAGCCTCACAGGTGTTCACTGTTGCCAGTCACAGCAACTGTTGAGTAACGCCATCAAAGAGTACGAGGGTCAGCTGTGTGTGTGCCCCAAGTCCTCATGCAGAACCATTCAGAACTCTTCAACGTTGCTCAATCATTCTGTGAAAGATTAGTCCTTCTTTTCCATTGCAAAACATGATGACATCTTTTTCATTTTAATTCAAGACAATGGCACAGCCAAATCAATGTATAAAATGCATCCATTCTCTAACGTAATTTGATCTTGATCAAAGAAACTTCAGAAGTGCCAGAAATGCACAGTTGATATTTTTGTATGGAGCCTTTTTCACAGCTTTTCTCTGTTTTTTTTTTCCATGCAGTGCTAAATAATAATTACAGTGCCATATAGAATAACTGTTGGTGAAAGTTGCTTGAGTTTTTAGTATGTGACAAAAATCATGATAAATAATCACACAAGTTATCCTTCTAAATCTTCACATCAGTTTTAAGAAATGGGTGTTATTATCATCCCCCTACACGAGGAAACTGAATCTTCGATAAGAATCATGGAAGGATTATTCTAAGTTCATGAATATCTCTATGAAAATAATCATCTGAGATCATCTGTTGCCATTTTGCCAATGAAAGCTACACTGCTACTGCCTGGTAAGTACACGAGTTTGTTTTGTTTTTCTGTTTTTCTTTCTTCCTCCAGTATCACAGACAATTCAATAGCACTACTTTATGGGAATTCAATTGCAAGTGTCCAAGAATGTACTAATGTCATGACTTGTCACGTTGTGAGGTGTGAAATGTCTTATTTATTTCATCTGACACTTGGAGTGTTGGTTTGTCCCTTTTTGCTTTGACTGTTATAATGCAATCCTGTCATGAAACAATAAATAATAAAATAGCCTCAACATCTATGTTGAAACATGTGTTGGATATAGCAAAGCTTAAGTTTGATATGTAGAACTCTTATGCATTCTTTGGAAAGATTGAAACACAACACATATGTACATGTAGGTGTGTGTATGTGTGTAGTCTGTGTGTTTGAGGAGAAAGAGAGAGAGAAGCATGAAGAGTAGAAACTAATAAATTATTAAATAAACTATTGAATCCTACCAGAATTTTTGAAAATATGTGAATGTATCTGTGTGGTTTGTGTGGATTTTGCTAGGAAATCTCTTGTGGCTCTTGCATTCCATTAAAATTTGTCTTGAGTTGGCTAAGGTTTTTAGTTGCTGTTATTCTTGATTATAATTATAGATTAGTGTTATTTTGCTGTCACAATCAGCACTTTAATTTGTTGTAGGTTTGGTTAATTATATGTGATGCATATTTCCATTAACAACCTTTTCAGAAGCATAATTTTTAAAGTCTTTTTAAGAAATATTTGCATTGTGGTTCAAATATGGATAAGTTGCACTTCTATTTGCTCCTCTTTAAGCTAAAAAGAATGATTTCAATTACCGAGCAGTGAGTATTTACAGGGATGCTTCCGTAGAAAACAGCAGCCGATGTGGCAAAAGATTCTCTATATCATCATCAACACAAATTGTGTGGCACATCAGCATCAGGTGCTTATCACAACATTAGTTTAAAAAGATGTAATCCTTGCATCTCTGTCGGGCCCAGCTTCGTATCAGATCCAGTTTCCTGCTAAGGCTCACTCTACAAGGCAACAGGTGATGGCTCAATACTAAGGTCCCTTCTACCCACGTGGGAGACCAGATCAACTTCCAGACTACTGCTTTGGACCTGAGTTAACCATGGCTGTTGGAGGTTTAAGCAACTGAATCAGTGAATGGAAGATCTCTTATTCTCTCTCTCCTTCTCTTTCTCTTTTCCGTTCCCACTCTCTTTCTCTCTTCCTCTCTCTCTTTCCCATTCAGTCATGCTCCATAGCACCTTCCCTCCCTCTCTGCTTTTCACATGAATAAACAAAGATAAAGTCTCTACAAAACTTTGCAATAACCGCAGTAGACAAAATTGCTTTTACCATCAGCTGTAGAAATAAATTGTGTATGTCTAACTGCATGTCATACTTTCCTACAAAAAGATCTAGGAGAAGGCCCAGCGCAGTGGCCTAGCGACTAAAGTCTTCACCTTGAACGCGCTGGGATCCCATATGGGCGCCAGTTCTAGTCCCCGCAGCCCTGCTTCCCACCAGCTCCCTGCTTATTGCCTGGTAAAGCAGCTGAAGACGGCCCAAAGCCTTGGACCCACATGGGAGACCCAGAAGAGCTCCTGGCTCCTGGTTTTGTATCAGCTGAACTCTGGCTGTTGCAGTTACTTGGGGAGTAAACCAGTGCATGGAAGATCTTCCTCTCTGTCTCTCCTCTTCTCTGTGTATATCTGACTTTGCAATAAAAATAAATTGTTTAAAATAAGAAGATCTAATAGAGCAGCGCACACGTATAATGTGGCTGATATAATATAATTTAAATATAAAATTAAACTCAGAAAGTAGTCTCAGCAATAGCAATATAATTAATAAGAAATATGATTGGAGAATGCATCTTGAGTTTGAAAAGAATATTAAAACTCATAATCTTGTCCAGCAAGAGAAATCTCAATTAGTTCTATCTCACAGTGTATCAATCTTGTAGACAATAATTTCTTTTAATGATTAATAGAGTTATAGTATTAACCAGGATAACCAGTACTCCTAAACAATTAGAAAAATATAAAAAGATCTTTAAAAAACCTGAAGTGGATAACATTAGCAAGAAATTTTCTGTCTGTGGGTTGTGAATTCTACTCCCATTTGAAAGGGGGATAGTTGTGTCCTTTTAATCAAGACAACTCCATTGCTTAAAAAAGCATTTATGCAAAATTGTAATATTAAATGTAGGTACAATTCTCTAATTATTTTTCTATCCTTTGACCATACATTAAAATAATGTATTTCTTTTTTAATTGGATTTTCCAGTGAACGTGCTTGTGTTTTTCCAGGTTTCAATTACTTTAATATTTAAGGTATGTATTTTATATATTCATGTGTCTCCTGCTATAGTTGGTTCATGGATTTTCCAACATATTGTTTAATGTCACATGTGAAACACATTTGGAAGATGGCACAGGGTTATGATCTTATTTTCAGAATTTCTTCCATGTGCCTGTTTTACCAAAGGCCAGTTAAACATTCCCCTTCATTTGTTTTGCTCTTGTTTTTCCTGAGTAACTGAATCCCTGCTGATAGTGGTAAAAACTTTCAAATTACATACCCACCCATGTGCCTAGATAAGATGAATTGGCACAGAAAGGGCTGAAGACTGGAGCAGAGATCCATGTGCCTGAACCTGCCTCACATCCACTCATGTTTGGCTTCAAGTTAAACGAAGAGCTGGCTGCCTCAGGAGCTCCCAGAACAGTCCATACAGCCGGTTGTACAAGAGTTTAAATGTTTTAGCTGTGCAATCAAACAAAGCTTACAGTAGGATTTGTTCCTGTTTATTTATTTGAAAGGCAGATTTGCAGGGAAAGAAGGCTCCCCCCACTCCAAGAGAGACAGAGAGAGAGAGAGAGAGAGAGAGAGAGAGAGAGAGACAGAGACAGAGAGAGAGTGCAAGACAGTGAGAGAGAGAAAAAAGAGAGGGAAAGAGAGAGAGAAGATTGATCTTCCATCTGCTAGTTCACTCCATAAATGACTGCAACTGTCTGGACTTGGCTAGGCAGGAGCCAGGAAATTCATCTGGGTCTTGCAGGAGTGGCAGTGCTTGGGCAATGTTCTGCCATTTGCCCAGAAACATTAGAGGGAGCTGGGATGGAATTGCAGCAGCAGCCAGGACATGAGCTCATGCCTCATGAGATGCCTGTATTTCAGGCAGTGGCTTAACTTGGGATACCACAGTACCAGCTACAAGCTGGTACACACAAAACATTTTCATCATTTATTTGGTATCAATCCTAATCATTTTTATCCAAAAGGGGTAGACCTTATGTACATTCTGTGTATGTGTAGTTACTGTGTCCTTTTAATAATATATACATTATATATAACCATAAGAGGCAATATTGTTGCCATATATATAGTGATTACATATAGTAATATATAGTAATTATAATAGGACATGCTAATCATTATGCACAGATTAGAACTGGCACAAAATATATAATAGCTGTTATTATTTCATTAAAAACTCGTATTTCCTAATTTAGTATCATGGTTTAGGGAATTCCCTTAGGGAAGATGCCATGAAGAATTTAGGATTACAGTGTTTTTATAGGATTTTTAAAAAAATAATTCCTATAATGTCCTACTGGATGTGTCCGGCATGAAATGATAAGGACATGCATCAGTGCCACTAAATTGTAAGATTCACAGTAAACAGTCATTTTATCTTCCCAATGCATCCCACTTACCTTCCTCAAAATGTGACATTGGAAGAGAGCAAAGACTTTACCAAATAGATCTAATTATGGGAGAAGCAATTCATAAAATTTTACAGAAATCAGTGGGCCTGGGGATTCTGATGTGTCAAGTATTGATGTGTCAATACTTCAGAGCATTTTCTATTGCTCCTTTTGAATTCTTTCCTTTCTTCTTTCCTTCTCTTTCCTTCCTTCTTTCTTTCTTTCTTTCTTTCTTTCTTTCTTTCTTTCTTTCTTTCTTTCTTTCTTTCTTTCTTTCTTTCTTTCTTTCCTTCCCTTCCTTCTTTCTTTCTTTCTTTCTTTCTTTCTTTCTTTCTTTCTTTCTTTCTTTCTTTCTTTCTTTCTTTCTTTCTTTCTTTCTTTCTTTCTTTTTCTATTTCTTTCTTGAAATAATTGTTTATTTTACTTGAAAGTCAAAGATAGAGAGAATATCTTCCCTCTGATGGATTGTTCCCCAATGACTTCACTGGCCACAGCTTGGCAGGTGGAACCTAGGATCTGGAAGCTTCTCCGGGCGTATCTCATGAGTTCAGGGACCCAAGGCCTTGGGTGATTTCCTGATGCTTTCCCAGGCCATTACCAGGTAGCTGGATTGGTTGGGATGGGACCCAATGTCCATCTGGAATGTAGGAACTGCAGGCTGGGGATTAGTCCTTAATGCCACTGAGTCAGTCCTCATTGTTCCTTTCCTAAAGAAGGCTTAGTCACTTGTTTCCCTTTTGTAAAATCCCTCATCAATTCATCGATTTCTTTTGGAGAACACCTCATATGTTATTTTACAATACCAGCTGTGACATATGCAAATATGTCTGTAATATGACTGATATGAAAAATAAAGTATTCCAGTCATCTGGTAATGGCACAATGCAATTACTGTATTCCAATTTTTAAATGTATTCCCTTCTATGCTACAGTTTTGAACTTGTTTTTATTCTCTTCCAATTCCATAACATCACATTTTACTGTGATAATAAGGTCTTAGCATCTAACTAAGGCGGACGCCTAGTGAATATTTCAGTGTGCTGAATCCAGGAGTATTCAAACCCAAATTAATTCAGGAATTCCTGAAGAAGATGTGCTCTCAGCTGTCCAGCTTGGGCTGTAACAAGGTGCAGACAAGGAGCCTGAATGACTCAAAGCTAGTGTTTGTGACGAGAGAGGGCCGCCAATTATTCATCTTCATTGCTTTCTCAGAGGATTCTCCCAATTCACCTATTCTTAGTGGCTTTTCTTTGCTCTGATATCAAAACTACATTTTCTAATGTTTTTCTCCTATTTTAGCAAGTTATTACATGGTTTCATTTTTTTCCTAGGATAGTTTTTGAAAGTTGTTTAGTTTTAATTTCACTGTGGGATATTTTAATTTTGTTCTTGTGTTTGTTAATGAATTTCTGAGCTTTTTCAAATTTATGTAATGAATATTATGTTTTACTAAATGCCAGTTCCTTATTAGTTTTTATATTAAATAATTTACATGTTGTGAATGTTAAAACACTGTAAATCATCCAAATTAAACCGGAATTATTTTCCCATGTATGTAACAATAGGTATGGTGCACAGTTCTATGTAGAAATAAGATATCATTGTCGAAGATGTGATTACCACCAGCCTGTGTTAGGAAATGCAAAGGTGCTTTTTTTTCTTGCTTCTGAGTTCATAGGGGACTCCAGGAAAGTTATCTTTTCTTTAAAGCATGAATCAATTTCCCAGAGAAAGATTGTTTTAAAACATATTTTAAGCACTGTAATTATGATAGAAAAAAATAAAACAAAGCCTTTGCAGAGACTTTAAAACTGCATGAGGGGCGAGTGAGAGCAATTTAACATTCACTGATATTTAGTGAGATTAATTGAATGATGGATAAGGTGAGGTTCCTTAAAATTTCGCCCTGCTCTTAGATATCCTTAAGCACTTTTATCACAATGCAGAGAACTAAGGGAAAAATCAACATGGGCTTGTAATACGAAATCTACCATAAATTAAAGAAAATGAATATGAAAAATAGCAAGATAAATGAAAACATTTGTAAATGTTGGAGCCATTACAAAATCTTGCAGCCTAAATATTATGTTTGTGCTGTCAATATGTATTGCAAGCCTGCCACAGATGGTTCCAAACATCACCAGAACAGTTACAACAAAAAGCGCTGCAGCATTCAACACATTTGAATTACACATTCACTACATCATATGTTTGGCAAATATATATATCGTATAAGTACACCAAGTCTATTTGTGTGTGGTTGGAAAATGGAAAGTAGAGAGGAATTGAAAATTTGGAATGCACATAAATATGACGGCAGCACAACTCAGAAAAGAAACTAAAAGTACTTCACTTATCAAATTTCAGATCTAGGTGTCACATGTTGGATATAAAGGTAGTTTAGGGTCTCAGATTAATTCATAGGTAATAAAACCTGATATTAGTGCCTCAAAGAGAGTCTCTGCTTGTGTGTTTTAATAAACGGCACACTTTTTTTTCACAAGTTTTTATAACAGACATTGTGATTATTTTTAATATTTTGCGTGAAGGTTTTCTCAGTGGCTTACCTGACATGGAAAAGGAATCATTGAAACAAATAGTGACCATACATTCCTATCTACTCAGGATAATACACTTATAGAGGCTTCCTTTAACTAAATGAGAAACTGCTGTAAACATAACATTATTTAAGCAGTTTCCATTTAAGAATGCTAATGATTTGGCGTTTTTTTTTTTAATTTGAATTGTGTGCTGTTCTTCTAGTTAAATAAAATAATCTCTAAAGCTATGATCAAAGATCCCCTTTAAATGTGCTGATTTGTGTCAGAAATTTATTGTTCAGTTTTCCTAAAGGAACTTTTAGGATTCAGGAAAAAAAAAAAAACAACATATGGATTCCAACCATTTTAAATAGCCACAAGAAAATAATTGAGTCTTTGAAGGAGGTGGGGGATGCTGTCCTCCAGGGGGTCTCCGCAAACATTGTTGGTACCCATGTGCTTCAGTGGAGTACTGCTGTTGCAGAGCGGAGGGCTGGAGCAGATGCTTTGCAAAGTTCAGCCCCGGTTATAAAAACACAAAGAATAGCCTTGAATGAGCTCTCCTTCTCATTCTCTATCCCTTCGATTAAGTACTTGACAGAAATTTAATTTTCTTAGGTTCCAAACATCTGCAGTTTTTCTATGATATACTGATGATTTTTAAATACATTTTTTTTAAATATAAGGGATTGCCTGTCTTAATTCTACCAAGTATTGAAAGATTTATTAAACTGCATACATATGCAATAGAAAAGCATCCCAGTGTGTTTAAAAAGTTTACAAATTTTGAGGCAAAGCTGCCTTTTGGACTAAACTTTTGCTTTGAATGGAAAAAAAATAATCCTTATGAATTAATAAGCATTAATCTCAGAGTTGACTTAACCAACACATTATTCTTTCAAGCTTGTTAATCATTTTTTACATTGTTTTCTTTCTTTTTGTTTACATTATTGAGTATCAACATTGATTTACCTACTGCCTTCTCTTCACAAATAGGCATTCTTTGTTTTAATATTTAATTTTAATTTTTAAATTTTATGGTACAAATGCATTTAAAAGAACTTCTGAATTTGAACCTCTACTTTAATTCATGCATAGTTTCACCCCAATTTCCTAAAAGTCAGATGGTATATGTCTTTTTTTTTTTTATGATGACAAAGCAAAAAGAGGTAACATTTTTGGAAAAACTTCGAGTGTTTTCCACTGGCGTAAATGATCATAGTGAAATGCATGGATGATTAACTCAACTGGGAGGTAGAAACTAAGAAAAAAAGGAAAGTTTTTCTATGAAACGCCTTCTTTTTTATTGCATTGTTCTTTTTATGTGGCTAGATAGCTTGTGTATTGAGCTTAAATGTAAAGGCAAAGCCTTACAAATCAGCTTATTGTTGCTTTTATAGAGCTGGACAATATGTCTCCATGATCAAAACTTCCAATTCAATGACCAAATTGAAGCGATACTTCACTCTTGCTTAAGGGATGCCTTTAATCAACTCTGCTCATTTTATTTAGGACTCATTTATAAGCACATAGGATGTGACATCATAACCCACACTTCCTAGACCTAGTGCAGGCCCTTAAAGTTACCTAAACCAAAATTCTCTAACAGGGTTGTAGAAATAATGCCACCCGTCGTTTATACTCACTGGTAGATAGTTGGACTTCATAGTGGATCAAGAACTTCGGTTATGTGTCGCTCATTTTCTCTCATTGAAAATATAATGGTCACTACTTAGATTCAGTAGTGAATCAAGCACCATATTGAACATGTGAATAGTCACAACCAAAACTTTAGAACGAATAAATATGAAAATGAAATGGAAACGTTGACTGAAAATTGTTATCCATGAGTCAAACTTGACATATCGCTTTCTTAGAGTGCATGCCATTTTTAAGACAGAAGTCTGAATTTGACTCACCTGGCACAAAGTGTCGGTATGCTTCCTCATGTGTCTTCATGTCATAAAATATTAAGTAGAGCACAACATACCAAATTTCAGTGTTCCCTGACTGTCAAGCAGGTATTAACAAACACATTAACTGGACAAAGACAATGCGCACTGCATCAAGAAATTAATTTTCCCTCCTCTTTCTGTAACTCTCTTTCAAATGAAGCAAATTTAATTAGAAGAAAATGTGAACTTGCCTTTAATATGTAATAAATCAAACATGTGTATCATTTACCATTAGAAATGACACTAGCGTGCTTCAATCTTTTGGGAGTCCCGTTTTTATATTTTTCTGTCAAAGAGTTTGAAAATTACAGAGAAAACCAAACTGGATTAAGAGCACAAGCTTGGGTATGGTATCTCTTTAAACACACATAAGTAGACTATGTTAAAAATCAATGGACTGTTCTATTATGAGAAAATATAGTGAGAAAGCAAACTTATGCACTGTTCTCTTCATATATATATGCTTATATATATGCTTATATATATATATAAGCATTATTTTCTCCATGCTTAAAATATCTGTTAATTTCAAATTCCACATTGTGAAGAAATCAGAGTATCTTATAGGTACTAGATGCTTTAATTTTTCTGTTAACCATTGGCATTGCAAGTAAAAATGTGAGAGGTAGAGAGAAAAACAGTAAGAATGGATGTATATTGGAAAGTCACATATGCAGAGAGGAGGAGATAAAGATAAGAACTTCCATCCATTGATTCACCTCTGAAGTAGCTGCAACAGATGGAGCTGCACCCATCCGAAGCCAGGAGCCAGGAGCCTCTTCTGGGTCTCCCCATGAGTGAAGAATCCCAAGGCTTTGGGCCATCCTTCACTGCTTTCCCAGGCCACAAGCAGGAAGCTGGATGGGAAGTAAGGCCACGGGGATTAAGACCAGCATCTGTATGGGATCCTGGCACCTGTAAGGAGAGGACTTTAGCCGTAAGGGTACTTCCTCTCTTTACCCAGATTCTAGAATTTTATTCCTTGCATTCTTTGGCTTGTTGCTCCTTCCTTCCTCTGTAAATTCAGCAGCACAACATCGCGTTGGCCTTATCAAGTTGCCTTGTATGTCTGTGCTAAACATCACCTGCCTTTTTCCTCTGAAGGGATTTGTGTTTGCATTTATGAATCAGCTAGATAACTGAGAATGTTTCCTTGATCTCACAATTCTTACCTTTATCACAAGCACAAAGTTTATTTTACTGCACCACACAACAGACACTGGCTGCAGGAATCGAGGCTCAAATATTATGTAGTCATTATTATGCTGCACAAAGAGAAATAGTAAATTGTCACAAAAATCAGGACAAGTACTCTTTTTGTATCGATCTTCCAATCACTGCCCCCATGCCCTGGAACATTTTCTACACTCAGGAACTTCATATAATACGATTGATTCCTCATGTGACAGCAACATTTCATTCCTCTCTGTTTAGAATAGACAGATGACTCAACCTTTATTCCAGCCACTTAATAAAAACATGTTTCTTTTTCTTTTATTATTATTATTATCCATCATGGGGTCATACGTGCTGTATTTAGAAGATTTGGATTTGGTCTTTAGGTACACTGTAATTTCAATAGACTCTACTTGGAACAAATTGTATCAAAAACATATGGAGCAATTGTGATTATACTCTGTAGGAAGGAACTTCTGTTTGGATCATGTGTTGAGAAGAACCAAATTGTATACATTGGATTTGGGAAGCATTTTGCAGAGACCACTCTCTGCCTCAAGTCCTTTCGTTACTATGACCCGCACATGCCCCATGCCCAGCACTGGTCTTCTGTAACATGATTCAGTGCTGTGCTTTCTTCCATGAGTAGTTCTATTTCTGGGCCCATCCCTGTATTGGGCAGCTAACAATAGCTTAGCCATATATAAAAGCAATGTGAACCACATAATTACATCCTTTTCAGCTCAAGCTAAATATATTCCCAAAACAACTTTCCTTTGGCTGGATCCAAGAAATTCTCATGGCGCCATCATTGCCACCACGGCACAAGGGGAAGTGAGTATGAGGGCAAGTCTGAGTGGAAAGAAATGGTGGTTTTAAAGCATATTATATTAAAATATCTTATTTTAATAAAATGTACAAGAACATATGACCATGTGACCCATTTCCAGGGTGCCAACCCAGCCTTGAAAAGGGCACTTCATGAAACGCCTGAAATTCATGTACATTCTTTCTTTCCTCTTTCTGCACACTTTGAGCAAAAAAGCTGATACTAAATTCTACTTGAGGAACCTAAAAGGGTTGATTTTTTTGCTTCCCACCCAACGCGGTGAATATCTGCATTTTTGTGCTTATGAGCACCTGTGTGAGTTCGCTAGTCTCAACTTCTAACTCTTGAAAAAAATTTTTTTGATTCTTTCAAGCATTCTTAACTAAATTCATTCATTTAAAATAACTCAACATTTCTCTTTCAACGAGATAGTTTAATGAGATATAGTTTTCTTTTTTTTCCTTAGGAAGAAGAAATTTCACATTTTAAATAGGTATAGTTTCAGAAAGCTACTTACCAAAGGATTTCCCCATGTGAAAGTTCATTTTGGCATATATTTTAGCAAAGATTTCAAAGCTATTGGGAACAGGTATATTCTTGTTATATATAAATTTCATTTTTTAAAAGATTTATTTTTATTACAAAGTCAGATATACAGAAAGAAGGAGAGACAAAGAGGAAGATCTTCCATCTGATGATTCACTCCCCAAGTGACTGTAAAGGCCGGTGTTGTGCTGATCCAAAGCCAGGAGCCAGGAACCAGGAACTTCCTCCAGGTTTCCCACACAGGTGAAGAGTCCCAAAGCTTTTGGCCATCCTTGACTGCTTTTCCAGGCCACAAGCAGGGAGCTGGATGGAAAGCGGGGGGATCTTGGCTCATTCAAGGGGAGGCCGTTAGCTGCTGGCCACTGCATTGGGCTGTTATGTATAAATTTTAAATCCACATAAGGAAATGCAATAGCAACCCTCCTTTATGTAAATTATAAACACTCCCTGCAATATTTCACATCACTAATTAGATTTGAGCAGTCAATAAACTGTACACTTATCTGTTTTATTACCATATAATTTATATAACATAAATTCACCATCTTAAATACATGTACAATTTAGTGGCTTTTGGTATACTCACAGTGTTGTAAACCTACCGCTGTTTTATTGTGAAATATTTTTTTATCATCTTGAAAAAATAGCGCCTGGATTATTCTTCACACCGTCTATATTCCCAACTTTTTCCAGCCCATGCTTCCAGTAATCTATTTTCTATTTTTACTTATTGGTCTATTTGAACATTTTACATAAATTGAGTCAGATGATATTTAGGCAATTGAATCCAGCTTCTATTACTTACCAAATGTTTTTAAAATCCATTCATGCAATGGTCTTTTTTTTAAATCTCATTTTCAGTTTGCTTATTACTAGTGTTGTAAATGCAAGTGATTTTTGTATGTTGAAATTGTGATCTCTTTGTTGAGTTCATGTATTTGTTAGCACAGAATTTTGGTTATTTTGTGGAGTTTTATTCTAGTGCTTTTAGAATTTTTAAATTTTCTTAAGTATACAATTGAATTATCCATGAGTATAACTGGTTTTATTCCTTTCAAATTCATTTACCTTCTATTTATTTTTGAAAAAGTGTTTTGGATAAAATGTTGAATAGATGGGGCAGATATCGGTTTCCGTTCCTGATCTTAGAGGGTGAACGTTCAGACTTTCATCAGTAATGGTGACTGTACAAGTCATGGAATTTTTGTTCCTGTTGTTATGTAACATGCTCTCATTCCTGGTTTCTTATATGGTCTTGTCATAAAAAAAAAATTGCAGGTTTTGTTCAAATATTTTTTCTTCATAATGAAAGTCTGATTTTTTTTAGTTTCTGTATATTGCACAAACACTTCTGCTTTGTCACGAGGTCCAATTCTTTCAATAAAAATAGAATCCAAAATGTTCATGGATAATGCAATTCACACATAAGTTTATTTTGCCGTGTATTTTTTCATAATGTATACTTTCTATGGATTTTTTGAAGATCTCTTTTTGCAGTTTGATTTTTCTTTTTTATTGTTTTACTAAGGATTTTTGCATACTAAGATAATTCCCACTTAAGACTTCTCATTTCACTGCATTTCGTATGTCTTTGGTGTCATTGTCACACCAGTCTCATAGGACAGGTAGGAAGCATCTGTTCCTTTACAATTATTCTGTCAATGATGAAGAACGATTCTAGTTGTTTATTATGTTTGGTAAAATTGGGCATAAAAATTTCTTAGTTACAGATTTTTATTTAGAAAACATTGATGCTTGGTTCTCTACTTGTCGTAGGTCTGTTACGTTTTCCTATTTCATTTTGGCCAGTTCTGAGTTCCTAGTAATTTGTTCATTGCAACTTGTCCTTCCTGGGTATTCATAAAAAATCAGGGTTAGTATTAGCTAAGTATGCTTTTAGAAGTATTTTTGAAATTTTTTTTCAATATCAGTATTAATGTTCTAGCTTTCTTTCCTGGGCTTGGCAGTTTTAGTCAGTTCTATCTCTCACTCATGAAATCTAAATTTAAAATTGAATCCATGTTATAAAATGTAAAAAAAAAAAAGATTTTATTTTATTGTTTCTACTCTTCTTCCTCTTTATGTCACATAAAGTTATCATTGTTACAAGTCTTATTATTTAAAATCCCCCAGTACTTAAGTGATTAATTAGCATTTAAATTCATTTTCCTTTTCCATATATTAGGAGATAATTCGATCATCAGTTCTCCTTAATATCCAACACCATTTTTTCAGTTGCTACTCAAGTTACTGTTTACATAAATCTGTTTTCCAAAGGAGAGTTTTAGCATCGTCAGACCCATAATTATATACAAAAATTACTTCAAAACACTAAAATAATGACTAAGTCCTGAGTTTCAAATGAAAAAAAAAAACAATCTTTCCAATGAAACCAGAGTAGATTGAATGCATTTTACAATGTTAAATTGAAACCTAGAATCCCTCAGTAATAGAAAATTATTCTCATCCAATTCAAGTATCATGTGCCGTTGACAGGGTGTTTTCCTTCTAATGGGTCATGTGATGGATGAAGCTGTGATAAGTAAAACAGAGGCACATATAAATCCATGTCAATGTGAACACACTAATCTTAGGTTTAAATGTCAAATGTACACCACTGAAAACAAGTTTCTGGCAAGGAAATCTCCTTTTGATTCCCTAGCAGTAAATAGCAAAAGAAAAGTTAAATGATACTGTTGATGATTTGGGGGAAATATATGATTTTCTTATTTTAAAGTATTCTTTTACTACAACTTTTTACAATTGTCCATTTTCCAAGTAATGCTTTTTAGTAAAAAAGAAGAGTGTTGGTTTAAATCTTCACCAGTATTTATTATTATCAGTGTTATAAAGAAATAGGAAACATTTCTGAACTCATTTCACAATCCATAAGGAACCCTACATAAATGAAATCCTAATAAATTTATTAAATTCTGAAAATGGCTGACTTTTTCAAAACAATATATATTTATTTGCAAGTCAGAGTGACACAGATTAGGAGAGCAGCCTTCCATATGCAGTTTATCTTCACGTGATTGTTTTACTTGAAAGCCAAGCACTCCATGTTGACCTTGCATGTCATTAGCAGAGAGCTCACGCACTTGGCCTGTCTCTGCTGTTTTTACCAAAATATTAAAAGGAATTTGAGTTGGAAGCAGGATACCGAACTTGAACTGCATCTGTGACATGCAATGCCGGAGTACAAAGTGATATTATAGCCCAGTGCACTATAAGACTGCATTGGTATATCGATGGTTTACTTGAAAAATTCATATTGGAAGCGTCAAGAAGATCCAACATATTTTTTTGTGTGTGTGAAATAAATTGCCTCAATTCTAGCCAGTAAAGCAAAGATTAAGGAGAGCATCAAATGACTTTTCTGATAGGAAGAGGAGTGTTCTAATCTCTCTGGGTTGAAGACAACATGCACATAGAATCCCAGGACACCTCAAAAGTAATTCTACGTTGACTATGCTATTGTAGGACAGCACAAAACTAGGAAAATGTTTGCTCTTGTTATTAATAAATTCTACTACTCTTGCTATATTAACAACACATTAACCTATTATTTTACTAACACTAGCACTTAAAGCTATCACGCAAATAGTGAAACCGTATCAGCAGACATTGGTCATAATTTTCATAACTCATTGATTGAATGCCTTTCTGATACACAATCATTCTAAGCCAAGCTAGAAATTAGGATTTACACACACACACATATATACACATATACACATTTTTAGATGTAATTCTCTCATGGGAAATGATCAGTTTTATTGAATGGATAATGACATGTTTCAGACTGTTATCATTGGCTAATAACGTAGCTTACTCTACAGTGTTTGGAGACTAGGTATGTGATCATTGCCAATTATTTTAGTCAGCCATTTCAGATTTTCCTCATTAGCACAATAAAAAGAATCATGATAGCATCCTCTAGGCTTGAGTCAATTCATCTGTGCAAATTCATTGGTTCCTTAGTGCTTCGATCAGAAATTTAATTTTCAATTAATTAATGAGAAAAATGACATAATTGTTTTGTAGAAGTTACACGTGGTGATATATGAAAGATTCATCTTAAATCTTGTTCCAGATGTGTTTTCCTGCTTATTTATGTATTTGTGTTTTATTAACTAAGCATGGGAAATCAGTATTTCCATTTTATCAGTAAATCTGAAACAATTACTGGGAGTAGATGAACAGAAAATATTTCAAATACTTCATTGTTTATGAAGAGATAATTCTCCATTTATTTTACACAGATAGAAAGCAATATTTATCTTAAACGTCCATCTGATATAGAAATAAAGTTTAAACAGTCAAAACGATGCAAAATGAAGTAATGTCACATTAATTTTGTTGCCGGACGACTCTTACTCAAAATCTTCCTTTGCTGGATATATTTTATTGTTAGTTCTTCACATTATTTTAAGGTTGTCTTCCTAGGATAAGTGGCTTTTAGAATCAGTGACAGATTGCTGCAGATGGAAAGGCAAATTACTGCCACACTGTTGTTATCTCTTAATTGACCAGTCATCAGGACTATATCATCATGTTCGTTGACACATGGCTTCTTTGCGACCAGAATACAGTTAGCAATGGTAGCAGTGCCTCACATAAAAAAATATCCAATTATTTATTTTTTTTTCCTGTTCATTACCACTTCTGTCTTCTGGCTGAAAACTTTAGCCTCCATCTCTCTTGGCAATTCTGCAGAAGAGACTAAGCACAGAAACAAGCTAAAGGTAAAGTAGACATATCGGTGTCTCCGTTCCCCACTGCACAGATTCAAACAGGCACATCAAGGCTTCCAGGCTGGCTAGCAGTGTTTGTCCTCTGCATGATGTCTTAGGTCTCACCCTCTCTCCCTCCCCAAAAAAGGATCTTTTTGCTCTCCACTGCAATACTAAGACTACACTTGTAGAAATGATAACCTCGCTGAGGTTTAGTCTTTTCTTCTGCCTCTAGGCAGAGTTCATCAATTTCAGAGACTTTATTCCCAAGTTCCATCAAAGGGAGCACATTTATTAAATCAGTTAGAGGGTCCTTTACTCAGAGTTCTAGTAATACGGCTTCACATTTCATATTCATGAAATTTTAATCTATTTTTCCCTTTTTTTTTTTTCCCAAAACAGGACTGAGGGATTGGATATTCATTTCAAGACTGCACTGCCCTCATACGAGACTACCTGTTGTGACTCAGTTTGCCAAACTGACCCTTTCATGAACCTAGCAGGTAATAGTTACCTGGGCATGCTCACACGAAGAGCAAATGATCCCCAGGTATGATGTCTGTCACCTGAAAGGTGCTATAACCGACACATACAACGATGACATTATAAACCGGTTCCTTTCTGGAAGATGCCTTGGAACATTCAAAATAATTGAATCTTTGGGTGACGCCACATCTTGATATGAGTTATGGGATTGCATCACAAGCTATAAATATGGCTCATCTGGTACTGTGAAAAACAGATTTTTCTTTTTGCTTTTTTTCTGATTTCCTGCTTAATCCCACAGCACAGTGCTTTTGTTGCAACAATGATTTATTATATACTTATGAATATGAAGCTTCCACAAATATAATTGTAATCTTTCACTGTATATTTCTATTACTTTGTTAGGTAAGTATCAGGAACATTATGTGTTCCTTTGTGAAAAACCTGTTCTATAATTTTGAATGGAAAGCACATTTTAAAAGGAAAGCACTACTTGTGGCGATCTTCCCTAAACTTTCTTTTTTTTTAGGATAGAAAATCTTAATGATGAACTCTTTGTTGCTGGCAAATTTCTGTGAATAATCTGTTAATTACTGACAGAGAGAAATGATGTTGAAAAAGCAGGTTGTGCCTTGGAAATCCCAGCGAGCTGAAACTAATCACTGGCCTGGCACTCACAGCTAGATCTGAATATTTCTTTCTGGAACATAAACAACTTCAAAAAACATTAGTATCAGACAAGGTCACCCTGACCATGATGGATCAAAAGAAAAAATAAGATCCCTACCAATCATATCTGAACAAAAACATGAGCATTGTCAAGCCCTCAAACTAACAAATAGCACCTTCCCTGTCTAAAATATAACTGCTGCTACTTTGTCAATTGTACATTTCTTTCCTTACAGTTTTTCCTCAGTAGAAAAGACTTAACATTACCCAGTCACAGATTTTTTTTTGCCCATAGAAGGGAGAGATCTGATTGCCTTAAACTTTCCCTCAAATCTTGTGCAGAATCACCGAATGACACCCTCATGGTCAGCCCTGCTGTGTGTTCTTGCATAATGTGCAACATCTATTTCATTGTAGGTGTGTTCTACCTGGGTTTTGGTTGGATGTCTTCACCATAGAATATTTGGAATGTCATATTTTTAGCAGAGAGTCATTGGGTTGCTAATAGTGTCATCTTTCTTGATGAACAAACCAAAGAATAAACTTACACATGATTAAAAGTGGTAACACATTAGGATTCTAGGGGAGAAAAAAGAAAAAAGCAGTGACCTTTGCCCACAGATGATAGGATTAAATCAAGAGCTCTTCGGAGTTGTGGTTCAAGTTGGTTCTGTATTTCCAGGGTCAGAAGAAGTGACAATCACAGTATCATGGTCCACACAAAAAATTTCATTCATGTTGTTCATCTTGTAGGAAAGAAAATAAATCAACATTGCACTCTACTAACAGGCACAACATGTTAAATACATAAAGAAGGCATAGATGAACAGATTGCAAAGTTTAGAAATGGAAACTCCTTAAAGTTTGCTGAAAAAAACAAACTTTGCCTGTGTTTACTGTTTGCATCCCCTTAAAAATAAGCCATAAAAGACTTAACAACTTGGGAAATTATAAAGTCTCAATGTGTTTTTTTTTAAGTCGAAAGGCACATAGATCAGAAATAAATATAATTAGGAACTGATTTCATGGAAGATTAAATATCAATCTTGCGGCTTATACCTAGTGGCGAAGAAATTGAAGTAAACAATGGATTGAAGAAACAAGAGTCAATTTCATTGCTTCACTTAAATCATCACTTCCCAGTTTGAATAATAGACCATAAATAAAATATCGGAGCATGAATAATTTCTGTGAGTTTTTTTTCAATTTATGGAAGCAATCACATTAATGCTTAATTTTGCTTATTCTATCTTCCAATGGACATTTTGGACATTTAATTGCCCATGGAATATAAAAGAAAAATGTTTAGACAACTCATGAGTAACTAGCCCCAGGTAGCTATTTTATAGCAGAATATAAAAAAAAATTCAATGAATCAGACCAACTATAATATCTTACTTTTCTTCCAGTAGCAGAATTGCTCTAAGGGAAGACTCAGCCTATCAAAAATAGATTGAATTTGAATGTGTTAATAAATCCATGGTCAGCTTCTATTGCATTTCAATTAAAAACACCTGAAACAAATTAACAACAAAATCCTGTGAATGGAAGAGAGTAAGATTTGTTTTGTCTCCCCAGGAGAGGAGAAAACTAGTATTTTTCCATATTTTCCACATTTTCTCTTATTTCATGTTATTTTTTTTTTTAAAGATTTATTTTTATTATTTTTTTCATTGGAAAGGCGGATATACAGAGAGGAGAGACAGAGAGGAAGATCTTCCATCAGATGATTCACTCCCCAAGTGAGCGCAACGGGCCAATGCTATGCCGATCCGAAGCCAGGAGCCTCTTCCGGGTCTCCCACGCGGGTGCAGGTTCCCAAAGCTTTGGGCCGTCCTCGACTGCCTTCCTGGGCCACGGGCAGGGAGCTGGAAGGGAAGCGGGGCTGCCGGGATTAGAACCGGCACCCATATGGGATCCCGGGCGTGCAAGGCGAGGACCTTTAACCACTTGCGCCACCGCGCCGGGCCCCAATTTCATGTTATGTTTACAGAAAACAAAAATAAATTTCCTAATACATAGCAGTTGCATGAGTAACAACGGAAAGTTTTCATATGTAAAGCGTCTACCAAAAACCAACAAAGGATTTATAGGTTGATATGTTAACACAACCTAATTTTTTGTCAGGGTTTTTGTTGTTGTAAAGTTGGCAGGAATATTGGTTGAGTTGTGGGTGTCTTTCTAACATGTCAATAATATCACCATCAATTTTCACATTCTGTTCTTAGTGAGATAATCTATGGAAGACTGGAGGACATTTCCAAAGAACTTAGTATTTTACAAGTCTTATCAATGAGCAATATCTACTAAAAGAAAAAAAAAGATCTGAAAATGAAATATGGGAAGCTTCAAATAGCTCAGCTGAATAAACTGTATTATTGATTTTTCAAGAGTTTTTATTATCGTTTTGGTCAGTTTAAATAGTATTCTGAAACTCTGTTTTTGCTAATAATATAAAAATTTGCTTCAAAGGCATGATAGAAAGTCAGTAATACGTTAAGACTTTTATCATATTACTAACTTTCTTATGATATTAGAAATCCAATAAAGGACAGAAAAGTCACTGATCCTATAGCTAAATGGCTAATATAATGCAGCACCAACCACTATGACATGAAATATGCATTTTACTCTGATGTTTTAAAGCTTTCCATTTTTCCCTCTCTGATGCTTGGAGGGACCTTTCCTGTGGTGAAGTTTTGTTTAACAATCAATGTACAATAATATGTAAAATATCACAGATAGTAAAATAGCAGAATTATGATTCTTCTAAAGAGAGGGAAAAAACCATGCAAAACATACACAGGCACCTGCCCATATGGTGCAGCATTCACTGTGTCCTGGCAGGTGCACAATTACACATACACACCCACATAAACCCCCTCCAGAAGCACACAAATAGGAAAGCTTTGTGAATCTGTAACAAGATGATATCCACAAACCAGGAAATATTTACTACTTCAGAGCACATAGGTTTTCTTTGAAACCTAAAAGATTATTAACTCATGTTTCATGCTTGTTCTGTGCTTTTTAGGAAAAAAAAAATGATGTCTAACATAGAAATTATAGCTGGAGGTATTAAATCTATTTGCACTTAGGGTTAGCACCGTGGCATGGTAGACTAAATGTCCCCTTGCAGCACAGCAGCATATAAGGCCTGGAAACAGGAGGGACAGACAAGGAGGAGAGGAGAAAATAAGAGAAAGAGAGAGATTCCAGCTGCCGGTTCACTATTTAAATGACCACAAAGGCTGGATCTGAGCCGGTCCTAACGGAAACCCATAACTCTGTCTGGGTCTTTCACTTGGGTGACAAGGGACCCAACACTTGTCCATGTTTTACTGCTTGCCATGTGCGTTAGCTGGGAGTTCAGCTGTAATACCTGGTGCTAACACTGCCAGCAGCAGTTTACTGTGGGTTGCCACAATGATATGACTTGAAACCAGTAACATTGTATCAAAGGTTTCATCTCAGTTAAGTGCCACAACACCAAACTTGAAACTAGTAACATTGTATCATCTCAATCAAGGCAGACAGATGATACAAGCCATGTCTCACTCACTTATTTGCAATGATCAAAACACTCACTACTGAAGATGCTATATCCATTTTTTTATTCATCAAACGTTTATGAAGCACTTACTGTATACCTTTAACCACGTGCATTTCAATGAGCTTGAACTATAGTTTTGATTCAGGAAAATAAATAAGATATGGAAAATATGATTATTATTTAGATGGATTTACTTCCACCAGTGTAAAACACTAATCAAGAACAATTGATGAGGTAGGTACTAGGACTGAATAGAAATTTGAAAAAAAGAGAAAGAAACATTTAAGATTTTAAAAAATATATTTATTTTTGTTGCAATGTCAGAAGTACGGAGAGGAGAAGAGACAGAGAGGAAGATCTTGTGTTCGCTGACTCTCTCCCTAGGAGACTGCAACAGCAGGAGCTGAGCCCATCCAAAGTCAGGAGCTTCTTGGAGTCTCCCTTGCAGGTGCCCAATCCCAAGAAGTTGAGCCATCCTCGAATGCTTTCCCAGGCCACAAAAAGGGACCTGGATCACAAGCAAGGTAGCTGGGATACAAACACGGACCCACATGGGATCCTGGCAATGCAAGGAATTTTGCCAGTAGGCTACTGCACCAGACTCACACTTAAACTTAGAAGGAGGCAACCAAAAATGCCCATAGGTACACTATGGGGTGTAGAGGCTTATCATAAAAGGCAATGCCCTATATGGCTCTGGTTTTGGAGTAGGTTGCGCCAACATGGTTATCAGAACTCTTTTTGGTGGATTCTTTCTATCACGACAGCTTACATATACATTGTCAAAACTGCATACTTGGAAGGAAATGACAAGAAGAAATAAGCTAAGTAATGCCACAAAGCCAGACTCTGCAAAGGCAAAGCATAAAGTGGGATTGGAAGAGGAAAATTGTTAACAATGACTCTCAAACTTTTACACAGCTTGCGTCTTCATCCACAATATCAGGTTGCATGCTTTGGACTGAGGTGGCAGGGGAGGGAGATGCAGACTCAGGCAGATCAGAGCAGGACTCTGAGCCTTCGGATGTTTGTCTCTCCTTTCCCAGCAGGAAAAGTACATGGAACCACTGCTTGCTGGCAATGACGGGAACGCAACGGGAGATAGCTGCCCTGTACCTGTCATTTAAACTTGACCATCGCGCAAGTTGGGGGCTCGCATGAAAGCCATTGTGGCGCAATGAAGGTAAACTTGACTATTAAATCAAAACAAATAATTAAAATAAAAAACCCCAGCAGATGGTAACAATAATAAATATTAAATTGAATATAGTTAGCAGGAAAGTTGGATGTAGTCTGATTAGATGCTTCAATTAGATCTATTTGCAGAAATTCTTTCAAAGGTTATAGATGAAATACAAGAAAATTCAATGTGAGGAAATGGGAGAAAAGATACATTATGCCAGAATGAATCAAAGCAGCTTTACAGACTATATTTATATAATACAGATTGACATCATGTTAAAAGTGTACTCAGTGCTTGAGACTTTTCTAAATATTAAGAAATGAAACATTTCTGAGGAATGGCTTAACAATATTTAGACTTTAAGCGTATGAGACCAAAGTGTTAATATGTCTGCAACGCTAAAATGTCCTAGAATATCCAGCATTGATAATATAACTTATTAGTAACATAATTGGATTCTTCAGTGTCTGAAAAACCAATGAATTTTAGAAAACATACAAATGACTTGGTCAACATGAGTAGGTGTATGTTTGTGCATGAGGGAAGACAAAGCTATGAAGGGAACTCCTAACTTTGAAATAACTCTCTCAAGAGTTGCCTACAAGAAGAGGGTAGAGGGTAAGGTCAAACCACAAAGATAAAACAGAAGGGGTTCTACGCGTTCAACTTATAAGACAGGGTGTGATGTCCTCATTGCATATACAAGCAAGTTTTATATGAAGTTTAGGTTGGGTTCGGTGTGTGTGTGTGTGTGTGTGTGTGTGTGTGTGTGTGTGTGTGTGTGTGTGTGTTTATTGGAGCTTACCAGCAACTCCACATGGAGTTTAGATACGTGTGTACAACATAATGACACATCCGTTCTGGTACAGGAGAACTGAGTACACTATGGGACTTGCATAGCTTTTCTTTCTTAATGCTGAGATTGAAATGCCCTGTAGTATAGAAAGGATACACCTCAAAAAAAAAAAGTTTTTTTTTAAGATACAGAATGTCATTCACCCTGACCTTGCATGAAGAGTTTTTTCCAGATGCACTGGACTCAGAATAGCTAACACATCAGAGGGGGCGGGGGCGGGTGATTAAGGGTAGTTAACAAGAGTTTAGCACCAACCATGCGTACATGCCAAGAATTATCAGTAATCTATTTTATCTCAAAGAAATTAGTTCAGCCTCAGGTAAAACACCCTCATAGCTGCAGCACCAGTCATAAAGTTATCCATTTTGTACAAAAGAACACAGGAGGTGTATTGAAAAGGCAAAGCAAGACGTGATGGGTTCACATAAAGGAGGCATAAATCATTACAGGTGTCACATTAGGAATCCAAATTTAGAAAACGATCATTAGAATATGTCTTTTTAAAGTATATTATGATCCTTTGGAAGACCATGAATATAATACACAGGTGGTATTCTGTAGTTCTCTGATCCACGCTACTTTTCATCTTAACCTAGATTTAGATGGTTATTGGTCTATAATCTTAACTAATTGCTCCCCTAGTCTTGAAAAGAAATATTTGTAAATGACTAAGAAATCAAAATCTGCATGACATCTGTTGCTCACAGCCAGAACGTTACTCATTCACTCGTATTGTTCAAAACCATTTCCATGTGATGCAAAGACAATTAACAACTCACTTTGTGAGAGATAATCACATAATTAAATATTCTTCACAGCACCAGAGCCCTGTGAAAAATATTACTGTAGAAACTTAGTATCCCATTGTGAAAGCAATTTTAACAAAGTGGTACAGAAGGTTATTTTAAATTTTCAAATACGTGACATTTCCAGGTGTGAAAATCTGCTTAATGTTAGGAAGAAAATTGCAGTTATTCCTTAGTACCAATCTAATTAATTCTTTTTTGTTGTTGTTTGTTTTTACATCTTCCTCTAGATTTAGCGACTGTGAAAGGACAAAAGGTAAATGATTGTTGGAATTGTAGTGTATGGGGGAATAAGAGTGATTCATAATTAACAGACATGAATTTGCTCTCTGTTGGGATGTATATTGTTTCTGTAGGGATACGATATTTAAAATCTTCTTTGTCTCTCTTGCCATCTCTTACAGTGAAGTCTATGACATCTGAGGTTAGAATAGCTGCACCTTCTCCTTCTTCCCTTTCCATTTTGGTGAAATGTCTTTCCCAGGCTCTTACTTTCAGAATTGTCCTTAAGGTCTGTTAACAGCAATGTAGGTGTTTCTTAGTGTGCGCTTTAGAACTTTCTTAGGTTCCAGGCACTGTGAGGTGCTGAAGTCCACTTCAGATCTGCAGGTGTTTCTTGCATTAACGTCACTTCTCAGTGTTCATTTTCTGTATGGGTTCATTCGGATTCCTGGAACAAAATACCACAGGAACTTATACACAACACACAGTTATTATTCACTGTTATGGGAGTTGGGGAGTCTAATATCAAGATGCTGGCAGGATTGCTATCTAATGAGAATCTGCTCTCCCGCCTTCTACAGCATTCTGTTCCTGATCTGTTTGGGGGGACGGAGGAGGGGATGTACAGACTCTGCATGTTTTCTTGCAGAGCAAAGCAAGCACACATTGCAACAATGAAGGCTCTACATAAAGGTTCTGACCCCTCCTCAAAATCTCTACCTCTTAATTGCATCATCATTTGGGGAATTAGACTTTGTATCTCTTCATTTGTGGGACACACATATCCAGATTACAATCACTTATTATTTTTTGGAAACAGAAAAAAAAATGTGTACTCATGCCCTAATGAAGGTCTCTTTTTCAGAAGCTGAAAGCATCCAAAGGTTCCAACTTTTATGAAAATCAGTAGGTGAACCAGGCTTTACACTGAATACATTGTGTTTGGCAATCAAAAACTTTATCGTTATAATTTCATAAATCTCTGCCTACTTGTGCTTTTTATTTGAAGCTCTTTGTATTGAAAATAATCCCCTTCTTATTTTTTAAAACTCATTTTTACCTTAAGAAATTTTTCTTGTATATTTATTTTAAAATACCTCCTACTTGTCATTTTACTGGCCTATATATAAAAAAAAACTGCTGGTAAGTTAAAGACATTTGTATTTTGGCAGAAGGAAATTTTATGTAACTGTAAATTTGAGATTCATTATTTTACCAAATATCTCTTGGCTTTCCTGAGACAATCCTATGTTCACCAAGTGCTGTATTTTATACTCAAATGCTTTTCATTTGGACAATAAGTTGTATGGCTCCCTAACAAAGGGTTTACAGAGTGACACTTGTAAGATTAAAATCACCATCCATTCTCTTTAGGAACAGCCCGGCCACAGCTCTGGTTTGTGTTTGAATTGTGGTACTGTGGCTGGATATTCTATGCCAGAACAAAGCGTGCATCCTGTTTTTCTCACAGAAACAAATTATACCAGATGTTATTATAAACCATGAGAAGAAGTGTGATTTCAAAGGGGTGCACTCAATCAGTGTGTCCTTTGCAAGTGTTTTTCAATCCTGCTCCCAGTTTCTAGTGACTCCTTCCCTCAAATGTGTCTTACACCAGCCCAGAGTTCAGACTCAGTAATCCTACAAAATAATATGATGAAATGTGGAAGAATTAGATTCTGAGTATTAGTGTGTCTGTGTGTATTTACTCAAAGAAGAAGTAACTAATATGTATTTTCTTAGATTTACTTTCTATTATAACATTAAGGAATGAACTGCGGAAAGTTGATTTACTCAACCAAGACCCTATTAATGCTATAGCCCCAAGTTTTTGGTCACCGTGTGAACCACACAGTTTTAATCAATACAGCGGAATGCCTTTGTTCAAGTGAATTTTAGATACAGATCTATAAGCACGCAGCATTTTAATCTAAAAAATTTGGTCATGAACTCTCTTAGTAGACATACGTTTCTTTAATGAGATTGTTTTAATGTAGTAAGAGTAATTGCCTTCACATTAATATGTTTTTTCTTTCTGTTTTTATTTAACAACAGGATTTTAAAGGACTGCAAACACTTTTATTTTACTTAGACTTCTTTCCCTTTCCTGAGTTTGTATTTAGTTATTTATAAGCAGGCAGGGGAGACAGCAAGCGAATGATCCATCCTCTGTTAAAATTTATTCTTCTACAAGCAAGGACAAGCAGAGTCCAGAAAAATTAATCCTCTGCCCCAGGAACTTCATTAAAAATGCTAAATCAGGATCTGATAGCTTAAAAAGCTCAAGTTAAGTCCCTTCAGAAAATCTTGTAAAATCCTGTGAAGGAAGATTTGATCCAAAAAGAGGCAAAGATCGAGTAAAGAAAACACTGCACAGTGTTCAGTCACTGCTGACCTCACCCGGCAACGTGATAAAACTAAGGGACACGTTCATATGATGGAAATGATATCGAGAAAAGTTCTGCTTAATACTGAGAGCATACATATAAAATAAACTATCTGACATTACCACTGGACAGAAAAAATAATAAGATTAAAACTTTGTGCTTCAATATATACCTTTATACCTTCAATCGATTGTCACTTGTCACTTATTGTTCATCAGTTGTTACCTGTTACTCTGGAAAGTCTGTGCTTCTGTGTAAAGCTTCAGTTTTCCCATTGGCACTTGCCCACCTTCACTCAACTCTCGAATGAATCCACTTAGAGTTATTCGTTGCCCATGAGTTCAACCTTTTGAGTAATGGCTTCCCACTATGTATCAAGACCGAAAATGGGCCTCCTAGAATTTTGGGGTTCTTGTATTTTTATGTGAAATGCTTATTCTACAAAGCACAGGGTACAACAAATATTTGGCTCACATTCTGTTTTGTATACCACCAACTTCACTGAATTGTGATATGCAAGGTTACTTCTGAAAAGTCTAGGGAACATGGAAATAAAAGTCTGTTTATTTTCAAGAAAGAAGTTATTGAAACCCATGCATGGGTCTTCAATAGATTCAATGGGATTGCATATAATTGAGAGTATAGAAGCATCTCACAAACCGTGACATAAAACTTATCTTTAATTCATTTTCCCCAACTTTTAAAATTCCCTTCATGTAAAGATAAGTTTTGTCATCTTTCTCCCTATTTCTCAATGAGGAAATCCTACAGCTTACTGTATGTCATATTTATAGAAGTATTTCAATTTGTGTATCCTTCAGAGCAAATATTTGCAGAAGAAAATCCCTATATTGATGTACAAAGTTTTAATCTTATTTTTTTTAATTTTTAATTTGTTTTTTCAATGTCAACTCAAAAATAATTATTTCTTGAACGATATGAATTTCATATATTCACTCTGGTCACTGCATGTTGTTTCGATTGCCTTAGCATTACCTGAAGTAAATCAGTTTAATTTACCTCATTACTTGCCTTTCAGGCCAAACTCCAAGGGAAGAAATTTTTGTCGTGCTATCCCCATAACTTTGCAAAGTGCCTCCTGTGAAACTAGAGATGTGTTATTGCAAAATCGCATTAGGAGCCCAACACAGCAAAGAATCGAAGAACTCAAGAACCGAAACTCCAGCCAGTAGTAAAATAAGCTGTTCTGTCCACACAGAGAAAGAAGAAATCTCATTAGGGAAACAGGTGGACTCATACTTGAATGCTGTTGTTGGTTAAGCACATTCACACACAGATACCCGATGAGATTTTCAGAAATGTAAACCTAGTGTTGTTTTCAAAATGTACAGATACATGGTAGCATCATTTCATGAAACCAACATTAAAATGTTAACAGGAGTATTAACTCTGGGAAACAGAGAGGGGTTTCCAGAGAAGGGACAAACAGGGAACAAAGGGACGTGTACAGAGTTGGTCGGTGATGCAGTGGGCCCAATCTGTTCCACAACTGGTTTAAAAGAGTCATGGAAAAAATTAAAATGTTGTCAGAACTGGCTAGGTCAGTACAAATTCCAGAAAAATCTGACAGTAAAAATTAGAATAAGAGAAGAGCAGATATTATTCAAACATCTGGCAGAATTTTAATCCGAATCAAAGTAAGTAAATGTACTTCATATGCGCTTTACATAGTAGCTGTAGTCAACACACAATTAAAAAAAAAGAACAAAAATATAACAAAAAAGGGAGGAACAAAAGAGAAAAAAAATACGTCAAGGAGTTCATGAAATATGTCTAATGAAAAAAAAATGCACACAGGTGTCAGACTCTTTTTTTGCACAAAGTAAACTTGTTTTCCACTCCATTTTTCTGTGGACTTTTTGAAGGGTTGTTATATACAACTTCAATTTAAAAAGCAGGAATATGTCAAGGTTTCCAAGAGAAGTTTGGCTTTGTACGAGCAACTCTTTGTGGCAAGAGAACATAAATCAATGACAAGTGAATGAATGCCAAGGTTAACTTTATTTGAGGTGTGATGTAACTGAAGAAATTTATGCACAACGACCCTCAGTTTCTGTAAAGTAAGTGGTACACCCCTTTATTGAAAGAGAAAAAAGGTGATGACAATGACATTGAGATGGAAAATTAAGAACAAATAGACAAGTTTAACATACTTCCATAGGGAGAGAGCAATTTCATTTAAATGATCACCAGAAAAAGTTTAAAAGCTACTATCTAATGATACTGGGCAACTGCTACATGGTGTCATGAATGTTTCAAAATCAGGATGAATAGGAAGAAAACAAGAAGGCATTGACTCAGGAAGCCAGGTTTTTTATTGCTCCACTTTCCTAATTTTTGTAAATCATGCCCAAGTTGCACAAAAATGTTTTCCCCCCAAGGGCAAAATATAGACTACTGGTGAACTATACTCAACTATTCTGCTCCCAGGGACCATCTGAAAATGCATTGCTTCTTGGGAGAAAGAAGGAAAATACATCTACATCTGGAAAAAGGGGAGCATTCTCAGAAGCCCTAAGCAAGTAAAGATGGCTCATAGCTGGGAAAAGACAGTAGAATTGACAAATTTACAAATAAAAATCAAATGCATCCCCTTATGTTTGATTTTCAAATAACAAAAGACTCTGTTTACTGTAATTAAGTTATTTTTTATATTCTATAAGCTATACGGAAGCAAAAGGATATTCTATGGAACATTTTTCTAGTAAAAATAATTCACGATGTACCACAAATTCACATTTAATTTGAGATCTTGTATTTTAGTTTTCAGAAACTAATCTGACAAGGTCACTTCTCATCTGAATTATTGGATAAATCCTTGAAGTGACATAACCATTTCTTTATTATCGATGTTTGGTCAATTTTCAGCACTGCAACCAGACTAAAAGTATTATATCCTAAGCCATATCGTATTATCCTCAACTCAAATCTTCCAATGCCTTCCAGTATCACTCAGAAGAAAAGCTCAGGCTCCTGTGGCCTTTCATACATTCATTTCCACTCTACAACCAGGAACTTTCCAGTTGATTGAATGTGCCAGTCATATCCCAATTTCAAGCTATTTGTGCTTTTTATCTTTCCACTAGGCAACTTTCCCCCAATATATTGTCTAATCTCACCCACTGAATCTTTTCTGAAAAAGTACTGGTCAATTAAAGTCTCCCATCATAGTGCTTCCTAAAATTGCATCTCATAATTTTCACGGTTCGAGTGTTTCTACCGGGTCATTTACCGATGCAAGCACAGTCCTCGGCAAGACAGTATTGGGAAGTTCTAAGGAAACTGGGTTGTAGGACCTAGTGGAAGGCAGGTCCTCGGATCCTCCAAGATGTGTTCTCAGAAGCCAATTTTCTTGGGGTGCCTTGGAAGTCGTCATGAGAGACTGTCGTTAAAGCCTGAATTTCTCTCTGTTCACAGTTTCAAAAAAGTCAAGCCCCCAACTGTTGTCATCTGCCTTGATGTGACATGACTGAGAAGCAGCCCTCACCAGACTGGAGCTGATGCCAACCCTAGCCACCGAGCCAATACCAGCCATAGCCCATCGACTGCTGTTTCTTCACATGAATAAAGTATATCAGGCATTGCATTACAATGACTAGCAACTGATCAATTAGCAACCACTATCTCTTCTTGCCATGCATTGCTCTTTGCTTCATGGAATATTTTATATTGCACCAAAGGGATTCAAAAGTTTGTGGCAAATTCAATTAGAAAAGCAGGAATTTTCCAAGAATTCTTCTTTACAACTTTTATATAGTTTTATTAACATGAATAGATTTTCGTTACTTCAAATATAGAATCCTAAGAACATAATACTACTTCCCTTGCTCCTTCCTTCTTGCTTTCTTCATGCTTCTTCTAATCTTTGCAATGGCATACCTTCAATTTACTTTCTAATCAGAGTCTAAATATAGTGCTATATATAGTTGTCAGCAAACAAAACTGTTTTTGTTTTGTTATACGTACTTGAAAGGCCAAGCTGACGAAAGAGAGGAGCGACACTGATTCACTCCTCAATGGAGTGAACAGCCATGGCTGGGGCAGGATGAATTCAGGAGCCTGAAGCTTCACGGAGGGCTCTCGTGTGGATGCAGCGACATGCGTAGTTAGGCCATGCTTTCCTGCTTTCCCAGTTAATTAGTAGAGAGTTGATCAGAAATGGGGCACCCAGGGCTGTAACACTGGTGACAGCTTTAACACTATGACACAATGCTGACCCCCAAATAAAGCTTTCTGATGCCCCTTCATTTGTATATATTTTGCTTATTTTCTATTTACTGTCACCAAAACACTGGTTTAGAATTCTTGTTTATTTCTTTCACAGTTGTTTGCTAGAATTTAAAATTTCTGGGAACATAATTGATGCCCAATAAATATGCAACGAGTAAATGAATATGTAAAGGAATAAATGAAAGATCGCATTGCCATATAAAGCCGAGCCAGTGTAGATATCAAACCAAAACATATTATTTTACAGTATATGTTATAAAGCTGTGTTAGAGATGTAAAGCATGGTACATTTATATCTAGTTCCTTTGAATATTCATAGCTTAAAGCATGACTTCCCTAGATTCTTAGAGTGCTGTAGAAAACCCAAATCTCGGAATAAGTTTCCACATTGATATGCAGCACTGCTTCAGATGGGACACGCTCTAGTCTTTTCATACCAACATTCATCATGCAGAATGTACGCACGGCCTATAGCTTCTGTGGAACAGTCTGCAATGTGGAGCCGGAGTGATCCCGAGGCAGAACTTAAAATAAGCAAATAGGTCAAATGCTCAACTTACCTGCAATATTTTTAATTACTTGGCATATCTTTTTAAATGAATGTTCAGCCCCTTATCAAACCATCATGACACTGAACTTAAATGAGAGAAATACCAAGAGCCCCATGTGTTTCATCTTTTTTAATGCTCCAAGTAAAATGAATCTTTTGATTTTTTTTTTCATCCTGAAAAGTCTCTAAAGAGCCAATGGTTTAAATGCAAAGTTCTTCCCTTAAGGAAAAGGTTCGAAGTTTTCATTTTTTCCAACAGAAAATATTACTTTCTCACTTGAAAGTTTTGTCTATTTTATTGCTAGAGTTGAAAAAAAAAAAAAAAAAAGAAAAAGAGTCTTGGAACTTCTTTAATATAGCCCAATTCATCAAACTGATTCTTTCTTGCTCTAGGTTATTTCTCATTGATATTCTCCTTGGTTGCTAGAAATTTCTAAATTAGTGTGGCACACATTATTTAGCTAACTATTGCCTTTCATTTGTATTCATTACGTCTACATATGACTTTATCATGGTTCAGCATTATAATAAATATGAAGGAGTAATTTATATAAAGCCATAGATAAATAAAAGTCTTTCATTTAAAAATCAGCATATTTTCCTATTATAATCTGTTAAGAAAAACAACTGTGTTAAACACAAAATTGACTTTATTTTAGCATCACATTTAGTATTACATTAAAATATTCGGGAACAACAGCTTTCATATCTTTACATTTGGTTATTTAGATTCCAAAAACCCTACATGTCCTTACGACCTCAAAATACTGCCTTTTATTGTTGAAAAGTAACTGATATAATTGGAAAAGTAGTACTATTGCATGAGATAAGATAATCTATCTTCTACTTATTTATTACGTGACATTATTTAAGGAAGAAAGCAGCTCCTATCCGGGAGGGAAGTACTTTTTTTGTTTATTTGTTTTTATATTTTTGCAAGGGAAAATTGCATGTTTGTTTACCCTGTTAACAAATTCAAACTGCTCTATTCTGTAGCCATGTCTATGGATGAAGTCACTTCGATTCATTTTTAAAAAACATTTCCAAGGGTTAACTGCTGTATGAATAGGTGCTCCCTATATGAGTACATTTAGAGGAAATCATGTGTAGAATATTTATCAAATTCTCGGATGAAAGTGTGTAATCATGACAGAACAAAAATAAAATATTTAAAATCCTAAATTACTATTAATTAATTAAAAAATGTAAATTGAGAATTATCTGTAGGCTTTAATTATAATTTTTTTTTAAATCTGACAGATTTTTAAGGGGGAATCACTACTCATTAGTATGAACAGCTAATTTGTGTTACCTTCTCACAAACTTATATTTCGGTCAACATCACTCAATTAAGGGAGTTTGGATCAGGTATAAAACCAGCAAGTTAGGAACCAGATGGTGGAATGGCTAAGTCAAGGTTTCGACAGGTGGGGGCTGACGGAAGAATAAGCTCTAAGTATCCCAAAGGGAGAAAATTAGATGATGTGTGCTGACTACTGTAGAAAATAGCAAACGCCGATAATAGTAATTATGAACTCCACAACGTTGTTTAATGAATTACTGCACTCAGAAAAATAAAGAATCTCTTCTTTCATCTTTCAATATTTCCTTTTCGTTTTAGCTGAGGATTCTGAAATCAGGGCGCAAGTATCTGCATTTTGTGTTAACTACGTTAGCATTTGGGATGTTTAAGATCTAAGCTGAGAATTGAACACATTTAGCAATATTATTCCCACCGAACTGTATGTTCTGAGCTATAAATACTCAGTTGAAAATGAACTCTGCAACAAAAATCTTGTAGTTTTGAGGTTTGACAGTAGTTTAATATGTGCTATCCATCATGTTTCAAACAATGCAGTTTAAAATAGTATGACCGGATCTTTTTAATCTCCTCAGATCTGGAATCACAAAGGCTTCCAAGATGAATTAATTATCCCAAATGATAAAAAGCTCTTCAGCACTGACCAACAGACCTTTCAATCCAAACAGTATTGTTTCTGCTTTATGTCTTTGAATGTTGAATTGCTTGCTGTGGTGACACATATTAAGTTAGTTGATTGATATGAAATCTTGAAATATTATAACATCCCTTTAGAACCATGAATTGTAGAAAACCATTGCTATAAAACCAATAAAATTATATATTTTTCAAAACAAGAAAAGAACTGATCTGGAAAGAAAATAAAACTTACTGAACTCACTGTACAGGTGTGGAGGGAGGGAGGGAGCACAGACTGGGCAAAGGATGAGAAAAAGAAAAAGCCAATATTTTCACTAAAAGGCCAAAATGACACATTACAAAGGAAATATTCAAAATCTGACATTTTAAAAACACTTTAAAATTTACCAACACCTCACCCCCAATTTAATGTGTTAATGCCATTACTACAGTTTTCAGAAAACAGGAAATGGGAAATTCGTGATGATTAATAGCTGCATTTGAATCTACTAAGACTTGCAATAACTGCGTGTTTTATCTTAATCATAAAAAAGCATCTTTGAAATTATATTCAGCATTTTCTTTTCACTATGTTTACATAGCTAATCACTTTGTTGTCAGTACCTAACAACTTTTGTGGCACCTAGAGTCATATCTAACTATTGTGTCTGAAATAACTCACATAGGGACACACGGTAGTAGAGTAAATCCTCTGAAAAAACTCAGGGAGACTTTACCTAGCAATGAGAATCACAAAGTTTGATAGAAGAATTGGTTTCACTGGACTCCTCTAGAGTTTGAAAAACTCCACCTTTGACCAAAATGTAAACTGTTTCCTGATATTGGCAATTGGAAAATGTAGACACACATTGGAATTTGTCTATGGTTACTACACTATAGTTATTTATATGAGGATGATAGCGTCAATGAATTACTAAGGATTAAAGTGATTTCTACTTAACGCTCATTATTATCATTCGTTATATATAGAGATAGGTAGATAGATAGATAGAGAGATAGATAGATAGATACACATATAATCATTTTATTTTTTTCCAAATATGTATAGGTAATTTTCTAGGCTAAAATTTTTTCCAGGATTTCTGCTTGACATTTCCAACTATCTGGCGAGGACACATGCATTGCCTCTGTAAATGTGCTGTTCCCCCACAGTGATGTAACAGGGAGGTTTTCTGTATAGGCTGTTAGGAAGACAGTAGGCTCTTCAGAATTCTTATGCAACATGGAATAGCCTTAGTCAAAACAGAAACCTACTTGTCTGAATTTCCCTAAGAAGCTCATAGGTCTCAGGAAATGCCCCGTGATCCATTCTGTTTCCAACTCTTTTTAAGCAGTTTTCATGTTGTTCTAGTTCCCCCAACGAATTTACGATATAATCAAGCTGAAAGCATCAACATGTGTAAATATGTGGAATAACACACCATTTTCCATGGATACGCAAATTACTGACATGAGTATTTCTTTAGAGTCATGAAAAATTAAAATTCCTTCCAATTATAATTTCCTAGGTCAATCAGTACCCATTTAAGCAATTAGAAAAATATGGAAACTTGATTTCATTAAACATACACGCAAGGACAAAATATTGATCAAATCACTTGGTTATAACGGCTCTCACGTGAGATAGACTTACTCTCAATGCTGTGTTGATAAGGAAATGTATCCATTCACCAAAGGAAACACGGATTTATCAGAGATATTACAACTTCAATTTCAAGAAGGATTTTTCAAGGGGACTGACACCGTGAGTCAACAGCATTGCAACATACAAAAAATAATTCTTTTAACAACTAACTTTCAAGAAAACGCTTTGCTGTTCACAGACTCTATATTAATTAGTGATTATTCACTAACTGCTAAGAACTGCTATGATGTGGCAATTAGAACTGAAGTCGCCGCGTGGAAAGTCACTTTTACTCAGGTGTCGTGTTGAGCAGCAAAAGCCTTATACTAATTTACATGGTGGATGGCACATACACAAAGGGGAAAATTATTTTATGGGTAGTTAATTTTACTAATATGGTGATACATGTAGCATTCTCAGTCTCTAGGTGGTAGTTCACTTTTTCCAAATCCTCCTGGGTAATTCAAATTCTAGTTCCTCTTTCTGGGTCTGTATTTATTCATTCTTTTTCTTGGTCAGCTTAATTTACAAAGTTGAATGCAAACAAAAAGCATAATGGGATCAAAAGCACTTTATCTCTTCATTTTTAAAATTTTGCTCTTTCATCATGGGGAAACTCCTGTTTCCCAAGGCTTAGGAAGCACAGGTGATCAATAGCTATGTGTTTAATGAACAAATAAATGCCTTCCCTTAAGGTAATTGTCTGTCTTCATCACCTCCTATGTAAGAGTTTTGCATACTTTAAAAGCCTACCTGACCAATAACAGATCTCAACAACTATAACAAACTATCATTTTCTTTCTTTAGCATATGAGCTAGTTTACATAAAATATGAATGAATATGCTATTACAAATATTAGTGCAAAGACAATGAAATCATTATGAGTGATATATTTCACCATTTCACCTGATTCTGTTCCTTTGAACGCAGAGACAAGGATTCATCAGTGTTTCTGACTTCATGCCTGCACTGTTTCTTCCAGCGACTGAGACTAGAAAAGATTAGTTCAATTTAAAATATGAATACAACTCTATGACTTAGAGAAAAATATTCTACCTCATAGCGCAGATTGATTTGTTCATAGAGGACAAATATAAACAGTAAGACATAGCATGAACTATTTTTAAAATAAAATTCTTCAAATATAACATGTTTTCTACTTTGGTATCAATATAATACCACTAGAGGAATAGGTGTTTTGTTTGTTTGTATTTTTTGAACATTCAGACACTAGTTAGGTGTCTCTGCCTGACACTGGAGTGTCAACTCCATCCCACAGCCCACTCTTCCTGTCTAAGCAATTAGACCCCACTGTCCTAGGATGGACCCCTTGCTACTGGAGCAAAGGATGGTCAAAGCTGGTGCCCTAAGGTTCCTAAAGCAAAGCCTGACTTCTCAGTGATATAGAGTAGGAAGGGCATAGTAACGTCGGGTACATGGAGTGCCCGGGCCTGGAAACAGCTTGCTGGAGTTTCTGAAATGGGGCCTCTCCGGAGGTTAGGAGAGGCTCGGAGAGCCACATGCAGCATCATACAGAGGGCAAGCTAGACATAGCATGTATTTATTTTTATGAGTCTGGTGACATTCATACAGTACAGTGTGTTTGAGAAGCCATCATGGGACCGTTGCATGAATCAATAGTTCTTTATATGTTTAATTTCTGCTTTTTGAGTATTATTCCATTCTCTGAATATATGAATACATTTCAATCTGTTGTTTTTAAATTCTAATGTTGACTTTTATGAGTAATAGTGCTCTTAATACTTGTGTATGAATTGACTTGTACTTTTATTACTGATGGTGACAAATCATTATTATTACATTTTCATCATAAGGTAGATCTATGTCTAGTTAAAAACCGCTGCATGCTATACCAAACAGGTTACAGCAGTTAATATACTCACCAGCAATGCATGAGTCCCAGTGGCTTGAAATCCAGACTGCCATTTCGTGTTGTCACCAAAAGCCATTTTACCCACCGTACTACACATAAGGTAGTATGTTACCAATATTTCAGCTTGGATTTTTCTGAGGAATTGGAATGTTGGCACCTTTTGATATGTAGACTTGATTAAACTGTGGCTATATTTAATTAGTAGCATATCTTTTTATTGTTTATTTATAGGTATATCTCACGTATCTCCTAGGGTTTTTTTTCGTTTTTTTTTTTTTTTTTTTTGTCTTATGTGCTTTTAAATTTTGCAGCCTGCCTTCCATTGCCTAATGGCATCTTAGGAACAGGCATACAAGTTTTTTTTTTATTATTTATTTTAATTGGAAAGACAGATATACAGTGAGGAGAGACATCCGTCTGACAGCTCACTCCCCGAGCAGGTGCTACGGCTGGAGCTGAGCCAATCCGAAGCCAGGAGCCTCCTCTGGGTCCCCCACGTGGGTGCAGGGTCCCGAAGTCTTGGGCCGTCCTCGACTGCATTCCCAGGCCACAGGGAGTTGGACGGGAAGCAGGACTACCGGGATTAGAACCAGCACCCATATGGGATCCCAGTTCATTCAAGGCGAGGACTTTAACCACTATGCTATCGCGCCGGGCCCTAGCTTTCTTACTCTTAATGTGACCATGCATATACTTAAGAAATCATTGACTATCTGTAAATAATATTTCTAAAGAACAAATATTTTCCGTAGCATTGTACAACAATTTGTGTTTCATCTGAGTCATGTTCCTGATTCCAGACTGTGAATTATAATTGGCAACAATATGTATTTTTAATATAATCATATTTTGTTTCACAACATATATTTCTTCATCCAGAACTTACATGACCGTGTAACCACAAGCTTATGTGTGCGTTCCGTGTTCCTTTAGAGAAGTCAACCGTGTGTTCACATACATTAGCAGCTAGGAATGTGACCACATCACAGGCCACTCCTTCTCGCCCACACTAAACTAAGCTTTATGTTTATTCACTTTGTTTCAGTAAAATCTCTTGCTGCTCTTTCAAAATAACTCCCCTCCCTTCTTCGGCATTTTTGTCTGAAAACAAATACCAGAGATCCCTCTCCATGCTAATCTCTTTAAATTAAGAGATTTTTTAAATCTGTTAAATGGATAATAACGACTGTGGGCCTGGCAAAAAAAAATTAACAAAATAAAAATTATTTACAGTATATATGTGTTATTTGTACTTCAAAAGAGGAAAAGATATGAATTTGAAAAAATCGCCTCACTTGAGTAGTAACTACAACTTAGGTATACTAAAGAATTCCTTTTCCATTGCATTTTTATTACATGCTTATATTTCTGGGGCTACTGCTGGAAGCTATAATTCTAAGTCAAAAATACGCAGTTATATTGGGTAGGCCATGTCTCAATCAAGGCTGGATGAATGATCTTAAATGTTCTTTCCTGTCTGTTCAGTTCTCAGCGTGGAGATCGGAAGCAATGCAGAAGCGATAAACTCTAAAGCTGGAGTTGTCTTTCAACTCACTTGCTAAATGAGCCTGGGTAGCTCCTACTCCAGGGCAACAGACACTTGAGACATTGCTTGAGATTTGGCGCTACCAGGATTCCAGCTTTCTGCCAATGTACACCCTCCCCCTCCTTCTCTCTCCCCTCCTCTTCCTCTTATTTCCTCTCCATTCTCCTCTATTCCTCTCCGCTCCCCGCTCCTCTCTTCACCCTTCTTGCTTCTTCTCCTCCCCTTCTCCCTCTCCCCGCACCACACTTTGTCCTTCTGCCTTTCAAATGCAACCAAATCAATAAATTTGCTTTTAAAACTCTGTGTGTGTGTGTGTGTGTGTGTGGTTTCTGCTCCAAGATCAGCTTAACAAGTCTGACATAACTAAATACACTAATGTGGCATCAAAACCACTGAGCGTGATACAAATATATAATAACAATTCTACATGGAAAGAATGATGCAATGCAAGAGATCCCAAAAAAGCCTTGGCCGGTCCAGCTACAGTCACCTAGGAAATGTAATGGATAGGGGATCGAAAGCAAGACAGACCGAAGTATTTGCTCAGTACAATCAGGGTGGGAAAAGATGGGAGTATTACCTCTACCATATCTAGCAGGAAGATATGACCAAAGTGAACCCACGGCTGGGCCATTTTCAGGGCCTTGGTGGGTCCCAGGTCAAGCGAGAGATTCCAAAGCAGAAGACAAGCCCAGAAACTTACTTTTCTTTATCTTCCCAGTAAATACACTTCTCATCATTCACATCTCCCGTTTTAATGAACATTTTCTAACTAATATACCTGTTAAGCAAGGCATCCAGTGTTCAAACAATAAACTTCTATTTAAAAAATGTCCACATATTCACATGTCCCAATAAATTTTGTAGTTTAATGGCTCAAGAAAACACGAAGACAGGTTGAACATATAAGCTCATGGCACTTCTCAGACAACTGGCTTTTTCTGGATTTTTGAGAGAACCTACATTTTAAAGTGAAAACTATGTATAAAATTTACAGGTTATTTTTCATTCATGTATGTTATATGCAGCATCTTCAACTTTAATATACATAAAAATGTTTTAATATCTTAGGGAGGAATGTAAATCCACACCCCTCCCTGAAATATGAGCAATCTTTTGGAAGCAAGAATAAAGAGGATACAGGATAATATGTGGTTCTCTCAGATCTCGTACATTGTATATACTGTGAGTGGGATGTCAGTTACCCTACTGCTCCAGAGTGTCTCTCCAATGATGGTGATTACACAGCAGTCTTGGAAGACACTGCACGTCTTTACAAAGCAAAAGGAAGTCAAGCTTGCTGTCTTTTATAACAGATTCTGCTTTCCTGGGAGCAGGGTTCCCACCCAGAAACACGACTCACAGGGCGTCAGGTCTAAGGATGTTTTGAGGGAACTAATGATCTGATTCTCCTAGCCTATACCAACTTCCATGAATCCAAGCCAGCAAAATTATTGAGATAAATAATAATTCTGGCAGTAAGCTTTCTCACCAAAGGATGATGGAAAACGTGCAGCAAACTATATCTTCTGGGATGGAAGACACACTGAATTTCAAGGTGAGAGTAAGACACGTAAATATCAGCTAGGAAGCCAACACATATTAGGAAACTGAAGTACCACTCCCGGCTCCAACTACCATTTCTAGCTTCTTGCTAATGTATGCTGTGAGAGGCAGCAGTAATGGTCCAAGTGGTTGTATTCCTTCCACTCATGTAAAAGACTAAAAATGTTTAACTCTCTTCTCATTGCTGTGCATTTTGGGAGTGGCTAGCAGATGGAAGCTTGTATTGTCTCTTCTTTCTCAAAATGAAAAGAATAAAAGTGTAGGGCAAAATGGGAGATCATTCTAATTAGACACAGGGTGAGAAGTTAAAGGCATGAACTGAGTGCCCTGAAACATGAGACGCCATCATAAATTATCTCAGCTCATAACATTTTTCGGAAAGCTAAGATGACGCATCATTTTAAATCTGCACAATAAAAAACCTAGTAAGAAGCCTGCATTGACTGATACATCAAAACACTTATAAAAGAAAAACTAATCAATTCCTGCTCTTCAAGTGTATATTCCGAAAGATTAATGAGTGCTTGACATTGTTCTTATTATTACATATTTAAACTAAAAATAAAGGAAATAAAGAAATAGACTTTTTATTTGTAGAATTTTTCACAATAACCATGTCAAATGTAATGCATGCCAAATAAACACAAATATGTACATATGTACATATATATGCCCCAAAATAAACACAAAGTAGAATTAGGCATTGTAAGCCTATAGCTAGCCTCTTTATCTTCTACTGATAATAAAAATTGTCAAGTAGATGGTGACAGCTTCTCCATATTTCATCGATTCATTATTTAATTTTATTCTCTAAATTCCCTCTAATTTCCTTTTTCACCTATGATCACAAATTCTGTTCTGTACAATTAACAGAATAACAAGTCTTTAAAATGTTGAAGAAAATGTGTATTTTGAAAAATGTCTGATCTTCAACAAGTTTTGCATCAAAATATACTTATCTTTTAATTCCATTTTCCATGTACCCTTGTAATGCCTAATCCTGGCTTTGGCAACTAAGGTGATATTATTATGTGCTCCAATTTAAAAAGTATGTAGCCTCATTTTCCATGACAGTCTTCTGGCTGCACAGAAATTGTTACACCGTCTTAGAGAATTATCTTAAGCTAGGAGGGTTTAATAGGTTGGCATGTCTTCTAACCAGCAAATCCCCAGCCAACACTCTGTTTCTTGGCTTCATTCTGGCATAGATTTGCCAACTCACCAAAGATAAGTCCCTTGGCAAGAAGATGCAATTGCAAGCTAATACACTGAATGTCTACTAGTATCACTGTATGTTGGTCTTCATCTTTGCTAACAAATGTCATATCTCTGCTTGGAAAGTATTCTTTTACTCAAATAAATGAATAATCTTATTTTCAACTTGCAATTGTATGAGATTACAGTTTCCATTAAACTGGGTGAGAGAAAGGACTCTTGTTGGCCAAAAAGAATGAAATATGTGAAATAATTAGATACAGGCTTATTCAATTAGCAAACAGAATGAATGAGACAACTATTGTGGGACAAAGACATTGTTTAGAGAATCCTAGCCTATCTCAATAAGTGACTACATTGAAGATTGATTTTTCAAAAATCCCATGATAATGAAAACAATATGTTTGCCTATTCTTGACTTCTGAATACATATACATCAAGAACACATGGAAGTGAAAAACATCTGTTCCCTAATTTACTACCTATATCCTGGGTAATTCATTCTTTACAGTCTTACATTCAGCCATACTACATAAAATTTCCAAAAAAGGAAAAAAGACACAAGAATCAAATCATCAAATGTGAGAATTGTCAAGTGATTGTTTTACCTTTTAGTTTGTTTGTTGTTGTTATGGCTTCCTACAGATTGAACTGATACTAGGCTGGGTTTTCTTTTCCATAGTGGCACATTGAGTTAATCCACTGCCTACAATCTCAATATGTCCTATGGAAACACGTCCTGATCTGGTTGCTCCATTCCAACCCAGCCCTAAAGCATCTGGGAAGGACGCAAAAGATGGCCCTACGGTGTGGACCCCTGCAAACCACACGGGAGACCAAGATTAAGCTTTGGATTAGACCTGGTCTAGAGCTTTCCAGTACATCTCCAAAGGATGGAGGATTCTGTCTCTCTCATATTTTCTCCTTCCTTCTTTCTCTGTTACTCTGCCTTTTAAATAAATAACTATATTTTAACAAGTTGGCACTTATTGCTATCAACTGCAAGAAACACTTTATCCTTCAGTCCATGGAATGTGTCAACTTTGTTGATGCCTACTCAGATGAATAAAAGATTAAGCATCTTCTTTGAGTCAACAGTTTGTACTTAATCATTTCTGGTTGAGATTCTTCAGAATATTTACTTGTAATTTGTGAGATGATCTAAAAGAAAATCTAAAGTTTTTTTTCCATAGTTACAATTGACCAAATCTAGCTGGGCCTTTGAATCAAGATGCATGTCTTTCTTTTAATGTGCAACTACATCTTAATTACAAATTTTAATGGGGAAGATAAGGTTTAAAATAAATAAGTCAAAAACATCCTGCGATTTAAGAGTAGTAGATATGTTTTTGTCTCTGCCGTTTTAATTTTTTTTTTCAATTTTACCATTGTAATTTTCAGCACTATGCGCTTTTTTATTTATGCTCTTGGGCTAATATTAAAATCAATTTATATTTACTCAGAATATTTCAATAGGTGAGTAGAAATATTCTAAGTGGGACAGATAAAACATTCAGCCATGTACATTGAGAAGGCAAAATTCAAAACTGTCAAAGTAAATTGATGGGACATGCACATCCCTAGTATTTTGGGTGCCTTTAAAAGATTTATTTATTTATTTATTTATTTATTTATTATTTTTATTGAAAAGGCAGATATGCAGAGGGAAGGAGAGACAGAGAGAAAGATCTTCCATCCACTGATTCACTCTCCAAGCAGCTGCCACAGCTGCAGCTGATTCGATCTGAAGCCAGGAGCCAGGAGCTTCTTCAGGGTCTTCCACATGGGTGCAGGCTCCCAAGGCTTTGGGGTGTCCTCAACTGCTTTCCCAAGCCACCAGCAGAGAGCTGGATGGGAAGTAGTATAAGTCAATAGATGGGGACTATATTTACCTTCTTGAATCTCTGTCGATCTTTATAATAAATTTAAAAAATAAATAAGTAATAGATAAAAGATCATGTCCCTGTCTTTTGCAGCTCACGTTACAATAAAAATTCTGAAATGATAGTTGATTAATTACAGTCTTCCAACAAGGATGGCTTCAACAAGGAGAGATGTATTGTACTGGTAGACTATGCAATACAAACTGATCTTCTCTGAGCGATCAGCATAAGCTTTCCTTTATGATGAAACTGACATAAAAAGACAACATGACAACTCAAAATGCAAGAGATGGATGAAGAGCATTCTTTTAGGCAAACAATAATATTGTACAAAGATCAGAGCAAGTATACAGCATAGAACTTACCTAGAAGAAAAGCCAATATATATAAATTTTTAGTTTGCACAGAGAGCAGAGTAGGATCAAAGAGATTTAGTAGGGATGTTGTTAAAAGCTAGACTTTGCTGCCAGTTTTTGTTTCATGAGGTAAAGCAGACTTGTTATCATAAATGTTAGTTGCAGCTTTTAGAAGATTGAGCAGAGATGATATAATCAGACAGCTTTACAAAAAGTTATTCAGATATGCTGAATGAAAACAACAACAACGAAGACTTGATGTTTTACTTGCACTGAGCAACAAACCATATCGTTGTTTCGTGGTTTCATACAGTCATCATTTATGTTGCTCAGTAGTCTGTAGGCTAGCACTTCAGGCTGCACCAGTCAGCACTGGCCATGCGTGTACAATCAACATTCCATCAACTCGGAGGCCCTACAAATAAATGCATGTTGCAAACTGGCTGGGGTAACACTGGAGACTAAATTGTGGGTCTTGCATCATCCATGGGGTTAGGCAAGGAATGTTCTTGTGATATCGTGGCAGGGAAGTCACGGTGAATAAAGGAAAAGTAAACATGAAATTTCCTTTAAATTAAAAAGTCAACATTTTAACATCAACATTTATATGAAATAAATAAACCAGGAAAGTTGGACAAATTCACACACACACACAGACACACACACTCAGACTTACACACATAGTTTACAAAAGTTAAAGACATTTTGAAGGCGCTACCAAATTCTACAAACAAAATATAGAGAACCACTAGTAATTTAAAAAACTGTACCTGCAATGAACCAATTGATAAGATATTGCAAATTAAGACAAGAATGCTAAAAATAACTGAACAAGTATAGTGAATACTTATAAGGCAGTTTCTTTCACTTTAATATGGACACATTTACGTGGCTATCTAAAGGTTTAAGCTGTGTAGACAGGATCACAAGTGAAGACATGTGTTTTTCCCTGGAATCCCCAACTGTGACGCAAGGTGATATGATTCTATAATAAGCTACAAATGTCTCTCCTAATTAGTGTTTGGTATTTAATATATGAAATATATACATATGTATATGTGTGTATGCGTTCTTATAGTTCAGGTTTAGAGCTAAACATGTTTTCTGGTTTGGGAAGTTCATGTAAGACATCTCAAGCATCGAAGCGCCTTGCATACTACCCTCAGACTCTCAATGGCTTCATTCCCCAGGGTCATGGGATGCCATTGAACATTTAGTTATAAAACAAGGGATTTTTTTCCTCTCCTAGCAAAACATAGAAGCAATGACTAGGATGGCATTTTATTCATATTGTTCTGGGCAAATCTACAGCATGATTGTCACCTGAAGTATATTTGGAATGTCTAGAAACTTTTTTTCATTGTCACCACGGGAAGAGGTGCTACTTGTAATTGCTAGGACAGCCAATGATGGTGTTAAACAGTCTAAAATGCAAAGCACAGCCCTCCACAGAAAGCAATTATTCAATCCGATATGTCAATCACTACTGCCAAACCCGAGAAACCTTGGCTAAGGGAGTTTACAGACAAATCTAGTTAGTCAAATGCGCCGTAATCTGTCAGCCTACCAACACATACAACATTGACCAGAATGACAGAACATGAATAGGATTGTAAAATAACTTCCTAACAAATGTGTCATTGCATAGCACTGCACTTCTGAAGTGCAAAGCTGCATTTGGAGCTTGGTGATGACAGTTTGGGAGAAGACTAAATTATAGGATGTTGGACAGAGTTTAGAATTTCAGAGCCCAGTGAGAAGACAGAAATAATATAATATAATGTATACATTGTAAAGCTAAGGAAAATGAGGGTTTAAGAACAAACTGTGTGATATCATAGACTTAAGTGACAGGGTTCATAATGTCTCCTTATTGCTCAGCTCTGTTTAGTAGCCCAAAAATTGGCATCACATATTTGTACAAATGGGTGTGCTGAAAAATTATTACATGAAGGGACTTTAAAGTAAATGCAACAAGCACAAAAGAATAATGAACAAAATGTCAACGTGTGAACTTTGGATAAATAATATCATTAACACTCATCAATCTCAGTGAAAAAGAAAATGAAGATGCCCTTACTGAGAAAATTTGGAAGAGTACACTTGTTTTTGCAGTCTGGACTGTGTTCATTTTAAAGATAAAAAATGAGTGGCTTCAATATTATTTTAGCTGCATATGTGTGGTTTCTGACTTCTGAAAGATTTGCCTATTGAAATGCTCTGCATTTAAGCATCAGTACCCACACCTGTTTGATAATGACTCCAGGCTAATTGACTCAATCTGATGTACCAGAATACAATCCAGTATTGAATACTGAAGTGAGCATTGATATTGAGGAATTGAGAAAGCTAAACACTGCACGCTATGCTAATAAATAAAGGAGTGAGGAATTCAAGCAATCTTCAAGAAAGCATCAATTAAAATAAGCACAAATATATTTACAATTCTAAACACAAATAACTTCTCAGAAGAAGAATAGAACCAATGTCCATATGTGCAATATTGGTGAGAAGATGCAATGTCAAACTCTACACATATACTTATAGAGTAAAGGAAGAAGGAATACTTTAAGAAGCATGAAACATTCCTCATCAGAGAGAATATTCAGATTTTTAAAAGAGTTGTTTATTTTTATTTGAATGTCAGAGTTACGGTAAGAAAGCAGGAGTGGCAAAGATCTTTCCTACCCTGGTTCTTAACCCAGTTGGCAGCAAGAGGCAGAGCTGGGCTGCTCCTAATCCAGGAGATCCGGGGTTCAGGGTTTCCCACGTAAATGGAGTGGCCCGATGATTTGGGCCATCTTCTGTTGCTTTTCCAGGCATGTTAGTAGGGATTGGACAGGAAAATGAGCAGCCAGTTGTTGAATAAGCCCACATCTATGACACCAGCAATGCAAGCAAAGATTTAAGCCACTCTGCCAGGTCGCCAGCCCCAGAGTAATCTGATACATATTTAAAGTTGGTCTTTCTTTGATGCTGATGGGTAGTTGAAACCGGCAGACAAGAAGCCATGCCTGTCTGTCACCAGAATGAGGATTTTAAAATAGGAAATGAAGCCACTTTCATTATCATACCTCTGAAAATAAAGACCAAATGGAAAAAAAAAAATTCTGCTTCACAATTAGTTATTCACCAACCTTTGAATATTTTGTACCGATGTTAAAGGGGTTTCCAATTCTCATCCTCCAGCTTAATCTGTGGCCTAGGAATTTTGTCAAAGCAAATGATAATACTAAGAGATGGTAGAGAAAAAGTAGTTGTATTCAATTCACTGAATTCCTGACTTTGTAAAACTTTAATATTTCTATAAATGTATACACAGCTATCCTCAATTCTCCAGACACAGTTGACAAAATCTGAAACCTTGTAAACTTCAAAAATGTATTGATTTTTTGTTCACATTTTCTTTAAACCAATAGAAATAACCGGAAAATATAAACATTGGTCCTAGAGGGTAGATAGCTAGATGGGGAAAGAATGGAATGGCATCTTTATATCAACTTATCGGTGTTTTTACTATTTATCAAACCTTGACCTTTAACATAATAGTATTACAATTTGCTCAAGGAGCCATGACTCCTGACGGAAAGGCACCCAAACTGATTAAAGCAAACAAGCAAACAAACACCATGCACAGAAGGTAGCACTAGAAGCAACATTGTGCTGGCAAATCGCTGAAATTTCTCCAATTGCTCTCTCTCTCTCTCATCTATAAGACTCTAAATTAATGAAATAAGATGAAATTCTGAACCCAAATAAATGAAGCCACAAAATGACTAGGCCTATCATGGCCCTATCGACGTCCCCCTATGGGGAAATTTGAGGCCATTGCCAAATCATGTTTGTAAAGGACAGATTTATTTAAATTCCTCCCTGAAATTTCCATCAAATTGGCATATATCAAAAAAAATGTTCTGAGAATGTAAAACGAAGATGGTGACTTTTGAACTGAAAGATTTAATCTGGAACAATCAAAAATGAAAACTAACCACCTGTGAATTTGGTATTTTTGTTTGTTTTCTTTTTTACAATCCCCAAACAGAATGGATGTCTATGCTTATAGCCAGTTAGTTGTAGTTCCAACAATTTTAAAGATCGGCAATGAAAGGATCCTGCTTTTATTGTAGCACACCACTATTTTAGAATCGGAATTTGCATTACATTCATTTTCTTTTCACCGTGACATCCCAGCCTCACAATGCCTTTCCTTCCTTTCTAATTGTTCTCCACATCAGAATCTGCTCAGAGGATCATTGGCTCAGTTGTTTGAATTCCGCTTGTCTCTCTGCCAAGCATCTTGCTTGTGCTGCCCTTGCCTGATGTAGAACAGTTGCACGGCTGCATACTGTGTTTCTGTGTCCTACATATAAAATACTCAAAGACAGACATTAAGGAAAGAGAGTCTTTTGTGTTTGGTGCGCAGCATTCACACAGCCCTGAATTAATGTTAGCTTTGAAGCCACATGATGGGCAATAGAGGTTTCTCAACATGCAGCTCATTAGCATCCCTTTGTGACTTGCAAAAATAATTTGCACAGTTCCAAGTTTAATGTTAACCCGAAGCTTCCTTGTCAAGTGATAGCTTCCTAACCACAATAAATTCAATTGCTTTCCTGTTGATTGACAAGCAAAGGGCAAAACTGATGGCTGGTTCTCCTTTGCTTTTTGCTTAATAATCAGCAAGAAATAGGCTATAGTAACTTGATTTCTTTTACTTAGCACTTCATCCTAAAATGTGTGTGTGTGTGTGTGTGTGTGTGTGTGTGTATGTGTATGCTCGTACATGCTAGATGTGGTTTATGAATAAACCCAACCTGAATTGTTATTGTTCTGAAATATGAGGATAAGACTGTCTCACAGTAGAAACACAAAAGAGCATCCCTACTCATGCAATGATTTAGAATTCTAGGACATTTTCCAAGATCATTCACATCTCCCTGTTTTTTCAACTCTCCTCCTTACTAACCAATTCTCCTTCAGTAAAACAATGTAGACCTATGTAGATACACCCTCTAATTACCTCCACTTACCTGCCCTGCCGTGATGAATTTGTACCTCCATTTACTGTAACTGTTGACATGAAATGTCCAAGAGAGGAGATAAAGAGCTCTTCCGATAGAATGAGAGGTAGTAATTGTTACAGCACCAATAGGAAAGAAAAAATCACTTTCAATATGTAAACTCTATGTAGTTAAAAATATGCAAAAAATGCTACGATGATTAGATAACCCTAAGAAGTCAACTGTGGGTCCCGGCTTCTAATTTAAAATGGTGCGTTGAGGTTAGTGAGACCATACAGGACATAGAATATCAACCCAACCTTTGCCTCAATGTAGATTTTAGAAACTTTTCCTTTGTTGTTTAATTGTTTAATTGCACTTAATTACATTGCCATTTTAATAGGTTGCTCTTGCAACACTTGATGTTTAACTCCTAATATTAACCTAGGCTAGAAATAAGTGTAACTTGTGTACAAAAAGCTGAGTTCTCATCTTAACACTAAGTGGAATCTGAAAGACCTTTTCTGAAGCCAGTACCTCGTGGGTGCTAGTGAGAAAAATGTGTAATGCTGCAGTCTCCTCCAGACACGAGCAGAAGTGACACCTGTGCAGTGTGGTGGTGTTGTGAGGGAATCCTGAAGCAGTTTTTATGGGTACTCAGCTACATATGTTGACTTTAAAAGTTAAGTGCTTTTAAATGATAGAGGTATTGAAGTTCAGAATGTCTACCCCCAAACTCCTGAGAAAGTCAACAAATTGGTATTCCATGATGAGCTTGATGAACTCAAAAACAGTAGTGTCAGCGAAACACAAACGGTGCAATTCCATGTGCAAGACATGTGCAGAGAAGGCAAATGTACAGAGTCGAAGTAAGGATGCTGGTTTCCTGGGCTGTGGATGGGAAAGGGGAGTGGCCGCAGGTGGAAAGAAGGTCTGTGCTTAATGTGATAGGAATGATCCAAAATTAAATTGGGTGATGATGATTGCCCATTAACTAAAAGTCACTGAGATATTTACAAAGAGTGAATTTGGCAATTTTTATCATGAAAAATTAGTTTAAATAGTCTTCAGATATTAGACATGAAAAATTGTAGAAGTGCACGTTTTATCACTCAGTGATGGTATTTTATTTTTAAGAATTTATTTCAGCAGCAATGAGATAAAAAAAAGTGGAGATGGAATGATAGTAACTGTGAAAAGCTAATAAGTCCCATTTCTCTAGAAAATTGAAAATATAGCATAGATATTTGCCATCCCCCCACAAAAGCCATACTGATATCTACGAGCCAGAGAATAGAGGATGTAGAATGAGTACTGCAGGAATTCATCATTACTTTGAGAAGGACATATTTGGAGTTTCAAAATGTAAATAATCATGTGTGTAGCTCGGCGATGCATGATTTTCAGCTATACTCTTCTAACTCAATTTCATTTAGTTTCCATCTTACATTCATTTGCTGGTTCAGAATTGCAAAGTGAAGAACTGGTGATAACACACTGATTCCAGGATGACACGTTTGCCTCACAGACATCACAAGCTGGAAATAGGAATTTGCTTCACATGGGGCCAGAGCTATAACTTAGTAGGGTAAACCACCTTTCCTCTGACTTCTCATAGGAGTGCTGGTTCGAGTCTGTATTGTTCCACTTGCAATCCAGCTCCCTAGCCCAGCTTCATAGTCCAGCCCCCTGGTTATGTCAAGAAAAAGCAACAACAAAAAAGTCCTCGGGTTCGTGTAGCCACATAGGAGACACAGAAGAAGCTTAGGGTTCCCAGTTGCAGATTAGCTCAGCTCCTCCTTTGCAGAGTCTTCTTTTTTCTCTGTAACTCTGACTTTGAAATAGAAATAAAAAAATATTTTATAAAACATTTTTTAAAAAAAACACTTCAGGATGGTTTGAATTTCTTTGTGCAGCTCATGGAGTCTAAGCATAGCTGTTACAAATTCATTTGACCCAAAGTGAAACTTGAGTCTCAATCATACGTGACAAGATAAGCCTGGTGAAAACTGAAGTGATGAGGGCTTGGTGCTGTGATGCCAGTATACCAATGGGCACCTATTCCACAGAAGACTGCTTCAGTTCTGATCCAACTTCCTACTGATGGCCAAGGAATGCAGTGAGAGATGGGCCAAGTGTTTGGGCCTCTCCACACACAGCAGAACAAAAAGAAAGTTTTGGCTCTTGGCTTTGGACCAGACCAGCTCTGGTCCTTGCAACCATTTGGGGATTTGAGGAATAAGATCTCGCTCTCTCTCTCTTTTTCTTTCTCCCACATTCCCCTTTCACACATTGACATTCAAACAAATAAATAAATAAATCTTTGGGGAAAAAAGTCAAATAAATATAAATTACATTTTTGCAATGTTGATGTAATATGTTCTGCTGAATAATTGACATGAATGAATATTACATTTATAAAGCATATGAAAGCATTTTACTCTAGAATAATTTCTATTACAGACATAGTTCATAACTAAATCAAGTAAATATTCTACAAATCAATAAAAATGGCTTATTTATGTATAGCATCATACGTATTTTCTCATAAATATGCAATAACTGTATGTTAGGTTAATTTCTTTATAGTTAGTATAATTGAACTACAAATTCTTGTGACAAACTGAAGCTGAAAGTCTATTTTATTGTGATGGCACACATTTCCATTTTCAGTTGCCACAAATCCAACTTTGTAAATATTTGAGATGTCCAATAATGATATTGAAAGAATTGGAGATGGAAACATGCAAAGGCTTACATTGCCAATAATAAGATGATAGGCTCCACTGACTAGACATTCTGGATTATTTCTGAAAAGGAGAACATTTATGAGAATCCTTAGACATATATGTTGAGATCAAAGACACTGTTTTCTTGAAGGCAAAGAAGAAAATACTAGAGAAGAGACAGAAAAGTTTTCCTCATAATGATGTCAGAGAATTTATATATATGTATTGCTTTAAAATTGTTTCTCTTAATATCAGATTTCCTAGTCCTTGAATGTATATCAATATACATATGCATACATACTCATCTATCTATAGATATATTCGAGGAAGAGCTGCTTTTTAAACAATAATGCCAACTAGAAGGTATGGGAAAGCTGTGGTGTCTCTCACCTTTTTGTCCTGAGTAACACGCAGAGCGCTCGAAAATGCAGCATCTATGACCAGACAGACAACAGAGAATTCTTCCAAACAAAATTAAATATTCATCCCAGGGAAACTGGGGGATGTATTGGATCACTGACATCCACTACTGCACCTGCTGTGGTATTAACAACTCATTTAGGACCTTTGCATTATTGCACCCACTAGTCAAGACATATCCCCTCCAGGGGAAATCAACGAAGAAATTTCTGCTTCTACCTATATTGTGGAGAAAAGCAAGGGACATTATATTAATTATGTACAGAAATAAAACTCACTCCATTCTTCAATACAGTGGGAATGCAACTATTTGAGGGAAAATAAAACACAAAACAGGAAGACCAAGTTGCTTTCACAGACTCATGCTCAGCCATACAAAGGGACTACTGCAGATAAAAAATAGGAATGCTGATGAATGTCAAACGCACTATGCTGGGTACAAGAAGAAAACAAAATGTCTGCTTCCATTTGCATGGCATTCTAAATTAAGTCATCAGAGGCTGAGGGTAAGGGGAGAGCATTAACCTAAAGAGCACAGGAGAAAAGCTAAAGCTGGCCCTGCATGGTGTCAAGAACTCTCCTTAAAGTTGGTGTGAGCTTACATCAGTAACAGACCTTTGTGCTTTTGCCTGTAGTAACCAACAGAGCTTTGTACTGGAAGTCTGGCATCAAAGCTTAGAGGGGAACCCTGTGGTCCGTCGTTGGACAAAATGTGCCAAGGAGCTTATGAATCGGAATCAAAATGTCTCAGAGACATTTACGCAGTGCAGGTTAACTTCAAGTGACTATGTTTTCCATGTTGAGATCATTAGGTAAATCTCAAGCTAACTTGAATCCTGAGCCTAGGGAAGGCGTGTTTGCTATGAAGTCTGCAAAAGCAAAACGACCTTCGATCATGCGTCATCTTGTGCTTGGGAATTAGATTCTGTCTCTCTGAAAGTCAAGTTATAAAATTCAAAAGCCACAATGTACTCCTTAGTGTCATTTTAGCGAAGAAAACATATGGTACAACAGCATTCAGACTTCTGATATTTGCCATTCAAACTGAATCTTAATATTTGAGCGCAAATATTTGGAAGCAACAAAAAGGATGCCTGCTTTCAAAGATGCCTGGGGTATAGAAATATAGGGGTCTGAGTGTGGGTCCATGTGTGTAGGAATTACACCTCATCTTGGGGTCTATGATAAGGGCAGATTATTATTATTATTATTTTCTGTTTAATAATTTTGCAAGGATATGACTTCTTCCCTCTCTTTCTCCCGGCCCCTCCAATCTCCCTTGCATTGTATCCTGTGTTTTATAGTACAATAGTCTATCAGGTGTAGGCTTGATTCCAACTGCCTGTCCTTCATGTTGGTCAGAACACTCTTGGTGTAGGCAATGGTAGAAAGTTTAACATTTTGTTGTCTGAGTATATGTGAACATTTCATCGGGAGCCTGCCTTTATTCCGCTTTTGATTTTGGAGTACATTAATGATTTGATTGCTGCATTTTGCTTTAACAGAGTCCAGGAGAACAACCGTTTTCTTCTTCTCATGCACTGGATGTTAACTATATCCTGCAATGTCTTGTCTTTCAAGATAAATTGACTCAGTACACAATTCCTACAGTGAAAATAAGCATTATAAATAGTTTTTTCTTAGTTTTTCACAGACATTTTCAACTGTTTATCTCAAATATTTACTCCCGAGTGTCCACATGATGACAAATTATTTTTTCTGATCAATTTACCTTTTAAATTTTCTAAGGGCAAAGAGGATTAAAAAAATCAACCAACAGCAACAACAACCACCAGAAGTGATGACAGATGTATAAAATAAAAAGCCCAGGAAAAAACATGTGATGCTTGTAAGCAATGATTTTGCATAAATTGGACATCTATCCATGGAAACCAATAAGAATAAGAAAATGCCTCGGAGAAAAACAGCCATCCTCTCTGTGATAGATGCAGAAAATTATCTGACAAATAATTTTTTTCTTTTTGCTTTGGATTTCCCCAGAGCAATCCACTTAAAATGCTGAGAATGATAAGACACTGCAATATGAATTTGAAACATAGAATTCCTGATATTCAGCCATTTTTAATATGTAATTAAATAATTACTATCCCAAGAGGTGAGATAAGCATTTTGTAGAAAATTCTCTGAATATATTTATCACAGTTTTAAATGTATGTAATCCCATCACATAGTGGTAAAAATTCTGGAGATAGATCCATTCGTTTGTATATTCATTTGTATGACAGCAAAATAACAAAATTTAGAATAAGACAAGCAATCGTGTTTGAAAAGAAATAGAAACATTCACACATATTGTTATTAAGACCACATACTGTTGCTCTAAAATCTATAATGATAATACAGCAACATACATATCAAGCAGACATACATACTGATTTACCAGAAAAAGCTTTCCCATTGCCTGGAAAGACACGAGCCTAAAGCCTGTGTCTGAGGCAGAGGACAAACAACTTATACGTATATTTTTGTCTAAACAATTTATATTCTAAGAGATTCTACTTTCTGGTATACTTAATTTTTAATGCTTCTTTTCTGTTTTTTATTTCAGTATGATATCCTTTACATTTAAGTTTTTGCCTTGTGTACATCCCCTAGTCTGTCTTCTTACTGCCAAGAAATGCTTTTCCCTTTATTCATCAGTCAAGCCTGAACTTCCCTGTTTTTTGCCCTAGGAAGCCATGCACAATATCAAAGTGTTGGCTCCATGTGTTCCATATAAGGATGCGGTATGTGTAACAACTGGTGCTACGATCACATTAGTACATCAGTGTTCTTTTGTTTGTATTTTTTGTTTGTTTTCCATTCACAGGAACAAAACTCATTGTAGAATATCACATCATCAGAACCAGAAGTGTAACTCAAGAAGCTAAAGTAGATTTCTGATGTTATTTATACTCAATAAAATACACAGTGATGCTAAAAAGATTCTGAGCAAGATGTAGATGCAATCTGGAAAGCATAATGAGAGATGTGATAAAAGACAGATGAAACCAGTAAATGCGTTTTCAAGATCATGGTTTTGACTTGGATTTCCTTTTGTTGTTGATTGGGAATGAAGTAGTATTCAGATCCATCATCACTGGCATTGATCGGGTCTTCAAAGAAACAGAAAAAGAAAACTGGCATCAAATGGAGCAAAATGTATTTATTTGGGAATATTCTTGATGATCTGGAAGGAATGACTGTGGCACTCCTCAAGCGTGCTGTAGACATACTATGTCGACAGCAAAGCTTCTAGCTTGCTAATAATCTTGGTTCTTTTTAGAAGCAATCTAGACTGTCGCAGAAACAAATGCCCTCTGTGAATGAGTGGGAAGCAGCTATTACCAAGTAACATTAATGTCTTCAACTCTAATTTATGTCACTTCGGTGAGGCCATTACTCTATAATCAAAAATTCCTCCTTTTTGTTTTACAGGAAAAAATGGAATTGAAATTAATGACCTAATGTAAAAATATGATGAACTACCTGTCGGTGAGGTCTGTGCTTGTACTTTCGTAAAGTTCAATATCTAGTCCTATTTACTGTGACTCATCTGCACCAAAATCATCTTTGGCATTATATAAAGAAAAGAGATGGAGCAAGGATAGTAGTGTGCAAAATGCATTCTAGGTTCACACAGTAGCTGTTGAAACTACTGCCTGAGACAATTTTATGTTCACATCCATATCATTTATCGCCCAATAATAAGGTAGCTAAATGAAAAAGACTAAGTGCATCAAACAGCTCCAAGAAATATCTTCAGCGAAGCCCAAGTTCATTACAGAGCTTGGATGTAGGTCCTTTGATACAATAACCCGCAGCCTGTTTAGTATTACGACAGTCAATATTGACTATCTCATTGCCATTTTCTTTTTCAAGGTGGTACACTGCACTTGTTCACAGACTTAAAGATGGAAGCTTTAATATTATTTAATTTAGCTGCCTGCACTAAACTAAATAATCTTCCCTACAGAGGTATTTATTTTTCAGATTTTATATCTGATCTTTTGGTTAAATAAATCTTGAAAGCAGTAACTTCACAATGTTTTAGATGTATTAACCCTAATATAAGGTAAAACTTTTAGTAGATTTTTTTCTTTATTAACTTCTACCAGAAAGGAAAAGCAAAATGTTTTATCATTGGGAAGCAGCTCATGGATAATAATTAGGTTTCTGTTTTTTCATGAATAGAATAAGTTGGTAGCTCCTGCCAAATTTATTTCGCAAAGGTTTTATGAAGATAAAATAAATGAGATATATAAAAATATATTACAATCTTTATTGTATATGTATGCTCTATATATTTATAGAGCATATAGGTATGTCAGTAAAACATGCATATAATGATTTTAGATTTATTTTTATTTTTGATTGACATATAATTATATATATTTATTTAGTCATACTAGATTTGAATAGATGAATACATTGAACAACAGCACATTGGTGATTGTATCCATGACGTCAAACAGTATTGCATTTACAATGTAACAACATTACAAACCCTCTCTTCTATCTACAATACATTGATTTTGCTGCTGAGAGTTTTCAGGGTTTTCAGCCTTCGCTCATCTGTGAAAACCCCCCACTTTTCCGAGGAACCCTCAGAAAAATGGATGGACAGTTCATGACCTGGACAATGGCAGTGACCATTTCTTCATTAAACATACCCTGTCCTCACACAGAATACTACATGACTCCGCGAGAATCTGAGTTAGGCCAATGACAGAATGTTCTCGTGTAGGTTCCGGTTCTTGCCCCAACAAGAAGAGACTTTTCAACAGAAGGCAGTTCTCCTGGACCCGCAGAGGTACTTCACTGTGCAACCTCCCAGAGGTGGCTATGGTCTGTCCAGCCCTTCAACTCCAGAAACGACACTTGGTTACAGGAGATTTGGAATTTTTGAGCCTACTGAAAGGAAATGACTTGGAGGGACAGACTTTAACCCGGTTAAACAAAAGCTTCCTCTGAGCTGAAGCAGAATTCCATTATCCAAAAACTACCTGTGTAATTGCCCATGGAATTGGCTCATTGTTGTATTTGTAGCCTAGCCCTGTGATTTCCCTTGGCCTTTTAAAAATCCTCTTCACTGTCGTCTTAGATTGAGAAACGCCCACATTGGTTTAAAAATTTCTTTTTCCCAGGCCCGGCACGATAGCGTGGTGGATAAAATCCTCAACTTGCATGCGCTGGGATCCCATAAGGGCGTCAGTTCGTATCCTGGTGGCCCTGCTTCCCATCCATGCCTTTGAATTGTATTTATGTTGTTATTATTTTCCTCTGTACTTCATGTTAGACTGTTTTTGTTTTTGTTTTGCTTGAACTGATTTAATAGATTAGATTTTGTTTAGGAAAGACCATTTTGCTGCTGGCAATGAGCCGTGGGATATCAGTGGAAAGTTCTTTGCTGGTTTTGTTTTCAGCATGGGGTTTATTGTAGTATCTGTGTAGTTTCTGAAGCTGTAATTAACAGGAATGTTGACAATTTTGGCAGGTGTCTCAGAGGGTAGGAGCTGTGGGATTTCACAATGAGTTCAGACACAGATCCCTTGGCAAAGCGTGTGTGCTTCCAGTTCTGAGAGTGTTGTGCCCAGCTGCGGCTGTGCTGTGCCCAGGAGTGGTGCTTCATGTGAGCCTGAATCCGCAGCTATGAGCACAGAAGTGTGGGGTACTGCGTGTCTGGTAACACAGTGGGATGCCTAAGAGTACCTGAGCGTTGCACAGTGGCTAAGGTGCGTTAGTGCACCTGCGTTAGCTGCGTTAGCACACCTCGATGGTATTTATGTGTGTGTTGTAAGGGTAACTTCCCAGCCACTCCAGGGGCTGACCTGCTCAGGTGAATTAATCCTGCTGCTTCCCAAGCCTTTAATGATTTGATGAAACCACCATCTGCTTTGCAGGGCCTCAGCACACTGAGCTTAGGGAAATGGGTTGCTCAGCTGCCACTTGGAGCTATGGGAGGAAGGACAGAGTTGTCTGCATTCTGGGTTGTCAGTGAACCAAGACTCCCGTAGGTCTGTTGGCAGAGCCCTTCTTCTGCTTCCTATGACCTTTGTGAGGCAAGAAGCTCAGGCTGTAATCCATGTAACTCTGACAGGCTCAATGAATGGGCAGATCCCTGTGACTACTTCCTGGCACCTTTGCTGGCCAAGTGCCTCAGAGTGACCAACCCAGTTTCTTTCCAAGGCATAGACTGGTGGACAGGGCCTCCTGACTGGTTCATAGGAATGCCATGATGTCGCTGCAAGGACATTTGTCTACCCAATTGTCTACAGGACTAGAATTAATAATTTTATTAATGATTCAAGAATGTGCCTTAAAAATTTTTTTTCTATCCTGAATCATTCTTTTTAAGACATATTTTCATTATGCTTCACTTTCTATTTTTCTACCCGAAGGAAAAAAAATCCAGGTCTCATTAATCCTTTTGGTAGTTTTGGACCTTTCCTTAAAGTGATAAATTTCCAGGAGTAGCTTTGACTTTGCATGCATCACTTTTCTCAAATCACGAAATTTGTTTCACCATGACCTAGCTGATAGCAGTATTTCCCCCAAGATTTTTCTGGAATTATCAAAACAGGAAGCATAACACAGTCATTAATAAGAGCCTGCCAGCAGACGTATCCTCTGTGAGATGCCGTGCAGCATGCGTCTTTGTAACATCTCTTACTTGGGTCCTTGCCGATGACCTGCACTACTGCATTGCTTTTTAGATTGAATTCTCAGAATTTAGAAACACAATTCAAGACAAGATTTTGGGCCCAGCGCGATAGCCTAGCGGTTAAGGTCCTCTCCTTGAACGCGCCAGAATCCCATACGGACGCTGGTTCTAATCCTGGTAGCTCCGCTTCCCTTCCAGCTCCCTGCTTGTGGCCTGGGAAAGCAGTCGAGGACAGCCCAGAGCACTGGGACCCTGCACCCGCGTGGGAAATCAGAAAAGAAGTTCTTGTCTCCTGGCTTCGGATCGGTGCAGCACCTGTTGTGGAGGCCACTTGGGGTGTGAATCATGGGATGGAAGATCTTCCTCTCTGTCTCTCCTCTCTGTATATCCGTCTTTCCAATAAAAATAAATAAATCTTAAAAAAAAAAAAGACAAGAGTTGTATGCTTCAATTCTTTCTAGTTTTGTTTAGATTTTCATTATTCTACTAAAATATCAGGGAACTACTGCTGATGAAAAAAGTTAATGTTTATGTATTTCACAGATTTTGGAGACTGAATTCCACCATCAGGCAGACTCACTGGTTTGGCTGGTGATGGTGCCCAGTGGCAAGGACAGAGCAAGTACAAACAGAAATTCACATGGGAAACCTCAGAGCAGAATGGTTGAGCCTAGTCTCAGGGGTTTCCAACCCATCTTCCCATGAGTAGGGCCTTTTGGGGACACCCCACTGTTCAACAAATCTCTCCTTAAACCCTGCTTCATAAATATGTTAATGGGTCATGTTTCTACCTTCCATGTAAGATTAACCTTACCGTGGAGCTTAAAGCCTTATATGAGCTCAGGAGAAGCAACCTGAGCTTCTTTCAAACCACAATGATGGCCACTCACCACCCACATCACAAACATCTCAAATGCTGAGTTATCGTTTGCCATCGTTTCTATCACTTTTTGGTATCAGATTGTGCAAGAGTTTATTTCCCAATTTATCTCCTACACATAGATGCATGATCTTACTCTTTTGTCCACTTGAGCCATGGTTAAGAGTATAACAACCCAATACTAGGACATATCCTAAGAGTGATGCAGCATCTTAAACCAAGTTCCAAACTGAACTTCACCTTCCTTAAAGTGGTTCTTCTGCAATTACAGGAAGTTGATTCTTGTCCAGTCACTAGTTTATCAAAAAGGAGGAAAATATCTCATTAATAAAATGACTGACAGCTCCATAAATATTGTGAAAGGAAAAATAATATGTCATGAAATCAAAAACAAATCCCGTGTTCAGGGAGTCATGTCTCAGGCCATGACACAGATATCTAAAATAAGGGAATCATTTCTGATGGGGCAAAGACACGGGTCTGGCTCCCACCGTAATTAGAATCACTAATTGCAGGCTCCTCTGGGAACGTCTACACTACATCTCAAACATCAGTTTAGTCTTCTCCCAGACTAGGGAGCAAAACATGCAAAAGTTGAAATACCCATAAAAAAGTTCGGCTGGTTTCCACTCACTCCTACATGTCCTTGGAATTCTTACACCCCAGAAATACTCCAAACACCCCAAACTACAAAACACCCAGCCTACTGAAGCACTGGGCCCTGCCATAGGGTCACTGCAGCTACTCACAGGCACACGGCCACCTCTTCAAATTTATATCTAATAGATTCCATTGGCCTGTGAGTTTAAGCCCCATTTCTTCTTTCTGCTTTTACACTTCATTCCCAATATGTGAGGCCCTGCTTTGCTGCTCCACCCACCTAATATTTTCCTTAACTAAACCAGGTAGATTTGAATTAGAGTTCTATATACATACAATGATATATGTAAGCACACACATATGTGTATACATGAATTTTATTCAGTGAGTAGTGATCAAACATTTTTTAACAACTATAAAAATATAGGGGAGAGGCACAGGACGGTCCCAAAGAGAGAAGCAGGGTTCTATCTTCATCTACTTACTTCAACTAATCTGCTTTTACTACTTTTTAACCTTATGTGTGTGTATACCTTGGCATTTATTAATGTGTAAAATACATGGGAAGCAAGTAACACGTGAACAAATCAATACATGAACACAAGTTTCAGAAAAATGCTGAGGTTATGATGTGCTAGAAACAAAGGTTTTTTTTGTTTTTTTTTTTCCTTTCGGAGCTCTGAGATATAATCCTCGCACTCGTCGTTGGCATTACTGGACTTTTCAAAGAGTAAAATTAGTGTATGATACAATAAGTAGATACGAAATGAACAATAGGGATTATTAAAATGTGACCTGGAAAGCCTTGTGCAGTAGAATACTGCTTTAAAATATTAGCCCCCTAAGTCAAGTCCAAGGAAACCAAGGTTAGTCCTGACCTTAAACATGAATCTTGACCATCTCAAGTGTTTGCCTGAACAAAAACAAAACCAAAAAAAAAAAAAAAAGAAAAAAAAGAAAAAGAATAAAAGATTCAATTGAGAAAAAAAGCCTGCATTATGACTACTCATAAAATTATATTTCTCTGTGTGGGTGCATATCATATGTCTCCAGTGATTTTCACAGTAGGACTGAATTTTTTGCCTTGGTAGTTAATTATAAATTATTAACATTCAGGGATTGCTACTGTGGGCAACTCTTGGGAAATATCCTAAAATAAATCCTGAAAACAAATTCCCCCCCCACCTTTTTAAAGAGTGAGAGAGTAGTCTGAGGCCCATAGGCAATGAAACTTTAAGCTGAAATATATGTACATATCTATTTGCATAAAATCAGAAAGATCAGAGGCTGCGTGTTCTCAGTGTGTCACATCATTTGAAACTTTCAATTGTCGTGCACTGTGAGAGCAGATGCAAAAAGTACTCAGCTCATGTTTATCTGAAACTGAAGAGATTTCAAATGTGGCCACACTGACGTATTTTTAAACCTGATTTCAAACAAATGTCTTGTTTCTCTTTCAGTTCCCATACCTTGAAAATAGTACATAAGAATACAGTCACAGGGCAAATTACCATTTTCAGAGTGTATTATATAAAGGAATGCATTATTAATGATGTATTATATAGCATTTTATGCATCAATGTCATTATTTAATTTACATGACCTTCCATACAAATTAACTGTGCTTTACATGAACCAATTCAAGCATACATTTTTCACATACCATGCGTGACTCCTCGAAGTAAAGATGAATGAGCATTATAAAATATCATTCAGACAGTATATCCCTAAATATTACTAATTATCTATAAAGCTCAAATGCACATAGCCTAAATTTTCTCATATTTCAAGCACATAGTACATTTTCTAATAAATGATTAAAATCATTCTTAAATAGTAATTCTATCTCTGCAATTTTTCTGTTACATATTGAGACTCCTAGAATTAGAAGGTGGATGCTAACCATAAAATTTGATGATTAAACACCAGAATTCACAGAAATTATGCTACTGAGTCCATGACAAAGAAATACATTATACAAAGAATGTTTAATGCGCATTTTTGAATAATAGCAAAAACTCTTGACTATTTCTACTCTTTTTAATAAAAATATAATATTAACATGTTAGCATAGTGAGTTGTCATTTATACCTGCCTTCTTAGAATAGTAAGCTTAGTTTCTTTGAACATGGTAGAAAGAAAACATCATTTTCAAGAGATGTTCTACTAAGGGGCAGAGGAATACCGTGTGGACTTGAGTGATCTAGGGGGACTATATTGTGGCAAGGGGAAATGATCAGTAAAGGAAAAAGGAATGGAAACTATATAACAGTCATTTTATAATCTTTATAATCTTCCCAAAGAGAAAATTATGCAGGTCATATCAATAAAGTGTCCAAAAAGTACAAGAAATGCAATTTTATTGTTTTTATTGGCAAATCGTAATTCTGACCTTTGCTCAATTGCTCAGGGAACATGGCTTACAAGTGTGAGCGCTATGTGAACAATCTCACTGTAACCCATATTCTTCAGCCATGGAAGGCACACTCACTCTCAGAACACTTTATTTGCATTTAATTTCCCAAATTTTAGCTAGCAAACAGAACAGCAAAATACTCATTTTTGCTATTTGAATCGTAGATGGAAACTGAAATGAAAACATGTTTTTTTTGTTTATTTTCTTATTTGTTTGTATAGGTGGTTGGAGGAATCCCAAACCATTTTTTGATGTTATCTATTTAGGTAAAGTGTGCGAAAGCATGAAGGAATACTCTGACTAATCAAGACTAGTAAATGACTTCTGCCAATTTGCCTTAATAATTTAATAAATAATGTAACCCATCAAACAAGTTTTGTGCATTAATTTTTTGAAACATAGTACTAATTGATACTTATATTTTCATAATACATTTTAAAAATCTCTTAACCAGCATAAAATAATTATCATATATACACACATATACATGGTACAAAACAATCAGCTCGCACATGTCTCCAAATATTTAGAACTTTGCTAATGAAAACATGCAAAGTCCTATATTTTCAAGTCGTTTTTCTTATAAGAATACACAGTACGCTAGTATTACTTACAGTCACTTCTTCAATAGTCACTTTATTGTGCATCTGAATGCCCCGTTGTAGCTGTCCTAGTTATTGCAGCTACAACACAGCATTTCCTGATCAACAGTCCCCTATCCTAAGCGTATGCCTTTCTCTCTTCACATCCCTGGAGCTTCATTATCCTTTTAACTTTAATAATATCTTTTTTTTTTTATATGGAAGCTCATGTAAATATGTTGTTCTCTGATTGGCTTATTTCACTTAGTATGACTTCTGGCTCAGAATTAAAATTTTAATTTAATTGAAAGTGTCTTTGATTGCCTTATATTTAAATATTCTGCATTTTACCTTACCAGTACTTGCATTCATTTGCTGATATAAGGTAACTGATTTGTAAGGATGCTGAATGCTGAGTCTAAGAGAGTCTGATCTAAAACCCAGTTGAAGTTTCTGTTAAACTTTAGTAGATTATCTGTTTCCTGGCATTTCATTTTCTTAAAACTCACCTGTTATTATATCGAACATGATTTTAAAATACTATTTTTGTAATATTTTCAAGTGTATTTCAAACACACACATACTCTACACATCTGTATATTATATGCATGTATATAGATGCATATAGATGTCAGATCTGCTTTGTTTTGACTGCTCAGTAAAGACTCAGGACATACTAGAAGCTAGTAAATGTACAGTAAATAATTGAAGGATGTCCAACATATTCTTTTCTTCTCTCCTTGTTATCCCCTATTTTTGTGCCTTCATCCACATGAGAATTTCCTATCTTTTCCTTCTTGGCTAGCTGTTGTTCTCTGATTGCTCCAAGTGTCCTTGGAACTTTCTCAAAAGAGTTGTTATCCCTATTGTGTCAGGAAGTTTATTGTCATCCACATGTACTCTTGATTTTGTATGGTTAACATAGTTTCAGGAGATTGTGACACTCTGAAGTATATGTCACTTGTTGGAAATAATGCTATCCGCAATTTCTCAGAATAGTCTCTTTGAATGAAATTCCTACAAGTATCATTATTATAAAAATATTCTCCAATTAGGTACTTGTACTCATCATCTAATCTCTGGTAGGTGTCTATTGAAAAGAACAATCCCTGAATGAAGCACTTGATGTAAGCCTTGTGGAATCAATGCCCAGTTTTTAAAGAAAGCTTTGAAAATACCTCTAGAGCTGGACGCAGTAGCCTTGTGGCTAAAGTCCTCACCTTGCAAGTGCCAGGATCCCATATAGGTGCCAGCTCATGTCCCTTTAGCCCTGCTTCCCATCCAGCTCCCTGCTTGTGGCTAGGAAAAAAAGTCAAGCATGGCCCAAAGCCTTGAGACATTGCACAAGCATAGGAGACCTTTTGGAAGCTCCTGGCTCCTGGCTTCAGATAAACTCTGCTTTGGCCTTTGTAGCCACTTGAGGAATGAATCAGCGAATGGAAGATCTCCCTCTGTCTCTCCTCCTCTCTGTATATCTGACTCTCCAGTAAAAATAAACACATCTTTTAAAAACAAAAAGAAAAATGAAAGGCCTCTAGATTGCACACACAGATAACTTTCAATAATGTGTGTAGTTCATTCAAAGTCTTCCCACAGAATTGCTTGGCCACCCATCTAACTCCTATAGAAACACTTCTTTTTTTCTCTGCTTCTAATCATATTGATGAAATTATCTCTCCTTTTATGAAGCCTAGCAGCTAAGATCTGTGCCCCCAAATCTACCTAAGAGTGGCAAGCACCTGAAAAACTTAAACATAAATTTTCTGCTGTTGGTGTCAGGTTGATTGATACAGAATTTTCTGGAATTGTTTAAAGGAGTGTAATTTAAGCTCAAATCACACACACACGCCTTTCTATTGTGATTCTGAAATCATTGGTGATAGGATTGTCTGTGCCAAACCCCTCTTTAAATGTCCTTACAGTGTGGCAAGTCATCACCCCCTAGAACATCATGGTCTTAAGATAACACATATCATTGCACCCTGACCTGAATCACTTCCTGCTCATGCCAGTATGCTGCTCATCCGTTGCAGGCCTAACACCACATTGTGTTAGTAAGGCTGAAATTATACAGCATCCAGTATGAGTTTGAAAATGATGTTATAGTTCTACGATGCAGTAGTTCTAAAGCTTGGCAAAAGCAAATGATCAAGAGAATCTTTTTTGTTGTTGTTGTTTAGCTAACAATAAATGGGATCTTCTGTTGTATAATTGCAAGGAAATGAATCTCTCATCCAAGTATTTCAGACCAATTTTAAGTATCTCTTTTATATGATATGCTTTAAAATGTTTACATAAAATGAACTCTAACGTACAGATTTATTTTGGTTTCAAAAATGCATTTTGGTGCAAAAACAATTTTAAATAATTGTTACATAGAAAATATGTAGTATTACAAAATAAATAATGTGTGGCTGTTAAAACTATTTCCATATAAATAAAAGCAATTTTATTTAAATTTTTATGAATTTAAATGCCCTTTATATATTTTAGCTGTTTAGCATTCCTTTTTCAATAATACCTCTAAAACATAAATCTCAGTATTTCTCTATACCTAGCTTTCAGTGTCTACATCATGCTGTGGCTTTAAGTTAAAATAATGAAATGATGTTGTGGAAGATGCAAAAGAAAGAAAGAAAGAAAAATACATCTGAATGTAGACCATTTTATCTCTCACTTTTCACACCAATAAATAGCCTAGAAGGATTTGGGAAAAGCTGTGTTCTGTATCATTGTCATCAGCCACTAAACTTTGGGCTAATTAATTTCCTCCCATGAATTTTCCCAGTTTCCCGTCGTCTTGTAGCAATCCCAAGATACTATCTATCAGTCTCAGTTCTGGTACTTGGTATGGAGACTCCAGTCAGCACAGGTCAGAACTCAGAGACTGTCAGGAGGAATCTCATCAGAACATATCTGCCTGTTGAGGGCAAAATCCCAGATACTATCTGATAGAGCAGCGACCTTAATGGAAAAGAACATTTTAGAAAATCTATGCCTGAAAGAGATGTTTCACAGATTGACTAAGCAAAGTAGTTCACTACAATTTATATAGATCAAAAGTGTTTGTGACACAACAACAGATGTAAAAAGAAAATGTGTGAACCTGCCTTATGACCCAGCTATCCAACTTCTGGTAATGTATCTAAACAAAATGAGATCTGCATATGACAAAAGAACCCGCACTCCTATATTTACAGGAGCAGCACAATCTACAATAGCAAAGACAGCACAGATGCCCTTCAAAAGAGCAGCAAATGAAGAAACTTTAGTGCATCCACTCTGTGGAATACTACTCAGCCATCAAAAAGAATAGTCCCAAATGGGTCCACCAAATAGTCCCAACTGGAAACTGTTACACCCAGTGAAATAAGTCATTCCAAAAGGGACAAATATCACATGTTCTCTCTGATAAATGGCAGCTTTCATGCAAGATGTACTCAATACTCACCCAGTCTCTCCATGGTTCCGAACACCTGAATGTCCACATCTTCCTACATGGATCAATAGCTCAAGAAATTATTCTCCATGATATTTTTGCTAACTTGAAAAGTATGGGAGTCCTCCAGGTTTCCAAGAAAGTGAAATGTTTAAAAGATGTTTCAGTGCTAAATTTTTGAAAATGCTTAATTTTTCATTAATATGGATTTTGCTCAGACTCTTCCTGTATGACAATGTTAACGTCATGTGATGTCTACTTATGGCCCACAAACGCACATATGCTTGTAATTTCCTTGAACAATGATGGCCTGGCTGTAGTCTCTGAAAAGAATAGTATTAACCTTTATGATACAGATTTATCTTCTGCAATATCCCAAGGCTTTAAAGTTCATTATAAAGTTGAGGAAACATGCCACAATTTATGACAAAATAATTAAGTCAACTAGGATATAAGTCAAAGTTATTTGCCAGATACTGATACCCAAGGCCAGATATCAGTTATAGATACTAGCTCTCTAGAGAGGAGGGTACTGGATTGTATGACTTTTCCACCCATCTCCAGTCATAAAGTGCAAGTAATAAACATGAATATGCACCGAAGCACATATCAGAATTAGCAATCAAATGACTGTCACTTACAGCGTACTTTTAAAGGCTTTGAATTTCATTAGAGACACAAAGAATAGTTTAACGCTGAAGTGAATGTCCCTCCAGGATGCATAAAACCAAAATGGGATTCCATGATGAAGCAAACTAGAATTTAACCAGACCTACAGTTCTGAAAATAACTGTATTAAAATCCAGTTGGGCTATAGCTCTTCACATTCAGACGCTCCTAGAGAGAGGTTGCAGATTTCAGCTTTGGATGTTAATGCATCTTTGAGCCCAGAGAGTGAAGGTCAAAAAAGAAAAAAAAAATGTAAAAATAAATATTGAGCTTTCATACTTGAAGAGTCAAAGTGTGATTAATTTTTCGAAGCAATGCTTTGTGGTTATAACATTTTTTACTTCATTGATTAAACCTATTTTTCTAAAGTTAGCACTGTAGAGATATTATTTATCCTCAGACATAAATTCTCTTAAATTAATTAAGGTCCCTTTGAATATTTCCCAAAGTGTGAAGTAGCAAGTAAAGCCAAAATGCATAACCAAGTCTTACAAAAAATAAGGGAAATGTGGGGGGCAGCAGTATGAGGGAATAAGGATAAATGGGTCATTTTGAAGGCAGCACTTCAGAACCAAATTTGCAGGAAGGTAAAACGAGGAATCCTTTCTTCAACAATGTGCTACATCTGAGATTCTTACCTAACTTGCCACCTTACAAGTTAACTGATTAGAATGAAATGAATACTGGTAAAAGACATAAGACGGATTGATTAGAAACAAAGGATAGACTTCTTAATCATAGCAGTAACCATAGTTAGAATAGAGGTTGGTACCATGGCTCAAAGACCTAAACCTCTACCAACAAATACCTCCAACCCTTCATGGATGCTGGTTCGTGTCCCAGTTGCTCCGCTTCCCATCCCGCTCCCTGCTTGTGGCCAAGAAAGGCAAAGGAGGATGATCCAAGTTGTTGAGCCATTACACCCACCCTGAAGACCCAGAAGAAACTCTGGGCTTCAGATCAGCTTAACTGGCAATTGCAGCCATCTGGGGCGGGGGCGGGGGGGGGTTAACCAGTGGGCAGAAAATCTTTCTCTCTGTTTCTCCTTCTCTCTGTAAATGTACCTTTCCAACAAAAACGAATAAGTCTTTAAAAACATAGTCAGAATAGTCAATATTGTCTACATTTTCCAAACTTTCCATTCCCAAGAGAAACGAACAGAAGAACTGATTATTTCCTGTGTGCATACAATCAGGGAAGGACAAGCAACACCTCTTTCACCGGTTCACAAGGTGTCATTAGTATTTTTGTCTTCTAAGGCAATTCAGTCTACATACATCCTTAAGAAGATGTTCCATTAAAAAGTCAGTGTCTCCACTCATAAGACATTTAGAAATGAGAAAGACCCCCAGAATTGTCTCTCGGCACCTCTAAATTTTCATGTCCTGTTCCCCATGGAACATTCACACATAACCTTTGATCACGAAACCAAAAAAGCAAGCAAACCAGCATGCAGAGAACGGAGGAAAAGGCTTCCTAGGCTCCGAGTGTCAACCATCTCTAAGGTTATAGTACTTACACTTTATAATTCTTTATTTAAGATCATTCAGAAAGGAGCCGATCCAGTTTGCTCTCTGAGGCAAGTGGTCTGCTGGCTTCTTCCTTCTGACATAGGCTTAAGGTTATAAATAGATTTCAAAGGAAAATTGAAGCCGTAAATTGTATTTGTTCACCTCTCCTGCCAGTTTATCAGATAGATTTGAGTTAAAGTATAATCCATGCCTGCTAAAATGTAATAAGCCACAGTCCCTTGTAAAACAGCAATCCAGGGTGGGAGTTGGATGCAGCAGTAAAGAGGATGCTTAGTCAGCATATATCTCCTATTGAGTGGTTGGAATTAATGCATGTGATGCATCTTCCTTCTAATGCCCAGTCCAGGAGCAGCAGGTACTGGCTCGATTACTGGAGTCTCCGCACTAAGTTCCTGGATTGATTTTCAAGCTTTTGGCTTCTGCCTAGAACAGTCCCAGCTGTTGAGAACATTCACAGAGTGAACCAGCAAAAAAGGAACTCCCACTCTGTGTTTGTTTTTATAACTTTTAAACAATAGCAACAGCATTAAACACACACTCCCATGTGTATGTGTGTGCATGTGTGTGTGTACACAGCAATCCACTTAGTGTGGGAGTTCGAGTCTGCAACCTGGATGGGGCTCAGCACATTTGATATGTTTAGTATTCATTTTAATCTATTGCAAGGGACCAGCGAGTCATGTTTGTCCTGACGTCAGTTCTGGCTGCTCCACTTCTGATCTATTTCGCTGCTCATGAGCTTGGGAAAATACCTGAACATAGTCCCCGCTGTTTTCCTGGGAGAGCCAGGTGGTTCCTGTTACTCCCATGGAAAGCCAGTTGGAGTTCCACGTAACTGATTTCAGCTAGGTCTAACCCTGGCCATTGACCCAGATGATAGAAGGTTCTCTCTCTCTCTCCCTCTTTCTCTCTCTCCTTCTCTCTCTTTCTGCCTCTCCCTCTCCCCTAATCTCTATTTCTATCTATCTCTACCTCTCTCTCTCCATGTGTATGTGGAAATGTACATTTCTCCCTCTAACTGCATTTCCAATCAATAAGTTAATCTTAAGCAAAACTAACAACTGCATGCAGCGCTAGGCCCACTTTTATCCATGTCTGTGCTTGAACTGGAGCCTGAATATGTGACTTCTGGTTGAATATCTAACTTAAAAGTAGTTAAAGTGATATTGAGCACTGTAGCATATTATCAATGAGAAAATGATTCTTGATTGCATGTGTCATGAAAACCTATAGAGTTTTGAGGCACAAACTCACTCATGCTGCCAGAATGTACACTCCTGCTGATTAACCTGATTGAACTAGAAAAAATGAACAGACCAGTGTGAAAATATCTACGGGAATATAATATATTTAAGTCCTGAGTCCTAAGACATTAAAACATGTTTTATTCACTTCTTAGGGTTTAGGCTTGCCAGCAGGCCCCGAGGCCACCGAGGGAGAGGCAGACGGTGGCCTTTGGCTACATAACCACCAGAGACAAGCTGGTGAGAAATGTCTGCTTTATTACACACAGGTTACAGGTTTTAAGGGGTAAGGAAGGGGCGGGCAGGAGGGAGCCTTCCGGCCGACCCCACGCCCACCAAAGATGCTGTAGTTGGCTGTATGACACATCTATCTTCCTAGATCTTCCGGTCGTGTCAGAGGTCATGTTCAGGTATGCTCCCCTTGACCTTCTAGCCATGTTGGAGGCCACACTCCACCTGTAGGCCTGAGGGCTGTGCCTCAGGCCATGGGGAAGGTTAGGCTTAAGTATGCCCTCCAGGCACCAGGATTGGGGCCTGGGGCGAGAGCCCACATTCACTAACCTATGTTAGGGACCAATGGTTTATGGTCCCATTCACTACATCAATACCCTATCCTGACTGTTCTATCTGTGATCCAGCCCTCAGCTAATGAGACCAGGAAAACAACAAAGATGGCCAAGTATTAGGGCTGCGGATTTTCACTTGGGAGTGAATCGATGGATAGAAAATCTCTCTCTCTCTCTTATTCTGCTTGGCAAATAAATAAAGAAATAAATAAGGCTTTTATAGGCAGTTACTAAATATTTTTTTGAGATAATCAACCATTATTTGGAATTGTTCTGGCAAATCATTTTGTCATAATGAGAAGATAGAAACATATATGAAAGTCACAGTTTTACTTGGCTACGTACTGTGAAGCAGTTTCTCATCTTTAAATCTAATTGTGCATTTATTGCATTATCTTCAAGTGATTTATTTATTTATTTATTTATTTATTTATTTATTTATTTATTTTACCATTCAATGTTGACATATAATCGTGCACAGAAGTCAAGTAAACTAAGGCAAGTCAAATTCATTAAAAAGTCCATTAGGAATTCGTCTGTGAGCAATATTGTGACCCATGAGGAGTCTTGCTTTGTGGTTGTTGCTATTTTTGTCATTTATATATTTAACCTATGGACAGAGCAAAAAGACATATATTATATTTTATTTATTTTAAAAATATAGAACTGACTGCACTTCTATTTCAACTGTATATAGAAGACAATGGATCAATTGCTACTGACAAAGCATTTCAGGTAATTGTTGTACAAATTCATCTAATTTGGCCAAGAGTCAAGGGTTGGTAATCCAATAAGGCAATGTTCTGTTCAACAAATAGAGATTTCTATCATTCTGCACAATTCATCAGATATGGATGGGAAATGTTTTCACTGGCTAACGAAGATTGGTCTACACACTATTAACATTATGAGAACAGAATTGGGATAAATGGTTTCTTGAATCTATATCCATTTACACTTCACATTAATGGTACCTTCAATCGACTGAAACCGGCCCCAAAAATCTGCAATTAAGTGTCATTAGTTGCAGTCGCTCAAACTGACTCTTTGAAGAGATGCTACGAAGATATTAGGTTTCAGGGAAAAGTCTATAAAATCTGCATGTTTAATTTTCCAATCTTTGTTACCCTGAGAGCTGAGATATGGAGGACTTGTGAGTAAATTACACTTTTCATAACATAATGGCCAAATGATTGGCAAGTTTATATAAACAGGATCACAAATAATGGAATAAATTAGTCTATTTTAGGTGAAATGAATGAGAATGTACAAGATACCAAATATGCGTATTTAATGTAGACTGATTCCCCTACACGGTTGCACAATGGCTGTAAGCATTGGAGCCATTTCATGTAGCCATTGCAACGTTCTAGGGTAACTATTTTTTTCCCAGTGACACTTACGAAATTAGCTCATTCTCTTGTCAATAATCCCACAGATCTTTGTCCAAGATGGATAAATCAGATAAGAATTCAATTACTAATCTATAGTTTTCATATGTAATAGGACACACAAACACACTCATGCATATACATACACACACAGACAAATGCATACAATGTCTTAAAATTAAGAATTGACTGATATGGAGTCATAATTTGCAATTATATTAGTCAAGGTTGTGCTGAGAAACAGAGCCATTCAGACAAATATACACACACTAGCACATGTGCACACACACACAATTGGAAGATTTTCAACATTGTGACTCTCCTTCTCTCTGTAATTTGCCTTTCCAATAATATTAATATAAAGGATTAAAAAAATAGAAAACGTTTCTTCATATGCCCAAAGGAACCCATGATTTTGGTTGAGTAGACTCTAGCTGCAATTCCCCAAAACATCATATCATTTCTGCCAAATATCAAGTTGCTATATGGTTGAGATTCTTTTCTGAGCTCTCAGCTACCTTCAGTTTTTGAATAGCTCTATATTATTTGACTAGAGTTGCCAAATCTCCCCCACTACATTTAAATACCGGGCAGATCAAGTGAGCCGTTTTCCTCTTCCCACACAGATATAATTTTCATCCTCAAAATTGGTTGTCAGCATTTGGCATTGTATTCATCCATATGAATTCCTGGATCAGATTCTCATTCTGGAAAGAATGCTACTGAAAATTTGATTGCAATTGCAAAGAACTCACAATTTAATTTAGAAATAATGGCACATTCCACTTCTCCAGGAATGTAGAATGTAACTCCATTGTTCTTGAATGTTTGTGTATGACCTAAAATAAATTTGACTATTTTCCCTGCAAATGCTAACACATGTCATGGACAGCTACTTACATCCTAAAGGCAATATGAATGGAATTCTACAAGATAACTGTTGACTGGCAGAAGTCTGAGGCCAAGGTGTCAGAGAGGTCTCTCTTCTTGGCTTGCTGGGAGCTGCTTTCATTTGAAGTCCAAGTCCTTTTCACATGAAAATGTGGAAGGAGGGCAGAATGAGAACAAACACACAGTAGAGAACCATCTTTCTTCACTTAAAAGGCCATGGAATCAATAATGAAGACTCCACATTTATGATGCAATTTATGACGTAAACTGGTATTTATCTCCCAGAGCATGCTACCTTTCCAAATACAATCAAAACGGATATTAGGAAGTCAATGGATGAACTTTGTGGAGACAAAACTATTCAGTTCAGGACACCTAGTCCTCCAATCTTTGCTCCATGTCCTCACATGCAGGCTACCCTTGCACTCTCCTCTAGGAGCTCCCCAAAATTTCATTCATTCCAGGACCAACTATACTAAATATCCTCATTGGCATTGAAACAGAACGGCAAACCAACACGGCAGGCCCATGCAAGTACAAAACCTACTGAGGTGAATTTCATCACGTTAAAGCTCAACAATATTTCTCTTTGATGTTTTACCCACTGAATGTACAAGAACAGTGGTCTAACTTCCTGCAATTCTGCCAGGTGTAGGTCCTGTCCCCAGACTCACAGTGCTCTTGACTTCCAGGTTTTGTGTGGATACTATCTGGCCTGTTGACAGTGAGTCACTGCCTTAGTTTATCCAGAGGGTTAGAGGAAAATACCATGAACCTTACTTCACACCGCTGTAAAGATGTGATGTGTAAGAGAATAAAGAGGCCACACTTCTGGCACCACCGAGAATCAGCTCTAGCACTCACCCTCAAGGTGGAGGAGGCTAGCTAGACACAGTCATTTCACAACACAATCACTTCCTAAGTACCTTCTTCCTGTGGCATTGGGTTGAAATTTCATCCCTTTGTTTTTTTTTTTTTTTTTTTAATAAATAAGGGTTTGGATTTTTTTTTTAAAGATTTATTTTTATTATTATTTTTTTATTGGAAAGGCGGATATACAGAGAGGAGAGACAGAGAGGAAGATCTTCCGTCCATTGATTCACTCCCCAAGTGAGCCAACGGCCGATGCTATGCCGATCCGAAGCCAGGAGCCTCTTCCGGGTCTCCCACACAGGTGCAGGGTCCCAAAGCTTTGGGCCGTCCTCTACTGCTTTCCCAGGCCACAGGCAGGGAGCTGGAAGGGAAGCGGGGCTGCCGGGATAGAACCGGCGCCCATATGGGATCCCGGGCGTGCAAGGCGAGGACCTTTAACCACTTGCGCCACCGCGCCACCGCGCCGGGCCCGTACTTAAAAAATTAAAAAAAAAATAGAAACAAATCAAACTAAACAAAAAGCAAAGATAGCTATGATAGTACAGAGTAACTCTGGCTTCATTCTTTTAGTCATCATTCAATTAGATTACGAAGGAATCAGTGTCATTGACTTTTTCGTTATGATGACGCTTGTCATCAGAATTTTCACATCTTTCAACCTTGGCTATATCTGGGATTGGGAAAGGAGGAATTTGTCAATAATCAATCATGCATGTTAAAATCTTATGATGGTTTTGTGGCTTCTCTTGTAATTTGCTTATATATTCATATAGTTCAGACACTTCAAGTCACTTTGGATCGGTTTCTTTTGTGATTTTTGGAACTGATTTTCAAACTTCCGTGAAGAATGTCAGTTTTTTTAATGGTGATTATTTGGAGAATTATGATCATTTTACTAATTTCTTCTTTGGTGCCTGATGTGATAGCTAAGTGGCTAAATCCTTGCCTTGCAAACACCAGGATGCCATATGGACTCTGATTAAATTTTTGGCTGCTCTACTTCTCACTTGCTTCCCTGCTTTGGCCTAGAAAAGTAGTCAAAGACAGCTCAAAGCCTAGGACCCTGCACCTGCGTGGGAGACACAGAAGAAGCTCCTGGTTCCTGGCTTTGGATTGACTCAGCTCTGGCTGTTGTGACCTCTTGGGAAGTGAACCAGTGGATGAAAGATCTTCCTCTCTGTATCTCCTTCTTTTTCTAAATCTGTCTTTCCAATAAAATAAATGCATCTTTAGAAAAATCATATTAACCCATATTAATGTACGAGTATTGGAGGTATTTCATTTTATTGTGTCTTCTTTGTTTTTCATTAATATTTTATAATTTATTATGGAGGTTAAAGAATGAAATTATGACATCTGCAGCAAAACATTTGCATTGATGGTCAGGATGTGAAGAAGTTAAACACTGAAGGAAAGATGAAAAATCCATACTTTGTTATGCGAAAATCGAAACAGTTAATAATGGAGTCTGGAAACATGACTTTTTAAAGATTCATTTATTTTTATTGGAAAGGTAGATCAGACTTTTAAAATAAGTTTTAAATAACTATTTTTTAAATTCTCTTTTTTTGTCTAATAGGGCTAATTCAGAAAACAAATGACAGATAGTACCCAGACCAAGTTTCGGTGGAACTTAAACCTGAAGGGGATAGGCTCTTTGCTGTAAAGGTTGTCACTTTGTTTCTTTGCTTAAGAGACTGAAAAATATAGTCATGCTAGATGGTCCCAACCCCCAAGAATCTGATCATATCTGTGTTAATATATCCAGGAAATGAAATTCAGATGATATGCTACTCACACTGAATTCACCCATGTAATAGCAAGAGAAACGAAATAGTTTCGCTTTGTTGGGCTAGTTGCCTGTGGGGGGAAAAATGTTTATTAGAGTGTCTATTATATAGCACACTGCAGAAGAATGTTTTGTCTTAAGTTCACCTCTGTTTCATGAATGATGGGGATTCCAGATAGACACATGTTTTCTTTGAAAATAAATTGGATATTTTGTTTCCATTCTGACTTTACTGTTATAAAAGAAATTCTGATGTCAATCAAATCATTGCTTATTTGTGGATATTCTGTGTTTTCTTTTGGCCCATTTCCTCTGACTGTTTTTAGAAGCTTTTTTTTTTTTTGTGGATATTTGTTTGCTTTCCTGAACTTGAAGTGCAGATTTTCTGTTTACGTTTATTTGTGCTTATGACGTTAGGCAATATATTTTTCTGAAGTCAAAGTGTTGGTATCTTCCTTATCTCTGAGGAAATCTCAACAGATATTATACAGACCACACAATCAAAAGCAAAAAGTAAGCAGTATACTATTCTATATGTTTATTCTCTATATGGTTATTATAATAATATAGGTTATATATATATTTAGTTATTTATTTTGAAGGCAGTATTACAGGGAAAGGTCAGAGACAGACACAGACACACACATGGGAGAGGTCTAGTTCACTTTGCAAATGACAGTAACGACCGTGGCTGATCCAAGATCAAGCAAGGGTCTAGAACACAAACTTTGTGCTGCACAACTTCCCCAAGCGCTGATAAAATCTCCCACCGCTTTGCTTGATGTGTTAGCATGAAGAAAGATGAGCAAAGAGAGAATTGGTCTCAGCACTGCTGTATGGTATTCTTACAACTCTTTCAATTGGGTAAATTTTGAGGCTGGCATGGGTGCCGGTTGAAAGTCCTATAGCTCCACTTTAATTCAGCTCCTGCTAATGTGCCTAGGGAACTAGTGGAAGCTAGACCAAGTGTTTGGGTCCCTGTGTCCGAGTGCAAGTACTAGAAGAAGTTCTTGGTTCCTGGCTTTTGTCTGGTCCGACCCGGTTGATGAGGCCTTTTGTTGAGTATGCCAGCTGATAATAAAATGTTTTTCTCTCTCTTTTTTTTTCCTCTCTTTCTAACTCTGCTTTTCAAAAGTAAAATTTATATTTAAAAAAAAATAGTTCACATGATTTTTAACATGATACAATAAGGGATGGAAATTATTGGATCATTGTTTTTCTTTGTTGATTTTATGTATTTCTATTTGGCCAAAATCTTAAAAAAATGTCGATAGAAAGAAGTGAAGGAAAAAATATGTAAGGGAAATGTGAAATGCAAAGAAATCTACTGCCTTACTTGCTATGTTTACTCTCCTGACCTGTCTTCTTTATAACCTGGACTCATGGTTCTGGACTATAAAACAATAATAATAATAAAAGTTTTATTTTGTTAAGCCACAAAAGTGTGCGTATGTGTGTGTGTGTGTCCACTAATTTCTTGGGGAAGAGATGAATCCACTCTGAATTTAAAATCTCACATACGGTGAGAAAAAGGCATACTGGTTTGGGTGGATTTCATACAAGGCTGTGCAAATAGATTTGAAGGAGAAGCCATTTGTGGAATATCATTATGACAGCAGCACTTAATGTTATCCTTTGGTCAAAAAAAAAAAAAGTATGAAAGTAAACAGATTGTTCTCGAAGTAGAAAAGGCTTTAGCTTGCTAAGGTCTACTGTTTGCTGCATCTATACCTGATTGCTGACAAGGTAACTGCCATTTTTGTTGTTCAATACAAAGTCAGTAATAATTTTTGTTTCATTTTAACATCCGTTGCAACTAACTAATGAAAAATAGGTTTAAGTCACATTTCTCAAATGATTTAATACCAGAGTGTCCATACCACAAGCCTCTTCTTCTGACCTGGAGGACTTAGCAGGTGAGTCAGTAATATTTCATTACTCTGTACCCATAGTGAGAAAACTTTGCATATTTATAAAGGCACATTGTAACTTTCTGAGATTCATTTAATTAAGTTTTACATTTATGTTTCCAAAAGAGTCAAATACATACAACTCTTACAGTTGAGAATCAATGCAAGACAGTTTCTGATGTTATGTTCCAAGTTTCTGTCAGGAAAAAAAAAAAAAAAACAAGCGATTCTTTAGTTAGGGATGAAAATAGGTACAAGCATAGTCCAAGAACAATGCGAATAGTTTCCGAAACCTTGAACCATTAAGTAAACCTATAAATTTAACATTTTGCTCTCTCTTGATCTCCTGGGCTGTTTGGGGACCAAATTTTGTGGTTTCATTTGGGTTCAGTATCTAATTCTAACGCCAGTTGGTAAGAACAAAAAAATGAAACTAAACCCAAGCAAGCTTTCCAAAGCCACAGAGCTGAGCAAAGGGTAGACATTTTATTTTGAGTTTCAAGTTTCCTAGGGTTTCAAATGAAATGAAGCCAAAGGCAAAATGCAGCGGACGTGACATCTGTGAATAAAGACCAATATGAAACTTGCTCCAACTGACTCAGTGTGGTCGGAGTTACCACCATCCCTTCTGCGGGAGATCCTGGTTTGCAGTTGCTTTATCGCGTCTCCACAGAGAGATTACTTTTGAAGTAATGACGTTCTGCTTAACCACTCAGAACACCCAGCTTTCAGAACAAGGGCAAAGTGAGTTCGCTCACATATTTACTCACCAAAATTTCCTTCAACATTTTGTTGGGTTTAAATTCTCAAATCCCGTTCTTCTTGCTCCTGGTTCCGCCTTCCTGCCTCCTTTGCCTTATTTCTTCAAGTCCTTAGCGACCTAAGATTTGATAAAAATCACATCTAGAACATTTTGAAGGTATCAAGAAGTACTACAAAGAACCACAGCACCAATCTGAGATCCCTATCAAAGACATATTTGCACATACGAAATATATTTTAATACAAATTTTATAATTTCTATCATTGTGTCACTATTGACTTGCTGATTTAAGCAATATTAATTATAAATATAGAAGTGGAGGTTTGTTTTGCTAGCATTGAGAGATGACATTTTCTTCAGAAAGGGCATAATAATACAATGCTTGTCTTTGCTTTTTCCTCTAGTTGTTAACAGGAAATCTAACTTATCATTGAGGTTGGCCAAATCAAAACCACTATTTGTGTTTTTAATTTTTTTTTTTTTAATTTAAAGGTCAGTTGGGTTGTGCAAGCCATGTTTAATTGTGCACCCAGCACTGAAGAACAACAAGCTGAAGATAACAACAAATAACTTTTAAACCTTGAGAAATACACAGATATGCTCTAAAAAATATACAAAGTCCGGACACTACCAATGAAATACTGAAATCAAGAAAGATATGTCAAAGAAACTCAAGCATATTTGCATCTCCTAATATTGGACTACAATCTAGTCCCTTTCTGATTTTCACAGAGAATTGAATTGAGCCTAATTTCTAAATTAGTATAATTAGCATATCTGTTCATTAAACCCCGTTTGCATTTTCAATGATTAAGGTTGTATATTACAGCAGACTTGAATAAAAACGAATTATGTAAATATATTAAAATATTTCCATGTCCATTTCAAAAGTAATTGTGAGTCAAGCAAATCTTGAACATTCAAATACATTATTATTAAATAATAGTCACTGTACACTATACAAAAGTCCTGCTAATATTTCACTGAAGGGAGATTTATAATTAGGAATAAAGTATACAAGAGATTCTCCATTTACTGGTGTCAGCTGTTGAGTCTTCAACAGAGATGAGGATTAGTGAGGAGAGCTGACAGTTAAGTATCATTTTAAAAGATATTTTTGTCCAAAGGGAAGTCACAGATGTAAAGGTGTGCACGTTAGGAGTGCAAGTTTTGGCTCATGTGCACTTGGCCAAATTTAAAACTATGGGTGCAAGGGATGTCACCTGTGGACATGAGCCCACTTTCCACCAACCACTCGTCCTGGAGTCCATGTCCTTCGGCACCCTAACTGCCCTTCTGGTCTCTTTCTCTATTACAGCAGTCCCCTGTAATACGTTCACACTTTCTAAATGCAATGAGCCAGACCAAATTCTTTTACCTCATTCTTTAAAGTCTTTCTCTCTCTCTCTCCTTTTTATTTTTAAATTTCAATCAATTTTAACATATTCAGTATGGTTTGTCAATTCAACTCTAACAATATAATTGTACCACTGTCCTCTTTCTCTGCTATTTTCTTCCTCTCTCCACCCCACCTTTCTCCCTTCTTCCTGTTTTTTATATTTTAAGATAGCATATTTTAAATTTATATTACATTAAGGAGGATTGCTATTTTACAGAATAAAGTTTAATAAGTAAAAAGCAAAAAAAAATCCTGTTTTAGAGAAACTATCGATGATGGTTATAAATAATAGTTAAACGGAAAGACCACTTCACCTCCAAACAGTAAATTTTCAAGAGTCACAGATTATTGAAATGATCATGGTGGTTCTGTTTTTTGTATTACCATAATTTCAAACTTACAAAATAATTCCAAGGAAAATATTTGAAAAACCCTACAATATACCACTTACCACCCTAGATGCATTCAATTTTGGTTCACACATGTGTATATTATACACATGCACACACCCATGAATGTATGCATAGGTGACTGTATATCGTGAACTGATATTCATCTTCATCTTGTATTCCTATTTTGTCATTTATATTCCACGTGTATGACCCACAAACATACCTTCTCAAAAACATTGTCAAATAATTTGTAGATAAAACCTATTAGGATTTAATTTTCATGAAGCGTGAGAATGGTTTCTCATATCACGACAATATCATTGCATCAATTAAGTAATTAATAATGACTACAACTAAGTAACCAATAATAATTTCTTACTTAATAATTGGCCATCATATTTTTGCTTTAACTTAATTATGTTTTTTATAGCAAAATAAAATCTTAGCTAATGCATTGCATTAAATCACCATGTTTCTTTAAACTTGTATGTGAAATACAGTTTTTTCTTGTGTCAGTCATGGCAGTTGCCACCAAAACATAACCCTTCTTCGTAGTTTGGCTCTTTTGTCTTTAACTTCAATGAAGAACTTTTCTCTTTTTTAAAATTTCTTGTTAATTTCCTGTTTTAGTTAGATAATCCTTATACTAACTTTGATCAAGTTACCCCTGGGACACCTGCTTCTCATATCAGAATACAGGTGCCTGTTCGGCTTACACCCCTTTGAATATAAATTCCTGCTAAGGCAGCTGGGAAAGCAGTGGATGATGGTGCAGTTCCTCGGGAATTTTGGCACTCACGCGCAAGACCCAGCTGCAATTCTGGGCTTTTGATTTGGTCCTGGCCCAGTGAAACAGCAATAGAAGAACTCTCTCATCTCTCTCATTCACTCAGTTTTTAAAATAAATAAATATTTTTCTCCCCACCTTTCAAATGAATAAGTAAATTTTTTGAGGTTTTTTTTTTTTCAAATTCAGATATACAGAGAGGAGGAGAGACAGAGAGCAAATCTTTCCATCGCTGATTCACTCCCCATGTGGGTGCAGCTGAGGCAGCTGAGCCAATCTGAAGCCAGGAGCCAGGAGCTTCTTCTGGATCTCCCACATGGGTGGAGAGTCCCAAGGCTTTGGGCCAACCTCGACTGCTTTTCCAAGAATATAATGTATTCAAGTTTCCACCTATGTAGGGATATTTTATTTCTGACACCAATTTAAAAAACGCTCAGTCAAAATATAAAATATTCTCAGTGCTTTTTTCCCTACAACCATTTATATTTCTGTCAGATAAAAAAGCCAATGTGTATGCAGTTGTGCTTGGTGATGCCAAAGGATCTATTGTAAAAGAGTCTTTTAAACAGTCTAGGTTGCCATTCTTTCTAATTTTGCCAATTTGATAGGAAAATGTGATCTCAGTGTAGTTTTAATTTACAATGCTCTGTTCTGGGTGAGGTTGTACATGTTTTCATAAATAATGTACAACGTAAAATGAATAAACTGCACTCATAATCACAACGTTGTATCTCAAAAACATATTTTTGAATGTAAGAAATCAGGCATAAAATAGTACATTCCGAATTATCCCATTTGTATAAATCACAACATGTGTCAAAGCTAATTTCATGCAGTTATTCTTGCCAGACTACAGTGATTGTAAGGGATAGTGGTGGGATGTTCTGACTTACTAGGAAATCCTGTGCTGTGTCTAGCTGCCTGTTACAGGCACATTTCTAAATTGTGACTATGTACACGCACATAATGATGTATTTCAACTGGTATAACTAGGTCTAAGACTGACATGACTGAAATTTAACATATTACCAACTATGAAAAAAAGTGACAGGTGTTTCCTTATTAATATAATATAGGTTGACTTCTGACAGATGGCTGTTGTTTGAACTTGTTTCTGCTTCTGGGTATCAGAGCTGCAGGTAGGCTCCTGGGTTCTATACCCAGGGTGTTAAGACCAGAGCGCTTCTTTGCAAAATAGAAATATTTTGTCTCTTGTTGCTTTCTGAGCAAGGAAGATTGGATTACCCATGCTAATAGCATCAACAATGCTAAATTCCTACACCAAAACCTGAAAGAGAACCAATTCAACAAACACATTCATTCAGAGAATTGACAAGAAGGTACCTAAAAATGTTGCTGTTTCACTTTGTTTTGCTTTACTTGTTTTATTTTTGTGGTTGCTTCTCCAGGATGATAAATCCCAAATCGAAGACTATTGCAAAGTTTTGACTAGAAGGAGATTAAAAGTTGATGGTGGAGTCCCTTCTCCCCATCCACCTCTCACAATCACATCAGTGTGTGTGTGTGTGTGTGTGTGTGTGTGTGTGTGTGTGTGTGTGTGTGTATGTGTGCCTGTTTCTTCTCACTGTTTTGGGAGGTCTTTATGCTTGCGTTTCCACACTGTTCAAAAGAAAATACCGCGAATGTCTGTTAGCTGAGTGCCATCTTCAGGGCTTCCCCATATCTAAGACTGGTTGTTCTATACTAAAACTACGTTTCTCCAGAATATCTGTCCAAATAAATGCACTCTAAAGAAAGCTCAAAGGAACTGCTATGTAAATGTGATTTTAAAAAGTCTCACTTGAATAAATAGGAGATGCTATAAAATAAATATGATGAAAAGAAACACCCGTATATCAGAAGCTTGGATACAAAACAACTTAGGATACAGTGATCAAGCAGAGTTTAACTAAAATTTGGAAGTTAGAGTAATGTCAATTTAATTCACTTTTATTGTTTGCTGACTTTTAACCAAGCCTTCTCGCTTTCTGATGTGGTCTTTACCTTTCAAGGGAGTCCTGCTCCTCCGAGGGTCTCAGGAGTCCACAGATAAGGAAAACACGCTTACTTTCAGGGCTTTTAAGTTCTGGCTTCATTATTGTCTTCCATTTTTATTTTCTGCTTTATGTTTGGCTTTCTACCTAGTGAAGACCCACTTGGAAGCTCAGCTTCAGCAAGCCCCCGGCTCTTCTTTTCCTAGTGTTTCTTTTTGTTCCTGTGCCAGTCTTTGCTGCCCGAAGTCCTTAAGCTGAAGGTTTGGCTGCATATCTGACAACTTGCTCTCTCGAACTGAATTCCCAAGGGACCATACAGGACAAAAACTCGACTTCTCTAATGTACTTACAACATTCATGATGATGAGATTTGGGCTGTGACAGAGTCCTTAGCCTGGAATATTCACAGGCTCTTCTTTTGCTTCCATCTTCCTAGTCCGTTGGCCTTGGGAGCAAGGGGAATTTTATACAAAGTGAAGATAAAAGGAGGGTCATGTATAATTCTTAGCATCAAACCCAAGAGACAGTTGGTGCCTCTCATTTCATGCTTCACTTTGACTTTCTCTGCAGAGAAGATCAGAACATGCTTCTTTGGTGTGTAGCCCTGAGTCAAGCTGAGTAAGGTCAAAGGCAATAAGCAGTGAATCTTCTGTTGCTGCCAACATGCCTGCCGTCATCACTGAGAGGAATTCAGTCACAGCAAATTATTATTTAAAGGGCAAAAAAAGAAAACAGAATTCTCAAACCCAGCCTCAAACAGGGAACAGAGCGCAGACCAAAGGTGCAGATACTAAACCGAGCAGCACTGCCACATCTGCACACCAACTTTTCTTAAGCTCAGTTAATTCAAGAATATTCTCCGAAGATAGATCAACTTGTCCAAGCCCTTTCCATAATCCAAATACTTTCGTGGATGGATGATATATTTTAGAAATGGCAAATGCATGGGACATGACTTTCCCATATAAGATTTCCCAACTTTGTGATTCATTAGACTCTGTTCTCCAACTGTGATTGGAGACCTTTTCATAACATATGCAAAAACTACCTCAACGCAAAGCAGGCAGAGTCCACTGAAGAAAAAATATGTTATCCTCTGTGCAAAGCATACAAGATGACAATTTAGCACAGAACAACACTGCAGAGTAGAGCATGTAATTAACATAATGTATCCCCACAGCAATAGTTGCATAACATTGTTAAGAGCCTATAGGGACAGGGATGTCTTATTCCCATATTCCCCGCCATTCAAGTCTGGACTTGTTAGTGAACTATACCATGTGTTAGGTTTAGCATTGCTCTGCTTTGAAAAGGAAAATGATTTCCAGAATATTACATTTTTCCAGTGCTTTGCTGAATTCAATGTTGTAAAAATGTTATAAATACCTGTTAAAATCATATAAAAGGAAGTCAAATAACCACATTTAAAAAAGAAAAATCCCACTATATAGTGAGAGGTTTTATCTGTCAATCTATGGATCCTTTATCAATCTATTTCTAAGCTTACCTCCATTTGTGTTTTCCCTTCTTGCTTATTCTAGTATATGAGAGAGAAAGAGTGAGAAAGCAAGCAAGCAAGGAAGGAAGGAAGGAAGGGGAGAGAGAGAAAGGAAGAGGAAAGGGGGAATTAAGGAAGGAAGGAAGGAAGGAAGGAAGACAAATGCAAAATGCGAATAGGGCCCTTACTTCTTATTTCCCTTCCGTGTTTATCTTTCTTTATACCTGTGAGCTATATATATATATATATAGATATAGATAGATAGATATAGATACCTATCTATATCTATATATATATCTCACAATTCACAGAGCAATACTGTAAATTTTATCCTCTTGCTTGGTGTGGACTTGAGGTAAAATCTATGTTATTGAGGCGGTGTCTAGGAGGCACATGTCCAAGTTTAGACTCCCCTGCTTCTACTGGTACACAATTTTTTACTGATGCCATAAAAGACTGAACTGTGAAAACAATACATTTTTTCTAGAGAAAATTATAGTACTATATGAAGGTAGTTTTTTTTTCTTTTTTTTGTAAATTAATGCTTTACCTTTTGTAAAACCCAAGCCTAGTATTTTATGTGGTAGAGAAGGAAGGTGCTGATTCACAGCATTTTACAATGGATGTGTGATGTGTCAACTTGCAGTCAGGGATTGTCCCCATGTCGTATGTGTAAATATCTCTTTCTCTTTTGAACCTTAAAAAACTATCATGTTCTCATGTCCAGGCTTTGTGGAGAACCCGTGATGATGCTAAGGACCGAGAGGGGTGAGCCCCACAACACGATCCACCTACACCTTTCTGGTCTCCCATTGCTGGCACGCTGGACCATGCCGACCGGTCTGTAGGAGAGCCTCAGCATACAGCCTCTTACTTAGTTAGCAAAGAAAGTGACTAGATCCTGTTCCAGAAAAATAGGTCCTGTCCCTAGAACCCCAACCTGGAAGGAAAGTGCAAAAAGGAGCTCACAATTGGAAATCTGTTCAGAATGTGACAATAAAGTCTCGATTTCAAAATTTTACAATTATAAATATAATTATATATTAGTGAATGCATATATTAATGTATATTTACTCTATTTCAGGAGAGAAAAACTTTCCACAACCAGCTATCTTCTTAGGCCTGCTAAATGTTTTATTTTAGCCAGACAAAACACTGTATGAGGTGTAGATGCTCAATAGGAACCTGCTACCAAGAGGGCACCAATACAAGTTAGAAATATTTCAAACTCATGCAGAGTCGAGCGTTTGTGGAAGACAGGCTGTCTGGGCTGACAGGAAGGATTATCTAAAATAACTCTCATACCAAAGCAAAGGTGGTTGAGAAAGCCGTCACCTAGAAATATATTCAGTAGATACTTCTCCACACTTCTCAAAACATGTTCAATCGGGTCCAGAGCGATAGCATAATGGTTAAAGTCCTTGCCTTACAAGCGCCAGGATCCCATTCAGCTCCCTGCTTGTGGCCTGGGAAAGCAGTTGAGGATGGTCTGCACCCGTATGGGAGACCCGGAAGAGGCTCCTGGCTTCGAATTGGCTCAGCTCCAGCCATTGTGGCTGCTTGCGGAGTGAACCATCACACGGAAGATCTTCCTCTCTGTCTTCTCCTCCTCTCTGTATATCTGTCTTTCCAATAAAAATAAATAAATGTTAAAAAAAAGTTCAGTCTATCAGCGTTATGAATGCAGTGAATGGATTTAAGGTTTTGCACATCATGCTGCATATTTGGAGACAGCTTCTCATTTCAAACACGCGTATCTAAGCTCCTACCATGTCAGCTGTGGATCTGTGCTTGTTACACTGTGGCCCGGGCAGTGGACTTCCAGGGAGATCAGAATGTGGGAGGAGTTCCGAATGTCACCCGGAACCATCCTGGCTTCCCTCCACAAACTCAGTTTTAGTTAAATCAATTATGGATTGTCTTACCATCACCCCAACGTCATGAAGCTGTCAGTAATATTCATGAACTCCAGCACCTGACTCCATTTTAGATTTTTGACTACTGATGACATCTTTTGTCTCATATCAACATTTCGTATATTTAGTCCTTTGATGCTGAAAAGTGACACAATTGTGAAGCAGCATGGCTCAGAGGCGGGCGTCTTCGCTCTGCCTTGCGTTCCAATCAGAAACACTCCTCAAGCTGAGTTTTCTTGTTTTCTCGTATTACCTTCTGTTTGGAGTCTGCCATTGGCCCTTCATAAAGCCTCATTATTACATCCGTAATGGCCCCGCTGCATGTGTTAAACTAGCTGCCCGATACGTGAGTAAATGTTAGGAGGGAGAGATTCAGTTTGCCTTTGTCTGGTCATAATGCCGGGTTTCTGGTTTAAGTTTTGTTGTTATTCCTATGAATGCTTACTACGTCTTTTATCTATCTCCATGTAAAACTGGATGAAGAAAAAAACCTTTGAGCAAAGAAAACCTTTGCTCCTATACTACCATGTCTGGTACATGTTGGATCATCCCTAAAAATTCTTAAATTTCTATCTTGAGTGACTGTATTGCTTACTTGACTGAACGTAGAGTTTCCACATGGGGAAAAAATGATTAAAATCACTTCAAATTCCTTGCCAATATTCCCTGCCTGCATTTCTATGATTAGTTCAGAAGGTGAGAAATGCGAGTATTTGGGGATGGTGTTAATTTTACTTTAGCACTCTTGTTTCAAGTACTGTGTTAAGATATTCTGAACCACGCCATAAGAAAAAGTCCTACGTGATGTGTAAATTTCAGAAGAGAAACAGAGTTTCAGAAAGCACACAGCGTGCTGTGGAGCAGTGCCTGGCATGCCGTGGAGCGATGGATTGTGCCGGGGTAGCTGGTTGCTGAAAACTATTGTGTTGTGAGATGGACTGAAGGAAATCTGTGTGCTTCGGTAACTCAGTGTGGAGCTAGGCTATTACTCCCGAGCTGACAGGGAGCAAGGGAGTTCAGGCTTTGTAACACACTTAAGAGCCAGAATTATGAGCTTCCCCGAAAGCATACTCGAGCAGAGTAACTTTTATACATCTCTCTTAAGGCCAAAACTGAAGGCAGCATTGCTTTTCCATTAACTTAATCTCTGTATAGGAATATGCAAATGAGCATTCTCAGGAGAGACGTTTAGACCGTGTCTGTAGGACGTCTTGGTCTCTAAAGGAGGTAACATAACCAGCTGCCCCTTTGCAAATACAAATGCAAATACACTATGTCTAATTCTATCTTTTTTAGCCAAATTTATTTTGGCAATTCTATAACAAAAATGGTAAGAATTCAGCCACTAGGCTTTCAGGCTGGCCTGGAAATAAATAAATAAATACACACACAAATAAGCTGACATTTATGTACCTAGTTACTCTTATTTTAATATCAATAGCAAACATTGCTTCAGATTACTTGCATTATTTCTTTATTATTTTTGGGTAAAGTGTCAAGCCATTGTTGAAGGCTTTAGCAACACAACTATTTTTAATATAATTCTTGAGAGGATAACTTCAATTAGTCTAAATTTGAATATAATGACACTGAAAATAGTGTGAGGTTGCTATTATACCCAGCAGTTCCTCTGACAAGCAGGTCTTTTATTGTCCATTGTATTTGTCAAATTTCCTGTGATTTTTAATGTGCAGGAATAATAGATGATGTGCATATTTCTCAAAGTAACTTTTCTTCCTCCCCTTGCTCAGTTTACTCTTATTTTTTTCTTCAGATCTCAACAGAATATTTTCAGAACACCCATGGTATCATGTGTCCATGGTTGACCTGAAAAAAGGAACCCGAGGTTTTCCCACCATATCACTTTCCATTACTCCTACTGAATAATTATGTTCAGGGTTATTTCTTAGTCACTCCCTCCCTCATTAGCCTGGGAGCATGGCTAACCGTCATGTGAACAGTGTTCAACTTGAATCTAGCACAATATACTTCTCATATGAAATTTTTTCAAATTGCTACATGCATCTACAAATGAATTTTCCTGCCAAAAAATACGGACTCATGAATCAGTTCATGTTTAAGAACATTTAAACAAAAGTCTGTGTCAAATTCTTACAATAACCTCTTAAACGTAAATTCTTTGAAAATTATGCAGTTAGGTATTATTGGAATTTATGTACCTTTGAAAACATAATTTGCTTACTTTCTTCAGAATGAGGTAGTGAGATTAGAACTCTTCTGAGAGAATTAGACAACGAAGCTAAATGGAAGAAAGGCGTGGTTCTTGGCTTATTGTATTTGCCTGATGGATAAACACTTGCACAACCACAAAAGTGAAGAACCCCATGTTTCATATTGAGTACAATGGTAGCATAGTAGAAACAGTTGTCTAAATCTACCAGTGGCGATTTTTTCACCTAATATAATGAAGTGCATATGAATTAAAAACTTAAGAATAGGCAACGGGAAAGAGGAGAACAAGTATAGAACTAGCCTGTTCATGCAGATACGACAAAGTGGCATATTGACTGAACCAAGAACATTTTTCACAACAATAAGAAATAAAAACTCTTAGGTTGTGACTGAACTCAAATTTGCATTTTATCCTCAGGCAATGAAAACTCATTAAATATTTCAAGTAGGAAAGGGGTATGAATAATTAGAATGAACATGCATTGTGAAAGTTTTAGAATTATGCATATTGAAATCATTACTCCAGCGACTGTTTCACGCTAGAGAAAGGAAAGGAAGGAGCAGGGAGCAATGAGCCGCATGCTGTTTTAGCTGGCCTTGGCTGCTGTAACAAAGCGCCCCAACTGGGAACAAGGGTGCATCGGTACTCCTCACTTGGCTGTGCAGCAGTTGCTAGTACCATTCAGTGCATAAGGATTTTTGCCTGGTTAATCCATTTCTCGCCAATCACCTGTTTATCCTTTTAATTAAATATAGCACAAGGGACGGAGCAAAGAAGCACATGGAAAAGGAAAAACTTAGATTCGATAGTAAATACAATAGTACCTAGGAAACATAATATGTGTATTCAGATAGAAAAAAGTACAACTTTTTTATGATTTTTTTTTAATTGAAAAGGCAGAGTAACATAGAGAGGGAAAGACCTTTCATGCTTGTCTTTACTCCCCAAGTGGCCACAATAACTAGAACTGAGTCAACCTGAAGCCAGCTGCTTCTTCTGGATTCTCCATATATGTTCAGGAGACAAAGCCGTGGAATCATACTCCACTACTTTCTTATGTCGTTAGCAGGTCATCGGATTGGAAGAGAAGCATCTAGGCTCAAACTTGTGCCCATATGGCATGCTGGCATCAGAGGCATTAGCTTTATTTACCATGCCAGAGAACTAGTCCATGTGAAAGTTACCAAATATCAACGCAGAAAAATTGGGTTTGGTGTGTGTTTGGAAATAAGGCTTATAGTTCAGTGATCGTACACACTAAGTGAACATATTTAATTGATTAACATGATTTTCTTTCTTTTTGTTTTTCAGTGAAAAACAAATATTCTTCATGCTACATATACTGATTGACAGTAAGGGTCTGAGTTGTCTGGCCAATTTTTCAGCTAAGAAGTACTGTAGTCTGGGGCCCAGAATGGTAGCCTAATGGCCCTTGCCTTACACGTGCTGGGATACCATACAGGCACTGGTTCTAATCCTAGCAGCCCAAATTCCCATCTAGCTCCCTGCTTGTGGCTTGGGAAACAGTTGAGGATGGCCCTAAGCCTCAGGTTCCCGCACCTGTTTGGGAAACCCAGAAGAGGCACCTGTGTGGGAAACCCAGAAGAGGCACCAGGCTCCTGGCTTCGGATCCATGCAGCTCCAGACATTCGGCCACTTTGGGAGTGAATCACCAGACATAAGATCTTCCTCTCTGTCTCTCCTCCTCTCTGTATTTCTGCCTTTTTTTTTTTAAAGTAGTGTAATCTGTGGTGTTAACTTGTCCAATAGTGAAAGGAATCATTCCCTAAACTAGGGCTTATGGCAGGGTAGCAATAACTTAGCTACAGGAGCTATCATTCAAATCTTTCTGTGAGAAAAGCCTCACTTAATTCAGGAGGCCCATCCTTTCTCACCCACTTTTCCCAGTGTTTTCCCCTCTATTGTAAAGATGGCTTACTCGCTCCACAATGGTTCTAAGTCCATCATTCTGCTATCTAACTTATCCTGATATTGTAGGTATAAAAATGGTTTAAAGTCAAGATGATACAACATCAAGATATGTTTAACAGTCTCATTAGGAGTCCATTGTTTATTCAGAAGTAGAATTGCATATTGCAATGTATTTCCAATTCATGACATATTTGCCTCCATTATACAAATCCCCTAATATAGGTTTCTACATGCTTACCTATATATCTATGGGTATTTTATTTTAAACCCAGGGCCAGGATAAATCGCATATCTTTCACTGTTACGCTATAAAGATATTTGGGTCAACACTCATCGTGGTTTCACGCTAAAAACAAGTACGGTGTCATATACACATTCAAGAAATTAAAATTCTATCACAAGTATGTGATCAGTATTCATTAAACTGTGAGTAATTATCAACAATAAAGCGGTAGTGAAGGAATGTGATGAATGTTAGGCAATTTTATTTTAAAGATTTATTTTATTTTTATTGGAAAGTCAGATATATAGAGAGGAGGAGAGACAGAGAGGAAGATCTTCCATCCGATGATTCACTCCCCAAGTGACCGCAACGTCCAGTGCTGCGCCTATCTGAAGCCAGGAGCCAGGAACCTCTCCCAGGTTTCCCGTACAGGTGCAGGGTTCCAAGGTCTTGGGCGTCCTTGACTGCTTTCCCAGGCCACAAGCAGGGAGCTAGATGGGAAGTGGAGCTGCCGGGTTTAGAACCGGCGCCCTTGTGGGATTTTGATGCGTTCAAGGCGAGGACTTTAGCCGTTAGGCCATGCCGCCAGACCCAAATGTTAGGCAATTTTTAACTGTTTCCTGGTGAATATCATGTCTAAGAGGAGGAGGTGATAGATATCATGGTATAATTTGAATGTAGGTGCCCCCTCCCTACTGTGTAAGTATAGATCAAATAGACCCTTTTAACTGATACCTGTGAGTTTAGTGAAACTTACTCTTCTAAGGCAGCAGCACTTTGCAAACATGAGTATCATCAGAATCAAATAGGGAATTTCATTTAAAAAACCATTGGGTATTATGTGAAAATTCTAGGGCCATGCTTCAAGAAAAATGATTAGAATGATGAATTTCTAGAAGCATACATCATCAAGCAGAGGACTAAACCGCATGTTTGCACCCGCTTCCCTTAGCCAAGTGTTCAACCTGTGCTTCCAAGCCAACTTCCTGCCATTGTGACTGGCAGGCAGCAGTTCGGAAGCCATATCCTTGAATTCCTTGCTCCCTCACCCTGGAGAGCCACGTTGCATTCTTGCTTGCTCCTAGCTTTCCTCGCCCAGACACTCCCTGTTGTGGACATTCCATTTTCCTTTGACATTTTCCATTCTGTCTTTCTTTCTCTTTTTTTATAAGATTTATTTATTTTTATTGGAGAGGAAGATTTACAGAGAGGAGATGCAGAAAGAAGATCTTCTCGCTGTTGGTTCACAAAAGCCAGAAGCTTCTCCCAGGTCTCCCACACTGGTGCAGTCACTAGCTTTCTGTCATCCTCTGCTGGTTCGCCACAAACAGGGAGCTGGGTGGGAAGCAGAGCAACTAGGACACGAACAAGCACCCATATGGGATCCCAGCTCATGGAAGAAAAGCATTAAGTCACTAAGCCATCATTCCGGGCCCTTCACATTACCTTTCAACTAAATATCTTTTTACAAAAGAAAATGACTACTTCCTCAAGAATGTCCAATGCAGAGAAATGATTGACGATTAAGGTGGTTTTGATGATTTGAGAAGGCAGTAGACATTTAGTTCAATAACTAAGAAATTTTTACTGAGAAACGTGAGCTCAAAAGTGATTCAAGTGTGAAAAAACTTCTATGCACATTTAGGATCGGGTGTTTCTGGGTTCTGAGGAAGAAGTTGTGCATATGTAAGACACAGCCTAGAAGTGAAAGTAAGGAAGAGGGTTGGACTCATAAATCAGACACATTTCGGCTAGTCCAACTTGTTTCTGTAAATGATCTCTGTCCAATGATATGATAGCGTGTACTGGTAACTAGAACAACTCTGTGCTCTGAAAGGCTTCCTGGACGTGCCCTGTTTCTTATGGCAAATATGATAGTAGGCATATCATGTGTTTCACATCTGTGGGAGGGCTACATTCGAGAACAATTCATCATGCCATGCACATCTGTGACAATGTTACCAATTAGAACAAGGAGCTTAAATCATTAATGAAAGAATTCATGACTGTTACAAAATCTCTTTGCTTTATAAATACATTTTATAATGAAATTGAATCCAGGTTACTGAACTATGTCTCTGGATATAGAAGACCTCCATTTTCCAGTGGAGTAACATTTTACCCTATTTGGCCACTGACAAAAAGGAAGGCATTTTCCTTCTCCCCCCCCCCCCCCGCCCAAAAAAAATGAACTCAATGTCTTGATTGCTTAATGTCCAGTGGTCAGTTAAGTGGTAATTTAAAAAGCCATTCTGTGTAATTTATTGAACATGAATTCTTCACTGTTGATCAAATAATGGACTAAAAAATGAGCAACTTTATACTTATAAAAAGAAAAATAAATGTCACTGATATCAGGACAGCTTATAAGTCTTCCTATTGGCTACTTTCTATTGGCTAAGTCTTCTTACTGGCTGCTCTAACCCCAGAAACACCACAGGATAGATAGATAGATAGATAGATAGATAGATAGATAGATAGATAGATAGATAGATAGATAATATAGATGGATAGATATACACACCTATCTATGTAAATATATGTGTATATATACATGCATACACACTGAATGGATATAAATTATCAATGGAAAATGCATGAGGCATGAGAATTCCAAAGGAAGAAGATGACAGCTTGAAATACAAGAACAGTACTGGACACTGGCAGGGCTGGCATTGGGCCAAGCAGTTAACTCAACTCGGGAGAGTCCTGTCTCCCAAGACTGAGCACCTGAGTACAGGTCCCAGCTTTGCTACTGAGTCCGTATGCCTGCCAACAAGGACCCTGGGAGGCTCAAGAACTCTTGTTTCCTTTTCAGACAGCCAGTCCTATAATATAGAGACATAATTGATTTTTTTTAATTATTTACTTTTATTGCAAAGTCAACTATACAGAGAGGAGTAGAGACAGAGCAGAAGATCTTCCATCCGATGGTTCACTCCCCAAGTGACCACAACAGCCAGAGCTGCTCCAATCCAAAGCCAGTAGTCAGGAACCTCTTCTGGGTCTCCCACGTGGGTGCAGAGTTCCAATGCTTTGGGCCGTCCTCGAGCTTTCCCAGGCCACAAGCAGGGAGCTGAATAGGAAGTGGAGCTGCCGGGCATTGGAACCGGCGCCCATATGGGATCCTGGTGCGTTCAAGGTGAGGACTTTAGCTGCTAGGTCATCGCGCCAGTCCCGCCATAACTGATTTTTATATACATGTGCTACATCTCAAACATATCTTTTTTTTGTTATTTCTCATAGCTTTTTATGATTTTTATTCCCAAGTTTTCTATATATAAAATCTCGTAACATGAACATGATTAATTTTACTTTCTCTTTTCTGACTTGGAGAACTTTTCATTTCTTTTTTATGCCTACTTGCTCTGGCTGGGAATTTCAATAGTGTTTTAAAACAGAAGTGGCGAAAATGGGCTTCTTTGCCTGATTGCTGAAGTTAAGAGAATTTTAACTCTTTCATCATATAGTATGATGATAGTCATAACTTTAACACAGATGGCATTTATGCACTTATTTATTGATAAAGAGTTTCTAATCAAGGAATAATGCCAAATTTTGTCTTATGATTTCTTCAGCTTCACTTGGGGTAATTATACCATTTTTTTTCTGTTAATATGTCCTGGCTCATAAATTTTGGATATGGAGACATTCTTACACCCCGAGGATAAATTTCATTGATTATACTATACAATCCTTTTATTAGTGTTAGAACTACTTACACTGTGTTAGAACATCTTTTTAAATAAATCTAATAAATAAACCTGAAATATTTTTTGTTAGCATTTCCTGGTAGACTGTTTTTATCTTTTCTGTCATTGGTTTTAGCCGTGTCTCTTTTAATGCAATACATGAATGTATGAACACATTGTAACAATCTCCCTTATTTGCATAACCAAGAACATTGTTGTACTTTTAAAGCATTCTTTAAACTGTAGCAGAAGAATATTTCATGTTGCAAATTTGGGCAAAATCTCAGAGGATGCGCACTTTCTGGCATTTTCAGTAACAAAGAATACAGCATATAATGATAATATATATTCTAGAAAGTGAAAGGAGAGAAATACTTGATTCACTAGTGACATTTGAAGAAGGTCCGTGCTTTTAGTAGAGGAAATGTTGAAGTGTTGCAGAGTCAATCAAACAATAATTGGTCTTCCATTTTGTACCCTGCTCACCAGTTGAAACCAGTAAGGTTGTTAAAAGTTACTAGTAGTGAGAAATTCAAAGAGTAATGACCTGCTTGATGACCACTCCTCCTGACAGGTGAATTATCCAGTCAGCTTTTGGCCCATCCCATTGTTTCCATGAGTACCAAAATTTGGTAGAACAAGGTTATCCTTTGAGACAGCAGTTATGAAGATGACACACTTGGTATGAAAAGATGGAAATTCACAAGTGTTGGGAGTACAAGTAGGTGGATCGCTAGAACAATAGCCAGTTCGTTTGGATGCTAAGAAGGCCAGGAATGCCTTGCTTATTAAGGGTGAACAATAGCAGCTGTGCTGTCTTAGAACTAGGCTCACCTCCACAGCCCTTTATCCCCTGCAGTCTATTAATCCAAACTGAGATCCATTTGGAGATCAGGGACAAAGGGGCCAGGCGTTTTTGAAGTGGGTTTGCCTCTCAGAGGCAGATTTCTCTATGAAAGACCATTTTCCAAGGGAAACCACATGTGAAAAATTGACTATTGTTTGCTGACTTCTGCCTGAGACGGGTTCTATACTGTAGGTTAATTAGTATCGATACCGTACATGTGTGTACATTTCCATCGCATAAATGCAAATGGCGTTATACCGATTGGAAGCACTGCCATTAAAAAAAGGGGGTGGCTATTGTTGTATGAGCGCTTGGCATAGCTGGTTAGATGCAGCTTGAGACTCTCACATCCTGCTTGGAGTTCTTGGTCTCAAGCCTGGGTCTGCTAGTGCTTCCACTAGGAATCCTCAAGTTATTGGGTGACTGTGACCCATGTGGGGAGACATGGATTGGATTCCTGGACATCGTTGGCTTCTGGACCTGCCCTGGTGGTTGCAGGACTGAATCGTGGGTAAGAATCTCCCTCTTTCTCCTGCTGCCCCGCTTTTCAAAAAAATAGAATCAAAATATTTGTTAAAGAAGTACAATGTGGAAGAGAAACACAAGCCCAGAGAAATTCCGCTTAAGAAAACCATTCAATGAAAATCATTTATCCACTGCAAATCCTAACAATCAATTTTTTTTTTTAACTCAGATTCGGTGTAAAATTATTACTTACCATGGAATGTTTGGCCCTTTTAAAATTTATATCCTCAACTCTTAACCTCCACTCCCTCACACTGCAAGTCAGAATAGGTTCATTCGTATTTCTTTAAAGGTCAAAATGTGCTGTTTCTTTAAGTGTGTGCTACCACTGCTAATATTTGATATTTATTCCTAGATATGCACATGTTTATATTCTAAATCTCCTTATCATATCCTTGTCTCAATATGGCTTTTCAGCAATTTCTGTTTCATTCAGCAAATCTGATGTAGGAATATCTTACCCACTCCATAACTCCCTGTTTTATCGGTCCTAATACCCATTTTTGTATCAGTTATCAACTTATTCTTATGTAGCGTTTGCTGCTGCTTAGTGTTGCCCTCTAAACAGTGAGGATAAGTTGAGTTTTTGTTCTTGTGTATTCTGAATTTATATATATTTGGGAAATGTGGATATTCAATAAATATTGTTTAATGAATTATTCACTTCTCAGTTAATTTGAATATAGATGCCAAATTTTCAATTTTTTTTTTATGACAAGCTTGAATTTTACCACTTATGGTTTATTTAGAAGTATATTAAAGTGACAAAATAGCTACCCTCTAAGCAATGTAATATATTTTGGTAATCTAGTTCAATTCTCAAGACTAATTACCTTCAAAAATTGTTAGCAGATCTGAAATATATAGGTGCATGCTTATTTAAAATAGCAGCATTTTTATATTAATAAAAAGTAGAACTTTCATCCATGAATAAATGTAGAAGCACATTGCAGAGTGTCCGTCAGTCCTCAGAATAAAGGAACCACTGACATGTAGTACAACATGGATGCAATTTGAGGAAATGGTCCTAATCAAAATGAACATTTCATGCATCCACATGATTATCTTTCCTCTTAGATATTCAAGGTACCCTACATCATAGAATCTGAAAGTACAATTAAAGTTGACAGGAGGTATTATTTTGAGTGTTGTAGAGTTTCACTTTTACAAGGCCACAAAAGTTATGGAGAAAGATGTTATTGATGATTCTACAGCATTGCAGATGAGCTGATTGAGATGTTAGTACAACCAGAGTAGTTATGAAATCAGAGTCCATTAATAAATTAGAATTATTTAGAAATGTTAAATGTTTCATGTATGTAATATACACTGAGAGACTCAAAACCTTTAAAGTAACATAAAACATCACTACTGCAAATACATTACAGCCAAAGTACACAAAGTAAGGATAATTCTTTCTAAATATGCTAAATGAAGAAGAAAAATTAACAAATGCATACAAATTCTCAACAACAAAAGTAATTTCCTTACATTGATATATATAAAGGTTGACACACAACATGGAAGGAATATATAGTGTTTCAAGAACATTTGAAAATTAAAATACTGATGAGACGTAAGGACAAATAGTAAATCTTCAGAAGACTCATGCTCAATACAACTTTGCTAGAGAGCAGTCTGACAAAATTGAACTAAATGTGTTTGTCTTTTATGATCCAATGATTCATTTCAGAGGTCTGTAAGAAAACCTGCACAGTAACATTAATCATGATGTTGTTTTAAGTAACAGTTTTTGGACACAACCTGGGTTTCCTGTGCCAGAAAGTAGACACATATTCTTTGAATATGCACAAACGTGAAGTTACAACTTGAATGTGTAAGGATTAACATAAATAAGTAACATTGCAAGAAATAATTGCAATAAAAAAGTAAACAGTAGTAAGATTTAAAGCATATTTCCATTTATGTAAAATTTTAAAACATGGGGAATTTTGCACATGAACTATTAATGACATATATCATCCACATCGTGATTGTTACCGAGTAGATCATGGTGATGGGAATGATGAACAGAGAAAAGGAGAGGAGATTATAGAAAGCATCAGGTAAAATTAACACAGAGCGATGGTGGCAATGCATTATGAATGGAATTATGGTTCACTCAGTTCTAGGAATTTAAAATCTATTCATTTTTTCCATTCTCCATCTGCAGACAGCCTACTTATTACCATCTGCAGAATACTGGGTTGCAGTGGAATCAGTCAGGGTTTCCTAGATGTACTGTGATTAAGAATAACTGCAGACTTTTTGGTAATACCGTGACAAGTATAACAGTTGTAATATTGTAACAGGTATTGTAAGCCAATTTGGAAAGAAGATTAGAAAAATATGTGTTTAGTGTTTTGCAATAGTAATCTTATTTTCAAATTTAATGATGATGTATTATTATACTAGATATCTCTAATGCCTGTATTTCTGTATTTGCACATTATTTTTACATATGCATTCATGTTCTTCATGACCATTGTTACCTCTTTGTGAGAATGCCTCAATGACTTGAGTCTGAAACCATGCTGATCATTGAATGCTGACAATTGTTTTTCTTCCTTGTGTGCCATATGACAGTTTTTAAAAGAAAATCACTTTTCCAGAAAGTAAAATCAGTGCTTTTCACTTCTCTCCAGTAAAGTAAGAGAGTCAATTTATGTTACATCACATAAATTCATAGTAACAATCACAAAATTAGTTGATGGCATTGATGGTAAGCAATGCGAATGAAAAGGGTAGAAAATTTGACACATTGCTTCAAGGGTCAGGGATATCTGCATAGCCTGAAAACTTGGTGCAAATGTGAGTCTGTCTCCATGTGAGTCCCACTAGGTTGAAATCTTCATTCTGACAAGACCTCCAGATTAGTCACCCGTTTGACCGTGGGGATAGGAAACATTATACCCCTACAGTAGCCGTGTGCACAGGAGAACCAACAACCCATAGACAGCTAACAACCTCAACTGTTTATCTGTCCAGTTTCTTACAGACTGTGTAACTTTAAAGAAAATCTGTCATGTAAGTGCTAATGCAAAATCTCTAGCTTTTATCCTTTTAATATTTTAAAGACAATATTTAAACACCAACAACAGCTCAAAGCTGTTCTTCTCATTAGATTCTGCAGGGATTAAGATGTCTTCTCCTGCTCCTCCAGGGGCTCACATTTTGCCTAATTCTGAAGATCGTGACAACCCTCCTGATTCATGATGTATGCTCCCTTTGGGTGGGAGGGAAAGTTGTAGAAATTGCACACTAGCAGCAGAAATTGGATAATAAAGATGCTTGGGACTGCAGACCTTGAGTTCACACAGCGTTCCTCCAAGTCCTTCCATCCCATTTTAAAGGGTGCAGCTGGGGCAAATTATTTATTTATTATTTCTGTTTGTTTCCAAAATGAGAGCAATTTCTGCAGCACTGGAATTCCTAGGAGGCTTAAATGAGGCAATGCTGGCAAAGAGCTTACCAGATAGCTCTGCATGGAACAAACTAATAGTATCAAGGTTCCTTCCATTCAAGGCAATGAGTTCCAACCCCTTGTGCACCGGGATCACCGGGGAGAATATTAAAATTACCAATGTGTAATGTATAATGTGTTCACCTCTTTTTTGCCTATGCCAAGTAGTGGGATTTCTGGATTGTATGACATGTATATTCCCCCTGTTTTCAAACATTTCGGACCTCCAGCGCCTGTTGTGTAGGCGTCAAGCTACATGAGCAGTGTATAAGAATCCCCCCATCTCTGCATGCTCACCAGCAATTCTCATTTTTATTCTCTGGATCAGAGCCATTGCAAGGCTGACGTGATTCCTCATTTAGTTTTGATTTGCATCGTACCAATGGCTAGTGATGTGATGAGCAATTGCTAATCTGTTTGTTGAATTTTTGCATTTCTTCTTTTGAGAAACATCTGTTCAGGTTCTTTGCTCATTCTCTTAAACCACATTGATTGTTTTGCTCTTGTTAAGTTTTTGAGTTGCTAATAAATTCTAGACAGTAATCCTTTGCCTGGTAGGTGAGCTTGCCAGTATTTTCCCCGTGCCAGTGGATTTCTCTTCATTCTCTTGATTGTTTTTTTTTTAAATAAACTCAGCTCTTTTGTTGTGTTTTAATTTGTGTTTTGGGGGCAGTTTTATTGAAGATACTTATATTTTATCCTTGTTTGCAAGTCATTTTGTCCATGGCACTTACATTTTGCCCAGTTAATTGAGCCAGACCAGATTGATAGTCTGGAACAAAACAGAAGCAACTTATTTTTTAAAAAAAGCATAAATTTATATGATAACAGGTTTGCTAGATTGAGAGATATTCTAAAAATTGAAAAAGTATCTCAAATGTGTTTTCTTTGTGGAAGAAGATCAGAATCGTGTCCCTAAATCCCCCTACAAAACTTCATAATTGTTTGGCATTAACAAAGTTATGTTTTGTAATAAGGTAGGTTGAAAATGAAATTAGAGGAAATCTTACTTGATTGAATGAGAGTTCATAGTCGATGAATGATGTATCAAGGACCTGGCTCTTCTGGATGGCCATGAGTGCCAGCACCCATGGAGGAAACAGTAGGGCTGTGGTTAAATTTGGATGTTCTTTGTGCTCAAAGCATTTTTGATATGTTGTTTTCTGGTACCAAAAGGTATAATTAACAATGGTTTGTTTTTAATTTTTCCTCTTCCTGGAGTTCAAGACCATTAGAATAGCTGACCATTACTACTTAAGCAATAATTAGAGGGAAAGTGAAAGAGCTTCTAGGCAAAGCCAAGGACACAGGCAATGAATCACACTAACCACAAACCCCCAAATACCAAGTCTTTGATGAAATTCCCAGATAAAGCTAATTAACAACATTTCCCTTTGTTTAACTTGCTTCAGAAGAGAATTTGCTTTCATATCATTTGTTTTCTTTACAATAGAGGATTTGCTGCTTCATAGCAAGTTTGATGGAATATAGGTTTTCTTTGAAATATTTCATTCACTGAATCCAAATAACATAAAGTTGTTATATTTATTTGTGAAGTCACACAGTATGAGATCTCAAAGCATCAGTCCCATTTCAAGTTATATTGGTGTCCATTGTACTTGATGAATTTGGATGACGTTAGTGGCAGCGCAATAGTGCTATTTGTTTGATGCTGAAATCTGTCTGCTGTTCTTTAAGTACTTCTCTCTCTCTCTTTCCTCTCCATTTCTTACTTTCGTCCTTTGCCTACTATTGATTTATTACTCCTAACTCCAAAAACTTTTCATCAAATTACTCATTGCCGAGTTTGATTAGCCAATTCCATGTAATTCTTTCCATTTCCTTTCACATAATGATGATAATTATTTATTAACATTAGTACTCAAGAGTAAATACAGATTCACATTCAACTATAACCCTACTCCAATATTCTGTTTCAAATAAAAGAATTACTGTCATTCCTTTCTCTTTTATGTTGACCCTACTTCTAAGGAACAGTAAATGTAGAATTCATAAAAGCATGAGTAAAGTTCTTTTAATCATATATGTCTTTAGCTAACAATCTTTCACCATTTTTTCTCACATGCATGTGAAAGAAGTTTTATGAACTCACGTTGTCAAAAAAGGGAATCATATTTAAGTTCAGGAAAGAAAATATTTTATGCTTTGTTTTGGTGGAATTGTATGGCTGAGTTCAGCTCATTTACCAGTGGTGTTTCTTCAGAAGCAGTAAATGCTGAATGAAAGCAATATTGTTTCCTGCCTGTAAATTCCACTTAAATTTCTTATTTGTAGGATGAAAAATGAAAAATGATCTTATAACAAGACAACAAATCTTAAGGTTTTTACATAAGAATAATTCTGCTGCCCAGGTAAAAAAGTGTTGTAGCTTGAAATCTGTACTTAAATTTGTGCATTAAGCCAATTGATATTATTGCACTTAGTTATTAATTTCAGACATTAACCATCTTCTTCTTATTTTATAAAATTTGCCATATTTGTCTGCTACATCATTCCACCATGTCATTCTTTTCTTGCAAGCTCCTAAGATGCATTTAGGCATTTACTGGCCTATTAGTTAAATGATTACAAGTCTGTCTAACTAATAGACACTGAAAATGCAGTGAGCAGAGTCTCATGCACACTGCTCTCACATGAGTTCTGTACCGAATGAGGGTTGAGAACATTGAATGATCCATTACTCTCAGCACAATAATTGTTGGTAAAGTGGAAATAAACAGTCCAGTGTATCCGTTCACAAGTAAGATGAAGAATTGTGTGCTTTGAAACATAAATGATAAGAACATCTCAGGGGTCCGGCATCATAGCGTAGCCTAGCGGCTAAAGTCCTCGCCTTGAACATGCCAGTATCCCAATTGGATGCTGGTTCCAATCCCGGCAACTCCAGTTCCCATCCAACTCCCTGCTTGTGGCCTGGAAAAGCAGTCAAGGACGGCCCAAAGCCTTTGGACCCTGCACCCGTGTGGGAGTTTCTGGCTTCTGGCTTCAGACTGGTACAGCATCGGCTGTTGCGGTCACTTGGGAAGTGAACCATCGGATGAAAGATCTTCCTCTGTGTCTCCTCCTCTCCGTATATCTGACTTTCCAATAACAATAAATACATCTTAAAAAAAAAAAGAAAACGTTTCCCAAGAGATAAAAATTTTTGTTTATTTTTAACCCTCATAAACAGTAGCAAAGGCCAAGCTTCACTAAACAATACAGCATAGAGCAGGCAAGATCTATGGGAGGAAGTAAGCATCGCTGGAGCCTGCAACTTTAATATGAACAGCGTGAAGGCTTGAAAGATGTAGATACCACATAGCTGTATAGTGACTTATCCGGATGATACTTCTCTAGTGGTGTTGTTCGGTAGCTCTGCTGGTGATCACACTAGAAAGGCAATGGAGTCTCTACAATCTTGTGGTGTTTAAATTGCTACCAGATAAGTAGCAGTTCATCTGAACTAGAAGATGAAAATAAACAATTTTATAACCAAGTCTCAATTTGTCGTAACACCTGATTGAATCAGAATGATCACCCTATCTATGCTTCAGAAAAAAATATTTTTAAAAAGCATTTCTGGGTGGAAAAATGATCTAGAATTTCGTTATATAAAATGAAAATTGCAAGAGGTGAAGAAGCAAGAAAAAACACCATATACATTGGCATTCCTCAGTAACATACTGCTGGAATTTGGGGACTGTTATAAAAATAATTTTGAACAATATTAATGAGTGGGTAATTAATGTGCATTGAGAAACAATCTATAGTTAATTAGGTAAACGGACCACTTTCCTACTGAATATGTTGGTTTACCCTTGTTTTATCCTCATCTTCCCTCTCTAGGATTCTATAAATGTTGCTGAGATTTCCATCTTAATTCCATCTTCCTTTTCTCTTTGGCTGTTTTACTGAGATGATGGAAGGAAGAAGAACCATGCATACACAGGGGCTGATGCATGGTTACATTAATACTAGCTTTTTATTTAGAATTGCGGTCTTACTAGGGATCACAAATACAACCCAAAGCATAACAATTATATACAATTTATTATGTTTTGCTTAAAGAAAAAAGCAGCTAGAGAGTTGCTCTGATGTTTAGCTTCTTAGAAAGGCAATTTTTTTTTCTGACAAATATTTTCCACTCCCCATTTCATCCAACTTTTCAATGCAGTATGAAAAGAACAACTAATTTTATTCATTCAATAATGCTATAGTTTTTCTCTTTCCACATGAAGTCAGAATAAGTACTTTAGGATAGAAATAAAACACCGATGAAGAAGATAAAGAAAAGGCATATCAACATTTTATTTTGAGAAAGAGATGTTTAATAATTAAATGTGTTACGTATATGTTGAGAAAAAACTTGTCATGGTATAAAATGAACCAATACTTTTGGTTTCCTTTTGTAACACGTCTTCTACAAAATCTATTTCAACTATGGATTTTAGTTACTATACAAGTATGCAGATCTTCTTCAGCAGAAGTCTTTCCATTTCTATTTAAAATATGCTATTTAAAAGAGAAATGGAATGGATCAAATGCTAATCTAATTCCTATTTCTTCAGAAATACCATTTTAATTGTAGCGTTTTTACAATCGTAAGAACCTTTTTCACAACACTTTAATGAAGAGACACGCTTTTCTGCATAATTATCGAGCTAAAACAATCTCCTTAATAATTAACTGGAACAAAATGTACAATTTTTGAAGATTAATTATTCATTGTCACAATTATAACTAAGAAAAATAATGAAATTATACTTAAAGGGAAATGTCATCAAGTAGAAATTTTTGGACAATGCAATCAAGAAATATTAGAAAAAATATTGTCAACCTACAAAACTTGTTACAAATTTTCAGCCAACTTGTTAGCAGACTGCTTTGGTTTGCCCACTGTATAATTAATGTTTTCTGTATCAACTGGATACACAACTAATGAAAGAATTAAAGACTACTGAAAATAATGCTTAAAAGCACAAACAAAACCTAAATACCATGCTGGAAGGCTTTCAAGATTTTTCTGAATAAGAAAGAATTTAAAAGTATATCTCCTTATAAGAAATCTCTATTTCCAGAGTCAAGCAAATTAAGTGAAGAGAGTGAGATTTAGAGCCGAGTTGTATATGTAATTGGCATTTACAACTCCTGAATTTAGATCAAAGCAATTAACATAATGGATTCGGGGAAACTAAATCTAAGTAACTAATGGGATTTTCCTCAGATAGCATTCAGTTTAGATGTTGGTGAAGGGCTCACAATTAGATACCTAAAGAGTCAGAAATGAGTTATTTCTAAAATCTAGCAAAAAACAATATGCACAGTAACCTCAGTTACTCATTGAGGATTAAAAAATATTTCTGAAACCATGTGTTGTCTTCATTTGACAGATTAGGGGCTGGGCTGTGAATGTTCTAATAGAATGTACAAGAAGACAAAACAGAGTATATCCTGATAGTGAGTCTTGGAGCCTTAGATATCAAAGCTATTATTTACTATCAAATTACATCATCCTTCCTTGCATACGTTTCTTCTCTAAGTCCTTTAATAATCACAGGTGAATTGTGTTAGACACTATGGTCTTACTAAAATATGATAGTTGTCTTCTTGGAGGAGCTAAGATTTTTAATTTGCTACATACATACATGCATCTGATGTAATTAACTCTCTAATAGTTATAGATGAAATAGCTTGCTGCATATCTACATTTGTGTACATCTAATTTACAAAAGTCAAAGAAATATGCATACAGAGACAGATTGTAATATTTCACCACTGATGCTTTTCTTAGTCTCAACCAAAAGGTGACACTAAGACAGCTCACTTCACTAATGATCCATGGGTATTCCCTCCTGAAAAGATAATGAGGGATTGAAAAAAAAAATAGAGCAAGTTTGGGCCCCAGTGTTGCAAACCTACCAAGTGATCTGCAGAAGTCTCTGCAAAGCATGAAATACTGCATATGAAGGAATTGTGGTGTAGACATTTGCCTAAAGGAGTTCAAGCAAAATATTAGAACAAAGGTGTGTCCTATTTGAGATCTGCATTGTTCCCAGATGACTTCAGAGCTGGGAATAAGATCTGAAGTGAGATTAGGCGTAAGGCAGATTTAGGTATGAAGCTGAGTTAGTAGGCTATTGTCAAGGGTCAGAATGAAAGTAATGAGGAAAGGAGAGAGGCAATCTTCCACCTTCTGGCTCCCTCCCTAAGTGGCCACAGAAGACAAGCGTGCATTGAGCTTGTTTACAAAATTACTGATGAAACTTCATAGATAAACAAATCCACTTTTACTTTTTTTTTCTGTTGGCAAAGAATCATTTGGTGGTAGATGATTCCATGCTATGTATTTTTTTAAACAGAGATTTGAAATGTTGTTTCCAGTTTTGCTTCTAGGTACTTTGCCTGCTCTCTGTCTTCCTGTCTTGTTGAAGCATCCCATTTGAACAGGTTGACTTCTAAGACTGTGATTTTATATGTATGCAAATATATGCCAAGATGTCATGGAAGGAAAGACTCTGATCTGATACATCTTATTTCATTATGAAAAGGCCTAATTTCCTTGGTGGCTACAATTCCATTATGGTGTTTCTTCCTGATTCTTACCCTCCTGGGTTTAAAGACGTCCTGCATCTTGACCATTGCTCAATGTCTTAAATTATATAGCTTCATTCAAGGTAGAGTAAATGTAGAGGACTTACCTAAAGGTTATTTTTTCTTACTGCTATGTTGTTAGTAAAAAATGTTATATGATGACAGGAATTCAATAACCACTAAATTTCAAACATACTGAAACTAAGCTTGTAATTGTTCAACTTTTTAACACAGCATGTGGCATTGAAGAGTAGAAATAAACAGTATAGACTTCTTTGACCAAAAAAGACGAAGAAAATTATTGAACATAGTACTTATTTAGGTGTTATCAGAAATTACTATCTTACTATCTGACCCTTCTGAATTCTTTAACATCTAGCTTAGAAGAACATTATCTTTCTATACACAACTGAATTATTTCTCCTAGCATGTTAAACTGACAAATAACTTATACAATAAGTTGTGTCAACAGTACAAAATAACGATTTTATACAAATGTCCAGAGATTGTACCAATTGAAAGAAAATTACCACTATGTGTCTTTTTCCTGAATTACACCAGAAAGAATTTCCTAAAACATGGTTAGCAGTGACATTCTCCAAAATATTATCAAATAACATACAAAAACAGAAAACAAAAACTAAAAGAAAAGAATGAGAAAAGAAGAGAAAAAAAATAAGAAATAAGGGAGAAGGATGAAAAAGAAAAGGAACTTCTATTCAATGAAAAAAATTTAGCTAAGAATATTCTAACTTGTAATGAAAATATCACACAAGTATTTTTTTTCTATTTTTTTGAGTTTAAAAGGATAAATATTAACACAATCTGAAAAGTAGCCAGAGTATTTTTGCCTTTAATTTTTCATTTTAAAAATGTATCACATCAAAAGCTAAGCATTAGCTCATTATCGAAGCAAAGTCCTGATATTTTTTTTTTTCACATTAGTATATGAACCTTCTCTACTAACCACTATATTGTCTACTATTATTCAAACCACTGGGCTTATGTTTGGGTAAACCACAGTCCCTGGGACAAGTAAATCCCACTACTTTTTTTTTCCAGATACAATGTTATTGGAATGTAGCTACAACTAATTTTTTATATATGCTCTGTATAAATTTTGTATTGCAATGACAATTGCATTATTGCAACAAAATTTTAAATGGGTCACAGACACTATTATGTTTTCTTTGTCAATTTTTAAAGAAAATACTTAATCCTGACTCAGTTGATGATCACTGGTTAATGATCTTTATCATGTAATTTCAATTAAAATTATTAAATTGTGTAAAATTGTAACATTTAGTTAATGTTTACTTACATAGCTCAGGTGATTTAGATGGCTGCCTGACTATCCTATATCAGTTTGATCTGGACATTCCATATAAATATTTTGAACTCATGTGTATTACACAATTATTAACTGTTGAAGTCATTGTGAAACATCAAAGAACTGAAATTCAAAAACATAATACTTATATACCATCTTTATGTACTCTGGAATTCACATTTATTTGCAAATCATACGTTATTGATTCTACATAACTATTTAAGTTTGAAATTGAACATTAGATAACAAAGAAAGTGAATTGCATTTGAGGTGCAGCTATTATTTTTTTTTTTCTATTTGGAACTCCCTTCATCTAAATGTGCTGGCTTGAGCCTTAAACTTACTTTGTCTTCAGTGTCAGCTCCAGAAATGACTTAGCATATCATCACAATCAGTGCTGCACAGAGCAAGTTTGGAAGCGAACTAACGCCTGGACAATGTGTGTGTGTGTATGTGTGTGTGTGTGTGTGTGAGAGATTGTGTGTGTGTGTGTGTGAGAGAGATTGTGTGTGTGTATGTGTGTGTGAGAGAGATTGTGTGTGTGTATGTGTGTGTATGTGTGTGTGTATGTGAGATTGTGTGTGTTTCTGTCTTCTACTCCCTCTACTCTCTCTAACTTTGACTTCCAAATCCAAAAAGTAAAAACAAAAATCAGGCTTTATCTACTGAAGGCAGCTCGTTAGAAGCTATAAACTAGACTCTCTTTCCTGGAGCAAAAGTTTACTGCTGCCAGCAGGTAGTATTTTTGGTGCACGTCGACAACAGTATCAATTCACACGGCTCTGTCTCAACTTCATGATGGCGGTCTGGCATCCCTATGGCTGATCTTTTGATGAGGAAGAGCAAAAACCTGCTGAATATGCTTCTAGGGCTCAGTCAAATATGTTTCTATTGAGCCATTTACTGATGCACCCTGATCGACATCTGTTGTTCCAATTAATTAGAATTCATTAGTTGTGCTTGAGAAAGAAGAAGAAGAAAACTACTCTGATCTATGAGTTTTCCTGAAGTGTTGGGCCAGATCATTGCTAAATTTTCCATGTAAATGCAGTTCATTCTGTCAACAATATTTCACAATCACGCACAGGGTAAAAAATAGAAAACGCAGGTCAAGTAGCATTGCATAATAAAATATACTAATTGCATAATGAAATATTAGACTTATTTTTAAAAGCAAAATAATCTCATGTAGCATAATAAAAGAAGAAAGATGACCGGAGTGTAAGGATATTCATAGCTTTCATAATTTACAATTATGAGGACTGCAGGAAAGTAACATTGAAGTATGAGGATTAACTGCCGAGATTTACTATCCTATCAACAGCCTTGCAGAGAAAAAAAAAAAAACACTGCTGACATAAATCTCACTTTCACAATTTCTAGAGTGCCTGGAGAGAACATGGCCCTGGCCCAAGGAAACATGGCCGTGGGTGTGCGGTCAGCACCCTGGTGTCCTCTCCTGGAAACATAACCACGAAATGTTGGGTGAAAGAGTACATCCTGGTCGGATTCCAGAGGAAGGCATTCAGGACTGGAGTGGGATATAGAGCTGAATCAACCAGACTGAAAAATGTGTGGGAAGAAGAGGAAAAGTATGCATTTCCCAATATCCAGTGAGACAGAGGTTAGATATTCTTTTCCATCCCAGTGGAATCACACCAGCTTTCAGATATGAGAAAAACAGCCCTCAGGATGTCTATGTTGTTTGGAATGTCAAAAAGTAGCCTTCTCTGTGGGAAAAGATTGCGATCAGATCATTTTTAGGCTTTAGATATTTAACTAGGCAACGAAAGTAAAGAGGATCCTTGGAGAGAGGTGAGGAATACACTTCAGATTTTGCCTGTGGCATGTTCGTTAACCGAGCCAGCCTTCAACTGGTGTTCCAGGGCTAGCACAGCTCCATGAATGACAAGGCATGCATATCTATGACCAAAGAGGAAGAATAGTATGAGCTGGCCACAATTTAGCGCAATGATAGACTGAAGAATCAGCTCAGCCTAGAACCAAATCATGCTTTGACTTAATTTATTTTTTTTATTTTAAAGGTAGAGTTATGGGACAGAGAGAGAGAAAAAAAAAGAGAGAGAGAGAGAGAGAGAGAAAGACAGAGATCTTCCATCCACTGGTCCACTCCTAAAATGCCCAGCCCAAAGCCTGGAACCAGCGGTGTCTTCCTTGTCTCCTATGCAGAAGAAGGGATCAAAAACTTGGGCCATCATGTGCTACTTTCCCAGGCTCCTATCAAGGGGCTGTGTTGGAAATGAATGCGCTGTGACACAAGATAAGCACTCATGAAGATACTGGTGTTTTAGGCAGAGGCTTAACTTGTTCAACCACAACTCTGCCCAACCATGCGCCTTGTCCTCCCACTTGTCTGTCTTCTTCCCAATGACTGTGGCTAGGCTGAAACTAGCAGCCGGAAGCCTGGGGCTGCAGTCAGGTTTCTCAAGTTAGTAACAGGTTCCCAAGAACTTGAGTCTTCATCCAATGTGTTCTCTGGAGCATCAGCAAGAGCTGAGTCAGAATTAGGGTGCCCGGATTCAGACCTGCAATGCAGTATGGCGCACTTTCACTGCGGTACCTAAGACTTCCATGGATGCAGGATGACGCATAAAGGAAGTGTGGCCGCTGCTCAGAAGAGAAAATTCAGCGGGCAATAAAAAAAGAGACAACCTGACTTTTCCTGCTCTTTCACAAATTGGGTTTTCACATAAGATCTTGGTTGGAAGGGAAAGATTTGCTTCTTTTACAAAATATTTTCTAAGAGGTTTCCACTGTGAGTCTTTGGGAAAATATTTTGCATTAGATATGCACAAATTAATAGTTTCTTCACATAAGCTCCCATGTAAACCAAGCTGGGTCCACAATTTATTTGATATATTTGACAAAGCAGGACTTCATATTTTAAAGTATTCCCAAGTTGTTTGATAATTGAATGAAAAAAAAGTATGAATTTTTCTGCCCATTTTCTTCCCTTTGTGTTATCTTTCTAATGTGAAATGTCTTGTCACTGATATTTCTCAGAGAATTCTATATGGCATTTGTGAAAAAAAAATTGCATTTGTTTAGGTAAACAACATCAAAGTAAAAACTGCTTATTTCACATATGCTATGTACCTACATTAGCAACGCTAATTCGTAAGAACTTTTTCTGATTTTTTTCTCTGTTATTTTGAAGTGGAAATAACCTTGGAAGTTGGCATCGTATGTGTGTGTGTGTGTGTGTGTGTGTGTATAAGCATACAGATTTCAGCCAGTACGCTTGTGTTATATATCTATTATATACTAGGTAACATTTAGTTAAGGAAAAGTTGTGATTAAATGAAATACATAAAGTTTATAATTTCACATGCCCAATGGAAGGCTAATTGATTAACCAAGGGGTGTCTGAGGAGTTAACACAAGTTTGCTACTCAGTAAACACAAACGAGTTACAAGAACTCCACAGAGAAGTCATTGGAAGAAGCATGTGACCTAGCTGGTATACTTGGCACTAAATCCTGAAGTTTGCATTGAATGCAGGTGCTTGGGAAATAAATGCCCATGAGCCAGTGCTGACAGATGGGTGCCTGAAACACTTGGTATGAAAAGATGAAAATTTACAAGTGTTGGGAGTACAAGTAGGTGGATTGCTAGAACAATAGCCGGTTCATTTGGACTCTAAGAAAGCAAAAAATGTCTTGCTTATTAAGGATGAATAGTAACAGCTGTGCTGTCTTAGAACTCGGCTCACCTCCCCAGCGCTTTATTCCCTGCACTCTCCCTCTGAGGAGAGCAGGACGTGTATAAAATGAGCTTGGTGGTGAACTATGTGATTGGAAGCTTACAGGAGATGCAAGATACATCCAGGTGGATTTTAGTTGAGCTTCCTGGTTGCTGTGAAGACAAGGACTCTCAAAGACTGAATAGAAGCAGATAGATGAGATAGACGGGAAGCTTTGTAGATCCAAGGATGAGACTATGTGTTTGGAACCAGTCACAGAAACAGGGAAGAAGAGAAGCTAGCGTGGGTTGTTTAATCCACACGGTGCCTGCTTAAGATGTGCTAGAAATGTGCACATCCAACTGCAAAAATGTCATTTACAACTTGTGTGAATCTTTTCACAGACGTTTTATTCCGTAAATGATTACATGAATCTTGTCTTTCCTGAATGGCTTAGTTTATAAGTTACACTCACGGAAAATTAATTTCACAATGCTGCCTTTTTCATTAGTTAATTAATTAGTTGGGTGAATGACTGAATTGATGAGTGAAGGAATCAGAATATTAGAGAAAAATCTCCTCTTCAGCCTTCACAATTTATACTTCATGTTTTGCTTCTTCTGGCCACGGTAGTCCTCTAGATAGGAATGCTCACAGACAAAATATATGAAATATAGATTGAAACTGGACGTAACGGTATGTGTTTAGTGAAGTATTATATGCTTAAAACAGTCCTGAATTTGAAATATTAAAAACATATGATATAAAACCCACATATTCATATATATATATATATTGTGATTCTTTTTCTATATATATGTGTGTATATTTGTGCAGTCAGGGCACTATGAATTATTTGGAAAGATGAATTAATAAAGGGGTAAATATGGATATTGGGGTGTCATACATATTTAACTGAACTATGACCTATACATGAAAAAAAAGAATGAAAAAAAATTGAGAACAATTAACACTGCTTTTAATAACAAAATAAAATACAGAGACTGAAATATGAAAAATAAGATTTATTAAGCCAATTTAGTGGGTCTCAGATAGTAGGAGGCACAATATTACGTAAATATATTAGTGAATATATGAGTATTTGGAATAGTTTGGTTACACCAAAAGCCTATTGTGGATGGAACCCATGGATGCTGAGTTGGTATCATTTTTCTGGTGGGACCAGTGCAACATGTTGAGCCAGAAGTGAGTTCTCCTCTGGCTGAGCACATGCACACCTCCCTGACACCAGTTGGGGAACTTGAGTGTGAAATCGGCCCCATCCCCACTCCTGAATGCCTGGGCTCTGTCACTCTGCTTCTGCACATGGTTGAGTTATACAGGTCAGCAGTACTAACAGGTTATGCCGGGGCTCAACCGTTGTGTTCCCTCTCCACTCCCCTGCCCACATTGCCGATGTTGGAGCTCCAGTTTTCACCGGGGCATCTGCTAACTGTGCCTCTGCTGTCTCTATCACTTCCCCATGTCTATAGGTCTCAATCGGTACCTTTGCCATAGGATTGATGTCTCCTATTTCCTGTGATTATGCCCACTCAACTTCACCTAAGCTAATCTCTCTCCATCTGTTTAAACCTGTGCTTCCCATCTTCTACCATCTTGAAACTCACTGTTACACATATTTTTAAATTGAGCTTACAAATAATTTTCACATTCTTATATAAGCAACATACTCACTGATTCCTTTTATAGTGTTCCACATTTCTTTCATAATAATCAATGCTAGGAATATCAAAATACTTGTCACATTTTATTTCATATTTGCATTTATTTCCAATAAAACTTCTCTAATAGTATTTTATGAGTGTATAGTAAGGATATAACTTGACTTTTTTTTTTCATTGATAGTATACTTAGCACTGTTTCTGCTTTATCTGTATGCAGATAATGTTAATTTCTACTGAAATACTCTAGCAGGTCAGAAGACATTAGTTACCGTGAGCTTATTTAAGCATATCTTAATGGTATTGTATACGTGTTTGCAGAAAGAGGACAGAGCAAAATAAAACGTATACAGTATGTGGCCTCATCAGGAAGTTTAACATTTCAATCAAACTGTTTTCTGCAACAGGTAAACTATTCTCCCTCAGTCTTTACTGGATCCAAACAAATGTTTCTGGGGTTATTTATGTATTAAGTCTTCGTTGAGAGTAAAGCACTTAAAACCTTTTCCTCCCCGAAAATCTGGAACAATGCTTTGCATGATGTCGGTTTCCAGCACAGATTCGTATTGCTTATCCTGATGAGATGCTCTGTCCTCTTTCAGTCTCACTAGGATTATTCACAGGAAGAAGAGAATATAAAAGGCTTCATGTCAGCCTGTCCTCTCTACTCCCCGTGCAGATCTCTCATATTTTGTGCTGTTCAGCCCATGACCCACACAGTTGTCATACGACTGTATACTCCGTGCTACATGACCTTTGGATCTGAGCTCAGTATTTCTTAGCTTTTCTTAAAAAAAAAAAACTACTTAGAACTTAAAACTGTAGTAACTCTAGTGTTGGGGAGCAAGAATAAAGCATATTTTATAGGTTTGGATGTTTGTTTAAAAGGAAGAGAAACGTGCTGTTATGAACACACTTGTCCTGAAGTATAGACAAAAACGGAATAGAGGAAAATATGAGCTATCTTTAAAAGTGGTGAAAGACAAGTGATGCAATGATATCAAAATAAAATAGGTGAATTTAAAATTAAACTTGACTGCCAAATAAAAAGTACAATGCATAAAGGTTAGAAAAGAACATATAGATTGTTTTAAGTATATTTATACTGCAGTGACAAAATGATAAAATGTATTTTAAATGGCAGATCAAACATTAAAAGGCTTAGAGAAGAATAGAAAATTTCCAGGAAGATTATAATTGAAGTACGTATAAGGAAGATTTTGAGACAAAAACATGAAAACAACCTCCAAGTAGCAACAATGCAGCAACAACAGAGCAATGATATTTTCCATTTGGGATACTCAATTGCCAAGAAACAAAAATGAGCAGGATGAAATATCTTCTTAAAATAAAAAAGTTTCTCATTTTCTTTGTATTGGAAGCAAAGTTATATAAATTGGTTTTATACAAACTGGTTTTTAGCCAGCATGTGTTTCAAGTTGCTGATAAAATTCCTAGTCATGTACAAAACAATTTCTTTTAATAACTGAACACTTTGCAAGAACTAAAATAAAAATCAAGAGAGGAGTGTCATGGTGGATAAATTTAAAACATGTTAAGCAAATTAATCTTCATAAAAGTTCTTTAACAGGAGACATCTTAGTAAATGAATTATAACTTTTTTAGCTATTTGCTTTCAACGCATGAGATTCTTCTTTAAGATAATTATAAAGCACTATGCTTAGACTACCAATATCATTACAGTCTATGTGGTCAATTTTATTAGTACAGTATAAAAATCATGATTATTGTGGAATCTGAAATATTATCAGGAACATACACATAACTAAAAGTTTATTTATCAAGCAGTCAGTTTTCATTGCACTACTGACAGAATCACTAAAATGTGTATTATTTTAAAAGCAGTGCATAATTATTATAGACAGGTGCCTTTAAGAGATGATCATTTCGGGCCCGGCGCGGTGGCGCAAGTGGTTAAAGGTCCTCGCCTTGCACGCCCGGGATCCCATATGGGCGCCGGTTCTAATCCCGGCAGCCCCGCTTCCCTTCCAGCTCCCTGCCTGTGGCCTGGGAAGGCAGTCGAGGACAGCCCAAAGCTTTGGGAACCTGCACCCGCGTGGGAGACCCGGAAGAGGCTCCTGGCTTCGGATCGGCATAGTATCGGCCCGTTGCGCTCACTTGGGGAGTGAATCATCGGACGGAAGATCTTCCTCTCTGTCTCTCCTCTCTGTATATCCACCTTTCCAATAAAAAAAAAAATAATAAAAAAAAAAAATCTTTAAAAAAAAAAGAGATGATCATTTCAGTCCTGGCACGATTGCATAGTGGTTAAAGTCCTCGCCTTGAACACATCAAGGTCCCATATGGTCTCCAGTTCTAATCCCTGTGGCCCTGATTCCCATCCAGTTCCCTGTTTGTGGCCTGGGAAAGAAGTCCAGGACGTCCCAAGTCTTTGGGCTCCTACACACGTGTGGGAGACCCGGAGGAGGCTTCTGGCTCCTGGCTTCGGATTTGTTCAGCTCCAGCCATTGCGGCCGCTTGGGGCAGTGAGCCATCGGACAGAAGATCTTCCTCTCTGTCTCTCCTCTCTGAGTATCTGGCTTCACAATAAAAATAAATAAATCTTTTTTTTTTTTTTTAAAAAAGGTAATCACTTCTTACTCATTGAAAAAGAAACCCTGGAAGAATTTAGGATAAAGGTCTATCAAAGCTATTTTGCAAATGCTGTCTGTCTGGCACTGCAAAAGAGATGATAACCAGACACAAAATCAGTTACTTTAGGGGCTACACAGAGGTGTAGCTTCCGCATGTGAAGGTAGCAATCCAGCAGGGAGCCACATCCCTTCCTGGCCACTCTCTGATTCATCTTCATTTCAAGGCACCTGGGAAGGTGTCTACAGTGTCTGAGCCCTTCCTGCCAGCCCTGTGGGAGACAATGAGTTCCTGAGAAGTGGATTCAGCCAGACCTAGCCCAAGCTGTAGTTGTCACATGGCCAATTAATCAGCTGATGAAAACTTTAGTCTCTCCTGCTCTTGCTGTTACTTTGTCTTTCAAACAACATTTAACAAAATCAGCTGTTTTAAATTGTCACACAGTGCTGTTACCATTGATGTTACTGCTGCTTAAGTTCTGGGTGGCACCATGTGTCATGTTGAATAGATCCCCACTACACCATGGGACTTAACACCCTTGATTAGCATATGGTCAATGGGAGGATCGGCGACAGCAATAATAAAAGACCCTTTTGCTAGAATGGTGTAGGCAACATCAACTTCCAATTCCAATTGGTAGTAAACACCAACTCCGCAGTGGCAGACAGTGCCTAAATAGACTACAGAATTCCCAGCGGGGTTGTCCGGGTGTCCATCCATAAGGAGGTGGAAATGCCTTCAGGTGGATGCAGAGACATCCACCGGGCCCTGCCATGCAGCGGGAAATTCCTTGCAGCCCTGCCGGCAATGGAACAATACTCTTCCACACCCACTGCACAGACCCCAGCAGAAGAACAAAACCAAACCCTGAATTACTGAAAGAAGTTTGCTCAGCATATTATTATATCTTTGGTCACATATCTACATATTTGTGTTATTATATAATGCAAAGTTATACTTATTTCTGGGATCCTAGTTGATGGGCTCATATGTGTACACATTTTTGCCATTGTTCAATCAGAATAAGCATCTTTCATTTATCATGTGTCATTTCTTTATTCTTAAACCACTCAAAATATTTTCATTTTCAAGTAAAGTATACATATTTTGCCACTGCTTATAATTGGTATACTATGCTGTACAACTTCTTCACTCTATTGAAACTGTAACCAGATGTGTTGCTGGCTGCTTTAAGAAGAAAACATTGCACCCAGCTATTTAGAGGCGCAATTTTTGTGTGTACTTCTTTGTTTTAATTAATTTCATTTCATTTTATGACACAGTTTCATAGGCTCTGGGATTCCTCCCAACCCTTGCCCATGCCCTCCCCCCATGGTGGATTACTCCACCTTGTTGCAGTAGTACAGTTCAGATCCAGATCCAGTCATTGCGTGTACTTTTATAATTTACTCAGCTATCACGTGGAAGGTAAAAATACATAAGTGTAGGCCCTAGTGTGATATCCTAGCACTAAAGTTCTCAATTTGCACATGTCTGGATCCCATATGTGCAGCAGTTCATATCCCGGTGGCCTGCTTCCCATACAGCTCCCTGTGTGTGGCCTGGGAAAACAAGTACAGACCAAAGCAGTAGGACCCTGCGCCCATGTGGGAGACCTGGGAGAGGCTCCTGGCTCCTGGCTTTGTATCAGCTCAGCTCCAGCCGTTGCAGCCACTTGAGGAAGTATTGAACAGAAGATCTGCCTCTCTCTCCTCCTCTCTGTATACCTGATTTTCCAATAAAAATAAATGAAATCTTAAAAATATAAACTTAAATGTAGAAATATGATTTTATCATTAAAATGTTTATTAGCTATTGACACTACTTGGACAATCATATAACATGACTTTAACTATAGAAATTCATTTCTTATAGTTTTGGAGGTGAATACCAAAGATAGTGTGTGATGCCCAGAAGGCTGGCTTTGCATGTAGCACACCTTCTCATGCTTTTGGATGATATCCTATTTCTGTGTCTTTACATAATCCGTCCTCTACACACACTGGGGAGAGAAGGTTCCCTGGAAACTCTTCCCATTACAAAAACAACAGTTCTTTCGTCTCAGGGCCCTACCCTTATGAGTTTATTGCATATTAACTACCTTCTTGAACATGATATGCCAAGATTGTCAAGGTTGGCTGTCAGGTCTTCAACTCACATACATAGGAGACAAACACAATCATGTTCCGACAATCTGCATAGCGAGTTCCTTATATTATCCTGATAAGACATGCTTCCCTCAGAAATAAAACAGCACTATATCCAGTACACACAATCTCTAGTACAATTTTGCTACCTTATTCTTTTTTTTTTCCGCTGTGTAAGCACTTGTGTTTTAAAAAATTCTTGACAGATGTAGTCTCATTTTGTTTCTGAATTCTGCAGAGTTCAGAGAGGGTCAAATGTTAAGCACAATATGTTTTTCTGCCATAAATCTACTTTAACAATATGTACCTGCAAGAAAGAGGCAGAAATACCCATGAAAGAAAAATCCACCTAAGATCCTACATCATTGAAAACTCAAAACTCAAAACCTAAGACACTTTAAAGACATTGCAATGCTTGTGTGTTTCATGATCGAGACGTTTAATCAATGCCATTACTTCTTGTGGTGAATTTTGCCTCTTGACCGTATTATGGCCAGGAAAGTATCTGTGTTATTAGTCACCAAGAGATATACAGGGCAGTTTTAGGGATGAAATGTAAATACTTGAATACATATTTGGGAAAGTTTAACTATAAACATAGTGCTGAGTGCAAGGGTTACCTTGTACAGTACAGGGGTCACTCACTTTGTTTCTAGAAATCATTTATGAGCCAGGTGGGCAACATCAAGCAGTGACCAACAAGTGCTTTGTTGAAATGACAAAGATGCACAAGGTACACAGAGCAGAACTTACACAGGAAGGAACAGTCTTATCTCAGAACCATGTTTAGCATCATACAGGCCGCTGTACATTTTAGTCAAAAAAGAGAATTTTTTTTTCAGTAACTTGATGATGATTTCCTGGAATCTAGCCTACTCCCCATCTTCCTCTGCTCAGTGAATGGTTAGCTTTCTTCTTACATGGCAGCTTGTGGGTATGTCATTCCAAATGTATAAGAGTACAAGAAACCAAAGTGAATCCAGGTTAGCCAAGTCTCCAAAACTGGTATGACCCTGGTCCAGGCAGGGGAGTGCTTGTTTTCAAGGCAAGGGAGACAAACTTATACATGGCAGTCGTTGAAGCCAAAGGGATTCTCCTATCCACACGGTGAGGTGCCTCATATGCTCACTTCACTTTCTCTATTGAACTCCTGGGAGAGTTTACAAATTAATGAGTAATGTGAGAAATTTCATTATAGGGTGCATATTAACCCATTGTAAATGATGGTGAGCAGTACTCATAAAAATTTTAAATGTAATGCTGACAGATAATGGGACAAAACCAAAACTTTTTCAAACTAAAGTTGGTAAAACAGGACATGTACGATAATGATACACATAAGAATTTTAAGAAGAATGGATAGGTAAAGAAAACATGCAGGTGCATCATGAAATAGGACACTATTTTAGAAAACTGATCTATTCAACAGTGAAATGAGCTGACTGGGTGAACACTGGGTTTCTTGTCACTTGCAGTATTTGAAACCCATAATGGATAACTACTTGTCGAAGTTGCTGACACAGTTAATTCTTACTCGAGGTGAGTTGTTGAGTAAGGTGATGTCTTGGGTCACTTCCAACTCAAAATTTCTATGATTATTTCAAGTGGAGGTGAAAAATGTTTCAGATTGGATGAACTCGCAGTGACATGTTTAAGTACCGCAGATAATAAATGCCTGCTGGCCAGCTGGGGCCAAGAATGAACTCTTCTTTCTTTTATTAAGTATGATGAGTGTTTAAAAACTTACTTGAGATTATGATAGCAGTTCATTTTCGCTCAAAACAGCAGATCTTACATTAATGTAATATTCCAGAAGGGTTTATTTGGTGGAAAAATGTAAGTGTATGTATGTTTGTGCATGCTGTCTCATAAAATAAACCACAATATTTTTCTGTCACCAGAATTGGAAGAGCTGATACTAAGATTTTGCCTTCCTCATGCTAATTTAATGGGATATATTCCTGTTTTATTTCAAACTTATACATGAACAAAATAATAGGAATTCACATATACAAGCAGGTCTGAAATATGACAAGCAATGCCATAAATCTAAGTCAGATTTCCAACATGACAAATAAGCATTATCAATCTCATGCTAAATGGGTGTTTAAATTTTCAGAAATCACAAAAATTGAAAAATAAAATCAATCATCATAAAAATCAGAGCTATAGTTCATCAGTCATGAGATGTCACGGGTCCTATATTTCCCTAATCCACTCAGTCTGAAACAATCAGAGACAGGGAAAATAAGTTGTAAAATACACAAATGTCATCTCCACATCCCAAGTGTTTTGAAACTGGAAAAATTCAAAATTCAGAGACTCTTTTCAGACATTTTATCTAACATAGACCACCCTTGCATGACTAGTCCAGCTGAACACAAGGGAGGAAAAATTGCTAAGGTGGGACATGCGATCTGATCAATATTTTACAGAACCAACTACCTGTCCTACTCTGATTTCCAGTTATAAAATTAATACTACTGGTCTGAAAGTGATGCATTGCATGTGAATCAACCTAAACTCTTCTCTGTTTAATGCATTTTTGTATTTGAATCTTGGAGGGGGGGCAGGAAATCCAGAAATGTGTTCATTAAACTATAGTCCAGGATGTGAATATTTTCTAAGGGTTGAGATTCCTATGTTCTGTATCAGAGCACAGGGTTTTGACTTGGCCAAGGACTTCTGATTCCAATCTCCTGCTCCTGATATGCAGAATATTGCATATAAATGCAGTATATGTCAATATGCAGCTCATGAGAGCTGGTGTTGAGGGCACCGGGGACTGTAGTCCGGCTGCCTGCATGGGAAACACAGAGAGCATTCCCAGCTCTTAGCTTCACTTTTTGACTATCTGTGGGCATGGATAGAGTTTCGAGAATGAACCAGCAGAAAGAGCAGAAAGCATCTCTCTTCTTTTGGTCTGTTTCTGTCTCCCTCTCTATTTTACCTTCTCTCTGTCCTGAAAACTCTCTCTGTGTGTTTGTGTGTTTTTCCTCAAATAAGCTTCAAAATTATGTCGATTATTTACTCCCATTGTGGAATTTTTCAACCACTTCCTGCCAATGCATGAGTGAACAGCTTTTTCAGAATTAAGGATCTCCAAATGTAATCCCTGTGGCTTACACTTCTGTTGCTGGCAATTAAATGCCAGAGAAATCTCGAATTGCTGCCAGTTTCGACAACACTGAACTTCAGGAGTTTTCTAACATAATTCACTCAGATTGACTCTTGTTTTTTTAAAAAAATTATTGTTATTTTATGATACAGTTCCACAGGCTTTGGGATTTCCCTCCCCTCTTCCCCAGTCCCTTCCTTTCAACTGATTGCCCTCATATTGTTAGAGTAGTCTTGTCCTTCATAAAACAGTCTTTTTCTTTTCTGTAGTAGTATCCTGAGAGAACACGATTGTAGTTCTGCAGTCTGCTTTCCCTCAGTCTCCATTTACCTTTGCAGCAATAGGAATTAACCGCACGTCAAGTCACATTCCACAGCTTAATCTTTCTCCTTGGATCCCTCATTAAAATACTCCAAAGTTATTGCTAATGCACAACCACCTGCTGCTCCCAGAATTTGCTCTGCAAGGAATGGGAGCATAACTGCCTTAGGTTGGCACGCAACACGCTACTTGAAACATTGCCCAATTATCCGAGACAGAGGTACTAAACAGAAGATGTGTAAGCAGGTGCTTTTCGGGCCTCGGTGACAGCACTGGGGGATCTGATTGGATCCGGTTTTCAGCTTGCCAATTCCCCTATGGCACTCAGTGCAACACACCATTTTGCTTTCCAACACCAATGCTCCAACAGACGCAAGTTTTATATTTTATAAATTGGAGCAAGTTTTAAGATTCCTTATCCAGCTTTATAGGTAACTGCCGAACACTTGTTCCAACGCCCAGTCTGTGTCAGAGGGTCGGAAGAGTTCACCGCAATAGCAGATCTGTTTTACTACTTAGCAAATATGGCGCACAGTAGTTGTATTGGTTTTATTTTGCTGTTATAGCAAATTCTCACCAAGTTAGATGTTTCAAATTACAGCATTTTATTACCACGCGGTTTTGATGGCTTGCAGTCCAACAGTCTTCAGTGGGCTAAAATCAAGGTGTTGGCTGTCTCTGGGCACTTTTACAGCCTCCAAGAGAGATTATTTCCTCTTGAATTTTTCATCTACAAACTACCAGTGTTTCTTGACTATTGCTCCTCTTGCTACAATCTCAAAACCAACAACTTCTGCTTCAATGTGACACTTCTGTCCTTATATCTTGTTTTTTTTCTCTGCCTCCTATTTGCACGTATCAATATTTGTGACTGGACCTGCTTTTATAATCCAAATATATAACAAATTTATTTCAATCCATTAACTTAATTTCCCTTCCTCACATCCCATACCATATTCACAAATTAAAGGGATCAAGATATGAATACCATTTGATGAAAGGGGTGTTCTTCTCACTATGGTTACAATTATGTTTCCTCTATTCTTAAAATAGCTGCTTCATTTCTGTGATTAAAATGATAATATTTCTTAAAACATATTAAGTAATAATAATGATAAAAGGAAAACTTACTGTATGTTTATTTCACAATTCCAGGTGACAATTAGGCACAAATTTTATTTTCCTCTTGGTTTTCAGTTCATCTGTTCTTGTTGATCTGAATGACAGACCAACATAAAAAGAAGCTAACATGGAGACGTCGTCTTTCATCCTTGACTTTGTTCTGCAAATGTTCCTAACAGTCAAGGTCGAGCCATACTGAAGCCAGCAAACAAATGCCATCCGGGTCTGCATATGATTGTCACTGTCCCACACGTTTGAAACATCGTCTTCTGCCTCTTAGAAGCATATTAGTGGGAGCCGGGATTGGGAAAAGCAGGGAAGTGATCCCAGACATTCCACCTGGAATTCACGTGCCTAAGCCACAGCTCAGCCAGCTGCGACACAGAGGCCTCTCTTTCCATGTTGACTTATTTCAACGAACGTAGCCCAGGTGGACACACAAAGGGAAGAGAGTCCAAAAGGTCAAGATACAATCGTTCTCTTTAACCAGTGTCATGTATCCCTCCATTCTCTGGCCACAGAAAGAAATTTTCTAAATTCACACAGCTTAATTCCCAAGAGCTGTCACATAGCTGCTGCTGAGAATGAAAATCCTTGGTGTAAAAAAAAAAAATTGATAAGATGCTAAATCCAAGTGATACTACATGCATGAAAATTATTTGGCAACCATGTCTGATGCTAATTATATCATTTCTGTCTTGTTTATTTTAGTTGTACCTACAAAGATTTGTTTCTGTATACAGATGCACAAACATTAAAGGCAACTATTTTTTTTAAGCTACCACTGCGTAAGTCATAACATTAAAGTTTTAGGATTTAAAGTAGATTTTTTTTTCGAAGAGGAAGAAATTTGGTTGTATTCTGAAAATAAACTATGCAAATGTTATTAGAGAAAAGTGGACTTGTTCCATGAGGCTCATCATGATGAAGATTAGACGGAAACTTTCTTTATTTTTAGCACCAGCACTTGAGAGGGCCCTGCACTTTTGGCTTCGAAAAGTTAAAGCCGAAAATGTATATTTTTCCCTCACAATCAATCATATGGATGGAGTTTTTAAAATTAAATATTTAAGAATATCTGTGTGTATCTATAGTTACAAAAACTATGTGATGTGAGCTCCATTCACTTTTCCATATCACAATATTACTGTTTATATATAAATTATTATATCTCATAGTGTAATTAAAGGAGTATCTCCTATTATGATTTTATTAAAGTGTTAAATAAGTTTCTATCTTTAATCTTTTTTGTTTGTTTGTTTTGTCACACATGAGGAGTCACGTTTCAGGTCAGGTGTCATGTATGAAATTTAATTTTATGAACATATTTAGTTAAAATATTTGCAAAGCACACACCCCTGTTAGGGGTTCATGAAGACACAGGTTAATGATCTCTTAGAGAGAAGCCTATTGTGCGTAGTCTATAGGTCAAGAAACAAAGTCTAAACTCCACCAGCGAACTTCCACATGTGCCTTATTTTCATTATCTTCTTGCTCTCAAAATAACCAGTATCCTTACTTCAAACACGAGGGATGGATTTTCCCATTCTTTACATTGTGAGCAAATAAAATCCTATACTGCAAACATCAGTTCTCTCTTCTCTCATTTAACTCTTTAATTTTGGGACACTTCCGCATTACTGTATGTGGTTGTAAACCGCTCACTCCCTTTTTATGCAATTTAGTTGTACGATTCCGCCACATCCCATTTGTTCATTACAGGGAGAAGTGACATAGAGCTTATTTTGATCTGGGTTATACATACGGTTTTGTCGCCCATTCACACGTAATTTGATGAAATACGCAAAGAAATTACACATACAAAGTTATTTGCTACTGGGAATCAATCCTGCAATGATTCCTTGGGTTGAATTAATCTTTCACATTTTTACTGAGTGTCCTCTGAGAAGTGTCTATGTTTCCAGAAAATCCTAAATAATTTGCCATGTTTCATTACTCTTTCTTATGCCCTCCAGAGAGCACTATTAAAATGACCCTTTGTATCATAATACATAGCGGATCAGGTGCATGTACTTATACAAATTGTTGTTTTTATGACCCTAAAGTTAATTTTGGAAATGTACATACATTAACTTCAAATACTCCCTGGTGTCTTTTGCATTATTTGCATCATGCACTACTGGCTTTGTTTGGAGGGCTGTCCTCTGAATTGCCATCAGAACATTCTGTAACTTTCAACGGCAGCATTGTGGAATTTCCCCATTTACACTGTGTCTTACTCAAAGAATGTATAGTAGCAAGATGAACATGAGCACTCGTGTGACACTCAATGCCGGGTTTAACTGCCCAGTATGCTGAGTGGTTATTCGTTTACCTTAGCCTTGGTTATCACATCTGTGAAGGTGGTTAAAAAAAAAAAAAGTAAAAACGCTTCCCTCAAAGGTTTATGTAACTAATGTCCTTTGAACTCTGTCTTTAAGCTCAATTAGCATTCAATGTCTTATTTGAGATTTATTTTATTTATTTTTTGTTGCAAAGACAGGTTTAGAGAGAAAACAAAAGACAGAGCTTTTTTTTTTTTTTTTCCATCTGCTGTCTCATTCCCCAGCTGGCCACAATGGCCAGAAATGAGCTGATCCAGAGTAAGGAGCCAGCAGCTGGGAAGGTCCTCCTGGTCTCCAATGTGGCTGCTGCTTCCCACGGCTGTGGCCCATCATCCACTGCCTTGCTAGTCACTTTCCCTCTCAGGTAGTTGGAGGACGGGAAGTGTAACAACAGGGACAGGAACAGGTGCCCATATAGGATCCTGGCACTTGAAGGAGGAGGATTAGCCGATTGAGCCATTGCACCGGGCCCTCAATGTTTCGTTAGTTCTGTTTAGTGATAGGGTTTTGTCTTGGATACAGTGTCTTAATTTTATGTTCTAGTTATTATATATCAATTAAAATGTCAATTCATGTCAGGGCATAAATTTGCACTTTTGTTTTTGTTTCAGTTTTTCTTGATAATCAAGGATTTATTTATTTATAGAATTATAAGTTCCTAATGGATGGCAATTTCACAAATATTTCTCTTATATTGTTGAAAGAAACTCACTATTTTTCTCCTGAAAAGACTGATAATAGATGTGTCTATTTTTTAAAAACTAAATAAATCAATGAAAAAGTCCCTTTGAACTAAAAAATGGAAAAGCATGTTCTTTGTCATATTTCATTGATTCAGAAAAAAAAAGTTTGATTGACTCTCCCTTTCATTTCAAAAGATAAATGGAAATTCTGTCGTGCCATAGAACCAACGATATTATATATATGTTGATTCATAGAATTGATGCAAAGATTTATGATAGTACTGACCAGAAATTGTAACCTATTGTTTAACTTCCATTTGTAGTTGCATGTAGTTGCATGTAGTTGCATGTAGAAGCTCATATTATAATCAATATCACAAAAATGTCAAGTTTTATCCTGCAGTCTTCAAAGTTTATGTGTGGTCTGACTTCATCAAATTCACTATAATCAACATATAAGAAACACCCTTTTTGTAATTTTGCAAGCAGCTTGGATAAGTTTTATGAGACCAGAAATAAATGTCCAATTACGTTATAAGAAAACATTTTTTGGCCAAAAACTCATAAGCAAAACACAATGCTATACTCCAAATTGTCTCTGCGTCATGCTCAGAGCCTCCGCACAAAGTTCAATAGAGGTTTATTGGATATGTTGGCTTCAATCACGCAGTGCAGTCATGTTGAAATGACATCACTGTTTGTAAATCTTCTCTGAGGCCAGCTACACTCTGAGTGACTGTCCTTAGAGTGATTCTAGGACAAAAAGGAGGCTTTTTCTTTCATCCACTGCAATCAAAATCATGCTAACATTGAACATCTAAGCATCATTTATTCAGGCCAACAATTTCATGGTTTTGAGAACTCAGAGTTGACTAGTTTCAAGAATTTTAGAAAAGTTTATAAAAGTCTTATAATATTTACATACATCAGGAAATGCCAACCCAACACATTGTTGAAAACAGATGATTAAGAAAAGCAACTCCACATTTTGTATGGTGACTTGGATTGTGTTTCTAATTAAAAAGTTATTTCAATTATGCTATTTATATTTCATACATTCAACATATAGATGTGTGTGTCGTTTGAGAAATCCTTTTCCCCCAGATGGCCACCCTTAGCAATCCTCTATTATTCTATTTTGAATGTTTGTTTTAAAATTACATTAATCATTATTTCAAGCTTAGTTCTGTGGGCAATTAATTAGACACATCAAAAAGTCACTACCAGAGAGAACCATTGTTTATTGAAAGATCTTAAGCATGAAAATTATTAAAGTCAACATTTGTACCGACAACGCTGAATGCTTATTCAAAGTTGTAATAGCACAATTTGGGCCAATTATAGAAAACAATGCAAGCAATTGCATTAAAACATTTTCAACACACAACTGTTTCATTCGAAAATGACCACATTTTAACTGTTGATCATTTATCCCACTTGCTTCTCCATTCCATACAACCAGATGTAATAATCCAATAAAACTGGTGACAATTTTCATTTTATTTTTATACACAACATATTGTTTTTCCACTACAAAGAAAAAGTAGGATGTCTTTATGTTCCGGGATTGAATGTTGTTGAAAATGAGGAAAATGTTTACAGTTAATGCTTCCAAAAATGCATTTGGGGTTTACAAAACAATATCTTAACATGTATTGGACAGTTATTGGCTATATGATGCAATTTACATGAGCTTATCTCACTGAAAATAATGATTAACACCCATTTCACGTTCATTTTAGATATGAAAAAAATGAATTATTTAACATGGTTCCCAGAGTAGATTCAGAAAATTCAGGAGTAATTTGCATTGTGTAACAATTCCTAGGTTTCAAAGCTTATCAACCCCTTTGCGTACTGAAATTCAAAGGAAAACAAGATTTCACAAAATCTTTAAGAAATCTTAAGAAAAAGTGATACACAAACACAGTGGAACACTACTCAGTAACAAAAGAGCATGATATATTATCTTGTGCAACAAAATACATGCAACTGAATATCAAATTATTAAGTAAAATAAACCAGTTCCAAAGGAAACTATCATTTCCTTTGCATTGTAGTTGTCAAAATATAAAATCCAGTGAAATGCAAAGGATATGAGTAAAATTGACATCTTGAGATCTGATGTTTGCGAGTAGCGCTTGCCAATACTTGTGCAGAACCGTGATCTTTTCTCTTTTACACTTGTTGGGTTCTTTGATTAGTGGAGGATTAACCCCATGAGTATAATACAAATTGGATGTATGTTATTGCAAACATAAAGAAAAAAAAGTAAACAATAGAAAAGGAAGGAAGAAAAAGTATCATGTTTTCAAAACTATGTAAATGACGACTCAGCACAAAAAGCTAGTGGTTAAAATCCTTGCTTTGCATGAACGGAATCCCCTATGGACACCCCCTTTGTGTCCTGGCTGCTCCATTTCCCATCCAGCTCCCTGCTTGTGGCCTGGAAGAACAGTGGATGATGGCCCAAAGCCTTGGGACCCTGCACCCGTGTGGGAAATCTGCAAGAAGCTCCTGGCTCCTGGCTTTGGGTTAGGCAGCCTCCAGCCATTTTGGCCATTGACGAGGAACCAGAGAAAGGAAGATCTTTCTCTCTGTCTCTATTTCTTTCAGTATATCTGCCTTTCCAGTAAGAAAAAGTAAATTTTAAAAAATAATACATACATGAAATGCATGACATATATCCTCTTTAAATGAATACATGAAACACAGATAAAAAAATATATATATATATAAAGTTAGTAGAAAATAGGCTTGTTATAATGAATAAAATACAAATATTTTAAGGTAAACATATTTATTATAAATATACATTACATATATAATAACTTCAGATTGTAGATTTAATATATAAAGATAAAATTCTAATTTTATAAATTATAACTTAGTAAAATATATATAATAAAGACAATATTAATATATTTTCTGAAGTTTGTCAGTTAGCTTTCTTAAAACAGTATTTATTAATATCCAACATGGAGGTGATATATAGTCAAAAACAGACTTTTTTGAGAAAAATAATAATTCTAAAATTACTGGAGACAAGTAAAATACACACACACACACACACACACACATATATAAGCCTGAAAATGCATTCATAAATTGTAAAATGCACACATATGCATTTTCGTTTTGTTTTGACTTTTTTGTACTGCTTTCTTATTTTCAGCTATTTAAGCTCCATATGTTTTTTGTGTTTTTAGGCACAGTATTAAGTCAGATCCCCTAAATAAACATTTATGTGTGTGCTAACTTCAACCACTTATATTTGTAATCTATCTTCCTGTGTTATTATTGTGATGATATTCCCATTAGGAATGGTAGAAATTACATGGTTCTTATTAGGCATGCTGCATGGCATACCTTTATAGCACATCCTGAGCTGATTTAGTGAAGAGTTTTGCTGAGATGGCAAAAAACACTCGATATTTTTTATTGTAAGATGCTAAAGATGGTTCTGATATGGACGGCTAATTGTATGAAAACAAACATCTATTCCACACACGACAGGTCACAATCACCCTGTAAAGTACCTGTGCAAAAAGTGCAACCAGACACACACACACACACACCAACACAAACTAACTCATCTACATACACACTAGCACTCGTCACCTGGCACTCTATGCATCCTAAACATCTGTCTGTCCGTCTGTCTGTCTATCTATTACATACTTACATACCTACTTCTCATCTGTTACTTAGCTGCCTGCCTATATTCCAACTTAACCAGAGGCATCTGTGATAATATCTGCTACTCTGTCGTCTTTGTTTACTTACTACAGCTTTTAAAGATCAGTTAGACAAAAGTAAGTAATTTAAAACATATAATATACATATAATAATTAGGTGTATATATATGTGTGTGTATGCATATGTATACATAATTTAGACGTCTGTTCTACAAATATGAAATATAGGCAAATAATAAATGAATCTGTGCAATAATGCTTAACTTTATTGCTGTTAAGATTAAGACAAAAGTCACAGAGAAATACTACACATCCCCTATCAGCATGTCTGATGAGTCCCATTTGCTTTGCTTACATCCTGTTTCCTGACAGTACACATCCTGGGAGGTAACAGGTGTTGGCTGCATCAGCTGGAGCTCTGCCACCCACAGTGGGCTTCTGATTTGAGCCTTACCTAGCCTTGGCTATTGATCAGAAACTGAAATTTATCTGTGTGTGCCTTTCTTCCTCACAAATAAACTATAAAAAAATAGAGAAATTAGTAATATATCTTGTTAATAATGAAACAAATGACTATATATAATTCTATTCTATTGATATACTTTATTAAAACTAAAAAAAATGTTTTGAGAAATCTACAGATCTGCAAGAAAAGCAAAAGGTAAACAAAGCAAGTAAACAATTGCCATGAAATTTAGGATAAAATATTCATAGAGCTAATAGAAATAATTGTGGCCCCTTACAAGGAGGTTTGGGGTTCTTAAGAGCAGTTTAATGTCCTGAACAATTTGATGTTTGCTCAAGTATCCATTTGATGTTTTGTAAGTTATTTGAGAAACAGAGAAACTGAGATGGGACTGGACAGAGAACCTCAAATCCCAGTGTTCATTCCCACTACTTAAACGATCCCGTGACCAAGAGCTTCAACTGAATTAAACAACTCAGTTCACGTCTCCCACCCGAGTGAGGGGAACCCAGATAGGTGAACTGTCACCTGTGTCTCACAAAGCCCACCTTAGCCAGAAAGTGGAATCAGGACTTGAACCAGACTTTCCAGGGTCTGGAGCTACATTAATGGGGAACATGGGTGTCCAAGCCGGTATCTTAAACATTAGGCCAAATTCCAACCCTGTAATTAATTTTTAAACTGTGCATTTACTTTATGCATTTGTCTGTGTTTAACGAATGGTTTCCTCTGCTAACAACAATAACTAAAAATAATCACTTGCAATGCAGAATCACTGGAATGCTAGAGAACATCTCTGAGAAAGCTTGCAGCAGCGCCGCGGAGGAACCAAAGAAAGATATGTGGTTGAGATAGATTCCATACTTTGCTAGTTTATTGATGTTTCAATGTTGAAAATAATCTATTTTAACTAATGCTTAAACTTAGTTAATGTACTGCTTAACCAATTTATACTTATGCATCTTACTGGTGATTAACACTTAATACTAATTAAAACTTAAACATCTTACTGGCCAGCATTAAAAACCGTATACTTTTAAGTTCTCAGACCTATTTGTTAACATCTTTGACTAATCTATAGACCAGAGAAAGCCATAGTTTATACATTAGATGCTACTGCCTTTTAAATCTGCTTAATTGACAAAAGCTAAATACTCAAGGGACCAGAAAAATTTAGCTTTCAAAATTTAGAGCCCAAATAATTTGGATTTGGGCATAAGTAATAGCTATATAATTATAGTTAAATTTTAAAAACAATAAAAATGAACAGTGATGCTATATAAAGTAATAACTGAATATAAATGTCATTTTTTTTGCTAGGATCTATTCATGCCAACAAGCATGGCTTCACATAAACAGTTACTGGCAAAGTACAGGGACATCATAAACACAGAGCCTATCATGTCTTAACATTAGTATCTCCAAAATATCTTTCTATTCTACTTTGGAATCAGTTAGTTGCTGTCCTCATGAAGGAGGGAGAATTACAATTTCAACACGTAATACATTCAGAAGAAAGAAAAAGAATAAGTACATAATCTCTTTGTGTATGTCAGAATAATTCTGACATTAAATTAGGTTTTAGATGTGTCCAGTCTATTGTAGCGATTCTTTTGGATGGGTATATGATTCAAAACAGTGTGCATGTTATAACATAGGGTAGTTAAGTATATGAATAATCAAAATTTGTTAATATAGGTATGTACTGACCCATGCGTGTGCATAGAGTTGGGATTTCCTTATAGTATATGTATTGTCAGCTGCCAGTATCTTCTGGCATAGAACAGCCATTGCGTTTCTTTATTCAAGCTCTAGGATGATAATATTTCTATATTGTGACAACACTGTCTTTCATATTTCTCTATTGTACGAAAAGGTGAAATTCACATAGAAAGAGATAAAAGCATGTCAGGTCAACATCTTTCCTGCTTTCTCACCTTCTACTGCTCAGTCACTGCTGATCCCGCCAAAGATAGGAAACCAGTCCATTGATTTACAATATAAATGGCTGCTGTCTTGTCAGTAAGCACACACCACAGAGAATCGTTCAGGACTCAATAATAAAAAAGTCTCAGATTTGAGATGAATGACCTGCAAAAGACAAGAAGCTCTACTTTTTTTCCCTGAGCTGGGTAATAACTGCATTGTAAATAGCTAGATGATTTCTTGACCAAAAATACAAAAGCCCCCATTTTCAGGTTCATCGAAATTCTTCTGTGCACCAAAAGTAACTTCGGGGGATATTCTCATGGAGAGGAAGTCTCTTTGTACACGGACACAGCTTCACAAATGTTTGCATATCTCGTCATTTATTAACCTTTATTATTTGTCTTAAGCAAAATCTGTAGCTTAGCACATTTCTAATCTTTAGGAAAGATCGTAAAAATCGTGGAGTCTCACTTAACAAGACCGGTAGAATCATTTCAATGATGGTTTAATCCAGAAGTTGATGCTGCTTCTACTTTTCCATGGTACAATCCAATTGAGTCTAAGCTGCTCTCCACCTCACTAAACATTTTTTTAAAGGGTTTTTGATCTGCATTTATCTGACAAGGTGATGCATCCCTTTGAAGTTTTGTCTTCCATCACATCATGATGGCCTGTCACTCATGTGACAAGGGGTTTAAGATGAATGGAGTTAAGGAGAAAGGTCAAATAAAATGCACTGCCAAACTCTGGCATGACACAATCCATCAAATGAAAGAGCAAAACCCCCGTTAGTCTGTAAGCATTCAATTACAGATTGTCAAATGTTCATGATCATCTAAAATTCGGGAATGAACTTAAAGTGAATATTGGCCCCAGAGATGGAAAATGGCAACAGGTCGGTCAAAGTAAAAAGGAAAAACAAATATTTCACTTCAAAGCATTTACCTTTTTAAGACAGACCCCTAGCTATGTGTCATCGGCTCAGGTTGGTTTTGGTTTAGCATTTTCAAAGTCATAACTGCAAGCTTGTTTGGTTAGAAACCTGCTTGAAGTACTCTCACACAAGAAAACTAACTTAATTATTAAGTGAATTATTGATTAGTAAATATGAATGGAGTTTACATGACCAAATATTAACACACATTTTGTATTTTGCTATCTCAATTTTAGAGAGTTGATGAGAGACACACATTTGGAAGCTCTCAGGAGGAAAGTGGCTTTATGCTAGTAGGCAAGACAAAAGGTATGGATGGCAGAAGCAATAAGCGAGGTTGCAATGCAGCAGTTAGTCTGACCACAATAGACAAGTGGAGAAAATCACACGTTAAAAAAGGTGTTTCCAATGTTTTCAGCTTCTAAATATAAAATTTGGAAATGATATTGCAAAGACAATTATATAAAGAAAATTACTTACATTTTCTTAGTAACAGAACTCAAACTAGTTAACGATCATATTATTCTGTAGAAAAAGTCATAAAGCATAATTTTTTTAGAATTAATCTCTATAAGAAATGTATGACAAAAATATCAGTCAGCAAGAATTTACCAATCCATTTGTGAAAAACAAACGCATTGTACTTTGGAAACTCTGTACTCCTTTTGTTGGGAAACAGGTTGAAGGATTCCAACAAAATTCATTCACATGCCCTAATTACTTTTAGCGGATGTTGAAAGCATGCTTGAATTCTACCAAATTGTTCTTCAAATTGAAATTTATTTCACATGTCTGAATCGGTGACCTTTCTCTTCTTCATAATGGGATTTACCATATCATTTCAATACATCCAACGATATTAACAATATTTCCAACTGGACTCATTTTTAACATTCTAATCAGAATGATCAGCTTCCATAAAGAAACAGCTTCTCTGAACAGTGATTATCCATGCTGTAATTCATAATAAATGTAGTTTACCACAGATATTAGTCACTTTTCTTCTGCTGTATAAAATCTTGTACTGGCACCAGGCATATCCATATAAATAAGATGAGGAAAACTTGCCTATGAGTATTATTTGCATAGCCTTCCGGTGACCTGTCAAATATTGTCAAATATTATACTGCCTGTCACAGGTATTGTTCCCACGTCTGGAATTAGGTTTTAGTTGAACACAATGATTTCTATTTTTCTCAGTTCAACTCATTTGTGACTTTCTGTTCAGTATGTCACAGGGGAATTACCAATCCTTGAGAAATGCAAACTCAATAGCATTCTGAATTCTGGTATGAAATTATATTATGCCCGAGAATCAAGATATTCTGACAAATATTTCCAGCTGCAGCTTCAAGGCATGCTCTGTTTTAGGAAAAAACAACGACTTAAGAAATGAAGTGAAAAAAAATACTACTATTGAAATAGAGAAATAGTATTTCCTAAGTTAAAAAAAAAAGTCAAAAAAGATTCAAAGCTCTTATAGCACATTTTCATTTTAAAATCTTAATTCTTCTCTGATGATAAACAAAACTTAGGGGCAATCCTTTAAAAGTAATTCTAGGACAGTAACAGCTTTCACAAATGAACTCTAAATAAAATTATTGAAAAGTTGCTATTACAACAAAAAGTCCTTCAGAAGAGAAAATTTGATGAAATGTGAATAAATATTTATTTTTTAATTTTGCCTTGTGAATTATTCCTCTCACACATATTCAGATTTTTGAATTGAGACAACATAGGCGCACTTGTATTGCATAAGTATATATCAAAGAGTTTACGAGAATAAAATTTGAGGAAATCCTTATTTTGGGAGAGTTGTTTTTGTAATATGTACATCATTTTTTTTAAAAAAATACAGGTTTTTTTTTTTTAACCAGCATGTGAAAGATCCCTCATTATTCATAGACTTCAAAAATATTCTGTCTCTAAATAAACATGTCTGTTCATTTTTAAATTGTTTTTGTAAATTACCTTCATGCAACTATTAATGACGTGATCGCAAAGGGAGCTCACACATGCAGTCAGTTTATTTTTGACAGGAAAACTAAATATAGTCCAGGGGAAAAAATATGTCTTTTGAACAAATAATGCTGAGACAATTGGATAGAAATGTACATAAATAGAAGCAAGACTCTCACCTCTCACCTTATGCAAAAATCAGCCTAAAACGGATCAAAGACCTAACTCTACATGAAGAAATCATCAAACTATTTGCGGGAATCATTGGAAGCGCTCCGGAAAATGCAGGCACCAGTAATGGCTTCTTAGGAAAGTCACCAAACGCACAAGCCGTCAAAGCCAAAATAAACAAATGGGAACCACAGGAAACTAAGAATCTTTTGTGCAGCGAAGAAAATGACCAACCAAGTTACGAAGCAACCAACAGAATATAGGAAAATCTTTGCATACTGCAGAACCAATAGGGGACAAATAACCAGGATTTACGAAGAGCTTCGGGAACTCAGGGGGAGCTAAACAAACAACCCTGTGAAGAAATGGCTGACATAAATGAACAGATTCTTCAAAAGAGCAAATGTTTGGCACGGCTGATAGACACAGGAAAAAGCACTCCAGCTTCCTAGCTATTAAGAAAATCCACACTGAAGCCACATCTTATCCGATGAAACTGGCCTGCAACATTCAGATTTTTACTAACAGCGCTTTTCACTGTGGAAGTGGGGATAAAGGGACCGTACTTCATTATTACTGGGATTATAGGCTAATACAACCACTATGGAATTCAATATGCAGAATGCTAAGACAACGGAAAATGATCTTCCATGCGGCCCCGCTATCAAAATTTGGGGAATATATCCAAAGGAAATAAAACCTGCCTATGAGAAAGTGACCTGTAAGCCTACATTTTTAGCAGGATAATCCACAATAGTGAGGAAAAGAAACTTCCCATGCCCAACTAGAAAGGAAAGTATAAGAAAACTTTGGTACATCTACTCCACGGAATACTACCCAATCATTGAAGTACCCGGGTTTCAAATACATGTGTTTTCTAGCTTTTCAAAAATATTTATAGATTAAGCATTGGAGAAAGAGAGAGAAAGAGAAATCTCCCTGCCTTCTGCCAGTTCATTTCACAATGGTTAGAATGACCAGAGTGCGGTGAGGCCAGAGTCAGCAGCATATAACTGAACCCAGCTCTCCCCGCACACGGTACATCAAACATGTGCAGGAATCACCTGCCACTCCCAGTGTGCCCATCCCCAAGAACCAGAGCTAAAGGCACAGCCTGGACTTGAACCTGGGTACTCTGATATCAGAAAGGTTCATGTTAGGCAGCGGCTTCACTGACCAGCTGGATGCTGGACCTGCTCCTTCCAGAGAGTTCTACAATGTCCCAGGTTAGCCCGTGTGTCCCAGGGTAGCCCAGCCCAGAGCCTGCTATTGAGAAGATTCGGGTAAAACCAGAGGTAGGGAGATCTCTCCGTCTCTTAACCTTTGAGATAAACCAGATGAAAATAAAAAAAAAAAAGTAAAGTTTCCCTAAAGTGAGTTGTTTATATTCACAATTATTTTATCTCATATGAAAATGAATGATGCTTTCTGGGATAGTACATAACTTCAAAGTTTAAAAAATAAATTTCGCACAATATTACTGATAATGAAGAAGTGTTTTCTAAGGCATTATATTTGAATACAAAACACAGAGCTCTTTTGAAAAATGCAATTGATCATTGTCTTGATTGACAAAAATATCTTCAAATTCAGTAACAGCAGGTGTTAATCCCAACCATGAAACTCGAGCTCACTCAGCTTCCCTGGCTCAGGGAACAGCCACGGCATCAGAGTTTGGCAATTGATTTTATGAGTGTATTTGTCAGTGGCTACTCTTCAAAATAGTTTTGGGGTGCCTGGTGCCATAGCCTTGTGGCTAAAGTTCTTACCTTGAACGCATCAAGATCCCATATTGGCACCGTTTCTAATCCCAGGAGTGCTGCTTCCCATCCAGCTCCATGTCTGTGGCCTCATAAAGCAGTCGAAGATGGCCCAAAGCTCTGGACCATGCACCTGCGTGGGAGGCCCGGAAGAACATTCTGGCTCCTAGCTTCAGATTGGCTCAGCTCCAGCAGCTGTGGCCGCGTAGGGAGTGAATCAGCGGACAGAAGAGCTTCCTCTCTGTCTCTCCTCCTCTATTTATATCAGCCTTTCCAATAAAACTAAATAAATTTTTAATTTTCTTTTTTTAAGAACAACAATTAGCTGTCTGTTTTTATATCTGGCCTGGGCTTTCTTGAGATCAGCAGAATAAACTTTGAATCCAATAGTCTCTACATTATGATAATCTACATTAACCTTTGACAAATGTAAGAATCTATGATAAAAATCACATGAAGTAAGACCAAGAACGTACTTTCATTTGCTTGTGAAAAATTATGAATAAAACTTGTAGGGCCCTGTGCAACAGCCTAGCAGCTAAAGTTCTCACCTTGAATGTGCCGGGATCCCATATGGGTGATGGTTCTAATCCTGGCAGCCCCACTTCCCATCCAGCTCCCTGCTTGTGGCCTGGGAAAGCAATCGAGGACGGCCCAAAGCCTTGGGACCCTGCCCCCATGTGCAAGACCTGGAAGATGCTCTTGGGTCCTTGCTTCAGATTGGCTCAGCTCTGGCCGTTGGCAATTTGCAGAGTGAATCACTGGATGGAAGATCTTCCTCTCTATCTTTCCTCCTCTCTTTGTGTTTTTGACTTTGCAATAAAAACAAAAAAAATGTTTGAAAAAGGAATAAAGGTGCTAAGCATAGCCAGATAGCTGAAGTATGACTCTTTCAAGACATTCTAGGCAAAAATTGGGGTAGAAAAGTTGGATTAGAAACAGCTAAAATGAAATGTGGGTTACATGATGTGCAGTACCTGAACTAACTCAGGTAAAACATTTTACTATGAAACAAGCTAAAAATTGCTCTCTGGTCCAAATGAAAAAGAACATTTTGCCCAATGAGAGCAGCTTACTGACGATTAATCTCTCAGTTCAACGTCAACATTATAGTCCCGGTATCCCAGCACATGAAAGAAACCTAGAAACAATTATACTCAATGAAATAAATCAATCCAGAAAGGAGAAATATCATAGATTCTCTCTGAGAGAAGGCAACAGTCACACAAAGTACAAGATCAAAGCATGCAGAGGCAAACATACACGCGTCTGTGTAGAAAAACTACATAATGAAAGCGCGCATACTGTGAAGTAAAGGCACATTGCAGCACGCATCTGTACCGCTGAATAAAAGATGGCCGAGTTCTGGCATCTTGAACATCTGGAGAGTGAGCAGGGCATGAGAGTTCTCTCTGTCTAGTAGTTTGTTGAGTTATTTTTGCTTTTCGTTTTGTTTTTAATGCAACAGGCAGAGCCTGTAAGAGGTGATGAGCCCGGAGGATCTTTCCTCTTTGAGTGGAGTTGATTGTTCCGTACACGAGGCTTGAAGCTTGCCTCTGGCCTCTCCGCCCTCTCTCTGCTGTGGACTTAGCTCTCAGGCGAAGGCTGCAGCCCTCTCCACACAATGGCGTCCCTGGCAGCTGGTCTCGGACTCCAAGGGCTCCAGAACTGTGAGGAAATGCATTTCTATTTTAGATTAAACTACCTGAGATCTGGTATTTGCTTGTAGTTACACAAAATGGACTAACAGCAACCCGGATTTAATTCCAGTCCCATGATGGAGCGAACAGAAGGTGCACTGGGGCAGCTGCACTCAGAATGAGGACGAGGTTAAGGTCAGTTGCATCGCTCTCTCCTGAGTTAAAAGAAAGGTAAGACATCCATTTTCCACACGAATGCAGGAAATAAACTGAAACGAGATCAAGCATTTTTACCTGAGAGCAAACAAAGAAATTCTTGACTCATTTGTGACCCTAAGCAAATTTCCAAAACAATCGTGAGCCTGAAGATCCTAACAAAGAAATGAGCGCCTCACGTCTGTAAGACACCATTTTGCCATATAAATTTTGCAGTTTCTTATTCTCCCTTTCAGTGCTGTGAATCTGGCTACCTGGGGATAAATAAATGTGGAAATAGAAAGCTTTAAAGCATTTTGTGACTCCACAACCTTGTAAGCATAATTCATGCAGTAGAAATAAGACAACTGAATTTTATGCCTGTGAAAAGGTAGGTTATGTGTCCCTGAAGCTTAAAGTGACACAGTATAAATGAATTGCTCCATTTTTAGAAATACATCAACTAAAACCCTGCTAGGGATTACAATACGGAAAGGAATATTCTTCCTAAATGTCAAAACATATAAATATTCATAGCACATGCTTAACTGCCTATACTTTCACTCACTACCCACTTCGTGCTGTACTAGTGAGAAACTTGTGAGAATATTGTTTTTAACATGGTCATGATATCTGCATGGCAATTGAAAAAGACTCATAATATGAAAATGAGAACAAGGCAAGTGTACTGCTTGTCAGAGGTTTGTGTGCCCAAACTTAAGGAAATGTGCAGATTTGTCGAGAATCAAAAGTCTATTATCTAGTACAATTAATAGATAAAATGTGTATGCCTTCCACAAGATTGTACTGTGGCATACTGCAGCCACTTGGGGAGTGAACCAGCAATGGAAATTCTTTGTTTCTCCTTCTCTTTGTAAATCTGTCTTTCTAGTTTAAAAAAAAAAATCAAAAAGGGCCTGGAACAGTAGCCAAGCCACAAAAGTTCTCACCTTGCACACACTGGGATCCCATATGGCTGCTATATATAATGCTGGCAGCCCTGCTTCCCATCCAGCTCCCTACTTGTGGCCTGGGAAAGCAACAGAAGACAGCCTAAACCCTAAGAACGCTACACCCACATGAGAGAGCTGGAAGAAGCTCCTGGCTTTGGATAGGCTCAGCTCTGGCGTTTGCAGCCACTTAGACTGAGTCAGCAGTGGATCACATTCTCTCTGTATATATCTGACCTGCAAATAAAAAAATAAATCTTAACAAAATTTTTAAAACAATAGAAATATTGTTGTGTTTGCAATATATAAATTCTCTATGATCAAAAAAGCGATGAATAAAAGGAATCGAATGACAAAAATTAACATACTTAAATATAAATTAGCTCTTATAAAACATAGCAAATAGAGTAAGAACTAATGAAAATGATGTCACTTAACATTTAGCTACAGCAAAAGAAAATTGCTATGATGCATTATTTACTATTAGCATATTGATCTTGTGTGTGTGTGCATGTATGTATAATTTTAGGAAATGAGGAACTGTCTTTGAAACCTGGGAGGCCTGTCTACTATTAATGGAAAAGCACTCTGAATATGGATGCTGTATACATTTTGCCCTGCTAATTGTGATGCATAGAAATTAAAAATTCCCACTATGTACAGACCCTGAAGCTAATTCACGACTCACACTAAAACCTCATTATAGCAATTTATTTATGAATAAAGTCCCTAATGATATGCACAAAAGTTCATCAATAGCAGATAGCACTTGGGAGTAGAATTTGCCCTGTGGTAACTAGTAATTAGAAACACATGCAGTTCATACTTATGGCAGCACTCAGGTGGATTCCTTGTCACGGCACCCTCTCCAGAGCGTCTTTGTGCGATAATGTCCAAAGTCCCAGTTTCTTTGATTGTGTTCCATAGTGATAAATCTTTGGAAATATTACATTTCCACAAGTGCATTGCCTAAAAAGATGCACCAGGCTTTGTAGAAAAAGAACTCTGCGTGGATCTGTCTTGCTTCTGTGTCTGATAAGCAGTCACTATTGATTGTCTTTGTCTGGACCCTGTTCTCAAGGTTGTTAGCACAGAGGACAATCTGAGAGACAGAAATGGTGTCGCTTTTTGGAGTAGACATGCCTCCTCTCCATGGAAGAAGAGTCAGGATCCTTGAGCTCTTTGATGCTCTCTGGCAATGCAAGACGTGGCATCCATGGGCACTGACATGAGGTCATGCACACACCCCTGCACGAAAAACGTCGCTAGCCTCCAAGTGTGATTTCAACTGCAAACTTTCATGGTTTTGTGTCATTTGGTAAGAAAAAAAAAATGATGCCGAGGAAAACATTACCTTTCAAATAAACAGACTAGTGAGTAACATAAATGCTGAATCGATAAAGAAATAAGTCAATAAAACCCTCATAGGCATGCTCTGCACTTTTCTCTCTTTCTGGATTAACCTCAGTTGATGATTACAGTGGCAAATTAAAGTGCACCTTTTGGGGGACCATAAAAATGTGGGAGCAATCATAATTCCTCATTGCAATATGAATATTATTACAGTGGGATGAATGGTGGCTCTAAAAATACATGTCCAAGAATTAACAGCTGTTTAATATGTGTGATCTTATGTCAGAAATGGCAAAGTGATGGATGTCTGTCCCTTGACAGGACAACACCATGTAGCAGTGGTAGTTCCTGAGGTTGTTAATACACAAAAACGTGTTAGTGTAGGCATGCATGAGAGAAAAACTCTGTTTTCTGGATGGGAAAGTATGAGAGGGCTCATGAAGCCAATCCTGGTCCAGAAAATAGAATTATCAATTGGTATGGAAAGTAAGAAAGGGATTCTTTATACGACAAACTGGGCTTACGTTATGTTGGGGCTTTTAATTGATCGGAACGATACACTGCCAGCTCTACCTTCAGACCAGAGATGGTCTCCCTAAGAAACCATTGAATTTATCTGGACAATAAGATGCTGGACTCTATGCTTGGTATATGCTTGCAATGAAAGACTCTTGACTGAATTTGAACTGTAATACTGCAACAAGGTAGAGGAATGCACCATGGGGGGAGGGTACGGGGAGGGGTTGGGGGAATTCCAGAGCCTATGAAACTGCTTCACAAAATGAAATGTAATTAATAATTTTTTTAAATATAAGACAATTATGATTACACAGTACTATACAAAAGTAAATATAATTTGTCAATTTTTATGATTAGATGTGGTAGCATATGTACCTATCATTAAAAGTTAAAATAATCTGCAGAGATACCAAATTTTTTAGAAATAAACAATAACTTTAGCTCAAATGATGAAGCTCATTTTTAGGATTTGGAGATTAAGTAATTAGAATAAAGTAAAAAATAAGCATATTGCAATCATCGTTAAGATGATATAATCTCAACATAGTTTAATTACTTCCCAATTGATCTTTTGCTGTCTATTACAGAGCTATTACTGTCTTTATGATCTTAATAGTAATAAAAAGATAATAATATCATAAAACAATCTTACTATGTTTGATTATAGGAAATGGCTGTATGAAACAATTGCAATTTGTGTGGGTTACTTTGTCTCCCAAAACAGGAAAGCAAAGGAACCAATTCTTACTAAAAACTTCCTGTGAGCCCCGCTTTTCAGTGCTTTATAAATGTTCTATAACTCTATCAATTAGATCAAATGAAACTTCTGTGTTAACAGCATCTAGAGTTCTTACTATTGCCTGGTAAGATGCTCTAATAAGGCAAAATGAATCTGATACTGCCTTCTTCTTAAAAAAAAAGGAAAAAAAAAACCTGCTTTCCCAAAAACTCTTCTCTTGCACCAAAGCCTATTAGTACTCTAAACGTTGGTTCAAGGTGTGAGAAATACTAATTTAATGCTTTGAGAAATACCTGCTTATTTCGGTGAGCCATTCACTATTATCTTCTTTTTTCTCATAGTTTATTACCTGCTGGCATCTTATCTAGATATGTGGTGATGTATTGGTGTAAGTTAGAATTTGTTGAATGAGTCAGGAATGTTGAAATACTTTTATTGGCCCATTGAGATTTTTTTTTTGTGCCAAATAATTTCCTATAATCTGAAATTTCCCCTAGATACTAATGGGTATACTGACAGACACAATAAAAGCTATGTGACTACTAATTTATAAGTCTAAGAGAAACCTCGTCTTGACGTGGGGATTAACTAGATGATTTTCCAAAATGTACAATATGAGAATGATTTTTGAAATATTATGTTTTATTTTCATTTTATTAAAAACTTACAGCCAAGAGTGAAATGGCTCAATTTTTGTGAGTGCATTTTTTTTTTTGCTTTTTTTTGCTTTTTTTTTTTGTTTGGATGATGGTAATCAGATACAACATACTGTTTGTTTATTAAGAGAAATTAAAACAGAATAAACAAAGCACATGGACGGCTCCCCCTTCATGGGAGGGGATCAGAGAACAACTGAAAAATGACCCCAGGATCATAAACAAAAGCCTTTAAGGCGTTATATGTAAGCATGGACTCCGGCAAAGTGTTATTACATCATGTTTGTGGATTTGAACAAGCATTGCTTTACAATCCAATCTAAAGCTTTCAAGAAGATGGATTTTGAACTATCAACACTGAAGAAGTCACATTATGCGGGTTGTTAAAAATCTCACATACCATAAGCACATCCTAATAACATCCATATTAACACCTACAGAAAGTGGCTTTTCACAAATCACAGCATTAAAAAAATATAATAATACTGCTACCGAGAGAGCATTAAACCTGCTGCATGGGCTGTTGCACAAAAGGAAAACCATCTGCCCTTGCGATTTGTTTTGCAAAGGTTTGAATTTAAGTGTATGTGGGCAATGAGTGATACAAACCACTTTCTTTCCAAACTTACAATTTGAAGCATAGAAAACTGGTCAAGTTTTATTGTCAGAAATCAAACTGGTGCTTTAGGTTTTTTTTTTTTTTTCCTACTTTGAAAGTTGAAGTTCAGCTATACATTTTTGGAAATTTAGGATTACCCTGAGAAATTTTAAAGCTAATAAAAAGACTATATATATGTGTCCGTTTTTAGAAATGCACCCTAGCGTTTGAGAAGGGAGCTGAGTCAGCAGAGAAAACGGCTCTCTTAGATAGGATGGTCTCAATGTGAGCTGGCTGATTTTGTATGCCTGAGTCTGCATTGCCCTCCAAACACATGGAGCTAATCACAGGCTGTCATATAATGACCAGTGAGGGAGGTGTATATTAATAACTAAGATAAAATATTTAGGATTTCACTGAAAGAGACAACTAATTGATTAACAAAAACACAAAATATAGCATTTATAAGATACTGTATGTCAAATTCTCAACTTACACGAAATCACCCAAAAATTACTAAGACGATTAAAGAAAGAATAATCCTAACCAATTATTATTCAAAAGATTGAATTGGCAAGAACACACATGCCCTTTTATCCAAGTGCAGGTTACCTGCCTATATTACTCCCAGCATACAGATTGCCTCACAACACTGTTACTCAAAGGAAACTGGCTAAGTTCATGAATCCGCTGCAACCTGGACAGCCCAGCGCCAGCTGTTGTGTTCTACAAGGGGAGTGAACCTCACATCATTCTCTCTCTCTCTGCTTCCCCCTCCCCCATCCCTCTGTCGTCTCATGTCCTCACTCTCTCATGCTCTTACTTTTTCTTTATTTCTCTCACTGACTTTCAATGAAATGCAGAGCGATAAAGAATTTTAAATCTATCTGCTCTTGCTTTCCTTCTTACCTACAAATTTTCTTTTTCTTCTGTCGTGTTAATCACCTCGCTTTGCTTGTTCGCTTCCGTTTTTATCGCATTGGTTTTACTTCTTTCCTAAATCCTAACAGTTTGCATGTTTAGCACACTTTGTAAGGCTTTGTGCCATTTTTCTTAAAAAATGTTCTCTCTATATGACAAAGTCTAGGAAATTGTATTAAAACATTCGAGAAATCAATGAACTAAAGAATCAGTAGGTAAACTATTTTTAAAGCCTTCTTGTGAAACACGCATCTAAAGATAACTATTAAAAGTGAGCCTTTGGGGTGTGTGCTGTGATGCAGTTGGTTCCATTTCTGCACAGGATACCAGTGTTCCAAATCAGCCCAGAGCGGAACGTGGCGTACAGACTCAGCTGGGGATTGTCTGCTTTAGATCCAAACCCCAGTGGTTGAGGATCACACGAGCGGACATTCAGTTTCGAGTGTGAAGCCAGACAAAGCGGGAGTGCAGGTGTTTCAGAGTAGAAAACGAATGTAGCAGCTCAAGGAGGTAGAGCTGATTGGTCTTCCCACCTTTGTGTTTTACTTGGTCCTCAACCCCAAACTGTCACCGTGTGTAGTATGCTGCTCTCCTTTCATTGGTAAATGAGGGCAGTCTTTACATAGTTTATCAACTTAGGTGCTAAGCTCTTCCAGAATTATCTGCACAAGCATACTCAGAACTGAAGTTTCACTAGGTATTTGGGCACACACAAGTTATCAAGTACAATGAACCATCACAAATGGTAACAAATTTTTCAAGAAGTGAGTGTTAAGGCCTCCCTGCTTTTCTGATCTCAAGAATGTGGGCAATGTTAACCTCTGGCAAGTTTCTGCTCTGTGAGGAAATGGAGAGTGCCCTCATGGCTCCTGCTGACGGCCTGACTCGGGCAGCATAGCTATTGAAAACAAACAGAGGGCCACCCAAAGTGAAGCATTCACACAGAACTTTGCCTTTGTAGGGCAAGGGCAACTGGAATGTGTTTTCCCCTTATCTTTGAACTGCCATAGCACTGTTTGTTTCTAATAATGCCAACATGTCTCCTTGGAAATTGCCTTAGCTCCATATCTAGACTTCAGATTTCTAGATGAGTAAATAGCATAATTTTTCCTCAGTTTGTCATTGCTTCTACGGGATGAGTCAGAAGGAAGTCTACTCATTTTATGCTGAGATGAAGTGATTTGCTTATGAATCTTCATCCAATTACTTCTGTTCTTAAGAAAAACTATGACATGATTGAATTTTGAATGTATAGAAGGGGATTAAAATCAGATGCATGAACTACGTATTTGGAATCTAGAACCAATTCTTGCTTATAGATTCTCATCCACTGCAACATACGCTTGCAGGGAAGGTGGGATGTGTGGATGTCTGAAGCCTGCCTGACGAATATTCATGCAATAATCACCTTGCCAATCTCCAGGGAGAGTGAGCAGAGAGCACTCACGTATGTGCTCATGGACTAGCCTGGGAGATATTCGAGGATTTATTAAAAAAAAAGATGTGTGCTGCCATACAACCACCGTGGCTGGAGCAAATCCAGAGAGATGATACAACAAACGGAACCCATGCAGATGTTCTGGGTTATTCCAATTGGTAATGGATGAAAGGCAATAAGACAAACTTTGCACTTCAAATGGAACCAAAGCACAAAGCGAAGACCTAATAAGACACTTAAAGGAAGAAGGATCTAACCAGGAGGAATGGTAAAGCCATCCTCTTCAGCTCGCATTTCAATTTTTAAAATAAAATGAGTTAATCAGGTATCTTTGCTAGATTTGACACTGTTTACAGATCTGCCTAATCCGAAGCTCAAGTGTAAGTTCAAGTAGTTTAGTGCATGTCCTTCCACAAAACACAGTAAAATACCAAGAAAATAAAGCACATTTCTACTTAGTCTATTTACCAAGCATTGTGGAGAGAGAAGGATATGTCATAGAGCCAAGTCAACTAGAGACAAACATGGAAATGCTATCATTTTATTTTTGTACTCTCATTTACAACAAATGTACACAATGTTAGAAGTGGTTCCATTTAAATAATAAAAAAGTTTTAAAAAATTAAAAAAAATTATTTTGACTTTTCCAACAAAGAAGGGGCCAATGTTATGGCACAATGATTTAAGCTGCAGACTGTGACCCCCAGCATCCCATTTAAAAGAACCAGTTCAGGGTTGACATATTAGCACAGCATACTAATCCTCAGCCTGGAGTGAGGGGAGGAATCAATGGTACGGAGCTAACAGACAGATATTCAATATATTAAAACTTATCGAAGGCTGTGTTTTCTAAGAGAAAATCATTTTAACAACTTACTTGAAGTTTTTGCTGGAGAATCCATGCTTTCTCTGTATCTTGAAAATGATGCTATGAAAAAGTATCTCATTGCTAGCTTCATTTTCCATTTATGGTTGGAAAACCATCTTTTCATTGTCTAATGATGTAAGTTAGTATTGATATGTATTCCTAGTTAATGTTGCATTTATTTAAGAGCAATTTCAGTGATAGAACACCAACTATGGTGATTAAAAATATGTTTGCACTCATTTACTCTCATATAACATGCATTCTGAAGATAGACAGTTAATACGCAGGTTGGTTTTTCAGATAATCAGAGTGAGAAATTTTTGTGTGTGATTCCCTTTGTTCTCTGGCAGGCTAGAGGAACCACTGTAGCTCCAGCTGACTTAACATCATTCAGGTCACAGAGAGGAGGCAAGCGGAATAGACTGTGCCATCAGAGTCCACTACATCTCATTTAGCCACTCTACTTTCAATGGAGACAGAAAAAAAAATGAAAATGTCTCTCTTCTCTCTCTCTCTCTCTCTCTCTCTCTCTCTCTCTCTCTTTTAAATAAGACAAAGCAAAGAAAAGGACAAAGGGGAAGGAACAGCTGCGAGCAAAGCCAAGACACGTCATGTGTTCCATCCGATGCTCTCTAATTCTTTCAATGTGCACATCTAGTTAGTAACAGAAGACATGATTTCCAAAGATAAGGTTACACTCTACACTTGATCAGGCCTAGAAGGAGCAACCCAATGAGGAAGCAGACTCACTCAAGCATTTTGAAGCATCTTCCTCTGTGCCAGACTGGAATTCGTTTCATCTGGATAGAATCATTAGCGAAGGAGCTCCCGTACATACATTAGAGCTATCGGGAGGACATCGGTCTAGTATTCAAAAGTATATATAGATTGCTCAGTGATAAACATAATTTCATGGTATGGGAAAACTTGGCTACTCATCAAAGCACGGGTCACTCTTTAGGATAACTGATCCTGCTAAGTGCATCTTAAAAAAGTTGCACAACAAAAGACAAGTAGTTCCAAATACAATATAAACACACCATTTGCCTCAAATATCCCTGTTGGATGCTTGAATGTTTGAGCAGGAGCTGTTTATCTCTTTTTCTTACTCACTTGAATGGTATCACAAAGATGGATAAAAGCAAGGTGTTTAGTATATGGTTACACTTACCAGAATTTATCGTAGGAATTATTGTGAGTACACATTTACTATGAAAAGCATACAATGAGTGCGTATTGCTGCACAAAGGCAGACACCTAGTCAAGTTTCACAGCTAGGATGAGCAATATCTTCCTCCATGTCTGAAAGACTTTAAAAGTAAGCAACTTAGTATAGGAGGGTATTTCAAGACGTTGATAGAAAACAGAATTGAAAGACAAGTTAAATTTGGACGAAAAAATTGAAAGCCATGACAACAAAGAATCTTCAAGTGGTGTGTGGGGAAATACATGTTAGGATAAGAATGCATGCCTTTTTAATTGTTGCACAAAGATTTTTTTCTTTGAATCCTTTGAAGTACTATTCTATATGTGATTCTTTGCGTGAAGAGACACAGTACCAGAAGACAGAAAAACAGAAGTGAGGAAGCTCAGCTGCAGAGCTGAGAACACTGGATGCTTCCTCTATGAATTCCATCTTCTCAAAACACAAATAAACAAAAAATACAAAATAACACGGAGACAGAGAAGGCGTCCAGTGTACTTTCATACATGTTCATCACACACTAGTGAAGTGGAAACCTTGAGACTGGAATCACCCACTACCACGCAAGTGGCACTAATTTCCCTGTAAACAGTGCCAAATTCCACACATAGCTGTGGGCCCACTGTGCCAACTGCACGTCAGGTTCATTGTGACTACGCCTAGGATTCCACAGAGACATCCGGGTAGCTCCTTCATTCATGTCCACTTACTTTATTTTGAGGAAGAGATTAACGAACCTAAGGAAAGTACAGCATCATAAATCAAGTGGTTTAGAAAACCTCAGAGTTTTTTTTTTGTTCTCTCGAAACGTCCGTGTTTTTCATCCATAATTGAAGTAGAAAATCATTATCTATTGAAATGCTTAGAGTCTGAGCATTAATTGAGCTTTAGGCATCATCACCTGTCAACTTGCAGGGCCGACTGGTGGCTTTCATGACAGCTTCCACGACTCTGACAAAGGCAGCTGTCACCGCCACCTGGCTGATGCCCTATCCTGATCATCTGTTAAGACTATGCCCTTTTTTTTTTTGGAGTTTGGAGACATGCCCAGGCTACATGGCCATTTGACTGGGCCTAGGAACTAGAATAAATTTGCTACTCACTCATGTTGTACATCATTTAGACTATCTACAAACTTGACGCTGCAAATTCTGATGGCAGTTGGGATTAAACCCTGTGTGGAGCCCGGGGCTAGGAATTCAAATCCAGAATTCTTCTGTGTTCTGCAGTCACAATTGCATGAGCCATCACTACTGCCCCCACCCAGGATCTCTTGTAGCAGAAACCCGGAATCCGGAACCATTCCAGGTACTCTGATAGAGGCTGTGTTCATTTTAACTGCTACCCTGGATGTCCACTGTCTCTTCTTAAAATATGCTTAGCTATACACCTAAGCTCAAAAACACATCTGGTGCTATACCAGAAAACTATCTTAAAGTAATTTAACGCAGTTTCCATGAAGGATATCATAAAGCAGGCAGAGAGGAAAATGAGTTTAAAAAATGTCTGAGGGGAGAAAAATGTACATGAAATATGTCAATTAAATTTCGTGTGCTTAAATATGTTCCAAAAATATCAAAAGATAGTGAGAATATGTTCCAAAAATATCAAAAGATAGCGAGAATATACAGAAAAAATGGGGTTTAAGAGTTTGGTTTAGAACCAACAGACCTACGTTGATTGCTAATTAACATGGAAGCCTTAAAAGAGGTTATTTAACTTCTCTAAGGTCCATTACCTTCCAGCTTAATTGGAAACCACTATTTTTTCTGCTGACAACAATGGTTGTGAGGAATAAATGGGATCATATCTATAGAACATAAGTCTAGTGTCTACTGCTTAATAAGAAGTGGCAAGAATGTTATGCGAGGGCATCCTTTAAGTTACACAGGCAAGAAAAGATACAGGAGTGTGCATCCTGAAACAAAAGCAAGCAGGAACTTACAGCAAGATAAAAACCTGTCGTTTTCAATTGTAGAAGTTAAGATACAAATGCATCAGTACCTAACCGTGTGAAATGCATAAACCACTGCATGAGTCATCATTAAGAGGCAAGGATATATTACACTGCGTGCAAATGTTTCTATCCATGAAGTCCATACATTCTGTAATCCATAGAAGAAAACCTCGAGACATAAAGAAGCACATTAACGTTGCAAGAGTTGTCTACACATATTCAGATGTGACACATGCCCAAAAAGTGTCACAGTTCCTGCTTTGACATTGATAAAAGGGAATATGGAGCAAGGAGGTCCCCAGGGTAAGTCTCAGGTGTAGTAAATGTAACATGTAATTTCAAGAAAATGTCACCATTATCCACTCACCCAATCACTTATGCTGCAGACAGCATGTGTCTTTCCAAGAGAGGAAAAGCAAGTGATCTTTAAGAACAGGTTAAAAAAAAAATAACACAAGGCACATTTGAGAAACTGGAAGGACAATAGGCTACACAAGAGAGAAGACATGATAGAGGCACATGTTAAACCTAAGGGAGAATTTGGATGTTATTCCAAGAGCTAATGCACATATTAATAACAACCCTGATGCTTTAGAATACGTCAATGATGATTAATAAGTGGGAGGTATTAGAAATCAATCGCCTCAAGCAGCTGGTGCTTAATGGACTTTAGCTTCTTAACATGAAATTATAATCAGTTTCAGGTTGATACATGTATAACTATTAAATTCTGGAAAGGCTGGATTGTACAATTTTGTTGCAAAAAAATAAATGATCCATTTCCAACTGCACTACCATGTTGGAAGGAGAGCAGTTACAGAGGCGTATGCTCATGGCAGACAAAATAGACCACGCATTTTTCTGCCCCTCTTGTAATGAAGCACACTTTTCGTTTACTAATATTCTTTCTATGCCCCAGCTTCCCTTTCTGCATTTATTAAATTGTTAAAGATAAAAGTCGTAGGCTAGTTAAATTTATCAGAGTTTAACTGAGCCAAGAATGACTTCTGAGTCAGGCAGCCCTCAGAATCAGAACAGGTTCTGAGAACTTGTGTCCATAATGTGGTCAGACAGCATATGTGTGTAGCAAGCAGAAGCCAGCAATGTCCAAAACACCGAGCCAGCTGTAGCTCAGTGTTCTGCCCTGTTCCAATCGCTGGATTCCCTGAGTTTTGACTGAGACTGAACTGTTTAATACCAGCTGCAAGCATGAAGTTTGGCTTTTGGTTAATCTCCTTACTAAGTTAGATTGCAGTTTCTTAAATAAGGACTCACGCAAGCAAGCACCCTCAAGCCAAACGTACTATTGCAGTGTGAAATTAAATTCCTCTTCGAAACTATATTACACACTTTCAAGAATTAGATGTTTTAATAGCTTACAAGTCCTTCCACAACACCGGTGATTGTCTAAGATGCCAAGTAAAGAGGACACGCAAAATAATTTAGCTTTGTAATAACACTGAGAGGATGGCAAAGAGGTGATAGAGCCGAAAGTCAGGTTCACAGTGTACTTCTAAGAGGACTCAGTGACCACCGCCCAAGAGGTTTCAAAAGCAAGGTTCACTTCTTAACCTGACTGCTCTTCAGGACTTTCCTTTGTAATTGCTTAGTGCCTTATGTGTGTGTGTGTAGTTGTGCCCACACATCCACACGCAGGCCTGCATTTCAAATTAAAACAGAAAAATAAAGTACCTTTTTCCAGAATGAAAGTAATCCTCCCAAGCTAAAATTGTTCTGTGTGCCTTTCACATAAAAAGCAGTGCTATTTCCTTTATAATGTATGGCTGAGTTCCAACATTTGTAAAGGATGTCAAAGCATTGTCTTATCATTAATAGATCATCCCATATAAAGATGACAACGTATTTTTATTTAAATAAAACTGTCTTCAATACATCGAAATATTCAAGGGAACATGCATCCTTGTGTGCATGTTAAAAGCTAAAGGTTATGGTTGCCAACTGGGTACATTTTCAATTTTCAAAACCCTTTGTGTACAAAGGCTAAAGTGTGTGCACTTAAAATCTGAGACAATTCACATGATCTTACATCTCTTCAACCTCTAGTGCCTACGCGGAAGCACTGTTGCAACAACAAGGAATTTCACCAAAACCAGTTGGAAAGAACTTACCAAATCTAAATGTCAAACATGCTCGCTTCAGAAATATGGATGGGACCAAAACAACCATATTGCATAATAGGTTTTACTGATGATTCTCAGTGCACCATTCCTGTGGTTTTTTGCAACCCCAATGCCCCAATCAACCAGTACAGCAGCTCCTGGCAGTTTTTTCAGCCCTTGTCCTTCTGCACTGGGTTATACAGTAGACACGTGATAGAATGGGAGAAATCATTTAGTTAGCAATGGAAATTGTGCTTAATAATTTGAAATTTTAAAATATTAGCTTCAAAATATAATTTTTCAATTTTTCATTTTTACTTACTCTGTAACAAACCCATTTATTTACTGGAAAGATGACAAACACAGCAGCAAAGACAAGCTTAATTTAGATTTCTTATTTTAGTGCTGTTTTGGAAGGATTTTGAATCTTCATACTTTAATTCCAGTTTCTTGGTGTGTGAAATTTTGTATTCTTTTGGCACATACTTAAGTATTTTATTGGTTGCTTAGAAATAGGACGTTCCCCTTCCTAACCTGCGGTGAAAAATCCCTGCTCTGATCTTACCTACTGCTACATAAATGATCAAAGTTAAATATTGACCTTTCCTCATGTTTTGTTTCTTTGAGAGACAGAGAGGTGAAGACAGAAAGCACACTCCCATCCACTGGCACACTTACCAAATGACCGCCACCCTCAACACCATCACATCCACATGCCTGATCCGAAGCTAAAGAGTAGAAGCCCATCTCTCAGGTGGCTGGGTGGGATCAGCCGCTTGGACCATCATACTCTGCCTTCCAGGATGTGCAGCACAAGAGCTGAAATTAGGAGCCAAGTCAGAGCTTAAGCTCAGGTTGTTCCACAGAGGATAAAAGCTCTTAAACCACTGGGCAACATGTCTATCCATGTCTCCTAATGTCTTCAACATCAGTAAATGTGTTTGCCAGGCTTTTGAAAAAATAATTTTATCTTCTCTCACGCTGTAAATCTGGCGAATATTTTTTTTTTCTACTCAGAGTACAGGCAGTTTATAAGTATCTGTTTTTGTAAAAAGAAGTGACTATGGAACAGAGTAGGCCAATTTGGTTTTTTGTTTGGGGGGTTTTATTGGTTGTTACAGGCTTTTTTTAAATTTTTATTTTAATGTAGTCTTCCCTAGACTCAGGAATTTTCCTTCTCGCCTGCCCTTGCACTATTTCCCTTAGATTATAGTCCTTCAGCAATAGTCACAAGTCTAGCAGTCTTCTATTTAAGTGTGTCATGACATTGTAGGATAGACAATGTAGAGAGTCTAGCATTCTATTATCAAGCTATATTGAACAGTCTCCTTAGGAATCCATCTTTTTCTTGCCAAAAAAAACAGGTAGAAAATTGTAAAAGCTCATCCATTTGAATTCAATCTGTACTCACTACTGACAAATCTAATTCCAAATAATACTAACAGCTTTTAGATACCATGCTAATTAAGCCAGCCACTAGAATTTTATATATTACACTCTTGAAATTTGTTAGGGTCTGGCATGACAGCTTCGTGGCTAAATATTTCCTTGAGTGTGTGTTGGTTCATGTCCCAGCTCCTCTTTCCAGCCCTGGGAAAGCAGTGGAAGATGACCTAAAGCCTTGGGATCCTGCATTACCCTGGATCCTGGCTTCAGACCAGCTCAGTTCCAGCTGTTGTGGCCACTTGGAGAGTGAAGCAGCAGGTTGAAAATCTTCCTCTCGGTCTCTCCCTCTTTGTATATCTGACTTTCCAATAAAAGTAAAAAAATAAAAACATAAATCTTAAAAGAAATTATTGGTAAAGTTCAACACTAGTACGTGTAATCAAATCGATAAATAAATAGTACTGAGTTTCTGCCTCAAAACACATTTGCACTTAAAGTCCTATGCAGCCCATGGGACCACTTACCAGTTCCCTACCATAATTTTAGAAGTTCTATTGAAAGAACTATAGCCTTTTTTGTCTATGGTTTATTTCTATCCTTCTTCAATATATAATTCCACATACATATAAACCTTTAAAATGCCCAGGCACTGATATCTATCCAATTAGCAAAATATATGGAAAATATTGCTATTTATTAGTGCTAGTGTTTGCACTAAACCATGGTGTTAGCAATCATCCGAGTTTCCATTTCCAGCAAAACCAACACATCTCAAAGAATCCTCACTTCAGATTTGCTCTCTCCCTGGCAGATATTCTATATCTTACTGATTTTTTCAAGGAGATATTTTCTCAACCTGTAGTCACTTTTTTCATGTTCATGTTGACCGTGTCTTGTCTAGCTTATGTATTAACATGTGAAGATATAAGGGGTTGTTCGATCACATATCAGTGAGAGCCCTGTGGCTGGCATGATCCTTGTTGCATGACTGAGGCAGGGTTACTATTTGCTGAAATAATGGCTGAGCAGCCTCATCTACAGCTCTCAGAATGTTGCTCCTATAGATTTGCACATCGAGAAGCCCCAGAGATCTACATATTCAAATATTTCACAGCCTATATATCTATATATTTGTGTGTGTGTGTGTGTGTATATATACATATATATTTTTTTTCAGGTATATGCCCAAAAGCTCACTGTTTACTGCTTTACATCTAACAATCTTATCCCAGCATTTGTAGCAAGAACACTACCAGGGAACTTACTACAAATGCATACGGTCATTCTTCACCCACAATTAAAGGAGAAATAACAAGCTCCAAGGGTGGGGCCCAACCTGTGTTTTAACCAAACCTCCGAGTGACACTCGAGTTTGCAGTCATGTCCTTCCTGGACGCTGCTCTCCACCTGAGGATCATTCTTCCTAACTCACTACCAGCAGTCAGCCAAATAATGTTTTTTTTTTTTTTTCCAGGAGGTTAAATTGAAAACATGGAATAAAATCTTGATCATAGTTTTCTAAAATAGCCTAGTTGAGAAGAGTAGACAAGTTAGACTAGATTTCATGGGAAGCCTATAAAAATAACCACTGTATTTTAATATCATGCCCCAGTTAGTGCAAAAAATTATGTACCTGCTCATTCATATCTATAAATTGTGGCCCCTGCCTATAAGGAAGAATAACTTACAAAGTGTTGTTCTTGTTAAATCATGGGTGCTTAGGAAAGGGAAGTGTATGAATATGTAGTATGAGTTGTATAAAACACACAGACGTCATTTTTCTCCCAACAGCTTGGCTTACAGTGTAAAAAAAAAAAATGAACGTATGTTTTTATAATTAAGTTATTTCCCACCTCTTTGTTCCTTTTCATCCTGTATGTATGTAGATGGTGGAAAAGATACTGCAAAGTTTGAAGTTTTGATTCTTTTTGCATTTTCCATTGGCCAAAGTCCACTTTGGTGGGTTAACAATGTTATTTCACTGGCTTGGGAGCCTGTAAAAATTCATTCGTTGTTGTGAAAAGAATCAAATGTCAGGAATATTCTAGACTGCCTGTGCTCAGAACTTAGCAGCAAATGGAGAAGGCCGTACCACAGTGTAGCAAAGGCCCCAGCAGACAAACCCATTACGTTTTATTCTGTAATAATAATTACAGTGTTTTTTAATTGGAGCCTGTGAAATCTATTAGAAAGTTTAACTGCCCCCTTTCCCCGTGTCATTTCCATAGTATAGTCCTTCACAATCCTCCTTTTTTTTTTTTTAAGCAAAAGCATTTAAAATCTTTTCACTGAGTTTGCTTTAAAGAAATGAACCTTGTCATTATCTCTAGGCACCCTATGTTCACCAGAACACCAGAATGTGCTGATCCAAATGAAATGTGGGTCACTAGCATGAACCAGCTCTCCTTTCCACGCTGACCCGGCTCACATGACCTCTGGGAATCGCCGTCCTACTCTGGCATTCCGGGAGATCAACTGTAGTTGGAGTCCATGTGTACTCCAGGGGCAGGAATGTGGACAGCATGGTCGCTCTAAGTTTCATTTTCAGAGCACCTCCGTGGTGTTCTCCACGTGAGCTGTGCTGATCTGTGTCCGAACCAACAGCGTGCAATATTTTCTTTACTCTGCACCCTTGCTTTTCTTTTTGATAATTTTCCATGTCAGTATAAAAAGAAGATATGTCATCGGACTTTCATTTTTCCTGCTCTTTAGTAATTTTGGTTGTTTATGTACCTGTAAATGGTTTTCATGTCTTTTTTCAGAAACATCTAGTTTTATCTCTGGTTCATTTAAAAAAAATAAAAATTTAAAATCAGTTTCTAAAAGATTAAATGTGATTTGTGGATACAATTCTAGGAGCATAATAATACTACCTTTTTCTTCCTCCCTCCATCACCTTCTCTCCCACTTCATCTCCCTTTCTTGTTTGACATTTTCAGATAACATTTTAAGTTTGTATTACAATAAACAGGCCTAATACGCTAACAAACAAGTTTAAAGAATAAATAAGACACCAGTTTATTAGGAACAAATTAGACAGTTTGTTTTTAAAACTTGATTGACTTATTTCACTGAACATAATGCCCTCCAGTTAGGACCATTTTGCTGCAAATGTAGAATTTTATAATTTTTAATGGTCCTGTAGTGAAATAAGTCCATCTCAAAAGGACATATGTCATATGTTCTCTCTGACATAAGGTAACATTTATGCAAAATATAACACAAATAGATGCATAGGTGAGCAAGTATATGCATGTATTCTCACCGGTGAACTATGTAATGGAGAACAGCGCATCGAGAAAAGATGACATGCTGTCATAGGTATCTTTACTTCTGAATAAAAGGGAGACTCCCAGTTAAATATACATTGGCAATATGACATTAGACTTTCTGCCTTTGTCTATACTTAAAATGTCATGGTGCACATGAGTAGCAGAATGTTGAACTTCTGCTGTATTAATATAGGGAAAATGTTGAAATGGCAGTTGGGGAAGGAAAAAAGCGAGGGCAAGAGAGGAATCCATTCTACAAAACCATATTATGAAAAATAATAACTTCAAAATTAAAAATCAGACATTGTTAAGGAAGTGTGAGGAATTATCACTTGGGGATGAGTTCTGAGTATGACAATCCTGATGTGTTTGTTTATGACTCAGTGGATCATAAAACTGCAGGGATGACTGTACAGTGCTCACCACACTAACTTTACGAATATCAAATATCGTTAAATACATTACTTCGTACTCTGCCAGTGGGAAGGATCGAGAGTTAGGGGAAAGTAGGTGATACCATGGATTCCAAATTTTCTTTTTTTTCCTCTTGAATTCGGGGAAGGGATGGCACAAAGTGTAGAAGCCACATCCAGCCTCCCATTCACCCCAGTATTCGAGGATGAGGAATGGCCACCCAGTATCAACCCAGGGTCCCCGATATAAAGCATGTGCTGAGGGATATGCTTAAGTGGCTTTGATAGTTCTGAATTGCTTTCATTCCTACTGATCCAAGAATAGAAAATCCTTCCACGGTGCATTATCTGGGATAGCCCAGCTTAGAGTTTCCATTTGCCTCTATATTTGCTCTCATCATTTGGCTGGGATATTTATTCAATTGTTCTGCTCTCCTTCCTCTGCTGTGGTACCAGTTGTCCTCTGCATTCCCCAATGGACTTCCATAACCTCCATGTGTGTCTGGGCATGCTGTCCACTGCTCCGTCCTTTCCATTGAGGAAGGCCCTGTTCTGACACAGGCACTCAATGGTCATTTCACTCATCCTGCTATTGTCCCCCTGGTTGGAATTCTGAGTCGAGTGTTCAGTTGATGGAAATGTCCAGAGACCTAGATCCAAGATCTGACTCTTGTGTGTGCTTTTCAGTACAGGTTTTGACTCAGTTCATCATTCAAATCAGTCTAGGCACACACTGGTAATTCCAATTGCTGGGTCAGTTCTGCTTACAGCCCCATCTCCTACACAATTGAATGGATCTCTTATGCAGTGCAGCCCAGCCTGTCACACATTCAGTCTTCAGCCATGCTAGCAGAAACTGCAGCCTATTTGGAACCACTGCCAGTAACCCCCACAAGGCCCATCTCCAGCCCTGGTTCTTGTTCTTGCTAGTATGTAGCGCAGAATGGTCCAGTTTGTCCCACATCCCATTCAACTCATGTACTCATCAATGGATGTTGGAGCCTACTTCAACCCAACCAATTCAATTATCTAGCCCATACTCACGCCAGCGGGTGCCCCAGTCTTGGTTCTCCTTTACCAGTGGGAATTGCAGCCCATCAGAGGGTTGCCTATATTTTCCCTGCTGGGCCTTCTCCAAGTCCCATATACTGCACTCTCCAGGTGGTTTTGCAGTCTAGTGTGACAGGATCTTCTCCCAGTCCCAGCACTCGCTAGCCAATGTTGTGGCAAAATCCAAGAAGCCTGCACTTGATATGGCTCATGCATGCGTCAGTGGATACAGCCATTTAGCTCAGTCTGGTTTTCTTGAAACTGAGTTCACATGCAGGCCAACAGATGTTGTAGTCCTGCCCAGCAAATGATACCAGATGTCTTCTGTAGGCCTCAATGGATTGCCGTATCTTTTATATGAATCTGGGTTTGCCATCCATGGCTCTGTCTAAGTCACTGAGGAGGGACAGTACCCTTGCTGATGCGAGTCGCTCAAAGGTCAGTCCTCATTGTGAGCCCTCAGGTCCCCACACATTTCTACATGTGTCATTCCCCATGCCCTTGCATACCCACACCCACACCCCCAAGCCTCCATAAGCACACCTCCAAACAGCCTGTGGGCATCGCCCTGTGCCATTGGCACCTCAGGCTGCCTAACCTGGGCTGTGTCAGGCTCCCTCTAGTGTTAATGGTCCCAGGTCCCACTGTACATTCTGGCCAAAGGACCCAGGCCAGCTGACCTGGGCCCTGATAGAGTCCCCCCTTCCCTGCCCAACTCTCACCATGCACATGAACTAAAGACCCAGGCCAGGTAACCAGGGCCTCACTAAAACCCCCAAATCTCTGCCTGACTCTCCTAAGTACTAAGTTTAATTTTGAAACCACTCCAAATAGATAACTCCTGGATGAAATCATTTTGATGGTAATTTCTCTCAAAGATGTAAGGAAGGGGAGGCTTGGTATAGTGGTTAATTTACCACTTCAAGATCCATTTTATCATCCTTGAAATGGGTCCTGGCTCTCTACACCCAATTCAGACTTCCTGTTAATGTGTACCTAGTGAGGCAGCAGGTAATATCTCCCATAGCTGGATTCCTGCCACCCAACTAGTATATATGGATGGAATTCTCATATCCTTTCCTGGCTTCAGCCTTGCTTAGCTCCAGCTGTTGTGGACTTTGGGGAGTGAATAATGACATAGAAGGTTTCTTGTGTCTCCCTACAGCTCATTGTTCCTCTGCATTTCAAATAAATAGGGTAAGCAAAACATATACATATATCTTACAAAATTAGCACATTATTAGGAAATTCAACCTGTCACAAAGAAAGTCCCTCAGGAAAAATTCCCTGTTTTTTTGCTCATCTTCATACAAACCCTCATATTTTTCCCAATTGCCAAAATTGATTTTTTTTTCTTCAAGATGAACAAAATACTCATAGGAGTGTAAGTGTAAAAATTTAAAACTAATACAACTAATTATGTCAGAGAAATGGAAATAATACTGGTGCCAACACAAACATACACCATGAAATTCCTGTAAAAGTGGAGAGTTTTATATAAGGTTTTTGGATTGAGAAAATGTACACATTACGGTGGTGTTATTTTCTGTTAATTTCACACTGTTAGCATTGGAGGATGTTGCGTTAATATATGCCGCTCCCTGTGTGATTTTTTTCTCACAACTGCATGTGAATTTTTAATTATCTCATAAAAATCATCAACCAACAATTCATCTAGGATATGTTCCAAATTAAATGTTGGAAAATGATTCCTTGGGTTCTGTGTCTATTTTATGTTCTAGAAATGCTTGCATACTCTAATTGAGCTATTTCAAAGACCCAATGGGTATCACATCATTCTACTTTTTGGTTAAAGCATTACCAATTCATCAATTATTCCTTTAGTAATTGTACTGTACTAGTTTTTTTTTCAAACATCACACTGCAAGGATTTCCACCTTCCTCATGTTTTTACCAGAGTGTTTTATGTTGTATATTATCTAATCTTTAATTTACACTTTACTATTTTTAAATTGAGTGCATTTCATTGAGAATATATTGGGCAGGGATGATTTGATCTTTCTAACCATGTCAGGATTAAAGAATACTTAGAACTCTGCTGTCTTCCCAGTTGAATACCATTAGGATAATAACATAATGATGTCATCAAGACAATCAGCACACCTAAGCTTTGCTGTCACTCCAGGTTCCATCTTTGTTCCGAGTGGATCTCAGTACCTTTTAATGTCTCCAACTTTTCTACCAATGCCTAATGAGTCGAAGTTCCTTGGGACTTGGTGCTGCGTGGTATGTAACTTTCTTTTCATTCCAAGATGCTCCCAATTACCAAATATACTAAAATGCATGTGTTTAACCAAGTCACATTAATCACTCCTGCAGAATTTCCTCTTGAAACCAGGGCTCAGAATGCTAAAAGCTTATATCAACAATCCCACTAGCAACTCCATTCTTAGCAAAAACCACAACAATCACTTAGTTGCTCAGAAAAGGCATTTATCCACATATATTGCCAGGCCCAACTAAATAAGTTGTTCTCATGTATTTCAGAAATGATGACCTTGGGGCCAGCAAAGCAGCACAGCAAATTAAGCTGCGGCTGAGCAGGTTGGCATCCAGTATAGATACTAGTTTAGCAGCACATCCCATCAAGCTGCTTAGAAATGTGACAGAGAACATAATGGAAGGTGGTCCGAATACTTGGGGCTCTGCACCTACATGGAAGATCCAGATGAAACTCTTGACTCCTTGCTTTGGCCTGGACCATCCTTATTCATTGCAGCCGTTAAAGAAGAGAATGAGCAGATGGAAGATTCTCTCTCTCTCTCTCAAACTTTTTCCTGTGTATGCATGCATGTGAGGGCATGTATCCTTCTCCCTTTGTAAATCCGCTTCTCAAATAAAAAAAAAAAACAATTGTTAAAATTACTGCAACTGCTAGTTCTCTACCTTAATTCTAACGTATATGTACATATATACATATATATACATATATATATATATATATATAAATATCTTGTTTTTACTCAGTTTCTCCAGTGATACAAATCTTACATAGGCTCTTGTTACGTTTTTTCTGGACAACCCAAAATTCTCCAGCTTTTCTGCTTAATTTCATTGACTTCCTATTGTTAAGATGGAGAACTTACTGTAATAATTATGGCAAAGGCTTAAATGAACCAAACATCTTTGTCTTCCATCACCATCAACACATTGTATTTCTTTCAAAATCAACTAAGTTTTCTTAGTTTCTTACTTCAAGTTTTTTTCTAAATTTGTCATTGTTAAACACTGAATATTTTGCAAAGTAGAATTCAACAATGGCAGGGATAGTAGAAAATTCATAAATATATGTGGATATTGTAAACATGCTTTTGAGAATCTATTTTGTTGATTTTGAATTTAAAATTAAAAAAAATTTAAATAAACAGTTTAAGACAAATTTAAATGGAAGACAGCATCTCAAAATTCATGGATATGGTGAAACCTGGCTTAAGAAGCATGTTTAGTATTAAAAACGAATGTGAGGATGAAAATTAAGATTACAAATAAACCACCAATTCTCAAGACAGCAAGAGAAAAAAAAACAAATGAAAACCCATAAAAAGGAGAAAGGAGCAAATAATAAAAATTAGGAAAAAAACAACAAATAAAATAGAGATGAGGATAATAACTCAAAAGGTTGATGAAACTACTGCTGTGTTAATAATGCTCACAAATATTTACTAAAGCTTAAAAAATTAGGAAATTCAAATATGTAAAATGAAAATCTAAAGAGAAAACATTTCAATTGATGTCAGCAAATATCACTGATCAGAAGAGATTATTATAACGACCTAGACACCAAAAAGTAGAAAATCTAGAATAAACTTTTAAAAATCATAGACATCTTTTGCATCCTAATGGACAGAACTGGAAACAATTATGCTTAGTGAAATAATCCAACTCCCCAAAATAAATTTTCCCTAATCTGCAGTAACTCATACACAAATCGTAAAACATTGTAGTCCGTATGATCAAGATGGGCATTTTGATTGTCATTCACAAATTTATCGACCCCTTTGTCCACAAGAGGTTTTATTTTTATTGTTGAATTCTTTGCTTAATGGAGCATTGATCTTGTCATTTCAAAATAAACTGAAAGCATATACCTGCAAAATTTTTTAAAAAAGTCAAAGGAAGAAAAAGGAAAAGTGTCAATGGGGAACAGACACAGGGAAGTATAGGGTTAAAAATATTACCAGGCTTCTAAATATTTATTGTTAATTCAGTGAAATTTATCTACATATATAGATGGATAGCTAGATACATATATCTGAACACATATGCATATCTATGTATATAGGTGTGTATATACACATATGTATATGTTAAGATAAATTCAAGAAAGTGTAGGAACTATGGTTTGCCAATGAACTCTATCAACTATTTAATACTAAATATTTAATACAAATTTAATACAAATGCTAAATATTAAGCACAAATATTTAATCCTAAATACTAAAGCCAATATTTCTGAAACTGTTTAAAAAACAGAAGTATAGAAACTCTCCCAAATTCTTCTTTTGTGTAAAAATTTTCCCTGACAAGAAATCCAGACAAGTACATTGTAAGGAAAAACTTATAGTCCAGTGGCTTTGATGAAGAAACCAGCAGGTATTCTTAGTATAAAATAAAAGGATAATTGACAATGTCAAGTGGGATTTGTTCAAGGATGTAAAGATGGTCCCGCATACACAAATCATTCAACCAAATGAATGATGAGAATCAGATAATTGTCTCACTTGATGTGGAAAATTATTTGGAAAAATACTACATCCCTTAATGATTAAAAACACTCAACAAATTGTGCATGGAAGGAATGTACCTCAACACAATGAAGTCCAAATATGATGATCCCTAAGGTAGCATCATACTCAGTGCTTGCAATTTGAGAGCCTTTCTTGTTTCAGTTCAGAAAAACAGAATGATACACAATACTGCCTCTTGCATTCACCAAAGTATAGGACTTCTTTGCCAAAAAAAAAAAAAAAGTCATATGGGAGACAGAATTAAAATACAGCAAAACAAGAAAGAGATGATATAGAAACAAAGTGGGGAGTGATAATAGCAAGAATTGGGAGGAAAACCCGAGAGTTGATTGCAGTTCAAATTCAGAATGCTACACGAAACTCCTGTGGAACTTCTACCACCCTATGCCCTTGCCCCACTCCCGACACATGAAAGCTTTGGGGAATGACATTTTTGAGTTGTTTTCTTTCTTTTTATGTGTGTTGTTTTCTTTTCAGCTGTAGATATTTTTTTTTCTCACCTAAGAAAAAGACACACGGAATACAGAAAAAATAAAGGACAGTTTCTACGTTTGTCCCCCAAATATACCAGAAGTCACCATTGCAAATATAACTTCAAGGCTTCGAAGCACTTTTCTTGTAAAATAATTCTGTTTTGTTTCTGGGTATTTTACAACATTTTTCAAACAAGATGGAAGTTGCAACGTGGCAGTTTTTACATGTCATGCATGAAATAAGTTGAATTCTTTAAAATATTGTTAATTTAATACCATTGTTATCTCTCCATATAAAAGAGGATCCAGAAGCGTAGTAATTGGCTAAGTTCATGCATCTGTTCAAAAACTGAGTTATGTCACAGTCACGACTCCCCAGCAGATGCAGAGTCATACTTGAGAGCTTTTATGAACAAGATTTTGAGGGGTCAGACATCCCAAACATCTGAGTCTTTCCATCGTACTTTCACCTCTTAGCCTGAGTCCTAAACTGAGAACGCTCTAAATTCCAAAGATATAAGAAGAATTGAAGTCCAGGAATCCTAAACTAACTCTTTTTCAATAATAGGAGTGTGTTTGGTGAGTTGGTGGTACTCACCGAAAACCGTTTTACCAAACAACATCAACCTGGTGCAATTGCACTACTGAAGAGAGCGAATGCTGGAAAATTAGGGATGTGGCATGCTTTCCACGTGTGTTGGCTTTTGTTCTTCCAGATGTCGATGTCTCTTAACCCTTCCTATAAACAGATGAAATTTTACATTTTTGTGAAATTACTTTGAAATTAAATTCATGATGAAATAAACCCAGCAGTTGTGAGCACTGTATCTTTTCATATTCTATTCCCTTTGCAGTCCCAGATGTCTGTGTAGCTCTTTCCAGAATAAAGTATTCACAGTGCTAACTGACTTCACCACGTTCAGTGATACCAAGCAATCTAACTTAGTTCTTGTCCTTCTGTTATACAAGTATCTGCTGAGAAAAATACAGCGCACACAGCTTTGTCCTTACTTGATTCCGTGGGAAAAAATGTAACTCTTTAACTCAATCAAACACTTTTCCATTGCTGGGAGCCACTGCTTTTAATATCAGATTCAGAATGTTCCCAAAATTAAAATGACTTCATGAAAATGCGATTATATCAAGAGGTGATCATGACCAGATTAGGTGCGTTTAGAACTATTGTCACTGAGATATGCAACCTCGTTTGTAGATATTTCAGCAAAACTGTAATGGCCATTTGGGGAAAAGGAGTAACTAGACTTTCCATGCAAATGTATAGTGTGTCAATATCTCTACTAGAAAATGCTGTGATCGCAGGTATGTAAAATAGTAATTACATTTCACAAAAGTAACATGGGTTTGATGGAAAATTATAATAAACCTATAACTTTTAAAAATATTTCAGAGGTGAAAAAGAGAGAGACAGAACAAGGTCAGAGATCAAATAGATTAAACATATCTCTGCAAAAATTGATGTAGAGAAAAAGAAGGTGGAAGGTAGTGAGGGCGGGATGTGAAGAAAATATGGCTATCTCCTTGGAATTACTTGTGTAATGCATGAAATCTGTTATATTCATATTGATAAAATATTGGTATGAGACAATGAAATTGACAAAGTCCAGTTTTAAAACATTTAGTCTTAAACTTACAAAACTATTGCTTGATGCAACTTCAGTACGTATTCTTCAATACACGCAGTTTCCACATACATTATTCTAAACATAATCTTTACATTACTTCAACCCCTATAGCTATTAAATAAACCATTTTAAAATAATCAACTCATATGCAGATTAGGGAAATAGTAGTCAAACGTGATATATGATAAATCATTGATCTAAACAATAAAAATCGACGAGGTGAAAAATCATTCAGCCTTGTCTAATGAATAATAACAGCCCAACTCAACAAGATGATTCTGGTCATTTATGGGAGTCCTTGAGGAATACAGTGTTAAGAATAAGAGAAGATGGAGAGCCAATCAGAGTGGGTTACAGTGCTCTCCTTTAAATGTGGGGAAGGCAGATGGACAGAATTATTCTTTCCATCTTCCCACCCCAAACAGCAGCAGCTCCACCTGCAGAAAATGCATGGGCCACAGGGAGCTGCACTGGTCCATTTACTATACTCCATAAACACTCTGCCAATGACCCGTTCCTTGTCACTCTACACCTATTAAGATATGCAATAAACATGTCTTTTAAAATTTCACATTAGTGTGCCTCGAGATGTATTTTTTATGCACAATAATGATCTCCTACTGAAGGTGTATGCCTCAATGTATTTTAAGTATTGATTTGTAAAAAGAGGCTAATTTTAATTCCTAGCTATTTCCATTTGTCAGTTTATCAGTTTCCTACAGTATGCCTCCACTGAAAAAGTAATAAGTAACTTTTGAGCCAAATATATGAATCTGTGATTTTTGTTTTATTGCTGGACTAAGGAAGTTAACCACTGAAGATTATAGCATTTAGATCATAATCAGTTCGTGCTATTTAATTCTCAATACCCTGTATTTTAGAGTAATAAAACATTTAAATAACAACATAAATGCAGAAGAGTATATTGAAGTAATTATAGTAAGCATGATTTAATTCTACCACTACACTTACTTGCATGTTAGTCTTTAATGATGAATATTCAATAACATCACTATGATTTCTATATTTAATTCAGTTTTTCTGTCCCTAATAAAATAGATATTTTGTGTTATTTTTTCTTAAATAAAATTAATTTGAATAAATTGCAGGTGTGAGTTTATGCAAGACCCCATTTGTGCTTTTTCATAAACCATCCCATTCTTCTTCGTATATATCATTTTATCATGTATATGATATTCCCTTTATCTGATGTATCATGTAACCCATAATTACCTCTTTAGAGAAACTGCTTTTATTTTATGATCTTACACATCACATTTTAACAAACTTTGCTGAACATACTGCGTTCTACTTTTGGATAATTATTTCCTTTAATCAAATTTCAGGAAGTGAAATTGCATAATCAATGACTGAGACAACATATTTTGATTTGGGATTATATACCATTTTGTTTTCAAAGGATCTTTTCAAGGTGTAACGCCGGCTTCTTTTAGAGGACTTAGAAAAGTTATTTTCCTATACTAAATTACTCTTAGCTAGAAAATCTTTGTGATAATGCAGTTGCATTTTAAATTTATACAACTCCAACTGACTGAATCTTCATATTCTCAACCCAACCTCGCACTTACCCTGGAAAATAAAACATTTTATTGCTACTCCTGCAACACAAGAACACATACCGATATACCATTTTTAGATGTAGACAAAATATGCCTGTGAGTAAAATCATTCTCCCAATGAAATTTAGAGCCAATTATAAAACTTACAAATGTTCCTGCTTACTCTCCCTGAAGGATAGTCTAAGTATCATTACTCAGCAGAACAATACAATATACATAAATACATTGCACTTTTAATATTACCCATACCTGGAAAACATGCAATTAATCTTTTAAAGTAATGTTCTAGTGTGAATTTTTAGAAAGCTGTTACTTTATATTCTGAAAGTTCCAAACCTGTGGGTAGTGAATTTCATAAAAGCATGAAACAGGGCCTCCTTGCTGATTTTTATCCACAACAAGTATTTTAAGCCATTTAGATGACTTCAAAAAAAAAAAAACAGCAACCTCTCTAAAAAAGTAAATTGGCCTTGAAAAAAATAAGGATAAACTTTTATGCAATGAAAGATTGGGCATGATAGGATGACCAAACTGAAATAGAAAAAGGCCCAGAACCGGCTTCCTTAAGGAGAATCCTCATGTGCTCATTTTCCACCAAGGACACAGACTGTGGAAGGTATCTTCCCAATCCTTTCCATAGAAAGAATATCCAAGACACTCCTAACTCATATTAAGAGGTGCATGGCTTGCACATTTTATGCCATGCTCTAGAAGTTTTGAAGAGAAGAAAGGTGTTTTCGGTTTTGTTAATTTCTTTCTTTGTTTTACTGTGAGATTTATTTATTTTATTGGAAAGCCAGATTTACAGAAAAGAGAGATGGAGAAAAAATCTCCCTTAGTCTGCTGGCTCACACTCCAAGTGACGGAATGCATCTGAAGCCAGGAGCCAAGAGATCTCTCTGGGTCTCCAGCTCACGTTCCGGGATTCCAAGGCTTTGGGCCATCCGCTACTGCTTTCCCAGGCCACAAGCAGGGAGCTGGATGGAAAGTGGATCAGTCAGGATAAAGAACGGGTCCCCATATGGAATCTCGGCACTAGCGTGGCAAGAATACAGCCATTGAGCCATTGTGCCCGGCCCAAGAGGAGGAAGTTTGAGCAGTTAGCAACACGCTAGGATTCTGCCATTTTCCATTTTTATCTTTTTCTCTGATTTCGTGTGTACGTCTCCCCTTTTTCACAACAGACTCAAATTTATCTTGGAAGTGAGAAAAACATGCTCTCCACTAATGTATTCGAATCTTTCAGTTTATTATTTAGGCCAATGCTTTCTCTAAATATTTACCTTTCATTTCTATGTATGATGAGAGAAAGGATGAAATGAGCTTGCAGTTCCTGTGAAATGCAGGCAGATATGAAGAAAAATACACGGGTAACACACAGGTTAATACTTCCAGATTCAACCTTGCTACCTCTGTTATTGCTTACAAGATAGCTCCCAATCCTAGTTTTGCTTTGTAATAGAGTTTGAAGCTCTTGAAATGCGAATCATATTTATGCAAGAGGGAAGCAAGAGGTGAATCCGGTTTCATGGTTCTTTTCATATTTCTATGAAAGAAAACTGCAGCTCTGTAAGTATTTCTATGATTTTAGAAAATAGGCACAATTCCTAACTGCTAACTCTAATACATGCAAAGTCATCTTGTATCTTATAATCTCAGAAAATACCAGAGCGATACACAAGATGCATGTTTTTGTTAATAGCTGGAAGTCCTTCCAATTGACATACTCTTCCTGAATTATAGCTAAAAACATGTGGATTTTAATGTATCTGTTGTGTCCTCAAGACAGCAAAAAAGTCAAAATGTTCTGCTTCTACTTTTTAAAAGTATTTCTTGATTGTTTTCAACGAAAATATACTACCTATCCCCAGTTCTAAATATTTTAAATCTCCGACTCACTTGAAAGAAAAGTAAATTCCACACATTTTGTATTTCACTATTTTAAGGAATACATGCATTGTGACAATTCATTTGCGTCATCATTTTTCTTCTTTTAACCCATATTTTTATACTAAAATTTACTCACTAATGTGAAAGATTAATATGCAAATGAAGAGGCATTGCCTAAATGTTTAAACTAGAATAAAACAGCTTGGAACTATCAATTTTAGTTCTTCTGAAAGACATCCATTTTAACTGTCCTTTCGTTGTATAAATTTAAAATCATAGCTTTACATACAGTACAGCTGTTTTACAGCTATGCAAACAGATTTATTTTTGATATTAAAATAAGCATGCATTAATTACTTTCTAAATAGGAAATCATGTGTTAGCTATCTTAATCAGAGTGTATTTCATCCTTAGGATTTAAAAAGTGTTTTATGCTCAACATATGCATGAGTATGTCAGTTTCCTAGGTCTAACATTTTGTCATTTATGAATAACAGGACCAAATAATAGAAATGTAACATTTAACATACTACAATCAGAATTGGGTATTTATAAACCAGATCCTTTTACTTCTGACATTTACCTATCCCAAATCACTTACCATGTTTTCTGTATCTTTTTCTCAATTAATTTGATGATTTCAGGTATTAGGTTAACATAAATCATTCACTGAGAATTTGTATCAAGTGTTACATGATGATTCTGTTTTATAGTTCTCCATACAGAGATCCAATTTTTCCAGCATAATCTGGGGAAGAAGATGCCCTTTCTCCAGGCATTGATTTATTTTGTTTGTCAAAGATTAGTTGATTATAAATTCATGGGCTCTTTAATCTAAGTCAGCCACATATCCTTGGTACATACCCTTGTACCAATCTCAGGCTGTTTGGATTAATACCGCCCTGTAGTATTTCTTGAGGTCTGGTATTCTCATGTTGTTATTGTCTCATTTAGCTTTAGCAATTTTGAATCTCATCTGACAAGATTTGAATTTTGGGCTCATTTTCCAGATCTGAGAAGGTTATCTGTAGTATTTTGATTGGAATCACAATAAATTTCTAAATTATCTGTGAAATTAGGGGACATTTTGTTTATGTGAATTAGTCCAATCCATGAACATGGGTGATTTGCTCATCTTTTGCTTCTTGTTCTATTTCTTTCCTTAGTATTTTGCAATGTGGATATCTTTCATGTATTTTAAAAATTTATCTTCACACATTTAAATAATTTTTTTAGAAAATAATTGTGATTGGGGTCAATCTTAATCCTTTCTCATCTTAGCATTGTTTATGTATTAAAATGCTATTTAGGCCTGGAGCAGGGGCCTAGCAGCTAAAGTCCTTATGTGGGGAGTGAATCATCAGATTAAAGATCATTCCTGTCTTTCCTTGTCTCTGTATACATGACTTTGCAATAAAAATTAGTAAATCTTTAACAAATGCTATCAATTTTTGTGTGCTATTTTATGTTCTGTAATTCTACCAGCATGACATGGAACATTTTTAGTCTTTGTCATTTTATTTGTAAAATCACTCATATGGTTTTAGCAACTTAATAATTTATAAGACTTCAAAAATGTAGGGTCACAAATAACTACTCTCATTTTTATTTTTATGATTTTAACATTAATGGTGTGCTGATTCCTTGCTGAAAGCCTCATTCTTACAAAGGTACTTCCTCTCCATTCCTTTCAGGTCCTTCAGGTCATAGGGCACAAACGTTTCTGTTCTTGGAGAAGTCCTTCAAGTAGCGTTGGAGTGTCAGTCAAATGGAAGTTATTCCACACTTATTATAGTTAATACCTTTCAAGATAGCACTGTGTCTCAAGTCCAAGGACTGTAATTATTTGAAAATAGGTTTCCATCTTAACATTGGTATGCTTTAACCTGTGAGAAAGCCTAAATTCTAAGGATATTTAAATTACAGTATAGGTGTCTTTCATATTCGCTATTCAAAAATTATGAAATGGATAATTCCATTAAATAGGACTTCTAAAGCTATAAAGATAATAGGAAAATGGCAAGCAGGCTCATTGTTACTGACTCAGAATTTTACGCCTTCCCTCTCCAAGACCCTTCTAGAAATGCTTGCATGGAATTTAGACACTAGGGTACCTACCTTGTTACATTGGCCCGTTTTGTGCATTTTAACAACTGAAAGATTAAATGGAAAAGTAACAATAAGAGGAATGGAATCCCCACACACAAACCTATGCAAAACATCTGCAATATTTCTAAAATTGCTTTAAGGTGTTCATTAGGTTTTCTGTATCACAAAGAAACATTGCAGAGGAAGACAGGCCCCAAATTAACTTCTAAAGCCACAGTACCTACCACATTTCTGATTACAATAAATATTTTGAGACTAATAACAATATAATAATATGTTTGAGTGAGAATCTTCTGTGGATAGATTACTGTTTACAACCTTTGTTATCCTAAAGAAAATTAGGGCTATGTTTTGTTTTGTTTGTTTTTTTGTTGTTGTTTTTCCTTCTTACTAATGACTGATATCTTTACCTAGGGAAATATTAGGCCGGTGATTGTTAATTCAAATGAAAATATGTAATTGTAAACCTTAGGGGGAAAAAGAAAGATGGAACGAAGGTTAGGAAGACCTGCAGGAGTGGGTGGGGAGGGTTGGAAGTATAGCCAAGCTCCTAGCCTGCATTGTGAAATACTTGAAATTGTTCACTTTATATAAATTTTAAAAGGAAGAAAATGACCTATGCAATTTCCTGCTCAAAGAAAGATTCATAATCTGGCCAAGTGAGGGAGCAGTTAGAATTACTGTACACAATTGTGCACAAAAAGCAACTGCATTACCCAATCAAATATAACTCCGTGTGGGTTCACAGGAGGAGATAAGAGACCGGAGACATTTGTTAAATACTGTCTTTCACAGTCATGTCTGTATCGTGATCTTAGTTGACACCATGTTCTGACACAAAGGACATGGAGGTACACATAAAAGAGGAATAAAACTACCATCACTTTTCTGTAGATTCAATGTAGGTATCTCCATTTGGTTCTTATCATCAGAGAATATATATTACTACATGCACTATCTTTTATCATTACTGAAATATCTGTTACCTAGTTTTTGATGTGTCACTCAGACAATGCAGTAGTCGTTGAGTGCTTACTGTAAATTGGAAAAAAAGTGTTATGTTAACACAAAAATTAAGGTCCCAGTGTTTATGGAAGTTAAAAAATAGAAACATACAGTTACAATCGAATAAACATATGTCACAGATTTGGGTTTGAATTCTCTCTCTCTTTTACTCTCTCTTATAGGAGGGTGTGGATGCACTGTGTGTGTACCAAATACAAGTTTATTTTAGAAAATTTTATAATTTTTTCCAGAAACTTAACAGGCAGAGAGAGAGGGAGAGAGAACCCCTATTTTCTGGATCACTCTTCAAATACCCTCAGTGGGGCAGTGTTGTGTCATGGAGGAGTAAACCAAAGCGTCCTGCTTCCCACAGGATCCCATGTGAGTGTTCAAGTCTAGCTTCGCCACTTCCAGCCCGACTCCCTGCTACGGCCCCTGGGAAACCATGGGAACCAGCTCAAGAGCCTGGGTCCTTGCTGCCCACCTGGGAGAACTCCTTGGCATTCCACGCTTCAGTTGGACCAGACCTAGCCATGGCAGCCATTTGGTGTGTGACCCAGTTAGTGAAAAATCCTCCTCCTCTCTTTCTGTCCATCCAGGTCATTTTGCTTTTATACTTTATTTTACTTCATAAAGGGAAATATTTCTTTATTCTTCTTCTTTGTTGCCATGTCCTTGATGCCTCTGCTTACTCTTTTTTCCCCACAGAAATTTAGAGAAATAACTTATGTGAAAAAATGGCAGAAATACATTCATCCTGAAAATATAAGGTGGAATAAAAATGTTGGGATAGATCTTCCCTTGGAACACGCTGTGCTGTTCTCTTATTTATTTCGCAGCAGTTTTAAGCACTTTGCCGGTTCCAAGTGGCGATTGGCAGGCCCAGCTGCAGACCGCAGGGCAAGAGTAACTGCTTCTGTAGAACAGGACCTCCCGTCGCAGCAGAGAGGGCGAGCATCTTGTGGACTCGGCAAGTCCTGACTTCCTTGTGTTCTTTCGTGTGCCTAGCCTTTACTCTCTTTTCTCATGCGTTAACTACGGTGCAATTCACCTGCTTTGTTATTTTCAGTGTCTGCTTCATTCCCCAGCTGTTGATCTGAGTGAATGATTCCAACTCTCCCAAAGAATGAAAATGTATGTTATTTCCAATGTCTCTGATAATGCCACGACAAATGTACCGTATGTTGTATGAGAGATCCAAGTTGACTCTATGAATGTTGACATGGGAAAAATTTCTTGAAGCAAAGCACCTATTTCAAAAAGTTCAATTTTATTGTTTTCATTGAAATAACGTCCTGGATAAAGTATATACCCAGTTTACATACCAACTCTGGACTGTAGGAACGCCCGTGAAGTGGCCATCTTTTATCATTAGTCTATTCAATCATTTGCTCAGTGTGTAATTTGTTGAGCACTCATCCTATGTCAGACACCACTGCAGCTAAGAGTGCCTAATCATGAAGCAGACAGGAAAATCTGCCTCCATATCCAGCATTTAGATTCTAACAAATAATTGTTGAGGCCTATCCCACTATATTTGATTATGTGATAGCCTTCTGGTTTGAAGAAAAAATGTAAATTAGATTTTGAGAGAAAAAAAAAAAAGAATCCTGTGTGCTTTGCCATGAGGTTAAAATACATTACTCTATCCTGGTGAGAACTAAAAATACACAAGATTTATTTACAAATTAGGATTCAATTTAATTACTGGAAGTCATTATAATTATCTCACACATCTTATTTTCATGAAGCATCAAGAGGTCAGTGGGAAAATTGTCCTCGCTTAGGGCCACAATTTAATGTAGAAGCAGCAGAAAGCAATTCTAGATCATTAAGCCCTTAACTATTCTCTGGCACGGTTTCCATTTGTGCATTTCACATCACACAGTGTGCTTTTGTTTTGTTGTTTTAATCATCATTCCTCTGTATCACAATAATAATTTCACATTCCACAAAAACCTTGCTGAGAGAATTTTGAGTTAATTAGTTTCAAGGTTTCTCTACTGATTTTGAGTTGGCAATTGATACAATGGCTCATAATTTCGACCACATGTTCCTGGATAGTACCTACAATGTTCTTTCCACCCTGGACTCCTGCTATTCTTCAACTCCCCCCCGTTGTGTGTCTGCTGCCTACAGCAAGAAATATTTTTGAACATGTGCCATCTTAGCAGAAGGTATATAACTAATACTGTGATCAATGATCAACCAAACTAAGACACTTCACTTGCAAGAGTGAGAGCGTGTGAATGAGGTTTATTTTGCTAGATAATGGGTAAACATGTCACGGAAAAAGCAAAACACTTAGTTAACCTAACGACGTATCATACTTGTTTATATAAAAATATGTTTAATGTGATCCATATGACAACACAATTAACCTTATTCTGCACCTTCCTTCTCACTTAAAATTTGTTTTGATGTATTTCCAGATGATTGTGCATATAATTACTACACATTTATATATATCTGCATAATTATATCATTGGTGTTCCTAGTCACATTTAGATACTTTCTATCCTTTTTCTTTTGCAAATAATACTGTATCGAACATCTTTACATGCCAGCTTGCTTACTGCATAATGAAATGTAAGAAGTATTAGGTAGAAGTTGTATATTTTTAAAGTTTGATGAGCACTGCCTGACTATCATCATTAAGAATTCTATCCGACATATATAAATTTCCAAGCTGATTCTAATGACTTGAGGTGCATCGGATTATTACAATATATTATGTATGTTAAATAATTAACATTGGAAAATCTTTTTTAAAAATTTACAATTAAATGTGGGTTTTTTCTTTTAAGATTTATTTATTTTTATTGGAAAGATAGATTTATTGAGAGAAGGAGAGACAAAGAATTCTGTCCTTAAATTTACTCCCCAAGTGGCCACAATGACCAGAGCTGAACTGATCTGAAGCAAGGAGCCAAGAGATATTTCAGCTCCTCCAAAACAGGTACAGGATTCTCAGACTTTGAGCAGCCCTCTATTGCTTTCCCATGCCACGAGCAGGGAGTAGCTAGATGGGAAGTGGAGTAGCTGAGACACGAAATGTTACGCATATGTGATCCCAGAAGTTGCTATGTGAAGATTTAGCCACTAGGCTTACACACCATACTCATCTTTAAATATAAATGTGAATGCTTATGCACTTCGTATGCAATATATTGTATTTCTTATATAATCTATTGCACGTATCTTATGAGCAAAATATTGTATATATACTATAGTGTGTATATTTTATATGGGATCATTGAGTTTTACTTTATTGCGTTTTGAAAGCTATGAATTTAGACAGTTTGCATAAATTATCTTACAGTAACACACATATATGAAATAATGGATACCCACATTTCAAACACTTTAAATACATTCTTGTCTTGGAGCGATTGCATTTTTAAAGTCATACCACCTGTCAGAGTTGAGACACTAAACATACCTCTTTCAGAGATTTTAAGTCCATGGGATAGATTGGAATGGTTGTGTGAGATTCTTTTTTCAAGAATGAAGTTTCTTTAAACCCTGAGTGATCCTTACTTCAATCACATAGTTTCAAAATTGTGGAGTTTGCCTTTGGAAAATAAATTTTATATCAGATCAAATCCATGCTGGTCAGTCATAAAAGAGCATTTCACAGATGTTATTTAGAAACTCATAATTTATGAAGCTGTAAGTGCTCATCCCTTTACTTGTATTTTCTGATAGTTGAGGGGGGACTGTGTTATGCAGTATTCAAACAGTTGGACACAAGTTGTAAACTGATTCTTCCAGAATGAGGAAAAGAAGAAAAAATTCAAATCCACAGATAAGGACTCTCTTGATATAACTGGTTAAAAACATAGTTTGAATGAAATTACTTGGATATGTCTTAATGCATTTATTTTTATTTCTGTAACTGAAATAGCTACATGGGAATGGCTTTACAACTCATTGAGTTGAGCTGCAACTTATGCTCCCTGCAAGCCATACCAAAGGCTTGGTTAGCTACCAAGTTTAACTACCCAGTACCTCCAACCAGGTTCCTGTTAGTGCTCCTGAGTGGCAAGAAACTTTGTCCAAGAGGTTGAATTCCTGTCACCCACATTGGAGTGAACCAGTCAATGGAAGATATCCTTTTTCTTTCATGCTGTCTTTCAAATAAATAAATCTTGATATTTGTCTTGTTTGTTTAAACATCACTATATATTTTTGCCTTTATTGTCTATAAATATTTATTGAATGGCTTATTTTTGGACAGGGAATGTATGCTCAAGAAATGCAAAATCATTTTCCATGCTGAAGTAAAATGCAAAAGACACAGCAAGCACAGGTTTCTGCTTAATTATGCATAAGGAAGGTGTTTAGTGAGAAGACAACCAGGTTCTCCTCCAGAATCTCAGATGGTTTCCCAGAGAAGAGACCTTAATCAGGAATGAGAGAAGGAGCAAGCAGGTAGGTACTGTGAGTGCAATGAGCATGAGGAAACAATGGCCCTGAAACGCAGACATACATGAAACCTGGCAACTGGGGACTTCAGCTACCAGATTATTCATCTTGTAACATATACCAGGGGTTTTGGACACTGTTTGTCAGCAGGAAGTGCATTGAACACATACATTTTTTTTTAATTGAAACATGTTTCAGCTAGCTAAAGGATTTCAGACAGTAAAACTAACAGGAACAAGGGAAGGATTGGAGACAAGCCTACACAGGAGTTGGGGCAAATGCAGGCAGATCCTGCCAAAAGCCATGGCCATTTTCTTTGAAAATTGGCTTTTAGAAATATTTTATGGTTTTCTTTATTTTTACATGGAGTATTACTTTCTCAGGATTTCACTGTGTATGTTAAATCATGGCATTTTTTTTTCTTTTATGATTAAAAAGAAACAGATAAGCTACAGTGTAGGCTTTAGTCGTAGCATATAATGAGCAAATGGATACACACTTAATTAAAGCACAATGCCCAGTCCCAAGAGAACATTTCCTTTAATTAATTCTTATGAGGACAACTGCTCTTGTAATATAGAAAGAAACAGAGATTTAACTTTTTTTTACATTCACATCTCAAATTTCCATAGGAAGCAAATGTACTTAATCATTTAAGCATACCTAATATAGTAATTTTATTCTCCTAATAAATATAACCTCATTAAAGACCTGTCACTTCATCTATACTAGGCAGTATGTTTTAGCCAAACCATTCAGCAATAAATGTTCCAGAATCCGCTCAGAATAGTCTCCTAATCAATCAGAACAGGAATAGATGAATTGGAAAGTGTTATTATTTCATGAAAGACATTTTATCATTGATTTCTAGTTTTACTTCATGGATTTGTCTGTCTACCATGGCACAGACTGATATTTTTAACTTCTTTTCCAGCTTGTTTAAAAATATTCTCAGAGGCTTTCACATGGACCTGCTTGCTCCTAGCTATGACCTGCACACCTGCTCTATTTCAGGCATCTGGCTATTGACTTAACAGATGGAACCTTCTGTGTGTGTGTGTGTGTGTGTGTGTGTGTGTGTGTGTGTGTGTGCCTATGTGTCTCCCTCCAATCATCCCTCTGTAACTCTGATTTTCAAATAAACAAATACATATTTTAGATGAATAAACAGTTCTCGTCATCTGGGCTGGAGAGGTTACGAGAAACTCATGATACCAGGTCTGGCACTGCAGCTTCATGGGTTAAGTCACACTGGTAATGCAGAGATCTCGTATTGACGTGTTGATTCATGTCCTAGCTCCAGTGCCAGCTGCTCCACTTCTGCTCCAACTCCCTGCCGATGTTCCAGAGAAAACAGCTGAAGACGACCCAGGTAGTTGGGTTGTTGCCAACACAGGAGCCATGGTTAGTGCTCCTGCCTATCCACCTGATCCAACCCAAGCCTTCACAACTCCGTGTGCTCCTTGCCACTACGCATGCACTGTCATAGTTACCTCTGAGGTTCTTTAATCTTTAAATGGTTTTTGTTCTTTTAGAACCCTTGAATCGACTTCTTACTGTTTTTGGTGATCCATATAATAATCTCTTCCTCAACAATTTCCAGTGAATGTTTTCAAAAGCTTCCTCAAAACTCAATGTCCTTTAATTGTAGCTAATTAAGCTTCATTAAAGAATAAAATTCTAAGCCTTGATTATGAGCACTGATGGGCACTTTCTAGGACAAAGACAACCCTCAATTGGTAGATGCAAGAGTTAACTGTGTAAGTGCTTTTTTCAGGATCCCAAAACAAGTCTACCACTGGAAAGTGAGAATTTTTCCTAAATATTTGCATGTGGCCTTATTGCTTTATTCTTAGATTACAAGTTATATATCTATTTCTCAAAATCTGAAAGAAAAGAGTCTTTTTAGCATCCCCTGAGTAATCACAAGGGTAGAAGATGGGAAACGGGGGTGGGAGGTGTAACCTTACCATGGAGAAACAGAGTAAACACCGTCTCCAGCCCATGATCAAAGCTCGCAGCGCCCGTGATTATATTTTGATTCTATCTTTGATTTTTGTGTTGAGAATGGCACTGCAACTTTGTATGATCCCTTCCCCAAACCTTGCGGCCTCATTGTTATCATGCAATCCACAAGGAAGCACTTCAGGCAAACCAAACTGATATTCTACAAAATATTTGGTGTAGAACTCATCAACTATGTTCAAGTCACAGAACAGAGAGAGCCAGAAACACATGAGGACTAAATAGAGAATGAGTTTCCAATGTGATCTTGGAAAAGAAAGTGGCATTAGGAAGAAAATAATAGGAAAAGCAACTAAAATGTAAATTTTCTAAATGGACTGTTTACCAAATTGGTTCCTCAAGTTATATAATATATATATATATATAACATATATATATATTATAAAACACTTTAAAATATACATAAAAGTAAAAAGAATTCAAAGAATACATGAGTTAACAATTCTTGACATATGAACATATTCACTTCATCTGTAAGTTACACATACACATGTGATTTTAAGATAATAGGTGAATATGCAAATATCACTTAATATGGAATTTATGAGTAAGGTCATTAAACTATGAGGAAGGGCATGTTACTATTGAAGTGGCCTAATCCAATGTGTGAATTGTGCATCTGTATATATAAATATCTATAATATGTAGAAATGTATACACAGTCTATATTATATGAATATATGCACAATTACATGTATATTATATACGTATATTTTCAATAGCTAAGTAATATTCTGTCATGTACATATACCACATTTTCATTGTCTGCCTGTTCGTACTGGAAATGTAGGTTGATTCTGTAGTTTACTAATGTGAGCAGTGCTGCAATAAACATGAGAACACAGATATCTTTTATATGCTGTTCTTTTCATTTTTCTATGTATTTTCAGAAATAGGACTGCTTCACTTTTCTACTTTCAGATTTTTCAAAAGCTCCTATCCTGTTTTCTATGGAGGCTATATTAATTTCTATACTTCGAGACAACTTATTAAGGAATATTTTCTTCCTAACTTCACCATCATTTGATTATTTTTGATTGTCAACCAGGGAGTTGATACTATATCATCCTTTTTATTTACATACCCATGATGGCTACTGTTTGTGAGTAGTGCTTCCGAGGGTTGCTGTTGGAATTTTTTGAGGTGGGCTCTACTGCTATAGTTGGTATGTATGTGTACTTTTTCAGTTCCACAAAATGCATCAGAACAGTGTAAGTTTTTGATGAAAGGTATGCAATAGCATATTGTACTATCCTTACAGACTTTGTGCACCCATAAAAGTATTCTTTATTTTATACAGTTATTTTAAAAATTGTCCCATGTAACCAGAAAATCAATATTGTGAAGTAATGGCAACCACAGTCACAACAGCCTAACAAATCATGCTTTGATTATTAACAAAATTCCCATATGCATTTTTTAGGATGCAATATTTTGTACAGTGGATTTCTCCTCATTTTTCCAGTTGTAATCGAATAGTAGGAGATCATTTTGTCAAAAATTCACTTGACCTTCTGTTAGATTACCCATAAAATATGGAACATATTGTCTTATGCATAAAACATTGTAGAAACTTCTTGTTAGTCCTTCACAGTCAATGTTCCTTTCTGTCTCTTTCCTAACAAACACAATCCTTCAGTTTAATTTTCAATGAGCATCGGGTTTCCAGCTCACAACCACTTGCACAAACAATGTTATTCATTTCTTTCTCAATGATCTGGAAACTCTTTGGCGAATTCTCATTTTCCTTTCCAGGGCATCAAAATATGGATTGATTACTTAAAATAATATTTACTGACAGAGGCACAGTCTTACTGAGAAAAATGCTGAATCATCTCTTCGTAATTATTTTCTTTATTTCCACATGATTTAATTGAGTTATGATCTATAAACATGTGTTTCTATTATACTTCAGAAAGGTAAATAAATATCTTTAGCTGTTGCATTTTAATTGTATCCAAATGGCAATTTTCATAACTATGAGAGAAAGCTTTACATTGTCACACATAATTTCAATGAAAACTGTGATTGTTATTTCAATAAAGAGCTTGTCTATGCATTAAAACTTGTCAATAAATGGTTATCCAGTGTTTATTGATTTAAGAATTACATTTTGGTGCAATTATATCCAGTTCTATGTTGCTATTATGAATTCAAGTTATTCTCTGCATTTTTGAAGGATTATCTTCATTTTCATTGATGCTGAATAAAGATATCAAGTTAAGAAAAATTTTTAAAATAATTGGTTAAGTAATAAGGAAAAAGTAACTAGAACTTATTCAATTGGTCATGAAATTCTGATAAGGTAAGGAAACTTATCAGGAGGAATGTGAAATGTGTTATATGAAGCAAGTTAATGATGCAGACACAAAAGGGCCAGACTCCAATGCTACTAACATGATGATTTCTGATTCTGGAACTCTCAGGACAGCTATAGCTGCCATCTATTAATTTTAATCCCAGCCTGTTCATGATGATAGAAGGAGCCTGGTTCAGAGGCAAGAGTCAAGCACACAATCCATTTAACCTGGGATTCCTGGAGCCGTCAGCTCTGCTTCCAGAGTCGGCCTCTGTGCACACCTGGAGTCAGACTTGGAGCTGAAGCTCTCCTGGACACTACATGAGGGGATGCAGATCTCGTCACTGTGAGGATAAATGCCTGCTCCCGAGTGTACATCTTGCTCTGTAGCACTGTGGAGGCCCAAATGATGAATGGCACTTGGCAACGGAAGTGAAACTTCTTGGTAAGTGTTCAGTGAGCTTCAAATGTCACCAGTGCTGTCTTTCCTCCCTGGCACCACGAGCAGCAACATTTATTTCTTTCTTCTTCTTTTTTTAAGATTTATTTATTTTTATTACAAAGTCAGATATACAAAGAGGAGGAGAGACAGAGAGGAAGATCTTCCGTCCGATGATTCACTCCCCAAGTGACTGCAACAGCTGGAGCTGAGCCAATCCAAAGCCAAAAACCAGGAGCTCTTCCAGGTCTCCCGCATGGATGCAGGGTCCCAAGGTGTTGGGGGGTCCTACACTGCTTTCCCAGGCCACAAGCAAGGAGCTCGATGGGAAGCAAGGCTGCAGGGATTAGAACCAGAGACTATTTAGGATTCTGGCAAGTGCAAGGCGAGGACTTTAACCACTATGCTATCGCATCAGGCCCAAGCGACAACATTTCTAACAGCTGTTTTCCCATTAAGCTTGGCTTCACAGCAATGATCAAATAACAGTGATTAAAATTGTGCTTTGTTGACCAGGATATGCACAGTAAACCAAAAATGTAATTTTTTGAAAAATTTACTTTGTTATCATGAATCATTTTAAATTAACAATTGCATTAAAATTTAATTTTTGAAATTTTAAAAATGTCAGGTAGCAATTTTATGAAAGATTGTCTAAGAAGTCATAGAAAATGCATTTTATGACAAAGCTTTTTACCTTCAGGGTTAATATGAATGGATGGTAATTTGGTCCTATCATTTTAGTAATGGGTTGTTCATTGTTTGATTAGTCTTCTGTTTTTATTTTATTTTATTGAGATGTTCTTGAAATTTGCCTTTGGTTTGGGTGGGTGCTGTTACTATTCTCCATCAAGAGAACATTTTCAATTACCATTTCTATGATAGATCTAGAAGTGCTGTGTTCTTCGAGCTTTTCTTTACTGTGAAAGAATTTTATTTCATTTTCAAAGACAAAGGAATGCTTTGCTGAGTACGTTATTCTGGGCCTACATTATTTTTTATTTTAGAATTTGGGATATGTTGTTTCATTGTCTTCTGGCTTATAGTTTCCTGTGACAGGTCAGCTGTGAGTCTGATTGCCATTCCTCTATATGTTAATTCACTATTTTTTTCAGATGCACATTTAAGAATCCTTTTCTTATGTTCGACTGAAGAGAGTTTAACTATCATGTGTCGTGGTTGAAGATTGCTTTTGGCCAACAAGAGCCAAGTTTTTACCAGAAACTTTAAATAAAAGAGATTAAGACTCTGAACTACTTCTCTTGAGAATTGTTATAGGAGATAAAACATGGTTTTACTAGTAAGATCCTGAGGGAAAAGCACAATCCCAGCTACAGCTACTACCAGGAGGACATGATCCCATCACAGCCAAAGCAAAGCATTCCAGGCAAAGGTCCTTGCAAGACACTAAGGGCGTTTAGCCTGTTGGCTTTGCAGGGGCCCAAAGAACTCTTGACAACAGAGATTTTCAAGAAATTCTCAGCTTGCTCTGAAAGATATTCAAGTAAGCTCCAGAGTATTCTGAGTTTTCACAGTCATCATGATCATTGTCCATATCTAGCAAGTGCGATTTTGTGCATTTTTGAAGAAGAGATCATGAGGCAACCTTCAGTGACGATTTGGCTGACATCTTTCTGTTGTCTAATCCGGATTTTTCTTTTTTCCTGTAGCCGTCTAGGTGAACCTAGGTTCCCTGTGAATGTTGCCCTATTATGAACCGTGCTGCGATGTGCATGGATAAGAATGTGCACATGTCTTATACTGATTTCAACCCTTTTTGCTAAATAATGTGAGTGGGATTTCTAGAGCGTAAGGTAATTCACTTTTTAATTTACTGAACAAGCATCATGCTGTTTTCCATAATGACTCTGTTTATTTAAATTCACACCAACAGTGCCCAATGCTTCTATTTTTCTAAACACTCCCTAACAATCTTCATCGCTCATTTTTAAGATAATGGCCATTTAACCTCATGTGAGGAGATCATTTCTAGTATTTTTAGTTAGTGTTTTTCAATTTATTACTTATTATAAAATTATGTTGCAAACTATTTTTAAAATACATCTACTGTTTTGAAAAGTACCTACTTAGCTCATTTTATTGTTTTGATTTGTTCTTATGTTTTCTGATACTGAGTTCCAGACATATTTTACCTGTTAACCTCTGGTCATATGTGTGCTGTGCAAGTATTTTCTGACAATCCATGAGTATATTTTTTCTTCTTTCATATTCCTTCACTTAGTCAAAACTGACTCAATGCACCGAGATTCTTAGGAGAGGTGAAGCGATTAATCATCGAGACACAACACAGCAAATCCTAAGCACATTTCAAACACATTAACTTTGTGTTGATCAACTGTAATTTATAATTAAAATGGTCATTAAAATCTCTGAAATGCATGTGTATAAAAATGACTTAAAGTCATTTGATAATCTGAGAACTAAAAATTAAGACACAATTAGGTTGCATTGTAAGACCCAGGAGATTAACAAACATGTAAACAAATTTGAAAAATACCAAATGTGAGCCTAAATGTGGATAGCATACAGGCAAATTAGTACATTCTGAGACTTTATTTAGATAGTTAAAAATTACATGTATTCTAAAAGGAAGCAATTCTATCTCCATCTACATATTCTTTAAGGAAAAATTATTCATGAGCTCTAAATAACTTGTATAATAATATTTTTAGCATCATTTCCTCAAAATCTGAATTTGTTCACTCACCATAGAATAAATATCTGTTGTTATATCCCAGCAATCCAAAACTGTAGATTGTAAAAATGAATAAATGATATTTATTAAAATGAAGCAAATGAGCAGAGCTATGGCATTGTAAATTAAGTCCCTGCATTTAGTGCCTGAATGGTAGGATGTTGGTTCATGCCCTGGCTATTCCAATTTCAGTGCAGCTCTCTGCTAATGGCTTGTGAAAGCAACAGTGTGACTCAACTTCTGGGGCCCTGCAACCACATAGGAGACTCATAAGAAGGTCTGGTCTCCTGGCTTTGGAATGGCCCAGCTGCAACAAATGCAGCCATTTAGAAAATGAGCCACAGGATGGGGGAGATTCCTCTCTCTCTCTCTCTCTCTCTCTCTCTCTCTCCCTCTTCTCTCTCTCTTCCTTCTCCACCCTATAATTCTTCCTCTTGATAAAAAATATATCATTAAAGGGCCCAGGGTGGTAGCCTAGCAGCTAAAGTCCTTGCCTTATTTGTGCCACAATCTCAAGTGGGGGACTGTTTTTTGTTACAGCAGCCCCACTTCCCATCTATTTCCCTGCTTGTGCCCTGGAAAAGCAGTTCAAAGCCTTGGGACCCTACACCTCCGTGGGAGACCTGCAAGAATCTGCTGGCTCTAGGCTTCGGATCAGCTCAGCTCTGGCCTTTGCAGCCATTTGGGGCAGAAGATCTTCCTCTTTGCTTCTCCTCTTCTCTGTATATCTGCCTTTCCAATAAAAACTAAAATAGATCTCAAAAGCATATATCATTTAAAATAACATGAAATATGCTCACAACGTATAGAACAAGCTACAAGATGCAAAACTATGCATAGCATCAGTTTGCTTATATAGTGTCCAAAGCTAGGCAAAGTGAAATAATATTGTTAATTGATGTACACACAGCAAAATAAAATAAGCAAGGTGCTTATTATCATGGCAATCAGGAGAGATTTGTTCAAGAAGAAGTTACTCTCTTCTTTTGAACAAGGTAACAGTTACATGAAAGTTTCACCACTATTTCGTTAAGGTAGACATTGATTATCTGCATCTGAATGGAAATATATTTCTGAAATAGCACTATTCAAAATGACTTGTTCTGTGAAATACAAGGCAGAGCAAGAAAAGAAAGGAATATGGAAGAAGAAACAGAAACATTTAAATATAGAAAAATATTTTTTAAGGGTCTCATAAAGTGTCTATTAGCTAAGTGTTCTTTGGCTTGGTTCAAATTTATAAAAGGCTTAGCAAATGAGGTTGACTTCTGTAATAAAGAGACGGGATACCTGAAGGGCCACAGCACTGACAGCTTAATTGGGTTCCATTAAGATTTTTATTATATTGGCACATATGCTTATGTGATGTGGCATATGATGCTCAGACTATCAGGCTGGCAAATGACTTCAGCATTAACTGTGGCTTTTAGAAATTAGGTGATTAGTGATTTAAGAGAAAATGGAAATAAAGGGAAAGAAGTGAAAGAACACTTGAAAAGATCTATACAAATTACAAATATTAATCTATGCCTTATTTTTGTATTCTTATTTTGATGATCTTTTGCTTCTCAAGCTAAATTTAGATGTGATAGAGGTGATGTTTTTTCCCTTTCTGCTTGTTGCTTTGTTTTGTTTATTTTTCCATCACAAAAAGGCCTTTTAAAATAATTTTTCTGAGGATAATGAAAGTACAGACAATATTCTTCCTGCCTTAGGTTTAGTTTAAAAATTATAACCCAGCATACACAGATATTCAGTGCAAATCAACAAACAGTCGTTTCCGTAGGGATCCATGAGGGTTTGACTCCCAAAATCATGCACAATTTGTTATAAAAATAACTTATATACATTCCAAATGTCAGGTAAGCTCATAGATATTTTTCAACCACTGAAGTCACTGTAAAACCAATTCCATAGGATGAAATCATATTTTCTGACCTTTGAAAAGAATATATATAAATTAAATTTAAGTTTGTTTTATTTATTTATTTTTTTTTACGTAGGTGAGAGGGTTGTAGACCATGAAATTTTCTGTGTGGAATCGGAAGGTGTTTGGGGAATTTGAGTGAAGGGTGGAAACGACCCTGCCCTCTTATCTGGGACCACAGAGTTGCACCACTCCTTGCTGCAGGATCATGTCAACACCAGTGAACAGAGATGGTACCCTGGTTTCATCCATAGAATGCTGGTGAAGCAAAGAATGTCCTGAAGGAGTTTCCTGACTCATCTCAAATATTCTGAGATGGTGTTGGCTTCCTTGTATCAGGTGTAAGGTATCACTTTCCATACTTGCCAGATGTCTATGCTTTGGTACATCCACAGTCTTAAATGCTTGGTGGAGAATTTGACCTGTAGTGTTCTACCTATAGTGTTCTACCTGCTTTGTCCAGAAATTTCTTGAGAGTTAAAGAGCTTTTATAGTGATTATATGGGTATATAATCTCACATATAATGTATCATATTATAAATTGCATTATTTATCTGCTCTTACATGCATAGGTTAGAAGAAACTTCAAAACAGAAATTGAGACTGTAGTTGGAAATTTAATAAGACATTATTAAATTGGAAATTTGTTAAAAGGAATAAAACATTCAATATGAAGAAGGAAATGAAGAGATTCAGGAAAATAATGAAGGCTTCCAAGGAAACTTAGGCTATTCTTCCTTAGCCATAGACCAGTATCAGGTCAATCAATAAAATAGCTGCTTCTTGAGGTTAATGACCGAGGAAAACCTCAGAGAGGAGAGCCTCAACAGAGTCTTCCTGAATCCAAGCATCCTAGCAGAAAACCAAAGCCGCAGAAGGAAACTGCAAGCCCACGACTAGGGCTGCTGTGAAATAGTCACTTAGACTCTGAGCAGGAGCTGACATTATTCTCCTCCTAACAAAACAGTCAGTACCTTAGAGAAAAAAAAAAAAAGTGCTTGCGTTGCATATCCAAGCTCTAGGGTCTGTGGTGCCTACAACCATGCCAGCCAACAACAGCAGCAAAGATTACAGCCTCACAAATTAAGTAGGCTAGCCGAATAACAGTGAGCCAAGAACCATAGCCCAGGCAGCACTCAGCATTTCCTACAAAATGGGAGTGAATGCAGCATGGGATCCTGTCCACAGGCCTTAGACACAGACGTATCTGCCTTCAAACTTTGCCCCCTTCGTCCCTCAAATCCCTTCAACTGCCACTCAGAGCTGCCACTAAGACCCATGAAGGCCAGTAGAACTCTCTGGTCAAGGTTTCTGCAACTCAGAACTGGTCTTCCATTCACTGTTTACTTCGCAGATATCCATAAAAGCCCATGTTGAGCCGTTCTGAAGCCAGGGCAACACAGGTCTTCAATGTGGGCTGCAGAACTTCCAAGCACACTTTACCTGTCTCCTGCCAGGTGAGCAGCAGCAGACAGCTTCCATTGGAGCCTAGATTCAGTACAGCTATGGGTGTCCCAAGCAGTTTCTTGATGTCCTAAATTCACGTTAAGGGATACATGTTGTGAGCCAAAACCCCAAAATTTAAGACACATAACAGGATATGAGGCAAAACTTTTAAAAATGAAACATTTGGGAAATTAATGCATTCCCTTGTGACTCTAAGAAATATAGTTTCAGTGCATTTTATTTTTATTAAAAATAAGGAAGTATTAGCAAACCAAACGTGGATATGACATTTCTGAATTCAGAAAAAAAATATATCACAAAAAAGCTGTCATAAAAATGGTTTACCATAATTATCTTTTTAAAAAGCATATTAAAAATGTAAATAAAGCTAATTGGTTTTATGATGGCTCTTAAATATTTTGAGTATGTACCTAACAGAAAGAACAATAAATACAAATTATGTGCTATTAGAGCAAAAAGTATCGTTATTTATAAACATTTTCATTGCTCACCTAAAAACTTTTGTAAAATTTGGAAGAAAATGTGAATTCATAGGCTCATTATGCCACAAATTATAGCATCATTATACAAATGAATTGCTTCCTAATGAGTCAGAAGCAAAAATAGACATTATCATTGAAGAAAATAGCATTTGTACATGACATGAAAATATCTTATGTGTACATATTTGAGATTTGGGAAACAACAAAGTGAAGAAAATGGAAAAGGAGAAGGGAAAAGAGGAGCTATAACGATGAGATGACAATGGGTGCAAACACTGGATATCCTACACGCGACCTTTCCTTCTCATTAGTTTAACAGTGGTGTAGCCCCACTGTACCCTACTCATCAGCTGTATTATGAAACATGCAGGGATGGTGCTGTAATGCATGTGGAACGCATAAAAGAAGCATTTTTGGAGACAGACATTGAAAGATACAAAAATTGCAATTTTTAGTGTTCCAGGATGGAATTACTATAACTTACAAAAATATACAATTTGTAATTTCTTATGGATCATCTATCAATGGTTACGGTACCGTGTGCTTTAGATATAACAATAATGTGCAACTTACTGGCTTGTATCTGAGTCAGTGGGAGATACTTTAAATACATGGGCATAACAAAGGGGTTCTAATTGATCAAAGTAGAAAAGGTATCCTGATTCAAAAATACATAAAGTACTTATGATGTAGGTAAGACAATTTTGAGAAATCTGGTATTGGAAGTTTTAGCCATTTGATAAATTGTTAGCTATATGGGAATCAAACTCTTTGAAGGTACACAAATCAGTTTCAGATAAATTTAAAATACATACATGCATTCCAAAATTTAACACCGTGTGTGACTTTGAAAATCTTTGTTCAAGAAAATTCTCATAAATGAGACTCAAAAGCCAGGGGGACGACCGGATAACAATGAGCCTGTTCGTATAGAGTTTGTGTTGCTCTTGATCAAACAAAAGGAGGAGAACTAAATAGAAAACTGAAAAGGTAAATAGACATGAACGGTTTGGTGTTCAGAATATATATGTCTTCCAATAAGCAGGAGACTAATAATACTAGATATCTCCAAAGGAAACAAAAGACTGGTGAATTCAACACACCTGAATTCATGTTCTGTCTGTTGCAGGAACCTCATGCCTGACTCACAGTATGTGCTAATAATGAGGGACACTGTTTATAGGTATGAAAACCGGGATTTCAGCATTTCTATAACTTTAAAAACTGTAATACAAAATTACAGATGTTTATATAGAGAAATGAAAAAGCAACGTTCCCTTTGTGGAAAGAAAGCGAATGAGACAGGAAGTATTAAAGAAACCTCAACACTCTGGATGATTTGCATCTTACACTGGCTGATAAACACTGCATGTCTGTTCTATTTTTATGTTCTTGTATTTCTTTGATACCATGATGATATGAAATAGTGCATTGTGATTTTTCATTTAAAATTGTTAGCGGTTATCCAAAAAAGAGGGAAGAAGTCAGAAATGATAAATTTACTTATCTGGTGAGAAAACTCTATACTATATTAATAGGACTAAATACTTTTTATCTGCCTGATGTGGTTTTTGTTGTCAAAAAGTGTAGTGATCATATCAACTGAGCATTTTTCAATGACTGAGCTGTAATTAGGATGATTTTGAGATAAAAGAGTACTACCGTGATATTTTATAATTATTGCTGACTGATATTTTTCATATCAAGATGAAAGTTAAAAGAACATATTTCTTTGAAAACAACAAATGTATCTCCAACTGAGCTTTAGTTTTAACCATGGGTTCATTTCATATCCAATTTTAGAAAGTCTACTCACTTTTCGTGCAATGAATCAGAGGTCATCTTTAATTGCCATGTATCTTTCTAGTAGGTGTTGTCTGTAATTCTTTTGAATTATGGAGAGAAGAGACTGCCGTGCATTGCTGTCCTCAGAAACATTTAATCTGGCACAGAGCAATCGACACCAGCACAAAATAATGTGTGAAGTATGCTTGCCTAAAAGTTGTATGAGCACTGGTGTCTTCTTTGATCTTTTATATTGCTGCTACCTTCACCATCATCATCAGTACCACCCTCATTAGCAACACCACTACCACCACTTCCAGCACAAGCACCAGCATCACCACCACCATCACCAATCCCCTACCACCAAATATGTACATTAAATTCAGACCTTGACTGGCTCTGTTTCCTGTGCCTTACACATTCTTTCACAATCCCTACCCCCCAGAATAGTCAGCCAATTCTCAAAATCCCTCCTTTCTCCACCTCAAAATACATTCCATCCCACTAGCTACAGAATCCCAATCACAGCCGCTGTTTCTTTAACTCTACCTATTAGCCTTACTACATGATCTGTAAGCTTGTTGTGAACATCAGACTGCCTGTGATCCTGGCTTTTATTCTTAGATTTCTCACACACTTCCTGAATGTTTTTACTTATTTATTTATTTATGTTGCAAAGTCAGATATAGAGAAGAGAGGCAGAGAGGAAGATCTTCCGTCTGATGATTAACTCCCCAAGTGACCACAATGGTTGGTGCTGTGCCAATCTGAAGCCAGAAGCCAGGAGCTTCATGTGGGTCTCCCACTCAGGTATAGGGTCCCAAGGCTTTGGGCTGTCCTCAACTGCTTTCCCAGGCCACAAGCAGGGAGCTGGATGGGAGGTGGGGCTGCCGGGATTAGAAACGGTCCCCATATGGAATCCCGGCGTGTGCAAGGTGAGGGCTTGAACCACTATGCTATAGCGCCAGGCCTCTGAATGCTTTTTAGATTTATTATTCACTTATTCTGCACATCATTTTCAAACTCATAGCCCATCACTTCGTCAGAAATGTCCTCATAAATATAGTTAATCAACACCACTTAATCAAATCCAAGCAATCTTGCATGAATACACCACAATAAACCTAAACCCTTGATATAAATTTTTAGCCTTGCATTTATATGTGAACTTTCTATTTCAGAATAAGATTTTAATTCAAAAGTTTTTGATGTAATTTTGTTCCTTTCAACCCAACACCAGGTATCCTCAATTGTTAAAAGCTCATATTCATATATTTGTCAGAATTAATGAACCTTACTCAACTCCTTTGACTTTTTCAAATTCCTAAGTTTTTCACTGCCCACACTTTCTAGTAATAAGTCATCTCTGTTCAAATAGAGCATTTTTATCTCCCATATATGAGGGAGGCCATGCGTATTTGTCTTTCTTTGTCAGCCCTATTTCATTCAATTTGATGTTCTGTAATTCCAGCTGTTTTGCTATGAATGACAGGACTGTATTCTTTCATGAATAACCTAACTGATTATTCCATAGAATAGAAACATCAAATTTTCTTTTTCTGTTTATCTGACCATCAAAATAGTGACTGATTCCATATCTGGGCTATTTTAAATAGTGCTGTGTTAAATATGTAAGAAAATTTATCTCTTTGATATAATGAAATAATGTCTTGGATAAATGCCAAGTATTGGATTGTTTAATGACATGGCAGTTTTCTTTCTATTTATATATCCATTTTTTTGAAAGAATATCTATACAGCTTTCATAGTAGCTTCTGTAACTTAAATTTCCTTCAAGGATATAAGAGTTACTTTCTCATCTTCTGACGATAACCAATATTATACAGTTGAGGTGATATTTCATGTTGTTTTTGATGTGCTTTCCTAATGAATGGTAATGATGGATAATTTATTCCAATGTATTTTTTGACATTTATTTTCCTTCTTCCAATAATTGCCTATTCGTTTATTTTGCTGATTTTTAATGGGTTTGTTGTTGTTCTTATTGTTGTTGCTACTCTTATTAAATTTTTTGAGACCAAGACATAGAGAAAATTTTCAGTTTCTGGTCCATACACCCAATGGGTACAACGTGCTAGGATTGAGCAAATCCAGACCTTGAAACTCCATCTGTGTCTCTCATTTGGGTGGCAGGTGCTGTCGGGTCATCATCTACTACTTTCTCAGTTGTTTAAAGAAAAGGAAGAGCCAAGACTCTGGCACTCTGATATGGTAATACCAATAAGCAGGGTCTTAACTCAACCACACACTAGCTCCGATGTTTGTCAATTCTGATTGGGAATGTACATGATTATTCTCTTTCAAGTAACAAAAATAAATGAGGTTGATTCATAAGGTTACTAGAAAATGAGACTCAAGTATGTTTATTTTCACTCAAAAAAATCCTGAAATCTGTGTAGATTTTGGAGACTTCACTGTGTCTTCACATGGGTGAACTGTGCAGATGCAACTCCTTCCCATGGTGTGCAGTAGCAATTTTCATATGCAACATAAAAAAGCTCAAAAACATAAAAACATAAAGAAAATTTAATAGTGTGTTTTAAAAGTCTATAGTGTAATATGAAACAAAAGGTAGTTTAAAATTACTTAAAGATTTATCATAAAAATTAGCCTTCTCTATGTATATGTAAAGTACGATATGCAAATCAGTACTACAGTGAGAAACAAAGAATTCAATAAAGGAAAAACAAATAGCAGCTATCCATTTTGGTTTAACACCTGTTTCTACACATGCATGTTGCCACCCTTAGACAATTGTATTCCGTTTACTTTAATGAAGATAGGAGAATGAGTCATTCTTTCATTATAAACTTGTCCTATACAAGAAAAATTGATTTTTGACTTTAAAACATTTAACCAAAAACTAATATTTCTTGCTTTGTGGCTTATTTGTCTTGTGCTTCTGTATCAAAGAGGACCAAGAGGCAACCTTACTCTTTTTTGTTGTGGTGCCAACACCATTTCTTCCTATTAACGGGGACATAGAACCAATTCTAGAAAGATCCTCAGTATGAATGTAAATCCTGCGTACTCTCAATGTCCAAATGTGGAAATTGAAATACAGTATTATTTTTTAATATAAACACAATTGTAAAATCAAATGCAATAACCCATTTGAATGTATAAGTCTGCACTGTTTTTGAAATAAATCTTCGCTTACTTCATTGGAATCATTCTGACTGCCATCTCATAGAGCCTTTACGTGGACTCCTTCAAATAAAAATTGAGTTACTAACACAGACACACTGATGCAAGTCTTAAAAATATCTTCTCATCTCTTGCTCTCAATTTGAGGAGATTCGAAAGTCCTGAAATGAGCTGGTTAACAGCATAATTTTAAATAATGCATCGTAATTTCAATCGGAAAACTGACGATCATGACACAAACAAAGCAATTATGATGATAAAGAAGACATCATTTTTCTTCTTTTTTGAAAAATGGCCAAATTCAGAAAAATACCAAAACTCATGTGCGACCCCTGCCATCGGTTACATCAGAAACCCACAATATTTCTATCTCTGCTGTTTCTGTGTGGACTCATTCAGTATACAATTGTTTCTAGCAAAAAAACAGCAGCAACAACGAAACCCACTGAATCCTGCCTTGAGAGTCAGGGAAACAGAACTGATGCCAAACGTGATCCAAAGTTCTCTTTCCTCTCTCCATCTCCTTCTGTTTCTGTCCTTACTACCGATAGGAGACAGTGAAATATTTTCCTTACTGTTGAGTTTGCTTATTGGAGTCTACTCTTGTTTGTGCAACTCAATAATAATATATAAAAATATTTATTTATTTAGCATAAAAGCAAAAGCTTTTTCAGCAACAGTGACTGTTTATTGCTATTTTTATTAAGATTCTATCCGTGAGCTCATAAGTACTGACATCATTCCTATAATTATCTTGTGTTGAATGCATTTTTAATGATTTGAGACTTTTCTCCTAAACAGCTGTTCCTTGAACAGCTTTTACTTTTTTTTTTTTTTGCCTTTGTTAGACTGCTTAAATAAGTTGGCACCAATTTGTTGGGTTATAAAACCGGGTACTTTGCTGGAACCAATTTTATATTAGCATAAAACTTCAGCACACTCGGCTGGAGTGTTTCCCCATGGAAAGGAAGTAGCCTTTCTTCCCATTTTATTGCTTCATTCATCAGGGTTTTATTTGCAAATTGAAGTTTCTTTCTGTGGATGTCTTTTTCTATGCTAATAAGCCACAAGCCAGTGTTGTCCAAGAATTGTATAGCCCTTCAGGGTTAATTTCAGAAACAAAGTAATTCAGTTCTCCAGTAATTCCCAGGAAAAGACAAGTGTGGGGTGAGATTAGTGTAGATATAAAAGCAAGCTTTAAATATTCCGTCTGAAGTAAATACTCATATATTTACTTCTACCCTTAAACCTTTGTTACAGGAAATGCTGGAAATAATGGCCATCTTGTTTTGCACTTGTTGCGGCAGGCACAACATCAAGCTCATGAAGACACTGTTATAAGGTAGCCTGAACTGAATCTTAGGTGAGATGTTGTCTGTGCTTGGTAATTACTGGCCATGATCTGATTTTTTCCCATAAAATCAAATACAAGTTCCCCCAGAGTCCACAATATTGATGAGACATACCACTTCCCTCCAATTTTAACATCGTGTCATTGCTTCATAATTACAATTAGCATAATCATCACCTCTCACCACATTTCCCGCATAAAAAAATAACTGAACAGTAGTTACTAAGAAGAACTACTTTGGCAAATACAAGTTGTAAAGACGAAAAAGACACACAATGGGCTTCTGTTATGTGATCTGTCAGTCTCACACTTTGAGTTACTCAATATATAAAGACCAAACACTACAAGTGATTTGTTTCATTGCTATCTTGTGTTATTATGAATGGAATATGTAATCCCCTTTGCCCTATATTATAAATCAGGCCAATTTTGTGTGTATTTGTAGGTGTGTATATTGAAATTCAATTAATTTTCCTGCCTGAGAGTAATGCTGTTTTTTCAGCTGACTCAACAAAAAGCCTCATTCTTCAAAAATGTCAGTCTCTTCACTTATAAGTTACATGTTAAATTCCATTGTTGAAGATAATGACATATGCAAATCTCAAAAGTTCAGGGAAATGAAATCAAAACATGCTTAATTTGGTTTAAAAAATTTGAATCCATGCATTCATATATTTAATTGCACTTTCAAAAAATACTACTGTATTGGCTTTGCAATAAATCTTAAGTTGATGTCTTTTTAAAGGGATTCATGCATGCGTTACTCCTAAAATTCCAAAACTTAAATTGAATATCCAATTTAAAAATTATGTAAAATATATATACATATATATATTTGAATCATTCATTTACTTATTGGTGATTTCATATCATTTTCAATATAGTTTGTATTAGGAAAGCGGTACAGAATTTAGGGTACAAAATGTTGGTAAAGAGGTATAGAAACAGAAGAAATGGATAAGAATTCACAGCCAAACTGAGTTTACTAGAAATAAATGTAAAGAGGTGGCCACCTGCCCAGGCATATTTGGATCATCTACATGGCAGATGCCCAGTCCTTCAGCAGGCTGGGCTGTTTATAGTTGGGGTATTGGAAGTGTTTCTGGGAGTGGGGGAATTCCAAGAAAATGGTGGAGTGGGTGGGGACCAGGATCAGCTTTTTATAGGCATTCAGCCTCAGAAGGTCTTACTCTATGGGAGCAGAGAAAAGCAGAGTCTGGGATGTGGGCATATTAGGCTGGCCTTTTGAAACACAATGTGATTCCCCAGAAGGAAAATTCTCTATTTAGAATCCCAAGGACAACAGATGAAAATCTGTGTTCTTATTCCCTTCAGTTGTAATTTTATTGTGGATGTGAAATTATAAATCTGTCATAGCATTGCCATCTGTATTTTTCCTGATTCTTTAAAAATATGATTTTACTTAGATAAGAACACTACATCATGACATCACTGGGCAGGCATGTATAGCATCTTCCTAAGAAGTCGCATTTCTCACTTCAACATTTCTTGTCCTTAAAATTAAGCTGTAGGCTCTTAGACTATGACACTTTCATCACAAAATAGCCACTGGCAAATTCTTCTCAGAGCCTTAATGCACTTTTTAAAGTTTTATAAGGAAGGTTTAAAATACACACAAAAGTGGGGTGAGACTAATGAAAACTCTGTATCCATAATCTAGTTCATTATTTTCAATTGCTGCTATAAAACTTTACCACATACGTGGAAGCTTGAAACAGCAGAGGTTTCTTCTTACTTGGCTAAAAATAAGGGTTTTGTGGCCGTTGTGGAAATTCCAGAGGAGAATTTGTTTTGTTGTGTTCACAGTTGCTGGTGGTCACTTGCAATCTTGGCTGTGTCACTGCTTTTCCCTGTTCAAAGCCAGCACCATTGGGCAGGTGTTTTTATCATTGCCATACCCCTGATTTTCCTTTTTTTACCTTCTTCTTCTACCTAGAAGAACTCTTAATTCTACCTAGATCATCTCATCTTAACTCAGTAGCAGAGCCAATGTCTTTGCAACCTTAGTACATGCCTGCCATGAAACCCAATACACACATAGGTTTATAATACACAGCTGTGAGTATGGAGGTGGGGTGAGCAGCATTTTTCTCCATCCTTACTCTTTAATTACCAACAATTTTCTATTCTCATTTCATCTCTCCCCCTGCCTCATGGTACATAATTTCTTTATTGTGAGAGAGGGGACTGCTTTAGGAGCTAGCACATAGTAGGAGCTTTTCAGGTGGTTGAAGGTATGCCTCCGAGAGGAACTTTTGTGTGAACACTCAACATTTTGTGAGAACATTGCCGTAAGAACACGTGTCTCAGCCTCCCGGATTTCCATGTGATTCTTCCTATGGACAGTCTGCCGTCTGTCCTGGAACCAGGCTAGACCCATCATTTTGACTTTGAACTTCTGAAACTCTGCTAAACCAGCCCTTCTCCCAAAACTGAGGTGCCTTGAACATTACATGGAAGTTACAACATCCAAACACAGTGGGCCGAGGAAGCTGACAAATACACATCTACAGAAGTAAAAGTTGTCGGTAACTCTGTCCCCACAGTCGGCCGCCCTGATTCCAGGTTTCTTATTTTTCATATTGTTGATAATATGTATTCATAAATGAGAATATACTAAAGTGACTGATACTCTTGCATAACATTAGAGGTCAATTTGATATTCCTGCTATGTACAATGGTAGGTAAAATTAATTTTTTTTTCCAGAAAATATCTATAGAATTGGATCCTGACAGAGCTTTAACAAAATGCCACCCTCATTTATCATAGGTTGGGTAATTTCTTTTAAGATACTCTCTTCCTTATTTAAGAAAAGTGAAGATTTTTAATTGTTTGAAGTGTATTTATATCCTTTGATATAGAGACACTGGTTCTAGTCAAATATGTTAATTACCTGTATAAGTACCATACAATTATGATACATAACAAATTGGCACCCAAAATGTCTAGGTTTATGCTCCAGTTTCAGTGACAAATGTAGCTTGATAAATCATTGTATAAATCGATTTTTAAAATCTTATATTTAGACACTAATTAATTACTTAATGACTTCAGTTATCAAAGCTATTCTTCAACTTACCACAGAGGAAAACAATATTTCATTTCTCACGAGTATTCCAGAACATGAATTTGTTATTCTAATATATGACTTATTTTCATGACCATGTTACTTAGCAGTCCAGGCAGAATTGTGAAGTTTCACTTTCCGTTATTCTTATTTATATATATTATACAATGAGTAGTCAAGTATTTTATGCAAAATGTTTTGGTAAGTAAATGATTATTATTTTTATAATAAATTTAAGACAATTATGCACTTTTTTTCTTTAGAAATATTTTGGAAGTCATATTTCGTTCTTCTTCAGTATTAAACATTTCAACAATTTTCTTTAACAGAAATTATTTGATTACATAAATATTACATGTTAACTGTGTCATATGGCACGGTTGCCGTTCAACCATCAGAAACCATTCCTTACTATTGATTTATGGTATCCCTAAAGTTCCTAAATCACCAGTTTTTTCAAGTAAATGTAATGTGCAGAATATAATAAGGAAAATTCATTAAATCAATCCACTAAAACTAAAAATATGCTTAACAAGATAGCTGATGATACATTTTAAATTTCACATTTCAAATATTGTTATGAAATTGTACAAATAGCTTTCCTCATTCTCTCTCTCTCTCTCTCTCTCCCTGTCCAAAGGCCTTTACTACTGTGAACAAATTCCACAGAATGAATGGGCTAGGGCACACTCTATGCACAATGCCGCCCCCAGAAGGCTTCTCTTCCGCTGTGTGACTCTGTTCTCTGTGCATTTTCACCACCTCCAATTACTCCCGGTCAGGATTTACTCCCTATTTCCATCCACTCCCACAGCCAGTCCTAAGACCGTGATCTCATTTGAATCTCAGAAGAGCCTATTTTGCTCACATCTCATGTTAAATCCTTTCTCAATTCACAATTTTTAAAAAGTACTGTGTGTGTGTGTGTGTAGTAGTAGTAGTTGTTGTCGTTGCCCAATTCAGGCATAATTCCCTTCACCTGCCTAGAGGTCCCTGTGGATTCTCCCAACCTGCCATGAAACCAAGGGCCTCTGTCATTCCACAAGCCACCAAACCTCACCGCCAGCACTTAACACAGAAAACACGCACGGTCAACATCATCCCACACCTCTACCTGGGACGTTCTATGTGGAACGTTTACATTTTTTTTCCTTTCAATTATAGTTGTGCTTAGTAGTGTAGATGACATGTGCTCGGACCTCCGGACTAATGGATTCATAATAATACATTAGCATCTCCATATGCTCGTGTTCTTTCCATCTAGATGATTCTGAGTACATTAGTCAAATGAGGGTATTTTGTGAGCTCCTTCTTACCTACATTGCAACATGCTGTTCCATTCGATCAAGTCAGGACCGGCCTTACCCTGTGTTTTCCGGAATTAGCAGGTGTAAACTTTCACAAAAGAGGAGACTGAATGTCCTTGCTCACACAATCCATTTTTTCTTCATTTATCAAATATATGTAATACTACTTTGACTTAATGACAAGAAATATATATGTCCATTTAATTCATGATAGATTATATGTGTTTATAAAATATGTATGTATTATTTTTTATCTATTTCTTATTTACATTTCAATATTATCTTTTTCATAATTTTATTTCCAAATAATTCTGCTTATCTTGGACAAACCTTTCATCTTGAGTTATTCCAATCAATATAGCACATTTAGTGCTCATTTTCAAACTCTGGGTTATAATGAGATAAATTTATACATAGATTTTAGCGATTTTTACACAATCTTCCTTTACAGGTCCCTAAAGTTATAATTTAATGTTTAATAATGACAAGACAAATGATACCATCTTAGGTTAACCAGTTGTAAATTGTTAATATTCAACAGTTTTTGGTGCACAATAATACCGAATCTAAATAGTATCACCACTAGCAGTAACTGTATTAAATAATTTCAATGATTGAACTTCAGTAAAAGTTCTAATTAAACACTCTAACTCCAGTTTATTTTTAGGAAATGGTAAATTTTATGCAGTGTTTTAATATTATTACCTTTTACAGGCTGATAAATTCTTGAAAGTCCTATTAATGAAGAGTTGCAGCCTTTCCATCAAAATCATATACTCCCCTTAGATTTACACTTTCTTGTCTCTCATTTCTCTCCTTTTCTTTTTCCTGTTTACTTATAAAGTCTTTTGCCATCAGAACTGAAATTGATGAATTCTGGATCCATTCATCATCCAAATACACCATTCAGTTTAGTGGCCTTGTGTTTTTATTGTCAACAGAAATAGCTGTGCTATTTCCTTCGGGGGCTGAGGTTTTTGTTGCTTGTTTTATATATACATATACACATATATACACACACACACATATATATATATATATATCATGGTGCAGCTCCGTGGGGCTCAGGAATTTTTCCTTTTAGCTGCACTATTCCTCTTCTCTTTCTCCCCTGCCACCCCAACACCAGTCACAACTCCATCATTGTGCTATTTAACTGCATCCTGATATTGTAGGTATAGGTAATGGTAGATAGTCCAGTTTCTGATTGTCACTCAGTGCTCACCTAATCAGGGTTTGGACTGGATTTTTAAAAAGTTTATTTAATGTATTTAATGTAAATTATCACAGGAGAAACAACTGATTTATTTTAAAAGAAAATAAGCCATGTTCCCTTATTAAAATGGCCAAGCAAATGAGATTTCTGGACCATATTTCTGCTTCAGTTCATGGAGACACTGTGTTTTTGTTACATTAATATTAATATTATAATGAAATTGTTTCCTGGATTCCCATTGTTACACTATTCCTAGCACAGACAACTTGCCAACTAATTACTCTAATTAGCTTTTAAGAACCATGTTAATAATCTTTGGACCAAGAAAAGATCAATTAAAGTTTATTTGGACTGGAGAAAAACTCATGCTATGTAGCCTCCTTGTTAATACAAGAAACTTTATGCTTTAAAAAAAAAAAACTTCAGAATCAAGGCACCGCCACTTACTGAAAGCATAGAAAACAATCAATATCCCAGCTGGAAATATTTTCTGTTAAAAATGTATTATTGTGTGCACTTGTGCAGAATTATTAATGCATGCTTAAAGCAGGCCTCCTACTAAAGATGTACTCAAGTTCCCTCTTTCACTTGAAAGCTCTTCATTGGCGTTGAGACAACAACCACGGTCCCCGTATATTTGCAGATTACACTTAATAACTTTGTTTGTTTGCAGAATGACTTCTCTTACACCGCCCTGGCTTATCCTAGTGGACTTCACCTTGAAGCGGTACAATTTGTTTTTATGTTTTTCAATTCTTTTTGATACCCCAGAGTCTTCATTTCTGGATCAGGTAGAGGAACTTCTGTATCTCTTAAACCTTTCTAACATAAAAAGTAGAGTAATATCCTCTGTTAACCATAGTTAAGTGCCTAACACTTACTAAACCCAGTTCATGTAGCATTATATTTATGTGTTGAGGTTCCATATGTCATCAGGATAGTGAAAAATTGTGCTCTTGTGAACTTAATAACCTAGCCACACACACATTCTTAATTGTTTGCATGAACAATGCAATCCTGTCTCTCTCTGTGTTTCACTTCATTCACTCTAGTTCATCATTTTTCTCAATTTTATGAAAAAATATATACAATAGACTTTGCTCTTTAGATCTGTCGCAGATATCAGAGTTAATGGCACTTAGAAAAACCCTGCCATGTGTCTAACACGGATGCTATAATAACCGGGAGTTATGCTACTGTTTTCAATCTGTAATTTGTCGATGGTGTCTATCTCCAACTTCCATCATGATCAATATTCAGTGTTTTGCACCAAGCTGCTTTAGACAGGACTCAGAATCTACATTGATGGAATTCTTTTTTTATCGAAGAGAGTAATCTTATATATTTACGACTGTCAAATTCTTTATTGGTTTCAGTTCATCTTTCCAACATATCAAGATTTTTGTAGCATGCTACTGTCACGAAATTTACAAGATAATCCTCCCGAATCTGACATCTGCAAATATGAAAACTGCATCGGGATGGGAGACACTGACTGCAAAGGATTGCACATACAATTCTCTGGTCCTGCCATTCGTTTGTTCATCAACACTTTGACGTTCCTTTGTTTTGCAAACCATGAGCCTTCTCTCATTGCATGAATCAACCTGTATTTTCTCACCAGGCCAAGCAGTCATATTTTATTCAACCTCTGATTTTTTGTGTTTCTCTGCGATAACCATATTCATCGACGGTTCTGTTTCTGATTGCCCTCTCACATCTCAAGGTAACTGATGGTAGTTTTGGGCTTTCCCACGCAGCACCACAGGGAGTTCTTCAGGGCAGGCTCTATCCGGAGCTGCTGATCTTTCAGATGGCTGTGCTACAGGGATAAACGGCAATCCTTGCCATCACCAGACCCACCTCTTCCTCCGCATCTTGTCAGTGTCCAGGGACTTTTCTCTTGGTCATAGGCTCACATTGCTCCCTGCAGCTCCTGAGTAGGACCAAGTTCTGCTTAATTAGGACTGCTTAGTCATTTTTAAATTCAAACATTTGATCTTTCTTCAAGTGTAACTTGTATCCACCTGCTGAAATGTCATTATAGGATATATTAACAGGTTGTAACAGGCTCTCTAGATAAGAACCTAGTGTGAAGTTGAGCCAGTGGTGAGTTTCAATCCTGAGTTTAATCAATGTTTAAGTGCATTACTCTTGGCAAGAATTTTAAATTTCTAAGTCTCTATAAATCCGTCTGTTACGCAGAAGCAGAAATGCATGCTTCATATGTCACAGGGTTCTGGTAGGAATAGAGACTGTTATCAAGAACACATTCTTGGGAATGTTTTCAACAACCGGTGATAGAATTTACACCATAAACTTACTTTGATAGCACTCCCAATGGCAAAACATTTTCTCCCATTTTGTGTCTCTCTTTATGTTATCTTTTATGTTTCCTTTTTTGTTTTTAAGATAGAATCAGCTTTGATATCTCCAATATTCTTTTCCTTTTCTGGTGAGGATCCTAAAACCAGGGGGATCACAAACATAGTCAAGACATTTACCGTGAAAGTAGTGAAATATACCCTTACAATTACATTAAAGTTATACCCCTGTTTTCTCTGGAAGCTTCTTAAGTGTCATTTTTATGTTGTCTGCTGTCTAGCCCATTTTCTGTCTAGCTGTGAGCTAGGCTTCCTGCACCGTCAGAGCCCCTTCCTCTCCTGACTTCGGGTAAATTGGGCATTTCAGCTTGTCCTGTTTGTTCCGTTTCCTTTCAGTTTTGCGTTTGGAGTTCCTTAATGTCTGCTTCAGAATCCTTGGATGTAACCCCGGAGATTTTTGGTATATTCTTGTTGCTTGATCCACTGTGAATTCCAAGGTTTATGCATTAGCTTCATTTTTCAGGCCTCCTTTCCTCCTTCTCTTCTGTAATAATGCTATCTTTAGTTGCATCTTAGTTCACATCATTACTTACATACAGAGCAAATAACCACCAGGTATTTTTAGAGCTATAATTAGCTTCAGTCTCACTGTCTTAAGAAAAATAACTCTTTTTCTTGGTCATTTGCTGGGGTTCTAAGAAACTGAAATGATTGCAAGTAAACTTTACTATTTATAAGAGTTAGTAATATGTTTTACTCTTTTATGATCTAGACATACTTCAGTACTTTTGCAGTTTTTCTTTTGGCTTCAGTTTCCCAAAAAAACCAAATTACTTTGCAGTTCCAGTCCACGTGTAATATGGCATACTCACACATCTCAAATACTCTTTTGGAAAGTATTTCCTACAAAAAAATCAGAAGCTGTGTTAAGAAAATTAGGATTCAACTGCTGTCTTTCACAATTTCTGTATTTCAATACATTTTAACTTTTTATAGAGAGAAAGTGTTCATTCATTCTTATGTCATCTCATGCTACATGCGACTTTTGAATCTTTCAATTTCATCAGCCTTCTCTTCTACTCTGCTAGAGGAATGCATATAGATACTTTCCTCGTATGTGTCTCCTCCCAACACGTGATAATCCCCAGTCATGCCATCCTGATTTTTCCATATCCATTAATCTCTTGGAGCGCCATTGCCTCTATTTCTAAAACAAGACACTTCCTATTCCACTTCAGTATACAGAAAATGCAAAGTGCGTGAGTGAATTCGGGATCTTGGGATTCGATTATTATATATAGCCCGTGTCTATAGGAACATTGACTAGTGTCTTTCTACTATTAACTTGTGGACTGTTTTATTGAGTGGAGCGTTCAGCCTGTGAGTATATCTCAGCCTTTCAAAGCCGGAAGCCAGACATGGCTTTAGATTTATTCAAGGCAGTTTCTTGCTGAGTCAAAATGTGAACAACACTTAGTCTTTCTCACTTATTTCTTCTATCAAATGGGCTTAATCATAATGTTTTATTCATTGAGTATGTGGAGGGATTAGTAAGAAATGTTTAGCAGTTCAGTGCCTCCTAGATGATGCAACAGAAAGCCATCCATCAAATAGAAGCTCATTTTACCACTCCATTTAAACTTACTTTCACATACAAATATTCTTCATTGTGGATGAAGGTAAAAAGCCGCTTTTCTTTTGGAAGGTGATATTTGGCAACTTAGTGTGAACTTAGGCAACGCCATTCAGATGTCCTGTAGTGTTTCATACAAATTAGACAAAATATGCCACATTTACAACCAGTCAGAAGTTTTGCCTCAGCTTAAAATTTCTATGCAAAGGAAAGTAAACCTTAAGAAAGATGTATATCAATTATTTTTTTTCATGGAAGATCATCAACAGATTTATTAACTGCTTTGATGGATGTAGTATGGTCTAATATTTTATATCCTCTTTTCTAGGTCAAATTGAACAGGTGTCATCTGTAGTTGCCTCAATCACACTTCTCCCATCTCTAAAGATAGTGAAGCAGGTTAGCATTATTTCCTGACATTTCCCTGACTCCAGTGTGATTTCCAAGTTCACTGACCAAGAGGACACGTGAAGGATTCTTGGTCCACATCCAGGGAATTAAATGATGACGTTATTCAACATCCTTTTCCTCTCACAATGTTTCAAAATTCCAGAGCATCCCCTTAATACATTATCTTCCCACTTGGACCAGGACCCTCCACGGAGAGAACTCATTTTCTATTTGATATAATCTCATTTTATCCCTCTTAACTGTCTCCACAGAGAATAGGGATTAATTCATTTGAATAATTTGGAAAATTGGCCTAAAGATACAAGTAACCATTTAGAAAATCAGCAGCCATCCCAAATCTGCTGTTTCATCAATCATACATAAACTGTGGCAGTGATAACTAGAACAGAGGTCACACTTTTCAGGAGGAATTTTGGTCAGGAAGTGGGAGTGAACATGTGGGTGCGTAATAACTGAACAAAATCCAGTTTCATTATGCCGGAATTATGGAAAACGCAATGGAAGTGTAAGAGAGGAATCATTTTGTGTTTATTTAAGGTGACATGTCACTCAAGAAAAGAGCTCAATTTGAATGGGCAGGGTGAGTATTCACTAAAGCAGGAAAAGAGATGTCACCGAAGTGAGTGTTGCAAAGTTGAAATGTAGATTTATGCAGCAAATAACAAATTCCTTTAAAGTTAAAAAAAAAACAGGAGGACTGACAGAAGAAACAAGTGAGATGAAAGGAAACAGAAATAAAAAGTGGAAAGTGAATGGAAAAAATGAGGAGAATGGGAGAAATATAGAAATTGACTAACTAGCAGGCCCTCAGGGGAAAAATCCTATTGGTACTAATCGCTTTTTTTTTTTAGATTAGAGAGAAAATAAATTATTAATATAACCAGGCCTTAAATCAAGCACTTCTCCAAAACACTCAGCTTTCAACTAAAAACTAGACTTCCAACATTAAAGTGATATATGAAATTTTAGTAATCGGGTTCACTCTCCAGTTTCTTCTGTGATAAAAGAAAAGGACGTGTTACTAACTGAATTGAAATTTTCTTGTGAGTGAATTGTTGGAAGCTCTGGAGCGAATTTAGGGTGCCCATTTGGGAATTTTATCACTTTGCAGCTGATGACAGAATCCACAAACACAAACACATTTCATTTCTTGATTTAGGTGATCCCTTCTGGACACGGATAATCACAAATGGTGTCTCATACATTCCATTTACTAAACTGAGCTAGAAATCCAGCAGGGAAACCTGTGATGCAGGGTTTATACACGTGTAATGTATTTCCAGGCGTAGCTGTATGACTCAGGCATTCAACCCCTGAACAGGTGCGCCTTCATCCACATGAAGGTGTCTGGTCTGTTGGGCTCCCCATGTTAGCCTCCTGCTGTGGCACTCTCTGGGGTAGCACATGATGCTGGCCTGATTGGGCCCCTGCCACCAGTGAGTTCCTCCTTCTTAGCTTTGTCTTGGCCCAGGCTGTTCCCTTGTGAGCTTTGGGGAGTTAAGCCACAGGAGGGGAACCATCATTCTGCCTCTGTGTCTCTCTCAGCATCTCTCTACCTTTCAAATAAACAAAAGGGATTCTGGAAAATATATTCCAAATAAGAAATTCTTTATTAACTGTATATGCTATTTTGAATGATTCGATAAGGCTTATAGAGTTTTAAACTTAAAAGTTTAAATCTTAGATGCAGTTTAAATTGTGTACCAAGTGGTAATGTGCTTCTAACCATGCAATTTAACAAAATTGTGTCATTTGCAAGTAATTTACCTTAAAGATATCCCTGAATCTTGAAAATTAATAAAATCCCAATATAATGTTGCATGTTTATGTTAAAGTCCTATTTAATCAAGAAAATTCAATTTACAAGGGTAGTTTAAAAGCAAGTCATTTTGTCTAAATGGTCCAGTTGGTTATATCCATTCTGTATTTCACCTTGAAATCTAAATTAACTACATCATAAAACAGGATTTTATAGATTTGCCAAAGTATTTCAAATTATATTCTGAAGCAAGAGAACAGCCTTTAAGGTCACTTTTCTGTTTTAGCCTAATAGGCTAGTAGTTTCTCATGAGTTCTAGCTAATTGGTAGAGAAATAAATCACAAGCCTATTTTATTCTATGATAAAGGGTCAGCACGCATGTAGTCATAATGGCTCTTCCTTTTCTGGAACACATTTTATAGATAGTTATTTTTCTTAAAGTCAGCCTGCTACGTATTCCTAGCCAATGGATTCCCACTGTCCGATCCGTTGCAACGATGGAAACTATTTCCCCTTAAGTACCTGTGCCTAGTTCTCACAATAATTGTCAGGCAAACATTTACACATGCTGTTTGTTCATTCCAATATAAATATGTCAATAACACTTCTACTATTTCGATTTCTTGAATAAAATGAATCGCATAACTGGTATTCAGAGAGGAAAACTGAACTTGGCAGAGACAAGGCATTGACTAACAGGTCCTGGGTAGAAATGCAGGCCAGGTTGAAGATTTCTAGTGGGATGATAGAAATTATACTCTCCAATGATTTGGATTAAATCAAATGAATTTTCGAGGAAAAAAAAATAGTAAGCTATGATCCAAGCTCACCCAAACGAAAGCAGAAAATATAATGTTAAGAAAATTGTCATTGCTTTATCATTGCCTGTCTAACTATATATATAAAAAAAAAAAACTAAAAATGCCCTTAGTCTGGCGCAGTGGCCTAGCAGCTAAAGTCCTCACCTTTCACGCCAGGATCCCATATGGGCACCGTTCTGACCCCAGCAGACCCACTTGCCATCCAGCTTCCTGCTTGTGGTTTAGGAAAGCAGTAGAGGATGGCCCAAAGTCGTGGGACCTTACACTCACATGGGAGACCTGGAAGAGGCTCCTGGCTCCTGGCTCCTGGCTCCTGGCTCATGGCTCCTGGCTTTTGATTGTGCCTGTCTCCTGGTGAGGGCTGGCCTTTCCCCCTTATCAACAGGACATTCGGTAGAAAGCCACTGGTAGAATCCATGTCGCTCGGACCCTGATCTAAATGTCTTAACGTCCTTGATAAGTAAAAGTAGAAATCAAAAGATTTAAAATTCAGGTGCATCTCTTCCACCGGGTTGGTGAACAATCGAACTCCTGAACACAACTTCAATTTTCCTATGAATAGCACGCGTGGCCAATACATGTGCAATATTTAGTGTTCCGAGTTTATTTGCCAAAATACTTGCAAACCAAAGAGGAAACACACAACAGTACTTTCCTACAATGTTTCAGGGATATTTTCTTCATTGCTCATTGCAAGTGTCTGAAGTCGTAATCATATACTCTGATTGTAAAACCTTCAATTGGAAGTCATTAATAGAACTTTTTGAAACACAGCTATTAAATAAGTTTATGCTTAAATACCATAATAAAAGAGGATTCCATATTTTTATCTTACGCTTTCTTGCAAAGGCACGTAAATGAAATACATTTCTGATGCTGTATGATTTGGACAAGTTCCACTTGAAACGAGTAGTGTTTGCCACTCAGAGACTGATCTGTAACAAAATTGAGCCACGCGAGTTTCTGAAAACAAACAAGCACACCATTTCACAGCACACGATAAGCCTGATAAACAATAATATGATTTAATTATATGTGTTTTCACCCAGCACCAGAAACCTTCTCACTGAAATGCTAATAAAATCACACTCCAGCTTTCAATTAACCCCCTAGCTAATACTATTGTTTTTATCAAAGCACTTTTTTTTTCTTTCTTGTAACTACTGCTTTGAAAGGATAAAGAACTCATTCACGTGGCCATCATGTCTGTGCATTGTCTGTGTCTTCTGGAGCAGGAGCAGGATGGAGCTTCAGTAAATCCTAACTTCCGGGCATCCGGAGAAAGCCGTTCCTTCTAAATCCATACAAATGCTGAATCACAACTTCTAAGCGGGAGGACGGTGATTTTGCGATGGAAATTCAGTGAGCAGTAATCTTAACATTGACTGAGGATTAAGTAAATGGTGAGAAAATGGAGATCTCCTTGTACCCAGCAGTCCTTCTAACTGCTAATTTACTCCATGATGCTAATTAAACTAGGCTGGCTTTATAAAGACCATGTATGGTGCCTGTATAGGAAGGCTGTTAATGTAATTATATCTCTGATGCAGGGGGTAAGGCAGATCACAATTACCAGAAGGCCGTGGGACACACATAGGGAGTGCTACATTTGGAATGGGACTCTACTTCTCAGTCTTCCAATACAGTGTACCTTTGCATTTAAGCTTTTGTTCATTAAGTGCCATCTAACACATGTATATGGAAATTCTTTCCTCACTAGTCGTTTTTCAAACTCAGACAAGAGAACAAGTGTGTGTGTGTGTGTGTGTGTGCATTTATATGGATGGTATATTTCCATTGTCAAAAATATCACCACTTTTGAAAGATGTAGGATGTGACAGTTATATATCAAATCATAAATAAAAATTGGCCTAGTAGAGTGAAAGTGCCTTAAAAAGCAATATTGGAGCCCATTTCTTACATACTTTTTGCGGCTCAAGTCCCGCCATGGCCACATATTATTCAATATCAGTCAAAGAATATCAGACTGAAAAAGGGCAATTCTCAAGGTAGGCGTATTTCCAAAACTATTTTACCTTATTGAATATTATTGGCAAGAATCTATTCCTTAGCTTTGACATTTCACTGAAAGAAAAGATATTACTGTAACAAGCCCATCTGCTATGGGAAGCTCTGATTTTTTTTTTTATATTCTAGTAACATTTTAGAGGCAGATACACAAGATATATTATGAAAAGTAGAATAAAACTTAGTTATCTAAATAAAGGTTAGATTCCTAAAAATAAATATGTGCAAATAAAGAACCATGGTATTCAAATAAATGTACTTATGATTGCCAAGACTATTGAGATATCAAAATATATTTAGAGTACAAGGCTTATTCAATGATTAATATGAAAGCAACTGAAATTATTCTTCTCTAGTATGGATTATAGAAGAAATTGGTAAAGTATTAATTGGGACAAACTATCCTTTGCATGTTGCCTTCTATATTTTAGGACCTTTATGTGTGTTGATTCATTTTTTTAAGCCAATATATATGAGAAACATTCTTAGTGTTTACTGTTATGACTAAGACATGGTTACAGATCACTACCTTAACATACTGCACACTGAATTATTTGCCAAAAACTGATGTTTATATCAAGCACGCAGTCATGCTGGCAATCACTGAAGGCCCCAGGATTTACTTGTATATTGCCACAAAATTATAGCTTCTCTTTATAGATTTAATCTTGGTTTTTGAGCATTTTTATGATGCAGAAAATGATAAGAGTATTCATGTAGCCATTATCCAGAATTTTACATGTGAAAATGTTCATTCTTTTCATAATGAATGTATCTGCCTGTCAAAAATATAGAGAATATTGTGCTTTTCCTCCAAGTTCTCTTGTCTCCATCACCCCTTAGGACGTTATGTGCAAACCTGATACGTATAACAGTATGTTCATGCAAATATCAAATACACAAAGAAAGCAAGCACTATGTCCAAAATATTTATTTTGCAAAAGCGTTTTATCCCATACCCATGTGATGCTGCTATCTTAGTATTATTTTCCACATCTGCCCAGCCTATGAAAAACAGACTTAGCTTAGCAAATATGAGGATTTATGAATTTATACTATCCTATTCCATGTGAGTATAGAAATTTAAAATAAATAGATTTCAATCTATTGAAAACGTAGTTGAATCCCAAAAAATAAAATTTATCTTAGGAACTCATCGTTCCGTTTAAAAGAAAACAGTGGTGGAGTAATGCTAAAACCAAAATCAAATCTGCCATGATATACTAATTCTGCAATCAATTTGGGTAGTATTATTCCATCCTTTCTTGAAGCTATCTGTCCTTTAACACATAGTGTCATGTTTCTTTGTCTTTCATTTTTTTCTGCTTAATTATCATATTAAGAATCATTTTTCAGGTTGTCCTAATATTCTTTATTAACAGGTTATAAATTTTCTTCTTAGCTCTATTTATACCTTCTCCTTTGCTTTATTTCATTTTTACTTTCCATTTGATTTTTGTTTCATGTTTGTTCTGCGTTACTTTCTATCTAGCTCACTTAAGTGCATGCTCATGCTGCATTAGATTATCTTTTCTCCAGTCTAATGAACTCTATACATTATAAATGTCTCAGTCAGTGTTTGATGAAATTTTAGCAATTTCTGATAGATTGCCCATTTGGGTTACTAATTGATGACCATCTGCTTTCTCCTATCCAATGTTTCTTGTGTTTTTTCTGGGTGGTAAACAGTGGGTTCCACACCCAGCTTCTTGTATGCAACTTGTCCAAAACCAGCGAAGGTTTATGCTCTGGTCAAAGCAGTGAGGACAGATTTTAATTCAGTGAGATATTATACTACTGTAGGGAAGAGAGTTCTTGATAAACAAGGAGCATCCATCTATTCAGAGGTGGCTGGGCATCGTAAGGAGAGAAAGAGGAGGTAGAACTGCAGCATCAGAGAAAAGAACTTCCCATGTAGCAAGAAGAAAGCGGAGCTTCCATACCACACCTCGGAGGCCTGTTAACCAGAACTTAGCAACGTGAGGTTCCTCCTGTCCTTCACAGAAACCAGAGGGAGACAGCAGTACTGTCTTCAACTGTCCATGCGAATAAACAGATCCTAGAGATTTCTTCACAGGCCGTTTAAAGGAGGCTGAAGTGTTGGGAATACGGAATTTAGAACCATGAGAAACCATGCTAAGATCTGTCTAGTCTCTGAGGCCATGTGAGAATGGGGAGGGGAAGAAATGTCTAATATGAAGCTAAACAGGAGGGCATTTAGGAACTTCCCTCTTCCCAAACAAGACTTAATTTCTCTCTCTCTCTCTCTCTCTCTCTCTCTTTCTCTTTCTCTCCATTTAAAAACATTAGGATAATATAACATAATATATCACCAGATAAAAGGGTGATAAAACTTGCTAATACTATCAATGAAGCATTTCCCGCTTCAGTAAGTATCAATCTACAAAATTAACAGCTGAATTACCGCGTTCTTATTTACTAAAGATATATTTGTTGAAATTCTCATTTCGAATTTAAATAATGGACTGAATAATGTGACTGTGGTGTGGTTGATCCGTAGTTACCCAATCAAGTGCAGCTCTCTTTTCAGTAATTCTTGTTGATATCAGAGGGAATTATTTTCACACACACACACACACACACCACTCATAAACATATGAGACAAATACACACATATGTATTGCTGTTGAGAGTAAAAAACCTATCCCTCCTATAATTTGAAACCACTTAAACTGCATTTGAAGAATCTGAATTGCCAAAGTAAGCTCAAATAAAGTGTATGGAACTCCAACCTTTTACATGGCTTAATTTTTCCATTCCTGATTTTGTATTTCTACATACTTGATAATACATAACAAAACTACCAATTTCATAGAGCATTTCATGTCTTCCACTACATATGAATCATGACTGTGTCAAGGAAAATTCTTGTTCCAAAAGTGATTCCTATGGCAATTTCACTCATTTTTTTTCTGGAATACCAGGCTACAAATTACTTGAAAATATTTAACTCAAGTGATTGGAACCAAAACTAATTACTTGAACATGATTGCCTGAAATTAAACCAAGTGTTTTCTCATCAGCTATTTGTGACAATGTCATAATAAGTTGGAAAGAAAGATGTATTCCTGGAGTGCCCAAATATATGCAATACAAATTCATTTTCAGTGTATAAGAAATAGCTGTGCTTCTGAGGTTCTCAGCCATGGATGAAACAGAAGAATCCCTTACAACATCACTACATGTTCCCAGGGCACGCCACTAACAGATACGGGATAGAAGAAGACCTCGGCAAACAGAAATGGTTACTAGGGTTTTGATGTTGTCAGGAAGCCTTCAGAGAGTAAGTGGAAACTAGTCTCAGATTTACTGAAAAAATTAGATTTCTGATCCAAGCTTATAAATTCAAACTATCTGAAGGAGTGTCTTAACAGTGTGACAGGGGATTTTCTCAATACGTGAAGCATAGTGCATAGATCCTAGTGGGAAACCAGAAACTCAAATGATAAGTAAAAGTACAAAATAAAATAAAATGAATCTGACCCAACACAATACTGGGAAGAACCATAGCAGCAACAAGAGCAAAAGTTCAGTTTTGTTCTAGAAATCAATAGGGCATTGGTAGTAGTAATGTAAAATAAGTAAGTGTGATTATGCAAAAGGAAACACCCCCTTTAAAGCATACTTTCCCTTTTTTCTTCTTGAAATGTATTGATCAATATTAAGTGAAAAAAGAAGGATGACATGGCCTCTTGCTCACCTACATGCCCCGCCGATGTACAGGAAGGACTGCCTTTCCAGCCACTTGCAACATCAACACTTAGGTAACAAGTTCTCTCCATTTCTCATGTTTATTTTGCAAACTCCTTTTGTTGTTCTTTCTCCAACACTCAAAACTTTCGTAACCACAGAAATGTGTTAATCTAAAAATCCATGCAGTTATATGATCCCAGGCAGTAAGAAGAGTAAAAAGAATTCATGTACTTTCTAAAGAATGATAAAGCGTTATTTTTAAAGATTTATTTATTGAATTATTATAGAGAGAGATGCACAGCAAGATCTCCCACTTAATATTCTACTTCCTAAATACATACAACCCTCCCTGGGTTGGGCCAGCCTGGAACCTGGAGCCATGAATAGCATTGGGTCTCCCACATGACTAACAATGATTCAAGTAATTGAAACATCACCAACTGCTGCCGGGGCACGTCAGCAGTGAGCTGAATCAAAAGCATGGCTGCTGGACTCCATTCAAAGTGGGATGCTGACATCTTAAGCAGAATAAGTCAAAATATGGGATCTGCACTACGAGAATTTTATAAAAGTTCAAGCATGTAAGAATATGGCTGAAGGTTGTAGAGTAAAAATCATAAAATATGACTTTAAGTTTGTTCGAAAGTAAACAAATATTCCCCAATATTTGGGAAAAAAAGAATTTAAATTTACATCTTAAGTGAATTGAAATAGCGCTGTGATACATTGGCCAGAAATAGATTACTCAAGTTAATGCACAGTCGATTTAGGTGATTTGTTTTAGTTCTTTTTACTGGTTTATGTTAAAAAAAAAAAAAACCTGCGATTACTTTGTGTGATGCAATCAGAAAACAAGATTTTTATTCATAGTAACACCAGATCAATTTTCTGGAAATGCTTTTTGCCTTGGCACATTGAATGCTCCCATGTCTCCAAATATGAGACTTATGACTGAAAAAACAAAGATATCCAGGTGCAGAAATCTAATACGATGGAGTTAGCCATTCTTCAATAAGAGGAGAGAAAGCATGTCCAAAATAAAGAAGACCAAAACATCCATCACGAACACTCTTCAAAACCCTGAGTCAAAAAAAAAAGTTTGGCTCACAAAAAAACTCCAGTACTGCTGTCAGATATATATTAGTAGTTTGTTTTTATGAGGATACAGCAGGGGAAATGGACGATCTCTGAGCGTGATCATGACTGAGGAGTTCAGTAATGGCCAGGAAACAGTGAGGCATGAATATTAAATGGTAGTTGGCAGCACTAACAATTTTTAAAAAGATGTATTTATTTTCATTGCAAAGTCAGATATATAGAGAGGAGGAGAGAGAGAGAGGATCTTCCATCCAATGATTCACTCCCCAAGTGACTGCCACGGCTGGTGCTGTGCTGATCCAAAACTAAGAGCCAGGAACTTCCTTCAGGTCTCCCACGCAGGTGCAGTGTTCCAAGGCTTTGAGCTGTCCCTGACTGCTTTCCCGGGCCACAAGCAGGAATCTGGCTGGGAAGTGGAGCTGCTGGGATTAGAATGGGTGTCCATATGGGATCCTGCCACATTCAAGGCGAGGGCTTTAGCTACTAAGCCATTGTACCAGGCCAGAGAATATTATGAAATTTAAGTTCTGACTTGAAAGAATCTAAATAAATTTTAAATTAGAGCTAGGTTTAGATTCTTTATACTGATTTGAAGACTTGCAGTGAAGTTATAGTATTAGAGTTGGTAATGGAAAAAGGACACATAGGTGGATCAACGGGAAAAGCATAGAGTCCAGAAACAGATCCAAACACAATGATAAATTGATTGTTGATGAAGTGTGAACAACAACAAAAAAATTCAACAATGTCAAAACAAATATCCAACTAAATAGGTGAAAGGCCGGCATCAATCAAGTTAACTTCACACAACAAACAACTTGGAATCGATCCTAGGACCAGTTAAAACAGAAACTCTTCAACTTCCAGAAAAATACATGGAAAGGAATTTTCCAAACTAAATATTGGGAATTTTTATAGATTGCAGAGAAGTACGTAATGTAAAATAATGTCAATTAAAATATCTGCTCTCAAAATGGTAGCATTAAGAAAATAAAAAGTTCAAGCCTCAATGTAGGAGTAACTTTTCATGCAACACGAGTTTTGAAGAGAAATTGCAGCTTTCTAGCTACTGTCAATTTATAATGTGTCTCATCTATCTATGTATCTATCTAATCTTTCTTTCTACATATGCACCTGCATATCTACATTTAACAAGAACTAACTCCTCAGTGAAAAATGCACGTCTACAGTGGGATACAGTTGGAGGAGACATTTCACATAAAATGATGGAAGATTCTCCACATCGGTAGTCCTCAAGTGCATTAAAGTCACAATGTAACATGACTGCACATTCAACACAATGCATACATTTTAAAATCTTACGAAACACACTGAAAGATGTGGTACAACAACGCCTAGCACATCACTGCTGGAAACGACTCCCATGCATTTTAGGACACAGCTTTAGATTTGCTAATCAAGTTAAGGATATTTTCCTCTAGATAACCATGCAACTCAACGCTTAGGTTTTTACTCAAGACAAATGAAAATAAAGGTCTACTTAAACACGTGTACGTTAATGTTCATAATGAGTTTCCTCATAGATCCAAAGTGGAAATGATTCAATGTTCACCAACTGGTGAATATAGAAACAAACGGTTTCATGGTTGTTTAATTTCATCCTAATCATCAATAAGAAAAAGAACAAATGTCTTCCATTGCACCTACATGGATAAATATCAACTATGCCAAATGAGCAATGCCTTATATAAAGGATTACATGTTGTATGTTCCCATTTGCCCTACCAAAAACCTAGTTGACAATGGCAAAAGTGGTTCATTGAAGTAGCTATTCACTACAGAAAAGAGAAGAGGATTTTCTAAGAAGAAGACTAAGGATTCTTCTGGACATGGGAAATACTCTGTGACTTATTGTGCTACTACCTACGTGAATTCCATATTGACTTTTTGTATGTAATTTACAACTCAGTAAGACTGATTTAAAAAAAAAAAAGCCCACTACAGTACTATTAAATAATTAAATATATCAAGCTAAAAACAAGATCAAAATTCCTTTGTTTGGAAATTTAAACTCTGTCAAAGATAAGTTTTAAAAGAGAGATGGGCTCCACATAGTAGCCTAGTGGCTAAATCCTCAACTTGCGTCCAACAGGATTCCATATGGGCTCTGGTTTGTATTCTGCCTTGTCCATTTCCCATCCAGCTCCCTGCCTGTGGCCTGGGCCAGTAAGTACTAGAGGATGGCCCAAAGCCTTGGAACTCTGCACTGAGACACCATTGGATTCAATGCACCAATTTTGAGAAAATCTTTCCAAGAATTATTGACTGATCAAGCCTACATAGTGCATCCATAGTGCATTTCCATAGTGCAGGAAAATGTTGCAAAGCATGCATGGGAGAGCAGTCCGACTGTTATGCTTCCTAGCATAGCCTGGCCCACGTCCAACCCTCATGTGAACTGGCAGATGTTGTGGTCCAACCTAGCCTGGTTTATACCCCCTCTAACTCTCATGCATGTCACTGGATGCTGCTGCCTGACCCAGCCTCTCTCACCCCCAGATCCAGCCCACACATGTGCCAACAGGTGCTGCAGTCAGGCTGTCCTGGTCTGACCCCTGTCCCAGATCTCACACTCAATAGCAGGAGTTGCAGCCTAGCAGAGGAGTTCCACAAGTTCTCCAACAAGTCTTGCTCTCAGTTCTACATCTCAGGTGCGCTGGCAGGTGCTGCAGTCCAGCCAGATATAACTGCCCCCCAGTCTGGCACTCATGACCTAGTCTAACAGGCCTGTATCCATTCCAGCTCTCTCTGAAGGGTACCACAACTTAAGCACAAGACAATCTTGGTAGTAGACCACAGCCTGGGCTGATTTCAAAATTTCAACAAGCAAATTTAACTTATCTTCTAGTCTAATACAAAAATGAAGGCAAAAAAAAAAAAAGGCAAAATCTTTCTTTGGGTGACTCTTTTTCTTTTCATCTACATTACTAAAATGTAAGTGACAAGCAAAAGTTTCACCCAAGCTGCATGTTGCCTGTGTCACCATTCCTAAAGTGAGGAAATGGTCTCAGTACTATTAGTTATCAACTTCGTGAACAAGTCATTTATATTGTCAATTTAATGAATGTGGCAGAATCTTTCACCTGCTAGTTCATTCCTGATTGGTCAGAACAAACAACGCTGAGCCATGCTGAAGCCTGATTTCAGAAACCCTGGTCTTTGACCTGAGGAGCAGTGACCCATATACCTAAGAAATCACCTGCTTCTTTTGTAGGTGCTTCATAAGGCAATAGATACATATAATCATTCCGAAGAGAAGCCACACTCTATTGGATATTCTGTATATGACATAAGCTGCTTTTGAAAAACAAGTTATTAATAAATTTCAAAAATGTCTTTGAGTGTTTGTGGAGGTTGTCTTTATTATTCCTCAAGTGCTGTAGCACTAACCCTCTTTCTTACACAACTGCTACAGAAAGTCTGCACGTTATTGGATAGCAAATTTCACAACTCAAAGAAATTTTGAAATATACAAATTAGATAACATGTGTGGTTTGTTTGGATATTTCAATGCATTCCTCAAAAAGTGCTGACTGACTCTAATCAAAGGATTGGTGATTCTTATTCCCAATGTTTTCTTTTACATATATTTATCCAGAGCAATGAAAGAGATGAGAATGAGTGATTTAATGTGAAAAGTATATAGATTAATTCTAAGAACTAACAAATGCATATATATTTACATGAGGGTACTTGGAAACAGTTGTGGAAATGTTATTAAAATATAGGTTTATTGTGATGCAAAAAGTATTGAAAAAGTTCAAGAAAACATGTGCTATGTAAAAATGAAGCATGAAATTTAAATTTTTTTGCATCAAAATTTGTGTGCATTTTTCCTTATACTCCTTGAATATTTTCACATGTGTACCCATATTTATTTCAGCATGTTTCAAAAAGCATCTATTAATTGCATTGAAAGTTGTAATCTGGAATTGTATACAATTATGAAGCAAATGGCACTAACAGAGGTGAAAGAAAAATTTTCACAAATAACCAATGCACATTATCAAGCCATTTTGCAGCATGCATAGCCAGTATTGAAATAACTGCTCTACAGTCTTTCTGCCCCTTTATTTCTGTCTTCTTATAATGTAACAATGAGTTTATAAATGTCAAGATATGTGAATTTGATTTGTACAGCTGATAAATGCAAGATTATAATGGTTGCAACAATCTATTATCCGTGGAATTTTCTGTTCCTTGGAAGCTATTAGCTCTCTTTTAAATACCTATTTCTAATTCAGTAGACAAAGGGCAGGCCTACACTGCCTTAGTGAAAGACAGGTAACAACATATTTGTCCGATGAAATCAAGGTCGGCTTTTGTTCCTTAGTTGGAGCAAAGGGTATGTGAATAGCATCTCCTAGCACCACTCAGGAAGCAAAAATGGTCAAAGACATAGAGCTACCAGGTATGGATCAATCCTGAAATGTACCCAATCTTTCTGTGGGAGTGAAAATCTAGAATGGATTAATGAAGGAGAACACAAAAAAGGCGAAGGTCACTCCCTGAACTTGCCCTTTGCTCGGTACCCCACACCTGAGGGTAAGAGTTGTTCAACGGAGACCCAGAAAATATCTGAAAGAATAAGTCTGACTTGGCACCTTCCTTTCCCACCCACCCCCTTTTTATTACATTAAATTTTACTCCTTTCTGGCCAATCATGCTTCTCTACAAGTTTTCACATCTTTCATCAGTCTTAGAATAAAGATGCAGGTTTCCTGGGTGTTTGGATCTTCATTCCTGGAGGCTCCCATGTCACAAATAAATTCATTATGATTTTCTTTTGTTAAAATCCCTTTTGGTGTAGTAGTGTGATTGACCCGAAATAGATCAGACTTTAAAAAGACTTCGTAGGCCAACATATGGTATAGGGAATTAAGCTCCCACTTGCAGTGCTGGAAGCCCATAAGAGCACTGGTTCAAGTCCCAGCTGCTCTTTTTCTGATCCAACTCCCTGCTAATGCAACTGGGAAGGATGGTCCAAATCCTTGGCTCCTCTTATTCATGGAGGAGACCCAGAAGAGACCCCAGGCTCCTTCCTTACACCTGGTGCAGACCCAGCAGTTGCCACCACGTGGAGAGTGAACCAGCATATGGAAGAACTCTTTCTTTTCCTCTCTCTCTTTTTAGTTTTATTTTTATGATGTTTACATAGTTTATTAGGGCGGGAAGGGCCTAGGGTTAGGGGAAAGTGGGTGAGACCATAATTTGCACACCTCCCTTATCTTTTTCCTATATCTGAGGGAAGGGGAAAGAAGCCACACCTAGTCTCCTAACCATCTCAGTATCCAGGGGTGGGGAAAGGCCACCTGACGTCATCCTATGGTCCCAGATGTGGAGCATGCTCTGAGGGTTCTGTTCCAGTGGTTTTGAAAGTTCTGACATAATATCGGTCTCATACATTCAAGGATGAGAAAACCCTGCTAAGGTCCCTTGGCTGACATAGTCCACCCCAGAGTTTCCATTCGCTCAGAAATTTACTGTCAAGCTTCTCTGGAGTAGTTAACCAATTTGTTCTGCCCCCTTCCTCTGCCATGATGCCAGATGTCCTCTGCAGGCTCCAATGGACTGCCTATGCCTTTATGTGCATCTGAGTCTGCTCTCTACTTCACCATCTTCAGTAAGTGAAGAGGCCCTGTTCACACACACACACACACACACACACACACACACTCACACTCACTATCAGACTGCAGATACTGTGATTCTCCTCATGTTGGGAGTTCTGAGTCCAGCGGTTCAGAGGGCATGGGGAACCCTCAAAGAACTCATTTGAGGTGATGCAAGAGCTGACTTTTGGGTGCACCCACCAGTACGGGGTTGAGCTGTTCTGTCAGCCATATGAGCCTACACATCGTGATAGTTGCAATTGCTACGTCAGATCTATCTCCAGCCCCATCTCTTATGCAAACAAACAGGTGCTACAGCCCAGCCCAACCCTGCCCACCACACAAGCAGCTCTCACGTACCCCAGAAGGGCTCCTGGGGATCTGTATAAAGCGTTCACCTTTGAGAAATACCAAGATACCAGATGGGCATTAACAACCCTACACCAGCAAAGTTACATCCTTACACCTTTGGGGGCTTTAGACCAAAAATATGGATTTGATTTTCATTTCCCACTTACCATATTGCAAACGCACAACTGAATGGAAACAATTAAAAACCACAAATAAATTACTTGTGCTTAAAATTCAAAATATATGACTTGTTGGCTTGGGTTAGAAAGATAATTTTTCCATATCCTAACCCTGGAACATTGATTAGCTTAAAAAGTCCTCTGCTTCTTGAAGGATCTCTGATGACACTGGAGTGAGTCAGTGCATTCCCCAAGTTCTCATTTATTTTTATAGTGTGTTAGAATTTAGGAGTGGCTTCATGGACTTGTTCACTAAGAACTCACACATAACAGTAATAAAAGCACGAAAATTAGAAAAATAAATCCACTTCCTACTGAGTTATTCCTATATGTGACCTGTTCTTCTTAGGCTTCTCTCCGTGTAAGTCACACTTATAAATTTCACACGTATTAGAATAGAAGGGTTTATTTTTTATTTAAAACAATACTCCCTGCTGTCTCTGGAATTGAAAGACAATAAGATTTTACAACAAATTGTGTTAGTATCTACACTATCACATTACAAGATTTTTCTTGAAGTCAAAAATTCTGTTGTCACTATAATTGTAACATGGTACATCGCATTCTCCTTTGAAATTCATAATGGGAACTATACTATTAAAAGTTCTACAATATAAATGTGAGTTGACTTTGACCTTCAAACATTTTGACTGTAACATTCTCCTGTCAAGCTCCTGATGTTATGGAACCAGTCATCTATATAATCCATTTTTTAAAGTTGAAAAGTTAGATACACAGAGAGGATGAGAGACAGAGAGGAAGATCTTCCACCTGCTGGTACACTCCCCAAGCAGTCACATCAACCAGAGCTGCGCCAATCCCAAGTCAGGAGCCTGGAGCCTTTTCTGGGTCTCCCATCCAGATGCAGGGTCCCAAGGCTTTGGTCCATCCTCAACTGCTTTCCCAGGTCGCAAGTAGGGAATTTGATGAAAAGTGGGGATTAGAATCGGTGCCCATATGGAATCTCGGTGTGTGCTAGGTAAGGACGTAAGCCACTATGCTACCGTGCTGGGCTGTATAATCTATTTTGAGAAACATTAATATGCTGTTTTTTTATATATATATATAGCAACCCTGAGTTCAGCAAATGTCTTTTCCTCAATGTGAATGAAATTGCATATGTAAGTTTAAAAAGTGTGTACTAATGTTTCAGACATAATTTGCGATTACATTTTAGCTTGATTATACATTTTTTGTCAAAACTTATTAAAGTATTCACTGTAAAAACTAACAGATTATTAGATAAATGCTGCAATTTCAGTTATAATCAAAATCTTACAAAATTGGGCAGCATGGGAGTTTATACGCATTGGCCGAACATATATCAACATACATATTTTCTTAGTAATTTTGTGTTTGAAGTAAGCATAAGCTGAAATGCACTTATTATTTTTTCATGATATGGTTCCATAGATTCCTCCTTTTCACACCCCTAACCACCCTCACTTTTCCCCTTGCACATATTATTACAACAGCATAGTCTTCCAAAGTCACAAATCCAAAAACCTGCTACCGAACTGTAGCATGGCATTGTAGCTGTAGACAATTGTGAAGCGTCTAGTACCGTATTGTCAAAGCTTCTCCTACAGTTCTATTTGAAAGCGCCCTTTCATTCAGTAGTGGAGGCGCATACTGCCATGCAGTCACACTTCCCAGTAAGTTAGCCTCCATTATAAGTCTCCAACTATGAGAATAGATGTGTATGCATGGTTACTCACATCCTGATTTATCTTCTCTTTTACTTGAGTGTTGCCTTATATTGTAGACAACACACGGTATATGTCTTTTTGTGATTTTCTTCTTTCACTGAGCGTAATCATCGACAGGAAGAGGGAGGCCAAAGGAAGCAGACAAAATGTTAAATTTGATGTGTGTGTCTGAATTTGATTTTGTCTCTTTCAATACCAAGTTAGGATTACTAAGAACTGGAATGTATTTTTCTAGAATCTACAGAGAATTCTTTATCTACATTACATTGCAGGTTGGATAGTGTTTTCTCTCTGATTTAGAGAGGAGTAATGCTTCTCTGTTAATTGCAATAATTTTATCGAAGAGTCCCATCAATCACTTCCATTGATTCTTGTGAATCTAGCTGATTATGGCAATCCATTGGCTGATAGATGCTGATAGCTTTTAAAACTCTTGCATATTAATGGATATTTAATGGAAAAGATAAAAACCCTGGCCAGAATATCTGCAGAAGTGTGCCTTTTACCATGCAAACAAATTGATTGAATGGATTTAGTCTGAATAGAACACGATGATTTATCTCATAAAATTCAGTTTAACTTTCATTGATAAATTAGGTCAGACAATAAAAGTATGATCTACAAAGGATTTTGTTTCAAAAGATGTCATATTTAGAATAGTTGGAAAAAAATTTATTTTTTATTTTTTAAAGATTTTATTTATTTATTTATTTTATTGGAGAGTCAGATACACAGAGAGGAGGAGAGACAGAGAGGAAAGATCTTCCGTCCGATGAGTCACTGCACAAGTGACCACAATGGCTGGTGCTGCGCCAATCCGAAGCCAGGAACCAGGAACTTCCTCCAGGTCTCCCACATGAGTGCAGGGTCCCAAGGCTTTGGGCCATCTTCCAGTGCTTTTCAAGGACACAAGCAGGGAGCTGGATGGGAAGTGAAGCTGCCGGGATTAGAATTTGTCCAATATGGGATCCTGGGCGTGCAAGGCGAGGACTTTAACCACTATGCTATCTGGCTGGGCCCAGTTTTATATTTTTTAATTCCTTCATTTTTCTTGAGGAATTGTTCCAGATTCAGTTTTAATGTTTTGTGCAGAAATACTTGGCACTGAAAAGGTTGAAATTCTAATACATCAATGATTGTGTTCATTGTTTATAGGGAAGTAGAGTGATCAGGGGAAATAAGAGAAATGTCACGATATTTTTAACTTACTTTAAAATCTGTAATCAAATTAGGACCAACATCAGCCCATTAATCTACCAAGGAGACTGCCCCAGCCAGAGCCGCTGTGGTCATTCTGGGTGAGAGGCAAGACTGGAGTCTCTCCTTTCTCTCCAGAAATTCCTCTCTCTTGCATATCTATCCCTCTGCCTTTCAAATACATAAATCCTTCATATTTAATCAAATAAAAATAAATCAGATACAGAACAGAATAATACTTTGAAACGTGTAAGTAACATTTTTGTTTCTCTATTGTATGATTAATATTTGATAATAAACATTGGAATGAATCAGAGCAAAAACACATATAGGAAACAATGAAAGGGCAAGTTTGGTTTCTTTTTATTTAAATAATCTTTGTTTAAGGAGACCCATTTGAAGCAAGGCTAGCTAAGAATCCTTAAAGGGAAAGAACTAATTCATTTGATGGTGCTAAGTGATGCAAATTCAAACACTACATGCAAAATCAATGCTAAAAACACAGTGAAAAGACAAACGGTAAATTGGAAAATATTGACACTAGAAATCTATAAAAGGATGATGAATTTATTTAGCAGAAAGACACTTGGAATTCAATAGGAAAAAGCAAAAGAAAGCAAAACTTGATTAAATTCCATGCATTTGAAATATTAATAGCTGGTGCCAAATTACTGACTCCTGAGACGACTTGTAACACATTCTGTTTCCATGCATTCTGCTGTCATTTTTTAACACAGTTTCTCTAATGTGATAAATAAACATGTTAATTTTTACTTATATCACATTTGCTCATGACTGAGGTGTAAGTTTCCTTGTGTTAGGAAACATTTTTTTCTGTTTTATCTACTGGACCCAATCTATGTGAGAATGTGTGCAAATCCACACTCATACAGAAGAGTATGCAGAAAATACAAAGAATGGTCTCATTGGAAAATGGAAATATGGAATTCATGCATTATGAGATTAGGACTTAAGTACTCCTGTACTACTTTCATTTTTAGTATTTGTGTATGTTATTCATGGCAAGATAAACCTTTAAAAATACTCAAATATAAATTTAAAAACTACCATCACTCTGGGTTCTGCTTTAGGTAGCTGTTATTATTCAATCATAGTAAGTACATCTTCACTAATAATTAACTGATTTCTGGACTACGTATGTTGCGTAAAAGGGTCCTGATTTTTTTTCACACATGCAAAAATATACTGCCACAAATTGTACAATAAATTCTTGGCCCATCTTTTCCAGGTCAGGGAAAAAAAAAAGCTGAACATATCAGAAATGTTCACAATTTAAGGTCATAAACTCTCTTTTGGATTTACTCCTAGACGACTCATTTCCTGGGCTCACCAATTATCCTCTTAGCACCATGACTGGAATCCAAATTTTCTTTTATCATATTGTCACATCAAAATAAAAGTAACAATGTAAAAAAAAAAACTTGAGATAATAAAATACTGCATATGTATCCTCAGTTCAGTTGTAATAACAAGCATTTTCTTTCCAAAATCAACTGCTCACTTTTTAAAAATTAAAATCCTATCAAATGAATTAGCCTTGTGGTATCGTAAGTGGATTAAACCTCCACTTTAATGTAGTGTCGCCTATTGGCATACCCCTTCAGTCATATCTTCCCCAGTTCTTAGCCAGCGTTTTGATTATCCACAGGGGGAGGCAGTGGGTTCCTGCCAGCCATGAGGAGAGCCACGGTGGCACCTTTCAAATGTATTAACCAATTTTTTTTAATTAAGGAAAACTTTTTTTTTTAAAGATTTATTTATTTTTATTACAAAGTCGAATATACAGAGAGGAGGAGAGACAGAGAGCAAGATCTCCCATCCAATGGTTCATTCCTCAAGTGACCGCTGATCTGAAGCCTGGAACCAGGAACTTCTTAGGGATTCCAACAAGGGTGCAGGTACTCAAGGTCGTGAGCCAACAATTGCTGTTTCCCAGGTCACAAGCAGGGACTGAATGGGAAATGGCACTTAGGGACCTGAATTAGTGCCCATATGGAAGACTGGTGCTATAAGCAGAAATTTAGCCATGGCTTAGGTTCATTTTCTAAATATTCTCAGGTCATAAATGCCTGAAAATCAAGACTCCAAAAGAGAGTTTAAGATTCAGATAAATCAGGGCCGGGCGGGATAGCGAAGTGGTTACGGCCCTAGCCTTGAACGCACCAGGATCCCATGTGGGCGCTGGTTCTAATCCCGGCCAACCTGCTTAGCATCCAGCTCCCTGCCTGAGGCCTGGGAATGCAGTGAGCAAAAACCTTTGGGACCCTGCACCCACGTGGGAGACCCAGAGGAGTTTCCTAGCTTCGGATTGGCACAGCTCCGACGGTTGGCAGCTTGGGGAGTGAACCATGGGATGGAAAATCTTCCTCTCTGTCTCTCCTCTCTGCGTATCCGCCTTTCCAATAAAAATAAATAAATCTTTTTTTTTTTAAAAAAAGAAATGATCCAGGTAAAGTTAGTGTTACTTTTATTTTAAAAATTTTTTTTCACTTTTTAAAAAATATTCATTCACTGAGTAAAAATGGCGAAAAGGTGTCTTACACCATGTAAAGTACTATTTCTTAGCAATATCCGTCACTCATGAAAGAAGTTGTCTAATTATCTGCTCATGTTTTCCTTCCAAATGTCCAGATTGCTAAAATTAGCCAAGGAGTTTTCTTTCTGACCCTTAGCCAGGCAGTCGTGTTTCAACAGTAATTAAAAGTAGCATCCTCTAGCTGCTACTAGTTTTAGGTCCCAGTTTGCCAGAACTCTGGATTCCCAGGCTCAGGCAGAGCAGGTGCAACTCGGAATTGTTGTTTCCCTGCTGTGTTCCGGTCCGTCACACTCAGAGTCTGCCTTTCCCTTCCCTCTGCTCTACATGCCCAGCTCACTGTGGAGGTCTCATCGACACAGGTGGAGTGACTCAGAGTGTGCAAGCTCCAAATCAGCCATGCGACACACAGATCTGTGGGAGGAAAAGAGAAGAAAACATAAAGTGATGGACTACCTTACGCAGCTTCAGCTTTTAACATTGCCTTGCACGTTTCTGATTACTTGTAAATAGCGAAACATCAAGACCCTGAAACCGCGCTAAAATGGACCATATATGGGATGGCAGGTGAAGACTGAAACTCCCGTTTTATGCATTCTTAATTATTGCATCGTATCACTGGAGAGCAATTTCAAATTTACGATGATAAAAAGAACCCGGGCATCTCTATAAAGAGATCTGGTAAAGAGACAAGAGAGATGAGATTCATTACTCTTGATAAATAAATCAGGAAGGGGAAACAAAAAAAGGCTATTGGAATGTAACTGTCAAGTAGCTAACTATAACACGGGGAGTGATCCAGTGACCTTCTTGTTAAGTTTCTTGAAGTGAAACAGTCTGTACTTGCCAATGTTAATGTCTATTTTTCTAATGTGTTATCTTTGGGATGTTGATTTCTCCTGAAGTGACCAGGCACAATGAAAATTCAATGGTAAATAATAAACGCCCTCGTATCCACACAGAAGTCTCCCACTAAATAAATAAAAGTACTCACGGAGGAGGAGGACGCCTCTGATCAGCGTTCCTGCCAAAGTCACAGTGGCCTGAGTTTCTCTCTTCATTCTTACCTGTGCTGCCCTTTCCTTGACTTAAGGAATAAAAGTGAGTGCAGCATGCTGGAGGGGGGGAGCACAGTCGCGCTCCCTCTGATCCGATGGTTATATATGTGTTTTCATGTTTCTGCCAGGCTGGTTACGGGAGAGAGAAATGAAGTTACTGAATTTTTAATGCTGTATTTGCTTTTGTTCATTTGACTATTAAGCCTCTTTCCCTGCATCGTTAAATGCTAGCAACCATATTTCTCATCATAGGAGGAAAAATCCACTGATGAATTCCCCAATATTATCTATTTCCCACTGCACACCTTTGGGAAATTACTTCATTTTCAACACACAAGAAATAGGTAAGAGCTCATTTTAAAGCAAAATTAAATATTGCCCTCCAGAATTCTGTCACATTCCTTTTTGTTTGATGCATGTTTATACACATTCATACTCAAAGGGGCACTACATCTAAAATCAAACAAATAAGCTCACCGCTCGTGCCTCTAAACACGGAGATTGATGGCTGTGTGCTTGATCTGGACTCAGGAGTTACCGCCGCCTTCCTGGAGAGGCACAAGGAGACCATACCTGCTTTTCAGCCTAGAATTTAGCATCCGTTGGGAAGAATCACAGCTCCAGGTCTACTATCCCATTCATTGCAGTAAAGGTCATGCAACCTTGAATGAAACAAAACTTAATCCTGCTTGTCTCCCTATGGAAAGACAGAGACGCAAACAAATATGTTGTTTGTTTGAATGTTTTTTTTTTTTCAGGTAGAGGATATTGAAGGAGTGGTACATTGCGTTATGTTTCTGAACTTCAAGAGAAAAACTATTTATGAGTATAAAATGGGGCATAAAGCACACCAAAATATTAGCATGGAAGGCAATTGGCTGTCACACCATGATAGGTTATCATCTAGCAATATTTATTTGTGTTCAGCATGTAGTGTTTGCAGCTGAAATTTGATATTTCAACTTTGATATCCATGCTTAATAGCAACATGGGTTGTAAATACACTGTAGTCTTATGTGGTTTTGCTTGATGCATTTAAAATGTGAGCCATAATAAGAGGGTGGGGCACAGCAGGAGACCGCAGGTTAGTTTTACAAGAGGTCCACAATGACCAGAAAATAAAAAATGACTTTTTGTATACAAAAGACCATAACTGGAAATTTTCTAAATTGCAAGCTGAGATTTCTAAATTTCTAATTTCTAAATTAGCAGCTTATGACTCTTCCTGAAGTGCTTCTCATCTGTTTTACGTGGAGTGAATTTCACAATTCCCAACATCCAGACAAACTGTCATGGGATACGCTCCTTTTCCAAAAGTAACATCATCTTGGGTCCAGCGTGGTAGCCTAGCAGCTAACGTCCTTGCTTGGCACACACCGGGATCCGTTATGGGCAGGGAGGGAATCGATGGACTGAAGATCTTAATCTCCTCATTTTTTTTTAGTGGAGATGAACAAAGTTCCACAAGCACCATACAGTTCTTCCATGTTTGTTTCTTTTTTCATTTTTACTGTGAACATTTAAAATAGTACGAATGAGTCTTTCAAGTCCTTGAAAAAGAGAGGCTATTCAAGAGCCAATCATTGGATGCATCTGGCAAGAAAGAGATTCTAACACAGCAGAATCAATTACAATTAAATAGAATATATTAAAAGGAAAGGAAACACGCTGAAAACAATGGAAGGAAGTTGTGCTTATACTCAGGGGCTCGGTGAGGTCTAAAACATACCACAAAATGAATGAATGAATGAATGAATGAATGAATGAATAAAATATTTGGTATAGCACTTGGCTTGCTGAATGAGGCACCTGTATCCCACGCTGAGGGACTCTGTACAGGGCCTCATCTGCTCCAGATTCCAGGTTCCTGGAATGCACACCTGGAATGGCAGCGGGCAATTGCTCAAGTTCTGCTACTCCAATGGTTTCTCAGCTTAGGCACTGGTCTCCACACCAAGACCAGGGAGTTGAGAGCAGTCGTCAAAGCAGCCAGGCTGCAGCGCCTTCAGGTTTGGGAGTTCACGTTTCACCACTAGAAAGAATGGGAGAATTTGAATAAGGTATAGAGTCATAGAGGTTTAAGAATTCTCTCAGTTACATAAATACATTTATTTTTAAATGAATAGTAATTAATATTTTTATTATACGGAAAAATAAAGGCAATTCTATGGTATTCAGACTCCCAATGTGATTAGTCAAAACGTAATTTAAAACAACAAAGTTAGATTCTGGCCAATGGATATCATTAAGATGCAAAGAAGAGCAGTACACAGAAAACACAACAGTTAGAAAAAAATAAAAACTTAGTAGAAAGATGCTCAATGAACTGAACATGGCAGCAACAGACAGGAGTACAAATGGCCAACAATCAAGTAAAAGTGCACCTTTACAAATGATACCATTTACAGAACATTAAACACGAGTTACAGCACAAGACATTTTTGGTATTCAGATAGATTATCATCAGGTCTAGAAATGACTCACAGAGTTACAGCTTAGGAGACAACTCACCCTGTCTCCAGAACGATAGGCTGTGAATGGATAGATAGTTCTATATACTTAATATCTCTAACTTAGCGGTTCTATCTCTATAGGTTTACCCTAAAGTTAAAAAATATAAAGCTACAGCTATAAAGACTCTCATGATAAGGAAACTAATGGCATTTATGTCCACCAACAACATGATGGTTTAATGAATTACCCTGTATCCTGAAAGTGACATCCCGACATTATAATACTGAACTCTAGGCAACTGCACAAATCCTTTGGAAGTTTTTATGTATTCCAGCATATAGATGCAACAACAACGAAAAAATGTATTACTTAACGCTAAAAGAAAGTCTTGTGAAAGCTTAAAAATAAGGATGAAAAATTGCATTTTGTAAGAATGTGGGTTGTAGAATCAAACTATTTGAGAGCAAGCTTCTGTTATTTGTTATACTTTGGGTGTGTTCAGACTCTCGGGCCCAAAACTTTTCCTTATACATTATGGTGGAAGTGTCAATACTATCACAAGAGGCCTTATAAAACAGTAAGTGTAGATAAATATGAAAAGTATTGATCAAAGTACCTGGGCCTATTCTGTAAATATGATTGTCATATTTATAGATGTTTCTATTTAGCACACTTCAAATATACACAAAATATGCTAATCATGGAAACGATATGAGGGTGATAAAAAAAATAGTAGGATGGAGTGTAATGGAACAATTTCCTTAAGCCTTGTTAGATCTTTTGTAATTTTTAGAATGGATGCATTACTCCTAAATAACCTATAATAAAATATTTTCCTATTTAAATATTTAGCTTGCTTCAAGGTTTTTTCTTCACGACCACAAAACACGGTACGAAAAATAACAAAATCCTCAATGTATCTTCTAATCATCTTTAATTTGCTTAAAACATTTAATATCATGAAAAGTATGTGAGGGAGGTTAAAATGTTGGCAAATATTCTACGTTGAAGAGCACTTACGATCAGTGCAATCAAATATGAGAAACCCTAAATGGCTGGAAATTTCCCACTGCGACTCCCTCGTCGTGTTCTCAGCTTCCTGAGCTGTTCCTCCCACTCTGGGGGGATCAACATGCAACTTTTCTCTTTAGAGTTGCTCAGTCATTAGCTGCTAAGCTGACGGTCACGAAGTTTCCCCCTCATCCGAGAAACAAGTTATAAGCAAAAACTCCCCAAAACTAACTTCACATGAACAGATACCTTCTGCAAAAACACTGTGAAAATTCTGTCCCTCTTTCTAAAAGAAAGTCCTTGCAAACCTCAACCCATCACAGCCGATCTGACTCACTGCAGAATCTCAGCTCCTGGGCTTTGGTGTCTATACCAACTTATCAACTTTTCACTCCCCCCTTATAATTAGAATGTGCTTTCAATCAGTGGAATCTCACATTGCACTTGTACTACTGCCAATTTGTATTGCTGAGTCACACTTGTGGTTCTTTCAACAAACTTTCCTGCTCATAGATTCTGCTTCTAGTGGTCCTGGTGGGATGAGAAGTAATTTGCAAACCAACATTGCATGACAGTGCAGACCAAACAGGTTCACTCTGGAATTTGCAGAAAGAAAGTTTCAATGGCTGGTCAAATCGATAACTTGATAATCTAACATTTTTCAGATCTTACTCTATCCACAATAGCTTCAGGCCAAAAATAATTTAAGACAGACAACCATTTAAAAAAAAAAAGAATAAAATTTCAGCAATCTCCATTGACCTAGATACGTCCTTTCAAGAATTGGTCAAATACACTTTAATAAATAGCAGGTTATTAAACAATTTTATTCTATTGTATTTGCATATCTACATATAACTTAGGATTATTTGGTATATGGGACAAATTCAGACTATTATCTGCTTTAGCAAATGAAGTTTTATTGGAACATAGTTAAAACCTCAATAACTGATAGAAGAGCCAGACAAAAATCAATGGATCTAAACAACCACCTCGGATAAATGGAAGAATATTTTTGAGAAGCCTTAAAATATGTATCAAGATGGACCATATCCTGGGCAATAAACCAAATCTAAGAAAAATTAAAAGCATTGAAACAACTTACATTAGATTCTCCAAACATAAAGAAACAAAAGTAGAAATCAATAAAATATAACTGGAAAAAAATCACCAAACACTTGAAAATTATGGGACAAATTTCTAAATCACCCTTGAGTCAAAGCAGCAGTCTACGACAGATTGAAACCAGTGAAAATAAAGCAAACAGTGTTAGAATTTGTGGGGCTCAAATAAGTTATGCTTCAAGAGAAATTTAAGCCAGAAGAGGCATACCTTTATCCAAACACAAAAATGGTAAGAGACAGGCTAGTTTAATGAGTTTACATTGTGCATATGTGTTGAAATACCACTGATACTCATGAAAATGTAGAAGTTGTGCAACTTAATAAAAAACTTTTGAATACACCTATTTATGACAGAAAGTAAATAAATTAAGAAAAATTCCATTAACACAATTTAAACATGTTCATCATAAACATGATTAAAACTATCAGTTTTTAAAAATGAAGAAAAATTCACAAATTATTCATCTAAACTCCCGCTTATAGCAACTATTAGAAGTATAAAATAAGCCAAAGCAACAAAACAATGAATATAATAGGAAGGTAAAACAAGAAAGTCGATGAAACAAAGAACTAACTTTTTCTACTGCTCTATGAAACTGACAAACTTCTTGAAAAAATGATCACAAAGAATGACTTCAGAACTGTGACAAGGAATGTCACTGCAGACATGGAACAGATCAAGAGTGAGAAAATACTCCAAACATAATTACTCCCATAGCTTTGACAGCTTATATTAGAAGGATTCATTTTTCAAATAGCCCCAAGTGGCAAAAATCATTTTATATAAAATTGATTATTTTAGTATTCCTGTAAAAAGTAGGAAATTGAACTTATAATTAAGAATGCCAAAAGTAAAATTCTGATGAAAATGATTTATTTAGAGAATTCTATCAAATGCTAAAAAATTAATTGTAATAAAATCTATCTTCTTTCAGAAAATAAAATAATGTAAATACTTTCCAATTTATCCTATAGACCTATTGTTACTTCATTTTCCTATTTAGTTCAGAAAATCACAATAAAAGATAACTGCAATCTAATTAATGAAAATATAAATGCAAAAATATTTAAGAAAGTAACAGGAGAAACAAGTCAATATGTGAATTTAATTATATATTATACTCACAATATTTATTTAGGGATGACAAACTTGAGTCGAGTACACAGACAATAATCCACTTTTTTTTGGAACAGTAGGAAGAAGAAAAAAATCACACGGTCAAATAGCTTGATGTAAACCAAGTTAGAATAAACTTCAACATCCAATAATCAGAAAAAAAAACTCTCTAATCTTGATATACTGTACTTGTATTAGATTTTTTATAATGTGGACCTGCTGATCGCTTTACATTTAAGATCAGGAAGCAGGCATTTATGACCCTTATATCACTGTGGTTGAGCACACTGAGTTAATGGAAAGAGTACCAAAACAAAAAAGTTTCACAACAGATTATGTATTTATGATTGTTTTTTATTTTCTTCAAATGCTGGATCAAGCAAAAATTCAAGATTAGTCATGTAGCCCAGTTCACTGTGATGGGGCTTCCTAGTGCTAGAGAAACTATTTGTGAAGACCGCTCATCCAAAGCAACAGAAGCCACCCTCATCCACACTTCTTCCCTTAGTGTTACCCACAGTGGAGTGACAAAACTGAATCTTCATCTATTTTCAGGGTTTTGGAAATTCTGATGAATTAAGATAATTTCAGTGAGCAATGACAATTTAAAAACTAACCAAGCCCTTTCCACTCACTTATTATATGTCTCGAAACTAATCATATGTCAAATTACAGTCCAAACTGATGATTCAGACTCAAAATAACCACTGAAGTATTTGTGGTCAATGGTAGATACTGCGTCAGTTTTGACTTTTTTTTTTCCCTACAACCCATCCAAGTACAGTAGAGGTACAACAATTAGGCATGTTGATTCTGCTGGAAATAATTATACAAAGAACTACAGCGTAAAACCCATCCTCAACATGATCAATCTACTGCTGTTGGCCATGTGTACTGGCAGGCCCAGGACCTTGGCTCAATGACTAAATTCTCATAGTTCAAGCTCCAGGCTCCCACATGGGTAGTATCTCGTCTGCCATGCTTCCCATCCAGCTCCCTGCTTGTGGCCTAAGAAAGCATTGGAGAACAGCTTAAAACTTTGGGATCCTGTACCCACATGGGAGACCTGGAAGAAGCTCCTGGTTCCTGGCTTCAGATAAGCTCAGTTCTCGCCATTGTGGGTATGGGAAGTGAACCAGCAGATGGAATATCTTTCTCTCGATCATACCCTGTGTAAATCTGATATGCCTTTCCAAAAAAAATATAAAGAAATCTTAAAAAAAAAACTGTTGAATGGAGTAACAATACAGATGACACTGAATCAGGTTATCGATTGTACTGTTATCTGCAATTGATAAGTGTGTATAGTAAACTTTGAGAAGCTTTAAAAGCAAATTATAGCTGGAAGTAAAAATGAGAACTAAAAAAAAAAATAGATTTCCTATTTTCTCAGACTGTTCCCTCATAAGCAGTACCATTAAGGCTTTAGGTACTAATAGCACTAAAAATCCAAGGGCTACTTATAATCAATATTTATGATAAATGGAAAGAGCAGAATTAAAGTACTACACATAGGATGAGTTGAAAAACAGGTCACAAGCCTAGTTGTAGCTGTAAGATATAAACAGGAACAATTTTGAACCAAATAGACATACAGCATTCTTACAAAATTAGATGAAGCATATGTAGGCTGTTGTGGGTGATGGACTAAATAGGACGTTGGTAGGATGTTGCGCTGACTGACACACACAGGAGCTGGGTCTTGGGTCATCTCTGGTGAGGTTTCTTTGGGGATTTCCCTGTCTGGATCACTGGATTCAGAATGCCAACCACAGTGAAAATCAGAGATCTGACTGTGAAGTGCATTGGTCAGAAATGTGCCTCCTCAGTTGCTAAAGCCTTTTCAGTACATAGCATGACCAAATGCCCCTGGGGGACATGATAACCAGTTTATTGAAGCCTGAAGAGGACTTCTAGTACCATGGAGCACAGAGCAAATTGGACAGCTCTTCTGGTCAAGCTTTAACAGTGAGTGTCTAGACAAATGAGGACTCTAAGGTCGACTGTGTCAGTCAACAGACCATGCAGCTGAATAACTTGGAATCTGGATGAAAAGATCCATGATACACGAAATAGTTGAGTCTCAGAGACCCTCGTGGGAAACACAGATGGACAGGTTATGTTTTTGGATCCTGCCTTTGGCTTGGTCTAGCACCGGCTCTTAAAAGCATTTGGACAATGAACCACCACATCAGACGTCTCTCTCACTCAGGCTCGATCTCTGCCTCTCACACTCACTCTGTGTATATAGATATTTCTTTGTCTCTATCTCCCTTTTAATTAATTAATCAAATGCATACATCAAAGAAAAGCCATTCCACTTTCTTGCAGCTTTTTGCCTTCCATGGTTCCTAGCCCAGAAGAGTGGAGCATATCTCTAAAGAAGGAATGATTCATCATCTTATGATATACTCAGGTGAGTGAACTGTGAGTGCAGAGCATAATAAGACCAATGTTTTAATGAGAACTTGTCAGAAAACCTAGGCATCACAAAATATATGGGAATCATTAAACATACCTCAACATGTATGGTAACTATTCGTCATATTGAACTTGTATATTCTATCAGTACAAATGTTAGATAAAATAATGACATGAATTGCCAAGTGCCAAATTCAATCCAATGTTTAAAAATGCTCTCGCAAGATGCACATTAAATGACCAGCATTATCACTGTTGGGTTAATTTAAGATCTGAGTCAGTAAAGGTGTTTGAGGGTGTACAATCTGGAAGCAATCCAATATTTTAAACATATCAAATAAATTAAAATACCACTTTTTAAATGGTCCCCAGAGGCTATATTAGAAAAGATAAGGAAAATCATAATGATATAACTTCTCACATATTAGAATGGATATTATCCAAAAGATGTTGATGACTACAGAATGAAATGGAATACTTACACATTGTTTGTTGGAATATATGTAAGTATCATCATTATTTATGAAGATAAGTGTATGATAATGGAGGCTCCTTAAAAAAAATTGAATAGGACTACCCGGTCTCATGTCTGGGATCACGCAAAGAGTTAATGAAAGCAGTGAGTCAAAGAGATGTCTGTTCTTCCATGTTTGTTTGAAGCATTACACGCAATAGACAAGATGTGACTCTCCCTAAATGTCTACTTATGAATAAACGAATGAAAAGCCGTGATATACGTGTACATATACGCATAATGGAATACTATTCATCTTTTTTAAAATAAGCAAGTCCTATCATATGCTACAAAATGGAAGACATTATTCTAAGTGAATTAATTCACACAGAGAAAGTCAAATATTGAAGAGCCTCACTTACATATGGATACTAAACAAAGTTGAATCCCAGGAGAAATGAGCTGACAAAGATGTGCACAGCTTCATATAAACAGGGGGAATACTTTCTGAAGCTTTGCTGTACAGCATCACACATCTAGTTAATGACAATGTGTGGGATGCTTGAAACTCATTATGATAGTAGATGCTAAATGTCATCTCCACACAAGATTAATTATGAGAACCCATGGTTTGTTGATGAGATTTGTTTTAATCCATGTGTATTTGTGTGCACGTATTGAGACTTCGCATTGTACACAATGAATACATGCAGTTTTACATGCCACTTTATTTACTATTCCTAGGGGGTTTGGAATGTGTAAATAAATGAGTGAGTTCCTCATCATGGTCAGCAAATCTATGTCTTGCTCTGACCTTCCCATGTCCCCACCCTGTTAATTAGGTTAACTTTATCTGTGTTTCAGGAATTCATCAGAAGCAAATATAATCATGATGACAGCTGGCCAGGCTTTCAGGAAGTGTGCTTTGGTTATATGAGTATTTAAATCCTAGAAGAAAAAAGTAGAAGACTACTTGATCAACATTCAATAGGAAATGATATCATGACCTAAACCTTGGAATGGCTTCTGCCCTGTGGACATTTTGAACCAAAAAAGGTCCAAAAGCTAACTCCCAAAAGACAACAGCATAATTCCAACAACATTTGGAGTTTCTGAGTTTCCCTATCCAGCCAGTCGTATGTTTAACTTGGAAAGTCCAAACTTACCAAGTTAAGCCAGATTTGTGCATTCTCTGGACAGGTTTTCATACTTTCATTAATGCAATTTTTCAGCTACTTTTATTTCAGGTACACTAAGAATATATAATAAAATACAATAACCCAACACATACATAATGCCAAAAAAAAAACCATTTAGGGTAACACAATTGGCAGGGAAGAGTTTTCAAAATCAAACTGAGAATGCTGTAGAAAGTCAATGATTCTGAAGTGGAAACAGCTTTCTCAAGCATCATTTGCCTAATCAATCTGAAATAAGTTTTCCAGCCCACAGGTTTATTTTCCACACTATTGAGAGCCCAAAAGTTTCTTTAACCCATGTCCTCTGTTCATGTTTGCCTTGCATGGCTTAGTTTTTAGCAGAGTTAAGCTGTGGGAAATCCTAAGAGCACTTCAGGCACCCTGGAGACCACCGTATGCAAAAACACCACTTACCTTCCATCTGCAATGAGGCAGTGCTCACCTGCTCTGACCTCAGACTTTCTGTATTTAATAATGGCTCATGAACACTTGCAGTAGGAGAAAAATTGTTTCCTATCATACACACACACACACACTCACACACTGTTGGAAACAACCTCTAGAAAGAGACTGTTCTTCAACATGATTTCAAACTTGAGCAAAAAATCAGATACTAATTTGTTGCTATAGTAATAATGAGGAACAAAAACAAGTGGGAATAAACTTGACATTTGAACATTTTCTGCTAATCCCACATTTCCCATTCGATAATGCAATACTCACTTCCCACCCCTCTTCTTAAATGAACTTGCTATGATCTATCCACCTCTCCTGTAACCCAATCTTAACAAGTACTTATTGTGAGCGATTTTAGAAAACTCTTGATTTACTTAAGTATCCTTACATGGGAAACTGATTTTATGGAGGAAGTGGCAGAGTCAGATTTTATGTACTGTTCATAGTTGTTTTCAAACATACACGAACAAAGTATAACATGGTCCAAATAGAATTTAGTTACATAAGGAGAAGGAAAAAAAAAATCCCTTTGCTTTAAACATAAGAACAAAACGTAAGAACAAAAAGGGAATAGATAATAGTACAGTGATTTGGGAAACTAGTAAATAACTCAGGGAAAGAACTTGAATTAGGAGCTTAAAGAAAAAGGGCTCCAGCACTATGGCTGGTGCCATTAGTGCAAATGTGTAACTCTCTTGCTGACGGAAAAGCAAGTTCATCTGAATGATTTATGCTTTGTGATTTTTTTTTTCCTTTTTAGCAAAGTTTATATTGCTTGCTGTGTCCCCACACATGCTATCATTAAGCATTAACATAAAAGTGTCAGGATGCTAATTGCTTATTCACAAGAGTTTATGTATTTCTTCTTCCTAAATTATTTAGAGTAAAATTATTTCTTAAATATTTTCTGTTGAAAGACTTTTAGTCTAGTGAATCCAGATCCATATCTGAAAGAAAATAATTATGATTCTCAATGCACCATTCTTTCCACACCATGAAAAAGTGCTAATTCAAATAGAAACCCACAGGCAGCTTCTTTGGCCATACTTTTTTTTTTTTTGGTAAAATATGAAAAAGGTGAAAATTAAAATCAGAAACATCCTTAAGCAAAAGCTTAATCACAGCATTTTGGCAGAGAATCACATGCTAACACATTGCTCCAGTTTGGGCAGGTTCATTAATTTTTGTTCGCTTATTATCACAATTTAAGAACCACTTCCTGAAAGATTTTAAGAGACCATTACATCCATAAATGCCAATGTCTCATATAAAATGAAGGTGATTAATTTCTTTACCTCATCTACACAGATAATTATCTAAAATCTTTGAATTTCAAGATAATGGGATCAGTGATAATATTGCATACGTTTAACTGGCAAATGAGTCAAATGCATGTGTTAAATTTTGAGCACTGGCATAAAACTCAATTCATAGTTTTTGATCTATTGTTAGTCTTAAAACACATAGTCATACTAATACCTTGTGCTTTCTTACAAATCAAACTGCTTCCTGTGAGAAAAGAAGAATAAAAACTCCTCAGACTTGGCTTTTCTTAATGATATAACCCTTTAAGTCCCAGAAGATAAAAACAAATTAGTCATTATTTTGGGAAGAGAAGAATTTCAGAGATACGTGTTTATATCTGTTTATACCTAAAAAATATATATATGTGTGTGTGTGTATAAATATATATATATTTTTCTAAATCAACCATTTTGAAAATAAGTGAACTAGGAACACAAAATTGAAATTTCAAGTTAGAACTATGCAATAATCTCCTACATTCGGCTTCAATAGTATACATGTAAAATAGACACTTTACTCATGGTGACATACATCTTTGTATGTGCATGGGTATATATTTCAAGTTTATTTTGCAAGACATGCGATGATGTCAAGTAGAGTTGCTAATGGTAACATGATCCTTCTTTATTTCAACGGATAAGAGAAACGTAACAAATAGTAAATAGATGGTTCCTTTTCAGAGTAATCATTATTTCATCTGTCTGATACTCAGTAAAGATACGCTCGAAACGGAGAAGTTAGCTGTCATTTACTGTTTTAAAGTTTGACTGGATGTACAGGTCAAGCTTTTACATTCACATATTGATGCCTGGAAATTAGCACAGCATAGCTACCCTATGCTCTTTTACAGATCTCTTGAAATGAGAAACTAATGATCTTGCACTTGATGATGTAACCTTCATTTATTCCATCAGATTCTTGCAGCCTACAGGTAATTCTTAGAAAGCATGTGGAACTTAGTAAATCAGAGTTCCAGGTTTTCTATTTGTTTAGGGTGTGTGTGTGTGTGTGTGTGTGTGTGTGTGTGTGTGTGTATGACATACTCTGATAGTGTTTTTTTTTTTTGTTAGCAAATAGTGGAAATAAATGAATAACTAGAATGCAGAACTACAATTCTTTTTTTTAAAATTTATTTATTTTATTGGAAAGACAGATACATATAAAGGAGGAGAGATAGAGAGAAGGATTTTTCTGTACTTATTTACTCCTCAAATGGCTGCAATGACCAAAGCTGAACTGATCCAAAGTTAGGAGCCAGGAACTTCTTCTAGGTCTCCCACTTGGGGGCAGTGTGCCAAGGCTTTGGACCATCCACCACTGCTTCCCCAAGCTACAAGCAGGGAATATGAACTGGTGCCCATATGGGATCCTGGCATACGCAAGGTAAGGACTTTAGCGACTCGTCTACTGCACTGTTCCCCTGCAAAAGAAATGTAAGTATAAAAATATTAGAGGCATAGTTCTTCTGGTTCCAATATGATATTCCTTAAAAGCTGATCAAAGAAAAACTCGATAAAATGAAAGAATGCAATTAGACATCACTATTTACTTAAAGTTTCTCTTTAAAAATTATGACCTGGACGAATTAAGTCTTTCATATGTAACATGAGTGTTCTTCCTAATTTTCCATATCAAAATGTGGGCAGACATTGACCCTACTGTTTTATGCACAAAGTGAGAGCGCTTCCTTCCACAGCCAAGTACCTAACTTTAGTCCTGCATTGGCATCCTCACTCCTGGTTTTGGCTTAACTGGCCACAAGCAGTGTTTGCATTTCCGTACTAAACGAGCTGATTGAAGGACTTTCTTTCTCTCTCTAAGAAACACACACACATCGCTTCTTGGCCTTTTGGCTAAGATCAAGTATAAGGAACACACACACACACACACACACACACACGGACACACACACGATCTGTCTGCCTCCCCTCCCTTGAATAATACTTAAAATTTCTGGGCATTTGAAGGTAGATGACCCCTGCTATTTCTTCAGCTTCCTAAGTGCTGCGGAGGGTTTGAGGTGTTCCAATATGGTTTTTGCCTTTTCTCTCCAATACTATACACAGAATTGAAGAAGGGTAATCCTGTAATTGGCAAAAACTCAATTGACATTGAGTATCCTAACCCAAGACATTAGTGTGGCCATTGACCGAATCATACTAATTCCCCAACCTTGTTCCCAGAAGGGACATTGAACATGTCGGCAAGAGCAAGTGAAACTTGTGAAGCAGCCCAATTTCACTATCTTCCAGAAGCACAAGAATAACACAGAATGCAGTCTATACCCCACCATAAATAGGACTTTCCCTGAAACTGAAGTTTATTTTTTCTGAAATTGTTGCTAATGTGCTAACTACATATATAATGATAATAGATCTTGTCATTAATACTAATAACAGATATTATATCACAGACTTTAAAAGATGCAATAAATCATAATTTTCCCCATAATTTACACAACGTTCAATTGCAGGCAATTACCCCTAGAAGCAAATCACAGATTCTCCAAACTCCAATGATTTTTTCATATTTGACTACAAAATCAAGACCAAGAAATAATAATGATTTTGCTAAACTTCACTAGTCTTGCATTATATTATATAATTCCCTTATTTATGCAACTAGTACTCATGCTGTTGTAATGACTAGATTACTATACAAGTAAGCTAAATCGTGTTTTAAAGTTGGAGTAATAGTTATTTTCACTGTGAATAGAATGTTTTACTGGTGGGTTTTCTATCTATAAGGCATTTCACATGTTTTAGCTTTACAAGAGTGAAGATCAATTGGAAATTTGCCCTATATTTAACATAGTCATGCCCTAGAAATACTTGGATGTACAAAGCACTTATTGGACTCAAGATTTACTTTTTAAGTCCATGTAAAGAAGAAATTATTGATTCAACTTCTGGCAAGTGGAAGCATAATGATTAGTGAACTAAAACAAAATCTCACTCTTCAGACAGTGAGCACAACATTGATGAGCCAGCTGAACAAAGCAAATCCCTGCTAGCATCAAAAAACCACACAAAGAAGAACTGCATCAGAAATTCTCATACAAACTCTTCATAGCAAAACTGTATGTGAACGTTTTTATCCTGTACTTTGTAATATAACAAAGCTGTGTCTACTCCACCCAATATTTTTTCCTATTATATGTACCTAACTGTTTCATATAAATTAATACTGTGACATAATAGTTAAAGCCACTGTTTGTGACACCAGTATCCCGAAAGGACATGGGTTAGAATCCCAGCCATACCACTTCTGAACCATGTCTTTGCTAACATTCATTGGAAAGTAAATGATGATCCAAATATTTGGGCCCCTAAATCCATGTGGGAGACCTGGAAGAAGCGGCGGCTTCCTGGATTTGGACTGGCCCAAGTTCAGATATTGCAACCATTTAGGATTTAAATCACTGAATGTAGAATTTCCCTCTCTCTCTTTCTTGCTCTCTCCCTCCTTTCTTCTTCTCTCTGTCTCCCCTTTCTCTCTTTAACTGTTTCAAATACATGAAGAAATATTTGCAAGAAAAGATAATCTTCATAGGTATTAATAATATTTGCCTATTTTTTACCTAGTCCATGACCCTTTGAAAATGTTCAGTAAATCTATGTCCAATATTAGTACGAGATTAGAACGCTTTGGAAATGATGATTTGAGAATTACCTTTCTGTGGAAAACATATTAAAATAGAACTTAGGTAGGAACTATTATAAATGAATCAATCAATATGATTAGAAGCAATAATGAAAATTTTTCCGGAAATCAATGCATAATTGCTCTAGTAGGGGAATGTGTGTTACATAAAGAGAAAAATACTTCATTTAATGATCATTTTCTTGGATAATAAAGCCTGAGAATAGGCAATAAGACATGTGGAGTGCTTATGAAGAGGCAAGGAAATGATTTAATCGCAGTAAAAAAAAATCTCATGAAATTTTGTTTGAGTAGGAATGACCTATAGAAACTTACTGACATTATGCTATGAAAAATTGAGCAGACTGGAAGGCTAACAGCATATTCAATACATCTCCACATGAAAACTGATCAGAGAGATCTCTACTATGAATGTTGAAGTTTTTCAGATTTATGTTGAAATCAGAAAATAGCCTATACTCAGAAACCCCACATTCCAAAGTAACTTACATTTGGTTTTCAACCTCTTTTTGTGAACCTTAGAAGTTGTAAAACTCGCCACTCAGCATTAAGCTGTCTGTCTCCAAGAGAACTAAGAAAGGGAATGAACCCTTCAGGTTTTTCAATTACTAAGGGTTTCTGAGGTGCAGTTTTCAAAGGAAAATGGAACAGGTGAGCCCATAGGAGGCTTCTCCCTTTGCATTCCACATTTGTGATGACAGCTCATGCACTATGACCTTGGTGGTCTTCCATTTTCACATCACAGCAGAGAGAAAAAAGAGAGAGAGAGAGAGTTGATGCATACAAGCATACAAGCTTACACTGATCAAATGAGCACCAAGAAGGATGGCTGAGTTCAAGAACACAGCCTGTCCTTTCAGGCAATAGGCACGAGTTTCTGGCAGGGCAACTCCAGCAGCACAGTTTCCAACAGTTATGTGCCATGTGGGACAAGATGGAGTTAGGTCAAATGAGGTATCTCATAGGACAGAATAAGACACAAAATCCTGCAGAAGGGTTATGAGATTTCTGGCAGACCTCCAAAGTAAAATTTCAAAGCATGTTTCCTAACTGAGAAAAGAGGGGTCCCTTTGAGCATTGCGTGGTCTACTTACACCTTTCTCCACAATCCCAGCATAACTGAGAAGCCATGCTCTGATGCAAAACAGAGTGATCCTTCTCAGCATGCAACTCCACATTGAAGTAGCGAACTGAATAGAACAATCAATGAAAATCTCAAAACTGAGAATTTCTCTGTCAACACTGATCATACAAAACAGTTGTATGCTTCTATTTACTAGGTTTTTATTAGGTGTCCATAATCCTTCTCAAAAAAATCTTTAAATATATTACAACCTTATCTAATTTTAAATAATTGATTATTTTGTTAATGTTACGAGTTCTCATAGTTGATAGAATTCTAAGCAAACCATGATACTCGTGACCCTCTTGCTTTCTCCTTTTTTCTAAGTTTTGTAAATGACATATTTTTAATTTTCTTAGACAAGAAGACAGACTTACTGTTTGTTCTACTAAATAAAGAGTTTAACAATTGAAAAGTGGAAAAAACACTGTCTTTTAGAAATACCAACATGGGCCAGAAGCAACAATGATACCCTAAGATTTTAATTGCACTCACACATTTTTTTATTGTATTCTATATAGTGGAATACCACATATCACAGAAAACGTGTCTGACTTGTCTTCTTGCCCCATTTATTTTAAGGGGAGTTAAGACAACTTATTTCTGCACCCTTAGTCTTCAGTTGTAAAAGCATAAGTAAGGTTGTGTTGGTAGAAACAGAAGTCAAAGGAGGATTGATGGAAATGGCCCATGGCTTGATACACACAAAAGTTTGTGAAAATGATTACCTGTCCAGATAACAGAGACCCATAGTACACTTACGTGGCAAACTCAGACAAAAAAAGTTTTTTTTTTTTAAATTGTTATATTAATTAAATTTTATTTTATTTAAAAGGTAAAGACAGACAGGTAGATTTCTCCCATATGCTAATTCCTTCCCCAAGTGTTTGTGTTAAACAAGGACAGATCTAAAGGAGAAACCAGCTCTGAAAATAGGTCCCCCACAATGGTGAGAGGGATCCGAATACTTGAGTAACTATCTTTTCCCTCTGGAATGCATATCAACAGAAAGCAGGTTCAGAAACAGAGCAGCTGGAACTCAAATCGGATGTAATGGGTCAGCTCTGTACCTACTGTGTAGCCTCAGAGTACAGCAGGGCAGTCCACAGACAGCGGCGGTGGCAGCCAAGGCATACACCTTCACGCTGTTTCCTTTCATTAGTCTGGTCTGTTCTGCTCCAGCATTCACTGATCTGTTCTGGTCTGGTCTCATTTGTACCGGGCTTGTGTGTGCTGGTCTGTTCTGATCTAGCCTGGACTGGTCTGTTCTGGTATGTCTCAGTCATTTTGTGTGGTTTGATCTGGTCTGTTCTGCTCTGGACTTCTCTGTTATTGCACTGCTCTGGTCCCCTTTCGTCTTGTCTTATCTGCTAAGTTATGACCTCTTCTAACCTGCTCTCTTCAGCTCTAATCTACACTGCTCGTGTGGTCTACCTTATTCTACCAGTCTTTCTGGTCTGGTCTGCCCTACTCTGCCTTGTCTGCTCTGTTCTGTTGTTCTGATCTGCTCCCGTCTGCTGGGATCTCCACAAAAAGGAAAGACAATTAGGGATCACTGAGATCCACCCAAAAGCATCTGACACACATTTCTTCTACCAGGCTTATTTACAGATTTGTTCCACAAACATTTATTTTAGCTCTTGTGTGTCACCTGGGACACATTGATGGATAAGTAAAGTTTTCTGTCCTAGAGGGGTTTGCAATTCAATAAAACCAAGAACTTTATGAGTAAATAGTGGTAAGAGTTCAGCAAAGCCACATCCCAGAGTGCCTTGTGAGCACAGCGGAGAAATTTTTTGTAAAGTCTTTGTGATTTAGGAAAGTTTATTTTTTTTAACAGAAAATATTTTCAGAGATACTCAGATTGATTCATGTAAGTCTACATGAATGTCTACCTTGGAAATGATAACAGAGTCTACACAAGACGACCCACTGGAGACACAGACAAATGTAAATAGAGCTCAGGAACCAGATTTGAACTTGATTGTTCACATTTTGATTATTTAAGATGATGTAAAATAATTTCTCCATGTCAATGCTATATCAGTAGTTCCTCAACAGTATCTTGTTGCCTATATCCATTCCCCATGTGAAAGCAAAGCTACAGTTTCAGCTACTTAAAATCTCGCAGCTGGTCTGCACCACTCGGAGGGCAGTCCTTAAGCGCCCAGCCCTTTGCTCAGAGAGGCGCTCAAGTTCCTCATCTGCTGAAGAAGAACAACAATTACTCGTACCTTACTGCATTGCTGCAGAGATCGGATGCCTTCTGGCAGGCAAAGTATTATTTCGTGAGGGTAGCATATTATCCCAGAAGACTCCATGAAATGGATCAAACCAAGACTCCAATACTTAGAAAGGGAGCTACAAGAAAAGAGTATTTCTGGTGGAAAATTCTCGAATTTTTGTTAACTAGAAATTTTCTTATCTAGAAAATTCTGAAAGAAAGCTGCTATAAGTATAGAAAGCACAATGAGAAGACAGGTGGGAAAGGTAAAAAAAAAAAGAGTAATCATGCAATAGTATAAAAGCAGAATAAATCATATCATCCAGGGGTACTAAACTGTAAAAAAAAAAAAAAAGGGGGAGGATTATGAAAAGAACCAATAGAGCTGCTAACTGGGAGCAGGGAAGAAATGAAAGGTGGGCATGAAATGTCAGGAAGTAGTGCCAGGTTACATGGATAAGAATCACCAATAACCTCGTGTGTCTACACAGCAACCTGGAAGACATAGACGTAAAGGGATCACAGGATGCATGAAACAGGAGCTGGGCAACACTGCTCTGCGCCCAGGAGTTTCCCACATTCTGATAGACCAATACCTAGGTTTAGCCTAGGATAAAGGAGGATGACACCACAGAGTCATATATGGATCGGATCTCAGGTAAGAGCCACAGCCGGCATAGTCTCAGCTGCTGACGTGTATGGATGAGCAAGAATGAAGGATTACCTTTAAATGATGAACAGCTAGGGAATTCTAAGCACCACATGTGGTAATTCGGCTTCAGTGTGGACCATGAATGAAAACAGCATGACTTCACTGGCAAATTATCAAAATAATACAAGAGACTTAAGAATGAATCATAAATGCAAGGTGGCTGTAGGCACAAATCAGTAAGAATATACTTAAATGTTTAGAATTAATATTTCATAATAGCAACTTTTTTTTAAAAAAGATTTATTTATTTTTATTGGAAAGTCAGGTATACAGATGGAGGAGAAACAGAGAGTAAGATCTTACGTCCAATGATTCACTCCCCAAGTGACCACAAGAGCTGGAAGCTGAGTCAATCTGAAGCCAGGAGCCAGGAGCTTCTTCCAGTCTCCCGTGAAGGTTCAGGATCCCAAGGTTCTGAGCCATCCTCAACCGCTTTCCCAGGCCACAAGCAGGGAGCTGGATGGGAAGCAGGGCTACTGGGATATGAACTGGCACCTATATGGGATCCTGGTGCATGCAAAGTGAGGACTTTAGCCACTAGGCTAGTGCATTGAGCCCCACATTAGCAATTTGTCACTATTGTATTGTTATAACTAACATTTCCAAGTATTCACTAAAATTGTAATCAAAAGACAAGTTCAGCATAGGTGTTTAGCACAGTGATTTATACACCAGTTAAAATACCCACCTTCTATACCAGGGTACCAATATTTGAATCAAAGACACTTAGAAACCTCTAAGAAAAATAAACACTAATCAACAATGATAAATTATCTAAGCATGGTAAATCTATAACTCAATATTATAGGTATCATAGGTGACTTGAAAGGGTAGTTTATTGTAATGGTGTCAGAAAAAGAAATATGATTACATGTGCAAAGAAGAGACTGTGGAGTCAGTGAAGAAGATAATGATGATCAAAATGAGGAATAGAATGGGGAGAGCTGCAGCTTAACCTGGTGATTTGTTTTGTATGGTAAAATACAACAGCCACAGAGAAACAATCTTTTTTTTTTAAGATTTATTTTGTATTGGAAAGGCATATGTACAGAGAAGAGAGACAGAGAGGAAGATCTTCAGGTGCATGGTTCACTCCCCAGGTGTTTGCAATGGCCATAGCTGAGCCAATCCAAGGCCAGGAGCCTCTTACAGGTCTCCCATGCAGATGCAGGGTCCCAAGGCTTTGGGCCATCCTTCACAGCTTTCCCAGGCCACAGGCAGGGAGCTGGATGGGAATCGGGGCCACTGGGATTAGAACCGGTGCCCATGTGGGATCCTGGCACGTTCAAGGGGAGGACCTTAACCGCTATGCTCTCGCACTGGGCCTGAGAAACAATCTTGAATCCGAAAATGACAGAGCCAATGGGATGGCTCAGTCGACTCTTTCTCCACCTGCAAGTGCCAGCATCTATGTCCTGGTTTCAGATCAGCCCTGCTCCCGTTGTTATGACCTTTCGGGAAGTGAACCGGTGGACAGAAGATCTTTTTTCGTGTAACTTCGTTTCTCTGTCATTCTGCCTTTCCAATGAAAATAAGTAAATCATAAATGAAAACAGAAATTGGAGAATAATAATGGTGAAAGCATGGGTGAGAATGATATCAGGGACCTGTGGAAAAATTGACTTGGAAGATGGGGAGAAGAAAGTTTCAATACTGATAGGGTTAATTAGAAAGAAAACTTATGTTTTTCTAATGGAAAAGGCTAGGCATGAGTCTGTAACCTCTTTCCCCAAATCCCCACTTGATTGGAAGAGTTCAGGTGGTGATGCTGCCTGCCAGCTTCTGCCTCAATGATCACAGTAATTTTGAATGTCTCATTTTTCAAGATATTGGCACATTAAATCACCAATACACTGTTGTCCTGTGATATGAGTAGATGTTATAAGTTACTTAAATATTATATTTCAGAGCATTTTATGAGTGGATAAACTGTGTATTCAATAATGTGACACCATACCAAGCAGAATACAAATTAACACATTGCAAATGATGTAATCTACCCATGAAGTTGGAAAGTGGCTTTTTTATGCAGCCAAATTTTAACAACTGGTAAATGTGGACAGTGAAATTAACAATGACTATAATGTATTGCTTTCAACACTTTGATATTATCCAAATGAACATGCATTGCATTTTAAATCAGGTAAAGTAAATGTTTAATAATGAAACATCCTTGTAAATAAACAAGCAACTCATAACATTAAACAAATGCAAAACATATCAACTGTTGTAACAGTATTAATTCTCCAGAGATTTGTAGCACAATCTTCAAAGCTGTCATAGTTTTAGGGGCAAAAGTAGAGAAGAAATAACAAATTTCCCTATCCACCAAATAGCTCTAACTTCAGATCCCAATTCATTGACAATCTGCTCAGACTATTTGTTCTATCATAGTAAACTAGCCAGAGAATTCTCTTTGCCAAGAAGTCTTGGCAGGCCAATATGTCTCAGGAACAACATACTGCTTTGTGTCTTGAAAAGATGGAAACCACCTTGTTTTTCTGTAGCCAAATGGGAGGTCTTAAACAGCCCTAGAATGACAAAAATGGTTAACTTTAAGATTTTCTATATATGACAAGTAGAATTCCTCTCAGCCCTGTTCTTACACTTTAGCATCAGATAAATACGAGGAAGACAAAGTCTTACTGGATCTTATCCAACCACAAGATCGAGTGGAAAATGAACGATGATTAAAAACATTTCTATAGACGTTCTCATCCTGTCTTCTGCTGACCAGCTGGAGAGATAAATGTGAAATGATTACGCTGTAGCCAATTGTCAAATTAAGACATGGACTTTGCATGGTCTGTGTTGTAGACATTCTAAAGATAAGTTCTACTCATTACGCCTATCTTTTGGCAATAAAGTATTCAAACTAAGTTTCAAGTCTATTTTAAACAAATTAAAACTATTTGGAAAGAATCTTCAAATTGCCCAATTGAATTTAATGTGCTTGTATATTAATGGTGTATATCTCTTATTAGAAATGAAATTAAAAATCGCAGCATAATATCTTCAGAATGTCATTTTACTTGCTCATGTATAAATATCAATGTAAAATGAACAACCGCATCTTAAAATATATAGATGAGTTATTACTTTTAAGAAAGCAGCTTTATCCTCTACAAGTTGAGACTTTTATCAGCACTTGGGATCAATATTTGACACAATTATAAAATTGTTTCATATAATTTAGATTAAATGTTGTGGTTTTACTCATTTTGTTGTTCTCTTTTACAGGAAAACAAGCACCTGAAAGAATTAAAGGAAAAAACAGAAAATCAGCAGAATCAACTCTCCTAAACATTCTACTTCTAAGATTATGACAGAGATCTATATTTAAGAAATGTCTGTGGAGACACTTCTTCCCCAACAAATCCTATCACATCTCCTCGTCGGAGCTGTCTGATGTTCTGATACAGTTTTTCTAGCTTTCTGTGGCAGCCTTGTCCCAGCTGCATCTTCCACTTTGCAGTTGATGCCTTAAGGACATACATACAACTTCCTCTTAAAGAAGGGGCCAGACTTGATCTTACGTTGAAATGCATGGTTCAAATCCAGACTACGCTCTTGCATTCAGGTTCCTCCCAGTGCACCTTGCAACAAACAGATGTCAGCCCAGGTACTTGGTTTTCTGCCACCAATGTAGGAAGGCAACATCGAGGGCCTGGCTCTGGCTTCAGCCTGGCTAATGACAGGTTATTGGGGGCATCCAGAGAAAGGAGCAGTGGGTGGAAAATCCCTCCTCCCTCCTTCCCTCTCTCTCTCACTTATCTTTCCCTCATCTCTTTATCTCCTCCTTACACTTTGACTATGAAATAAATACATAAATCTTATTAACAGCTATTCATGGTGGGTCTGGCATGGTAGCCTAGTGGCTAAAGTCCTCACCTTGCACACACCAGTATTCCACATGGGTGCTGGTTCATGTCGCAGTGGCCTAGTTTCCTGCCCCAGTGGCCCTGCTTCCCATCCAGCTCCCTGCTTGTGGCCTGGGAAAGCAGTCGAGGATGGGCCTAAGCCTTAGGACCCTGTACCTGCATGGGATACCCAGAAGAAGCTCTTGGCCCCTGACTGAGTTTCACCATTGCGGGCAGTTCATCAGTGAATCAGTGTATGGAAGATGTTCTTCTCTGTCTGCATTTACCTCTCTGTATATCTGATTTTTCCAATAAAAATAAAATAAATGGCCACTTGCAAAAATAATTTGGGTCTGAATCAAGTCCTTGACCCAGAGCAGAGCCCCTGGATATATGGGTTTGCTTCTCTTTCCTTCTTTCTCTGGACCCTCCTTAGCAAATGCTAGTCTATGTTGCTCACTACTGCTGAGTAACTGAAGTTGCGAGGTCATCATCTCCAACACAGAAGGGAACTGTCTTCCACAAGGTCTAAACACACATCTGGCTCTGTCTCGGGGCGCTTTAGAGCCTCCCTCCACCTGCCCACTCCTGCTTCAACCTCCTGAGAATAACACCGCACTATTTCTCACTTGCGACTCTTCTTCCCAAATCCAGCTGTTCCCGACATCCCTGCCCGATAGAATTTTCCAGGCAGTCTTCTTGAACAACCATTCTAACTCTGGACTCTCTTGTGGTCGACCAACATGTGCCCTAGGTTGGGAAGATTTCATTCCCCAGACACAGGGGCTGGAATCTAAGCAATCTGATGAACTTGTAGAAGCTTTGTAAATGGACATGCGGTCACACAGAGGACTGGGGCGTCTCAGCACAGAAACAGCACGCTCCAGAACAGAAGCACCAACCCTCCGCAGCAGCTTGCTTCTTGTTTTCTTCCTCTGTGTCTACTGCCTCCATCCATAAAGATACCCCACAAGAAAGTTTTTTATCTCAGAAGACCATGCTCAAAAACACTCATTTCATTCTGGTCTATCGTATAGACTCAACACCTACTCTGTCAAGAGCCTTAACTGTTGCTACTCAGCTACATAGATATAATAGCTACAAATGTGTTTTTACGGTGTCTATTCTTAATTTGTTTAAATATACGTTGTGATCATTTCCCCATGATAGTAAATATCCTTGCTTCATAAAATTTTAAGGACTGCAGATTATTCTTTTTTATGCATGTAGCATATATTCTTTAAAATACTGCCTGCTTTGAACAAACTAAGATTATTCTGCCTCTCAGTTTTCACTACATTTAACAAAGTAATACTAGCATAGACTCATCATGTTTATTTCCTTAGGATAAATTCATAGACAGAATTGCTGAGTCAAATATATGCATATTTGTGAAAGTTTCCATGTTTATTGCCAAATTGTTCTTTGGAAAGTTTGTCTCAGCAGTAGCGTATACAATTCTCCTTTCATTTAAAATTGGCAATAATGAGTGTAATTTCTTTCATTTTTCTCAGTTGATGAATGAAAATTAAATCATTCCAAGACTTCACTATTTTCCTATTTATGTAGAAGTATTTAAATATTTAAAACAACACAGTTTTATATATACAGTTTTGTATATAACATCATATACGGTTATATATATATAACATATACATTTATATGAATGTCTGATATACCTGATTTATATATGAATGTATGACAGATGATAAATTTTAGCAGCAGATATCCAGAGTAGATGAATGAATGTTCATATTGTGAAATTTATTTCTCTATATTCAGCTTATATGGTATGCCTTTAGAAATGCTTATTATAAATGGAAATAGGTTAGCTGCCATTTGAGATCACTTGAGAATTCTTAGACAGTTAGGGAAAGCAGTTTAAAGGTTAAGGTTTTAAAGAAAATGATTATATTATCATTCAGGTTTGGCCCATAGTGAATGAATTCCAATTATGTCAGCCTGCTCTCACAATGGCTAATTTATTCTGAGACTCAAAAGCAGATAAAACATGCTGAGGGCAGATTTTTCCACCAATGTCACCCACAGGCATAAGATCACAGGGCATTTCAAAATCACGGACGCTGCAAGGCTCCACAGCACTTTAGAAAGTTATCCACGGAGGCAATTGCCTCTAAGAACTCTGCTCCCTGACGGCCCACCTCCCTTACATGTTCAAGCAAGTCTACAGTAACTCCCGACTTGAACTGAGGCAGTCTCACGTGGCACTTGCCACACCTTGATCATTCTGTCTTATTGAAGTCACTAAAATTAGGTCCTGAACAAAAAGCAATTCAAAATAAATAAATAAATAAATAAAAATAATAAACCAGCTAAAATGTAAGAGGAGAAACTATCTTACAAATAACTGTTAAACAAATGGATATAATAAACACTGACTTTTTTTTTTAAGATCAGCACTCACTTAGTAATTCCTTTGTTTAAATAACTGACTCATCCTTAGAAGCAATCGAATGACATCATTTGAGTTGATTATTCCATTTTTATTAAACTGGATGTCAACTCAAGAATCCTATATTTCCAGATTTCCTAAACATAATTCTGTAAAAACCCAACCCAGCTGTGATAGAATCCCAGGATTCAGATTGTTTCTCCAGAAACAATGATGTCCAGAAAGAGTGATGTCATGGGTGTCCTTTGATCCTCACAATGAATGTGCTCCATCATGGCCCACCACACCAGCTTCACACTGCTGCTCCTATGGTCAATTGCATTATCTCAGAGGTAGAACGCCTAGCTCATTCACATGAACAGAAATACGTGGATCCTACATTCTACTGTGACAGCAGCACAATTTGATCTGTTATTTCCACCCTCTTCAAGACCACCCCCTTTTCCATTTTTCTTTAATACGCAGTTAATTTCTAAAAAGGTTTTCTTCTATACTCGGATTCCTTAATTTGTCGCCAACCGCTCGTCATCTCCCCACACGTACAAATATACATACAATGTTCCCCACTACAGAAACAACTGTCTTTATCGTACAGGTTACCATCAATTTCCATGAAGAAATAAAAGCAATATAATCTTACCTACCATCTGAAACGCTAGTTACTTACATAAGTTCTGTGTGAGAAAATATATCCTTTCTTATGCTGGTCATTCAGTCATCTGCTTCTCTGTCTCTATATATTTATATTGTCTTTATTTTAGGTTTCCCTCCCAATTTTGGTTCCTTTTTTTGATGCATGTCCTTGTTCCAAGCTTCCTTCACCATTTGACATTATGCTTCAATTCTGTGCTCAGTCGTCATGTCTTTATATGTCAAAGCTAAAAAAAAAAATGGTTTAGATCCGAGTTATTTTTATTTGCATTATCATTTTCTCTTTGTCGTGCTGATGACATACATGCACTTGGAACCTATCATGTTTCAGATAAAACAATTTTATCTTGTGTTAATATCTGTTAACAAAGAGAAGAGGCAATCATTTTACCTATGATATTAAATATATTTAATTATCATAATATACCAGTATTAATTCTAAAGCCTGTTTCTATTTGTCAACATTCTTATTTTAAATTACTTAAATTAAAATTTATTTTTACACAGAAGATACAGCCTTTGTTTTTGCTTCTGTTTAGTCGATGTAGGATACCACTGCTTACCATTTACTTATGAAGAGATTTATGTATTCTGAAATACATTATTGATTGATTTAGCAAATAGCTTTATGCACCTGCATTAATCTCTGTCTTGTTCTAGAGAGAAGGGAGGGATGTAGCAAAATGATAAGAATTAAAGTAGAACTGCAATAGTGGAGGAAGAGACAACCACCATATACTATAATAATAACCATAATAATAGAAATAGTAAGGTTAATGGCAATAACTGCCAGATGCGATACTTTCAGGAAAATACTATCCCTTTATATCTCCATTGTAGAAATGAAGGAAAAATTGTTTTGATATTTAAATAATTCTGGATCCCTGTAATGATTACATTTTGCAAAATGTCCTATACAGGCTTCGCAATACCAATAATTACAATAATAACTCCGAATCCTATATATATTATCATAATTTGAAAAGATCCTTTAGAGGCATTATAATAATAGTTATAATAATAGTAACAATAACGATACTACCAGATGCTATACTCTCAATAAAAGAATATTCCATTCTATCTCTGTTTCAGAAATGAAGGAAAATTGTTTAATATTTAAATAATTGTATATGATCATATTTTGAAAATGTCCTGTGTTGGCAATATTTGAATGTTTGCCAGTCTGACTATGAAGTCACCTCTATTTTACAGTGGTTCCATATACAGTTTGTACCATTCTGAAGAATATATACATTCATATTTGTCAATGTAATTCAAGAAAAGCAATATTTTCATTGGGAAAATAAATTTTCATCACTCCATTTGAAGGCAAAACATCCTGTTCATGCAGTACCACATGACAGCAGCCTAAAGTGCAAGTTACAGGTTCCATCAGATAGTTGGATTTGAAATGTGTTAGATGAATATTAAAATGGTGGGGGTAAATCCTGGTGTGATAGTGTAGTGGTTAAAGTCCTCGCCTTACACCCGCTGGGATCCCATATGGTCACAGGTTCTAATCCTGGCTCCGCTTCCTATCCAGCTCTCTGCTTGTGGCCTGGAAAAGCAGTCAAGGGTGGCCCAAAGCCTTGGGACGCTGCACTCGCGAGGGAGACCCAGAAAGAAGTTCCTGGCTTCTGGTTTTGGATCGGTGCAGCACCGGTCATTCCGGCCACTTGGGGAGTGAACCATAGGACGGAAGATCTTTCTCTCTGTCTCTCCTCCTCTGTATATCCACCTTTCCAATAAAAATAAAAATAAATAAATATTAAAAAATGGTGGGGTAAGAAACTGAGTAGATGCAAATCTGTGTGAACTGTGCACAAATCTGCGTGAACTGTGCACAAATCTGCGTGAACTGTGGCATCATACCTTGGCAGTGGCAAACACGGAAACAACAGGATATTGTAAAGTTTCATGGCTCAGAGAAATGAAATTTAATAGGGCACAGTGCTCACTGAAAAATTACACAAGTTTCTGATTAAAAATTCACATTCATATATTGTGGTCAGCCTTAAAATCTCCACGTGTACTTGACATAGTCTTGACAGGTTAACAAATTATTGGGCTGAAGTGAAAACTATTAATATATCAAAAGATGATGAATTTTGAAATCTTCATCTTAAAGAAGTACACTTGTCATTATTATGAAAGAGTTCAAAAATGATTTTAATTATAACTACTGATATTCAGTCAGGATCTTGCCTATGCCATTTGGGAATTACATAGCTTTGTAATTTATATCCCAAAAGTTTTACATTTTTGGTAGAAAAAAATTAAAATAATGATTTATGTGATAAAAATCTAACCTTATAGGCACAAATGAAGCCAGCATTGGCCACCAAAATTATTTCAATTGCAAGAAGGGTTAACAGCTAAGTCTAAATAGCTAACTCCAAAAATAAAATCAGGGTTTAAGTGATACAATTTTGGGATTGTATTACTACTCTGATTAGTGGGCTTTCTGCCCAAAATGTAGAAGTCATTGCAGATTCTGTTATTATATGTTCATCTGATATTTCCTCTCATTGAAGAATAAAAAGCAGACATTCATGCTCTTGAATTTTGTAACTCCAAGGCAAGACTGTCACATTTAGTATAAGAGTCATGCATACAAGGAATGGCATCACAGCTTAGTAGATAAATCCTCAGCTTGCTTCTACCAGGATCCCATATGCGCACTGGTTCATGTCCTGGCTGGCCCATCTGCCATCCAGCTCCCTGCTTGTGGCCTGAGAACGCAGTGGAGGATGGCCCAAAGCCTTGGGGCCCTGCACCCACATGGAATACCAAGAAGTTCAGGGCTCCTGGCTTTGGATCAGCTCAGCTCCAAACAGAAGATCTTTGTCTCTTCTTCTCTGAAAATCTACCTTTCCAAGAAAAATAAAAACATATTTTAAAAATCAGGCATATAGTCAGCCATATAGAATCTGTGAGTTTGCAGTTGTTTGATTAAAGCTCTCCCACACATTTTGAGGTCTTTTTATTTCCTGTCCATTCTTCATAGTTGACTTACATGTCCCTCTAAGTTCATCACAGCAAAAAGACACACTAAGTGACCCAGACCCAGTTCTGATGATTGCTTCTACAATTCCTTTTAACACATACTTAAAGAACTGTAGGAATCTTATCAATATTTTAGTAATTGTCCTTTACGGTTTGATAGTTTATGGAATTTTTAATGATTATATATATACTTAGGAGACCTCTAGAGCAAGAATTGAGCATCTAGCTTTAACAATCAATCCACTTAGAGTTTATCTTTTATCATTGACTGCTTTCATAACTTTTTCCCACAAATGATTATAAAATTGGGGGAGGAAAGGATATTGCCACTTCTTTCTTAAGAATTCCGTAAGAATCTGGGCCCGGCGGCGTGGCCTAGCAGCTAAAGTCCTCGCCTTGAAAGTGCCGGAATCCCATATAAGCTCTGGTTCTAATCTCAGCAGGTCCACTTCCCATCCAGCTCCCATCCTGTGGCCTAGGAAAGCAGTCGAGGACCCCCCAAGGCCTTGGGACCCTGCATCCATGTGGGAGACCCAGAAAAGGTTCCTGGTTCCTGGCTTCGGATCGGCGCAGCACCGGCTGTTGCGATCACTTGGGGAGTGAAGCATCGGACGGAAGATCTTCCTCTCTGTCTCTCCTCCTCCTCTCTGTATATCTGACTTTGTAATAAAAATAAATAAATCTTAAAAAAAAGAATTCTATAAGAATCCTAAAAGAAGTTAACAACAGATATTTTATCGTTGGTCATACAATCGAACAACAAAAAGAAAACTCATCACTATTAAATTTTGTACCACTGTCGAACTGTTAAGAATTTCATTTAGGTCAATACAAGTTAATTGTACAACATTATCTCCGTTTTAGTCTCAAGGACACTGAGGCTTTATTTATTTATTTTGAAAAAAGTCACACATATATTTAATGTTAGGATTGTACTCAAGGTTTGTGTAAATCTAAAGTACATCCACTTATTATGAACCTTTTTTTCCTGATAACCTGTATGTGCTCACAGTGGTTATTCAACCTAGCATTACCCAGAACAGGAAGACACCTGAGAGTCCCACACACAATCTAGCACTTGAAGCATGGGCTCAGATTCATACAAAGATCAAGGTTTTGCTCATGCTGATTAAAGCTTCGTTAGCGCATTGATAGCTTGTGTTCATTAGTAGAGCTTCTTCCGATGATAATTTTAAATCTAGATACATGTCAACACAACATATGAATCTCTACTTCAGTTTCAGATGTGATTTCATTTGTTAGCATTTTTTTTGTCTTGGCTTGAATTTCAAAATGATAACCCCTCATACGTGAAGCTTATCTTTCCCATTCCAGTCTCTGCGTGCTCAGGAAAATTATAACCTGAATACTGTCTGTTCTGCTGAATTCTGTTCTGTGAATAATCAGTCAGCAGAGGGTAACAGGACAGCCACCAAGTGTTGCAGGCCTTCCTTACATAATTTCTGTCTTATTTGTAGGTGTAAAATATTGCAATTGATTATCTTTGGTCATTGCCCAGTTGTGATAGAAAACAGATCCCTTAGTACTTAACTGAACTACAAGTGTGTGTGTGTGTGTGTGTGTGTGTGTGTGTGTGTGTGTGTGTGTATATAACCACATAAAAAAAGAACAAACTAAATAAGGTCCAAAACAAATAAGAATAATGTTTTATAGATGCTGAGTTTATTTTTTTAAAACCAGAACGTAAAAGAACTAACTCAGTTCTACTCAGCAAGACACACTTGAAAATCACATTAAGTCTCTTAGACTCCATATTTTTGAAGACAAAAGAGATTTATTATTGCAGAAGGCATTAGCAGTATTAAAGCTGGCCTTTCTCACAGTTGATATCAGAACTGGCTTTCAGGTGCTTTGTAGAAGGTGTTCACGGAACAGTGCTCTGTTATCAGTGTACTGGGTCTAAATCCCAGGCCACAGTATCTACAAGACCTGTGCTTATCAGGGTTATGGTCAATTTCCTCATGTTTTTGTATCAATGCTCCGAAGGGTTGCTGGGAAGATAAACGTATAACCAAAACATTCCAGAATACTTCCTATTGGTCAATGAATCAGTAGGAGATATGATTCAAAGAGATAAGCTAAAAATTATATCTGGTTACTATAGCATCAAATCTATACCTCCAATAGTCTGTCTTCGTAGAACAGATTCTCTTCGCCTTCTCAGCTTCTGAAGGAATCTTATATCACAATCATTAAATCATGCATTTTAACAAGAAACAACTTGCCCAGTATTATGAGGCAGATCCTAGTTCCTTCATTCAAGACTTGCTTAGGAATCCATCCTAGATTTTTTTTTTGTCAACCCGTTAAAATGTTCACAGACATTTCTTTGCACCCATTTAAAGGTGTGAGCTAAAAACATAAACATTTTCCAAAGAAATAAATTCAAATGACTAATCAATGTATGAAAAATGAAAGTGTTTAGGCTCCCAAGCTGTTGCAGAAATGCAAACAGCTCAAATGTCTGCCAACAGATGAATGGGTAATGAAACTGTGTTATACCTGCTCTATGGAATACTACCCAGCCATAAACATGATGGAATCCTATCATTTACTGCAAAATGCTCCCACTGGAGACCATTGCATTTATGAAATAAGCCAAAAGAACAAATACCACATTGTCTCTCTAATATAAAACAACCTTGAGGAAAATTACAAGTTGAATAGTGATATTCAATTATATACATATATTTCCACAGATGAATGACCTAGCCATGGCAAGCACCCTGGAAAGTGGCATGACAAGCCATGGCAAGCACCCTGGAAAGTAAAGTTGGGTTTTGGCATGAATCTCTCCTGCTGCATAAATATAGGGCACCCATTTTAAAACAAGCAAATATACCCATACTGCATGATACTACATTTTTTACTTGCACCTCTACCTACCATATCATGATATACTTAAATAGCAGAAATTAAATCTTATAAATGTTACTAAGGGAGTATAGTACTGTGATAATTCAGAGAATAATTAAAGGGTGGAGAAAAAAAATGGTGGGTATGTAGGAGAGGATGAGAAAAGAGTTCCTTTACTTACAAAAGTATAAAAAAAATAAGTAATTTTTAAACACCATGACTATTTGCTTCCGAGATCAGACGAGATCGGGCGCGTTCAGGGTGGTATGGCCGTAGACAACCATGACTATTTGCATAGGAAATAAGGTCAAAAGGAATGATGAGAATTAACCGCTTTGGATCTAATTACTCCAAAATAAATGAACTTTGAGAAAGCAAACAAAGAAAATAAATATAAATAAATGGAAAAAGTATTTGCAAATTATGGTTTGACAGAGACCTAATCAAGGGTAAATTTATTGGACAATACATGGAGTTTGCATTCCAAAGAGAACCTTGTACATATGGAGGCAGATAAAGTAATTATTTTTTGGTTGATTCCAAGTACCTAGTTTCTATACACGATGTGACACACAGCATAACACGCTTAGTAGGGCACAAAGAAGAGGCACATTCAGGAAGATAAGCAGAAGTCTGTTCTATAATCAGGACAATAAAGGTATTTAAGTCTGCATACCTGGACAAAACAACAAATCCTTCCATCCCCCTGCCATAATTTCACAGTAATCTGCTGCTCAAGGAATGAAACCAACTCGGGTCTATCAGAAGAAGAAAAGGGCAGAGCGATAAAATAGGTCCCTGAGCCATAGGGAAAATGAAAACTGAGAAAGGCCACACCAGGAAGTCTTCTCCAATAGCTATTTTCAAAGTCCAGAAAAGAGAAATCCCTTTTGGAAAGCTTGTGAGATTTAATTACTTCGGCTTTGTTTTTAATGGCAAAACAAAGACTTTTCTGTTTGTACCTTGCCAAAAAGTAAAACCCTAATGGATTAGGAATATCAACAATTGAAATACTGAAAACCTTGGAGTAGATTGATGCCAAGAAATATGAAATGTTTCTAAGTCGATTTCCTCCTTACTGTGAGCAGCTGCACTCCACATTATTTTTTTCAACTTTGTCCATGTCCCTTCTTCTCAACAGTTACTTTTGTCGTTGCTTTGAAGTTCTCCACTTAATTCCAAATTTATAGTAGTACTGAGTATGATATCAAGATTCTCTTGCATTTTTTCACTTCCAGTACTTGCCTAGTTTTCCAAATATGTGCGACATTTGATATTTCTACCTTCAGCCTTCTCACAGCCTTGCGTTACCTCCCAAAGGAATTTTCTGAGTTTTCACTTAAATTAAGGCTATCTCAATGTATGTTTCCTCTGCAAGTGTAAACATTAACTATGAGATATTTTACATCTAGTTTTGAATAGTAGATGCTGTGGTGCTGCAATCCCTATTCTATTCCAACAAAAATATTCTTCCTCAGCAATGTATTACCGAAAAGAAAATACATATTCAGCACTGATAATGTTTTCTTGCTTCTTGGATATGTCACTACTGTTAACAAATGGTTACATGCAGAACTCCCTCACCCATGACCTGGCATAGCACTCAGGAAGTTTGGAATAATGACCTTGGCAGACAAGACCTGTGAGGCTCAGTTGTGTAAAGGCCTGTGATTTGTTACCAAAGTCTCTCACATGTCTCCAAGCCTGTCTTTGTAAATGAAAGTAAGCTTCTCAGCCTGCCTGTTTACCCCTGCCCTGCGCTAGCATCAATTTCAATCAAGACACACAAAGCTTCCCTTGCCCTGTGGAGATCACTCTCTTACCTGCTCACCCCCTCCTCCCAGCTCAGGCTAACTGGTCTGCCTGCACAGACGTTGTATCCCCTGCCAACTTGTCAATTCTCTCTGCTGGAGGTCATGCCACTCCGCTTTTTCAGGATTGAAAATTTGAAATGCACAGAGAGATCGAAGTGTCATCACACTGGGTAAATTTATTCCTGTACTATTGCATTTCATGATTTAACTAAGTGCCAGAAATGAAACATCGCATTCTATCAGCATTCTTAGCTTATTTCTCGGATGCACATTTTGGTAGCTATAATTTGTCATTAATAAATACCAAGTACCATTTATCAAGAAAACACATCACAATGGAGGCACGTTTAGAAAAGTGTTACAGATGAACCTAAGATGAAATGCACTTCCCACTCTAGGTTTATGTATTCAAAGACATCTTTTTGAATAACTTGACAAGAGATGGCGCTGTTCAGCATGGCCATTGCTCATAACCAAGTTTGTCCTATAGTCAGATATGTTTTAAATCGTGTTTTTAACATAAAAGCAGCTGTGTTTTTAATGAGGCATGAATTTGAGACATAAAATATACAATTCATCTCCAACCCCAAGGAACAATCAAAGTAATTATTTTGTTGTATCCACTTGAAAAGTGGTTATAATAGTTTAAAATATGAACCGTGAGGTATGTTGATCATCATACATGTAAAAAACACATAGAAATGAAGTGCAGACATAGCTTTCCTGCGATCCAGGGCCGAGTGTTACATGGGTGTAGATGTCACTGGATGCTCCTCGTATATCAGCGTGCTCAGGATTCGGGCCCTGCTCTGCTTACAATTTAACTTCTTGCTAATGGGTACCTGGAGGACAGCAAGGACTGAGTCCGGTACTTGAATGTCTGCCACCCATTTGGGAGATGTGGATCCATTCAGGGCGCTGGGTTATAGCCTGTCCAAGCCCTTATTACCACAGGCCTGTGAAAAGTGAACCTGTGAAGGCATGGGTAATTACATGCCTACTCATAAAAATTAACAAGAAATGTATTTTGTATTGCATGAAGCCCATTTTCCTCCCCAAAGCCACCTCCTTATCCCCTATCATTTTTTCTGTATTATGCTATGCCTTCGTAGCCTCACAATTTCCCATGTGTGTCACACAATGTCATTACTGGTGCTTTCTGGATTACGGTTAAGTGATAAAAATATTATTGATTTATAGTTTTTTTTAAGTTGTTTGTCTTCCACTCTTAATATTTTTCTTCAATTTTAGCTTGTTTTAGAACTACTTACTCTTAACTTGTGCTGTTTGTTTCAATTTCTACTGCTAATTTTTTCCACTGTAATTTTCTATTCATAATCTTGGAGCATATTTCATATTTTATTATTTTATGCAATGATTTTACAAGGAACTAATAAATCATATTTTATGAAAGAATGCATATCTACACATGTTTTTTCATTTACACATTGATAAAATAAGTTGGGGAGAGTGCGAAGTAGTGAGTACAGATTTTCGTTGTAAACTTTTTTCACTTTTAATGAATATATTATTACAGATTAAAAGTCTGTTGCTATAGTACTTATTTTTATATATATGCAACTTTAGCTTTTCCTCCTGGCTATTTTTATATTGCAGTTGTGTGTGTGTGTGTGTGTGTGTGTGTAATTAAAAATTCAGCATGGGTACAGCACGATAGTGTAGCGGTTAAAGTCCTCGCCTTGAACTCACCAAGATCCCATATGGGCACCAGTTCTAATCCCAGCAGCCCTGTTTCCCATCCAGCTCCCTGCTTGTGGCCTGGGAAAGCAGCCCCAAACAGCACAAAGCCTTGGGAACCTGCACCTGTGTGGGAGACCCGGAAAGAAGAAGCTCCTGGCTCCTGGCTTCCGATAGGTGCAGCATCAGCCATTGCAGTTACCTGGCGGGTGAATCATCGAATGGAAGATCTTCCTCTGTGTCTCTCCTCCTCTCTGTACATCTACCTTTCCAATAAAAGATAAATAAATCTTTTAAAAAATTCAGCATGAACTAAGGTGTGTATCATATTTTATTTCATCTTTGGAATATTTTTAAACGTGCCCATATACATTAGATCCCTCTTCTAGTATAGCAAGTTCTCACAAAATTATGAACTTCAAACAACCTGTTTTTATCTCATGGTTCTTACAGGTCAGAAAAGTGGAGATGATTTAGCTGGACCTTCACAAGACAGGGTTTCCTCGTGCAGGACTAGGGGAGGACCCATCGTACAGTCACTCATATTGCTATTAGGATTCACTCGTAGCACTTCGAGGCACTTGCGTTTAGCAGACTGTTGGCTAGGAGGCAACCCTCAGCTCCAGGAGCTGCCTGGGCTCCTGTCACAGGTACTCTGTGTAAGTGAATGACTGCTTTTCTGAGCCAGCATGGAGGGTCTCTGGAGTGAACTATAGAAGGAACCAGAATTTCAGCAATGCTTCCCATCAGTGCTTTCTCTCCCTGCAACTTGAACACCAGCAGGTGAAAATCATTGGCTCCTCTCTTTGGAATAGATTTAACACAGCATTGATTTCAAGCTTCAAATGTAGGAAAAATTAATAATAAAAGTAAAGATATCTCTGCCTTTGAATAATAGTCCCCTTTTTAAAGAAACAGTTGTATAATTATGTTATATAGTTTTATGCTATGTTTTTTTTTGCTTTGGAATGTACTCTGTTTACCAGTAATCACAGCTAGTGTTAAAGAGATTTATGTATTTTCTGATCTTCAAAAATCACTTGTGGTGGAAGTTGTTCATGGCTGCACAGATGCTGTTGAACCAGGTAACCTTTTGAAGCTGGTATCTCCAGTTCTGCCTAATACCAGATTGAGTAAGTCATTTGAAAATTCTTATCAAAAAAGGCAGAATCCTTCCAAACCAGTTTAATAGAGGCAAATTTCTTTTAGGCAGCAACTGCTCAAGTGTGAGCGTTTGGATTTGGAGATACCATCCTGTTCTTGTAACAGAATCATATGACAAATCGCCCTGTGCTTCACAAGCTTGGCAAACAGCACACACTGGGTTTAAGAGTTACCTTGACACGGCTGGTTCACATCTACTTGTATTTCAAGCTATCACAGCTCTGATACTAAAAAGGCAAAGGACAAGAACATAACTCAGAATGACTTAGCTAAACTAAGTTCAAGGATAGGCTGTTACTAGCAGTTGGATCAAGTCTCTACTGATTTTTTCTCTTGGATCATACCTATATTCTTTCTGCTGCCTAGGTTTATTTTATTTTTTTTTCTGGCCATTGTAACTTCATGATTTGCTCTTTGTTGAGAAGTAGAAGGCAAAGGATATGTGACACTTGTGGCTTCAGATCCGTGTCACTGTTGATCCTCTTTATTCTGTTTATCCTCTTCACTGCTTTCACAGAAGAAGGCCCAAGTACAACTCTGTCGTATTTTCCATTGGTGCTTTTATTCACTAAAAATGTACATAAATTATATAATATGATTACTAAATAACTTTTTAACAGTTTAATTCTTAAGTTTTCAAAACATTTATTTATTCATTTATAAGGCAGAATAACCTAGACAGAAATCTCTTTCATCCACTAGTTCTCTCTCCAAATGGTCTCTATAGCTAGGGTATTGACACATCAAGCTGAAGGGAAAACTCCATCTGGGGCTCCCATTGTCCTGGAAGGAATTTAAGGAGCTGAGCCATTTTGCATTGCCTTCCAGTTTGATGAGCATAGAGCTGGATTGAGTAGGGTAGCCAACACTCAAACAAGCCCTCTAGCCCAGGATGGGAGCATTTCCAGAAGTGGTTATCCAGGGAGTCACAATGCATTTAACCATGTATTCTGCTTTTAAAATACTGTCTGATAAAAAAAAAACTAAGTTGTTTTCACACAATTAAGGGCTCTTGAAAAAAATTACAGAAACGACAGTAAGAGATAAGTTTATTTTGGGGCAAGTAGTTTTGACATCATGCATATCTTTTCATAACACACATTCTCAGGTATTTTTGGATATTCCTTGCACAGCTGGATTTTAACATTTTTCACCACAATAAACTCATCTTTTGATTCTAATTTCCATGAACCGTTCCATGTACTTTCCTCACATTTTCTTTAAAATATTTACATTTTTTAGTTGGTCTTTTTAAAATTAAGTGCAGTTCAACACTAAATATCATTTTGAGTTTTGTAAATTATTTTGAAAGTCTAAAAAGTACTATTAGAGAAAAATTTGTCCTCAACCTAGTTTACACATAATGTTATAACCAACACATATTGCCTTTCATTCTCATGTTGATGTTTTGAGTCCTAGATATTCTTTTTGCAATTCAGTTTCCTGTTGGCGGGCCTCAGAAGACAGCGGCTAATGACCCAAATTCTTTGGTACACTCACAACACGCACATACGAACCTTAGATGGAATTCTTAGCTCCTCACTCTGTTAGAGGTGTGGAGAAGTGTCTGACCTGCTCTCTGTCTTCTTTCCATCGCCCTTTACATTCTTTCTTTCAAATCAATATATATTTTTTATACTTTGTACTTTGTCACTGCCATCTCTATATTTTAAATTTTACATTGTATTTGTTTATACAAATTTTCTTTTACAAAATATATCCGCTTTACTTATTTACACATCTTTGTTTTGTTTAACTTTGCTTGTTCAAGATTCACTTCTATTATGTATAACAATGAATTAAAAATTCATTGACTGAATAAATACGCTTTTGCATTCATCGTCTACAGATGGCAATTAAATGATTTCCCTTGATTTCTTTACTGTTTTGAGGCACTATTTCCAGAGAGTTTTGTCTCTCCATTATTTAAGTCCGAAAATGTGAAAGATGTTTTGTGGCCCATAACTTGAGGTAGAATTACCATGGTAATAGAAATCTGCTGAGTGCAATCTCATATTTTCCAAGTATTGCCAAATTGTTCTCCAATTCATATCTACTTTTTAAATTAGAATTGCCTTTTTAAAGTGTCTGCATTTTATTTGCGAGTTCCTTGCTTTCTATAGCTATACAATCTTCATAACGTTATTAACTCTACCAAGTTTGTTGTTTATGAAATGAGGTCTTAATTTTATTATCTTCATTAAGAAAAACTAATTGTTGCAAGATTGTTTTTGTCCAAGATGCTTGGTTACTAAATTTCTTAGTTATGACTTACCATTTGCCTGAGAAAGTCTCATTAAATTGTTCCATGAAATATGCTTAGCTGCTGTGAGCCATGCATTTTTCCATATAATGGTGCAAATGCATTTGCCAAAGTTAGAAAATGAAATGAATTTATTGAGATGCTAAGGAATTTATGAATTAATTTGAGGATAATTGCCTTATTCTTCATATTTCCATATAGTATTTATTTTTAATGTCTTTCAGTAAAATTTGTAATATTCTTCACAGACATTATTATACAGCTATTTGTGCAGTTATTCTAAGACATGTATAATAATTGTTTTTACTATAAATGGTTGTTTTATAAATCTGGGATTGTCTTTGCTTGTGCATAAAAATAAAATTTACTTTTTAAATTTAAATACTTTTTAAATTACTTATGTAATGTTCCAAAAAATACGCTAATCCATCTTACTAATTTTTCACTCTTGTGAAAACTATAATAATTAGGGATGATAATGTATTTCTTTGGGCATTTTAGAACTTCGAAAATCTTATACATCTTATTTCCTTTTATTTTCTTTCATTCAGCATTATGTCAGTGTTGAAGGTAAATGGTGATGAGAGCTTTTTGAAGTTTTTGCTTAGTCAAATCCATTGATTCTTTTTTCTTCAGTTTTTCTTCTCTTTCTTTTTTCCCTGTTGTCTACTAAATAACATCCGCATTCCATTTTTTAAATCCAAACAGTTCTGTTATTTTAATGAGGCATTGATTTTCTATTTCATTTACATGATGAATATACCAGTTGTAATTTTTTCACAGTTAAGTCTGATCTGGGAAAGCAGCAGGGATGGGTCAACATCTTGGGCCTCTGAACCTACGTAGGGAGAACCTGAAGAAGCTCCTGGCTTTAATTTGGCTCAGCTCTGTCCATTGCAGCTTTTGGGGGAAGTGAACCAACAAATGGAAGATATTCCTCTTCTTTCCCTCTTCCCCCTGCTCTCTATAGATCCGCCTTTTATATAAAAACAAACAAATCTTTTAAAAAATATGTTAAAGCTACTTTTAGATCCTATTTGCTAGTATCCCTAAACCTCTTTTTTCCTAAATTGTTGAGAATTTTTCCTCCTAATTAATTCATGCTTGGTTTCATCAAGTTTACACGGTTGTTTCTATGTAATTTTTCAGGGTGCTGAGATGTAGTTCATAAATTCTTGTTAGCTTGGGATGCCCCTTCTGCTGCAGCCTCCATCTACTGGGCATTGCAGGAAGCAGTGGATGGAGCTTCAGTATTTGGGCTCTGGATCCCAGGTTGGCAGACCCAAATAGGGTTCCAGGTCCCTGGTTTCTGCCTGCGCCAGGCTTCGTTGTAGGAACATTTGGAGAATGAACAAAAGGTGAAGATCTCTTTGTCTGCCTCTCTACTTCCCTCTTTCAAAGGAAAATAAACAAGTAACAAAGTAGAAGATGAGCTTTACATATTACATAATATAGCTTAATTTTTTTTATATATATATTCAAACCAAACACAATGATTGGACCAATTACACTGGTTTGAAGCCAAGCATCTGCCACATTGTATTATTTCTTGTGATCTTGGGTCCTGGTTACAGATAGAATAGGACATATCGTGTAGCTTTGAGAACCAGCAGCCCACAGGGCAGGCTCTCCTACAGCCAGCACACTCTTTGCTGGAGTAGCTTCATTCCTTGCTGTTGATCTCATCTCTGAAAGGTTTTCCAGATATATGTTGGCACAGTAAATATGGATTTGCGGAGTGGGGCCTGTCGCCGTGATTGTATGACACTGAGATCATTGGTACCAGAGAATATCTTTGAGTGTTCTTTTTAAAAAAGATTTATATATTTTTATTACATAGTCAGATATACAGAGAGAAGGAGAATTAGAGAGAAAGATCTTCCGTCTGATGAAATTCCCCAAGTGAGTGCAATGGCTGGTGCTGTGCCGATCCGCAGCCAGGGGCCAGGAACTTCCTCCAGGTCTCCCACACAATGCAGAGTCCCAAAGCATCGGGCCATCCTCAACTGCTTTCCCAGGCCACAAGCAGGGAGCTGGATGGGAAGTGGAGATGCCGGGATTAGAACCAGTGCCCATATGGGATCTTGGCACGTTCAAGGTGAGGACTTTAACCGCTAGGCTATGCCGCCGGGCCCACCTTTGAGTGTGCTAGTCAAGTAAGCTCATTTGCTCGGTCAGAGGAAACATTTCAAATTTGGGTATTATGATTAAAATTCCTGTCACTATATTTGTAGATATTTATGTTTTTGCTCATTTTAAACACTTTTCAAGTCTTTTGACAAGTTACTTCTTTATCTCAACATTTTGTTTCTTTGTAATGCAACCTTCTAAGAAAGCTTTCACATTAAACATAGCTTCATGAAAAACATCACTATATTCCAAAGTACAAAATTAATTTATCCACGCTTCAATCGTGACTTTGAGCTTTCAAAGAAAAAGAGAAATATCCAGAGGTAAAAATAAGTTCTAGCATTTGAAATATACTTTTTGAAATTAGTTAAGGCAGATGAAATAAAATTTTTCTTACAAAAATATTAGAACATTGTACTATATAGACAAATATGAATAAAACGTTGCCTAATTGAGAATTTATGTAAAGATAAGAAACAAGAAAAAGGTAGCAAAATGAATTGTAGAAAATGGATGTATTCGTAAGAATACATTCAAAACAATGTTATGTACAGATTTTAAAAAGTCTTATAAAATAATATCCACAAATCTTTTGGATTCTTTTTTTCTTGTGTCTGCTTTGCTACTTTTCTGTGCGTTTGAGTCAAGGAAAGTTAGTGTGCTTAATTTAAAATAATTCACTTTTCTCTTAGAGAGAGACAGAGATCCCGTCAGTTGGTTCATCCCCCAAGTGCATGTAAAGTTGGGGCCAATCTGAATTCAGTTTTCTCATGCTCGAAGCAAACATTGGCGCTCTAGCCTTCTGACTCCTAGGGTGTAAATTAGCAGGAAATTGGAATTCAAAAAACAGAGCTGAAAACAGCAACAAAAACAGAGCCAGGACTCCAATCCTGACATTCCAACGTGCACATAGGCATTCCAACCAATGTTTAATTGCTACACCAAACACATGCCCCAATTTTATCTGCTTTTTAAAAATACTGATTTATTTTTATTGTAACGTCAGATGTATAGAGAGGAGAGACGGAGAGGAAGATCTTCTGTCCACTGATTCACTCCCCAAGTGGCCGTAGCTGCGACAGCTAGAGCTGAGCCAATCCAAAGCCAGGAGCCAGGAGTTCTTCTGGGTCTCCTGTGATGGTACAGGATCCTAAGGCTTTGGGCCATCCTCGACTGCTTTCCCAGGACGGGAAGCAGAGCTGCCAAGGTTAGAACCAACACCCATATGGGATCATGATGGTATGTGTAAAGCAAGGACTTTAGCTGCTAGGCTACCCCACTGGGCCCTGATCTGCTTTAAAACAACCGTATTCTGACCTTAGCAGAGTATGCACAGAATTTCTATCGTTTTCATCTTGTCTTCTTTAAATATTTGATGGAAAGTTAATTCGTTATCAGTCATATTTAAATGACGTGCATTTTACATGAGCTAGTGGTATGAAACTGCCTAGTCTGTGCTACTGCGGTGTTACAAGGAAAGCTTTCTGATTTTCTCAGTGAAGACTGCATTGGCTCAGTCAGTAAGGATGGACTGTTATAAAAGATATTTCTTTTTGCACAGTGGCCCTCATGGAACCTGAACTAGCTCAGGATCGACTTTCTTAACAATCCTGCCTCTAGATTCTAACTGTTCTACGTGGGCTTAGCTGTGCTTGCTTCCCTGCATGAGGCTCTGCGTCACCTGCCATCTCTATTCATTTCTCACGTAAACACCTGTTTAGTAACATATGTGTACATATATTTTTTATTCCATGCTTTCAGTTCATTTTTGCACCTGATAAACGGAGCATTTTTTTACTTTTCCCCTCAGTTATTCAATGCCTGATGCTCCGTTTACTGCATCAACGTAAAGGATGGATTAATGATCTTGCTAGGAAGACAGGGGCATTCATTTATAGTCTGCTCTCGGGCATTCTCAGCTACGTTGTTTTGCAGATAATTACAAGAGCAAATGCCCAAAGGAGGTGTCAGAAAGTGGCAGAGGGGAAAATTAAGCAGAATCAGAATGTACCACTTTAAGCAAAGTATTTCTAGAACTCATAAGATATGTATTTAAGACGTACTTAGGTTAAGAAAAAATGTAGAAACTAATCAGATAATTTCCATTACAGATAAATATTACATTTTTTGGTTTTTCTTTTTTAGCACTATTTTTTTTTCTGCCTGTTTTATTCGCTTGCTTTCTGGAGGTTTTCTGGTTGTCATATATATTTTCTTTTTGATTCTTAAGCATGTTTTTCAATAAACTCTCCATAGACAATAAACTTCCAACTTACCCCAATCCATGATGAACCCTAGCCTTTTTCATTTTACTTTGTAATCTTGAAATTTAATAAATTGTTAAATAATATCATGTGTCTTTTTTTTTATCACAATTAGTATGTGGCAGATAATCAACCACTTTGTTCATCACATTAGCAAACAGACATCACTTACTCAATATTCATTAGTTCATTCTGATCTTATACTGAAATGCTACCAACAGTGAAATAGATAAATTTTAATTTTATGCAAAAGTAAACCTACTAAGCCTCTATGAATTGCTGCTTAATCAAAAAAAAAAAAAAAGCCCTCAGATTATGAATACTGACAGGTTGAGTATTGTATTAAGTTGTGGATTTTCAGTGAGTTTTAAAAATCCAATGCCATCTGCCAAAACATTTTCTATGGACTGTCATTAGATGTACTGGTTTCTCTTAAAAATTTAAAAATTACATGAAGTTTGTTCTCTTTTAAGTGTAGTGTGGAGATGCAATATATAAATAAATATAATTCCACGCTAGAATTTGGTTCTTACAGAAAATTTAAGCAAGTTGCATGTTTTTTAAGCAAAAACTATTAAACGTCACACCATAAAAAGTTAAGACAATGCATTTTGAAAAAAAACGTATACTTTCTTCAAACTGATGCTAGCTCTATTAGAGATATTATTTCTTCATCTATGCACACTGTGACCAACACTGGGCAATAGGTGTATATATAAATTTGCCTTATTTTTTTTTTTCACTTCAACTGCAGTTAAGGTAGCAAAAGATTGAACTTAAGTCTTATGTCTTAAGAAATTCTGTGTCGGCCCCAGTGCATATGCCTAGCAGCTAAAGTCCTTGCCTCACACTCACCAGGATTCCATATGGGTGCCGGTTCTAATCCCAGCAGCCACACTTCCCATCCAGCTTCCTGCTTGTGTCCTGAGAAAGCAGTCCAGGATGGCCCAAAGCCTTGGGACCCTGCACCTGAATGAGAAGCACAGAAGAGGCTCCGGGCTCCTGGCTTTGGATTGGCTCAGCTCTAGCCATTGCAGCCACTTGGGAGTGAATCAGTGGACAGATTTTCTTCTCTGTATCTCCTCCTCTCTGCATATCTGACTTTGCAATAAAAGAATCTTTAAAAAAAAAAATGAAACTCTATGTTCATAAGACCTATTGGTTCCAGTTTACACTTTCATATAATATTAAGATTTATGAAATATAAGCCTAGTTTTATTTATTTATCAATGGCCACCCAAGAAATATAAGCAAAGTAGCAAGTCTCTGAAAGTTAAGATAATTTGGTACTTAATGGGCACAGAGAACTATCCTAATTTCAGGACTATTGATTTATTATATTTGGTCTTTCAGTGAACATTATAGAATCTATTTTAAGATAAAACTTGCAGTTTGTTGATTTTTTTAATACAGTCACTAGTAGATGAGGAAAATATTCAGCATGCTAGAGCCAGAATCAGAACTCAGGCATTCTCTTATGGGAAGCAGACATCTCTACGAACGGCTTAAACGCTACGCTCAATGTCCAACTCTAATATTGCTACATACTGTTAAATATTTAACTTGAAAATTGTGCTTTCTAGTTTCAATTTGCAGAAAGACAGTGACTGAAAATGTTAGCTTTCGGAGCAACGAGGTGGTCGAGTCGTTAAGGCAATGGCCTGCAAAAAATGTTAGCTTTATTGACAGTCAAGGGGGATGAAATATAATCTTGCTAATTGTTCAAGCATTCTGCTTGGAGAGTCCATTTTCACAATCTTGTATTTTATTACTAAAATACTTTGTTACTTCAAACACAAGTGATAACAGTGCAAAAAAATAGGTGTTCTATGCCTACTGTAACCTTATTAATGGTCTTTATAGCATCATTTCCATTGTTTGATATTTGAAAACAGCCTATTTTTGATATTGAATAATTTTGTTCATTAGCAGTACTATTTCATGAGAGTCGGTAAAAACAGTCCCAGAATTGAAAACCAAGGTACCAAACAAAAGAAGTTATTTTTTCCTCTTCTAGGTGTCATCAAGAATTTATAAAAATTAAATTCTGCTACTTAAGTTTTTAAGTAATTATCTTTGCTGAATGCAATTTTATGCATTAGAACTATGTCATAAAATTGAAGCATGTAGTTGAATTAGGCTCCTACTCCTATATTTGCACCTTAAAATTCATAACTTCACAAAGTCACAAAACTACGTATTGTTCCACGTATACTCGTGGTTATATTATGTATCTTAAATGATATAAATGACTAAACCTAAAAACGTAAAAAATTAAATTGAGCCTAAAGCCCTTCCCATAGAGCTTCCTGCAAAATTGTAAAGATGTTTACATCAGGAAATGTATATCAGGTAAATGATACATCAGAAAGGATGACAACATTTAGTGACAGTGTCATTGTATGTTTTTGTGCACATGCCTGCTATGATATATATGTATAAACATGTATATATGTGTATGTCTGCGTATGTATGTGCATAATATTATGGCATAAATACCCTTCCATGTGAATAACTGTATGCATATATTTTCTTTACTCTTTTTTTATACATACATATTTAGGTGTATAAACAAAATATATAAACATGTATATTTGTAGCTCAAAAGCTGTCTTTTTTGTGTGTTCATGCAAAAGGAGTGTATGCTTTCAAAACATTCTATCAAGAATAATTCAAGGAGCATAAGTGTTGAGATGCTTACCCAAGGCAAACTACAGAGTTTATAATTAAAGTGAACAAAAACACAGTATTCTAGAAACAGAAGTTTTAGTCTCACTTCACCCTTTCCAAAATATCTCTAAAAATAAAAACACAGAGACCAGAGCATGACTGAGCCTTCAGTGTAAGGACATAGATCAGTTTACAGCTGCATGGGTAGGGACATCCCAGAGAACTAAATGCAAGCAGTCGTGAGGTCTACAGTTGGTTCTGTGATAAATAGGAGAGAAATGGTTTAATAGCGAATGCCATAATTATCCACAGCTCTCAGTTTACAATTAGTTTTCTTTGACAGTTATAGTCATAAATGCCAGCTTTAATCATGTGTTCAGGTTGAACTGGGCCCTGCCAATGCTGGAAGAGACCTAATCCGCTTTCTTTCCTACTCATAATGAAATAATAATGCAAATTCACTACATTGATGGGACGACCCAAGTGAATTTATTATAGTCTTGGAGAAGTCTCTTGAAAGGGATAAATTCTTTCTGGGTACAGACTTGAGGTAATTCAAACCAGACAGGGAAAAAAAATGGAGCTGTCATCAGAGGCCTGGATATGGAATGGATTTAATTTGTATGAATAGGCTTTTTAATAAGTATAACAGGGCTAAGCTCTAGCTTTAGTTGGGGAATATTACTGCTGTCAGTTTCCAAATCTGGATGCACTAACTTTATTTGAGAGGATAAAGACCATTTCCAAAACTCATTTCTTGTAACAGCACAGGTCACTGTAGCTAAAAGCGCATTGTACAGCAGCCAGACTGAACAGGTCTCAACAAGAGTTAAGTCAACAGGACCAACTGTTTTCAGCATCGGCCAATGTCAAGTGCAACCGGCACTGCCACCTGTTATCTCAATGTGCGTTTTAGGCCGCAGAGAATACTTCAATAAGATAGAATGCAAGAACACATTCAGAAAGCAATTTTTTAAGGAGACAAATGTTAATATGATCCCGTTTACATTATTTTTTCTAAGCCGATAGGAGAAAGAATAAGTGAAGTAGAGTTTTGAAAGTAATATAAAAAAATAGAACTATCATGCAATATACCAAAAACAAATTTTTGCAAATATTCATTTCTCAGACTGACAAAAATCCACATCATTTAGTTTGTACATAGAAACACTGAAACTAGCTTTTGTTCCAGATTCACGAGATATCCGGGTTCGTTAGAATAGCCAATAATACTGAGAACACGTCATTTGTGGTACATGTTTTTGTTTGTTTGCTTGCTTCCTGCCCACAACGTTAAGGTCCACACATTCTGCATGGAAACTCTCTTCAAATCCTTATTCATGGAGTGAGCAATATTAATCTCCCTATTCTCAATTGTTACGGTGGTCATGAATCACAGGCAGTACCAACATGTTCAAGAACCTTGGCCCAGGCAATTTCCTGTCCAATCAGTCATGGAACTGCAGCTTGAACAAAGGAAGGTGTTGCGCAAAGGTTTTGTAATGTAAAGTGTATGAGTGAGGCCAAAATAAGTGGAATGAGCTCAGCTACATTAAACATTTATGTATTTTTATTTGAAAAGCAGAATCACAGACAGAAAGAGAGAGAGAGAGAGAAAGATGTTCCAGCCACTGGCTTACTCCCCAAATGACCACAATGACTAGAACAAGACCATCTGAAACAAGGAATCAGGAGCCTCAGTCAGGTTTCCCAGAGGGTGCAGGGACCCAAGATTTGACCCACCTTGGTTCCACTTTCCCAGGTCGTCCAAGAAGCAAGCAAGATGGGAAGTGGAGCAGCAAACACAAAATACCCATGCGGATGCTTACACAGCAGGAAGAGGCTTAGCAAACTATACTATGGAATTACTGCCGAAATGAGTCCTAATAATGTCATTTGATTCCTTAGAACCAACCACACATAATGCACCTGTAGAAAATTTGAAGTTATATGACAACATTTTCCTTTTCATTTGAGCTCATTTGAATTGGCTCTGTTCAGTTACTGTCAACACTGCCATTAAACTTGGTTTCATAGCAAACATTGGCATGGACAGATGTCTTCTTAATTGAAGATGAAAAAAATGAATACAGAACAAAGCAGTGTGTGCCCTTGAAAATTCAAAGAAAAAACAATGTCACCATGGAGACCAGCAGGAAGTGTCTATTCCTGCAAGTTAATTTCTACATGGAACAGAATCAGTTTTTCAAGATGCATGCTTGTTATGCACCAAAATGTAAGCGAGTACAGGAGAATATCACTACAAAGACAGGAGTGGAAGAAACACAATAGAAAGTCTCGGAAGCCGAAATAGGAAAGAAGAAATTGTATCTGTACTAAAATAAGTCAGTAAAGAGAAACGTCTAACAGAATGGAACTGTAGTCAGCATTGTCAAAAAATGAGAATTGTGCCAGAATTCAGATAGAAAGGGTGGGAAGGACAGTCTGCAAAACTGGGTGTCACCTGAGAATAAAACCTCGATGAAGTAATTAATACTAATTATATTCGGGGGCATTGAAGCTAGCTTAAAAAATTACTTAGGAGTACCTGGACTCTTTCTAAATTGTTAGCATGGAGTAATACTAGTGTGGGGATTTCTAAATTAATGATGACTTTTAAGCAACTAACTGTATTACATGTAAGGATTTTGAAAGTTGTGTAAGTGTGCCTGGCATAGTGGCTCAACTGGTTAATCCTCACCTTGCAAGTGCCAGCATCCCAAATGGGTGGCAGTTCATGTCCTGGTTGTTCAACTTCTCCTCCAGCTCCCTCCCTGTGGCCTGGTACAGCAGAGGAGAAAGGCGTACAGGCTTGGGACCTGGCACCCATACAGGAGACTTGGAAGAAATCCCCTGGCTCTTGGCTTCAGGTCAGCTCAGGGGTGGTCATTATGACCGCTGAAAATCGAACCAGCATGTGGGAAAATTTTTTTCTCTGTCTCTCCTTTTCTTTGTTGATCTGTCTTTCAAATAAAATATATATCTTTTTAAAAAGTACATAAATAACACTATATTTTAAGTGGAAGTGAGTTTCAAAATTAAGCAGTAGAATTGTTTTTAGTATTTTTCTAATATCCAATTTTTTTACATTTTCAAATTCTTAAATGCTATGTTTCATTGTTATTAGTTTTATAACTAGAGATTGTACTATAACTATTAAAATGATGTCAGTAAAAATGTTTAGAAATTATAAGAAGATAGTATGGTTGAATTTGTCACCTCTTTTAAAAAAGTATTTTAATAGTACTGATTTAGTACTAATAAGCATCTCCACCATGCCCAGAAGTGCTTTCCAGATGAGAAGAAAACACAGCAAATGTGATAAACCACAACTGGTCTTCCCTTACTCAAAGGCGAGACAAACATTAAAGATTGCAATAACAGCCCATCAGTTTTCCAGGTATCTTGAATGCTATTAGAGATAAAAGCAATAAATCAGAGTCACTGGGACCAGGAATTCTACATGAAACACTCATACATTTTACTTACCAAAATATCACCTGTAACATCCGCATCAATTTCAAAAACAGTAGCATATGTTCTGATCCTTGAATAAAAAGCCTGCAGTTCAAACCAGCAACATGGCAGTGGCAGAGCTCCTAATGGTGATGATAACTGTGTAAAGATGTTAATGTAAATAAAGCTAAGGTTTCTGCAAAGCTGTAGGAGCAGGAATTCTTTACCTAAATCCTCAGCTTGGCCTACATTTTCGATAAATATTGAATCTCAACTTCATTATAAATACACAAAGATTCCAATTATAGGTCAATTTCAATGTGTGATTCAATATCATGTTCTTAGGGACGTAAGGAAGAACTGAATCTATAATCTGGGCAATGTCAGAGAGTAGACTATTTCTTGGAAATACTGCACACACTCCACCTTGCATTATCTAATTCTTGTTGAAATTCCAAACTGCAACATCAAGATAAAAAATGGGTTGGGGAACTCACGGTCCCCATGCAAATGCTTTGCAGCGTACACTCACTGACATGTTATGAAAACAGCACAAAGTAACTATGAACTCATGTAGATATCCACCTGCTTTCCTACACTGAACTCACCTGATTTGTCACAACACCTTAGGCTTTAGAATTTCAGATACATTATTGTACTCATCAACTTTTAAGATGCTTTCAAAAACCTTGATATACCCTGGAATGATTTTTCTTAAAACTAAGAAAAAATGTTGTTGATGATGTTGAATCATTTTTATTAAAAATAAGAAAAAAAAAGGTTGGTGAGGCTGTTGAGGCACATGACCATAACACATTGTTGCTTGCAGTGTAAACTAGTACAACCATTGTGAGGAACAATAGGGAGTCCCCAGAACTCTTAAAATAGATCTACAGTACGACCCAAGCATTTCACTCCTGGAAATTTGTGCAGAGCAGATGAACTCAGCTTATGAAATTTTTATCTCTATTCCCAAGTTTGTAAAAGCCCACCACACAGTAATTAAAAATGGAATCAACCCATACACCAATTAACTCATGATTGGATATAGGAATAGTTATATGTGCTCACAAAGCAACAGTAGTCTGCTGTAAAAATGTAACCCTATTGTCTACAACAAAACAGATGCAGTGGAAGCCATAGTGCTTAGTGAGATAAACCAATCCCAAACAAATATAATACTCTCCCTTCTGCGACTTAACTAATGTACATAGAATAAAACATGCTACATAAATTAGCGAAGTTGACATTTTTGTAATCCCCTGGCCAAATCTTGAGGAACTGTAGTTTTTCCAGTTAATACTTGCTGTGTTCTCTACTTAGTGATAAGTAGAGCTTTTTATAATAAGCTAAATTGAGAATAAGTCACTGTAAGCTTTAAAAATGGAAGTATCATCTTGCAACTAAAATTCTATACATATGAAATTTGTTCCCTTTATATAAAATTTGCAAATAAAATATTAAAACATTACTATTAAAACTATATAACCACATTTCTTTATCTATTTCCGTAACACCAGTCTCATTTAAAATGGACCCATATTCTTTTTTTTTTATTAAGTTTTATTTGTTTCTATTACAAAGGCAGATATACAGAAGGAAGGGGAGACAGAGAGGAAGATCTTCCATCCAATGGTTCACTACCCAAGCGGCTGCAATGGCCAGAGCTGCGCCGACCCGAAGCTATTCAAATCTTGTGAGGACTGCTTAAAGACACATTGAAATTTTCGGAATTTGTTTAAAAAGTGAGGGCAATTAATGAGGACGTGCAACTATTCAAATATCGTAATGATCAGACTGCAGCCTTCACTGCTTGTTATAAGTGAATTAGGATTTTTCAAAATGTAAAGGGGAAGATACAAAATACATTCAAAATACACACTGAGAAAAACAAAAAGAATGGATACTTTGAGAAAGGAAAAAAAAAGCCCAAGATGGCTGAATAGGGAAAAGACATGATGCTTTTGAAGAAGAAGATAGCAGAAAACAAAGAGGGACCTTATTCTCAAGGGCAGTTGGAGAGAGGCTTGCAGTGGGGCGTCTCCAGAAAGAAGAGAGACCCTTCAGGACAGTGGGATCCTGCTGCCATCCCGGCAGCCAGTGGGACACCATCTATCCTGATGAGCAGTTCCCATGGCATCGGTGCCTTCATCTGAGGGAATCCCTCATGACCCCTCCTGTATTGTCTGTTCTTTAGCATGGGGCAGGGTGCTGGGAGCCCACTTCATCCTAAGAATGGAGAACATATCACTGTTCTTCCCTCCTCCTATCGAGATGTCCAACAACCAATAGAAAAAGTGCCATCTCAAGGAGGTCCTGAAAGGTAACAGGTACAGACTGACTTCTCTTAGCTCAAAGAAGCCGGAAGTTCTCCCTGGAGATATGGAATGTTGTGGGACAGAGTGGAACCTCTGGTAGACATAATCAGAAAAATAATCTTCACAATAATACAATACGGTCAAGCTATCAAAATAAAACATAAAGATTATATCTAAATGTGCAAGAGAGAAATGCCCGCTTACCTTACGAGGATTGCCAACTACATGAACATACCACGCATTGGAATCCCTGCAGGTTAGGAGAGATAACGGGGTAACAGTCCTAAGAAAAAGGAAACAACAACAATATTTGTAAACGAAAAATACTAAATCTAGTGAAGTTCTCATTCATGATGAAGTTGAAGTAAAGACCTTCTAAGCAGAAACTGAGCAGATTTGACATCCTAGGCAGACTTAGAAATGTCGCTGTCTGGGGTGCAATGCACAGGAACAGAAACAGTCATTGTAATTATGAGAAGATGTGAACATAGAGCATCTGCTCACAAAATACAAATGAAATCCAACCCAGATTATGAATACTTACAGAAGAAAAAAAAAGCCAGGATCATATAATCACTTATCAATTAGAACCTTGAATGTAAATGCCCTCAGTTCTCTAAGATGCAAAACCCTGAACTGATTAAAACTAAAAGAATTAATTAATTAATTAATTAAAAAGCCCTATGTGCACCCTACAAGAAACACAGCTCATCAACACAAATACGTGCAGACTGAAAGAAAAGGCAAAAACTGATTAGCATCAGACAGTGTGCAGAGCTGACGACGTTTCTGAACAGAGAAGCAATCCTAAGACCAAAGAACGAAGAAGGATGCTGCATGTCATCATGCATTATCAAGGGGACTTACGACAGAATTTCAGATGCACTCGGAGCTACAGTAAGTGTTCTCCTTGTATGGGTGCAGAGGGGAAAAGAATTTTTAGTATTTATTTAATAGGATGATGGAGTGATGACTGGTTTTGCAATATTCCTTTCGTTTTGTCTTGGGAGGTGGCACCTTATACTTCCTGTTGATCTTCCCAAATTTAATCAGACAAACCTATGATAGCACTGAAGTTTCAGGACACCAGTTGTGCTGCCAGGTGCCTATGTTTATTTGAGAAAGAGGTCAAAATGAACACATAAAACTCAGTTTGAGAATGCACAATACTGAATTTTTTTCCCACGTGTGTGTGGGTTAAATAAGAAACACAAATTTAAGGGATAATATATATTTTTTTTAAAATACGAATGACCAATAGTAGAAACTAACCCTGTATAACCAAACAGGGTTACATGGCGCAAGTGGTTAAAGGTCCTCGCCTTGCACGCCCGGGATCCCATATGGGCACCGGTTCTAATCCCGGCAGCCCCGCTTCCCTTCCAGCTCCCTGCCTGTGGCCCGGGAAAGCAGTCAAGGACGGCCCAAAGCTTTGGGACCCTGCACCCGCGTGGGAGACCCGGAAGAGGCTCCTGGCTTCGGATCGGCATAGTATCGGCCCGTTGCGCTCACTTGGGGAGTGAATCATTGGACGGAAGATCTTCCTCTCTGTCTCTCCTCTCTGTATATCCGCCTTTCCAATGAAAAAAATAATAAAAATAAATCTTTAAAAAAAAAGAAAAACTCTCTTATCAGAATATTTGACTTCAGTTCATTTGAATTGATACAATCAATGGCGCAATTAGCTGCTCTGTGGGAGAGTGTGTGCATGCGGTACAAATGCTTCTTCATAGATCTTGCTTTCTATGAATGAAAAGCAGAAACACAGTATTCATAAATGTAACCAGAAAAGCTCCGTGGGGTTGCTTCCTCAGCTTAGTGTGTGTGTGCAGACGGGATTTTATCTGCAAAGTGAGCAGATGAAGCTAGAAAGCTAGAAAGAAGGAAGGGAAAAGCACCTCCCAGGAGAGGGTCTTGGGTTTTTTTTTATTTAGTTTTATTGGTAGGCAGACTTACAGAGAATGAGAGACACAGAAAGATCATTTGTCCCTGGTTCACTCTCCAAGTGGCCGAGACAGTCAGGTGTGAGCTGATCCGAAGCCAGGAGCCAGGAGCTTCTGGATCTCCCACATGGGTGCGGTGTCCCAAGGCTTTGGATCATCCTCTACTGCTTTTGTAGGCCACAACCAGGGAGCTGGAAGGGAAATGAAGCCACTGACACACAAACCAGTGCTCATATGGGACACCAGCACATGCAAGGCAAGGACTTTGCGGTCTTGGAATTCTAAGCACTCCCTGACTCCTTCTAGTCTGGCTCAGCCTGTGGGGAAGATGCTCCCTGCTGTTTGAGAAATGGCTGGGTAATTCTCGTGCCACCCACTTGAAGGAGTGGCCAAGATTTTAGCCTGCTTGGTTAGTCTCAATAAGCAATCTTGTAAAATAATAAGATAATTTCTTAACGTGATCGGTGTTTCAGGTAAAAAGTAAAATATAGCATGTTTGTTCCCAGGTCTTTTAGAAAGAATGACAAGGAAAAGGGCCAATTTGTGGGAAAATAGGGAAGAAAGGAAAGAAAGAAAAGTAAATTAGAAAGTAAGAAAAGAAAGAAAGAAAGAAAGAAAGAAAGAAAGAAAGAAAGAAAGAAAGAAAGAAAGAAAGAGAAAGAAAGAAAGAAAAGTAAATTAGAAAGGAAGAAAAGAAAGGAAGAAAGAAGGAAAGAAGGAAATAAAAAGAAAAGAAAGAAACCCATTAATATTTTCCCATTACTTTCCAGTCTCTCATCCAAGAATACATATGAAATTACGTCAGGTAAACAAGTTAGGCCTGAGGTAGCGCAACAAAAGTCTCATTCAGGAAAGGGGCCAGTGAACCTGCTGACTGCCAGCACCCAAAACAGCCCACTTGGCAATTTAACTTAAGTGTTCTGATAAACACTGAAGCTCAGTGAAACCAAAAATGTCGGGTGTACGACACACACAGAGTGAGGACAAGTTTGATGGTGGAACAACACTACCACGTACCTTGATATTGTCCCTTCCTCTCATTCATTCCCTTCCCTACATTGCCTACACATGCCGGCAAGTCGCACGTGCAGAGTTCAGGGTACACAATCCCCAGGGTCAAACATGTCAGTCACGAGCAATACAGCCACACCCATAGTCATTTTCCCTTCACTTTAGGGCTAAGGTCACAAACGGAAAAGAAGGGAGCCACATACTCTAAACAATTGCTCCTTCCCCCATTGAGACATGCCTCTTCCTCCTATGACCTTCTGCTGTATTTTGTTAACTTTCTTCTCTCTGCTCTCTAATTCATTATCCTGTATCTGCAGAAAGGAACGGAGGCACTTGGGCTGCCACCTCTGACAAGTCTACATTTAGGTTTATCTGAGTGCTGAAAGAAACACTGATTTCTCTCTTGTTTGTGCACGCTCAGGCTCTGACAGCTGAAGTGCATCAGGTGGTTCACTGAGACCCCCTATAATTACAGGCCATGGGCTCACCGATTTTGCATCTGCAATTCCTTGGCTCGTTCTTAAAGTTGTGAGCATGCTCTTTATAAGATTTTTTTTTTTAATAATTTTAAGAGTTCTGTTTCGCTAGCTGAGAGCTTTCGGTTTGGTTTTTCCCGATTTTCACAAGCCGCAGGGCTCCTGCGTCACTTTCCTCTGCTGATGTTCTCCTGTGATAGGCACGAAAGACAAGACGGAATATAAAAATGACTTTTGACAAACTCCTAATTCAATCTGGGCAGGAACGTGCTATCATTTTGGCAGCTAATTTAGAAACGATAACACATCCACTTGACTTCACATGTGATGTTAGTTTCTAGCCATGAGGAGGTCGGTGTATTCAGGCCACTTCAGGATCCTGTGCGAGCACACCCAAGGCAGCGCAGGATCGCAGGGAGGATGTGCACTCTTTGCTAAGACAAATGTAAAATGCCTTCTCACAGAAGTTTACACTTTAGTTTTAACAGAGCAGGATTAAACATTGATTTACGATCATGAAAACAAAAAGCTCCAGAATAAAATGAAAATGTAGGCACGGCAGTTAGATTGATATAATGAGATCATTATAATTAAAATCACATAATGTGAAATATCATAATAGGTATTTGTAAGTTAGTTAAACACTTTCTATTTTATAGAAGAAAATTCTGTAACACATTTCTATGAAATCTTATTCATTCTCTTAGGAAACTAAATTTCATAATTAGCTGTCTGAATAAATTATATATTCAATTCAATGCCTTTTTACTGCAATCAACTGCATATCCCCAGACAGACTTATTTTAATTGATTTTGGAGTTTACATATATAAAACTAACAAGCCTAATGTTAACAATTCCGTAATTTTAGGTTTCTTCTAAAAGACGTGAACCAATAAAAGTTCCAAAAAGATAAAAAATAAGCAATCTTATGTGAAAGCCAAACTAGAGTTCCCTTTTAATTCATGACAAAATTGTTTAATCAATAATTGTGCTAAGTGATTGTGTCCTAGTGAAGTGATTATTTCCTTGAAAAGATTGGATCAGACCAGCACACAGATAAGTATTATTTTAACGCAATCAATGTATAATCAAGAGGTAAAACAATTGAATTCTTCTCTAATCTCCTGTTTGATGGATTGGAGATTAACTTCATAAGTAGTTCTTTAATAATGAATCCACACAGCTGTATTTCTTCACAATCTAGAGCTACAGAGTATAACACAAAACATCTTTCAAATGTTATTTTTAGTCGTAGCTTTATTTATTTTAGACTTTTATTGAATTGTCAAGCAATAATTGTATAACAAAGGATCAAACCATGCAAATCCTGTATTACCACTAAGCTACAACACACAATTGAAATAATTAACTTATTTATTAAATAACATATGCAGAAACTTAGATTCTTTATAACTGTAATAAAGTCCTTTTTTTGTTTGTTTCTTTTGTTTTCCCGTGGAAGGGAGATGTAGCAAGCCTCTTGGCCCAAGCAAATAGACAGAAAAAAAAGGCTTAAGTTGTTTTTGTCCATAAAATTACTTACTTGTGAGTAATTTATCTGTTTATTTAGATAGTGAGCTATTGGTCACCAAACTTTGCCTTGAATCATAAAACTACCAAGTAGCCAAAGAGAATTTGTATGTACTTACTGTATTTTATTCCACTCATAAAATACAATTGCTGTCTCAAAGAAATGTCATCTCATTCAACATCATTGACAAGACATTCTGTACTAAATCCCTGATGTCAAGTTGATCACTGTTGCAATTATCTTCCTGTCCTCTCCATCATGGACTGATATTTTGAAAGATTTGTTCATGTAATGGCAGGGCTGAATTACAGAGGGGAAGGTCTCTAACCCACTAGTTCACTACTGAATGGCTGCAAACAGGTGAAGATGCACCAGTTCAAAGTCTGGAGCCCTGTGCATCTTCTGGGTCACCCAGAAGTGCAGGAGCAAACATTTGGCACACTGCTTTCCCAGCTGCATTAGCAGTGAGCTGGATCAGAAGTGGAGCAGCCAGGACAAAAACTGGATCCCATACAAAGCCACAGCCTGCTAGGTCACACCTCTAGGCTCTGCACATGGATTGAAATGTATGAATATCTGAATTCCATGATATATTCAAATGTCAGAAAAATGTTCAAATCCCAGTATTTTTCACTTCAATAATTAAGAAACATGAATATTGTAAGAAAATAGTGTTATTAATTAATTTGTGAAATTATGTTTCATCATTCTTTGCAGTGGTATCAGTAAGTAATGAGTATTAAGGATCCAAAAATATTTGACAGTATATTCATCAAGTGAACATTGGGGAATAAAGCTAGTGATTGATCAACATTTTAATAGTATTATCTAGTAATGTGTAGCACTGATTGAGATGGATTTTAAAAATAAGCATACCTGGCAAAAAAATTGCATACATACAGAAATCTAAATAATCTGTTCTTTGACAAAAACTTCATCACTTACTGCTGATTTGTTTTTGGCAGAGACCTTAAAAATCAGAACAAAACGTAAAAAAAAAAAATTCAAAATTCAGGAGGGAAAATGCCAGCTAAGAATACTCTATTTGATTAATCTATGTTTCAAAAAGACAGAAGAAATAAAAATTCTCCATGAAAAGAAAGAAAAAAAAAAACCCAGGAATTCATCACCTCCAAGCTCTGAAAAAAAAAAAGTAAGTTCTACATTAGATACAAAAGGATGAAATAATGAGATTCACAAAAACACAGGAAGGTACAAATTTTAACACTGAATATTCACACCGAGCGAAAGAGGAAAGACAAACCCAACCAACATAGAAAACCACCTGATCACCAGGACAGACAGTATGAAAAGAAAAAAAGAGACAAAAAAGTACTCAGAAAACAACAGCTAAAAAAATAGAACTAACAGGAGAATGATTTTATGTGTAATATCCTTGAATAAATGGATTAAAACCCCTCATTAAAATACATACTATTAACAGAGAGAAGTATCTCTATACACACGCACACTCAAATACTGAAGCTATAGAGAGAAATCAAGAAAATAATTTCTGCTTTTCCAAAAAAAAAAATAATCTTGAGCAAACCGGGAAGTTCTGGCATGGATCTTCATATTAACTTATCGCCACTTCTTTGTAGTGGCAGATTTTTTTTCCAAGTGGCTCATTGACAAAGTTGGAGCTGGGACGCACTCTTCAGAATTTACTATATTTCACATGTATATTTCTGCAGAGTACTAGACAGTCCTCAAGATGTCACTGGCTTCTCTCGAAAGGAAAACGAGTGATGAAGGTGGCAGCCAGGTTTCTACAATGTTACTCTGAGACTTTTAGTATCTTTTTTTCTGCAACTGGAAAACAATGATTAAAGAACTGTTCAGTTTGGAAATGCACTGCCTTGTGAGTTAATTCTAAGATTATACCATCTGCTTTCAGCATGCATGTTGACATTTAATTTAATTATATAGTGTGATATCCCAAGAAAATTGAGATTTTTCAATTTTTGCCTAGGTTTTTATAGTTCACAACCAAGTAGAAAAGGTGCTATCGATTTACTTTTGGATTTTGTGATGGTGTAGATCATAAAAGATTCTGAAAATCAAACTGGGGATTATTTTCATATCTAAGTTTAAAAAGAAGGTGCTGGGGGTCAACATTTTGGCAGAAGGAGTAGAGCTGTCAGCCATGGCACTCACATCCCATAATGATGCCGTTAGGGGCACTGGATACTCCACTTCGAATCCAGCTCCTTGCTTATGTGTCTTAGAAAGTAGCATCAAAAACACAGGAATCAGAAAAAAAAAAAGGATTCAGATAATAGTATCCTTGAAGTTTTACTACACTGTCAAAGGAAAAAAGTTTTCTAACCAGACATTCAAACAAATTGAAGAATAGAGTTTGGTGCTGTGGCACAGTGGGTAAGACAACCGGACTGCAGCATTAACATTTTTTAGAAAGGTTGGTTTGTGCCCAAGCAGCAGCACTTCTGATCTTGGAGCTTGCTAATGGTTTGTGAAAGCCATGACAGAAGATCCCAGTGCTGGGATCCCGCCACCCATGTCAGACATCCAGATGAAACCCCTGCCTCTTGGCTTTTGCCTGGCCAACCCCGGCCATCGCAATCATTAGAGTGAGCCACCAGACAGAACCACCAGATGGAAGATGTGTATATATAATACAAGATTTATATTTATTGAAACATTTAAGAAGGCCTATGTAGAGATTATATACAACTATATAATATGCATACAATCTATATATGGAATGTTAGAGATTTTATATGCATACATATATACATATACTTATATAATTACATTCATACACCACCCTGTGGCACTGGAATCCCATAAGGGTACTGATTTGTATCCTGGCTGTTCCACTTCTGCTTCAGCTCTGCTTGTGGCCTGAGAGAGCAGTGAGGATGGCCCAAGTCCTTACGACCCTGCAGCCACATGGGAGACCTGGAGAAGCTCCTGGCTCCAGATTGGATTAGTCCCGATGTTGGAAGCCATCTAGGGAGTGAACCAGCAGATGAAAGACCTTCTCTCTCTGAAAAAGAAAATCTGCCTTTACAATAAAAGTAACTGAATCTTTTAAAATAGTAGTAAAGCTAAGATCAAGTGTAAAATAGTAGTAAAGTATAGTACCAGACTCATTATGCAGTAGCTTTTATAGAAGTACTATCATACATTTCAACATTTGTAAAATTGAATCTCATCTGGGTAATTCCTGTGGTCCAGTATCTGTGTGCATTTATAACAATATCATGAGAAAAAGAACTGTGGTAGGCTTTGCAAGCTATTTGTAGACTGCGTCGTTTACAAAACTGTACAGAGAATCACAGAAGAAGGTGGCTACCTTTTGACGACAGACCGCTTGGCATTTGCTGACTCAGTGGCCAGTCTTTGATGATTCTCCTTTCCTTCACTCTCAGCTGAGAGATTCAGGAAGACTCTGCTTAACTTCTCAGAGAACTTTGTTTTCAGCCACCATGACTGCACCACAGGTTGGTGTATAGCAACATGCACATTGGAAATGATGGTTTCCCTCGCCCATCAGCAATGGAGAGTGTAAGATCCAATTGGTTCACATGATCGTAGCCTCACTGTCTCTGCCATGGCTTTTCAAAAACATATATGATCGTTGTAACAAGGGAAAATGTATGCCAGGCATTTATTTTTTTGTCTGAGATTATTAATGATCAAGAATATTACTTATTTGCATAATGTCCAAAATACCAGCTATAGAACGTCAGGCTTCATTTTTGTAATTTTCTAAATACAAATTTGCAAAGTTTGCTGACTTTTTCAATCAAGTACTTACAGTGTTCTATGAAATTTTAGGGAAAACATCTCCTATTCAAATAATTTTACAGAGGGGGAGGAGAGACAGAGAGAAAAACGTTCTGTCCCATGGTTCTGTTTCACTCCCCAAGTAGCTGCAACAGCCAGAGCTGAGCTGATTCAAAGTTAGACACCAGCAGCTTCTTCATGGTCTCCCACTCGGGTTCAGGTGCCCAAGGCTTTGAGCCATCCTCTACTGTTTTCCCTGCACACAAGCTGGGAACTGGATGGGAGGTGGAGCAGCTGGGATATGAACCAATGCCCATATGGAATCCCTATGTGTGCAAGCAGAGGACTCCAGCCACTGAGCCATTGCCCTATGCCTTGAATTTGTTATTTTAATCTCACATTAATGTGCATAAGACAACCCCACCATAATATACGCGATCCTAAACATAAAACACATTTAGAAGTGTTCAGATTGGCTATTATATTCTCTTAACTTTGGTTGATATAACAGTACTTCAAAAAGTTCCCAGGAAACAGAAAATAAAAAACAATTTTTTTTTCGTGAATAAAATTTTAAGATCTGTACATGTTTTCTGTAACATTTGCCACAAACATTCAAAGATTAATCATGGTTTGAGTTTTCCCCAGTAATCAATGTCATTTATTAGTTTAATATAATGAAAATATTGGTAGGCAAAAAATAATCTTTGCCAGATAGAATGCCTCTGAAGGAAGTAGACCCAATGGGAGTCTACTTTTGCAATAAAAAGCTGACCATGATCAAATTTCTCTATGCAATCCACAAAGCTATACTGAAAGCCTGGCTTGTCAGCACTGTCTCAGTACAATGAAATTCATGCCAACCTCTGCACCCTAATTGGAAATTCCAACATAATTCAAGTATAAGATATTCTACACTGTAATCCTAGAAAAGCATGTCATTACAATTTGGTACTTTTGTTTTTTTCATTAAATGTTCAGCATTCTGAGAGTAAACTTCTTCAGAATATCACCACCTATATTTTAGCACAACAAAAGGAAATTTGTACTTAAGGATGGAAAACTTAGAGTGATAAACTACAATATTCATTGTGTACAGAAAAAGAAAAATCGTGTTCTACCAAAACGAAAAATAAAACACTACTATGAGTATTTTCATAAAATAATAATAAAATAAGTGCTTATAAAGGGAATCTGCATCAGATACCTAATATATTAATAAAAAATAAAGAATAGAAACTATTGCAATGAAGAGTTGCCATCATGGCAGTCATATAGAAATGAAAGTAACAAGGTGAGTTGTTTGTCGTATTGAAGGAGACTTATACATATTGCTGAGACTTGTACAATGTAGAAATGACCAGAGGGTCCACGCAGTTCCCGCCTGCAAACTATTCATATGATGGTCTAGCACACATCGGGTTATTCTGAGACAAATCGAAAATGCAGGGAGGCGAGGTAACAGTCTCCAGCTGAGCCACAGGTAAAGTTTTCATTCATGTCTTCATTCATGCAGTCATTCAGCACAAATCATTATGTGTCTAGTATATTCTACTCACTGCCCTGGTGCTTGCAGAGAAAAAGATGAATGAAATAACGTTTTATGCTCTCATAATATTGAATCTAATAGAGATAGACACATGGATGAGCAAATTAATGCAACAGCACACTGCAAGTGCTCTAATGGAGCTGACCAGGTCAATTTTGTCTCGAACAGAGTGATGGTTTGAAATGTTCCCCTCCAATTAGGAGAGGCGATCGTTGTATATCCTAAGGATACTTGTTACATATCTAGGCAGAATCTGGGAGATGAATACTAATATTTAAATTACCAGCATATGCAGATGCATATTTCAATGACAAATTATGTGGCACATGTGGTCAAATATGGAAGAGAAGAACAGCGGGAAAGGCAAGCACTAAGATGTTGAGCAGAAACAAAAAAGAGATGGGAAGCTAATCTGGTTAAATGTACAGACTCCTAAACTAGGCAAAAGAATGCAATGGGAAGAAGCCATTTACAATCTTCCCGATGATATTTTGCATGTCTTCTTTTCCAGTAGTTCCTTAAATCAAAACCAGTGTTTCTCCTTGATATTTTTCTGTCGTTTTCTTTTATTCTTACGCAGCTCTTTCATGTTAGCCACCTTTTCCTTAGACGCTTTTACACTTTTCCCTGAGTTACTTTAAAATCCTTTTCTGACACTCAAAATCCAAACCAGTCTCAATTCAATTGTATTGAATACATGATTTTGTCCAAAAGGCTTTCCCTTACATTTTTTTTTTTTTTCACTTTTTGCTGAGCACTTAGGAGAGCGGGAGGAACAGGGTCACCATCATGGTAGGCAGGAGGAAGGAAGCATCCGCTGTGATCTGCGCCTTACCCTTGGGCGTGCAGTCAGAATGCCAGAAGCAGGGCAGCACGCTGTCCACTCATTGCTGTTCCCATGATGGAGTTTATGCCATCTCTGCTGTTCATAGCAACCCTGCGCATCTCATATTCATTTCACATGATAAAACTCTTCCCTTTACGCATGCTCTAGAAACCTCTAGCCTCATCCCTAACCTTGAAAGTAAGCGAAGGTTGGGGTCTCCTGTTCATTCATAATTCTCCTGTGGGGACTGCTGATAACTCCCAGCAGTTCTTCAACATAGGGCCAGAAACACAGACATTCCCTTTCTCAGCCTTGAATGTTACCTAAATCGGTAATTTTTTTTCACAAACCAATAGGATTAGCACATAGCCACCCAAGATAATCTTCCCTCATTAAAATAAATTGATTTAGGGGGAAATAAGGACTTATTTACTTCTACAACAATTATTATTCTCATTATAAAAGAAAGCTCATGAAAATTAAATGATCACACTTAATGAGAAGAGATTACACAATCAAAGGTCATTTAGAATTTAGCTTTTCAAATCGTGAAACAACGCATAGAAGGGCAGGTGTTTGGTGCAGTGATTAGAACACCGCTTAGGATGTCTGAGGTTCAAGTCCTGTGTCCACTAGGAACTTTACCTTGCTGTTCATGCGTGTTCTGGGAGGCCAAGGATGATGGATGGACCTCTTGCATGCTTCTCACCAAGCGAGAGCTGGCTGGAGTTGCTGGGATTTGCTTTCCACCTGAACCAGCTTTTCCTGTTGTGGGCACTTGGGAAGTAGATTAGCAGCTGAAAGTGCTCGCTCTCTCTAGTCTCTCTCTACACCTGCCAAGTAAATAAATCTAAAAATGTATCACTTCCTTTTGGTTAATTCTCAGCAAAATAAATTTTCTCTCTATTCCATGGATCATTTTTGCCACTTTCCAACTTACCCTTGAAACTATACTAGACTGTGATCTAAGTTTCGTTCTTGGTTCACCTGTGCCTGGAGCGCGATTATCATCCTTTTATACTGTTTCTAAGTTATCTTTCCTTTAGCCTTATTTTTTCTAAGTAATAGAAATGGGTTTTCTTTCAACCGGCCTTAGACCCTTCAAGCCGTTACAACATAGCATCACAGACTGGATGGCCATGGTGTTTGACAAGCAAATTATGTGAGAAACTGCACTCCTGTTAGTGTAAGCTAGGTGATACCACGGGTTTGTCCCTTACAACCTGGTGTTGTCATTTATTTAAAAAAAATTGAGTGCCATAATTTTTATTTGTGAAAAAATTTATTTCTCATGATTTTAGATCTCAGAAATCAAAGTCGAAATGCCAGCTCTTAAGCACTGGGGAGGGCCCTCTGCTGGCTTAAAGACGGTCAAGTTCTCATTGTGCAATGTCTCAGAAATGTTACCAAAACACCTACACCGTTCTAAAGCAGTCCCTGTTCATGACCTCATCTTTTCCTAGTTATCTCCCAAAAGCCGGACCCCTTACCATCCAAGTCAGAGGGAACAGCGTTGGATCCAGAACTGGATTCCTCCCAGAGTCTTCTTAAATCTATTTGATGATTTTCTGAAGGTGTTCAATTTTATTTTATGTTTTGTTTTCCTATGTTGATCTATTTCTATTTTCTTGACTAATTATTGTAAACACAAAAAAATTCAGAGTTGTGAAAATATGCATTACCAACCACTTATAAGCTCAAATCTGTATTTTTTTCTACAAAAAGGAGATAAAAATCCTTAGTTGATTATTCCTACAAAACAAGCCACTCTTACTACATCCTCAAATCTTTTTCCCAACACACACACACACACACACACACACACACACACACACACACACACGCAGTAATACTGTCCTAGTCTTTATGTAATTATCTAGATTTAAAACCATGGATTGTCATTGTTGTTGTTAAGTTGGTTGTGAGTTTGCAATTCTGCCTTATATGTTGTCTAATGCTACTTCCTGCCTGCTTAGTAGTCTCGATAAGTACCTTCCCTAGGAACTTGGACATCGTGGAGGAGTCTCAACCTCATCATTTCACCGTTCAAGTGAAACCATGACCACTGCTCAACGCTAGACACCAGGGAAAGGCTGGTGTCCACCACCTCATGGATCACGGTGGTACAGATCGGGCTTCGAATGCAGTGTTAGTCCCACAGCCTCCCCAGGCTATCCAGTACTGCACAAGAACAGCAACAAGAGGCCACACTCAAGTCTGGCACGTCCTCCCCAGCGCACAGAGCCATCCGCGTCCTCTGCCTCTGGCCCAGATCAAAGTTTCTTGAAATCGCAGCTAGCTAATAACAAGTGCTGTGGCAGTAGTGTCTGACAACTTGTTGTCTTTCTGTTGGCTGGCAGTCCAAGAATCTCGAGAAGTGCAGGAGAGTATTGATTGAAAGTGATCAATCTTCCAATCACCCCAACAAGCTGCCTTCTCAGCTAACTTCCCACGGACAGAAAGTGGGTTTTAAGACCAACATCAGACACAGCAGCGGGCAAGAGCATAGTAAAACTACTCTTTATTCTAAGGCGAGCCTAGACAACATAAATGTGAAATTGAGGCTATTCGGATTTATTTATTTTTAAAAAACATAGACATACTTTTGTAATTTTATTAGCAAAAAGGTAACAAATTTCAAATTGTTCACAGAGAAAAATCTAGAAATATAACAATGCTTCTTTCCCTTCCTCCCTTTTTGTTTTTTTTTTTAACTTTTGTAAAAACATTTGAACATATTTTACAGAATCACAGGCTTAGTCCACTAAATCAGGAGTTCAGTAGGTTGAAGACAAAAATATCACTAACAGCAATATAGGTGATATTTAAATTTCAAGTTGGAAATTTTATTTATATATATATAGATATTTTTATACTATCTATATTAGTTATCACAAATCAGAAAAAAAAAACATATTTACCTTCCTGGGTCTGGCTTATTTTATTAAGCCTAAATGTTTTCTATTTCTATTACTTAGAAAAAAATAAGACTAAAGGAAAGATAACTTACAGGCATTTTGCTCCAAAGACAGGATTCCATTCTGTCTTAGGAATGAGTAGCGTGTGTATGTGTGTGTGTATGTGTGTGTAAAGCATTTTCTTCATGTACTCATCCGTTGATTCACATCTGTGTTGATTCCGTATCTTACCTATTGTGAATTAAGCTGCTACGAGCATGTGGCTGGCTGTACACGCAACTCTTTTACAATGCTGATCTCAGACCATTGTGTAACATAGCCAAGAATGGGATGGTTGAGTTGTTTTTCTCAGCCAGGAGGAATCTACATTTTGTCTTCCTTGAAGGGCTGTGCTAGTTTACAGCCCACCGACACTGACGGTGGTACCCTTTTCTCTGCATCCTCACCAGCAGGTTATTTTTCAATGTTTGGACAACTGTCTCTCTAATTTGGGTGATATGGATGCTTCATTCTGCTTTCCCGCTGCGTGTCCATTTGCTCGTTAGGTATGACATAGCACCATTTTTTAAAATCAGGGCCAAATCCTCCCAAAATCTGACAGTAGTTTAGCTAAAGTATTAGCACTTACGTTGTTTGTCTTTCATTTCTCTTTCTCTCAGCTGTGAATGTGGTGCTAAATTGACAGACAGTAAGGTGATTATTTAAGGTTACTTAGGGGTAAATTTAAGCAAGAATTAGTTAAGTCATATTTTCAGAATACAAAAAACTAGTTTATTCTATAAGATGCTGTTTTTACAAGAGTCACAATGAAGTAATGAATGTTCATAAGGAATCGAAAAATATTTTTACTTTTACATTATCGTGTGGATGACTGTGTACCTTGTCATAATAAACTGACATTACATTTAAACATCGATCAACCCAATCTATCATTACATACTTTTTTAGAGTCTACGGTGGTAGTCAGAGAAAAAATGGATATTACAATATTAAGGCATTTATATTTTTGCAAAGATGGAGTTAGCATATCCTGGAACATGAATCTTAATACTAATGACCCACTTAGGTAGGCCAAACCATAAGCACTAAATGTTCTGAAGAGGATGAAATCAATAGGAAAAAAACCCTTAATACCCATGATGTGGCCAAGAAAGGAAATATAAACTCAAGGGTGAGAAATTTAGCTTCATCTTACTCTAGAAGTATTCACACACACACACACACACACACATTGACATGGAAAATTATCTAATTTTGTTAACAGAGTAAAACGAACATAATCATGAAGGTTTAGATTAATTTTGAGCGACAAACAACCTAATTACTATGAACAAATTTGGGAATGGTTATCATGAAAAATTAATTTAACTTCTACATTCATTTGCTTCATTTGGTTCTGTCCAAAATAAATTTCACACTTATCAGTCTTTTTTCTTGTAGGGGACCACTGGAGATAGGCACAACTTCACTTAGACAACTTCAGGAACCAGTTTGTCTCCTGAAGATGACTCTGTGTTTACGTACTTAAAATTGTGAAAAGCATTTACAAAGCAAGCTAAAATCATTTAATGCTCACATCCAAAGATAACTATTGCTTTGTAATTATGCATCTATTCTGTGTTACTGTACTCCTGCTTTTCCTGTCATTTGAATTTGAACTGAAGAGGTCATTGTGTGGGGCAATGCTTAAAGCTATGGCATGCAATGCCCAAGTACCAGTTTGAGTCCTTACTGCTCTGCTTCTGATCTCTGCGGCAGCAAATGAGAAAGCTGTCCGCATCCTAAGGGGTCCACTGCCAACAACAATTCTATCCTGAGGTTCCTAACCTTCAGAGTGCTGTGTGGTATGGTTCCACTGTGCTGGCAACTCTTCTCATTTCAGGATGTAACTTGTCTTCTTATCCCATAATGTGTGGCACAGGTGTGCAATCCAGACCACCACTTCAGCACAGCCAGTGACTGCAAGCAGTGCGTGCCACCCAACTGTAGATTTCATTCTATAGTGTGGGATATTTCTTTGAATTGCTAGCTGTGGTTATTTGGGATGCACATTTTGCAAAAATAAACTCATTTCACACACCAAAATAACCTCAGGGAAAATACAGGACATAGAGTTATCAAATTAACAATAACAAAAGAAACCACTCTTTCAAATTTTTTTTTTTCTTAAAACAGTTGCATGTGCTTATCAGGAAATCTGGACCTTATTTGTAAGTTTTATTTACATAAATCTCTGCCACCAAGATTCATCACATTACCAAAGTCTCTGAAGACTGTTTAGTAAATGTGTATGTGAAGTATCATTCTGCTCACAATGAAGTATGATTCTGCTCATCAAGCCTTGCATTTTGAAAGAAATCAATCCAGTGATGGCAAGTGGCCTGTGGTCTCCCTGGGATCGACACATCAGTTAAAGCTCTAAACCCATACAAATCAAACAGCCTTTTCTTTTGTGGAAAGCTGTATGTGGACTTCATCTGATTTAACCTACACCAGCAATGTCTGTTCTTTAAAGATGTGCAGAAAAGTAGTGTTGTAAAGGCATTATGAAACTTCCATTTCAGTCGTGTTCACTCTTTTCACCAATCACAACAGCCATTTGCTGTGACACTGATCAATTACCTAATGCTGGTATAATTTGTTCTTTTGTAACTGTTGCACAGCCACGATTAAATAGACATGAGCCAAGAATCATCAAAACCTTAAAAACAGATTCATAGATTTTTAAAAAGTGTTAGAAATCGCAATGTTGTTATTGTGGCTGGAGCATATCTAAATATTTCCTTTTCCATTTACAAGAGAAAAATACATAAAGGTTTGAACTGGGACAATACAAAAGTAATTCTCAAACAACACCATTCATGATCGGAATTGTGACCCCAGGATGCAGGTATTTAGGACATCAGTGAAGATCCCTGGGTAGCATGTCCAGTGTGTCTGGCATCCAATTCAGGCTCCATCTTGGATTCGAGCTTCCTGCTAACTTGTACTGAGACAACACTTGAAGGCACACATAGCTTGGTTGCTGCCAACCACCCGAGACACCTGCAGTGAGTTTCTGGCTGAGGCCCAATAGGTTTTGCAAGAATTTTGAAACTGAATCAGCAGACAGAAGATCTCTCTCTTTCAATCTTTGTCTCCCTGTACCTTTCTGTTGTTAAAATACTTTCAAAAAAATTGTGTTCACAACAAAGTTACAACTCTTCCCCAAATGCAACAGTCTTGTGGCCTTTCCCACATGCTGCTTACACATGAAAAGATTACTGTTTTTATGAAAATTTTATACAAGAATATATCATCAATTTGGAAAATAATCTAGGGATTCTTATGAATGTAGAGAAGTAAAAAATTACAAGTTTTAAGTTATCAAAAATATGGTTAACTCCTAACCTTCCAATTACATTTTAACATTGATGACTTTGGAGTTCTTTGCCACATAGGACACAAAAGCTGAACATCACTCTTCCTTGTTCTCGAATCATGTAAAACCCAAAACAAGAGATAATAAGCTTAAACCACACTCAGAGCCAATAGTCCAAAGACAGAAATTTTTTTGTAATATAATGAACATTTGCTAACTATAATGAATTAGCTAAGATGGATTATAAATCCCTCGCAAAGATTACAAAGTTAAATATATTTTGCTTTTTCCATCGCACACAACTTTGAAAAAGAAAAATAAACCCAATGTCCTTCTGAATCCACAGATTTGTGACTTATCCTGCTTTCGAGAATCCCCTGAAAGATAACTGCCATTTGGTCTAGCATACTTGATAAATTTCCAAGGAAACTATAGAGTATTCTGATAATCACTAAGTAGAACCCTGGAAATTTGTAAACATTTCAATAAGCTTTTCAACAGACCAATGTCACTAAGTAAAACCGTTATGTAAACGTGAGAGTCAAAGCGTACTGTGCCTTTCTTTCCTGACTCTCCTAAGTACCAAGACAATAGCATCCCATGCAATTGTAGAGACAGACAGGAACAGGTGCACAGACCTCCCCTTGTGAAATGTGTTAGCTCTCCTCTTACTAGATTGTAGTCTGACTTTTCCTAGTTATTCGTCAGCTGTTAAAGGGTGGCAGTTCCCCTTTAAGAAACAGTAGGAGCGAACAGAGTACATCTCAAACATTTAACAAAAATTGGCTCAGACGCTATATTTTTAGAAGCATGCTTTTTTCATTTTGAGTTCTTGAAAGTGCAGGCTACAGCTTGTGCTCTATCTTTAACAGCCAAATCCTTGAATCATCCCTAATACCCTTATTTTTATTTTTCTCTGCCATATTCCAATGTTGTGTTTATCAATGGAACATAATATGATTAAATCTTGGATAATGCTTAGATGAAAGAGGTTTACACTGAATAAATATGAAGGAAAAGCTGAATCTTAGGGTGTCTTTTAGCTCTAAGACATCTGAGCAGAAAACTGAGAACTACTTTAGTATCTAGCATTTAGCTACATTATACTAATAACAAATATATATCTTCCTCTAAGTATCATTGGTGAAGGCTAAATGCAATATATAGTTGGAAAGGTAGATGGATAATAGCTAATAGATATATAATTAGATAGTGCATCTGGAGTGATAAAAACAATTACATGATAATTCAACAATCAATAAAAATACTATCTGTGTGTGAATAATTAGAAAGAGTGATAGTATGTGAGCATAAGATGTGATATGTAAATATATTACAGTATATTGCATAAGATGTGCTGTGTGTATCTGTACAGAATAATATAAATAAATATTAAATAAATACAAGTCTGAAGCACCTGTGGTATAAGTTAGCTTTTTTTAAGTTTAGATGATGAAGTAAGGATTCCAAATATTAAACAGCATTTCTAACTGTGCCTGGAAGCTCAAACAGAACATGAAGGTGAACAGGCAGCAAAGCCACAATAAGAGGAGCTCTTGAGGGGATATAAAATGAGTAACAGATTGCAACTGTGAGTTTAGGCAAGGCTCTTCAATCTTACTGAAACCACTCTCTCTTTTTTTAAACCAAAATAGTGGCTTTAATTAAACATAATAAGGTAAACTCTAGGCATTGTCGTCTTCCAGTGCAAAAAATGAGTAGAAACCCAGCAGAGTTTTCTCTCCCATCCTTGTCAACCTTGTTCCACAGCTCCAGTTACAAAATAAAAATATCCACAAGAATGGTAAGCATTAAAATAAAATATGAGCTTTTTCTCAGAAGATGCATAAAAAGTTCCACAGAACTTGTCAACCTTGTTCCTTATTCTGAAAAATAAAGCCAGCACGAAAAGTAAAAGGTTTTCAGGATATTACAGAGAGTATTTCTGAAATGCAGCTTGCCGGCTAGGCTGTCCCTTCCCCCTAAAAATGATGTAGGATAGAACAGTAGTTTCAAATTTGCAAGGCCAAGAGCTGCTGTTGCAGCTCCCCAGAGAAATACTTCCCATTTACTTGCTTAAAAGGAGGCTGAAATTAATTGGTAAATTCATTTGGATGGAAAAGAATTTTGAAATCCATGCGTAGCTTTTTTTTTCCTCTTGTCAAAAATTCCCTTTGATTGTTCTAATCCGGGCAGACCCACTTCCCATCCTGGGAAAGCAGTCGAGGATACCCCAAAACCTTGGAACCCTGCACTTGCTTGGGAGACCCTGAAGAGGCTCCAGGCTCCTTGCATTGGATTGGTTCAGTGACAGCAGCTGTGGCCGCTTGGGGAGCGAATCATTGGACAGAGGATCTTCCTATCTGTCTCTCCTTCTCTCTGTATATCTGACTTTCCAATAAAAACAAAGAAATCTTTAAAATAAACCTTAGAAAAACATTAATATGGCAGCCATCCTAGTGGACAATACAAACCTTGAACCTCCTACACCCATCTAATTATAAATCACTACCATTTAGTCAGCCTCTCCCATGGCACCTTTGCTCCTTTGCCCTGCACCACTTCCTAGTTGTAGTGAACAGGACTGCAGGAAACATGTGAGAGCAGATGTCCGAACAGCAATTTGACTTCAGCTTTTTGGGATGTATGTTCAGCACTGAGCCTTCTGAGTCATGGACTAGTTCTATTTGCAGGGGGTTGGGCACTCCAGAATCTTCCACAAAGACTGTGTAAGTTAGCATTCCCGCCAGCGAGTATACAAGTGCTCCTTTGCACCACAACGTCACATGCAATTTTCAGTCATTTTCTGTAGATTGTTTCTTTCTGTCCCATTCATTTCCTCTGTTATGCAGAAGCTCATTAGATTGATGAAATCTCATTTATCTAGTTAGGCTTTTATTTCCTGCTATGCAGAAGCTCACTGATTTGGTGCAATTCAATTTGTCTATTTTTTTTTTTTTTGCTTTGCTTTATATCCTCTATTTTAGGGTATACAAAAATTTTTCCCTGTTGTAATGTCCTGAAATATTTCTTGTGTATTTTGTTTGTGTTGGTTGAAAGCTTTAGCTCTCACATGTAGGTCTTTAATCAGATTTGATTTGGTTCTTAGAGATGGTGAGCAATGTCTAATTTCATTATTGCTGCAGATACGCAATTTTCCCAGGATCACTTACTGCAAAGGCCAACTTTTTCCAATGCACGTTTTTCATAATACACATTTTTGATGAACTGTCTGAAGATTTCTCATGGGCATGTACTTCAAAAATTTTTGCACCACAGTTAGTAATTTTAAGCTATATTTTCCATTAATGTTTTGACATTTCCTTAGATATAACTTTTAAACAAGAATCTCTGCATCTTTTTTAAACTCTCTAGCTGAAAACGTATTAATCAAGCAACATTTTTTTTCACAAAAAATGATCATAGAAGAAATTATTACTCCACAGAGGAAAATAGCATAAGTATGCTAACCATTACAAACACACAGAAAGTTATCCATTAAGCCAAAGAGGAGTGTTTAATGTTACTTAAAATAAGTGAAATAAAATATAGCATAAAGCACCATAATATATAATGGTATCAGTTTGCCAATTTTATAATCTCTAATGGCAGCACAATAAAAGAGGAAAGTGGAAAGAAATGACATATTTACCAAGAATGTGAATTATAAGCCTTAGCATGTTCATGAGTTTGAACTCACTAATTTTCCTTTTGGGGTCTAAATTAAAAATAAAATGCATAAAATAGCAAATGTTTTCTGACAGGCATTGTTTTCATTGGTACAGAAGAAGCAACAGTCTGTTTGGCCAATGTAAGGCCAATAGGCAACAAAATGATGGTGGTGAGGCTATGTTAGCAATTATTATGCCACCACTACCTATGTAATTTCCAATGTCCTAACGACCCTTAATCAGGAGTACATACCCTAATACAAAATAACAAAAACATGTTAGAACTAGTGCTTAGCATAAGATTCAATATTAATTTTTAAAGGTCTAGATAATTTAAACCGTAAAGAATATAAAATGCTTACAATCAAAATACAAAAGCAGCATTAGTGGACTGAGGAAAACCAACATAATATGGTAAATGAACAAAGTTATAAAGAAGCAATTCGAAAATAAAACTCCAGGTGACGACTAAGTTAAGGAAGCCCTGTTTCCATTAATAAATGGAAATATATTAGTAAAAATAATAAAAAAAATCTTTTTCATTTGATCATGAAACATTTAACAGTGCTGGGAAGATGGAATGGAGTATCAGAAAATATTTATGCAGCACGTTGCTAGCTGCTCTTACGTTCCGATTTAACCACCGTATTTGGGGGATCTGCCCTATGGGAATGAATGTATCAGTAAATGTCTCTGATATTTGTTGCAATTTTTTCAATCTGGTCATAAATAAGAGAAGGTTAAAATACATAGGAACCTAAATATATGCTGTTATATTGTATAGCTGCTAAAAAGAATAAGAGAGGTAGGTATTCATGTGAGTCAGAAATGTGATGTATTTTTATGAGCAAATCAAATTGCAGGTAAATGTATTTTTTCATGTTTTAATCTTTTAAAATATTGAGAAATGTTGATCTAATTTTGACTAGATTATTGATATTGATTTCTGTGAAAGAAGAGAGGGAGAGAGACAGGGCAGAGGAAGATAAAGGCAAAATAAACTAGAATAAATCCATGTGGCACAATTTCAATTGGCAATGTAAAAATATGAACATCTAAATGGTAATTTAACTGTGTGGGAAAAATGTTTGAGATTCACTGGAAACAGGAAGAAATACACAAGAATAAAGCATATATATATAATTTTTTTTTTTTGAAGTATAATACTTATTTTTGAAATGTTAGGAGTGTTCTATTCATCTCAGGCAAGAATTCAGAATCAATATTTATAAGGATGTGCTACCAAAACCAGAAAATGAAGCAGTGTTCATTACCACAGGTTGACTAAGAAGCCTCATTGCATTAAATTTTTTTTCTTTTTTTAACAGGCTTGCTAGACTGGAAAATCAAAACTGCAATAGACAAGAAATATTTATATTTCAGTAGGATACTTAAAAGTCTTTCATGATTCCTTTATGAGTAAATGAAGAAATACAAATTGAGTGATTACATGATTGAATGAATTTGTATCTTATTCAACAATTAGCTGCAACAGTGTCAATGAATGGAACATGCCACCACTAAAGTGTATTGTTTTTCTTCCTGTGCAACAGAAACAACTCTGAGTGATTGGAGAGAGAGTCTTTGATGTATATCGATAAATTGTCCAAATGATATAAAGCTGAAATATAAGAGAATATTAAACCAGAATTTGCCTTAAAAATACAGCCATGTCATGTCAGAAAGAATACAGCCAAAGTTTAAGTTTCCTAGTTATACACATAAAATTTATAATAAAAAAATATTAGATATTCCTCATTAGATCACTCAAAGAATTGTGCTCCAAACTGGGCAGTTATCATTAAGGACACACAAACAATAGCCAATCAACATAATAATATTAGCAATAATAATATTGGCAACAATAATAATAAAAAGATCAGAAAGAGACTCAAGTTTCTATGTGGAAATGGAAAATGGTATCTGTTGAGGGCAGGTTGAAGAAGACAGGATTCAGGAATGAATTTTTCATGCAAAGAAAAAAAAACCGGAAATACCCAAACAGGCAGAAGTGGAATGAGAGGCTTTCAATGAGAGAAATACTTCCTGTAGAGGTAATTATAATGTTCTTAACTCCCTAAGATGGAAAGACCATCCATCGCTGGATGCTCCAGCAGAGAATGTGATGCCAAGAGGGTCAATCTGTCACTGTGGAATGTGGCAATTTGTCTGATGTTGGATTACGTATCTGTTACAATAAGTCCATTATTACAGTGATCCAGGCCTCCTGCCAATCAAACACGTGGTTTTTAGACATGAAGCGATTTTAAAACCCACTTATTAGAAGTTGAACATGGTAAGAGAATGATATTTACAGTGAAGCTACAATTTCTATTCCTTGAATTTAAGAATATTTAAATATCTTGACAATACTATGTTGGACTATCTGCCATTGTCCATACCTGCAATGTCAGGATACACTTAAATAGCAGATTGAGGAATTATGACTGCTTTTGAAGGACTATGCTATTGTAATAATATACTAGAAATCAGTGCTATTGTAATAATATACTAGAAATCAGTGGAGGGAGGGGATGGGGAGAGGGTAAAAAATCCTGGCTCCTACAGAACTGTATTACTAGATAGATAGATTTGAATATTAAATATTAGTTTGTACTGTGTATTCAAAATTGAAAACATTGGGTCTGAGAGTCTACTGGTATGATGAAACATACATGAAATTTTCTGTTTTGGCTAGAGAGGAACCACATATGCTGAGCCAAATGATGAGGAGGAGATTTTCATTTGAACTCTGAGTTCAACATCAACTCAGCTATACACTTCATTTGTATGTCTATGCAATTTAAAGGAAATTTGTCATAAAGCATAATTTTTAAATTGAAGAATGATTCACTATCTTTCTATTGCACAGTTGTGTGAGTCTTGAGAACTGATCAAGTGTTTATCTCCATAATCATGATATAATTCCATAGCCCCGCAATGGTCCCTGCCCTTTGTCACCCTGTGTCCTCACTAAAGAATAACCCTTTCTTTTCTGTGTATTTTTGTCTTTCCTATATTGTAAGTATAAATTGAATCATATTGTATGTAACCTGTCAAATATTATTTCTTCACAATGGCTATTTTAATGATAATAAGAAACATAATTTCTTTTTTTTTTCAATTTTCATGATGCATTTCCATAGGCTCAGGGATTTACCTCTCCATCTTCTCCATTTTCCCTCCCAGCACTGTTTTCCCCCATGTCATTACAGTAGTATAGGCCTTCAACTGTAGTCAAAGTCCATCATTCTGTTATTTAAGTGTATCATGACACTGTAGGAATAGGAAATGGTAGAAACCCCAGCACACCTACCGTCAAGATATATTTAACATTTTCATTCGGAGTGCATCTTTCATTTGGGAGTAGAGCTGCGTACTGCACTGTATCTTCATGTCTCGATACGCTAGTCTCCATTTTATAGTCCATTAGATAAATCATTTCTTTTAAAAGTTGCCTTACTTGGAGTTTTAATGAAGATGCCGCAATCAGAGCAACTATAACAAATAAGATGAAGGACAAGTTGATAAAACAATTCACATGAAGACATGGACAGAGGCACACGATGTTGCTAAGAGGTTCAATGACAGTGGTGAATTCAGGCTAATCACCCTCTCACCCACTCTAAGACCTAGAAACTTTTGAGAGAACAAAAATCCTGCAGCTATACAAGTGGAAAGAAAGCATCTCAGAGTAGTTTCCGCATCCATACCAATGTGATCTGATTTATATTTACTGATTATTGAAGTTTTTATCTTTAGGCGCTGAAAGCATATAAAAATTGATTAAAATCGGTTAAAAAAAAAAAAAGACAAAACTGAAAAACCAAATAGTCAATTACACATTTAAAATAATGATGCTAATTTGAAAGATACAAATATTCTGCACCTGTTCCTAAACTCAAGCTGAAGAAGTTAAAGAAAGATATAACTGCATGTGGTCATGGAACACACAGAAATAGATTCATGGAAGGAGGTTGTTAAGTAAAGGGTTCTACTCTAAGAAATCCTCATTAGACTTCATTTGTAACCGGTCATTGGCCAGGTTCATTCCCGTAGATTTCTAGATGTAAGATTAATGCAAGGATAAGCTGAGATCACATAGTCACAATGATTTAATGGACATAGTTTACTGGGGGAAAAAAGGCCTAATCAAGCTTCTAAAATACTCAAAGAGAATTTTTTTCCCCCCGTATATCCAATAGTAACTGTTTTCCTTAAAGAAACATCATTCCAGATTGATTTTTTTTTTGTCTATCTGTTTTAATAATATTAGTGGCAATTTGGTGGATAAATCGATTTTGCTCGGTTACAAATCTTACATATAATAGATTCAATACACATTTGTTGGATGAATAATGATACCAATTACATTTATTTTGCTCATGAATGGACATAAAATCTGTGCAATAACTGAGGTTTTCCAATAAAGGACTTGGCCTTCCTCCAGAAAATAACATTTTCAGCCTAGAAACTGGGATACTTCACCCCAGAATAGCTGTTTTCTAGACTGAAACACACCCTGTCCTTTCTGAGTGCAGAGAAGACCATAGACGGTTAAGAGGGAGGACCAGCGTGGTACACTGGGACTATTGTAAACTGCATCACTCCTTCATTCAGCACTGGGCTACCTCCCGCCCCTTCCTCAGTCTGCACCGTGATTACACACAGATTACTTTATGTATAATGTACACATTGTATGTTACATATGAGATCCTATATAAATATAATCTGCAATTATAGTATTAACAAATAAAATTTTAAATAAATATAAATTGTGAAACAGACAATAAGACAGCTCTCTGTGCACTTGCTGCACCTCTCTGGGCACCCCAGGACCTCTCCCCCACACAATACAGATTAGAGGATAGTTCTTGGGCTCAGGAACAAAATCTCTTTTATGATTTCCTTTCAGAAAAATCCTTTTTTTTCCCAAAAAATGCGTATTTTAATTATTATTTTTTTCAGTATGCGTGTTCCGCAAAACTCCAAGTGTTCCAACATGATCCAATCCTCGTCTAGTCTTCGTTCTGTTTCCCATCTAATTGCGTCTTGTCAATCTAAGTGATGCAGATTTCCCCTGTGAAAGAGAGGAGGAGCCTTCTTAACTTTCTGTACGACGACTTTGACTAGAATTCAGTAATTTAGCTAAATACAAGGACATGACAAAAGTGAGAATTAGCGTTCATAGGAATAAGCATTCTGCTATGGTAAGACTTGACCTATTACCTATAAACATTCACATGTTCTTTCCCTTTCAGCATAAAAGCCCTAAGAATACAATTTCCTCTTCCCTTAGAATGTCTATACTACTCGATGGCTCACTTGGCATTCTTAGACAAAGGATAATCGGATTAAATTTCATCCCATTAGCTTCGTTTCCATGATATATCTAAACACCATGTACACAGGCAGAGTTTCTGTTGACCCTGTTTCCTCCCCAGATTCTCACGCCCCCTTTCCTTTTTCTCCATAAAGTCTGATGAGTCCAGTTGTGTAGAGGTCAGAGCTCTATTTACACCAACATTTATGTAATTATCTCTTCCTTTTTCCTGCATAGATTGGAATCTTCACCAAAGTCCTGATCACCAGGTGACATCATCCCTTCGAATGTTAATAATTGATAAAATTCTAAACTTCAAAAACTTTGCCTTAGGAGAGGATGTTTTGGACAACATTAGGCACACCCACAACGCACATGTAGAATGCCTGAGTCTGCATAGGCTTTGGGTTCCAGTTGATTGTCATTGTTCATCCTTATCTGCAGTAAGTGAAGGCTCCATAGCGGAGTCCTTGGAACCCACCTGAGAGATTCAGACTGAGATTCTGGCTTCTGGCTTTGCCCTGTCCCAGTCAGGATTGTTGGTGTGTGAACAGAGAGCTAGCACACGGTAGAGCCCTGTTTCTCTGCCTCAAAGGACTTTCAAATAAACTATACAGATATATTACGCCTCCACAAGGGGAAGAATTTTGCCTGTTTGCTCATAGCAGTGTCACCAGCTATTAGAGTGGTGTCAGGCACTTAATAATATGTGATAAGTAATAATTAGTAATGATTGCAATTATGAAATTATTTTCATAATTACTGCTGTACAGAATCTATAGTTCTTCCAACTATTACAGTTGATTCAATTACAGGACATGGCTAGATTTCATATATAACATAGAATTATGCTTGAAAAAGCTAATACAACCAACAGAAAAAGAATTTAGACAAATTAGTTAATAAGCATTTGGAACATTTCCAATACCAATATATTTTAAAATATTGTAATAAAATTAATTGCAAATTACAATAGAGCATACTCCTATTCATAATACGAATAGAAAATATAATTAGTCCAGCAAGACAGCATTAAAGTGTAAAAACTTCTGAGAAAACATAATTTTCTGATTATGTAAAAACAGTTGTAAAGCATAAAAACAGAGCTATTTCTGCATAGAATAATGTGAAAGTGTCAATTTGTACAAGGTTAATTCACAAATGAAGTAAAAATGAAGCCAATAGGATCTTCAAGGTGATATAGTGACTCGGATTAACTATTTTGAAGAAGATCATTTGGTAGAGATAAAAGTTTAAAAGTTGAATGAGGCGTTAGACCAGTGCAAGCCTACCCTAAAGCAATGTCTTTCATTATGGACACAATAAAAACAATTATGCATTAACCATATAAGTTTAAGAATAATCATCTATTTAGCTTAGCATTATCTTCTAGTTCACAAATTTTTAATCAATAAATATAATAAATAGCTTGCTGACACAAAATCAGTGTAATTCATGACTAAATTCTGGAAGTGTTTTAAAACTTTGATCAACCTGTATATATTATTTGGCTAATGTTGCAGTACAATAGAAATGTTGAAACTATAATTTTTTGTATGATTCTTACTACAAATTGCCCTTCAAATTGATACTTAGGTAATTTATTTAAAAACACTTCTGAGAATAAAATTTTAGCTGTGCTTTCCATATAAGAGATTTCATGTAAAAACATCTCCTATAGTCCTTTAAAACATCCTATAGGGCCCGGCGCGGTGGCGCAAGTGGTTAAAGGTCCTCGCCTTGCACGCCCAGGATCCCATATGGGCGCCGGTTCTAATCCCGGCAGCCCTGCTTCCCTTCCAGCTCCCTGCCTGTGGCCTGGGAAAGCAGTCGAGGACAGCCCAAAACTTTGGGAACCTGCACCCGCGTGGGAGACCCAGAAGAGGCTCCTGGCTTCAGATCGGCATAGTATCAGCCCGTTGCGCTCACTTGGGGAGTGAATCATCGGACGGAAGATCTTCCTCTCTGTCTCTCCTCTCTGTATATCCGCCTTTCCAATGAAAAAAATAATAAAAATAAATCTTAAAAAAAAATCCTATAAAAATGAGCACATATACATATGTGATCTGATTTTATATTATCTCCTTGCTAGTTCTCCATAATATCTGTAAGTATTTCATGAGAAAATGATATTGAATACTGAAAATCCCACACTGATGAGTGTGAATCTGATACTGGGATTTTCAGTATCAAACGCCATTTTCTGGTTCTCCAATTTGGTTTATCACACGTGATCTGAAATATCTCCCAGGCTCAATATCCCTCTAAAGCCACTAACAGTGTCTCACTCATCTTGTTTGAATGTACTCGCAGAAACCCGAGATGTGATTGAAAATCTTATTTAGTTAAAATTTGGTTTTAATTGTTTTCTTTTTCATGACTGTGTGATCTATGCTTCATTTCAAGCTTATGTTATGGTCATGCAGACTTGACAAATGCCACCAAAATGTAACAAGTCCTTGTCAAATTTTATGGCAAAATTTTTTGTAACGATGCTTCTCTCTAAAGATGCCATCGGAGGAATTCATTTGTTTGCCAGATAATGTACTACTTAGCCTTCTGGAAAGACCATGTTTATGAGATCTACCTTGTTGAATTACTTTGTCAGACCTTTACTTCTGCTGCACTGAAACCTCCTGTGGAATTTATGCGATGGCATAAAAACACAGGTAAAGTGTAATTCCCACATTTGTGTGTATCTATTCTATTTCCTTTTTGGCTGTACAGTGTCCTTCACATAGTGAATACGCATTTATCCCATTTAACAATATTGCATAATGTGACTGTGATTCTTCATTGGCAGCAGCAAACTTATTTAATACATTTTATGTTCTAGCAACCAAAACACAAGCAAATCTAATTGAAAGAAATATTAACAAACGCTTAATGGAAAAGCAAAATGTGTATATTAGAATACAATATTGTGTCCTACTAAGTTAGCAAATGTTTTCCATATCTTTTTATCTGTTGTATGTTTAATAAGAATTTTAAATCAGGCATATTCAGTATAATATGTATTGATTATAGTAAACAGTGCAATTTGAATGCGTGTATGTGTGTTCAAAACACAGAGACGGAAGAGGAGAGAAAGGAGAAAAGAGAGATTAAAAATGAACAATATATATATAAAAAGCTTAAAATAAATTTCAGGAAATAACCAGAAAAAAATATATGTTTAACATAATCATACTTCTCATTCTTTTTGTAAAATCTAAAATAAGTAAATGCATAAGAAAACATAGGTTAGTGTCATGAATATTTATAGTAAGTAAATGTACTCTGAGATGTATCAATTGAGATTCAAGAGTTTTTAAGAGCAGTAGAAATGACATCAAATGAAACCACCAAAGCCAAAATTAAATAAATGCAAAATTTCATTGTTAAATATGCAATATAAAGGAACATACAGAAGAAAAAATCCTAAATTATTAGAATGGTATTACAGTGGCTATCTGAAATACCAAGACGAGAGTAATTTTATTTATTTGTGTATTCAATTATTTCAATTTTCTGAATTTATGAATAGCTCCTTTTTAATATCACAGTGCCTTTAAACATTTCAAAAGTAATAAAAAAAAACACAACATTAGACAAATAATGATGAATTAATGTCCCAAGTTTTTGTTAGCTAACAAAATTTTATTTTATACCATATTAGAGCGTTTCATAAGCTTTTTCTTAAACTACCAACTCAGGCTCTATTTATTTTTGCCATCATTTATTCTCCTGTTATAATTGCAATAGCAAAATGTCATTCATCCAGATTTTAGGTTTCATTGGAGTCCTAATCCCACAAAGGAGCCATGATCTCCCTCAATCACTCTGATAATGAACTGGGAACAGGAAAACACAAGATTGATGTGTTTGTTTAAAGAGAAGTAATATGCCATGCTTGGCTAATGCTGTTCAGCTGCATCACGGATAACAAGAGAGCATGCTAGTAATGAAGCGTCTACTGCTCACGCTCCAGTGACGAGAAGTGACAGGAGAACACAGCGTGGGGTATCCTCTTTGGAGTCGACCTCCTGAACCACCGCGCTCTGGACAAGCCATCTTTTAATCATTTGTAAGCCACTGAGCAACCTGATGCTTCAGGAGTGGAATTCTGCTCAAAATTTAATTAAGGCATTCCAGGTTCAGATAACTGGAGAATGGAGATGTAGATTAATCTTAAAGGGGAAAGAGTAGAAGAGAGGACAGGAGCAGGCAAGCTTTGTGGGATGAAGGATATGAATAGGAACCATCCAAGAAAACTATTGGGTCATCTCACACACACACACAAAACTTTACACAATAAGTATGTTCATATCTTATTCTTTCCGCTAGATTGCCTGTTTTTCACAAAGCCCCAAACAGTAGACAAAATTTGTAAAAGTTTTAATTTAGTACAATAGCTTGTAAAAAAATTTGCATTTTTTATATCAACATAGGTTTTTCTTGGAGTATTCTCTTTTCCTCTGTGAGGATAACCTGAAACTATTAGATAGATACCTTTCTTCAAATCATAAAAATCTAATATCTAATTCTATTTCCCATAAAACCTATAAAAATTGGGCCCGGCGCGGTGGCGCAAGTGGTTAAGGTCCTCGCCTAGCACGCCCGGGATCCCATATGGGCGCCGGTTCTAATCCCGGCAGCCCCGCTTCCCTTCCAGCTCCCTGCCTGTGGCCTGGGAAAGCAGCAGAGGACGGCCCAAAGCTTTGGGAACCTGCACCCGCGTGGGAGACCCGGAAGAGGCTCCTGGCTTCGGATCGGCATAGTATCGGCCCGTTGCGCTCACTTGGGGAGTGAATCATCGGACGGAAGATCTTCCTCTCTGTCTCTCCTCTCTGTATATCCGCCTTTCCAATGAAAAAAATAATAAAAATAAATCTTTAAAAAAAAAAACCTATAAAAATTGACTAGGCCCCTCTAGATATTAGAGGCATCTAATATCTAATACCTAATTCTAGCCCCCCTTAAAATCTATAAAAATTGACTTTTTTGGTTTACATTGAAATTTTCACTCAAACTATAAAATGGAAGATAATACTCCTTCTTGTTAGTTTTTAAGGGTACCTCATCCTTTTTCATAATGGAGGTTACAACAAAGATCCAGTCCTTACCAACTCAATTATAAAGCCATAGGTCCACCTGTTCAAATTTTTAGCCTTTTAAATGAGAAGTCAGTGGCCTAGGTAACATATATGATATATCAGTACTGAAGAAGTCTAGCTTTCCCGGGATGCCTTACTTTATTTAAGCTGCTTCTGCAGAAGCATACTTGCATAAGTAACTCAAAAACAGATCCAAAACACCCCTCACCCAAATCATCAGGGATCAAAGCGCACTTCGGTGAGGAGTGGAGTCTCAGGCTTAGGTACTTGTTTGGCATTCATGAATTAACCATCCATTAAATGAACAGTGAGCTAGTCTTTCAATTTCCTCTCTAAAGATCACAATTGAAGCATAAAAGTTCACTCTGCACCAGGGCTCATATAACTTCCTCCTGTATGGAGGAGGGTATTGGCTTTCCATTAATTCTGTTCACTGATTTCTGCCATGTCCTATTTCTTCTTAACTACTTCTTGGGTTGTTTGGTTATCTTTTCTTATAGTTATAATTGCACACTACTCATAAACCCGAAAGATGTACTTCTTCTCTTGCTCCTAGATGACTTCAAATATTTGTGGAAATGCCCAAATCATCTGCAGGGAGTAAGTACCATCCAAGTTCCGTCTCCCTCCCAGCTGCAGGAATGCATATTACTAACGTCTAAACAGGGGAGTGATCCTTTCCAAGTGAGTCATTTTTATGGGCTTTGTTACTTGTTTTTAAGCAGGGAAGGAAAGAAAGCCTTACCTAAATTTTTCAAGTCATGAATCTGTCTTTTCTTCCATTAATCGCACAACACAGCGTAAGGAGTGTATATCTGAAAAGACCACGAGCAGAGCTGTTATCTCAGCACGTTTCCAGGGGCACCTCCGGCAGGTATCCAATGCACGTTGTGCAGGAAGGAAGACTGAAGATTAGCCAGTGGCACTTCGTTATTAACAGTTGCATATTCTCCCATTTCAGCAGAAAAAGCTAAGGCACTATATTCATTGTTGGAAAACTCCAAATGTCTAACAGAATGGAATTAGAGAACATAATAAAAACATAATGGAAAGAACACAAGCTTACCTCTAGGGCTTGGGAATGGATACTGAAAATATTCCTGAAAAACATTCTTACAATTAAAGTAAATTGACATGTGATATGGACTCCATTGTTACGTTTCATAATGGAAACTATACAATAATCCTTCTTTTCAGGTTCCTTTCATTTGGAATTCAAGATAATTTCAACACAGTGAAATGTTTTTATTTTCAAGGCTTGAAGTTCAAAATTAACTGTTTAGGAAGAAAATTCTGACTTTGTTATTTATGCATGCAAGAAATTGAGGAACCTAGAAAAAAATCCATACAGCCATAGAGCCCTGCACGTTTTATACATTTAAAACATTTACACTATTTTACATTCCACCTAATTTGCTTCGAGATATTTTCCTCTGTCTGTTAACAGTGTTTATTGAAGTCTTACTGCTAAGAATATTATATTCTGTATATAATATCCCTGTCTTGTGTAGTACTTTATTGAAATTACATGAAGTATTACCATTTTTGGTCAGCAGCTGATAAGAATTAAATACTATTTCTATTATAGTACTGTCAGCAAGTAATACAATTCAAATTTGAGCATATGCAATCATTCTCTAATGACCACTTTGTGTCTTCCCTATTCTCTTATGGCCATATCATGGATTAATGTATCTATTTTGTATAAAAATAGCCAATAATGTCTTAGAAGACTGTGTTTTTTGGTCACAGATAGAATGGTTTACTTCCCTATGGCTCTTGTCCTAATGATCTCAAAAGCTTCAACAATCTCATTGGGGACAATATTTTGGTGTGATAGAAACCCGTGAATGGCTTTCATGGTTGTTTTATGTCCACTTCATCTCCAAGGTTACTGTAATCTGTAGACATAATTTTAACTCTTATCAGTTAACTACATTCGCATGTGAATAAAGAAGAGGTTGTGCAAATGTGTGCATGAACACAAGAATATGATGATGATCATTCTCATAAAGAATGCCAAAGCCAAAACTTCGTGGCATATCATGTTTGCTCCTCTTTCTTGCTATATTAAAGAACATACATTATTGTTACTCCAGAGAATACCTTAAAATCAGAATAATTTTAAAAACATGAGTTATGTAGTTCCTATAATGACAAACTTAGTAAAATGCTGCGGCTCCATTTGAGTTCACTTGTGAGCTCTAAAATGAATCATGAGCTTTACACAGGGAATAGTTCCTAACCAACGGTCTGTTGGATTTAGAATGCAGTTGGTAAAAACCTTGGCAAGAATCCATTCTATTTTTCCTACTTTGGGTGTCAGCTGCCATCACCGGGCTCCCTGAACTGTGGCCACCTGATTCTAGTCTTTTCTCTGTCTTCCCATAATCTCCTCCTCTTCTATCTGGAAATTTTCTCCTTTATGGTCTTTCATAAAGACGCCTATCACTGGATGTAGATACTGCATGGACAATCCACAGAGGTTTCTCAACTTCAAGATCCTTCATTTATGGATATCTATAGGTTATGTGTCTGAATAAGCCAAACTTTTTCTAAGTAAGGCACTTTCACACAACCAACTACACTGTTCAGCCTACAGATAATATATTTTGTATTTAAATGAACCACATATAAATAAAAAAAAATACACCCAAGACTTTCCAACTTCAATAGAAATTCTTACTAATAAATAAAAGTAGATTCACCCTAAATGATATTGATTGTTTCCTGTATGTCAATATGGATTGACCTGCTTTACGTGCTTTGTCAGATTTAATTCTATACATACGGTCTTATTCTTATTTTGTCATAGAATAAAGAGCAAAAAGTCTGATGTTTTCTCAAAACGGAAGTGATAAGATAGAATTGGAACTCATTTTTCTGGCACCAGAATCTAGAAGATTAATCCTGTGTAAGCTCTTTGACAAAAGCACTGTTTATATCAGAGTCCTTCAGTATGAGAGGACTTCAGAAAGTTCATGGAAATACATATTATGGGAAAAAAGTCAAATCTTGCGAATGTCAAGCTTTTTGTTTTAAAATGCCTTTGGATTCCACTATCTGGAAACAATCTGAAGAACTTTTGTGAATTTAAAGATGATTTGGTTAAAGACCAATTTATTTATTATTTTCATTGAAAAGGCAAATATACAGAGAGTAGGAGAGACAAAAAGGAAGATCTTCCATCTGATGATTCACTCCCCAGTTGACTGCAATGGCTGGAGCTGAGCCAATCCAAAGCCAGGAGCCAGGAGTTTCTTTTGGGTCCCCCACACAAGTGCAGGGTTCCAAGGCTTTGGGCCATTCTTGACTGCTTTCCCAAGGCCACAAGCAGGGAGCTGAATGGGAAGTGGGGCTGCTGGGATTAGAACCAGCACCCATGTGGGATCCCGGAACATTCAAGGCAAGGACTTTAGCCACTAGGCTGCCATGCCACATTAATGCTCAGATGTGTTTATGTTTTTATTGTCCTTGGTAAACATGTGAATACAAAGAATTGTTTCTTTAAATCAAGATGTTACAAAGACTACGCAGGTTAAGGTCAGAGAATATTGAAATATATTATACTGTGATTTGTTATTTTTTTCTTAGTTACAAAGCACAATAAACATTTCTTTTTGTTTCAGAAACCCCACACAATTCTACCTCCACGGAGAAATATTTTAAGAACAGATTAGCGCTAGGTGAGGCAAATAATGTTATAGGCTTTTCTTTGATCCAATAAAAATCTTGGTACATTTCTATGGCAAACAACACTTTTTAAAAATTATGCCACTAGTTGACATTCAAATAATAATGCAAAATATGATGTTTTATATGTAAAGTTATCACAAAGTCAAAAAAGATTTTTTTTATATTCCAGAGAATGTCAATTTCATTCTCCACAAAGTCACACACATGCACTCAGACTTTAAAACATGCCAATTATGAGTAAAGTTTGATCAGTCACTCTATTTTCCAAACAAATTTGTTTAGTTTTGCTATGCATTCACAGGTTTTCTTTTTCCTTTGTACAGTCGTTGCTATGACTCAGACAGAAACATCACAGCTGTAGAATCCAGATTGATTCCAAAGCCCATTCCCAACTAGTGATTTTTTTTAAATTGCACTAATATTTTTCATTTGTAATAAAATGATCCTGTCATTGCAATTTTAAAGAAATATTAACTATCCAGGCCCAATGCAATGGCTCAGTGGTTAAAACCTCACATTGCCACATGGGTGCTAGTCTGTGCCAGCTCTCCACTTCCCATCCAGCTGCTTGCTTGAGGCACAGGAAACAGCAGAGGATGACTCAAACCCTTGACACCCTGCATTGTGTGAGAGACCCAGAATAAGTTCCTGCCTCCTGGTTTCGGATTGGCCGTTACCTTTGCGTCTAAATGCAATGAATCACTGCGTATATTAATACTTTCACTTGATAAAACACAATTTACAGAGACAATGTCTAAATACTAAAAATAAATGCAACAATTAGGAGAGAGTAAATATGGGCCAATTTAGAGTTTTAAGTACAAATATATGATCTGGATGTAGGTACTGTATGTACATGCATATATATTGCATGTTATTCCTTTTGAAATAAATTATTTAGTCATGAATTTTTATTAATCCTTCATAATACAAATTAGCTTAAATTGAAAACCCCAGCTCTTCTGTCATTTAACGATTTCTAGATAATACTAAGAAAGGCATAGGTTTGTTTCATATTCCAAAATTCTTTCTAATGATGAAAAATCTCATTAGATTTTAAATGAATACCAAGTAAGAGATAATTTTATTTCTGATCTCAAGGAGATATAATATATGAGTTGAATATCTTGAGTTCAATGTATTGTTCTGAAATGAATTAAGATTGGGATATAAAATTATACAGGTGTTAATCAAATGATCAATCCATATTGTTTGTGACCAGATTGTGACTTTTTTTTTTCTTCATTTCCCCATGTCATTCACCAACCTTAAACTCAGCAGAAGGGAGAAAATAGTATTTAGGGGCTAGTTTTCTACTATATTCTAATAAGTAATGAGAAAGACTAAGGCATCAGTCCTAGGTAATGAGTTTTGGGGATTGCTGGCTCATAAAAGCTTATGAATTTATCTTGAGAAGTTGTTTGAGAGGTCAGCTTGCCTCTTTCAACTAATAATGAGACTGGCAACTAAACCGTCTAAATTGATGGTATCTTATCCTATTGTAAATGACCTTGAGACAAGATTATTCCATTTCTTTTCTTGATAACTCAATATAATAAAAATCTAGTCATGGCTGGAGCCACATAAATTTACCCTCTTTCAGCAATGACAGAGGTTATTGCTACAGAGAAGAAAGAATGAAGCAAATTTTCAATGGAGCTTAACTTACTATTAGGAAATAACTTTGAAATTCTTTACAGGCCAAAGAGCCACCACTTATATGAAAAATGTTGAACGCAACTAGGTCTATACATGCCGGAAGCCTTCAGCCCATCCCATCTGCTTTTTCTTTTGCTTCACTCAAAGGGGCTAGGACAACATCCCCACAACCTGCCACATCTCGCCAAAGCCTCACCAATACTCATCATGCTAACCCAACTGTGTCTTCTACAACTTCTCAGCACAGCAATCGGAGACTTGATCATGAATCCAAGTGTCACTGGTGTTTTAGACCAAATGTTTATCAATCCTATAAAAAATCTCTTTCCTCTGTACCATTTTCTTGCTTTTCAGAATCTCACAGATTTAAAACAGTCAAGAAATCAGTGGCTTTTCCAATTTTCTCACTTTGCAAATTTGGTTCTTCTACAAACTTAAGTTGTTATCTAAGCTTTTCTCAAGGATATTGTTAATACCTTAGATGTTCAAGGTTACAACAAATGCATGATAATTACGAGGAGAAAATTCTCATCAATTCTCCTGTTTATGTGATATTAATATAAAGAAAACAGATTCAATTGAGTTTGCATATACTATACTAAGAATACAAAACACTGTGCCTTCACCTTTCTTTCTTTTCAAACTTTTGAGATAGCATTTTTAATTTATAACCTAGCTAAAGCCTCAAAACGCCACTAAATAAAAGGTTCCACAATTCCCTAGCCAACATGGCCTGTTTAATTTTATATCTACATTCTCTGTAACTATTGTGCAGATACTCAGCAGATCCTAGGAAGGGGATCTGTACTAACTGTAAAAATTAACAAAACATAAGCCAATCTATGAAACAACGTGTTGTGTGTTACTGCTAGCTGCCTAATCTCTCTATAGGCATCAATATCTAATTTCTCGAATTTGTAATACAGCAGATGCACAAATGGGCCCATTGTTATCAGTCAGTTGGCCATAAAAATGTAACAAAGTGAAATTGTTTCTTAAAATTGCATCAGTTGGGTCTTAAAAACGCATCTAGCAGCGCAACAACAACTAAAAAGAACCAAAACATTTTCGTGTATTAAAATTCCTGCAGGTGTTAGCAGCTAGCTGATGGTGTACACGTCTAGCTGAACAGACTATCTTGTTTCCTTTTTAGTGGCCATGATATGAGCTGCTTTCCACTCAGAACTGGAAAATCACAAATCACCATCCCAGGTTTTGTTATTTCTCAGAGAAAAATATGTTGTTATGCGTACCAACCACAGTCCTCTGAGCTTAACTCTCGGTGATTCTAATTAACACTGAAGAAGAAAAGAACCAGAAGGATCAGTTTGGGCAAGGATGATCAAAGGGACAATAGTCATATTCCCATATTCCATTCAATTTTATGACACATCAATGGCTGTAATTTAAAAGTATAGATTCTGGGCCCGCTTTGGTAGCCTAGTGGATAAAGTTCTAGCCTTCAGAATTGAGTACATAGATCAAATTGGAAAGAACTGACATCTTAACACTATTCAGTCTTGTTTGCTCATGAGCATGGGCTACCCCTCTACTTACTAAGTTATTCCTTAGTAATGTTTATCAGGCATACATTTTGGTGTCACCCTTGGTAACAAACATAGAATTGTAATTTATTCCTGAACACAAAACAAGACAAAGCAAAATTGTTCCTCTTCGGTGCCCATCACTTTGACGTCGCTTGCAGGGCTGCATGAGCGAATCATGATCCTTATCCTCTCTGAAGTTTTCTGACACAGAGGAAGATGTTAAGAAAAGGAGTTAAGATGTAGTAACAAGACAAAAAGCTTTAAGACTGAGACTGGAAATTGCTTGTAATCAACAATTCAAGTTAAAACCCAAGCTATCTTACTGTAATATTTCCTGTGTTTTTTTTTTTTTAGCAGAAACAGGAATTTCAGATTATAAATTGCTGTAAGGATACTTTTTTGAACATAGCAAAGAGTATATGTGGTGATCAGCTCAAGCCTTTCCTATGAAACAAAGTGTTACCTGATTCTTGATATAAAAAAGTTATCACTCTTCCTTACGATTTTATTTAATCCAGTGTCTTAAAGAGAAATTAACCTCTCAGCTCCATTATGAGAAAGTTTCTTTTAATAAACATTAGCATCTCAAGTACTTACAAAAGACATCCTTTGTCTACATGTCTATTCTAGACACAATGCTTTAAAAAACAAACAACAGTAGAGCGAAGAGACGAATCTTTAATAGCACACATCCCTTCTCTAGGAAAACAGCTCATACTTGTCTGACATCCACTGCTTTCCCTCATTCAGTGGTTTTTCACTACTGAGTACCAGATGCCTGTGACAATATTTCTGTGTGTACACATTAAGCAAGATTGTTGTTGTTATGCTTTATTTTTATTTATGCTAATGAGGCAGCTTCTATATAGTAGCTCAGGAAATGCTCCATCCTGATGGATAAATAACATCTGTTGAAATTTTAAACATTCAAAATGTGTCTGTCTGGAGCAGCATGAGCCGCCCAATCCTAATGACAGACATACAAACACATTCATCCACAACTACCTGACTGGATTAAAAATTCCCAACCTATTCACATAATATGCAATGCTCGCCATGCAGCCATAAATGGTACTGACGTGGGAGATGAAGTATCAGTGTAACACTCCTCGATTGGTTGCGCAGGTCTGTTCTTTCTCCCCTTACAAACTCAGGACTGTGAATAAATTCAGTGAGTTAAATCCCAAAAGCCGTTCAGATGGGATTTTGGCATTATTCTTTAATCATTATTAAAACTGAAGACTGTATTATTAAAACTGCAGGGGAAGGGGGAAGTAAAGAATGAAGGCAATGCAACAAATTGATCGCACGCTTAGACAAGCCTCTCAGGGATTCTTATTTAAGAATGTTCTCTCCTGCATTGGCCCTGTCCCTCCACTCACTGCCCCCTGCACAGAGGAAAAACAACAACAGCAACAATCAAACTCTTCCAGCATTAAAGTCTACACAATGCATTTTTTTTTTCTTGCTTATTTGCTATTGACTTAAACTGTTATGCCTGTGCTAGGTCTTCATTTCCATCCAGAAATGAGGAGCGAGTTGCAACATTCCTGATGACACTTAACAAAGCCCCTCTTATGTCTGCCTACTCTTGATGTACGGCAGAGAGGAATGGCAAGGAGAAAGGAAAGTTCTGAGCTTGTCAGCGACTTTTGCTTGAAAATTAAATAGGCGATGAAGCTGTTTTTTCCAACACAGGTTAACAATGATGGATTTCCCAAAAATAATGTTTTGGATAATAAAAAGACACATTAAACTTTGATAAAAGACCTAAACCTACATCCAGAAACCTTCAAACTCTTGCAGGAAAATGTAGGAAATACCCTGCAAGACCTAGGAGTAGGTTCCGACTTTCTAAGAAGGACACCAAAAGCAATAGCAGTTTGAACCAAATAAACAAATGGACCTCATCAAACTAAAAGCTTCCTGTACAGCAAGGGAAACCTCAACAAAGTAAAAAGCAACCCACCAGAGAGGAGAAGACATTGCACACGATATAGGCGATAGGGCTAATTTCCAGATATACAAAGAACTACAAAACAACCAAAAAACCAAAACAAACAAGCCACTCAAGAAATGGCTCGGAAATGGCAAACTTTCATCACATAGGAGGAACAAACCCAAATGCAAACAAACATATAAAAATGTTCCACTCCCAAGTCCATAAGGGAAATCCAAATTAAAAACATCGATGAGTACCAACCTAACACCAGTAAGATTGGCCCACATAAACAAGAACACGAACGACGCTTGCTGCGAGGATGTGGGAAAAGGGAACCCTACTCCACTGCTGGAGGAGCTGCAAATTGTACGAGGCCTTTATGAAATCAGTCTGGAGAACACTCAAACAACCTCAAAATCGCATACCATAATACCCACAATAGCACACCTAGGAATAGTATCCTAAACACCTGTTTAAAACGACAAACCAACATGCATCCCTATGTTCATTCAGCACAAACACATTAATTGGCAAAAACATGAAGCACCGAAATGCCCATCAGCAAAGAAAGATTGGATAAAAAGCCTTGTTCATCTCTCCATGTAAAACTAATCAGCTATTAAAAAAAACAAAATGCATTTCTTTGTGGTAAATGGCACAACTGGAAACTATAATGCTAAGGGAAATGAGGGAATCCCAAAAAATAGATTACCACATGTTGCCTTGATTTAACCTGTAATTTTTGTTGTTTGTTGTTATTTTTTGAACCTGTCATTGATACAGTCTCAACCCAGCATGTTCCGAAAATCGAACTTACCATATTTTTAAGCATATTGTTTACCCATTTACTATGTCCATTTATTCCATAATGTTTATATTGAACTGAGGCCCTTTTTGGGAATTAACTGCCCGTATCTTTACTCTTTAACCTAGCATCAACCATAAAGGTCTTCCCAAAGGCCCACTGAACATATCAGACAATAAGACGCTGAACTTTATCTACATGTGTTTTGCAAGCAATGAATCTCAATACTCAACTGAACATGAACTAAGTTATCAACAAGTTGGAGGAATCCACCATGGGGGAGGGTATGGGAGGGGTGGGGGATATCCCCAGCGCCTATAAAACTGTACTACATAATACAATGTAAGCAACAATAAAAAAAAAAAAGAAAAAAAAAGAATTGCCCAGTTAAAATAGATTAAAATATTTTCTAGACTCTAACTATACCAGCCTTGATCATAAAAGTGTATTTAGTCATCTTATAGCGCATCAAAGTAGCTCTTTAATGCATTATACACACGTTCAGATGAAGAAATGCATTTCACCAGTAATAGTTTCTTCCTAAGAAATCATGAAGATTTAATCACCTTTCATTGCTGATGTGAAAATATGGGACAAAAAAAGACTTGCAAATTCAGTAGTCGTTGCTGGCTTCGAAACTGGAGCCAAGTGGACAAACAGCAAGAACAGCTCAGTCTGCATTTTGCTTTCCATCCGCCTTTCACCTCATCCCTGAGGTCGCACTTTAAGTGTTATTTCCACTATGATGTCTTCCTTCTCCCTGGTTTGAGCACAGTAGCTTTGCATGCCAAGAACAGTATTTAAACCATCATGGCACCTAACCCTGACTATCAGCTTAAGACCTATTCATCTCTGCCCATTATGGCCCTTTGAGGAATGAACCAACAGTAGAAAATCTGTTTCTCTTTCTCTCCCTTTGTCTATATATATATAACACTTTCAAGTAAAACAAATAATAAAAAATAGATCAAGTGACTATCGATGTTAGGCTGAAGATCAGAGAGGTTCCAAAGGACAGAACCACAACACGGACTGGAAAGGATGTGCACCATGTGGAACTTGGCACTCTGAGCTTGTTACTCTCCCCAGCACACGGCCTCTCCTGCTCTCTGTACTGACGACAATGCACAAATTTGGCAGTCCCCTGCAGTGCAAGACTTATTGGAGTGTTCTTTAGGACACATAGCATTCTCATATGCATGAAACTCTATTTCTCTTTTTTAAGATTTATTTGTTTTTATTGCAAAGTCAAATATATACAGAAAAGAGGAAAGGAAGAGAGGAGGATCTTCCATCGGATGATTCACTCCCCAAGTGACCGCAATGGCCGGACTCCAAAGCCAGGAGTCCAAATTGTCTTCTGGGTCTCCCAAATAGGTGCAGGATCCCAAGGCTTTGGGCAGTCCTTGACTGCTTTTCCAGGCCACAAGCAGGGATGGAAAGTGGAGGTGCTGGGATTAGAACCAGCACCCATATGGGATCCTGGAGTATTCAAGATGAGGACTTTAGCTGCTAGGCCATGGTGCCAGGCCCAAAACTCTACTTTTAAAAGTGGTAAAATTGATTTAAGAAACAATATAAATGGGCCCAGTGCAATAGCCTATGGCTGAATCTTCACCTTAAATGCGCCAGAATCCCATGTGGCTGCCAGTTCGCATCCTGACTGCTCAACTTCCCTTCTAGCTCCCTGCTTATAGCCTGGGAAAGCAGTGGAGGATAGCCCAAAGCCTTGAGACCCTGCTTTCATGTGGGAGACCCAGAAGAAGCTCCTAGATTCTGGCTTCAAATCAGTTCAGCTCTGGCTGTTGGAGTTATGGGGAATGAAACAACAGACCGAAGGATATTTCTCTGTGTCTCTCCTTCTCTCTGTAAATCTGACTTTCCAATACAAATAAATCTAAAAAAAGAAACAATATGAACCAAAATAACAATGCTGCCAGTATGGCAATTCATATTTCTTTAGTACATGTCTTTGTTGTGGATTTTCAAGCTACTTATGTCATGCAATGCAAACCACTCAGGGAGATCCATCAGCTATTAATATTTCTAAAGATTAGAAAAAACTTCTCCGTATTTCCTGCAGGTTACTTCCTTAAAAAAATGATCATTATAACTTACTTCACATTTTATCTCCAATGTAAATTCATATATGCCTACAAGGAGTTCCCTCCAACAGCAAAGCACTCTCTTTTTCTGGCACAGTAGCCTGCAGACGCCAAGAATGGGCAAAATACTCATGATTATTCCCATAGGTATGGCTGATTTTCTTTCCATCTCAGAAATTGTTGGAATTTATTCAAACCCAAACGTTTATATCCAGGCTATTTGCTAAAGCAATGCTCTGTGCATTTTTAAAATGCTTCATTGATTGAAAAATATATCATTAAGCTGTTTTCACATATTCTGCAGCTGTGCAGTCAAGATGTTTTGTTTAAGGGGAAATTTTTCTTCTGAGAAATTAATTGATACAAGCCAGAACATGGCCATTTTTAGCACTTATCTTTCATTGTCCGTGAGTTCCACTTAGTGAATAAGTAGTTCTATTATCCTCAAACCCTAGCAATTCAGCATGAGACTATCACACAGAATGTGGCATTTTCTTATCCTGCAATACCTACTTGAAAATGAATGAGAGTTAATTTTGTTTTGCCTATGAATTAAATGCTAATTGGTTGGCTGCCTTGATGCAGATTCCAAACAAGATTCTAATATTACTTATCTAAAAGAGTTAAAGTTTCTCTTTTTGTTAAATTTCAACATTCATGAAACTTAACTAGAATGTTATGTTTTTTCTAATTTGCATTAAACCCCCAAAATAACAGCATATATGAATCGAACAAGCTCATTTGACATGTATATACAGATTAACAATTCTGCTCAGGAGATTCTAATATTATCTTGTATATGAAAAAATTGGCACTTTTTCTGAAATGAAAGGAAAAGGAAAAGATGAGCTTAAGACTGTTAATCCCCATCTGATCATTCCGAGTACGGCTTTGTCCTTCTAATTCCAAAAAATATGATTCCTACTACAGGACGTACATAAATAAATAGCAGTGTGACTTGATAAAGAAGAACAAGATAGACTGTGTCAGGAATCTTGAGTTCACAGAAGCTGTTGCCAAAGACTGAGGTCAAACTTCGTCAGAAACAGCCCACACTTGGTCAAGAGTCCATAACGAGGTTGAGGCATGCAGTTAGTCAAGAGTCTAAGGTCTCAGGACTGTGTGCTTTATGAGATCCCTGCGGCGGTCACGCACTGACTTCTGTACTCGAGTCATTCCTGATCAGCGAGCACTGAGATGGTTAACATTAATATGGAACGCAGCTATCAATGCTTTTGCCACATCAGTTCCAGTCACTGATTCTCCCATCAATGGAAGGCTGAGACAGTGAGACTTATGGGTCAACCTCCTTCCTCAGTGAGAGGGACTTCCCTCCAGCCACCCACTTCCATATTCTCTATCTTGTGTCTGTCTCATTTCTTATTTTCCCCATTGTTCATCATCTCCCTGGCCAACCCTGCTCATACTGAGCGAATGGCAATAGTTTCTTTCTACATTTTGTTAAAGGTGATGAGATACATTGACAGAACTACAATATTAGCGCAGGTCATGATGTAATTTTTCTTTTATGTTCAGAGTCTATTTTAGTTCACCTCAAACTTAATAAGTGCTCACTATGAAAAAAAAAAAACAAGTAATCCATATTCTTCTCTCGGACAACTTGAAATCTAATTGACAACACTTGCACCTTGTCATGATAAAACACGAATAAAGATAAAAAGAAGAAATATTGCAGAATTCTTTGGTACTACAAATGAGGAGAACATGACTTCAACTAGAGATTATTAATGAACCACTGGTTCTTAGAATAAGTGGGTCTCTGAGCAGGAAGCAGAAGTAGGGGCAAAGATAAATACACCTAACAGTGAAAAATTAAAACCCTGAGAAAAAGCACAATGAGAGCAAAAACATATCACCTGTGTTTGGTAGAAAAGGATTTTATTTTACTTTTTTTTTTTAGGTTTGCTACATCAAAGTTTATTATGATGGCAAAATAGATGATCTAATGACACACAATTTATCACAAAGTAATTGATTATGATACTGCAATATTTTATGGATTTACAACAATGACTTCTGATATAAAAGTTTGTATGAATAGTTGTTTATGACAGCAAAATTAATTATGACAATAGTCATGTCAGTGTTACAATGGATTGCATAATCATATTATTTATTATGTCATTACAATGGTATGCTTAGGCTCCCTGAATCTTGGCATATCAGTTAGCAATTTAACAGGAACACACAACATTTTCCTGAAAATACAATCCAGGGCTTGGAGCAGTAGTTTAGTAGCTAAATCCTTTCTTGTATGCACTGGAATCCCATATGGGTGCCAGTTCATGTCCTTCCTATCCAGCTCCCTACTTGTGTTTTAGAAACCAGTCAAGGATGGCCCAAAGCTTTGGGACCCTGGATCCACATCAGAGATCCAGAGGGATCTCCTGGCTCCTGGCTTTGGATGGGCTCAGAGGATGGAAGATCTTCCTTTCTCTCTGTCTCTCCTCTTCTATGTTTATTTTTATTGGAAAGGTAAAAATACAGAAAGGAGAGACAAAGAAGAAGATTTTTCATTGGCTGGTTTACTCCCCAAGTGGCAGCAATGGCTAGATCAGAGCTGACCCAAAGCCAGGAACAAGAAGCTTGATCCAGGTCTCAAGGCGAATCTGTGGTCCCAATGCTTTGGGACATAGTTGACTGCTTTTCCAGGCCCCAAGCAGGGAGCTAAATAGGATATGAAGCAGCCGGGACGTGTACCGGTGCACATATAGGATCTGGGGGGGTGCAAAGTGAGGATTTAGCCACTGGGCCATCATGCTGGACCCTCAGATAATTTTCTAAGCCTTACAGTGGAACAGCTCTTTAAATAGAATTCACATTATGTATAAACTAGAGGTTATGTAAAGTATACAGAAGTATGTTCATTGTTACATTATACAGGATCTGATGGGACTGAAAAAGTCTTATGATGTAATGCACAGATTTCTAACTTGCTTTAAAAGAATACACACGTACATACATATGTACACCCATTCAGCTCATAATCACAAGAGCTTCGTGGTAGGATTCAGCATGGAGAAGAGAATCTGCAAATGTCCTAGTCTTTCTCATAAAGTGTCATGCCGTTTGATTTCTCTTTTGGTAGTCTAGAGACCTTACCATGCGCTCTGAGTCGATTGTGATTCATATAGTAAATGTTGGCAAGTTCAGAGATCCTTATCCTGATTTTGTGGTAGGCACTTTAATCATTCCATTTGTGAACCACAAACACTTATGAACATCTCCAAACGAGTTCTAGCCTGTTATTATCTTCTCAATTCTCTAGCCATTCATGAAGCCAACTTGCTGCTTTTAGTCTTATGGAATCATCCTTCCTTGTCACTCTTTCCCCAGACTAGATGGAACACAAGGAAAGAATTTCTAGAAACTGATCACACACTTAGGGTACAGTTGATAGTTGTAAAGAAACAATTTGTAAACTTCAAACCATCATTTTTGAAGTCACTAAGTCATGTTCACAGCCATGGGTTTAGAATACAGCGCAGTCCTTTGATTCACATGTATTTTTGCCAAGTGTAGGGGCTGGGCCACAGGAGTCATGGATAGTTAAGTACCTTAACTCACATCACTGATGCCAAGTAGTGTCACAGTGTGGACCACCAAGATCCTTAGTTGGAGCACCTGTTTTTATGTTTTTTTCTGTCTGGAAGCCATGACCTTCATTGATTTGCAGGGCACTTCTGATCCTTCCTGATCTAAGTAACAGATATTGTAAAAAAACATTCAACAGATTATGACTTTTAAAATTCAAGATAACTGCATGCTAGTTTTATGTAAATCACAACACCTTAGTACACATAAAGTATGTGCTCCCTGCACTTTGCATATGCAGTAAGCTCTTCAAGACAGCTGGACCCATTTGAAGCATTTCCAACTTACGACTTTAGAGACACCACTATGTAAATTACATATATTAAGTAATCATTTGTATCTAAAGAGCTCAGAAGTAGTTATTGTGTGACTATTATAAATAGAATGTAAAAGTGAAAAATCAAGAATGCACTAAGATTCCTCAGCAATGTGTAGTGTTTATTTCATATTAGATGTTCATAATAATACATAGTTCATCCTGTGCTTTAAAATATTATAATATAATTATAGAAGCTTGCATTGTGATCATGGCACACTATTGCAATTATTAAAATAATTTCTGTTTGGTCCAGATGTCTGATTTTTATCAAAAAAACTTAGGGGTTCTAAATCACTGTTTCACAGTTTAATAGCAAATAAAATGGGTTAGGATTAAAATTCATTTTAGGACTAATAGCGAACATTAAAACCATGTAGTTCATTAAATATCTAAGAAGAAAAATGGTTATGAAATTGCACCCAGAGGCCAACATGTGGTACAGCAACTCAGTCCTTAGATTGTATCAGCATCTCCTATCCGAGCCGCAGTCATTCTGCTTCAGTGAACCCGAGATGGAAGCAGATCGTGGCCCAGTACTTGAGGTCTGCACCCACCAAGGACATGAGGATGGAACTGCAGCCATTTCAGAACTAAAACAGTGTAAGAGATCTCTCTCCATCTCATTGCCATTCTTTTAGTTAAATATCTATTTTTTCATAAATGCATTTTTCCAAGTATATATTAGGTAGAAATTGTAAATGATTGTTACAGATATTACACAGAACAACAAAGAAAATAGCAAGTTGAAAAAGTGGCATACGATACAATTTCAGCATATGTATGTGTGTGATATTATGACTATGCAAAATATAATTGGTATCTGATAAATTGTATTGATATCTTAAAAAGTTAAAGCAGATGAACATGCATTGCTTTGATCTAACTTTCCAAAATGAATAACTTTGTTTTCATTATAATAAAATATTAAACAGAACTTAAGCAACATAAATTTTCTGGTTTAATCAATAATTAGACAAGTAAGTAAAAATAATTAAATGATAGGTAGCACTTTATTTACTTATTTCAAAATTGCCATGATTGCTAATAATTTAGGAGGTAAATATTATGAGTGTAACTTGGATTGGTGTGGCCCATCTTCTGCTTTTGAGTAATTTTTAAAATAAGTTTTATAGTTTGATATTAAAAGACAAATTTTAACGTGCATGTTTTCATACGTTAGCTTCAAATATTTGATGCAAATATCTTTAAATCTCAAAAGATACAGCTACTTACAGTTTAGAGGTATTATGAGGTAGACATGTTGGCTGTGCAGCATTTCCTTTCCTGGGCTCCAGAGGAATTCATTCTATCATGTCTTTTCCCGTCCCTGGCTGCCAGCCTCAAGCTTTGCCCTGTGGCTTCTTCATTAGCTTCAGAGAACAACCCCTGCGCTTCTCCACAAGCTCACTGCTCAGACTCTAACTTCTCTGCCTCCCTCTTCGAAACACTTGAGGTTCCATCGCCCCTACCTGGATTGTCCTGTATGATCTTCACTTGTAAGGCAACTTTGCTGTGCACCTCTGTAAACTCTTTTGACCACAACCCATAACATACAGGCTCTGGGGATACAGTGTGTATAACTTCATGTTACAATTCTGTGGGTCTCAAAATTCTTGTAGGGTTTAATTGTGGAGCAAAGGTACTGCAGAGGTTAAAAAAAATCTATGTTTATAAGTTTATGGTTCTAGATATAAGATTTGATTGTGGGGAAAAGGAAGATTTGATCACTAGAATTACCAAAATTTAAAACATTGCCACTGGAAAGTCAAATTATGTCTGTATAGGTATGTTAATTTAGATAATTGTTGCAGCATCACAGAACAAGCTTAAGCATCTCTATCTTAAAATCAAATAATCACCCTGAATCTATAATCTCACTATTGCTACCACCATTCAAAAGCAATAAGACAGAGTTTCCTTATAAACTTTAAGTATTATTTTATTGGCTATACTAACTTTATAATTTAATCAGGAATAATGATGGTGATATTAGCCACTTTGTGCTTATAGTATATTACCACACTTAAAAAGTCGTTAAAACATTCCAACTTGATATTTCTACTATCATTTTATGCATTACCTTAAAGTTCATTTGCTGAAACACATACCTAATGCCTCATTTTCAACTATGCAAATTCACCCAATTGAGTTACTTAATTATAAACCAAACGATAAAATGCACATGGATCTTAAAATGGAAATTTCAATTTTTTTCAGTTTGTGATTGCAAAACAATGATAATTCTGTGTGGGGAAAAAAATATCACAACTTCTACAGCAAATTTGGTAATCTGCATGAATTATACCTACGCTCAGTAAACATAACATTCAGAGCTTTATCTGATTTTTACAGTTTTGTCACTGAACATTCTGAGCTATGGCTCATTTGGAAATTAAATGACATGATTACTCATGGTGGCCTACAGATGATCAGCTGAAAACCACACAAATCAGCTTTACCCACACAAATTCTTCAAGAACCAACAGCCAACAGATGGTCCTCAGCGTTGGTTACAACTGTACAAATGTGTACATATACATAAGACTTCCCAGCGAATGAGAATCTAACATGTGAGGATCTCAGTAGCATAAGAACTCGTAAAGCATGACGACATATAACTTTATATAAAATGGATACAATAAAATGACACAGGTGTGTTATGAATACTCATCAGTGAATTGGAAGTGTACTCAATCCTTAATTCTCAAGGGCCACAGATGACTAATCTGCACTTTTCTAGGTTGCTATCCATTAGTAATTATTCAGGGCAATGATTATCAACCAAGATCACATGTAGAATTATTTGGCAAAGAGTAAGCATTTAACATACTGGTTAAGATGATGTCTGGAGCACCCAGCACAATAGCCTGGTGGCTAAATCCTCGCCTTGCATACCCAGAATACTAGGTTTTTATGCCTCTGCCTGCACTGACAATACCATGGCACACTTAAATAGCTGAACGTTATTTTGTAACTGGTACTACAGGACTATATTACCATGAGAGTATGAGGGGGAAAAAAAGTGGAAGTGGAAAGCTAAATGTATTTTTGAAGTGTATGTGAACTCGGGGCTATTAAATTACACCCTCCACCATTATACTAAGCACTGTATTCTGAATAGAAGCTGCTTTCCTAGTAATCATTAAAACATACGGAACTATGGTGTACATGGTAACATTTTGGTTAAAATGTAAATGTCAATAGCACTAAATATAGTTTCTCCCAGTACTTTTCCAAGGTGAGACACCTCTATAGCAAACAATTTTGGCCCTTGGCTGCTTCTTCTTGTACCCTGTCAAACTTTACAAAATGTAAAATATTAAAGCATGTGACACAAAATACCATGTTTTAATTCCATTGTGCAGTTGCAAAATGTGAAATGTTACACTTTGTATTTCAAGTTGTATATTTGGTTCAATGTAAATCTTTAATTTTATGCATACAGTTTACTGAATTGGCAAATGTTATATTTAATTAAAAATGAACACCATAAGCCACAGAGAGCAGCTCTATCTTTGTTTCCAGATATCATTGCCCTTTATCATTTGCCCCACTGATATCACACAAGTCATTAAAGCCTAAACTGATTTGGAATGCACAAAACTGCTCAACTGTCATTACCACTGGGAAAAAGTAAAAAATTTCACGCTTGTGTGACAATGCCCCAAACATTGAGAAATGATTCCAGGTACAAAATCCATTTATAAACCACAATACATTGTCCATGATTTTGAGGAACATATCCTTGTTTTGTTTTTTGTATCTCCAAAAGTTTTGAAAACGGTTCCAAAACACTTTATCCTTGAAGCTGAGACAAAATTGTGAATTGAAGCTCTTTCCTGCTCTAAGATTTGTGTCTCCTTGTGGATGAAGTGTGTAGAGTGCGTTTCTAAAATGCTACTTGACAGTTGGCAGTGGAAAATAGCATAAATTGTGACCTTCAAGCTTTCTACACACTTTACTGCAAGTAGATAAAGTATTTATTTTTCCCATATGGAGTTTTCCTTCTTATTTCATACAATATTGCTCCAGTCAAAACAGTCTGTATGTGAACTATATCACATTACAGTGTTAACCTGATATTCAGCTGTATAAAATGCAATAAATTGAAACATTTTTGAAAGTCTATCTCCAAGTTTCATTAAACTTACAATGGTATATATAATACTTCTAAGATAAAAAAATGAAATGCCCCATTTGATTATATAAATCATTTCTGTACATAATCCCGAGATATTAGCTACTTTTGGCATATCCGAAGCATTTTGGGAGAGAGATTCAATGTCAAAAATATGAGAGGAATATATTTGTGGATGTTTTTAACTGCAATTCATATAAGTCTACTTTCTAGAGATTAAATATTGCATTCACAATTTAAGGATTATTGAAGGTGATTTGCAAAGGCAAAAAGTATATGTTACATGTATGGTAAATTAACTAGAAAGCTTGCTTGAAGTATATAACGTAAAAGAAACTGAATTTAATATATGCACATTTTCCTTTGACCTGTCTTGCTCGCTGGAAACTGTGAAGCAAAGAATTAACTATAAAAAAAAAAAAACGTTAAGTATAGAGTCATGTTAGAACTTCCAAGACTCACTTCCAATGATGCTTATGTTTCTGGCAAAAAAACAAAGTCTTCACATTAAATGGCATCTCAATATTTTACCTTATATCTTCTGCTCCATACACAGTTCTCCTAGCAAAGGTTTGAAGGTTGTGGATCTCTTGAGAAGACTGGAGTGCCACAATCTGAAAATGGGGAGAAATCAAGACATTACCAAGGCAGTATAAAGAAATGGTCTCTTTTGGACACCATATCTGACATACTTCCATCATCATCACTACTGCTTCTGTGACTATTCCTTGCTCATGCAGTGGGGTTAGTCATTCTCTCTATGATCACAGACTTTCTAGAGAAGATCTGATTGATGTGGCTAGCCATTACACTTGTCTTTTAGCCATCAGAGAGAAGAAAGACAACAGTTTTCCTCCTTTCAAGACTCACACAATGGACACCCTTCAATAATTAAAAGGTTGAAGTCCAGTATCAAAACAGGCTGCTCCTATGTTCCTAACTCTGTGCCCACATTGAAGCACACCTTATTTGGACTTGCAACACTTATAATATTTCATAGCAAAGAAACCAATAGTGTGGCTAATAATTTTATTACCTGTTTGACCAACTTTATTTATTAAGCACTTTTTGACATTTACCATGAGACCAGTCCTATCCTGAGTCTTGTAGAAACAATAGCTAAACCCAATATTTGCAAGCACATTTGGACGTGGCTTCTGTGATTGAGATTGTTTCCATCTGTTATGTTAGTCACTTGATTTGCCAAAGGCCTCTCCTCTATACAGTGGCAGAGGCAATGTTTAATCAAGGCAACTGTGTCTCATACTCCATAGCCTATGCTTTTAACCACTGTTCATCGCAGCCCATAACTGATTTCCCCCATATTATTACAATAGTATAGTCCTTCCTAAGTAGTATGAAGTCCATCATTCTGTTATTTAACTGTATCCTGACATTGCCTCCAATAACTTTTTGAACAGTTCTATGACGTGTGTTATTGCTCCATTTGGAACCAATCTTGTCATGCCCATGCGTCCCTCCTTTACAGTTCTGGAATCTCTGTAGCTGTGTTTGTAGGTCAAAGCACTTCTCTTTGAGGATTACCATTTCTCTGCTGGAACTGCATCAGCATAAAGCAGCAAACAGAAGTACTGTGAGATTTCTGTTATCTCAGAAGTTGGCCTTTATAAATAAGTGCATTGCTCAGAAATAAAAACTCCAGCATCATTGCTTTATAGAGAACAATCTCCTGGGTGAAATTTATGATCCGGAGTTCCCTTTAGGGGTGAAGGCAAAATTTCATTTCCACAAGATTTTACTAGAAATTATGTCCATGCTTTCTTACTCATTTCCCTGTCCTATGTGACACATCCCTAAACACTGACAGCCAAAACTTTATAAAGAACAGAAACCCCCATCTCACCATCTGCTCCCAGGGAAATTGCCCAATAGTAAAGGCCAGGTGACACTACTGGTTCTTAACTAAAGTCAGATAAAGAGTACACTTGAGTGCATCACACAACTCTTAAAAATCATATAAGAGCTTTAAAATGGGCACAGAACATCCAACAATGTAAGCAATGTTACAACATTAAATATGCAATTCTACATTTTACACACGTTGGCTTTGGTGGTACTAAAAGCTCTTCATCTGTGGTGCTGTTACGACCTATAGAGCCAACCAGTGAACTCCCCAGCCCGACACTTCCTAAATTAACTGTGTCTGGTCTTTCAGAAAGAAGGAAAGGAAAAATAAGAAATTTCTGCTTAATCTGCTTTAATCATTGAGTTTATGCAATAGAAGGAATGTTATAAATCAACTATGTTGAAATCTCCCAGGGATTTGATTTGAAACACTCTAATTTCAGGGGTTAGCTCTTGGCACAGTGGTTAAGAGGTAGTTTAAGAGAGCCAGTGTGGTGGTGCCACATGCTAATCTTCCACCTTGTGGTGCCAACATTGCATAGAGATACAGGTTCATGTCGCAGCTGCTCTATTTCTGTTCCAGTTCTCTATTTATTGTTTAGCAAGTCACTGGATAACTTGAGGCCCTGCATCCACATGGGAAAGCTTGCAAGAAAGTCCTGGCTCCCACTTCAGATCAGCTCATCTCTGGCCATTATGACCATTTGGGGGCTGAACCAGTAGATGGAAGACCTCTCCCTGAGTGTCTCTCCTTCTCTATAATATCTGCACCTCAAATAAAAATAAAGGAATCTTTAGGGAAGAAAAGTAGTTTAAAGTCCCCACCTTCGATATCACAGTAACTGCAGTTGAGTCTGTTACCCTTTGAAGCACACCTGTAAGTTCACAAGTAATGGCTCAAGTACCAGGGACCCTGCCTCCCTTGCAGGAGATCTGAATTGAGTTCCAGCTCCTGACACATCTTGGAGCAGTCCTGGCTCTTATAAAAATTTAAGGAATGAACAAATAGTTGAAAGTTCTCTCTCTCTCTCTCTCCTCCTCTTCTTCCTCCACTTCCCTTCTCTCTTTTTCTGTGTTTCTGCCTTTCAAAAGACTTTTTTATTTGAACAAGCAATGTTTCATAAATGCACTCCTTAATTTTACATGTCTTGTCGTTTTCCCTTAGTGTCTTGTATTGTTTTAATAAATTATTTTGTGTTTCTTATTTGAAAGACTTAGTTTTTTCCATGTCGGTACTTAACCACAACATCTAAGTTCTCCCCCTTTGCTTTCTTTATTTGATTCTGCCTAATGTTACATTGTCCCTGATTTACCTGCTGAAGGTTATCTTGTAATCTGGGTGCTAGTGCTTTATCAATATCTCAATATTCATTCTGTGCATTTAAGAAGACTTAACACGGTGTCTTCATGACAGTTGGAACTATTTTATCAAAATATCTATGCTAATTTGTCAGCCAAATTAGAGAACAGCTGTGGAAGTATTAAGAGAGAGATTTGCTAGACCCTACAGAATTTACTAACTGGTAATATTTGGAGAATTTGGAAGAGAAAGCAGCCATATTTGTTTTTCAAATTTCAAACTAGGATATCTAGGTATTTATTTAAGAAACTGAAAACATAAATCTTGACAATTAAATACTCTGGTAGTGTGCAGACAGAATTGAAGTCTTACTATTCTTTCAGAATCATCATTGCGAAGACTAAAGTCTGATGTACAAGTGAGGCATTCAAAATTTAGATTTTAGTGTTTTCAGAATGGTGATAATAGAAAAACATATAGGTAGACAAAACAGACTAGGAGGGCAAGTGCATTGGCTGAGGAGGAAAAGAACAGCTCTTTAGCCATTCTTACATATTCCATTGCTCTAATGCTTGTGTTTTTATAGTCGCTAACACACCAGAGTATATATCCCAGTCTCTGGCCACAATCAGCCAGTGAACTGACTTTAGTTACTAAGCGTGTTTGGAAGTGAAAGTAGCAGGTGCTGGGATTAACCCTCAATATCTTCATGTGTTTTCACCTAGCATAGATTTTTTTCCCCATCAACCTGACTAGAATCTGGTCAAACTTGTCTGAGAAAAATAAGAAACTTCTTGAGTGTACTTGGACTCAACTTCAAGTTACAGTTAGCCGTTCACATTGGCAGCAGAACGAGCCCAGCTGAAACATAATGTGTATGAAATAAATGCACCTGCTTATGCCCACTGTGAAGCAACAGCCTCATGACAGAGAATACTGGTTATTTCACAAAATCGGTACCGATGGGGTCATAAATCAGATATCAGTGGCTTGAAGCTTAAATTAGAAAAAATGAACTGCAGTCAGTGAGAAGTGGGTCCTTGAAGGGCTTCAACTAATTGAGATAATGACTTTATGAGGATGAACCAGGAGATAATGGAGAACGGCCGAAGGATTGCATACATGTATTTTCAAAGTTTGGCTCAGAGAATGGACCTCCACATGTCCTCTGTGACATTTAAATAATCAGTGATTAATGAAGAAAATTTCAGGCCACTAAGGGAACAGATTTTGGTTAATTGAGTTTTTGACACAACTGCTCAAATCATGTTGTAAAGATAAAATAATTTTATTGTTGTGCAGTAACACATTAACAGATATGATAAAATACCCATTAGCAGAGGAAAAGCCAACAGGATTGCACTTGGTAAGAAAAAACTCACAAATTGGAAAGAATACTCAAAGAGAATAAACTGGATCATTCACATGAATGCTAGCAAGAACAGTAGAATGTCTTAAATTTGGCAAAGTATTACATATGCAAATTGTGTTTTTTTAAACAAAGTAAACACATCAAAAGCATGCATGTTTCATTTCTTTTGACATTTTATAATCTAGACTATTTATTTTTGAAACTGTGGCCCATTAAGCTGGCCTTTGGTGTAGTTCGTGAAAATTAGTGACATTTTAGTCAAAGAACCACTTACCTTCACTTTCTATAGTACATGCAGGCACGATATTTAGTGGAATAATTAATTAGAAATGAAAATGTCAAGCCTTACTCACATTTCTGCACATTAGCCAAAGACACATATGGACGGAAGGTGGAGATTTTAAAACGGATTCTTAGTGGGATGTGTGCAATTAATACTCTGAGCAATGTACAAATGTGTGTGTGTGGGGGGGGCTATTAGCCTTGCATGTTATTGCAATACATACATACATATTCAATGAGATTAACATGGCTAACTTTTCCCTTTGTCAGTTGACTCAAATTTTGTATTGTCTGACATTTCCATGGGCCACACCCATTTTCTTTTACGACCGTCTGCCCTGGAAAACCCAACTGTTAACTCTACTACAGATCAGTGTTTTATTAATACAGTATTTCACAGATGATTCTTTTAAGATTAAGTAATTATAACTTCTCCTTAAAATCGAGCTGCTTTTTATGTAATTTACTTCATATGAAATTATTCCTAGCTTTGTCGACGCTGCAGGCATTTTGCTCACTGTAAAGCACGGAGACTACATACAGGGCAACCTGGCAACATATTCTCCAGTTTGGCTTTCTAAGTAAACAAAATCTTCAGCACAATCTTCTATAAATGAGGGATTGATCTCTTTTCTGACAAGATTTGGGCTTACTAAACAAAGCTGCTTTTATTGATACAAACAATATTTTCTTTATGTTGTATTTTTCTCATCATGCTACGGATTCATCCACATTTTACATTTCATAACCTAATGTAATTATATACAATTGGCAAATATCCATCCAAAATAGAGTCTTATTATAGTTTCTCAATGACATAATAATCAATGACCAGTAGATCCTATCACCCTCGCATTATTAATAACAGTTTGGTCTAACTGCTTTATAGCATCCTATAACATCTTATTGTCAACATCGAGGGGATTTTCTGTTTGAGGCAGTATAAATTATACAAGTACACCTAAAAAGAGAAGCCAGGGATACAAATACTTGGAAGTAAATTTTCTGAGCTTAAGAGAAAAGATTATTTTTTCAGCTTCCATTTGTTCAAATAATGCTTTCATCATAGCAAGAATACTTGTCACTGGCTGACATAGCCATCCAGCAGCCCTTCCTGAAGAGGCTTGCAGTCCTTTCTAATTACCTTAGCAACACTAACTCATAGGACAGAAAAGCACCGAAGAATGCCACTCTTTGTCTTTGCCAGACATGTACTTGCAAGTTATTACAAATTCTACTAGAGTGCCTAGCACATCAAGCATGAAACATTTCCTCGGTAAAAAGGTAAAATTTTCTTTTACATAGATGATCTCATACTATTATAGTAGATGCTTCAGAATTATCTAAAAGTAACTTGGATATAGTCATTATTGAATAATAAGTTCCAGTATGTTAGTTACATTTTCAAAGTTGCAATACCCTCATTGATTTAATACAATTACAGATACTATCACCTGAAATTTTATGTAATTGTATGTAAGCCATACATTTTTAAATGAGAATTTGTTGGATATTTGGAAACCTCGTGCTTTGCAATTGATTCACCCTTTTAATATTACAAAGTGTTAAAGCCTTCTTCAATATTAGCAGAGAAAATTTCTTGCTCAGTTTTGTATTTTCTGCCAGACTATGGATTTCAATAACCAGACTCTAATTTAAAGATTTTTTCTTAAGACTGATTTTCACATAATTGCAATATAAAGAAGTGTCAGAGAGCTGGAGAGACACAAAAAGGGGCCTCCCATCCACTGGTTCTCTCTCCAGATGGCAATAAAGCTGTGGCTGCGCAAGGCCAAAATTGGGAGCCGGCAACTCCACGAAGGTCATCACATAGGATGGAAAAGGTACAAATGCTTGGGCCATTTTCCACTGCTTTTCCAGGCACATTATCAAGGAGCTGAATTTGAAATGGAGCTGCCAGTAATCAACAGGTCCATTCATATTGATTGGCATTGTTGTGGTGGTTGGCTAACCAGCTGTCACAATAGTGACCCCAATATGCTTCTCTTCAGAGCAGCATAAAGATACAAGTTTTTAGATAATCTTTTTTTTTTACTTCAGGAGTTTAGTAACTTATATTGAATGAGATTAAAAATAGATTCTGTTAAATATCTGCAGTCTAATACCATGTCTATTCCTGAAAAACCTGTTTTAAACTCTCATTCTTTCCTTTCTTGTTTTCTTTTGATTAACCTTTATTCAGTAATTTTTAATCCATATTTCCTCCGTTATTCTTAAGGAATCCTTCTCTGTTCCTTCATTTGTTACTGTAGATTGCAGCATATTTTAAAATCACTTTTATTAACATAAATAATTATTTCAGCATTTCTATGATGCTGTTGAAATAAGAGTTCTTTGCATGTATACTCTTCTGCCCCGTGAGCTATCATTTTCAGGCGTGTGTGTGTGTGTGTGTGTGTGTGTGCGCGCGCAAAGTTGTATTATTTCATTGCCCTCTCCAATCATTACATAGCTGTATGATTTTGTGTTGTCAATAATTCCATTCTGGACTTAACTATTCTAAGATCATGTTTCTTTTACCTAAAGCGTTTGCATCTTGGTACACATTTGTTGGTAATGACATACATGTTTTTGTCTTTCTAAACGGTCTTTAATCACCTGTCCAAAGAATATTCTTAGTGCTTGGAGAACTGTTGACTGATCTGGTCCCTAGCGTCTGTGTTCTCTCCCTTGTTACTTTAACGCGTGCTCTTTGGAGGTTTTCACTCTGCTATTGCTATGCGTGTAGGTTCAACAAGCTTCAGATTTATCTCACTTGGAGTTCATAAATATTTGCAGATTTACTGCTTTGTCGGCTTTATATATTTTCAGCCATTATTTTTCTCAGTCATCGCTGATGTGCCTGTCTCTCTTCCATTTCTTCTGGAGCTTCAGTTCCACACGCATTCTAAACTGTCTCATATATGTTACATGCTTCCTATACTTCTTTAAGTATTTTTTTTTTGCATTTCCTGTCCTATGCTCCTGTTATATAAATTCATGATCCCTATACTCCTTTTGGCTTTTTTTTTTAATCAAATCTGCCATTAAACCCTATTTTGAATTCTTAGATAGTTTAATGTCCATTCTAGAAGTCACGTTAAATGTTTGACAGGATGTTTTTTTGAATCTGAAAATGTTATGTTTCTATAGGCAAGGCATGCTACTCACTGCTGAGCAAATTGAGTGGCAGCTGATCAAAATTAGGGACTCAGCTGAAGTCAGGTGGCATTTTTTAGAAAGCACCTCTCATTGACACTTCCAAAGTGAACATATACCAGACGTTTTACAGAAATATTACTATGCTCAACAGGCTTTCTCTGGTAAGTCCTGAGTCCTAACTTTAAGGAAGGACAATGAAACAGCAGAAAAAGCTGAAATACCTTTAAGAACCTTTGCTTGGCTTTCAGTCTCCTGATGTGTGTATCCTCAGGATTGGTGTAATTAAATTGAGGAGGAAATAATTCTGTGTTGGGTTATCTTCTGTACCCATCCTTTCTTACTGAGATCCTGTGCCCCAGTGGTGCTTTGCCTGCATTATCTTCTTTAGCTCATGTTATTTTAACATCCTTTGCATGTCATTAAAACAATATTTAAATGTTTCGCTAAATGTTTCTAATTGTTTTAGGATAAACATCATCTATAATAAGTTCCTTCTTCCATTCAAAGGAAGGACGCATCTATTTGTCCTCATTTTGCATTTCTGAGATTTTCTCCTTAATCAAATGGAAGATGTATGTTGTTTTTTGTCTCTTTGTTTATTCTTGCTACTAGACGTTCCTGTTATTGCTTCAAGCCATACGGATAAACACATTTTTGAATGACTTATAAATTAAACTCTATCAAATATAAATATTATGGATTTGACTTTTAAATCTATCTGTAACAAAATCTTCAGAAAATTATCCAAATACAGAAAGAAATATAACTATATGGAAGCCTAAGCCTTCAGTCATTCTGATCAAGTACCAAGGCATGCTGATTGTTGGATCCTTAACAATTTTTATTTTCAGTAGAATTTAGGAATAATTTAGCAATGCGCTATTAAATGAAACTGCAATCTGATGGTAAAGCGTAATGTGGGGAAGTGTCACGTTTTCTAATTTGAGATTATTAGAAATCTTTCAGTAATTTAGGAAGCTGTTTCATGTTCTCTGCACTCCAAAAATCCTGTTTAGACTAACTACACATTCTGTTCAAAGCATGCTATTATGCCAGATAACTAATATACAACTTCAATGTTTTGTGCTCCAAAATCAATAACTTTGTAATGAGCTATTAAGTCTCTCTAGATATTAAGATGACAAAATTCAAGATAAAACATGCTTTCATTTTATTTTCTTTGTGTTGATTTAACCTGGAACATGTTTTAAAAATTAACAAAATTACATAATATTCTGCCAATAATTTATTGTAGATTTGTATTCACAGAGAGCTTATATGATACACATTAGCTTCTTGACCTTTAAAATAAGTCATTTTCATTTGCTTTTCCATCAACTAGTTTCAGATTGGAATCTATTTGCATTTGTGATACTATCTAAATCAGCAAGTTTCTTCGGTTAAAGCAGAAAAGGCAATTAAAATGACTTCCTTTCAGTCACTTTTCAAGGAAAAAGAATTGGTAGATAAATTGGTAAACTGATGTTTCCATTACTCAACATAGATTCTTACAGATGTGTTACTATTAAAAAAAAACTTTGTGCAAGGGTATGAGTCATGCAGCATGTTTAATTAACAAATATATCATTTCTTCTCTGAAAAGCCACATGAGTTTTCATATAAAACTAATTATTTAGGGTTAGTTTTTTAAACATTATGAGCTTTGTTATTTAACTTGAAATAAATAAGGGAAAGAGAGAAGAGAGACAGAAAGATAGTTCCTCCATCCTCTGATTCACTCCTTAAATTGCCACAACTACCAGAGCTGAGCCTATCAGAAGCCAGGAGCCAAGAACTTCTTCTGGGTTTCTCACATGGGTACAAGGGTACAAGGACACGCCATCCTCTTCTATTTTTTCAAGCCATAACCCAGGAGCTGGATTGGGAAGAGAAGCAGCAGGATTTAGGCACCCATATAAGATGCCGGCACTGCAGGCTGTCGGCCTGCCACTGAACTGACCTCTAAAGTAATTGTTCTAAAAGTGACTATTTTCTTATTGCTTTCAATCACTCCAGCGTTAAAATATAATCAACCTTTCATTCCATAATGATTACTAGATTCAAGACTAAATACATTAAATAATATAAACAGGATCAAATGAAGGTCTACAGGGAAAAAAGAAAAAAAGTACACACATTTGATGTGAACCATCAGGACCAAATAGTCAGTGTGGCCATTTGGGCAGTGAATCAGTAGACTAAGATTTTCCTCTCTGTCTCTCCTCTTTGCATATCTGACTTACAAATAAATAAATAAATATTTTTTAAAAAAAACCAGAGTAATCACTGTGCCTGACAGGTTAAACCACTAGTGCGTTGCCAGCATCCAATATCAGACAACTACTTGGAGTCTCGACTGTTCAGCTTCTGACCTAGCTCCCTGCTGGTGCCCCTGGGGAAAGCAGCAGAAGATGTTCCATATGGGAGGTCAAGATTTCAGTAAATTTGTGTAATATCATAGTATTAACTATTCTCAAGTCTTTGTTAATTTGCATTATACTCTCTGCTACTAAGTAGCACCATGCTTTTTTTAAGTTTATTTCTGAGATGTCTAAATTTATATTCATATTTTCTATTTTCATAGTTAATTCAATTAAGTTCATTTTGTCCAAGTGTCTTCTATACGTTAGAATGAAATTGACTCCATTGTGAATCATTTGTCTATTGAAGCCATGATCATCATTTGTTTTAATATGAAATGCACCAATCACATTTGTTTATTTTGATTTTGTTTTCACTGCTATTTCTGCTTATTGACACTTAGATAAGACATTTCTGTCTCTGCAAAAAAGGAAAATACATTCTTCTCAGCTTCTTATTTGTTTATCTGAATCTTTAATGTTTTGTTCATAACACGAGCTTAGTTGTTAAATATTGACTCTTCATATCAATCAGACATTAACCTTTTGAAATCGCAAGGATTTAATAAGAGATGCACCCAAACTTGGTCCATAAATTCTGTTTCTGTCATGGTAAGCTGCAGTGTAATTTTGGCAGATGCCTTAGGAGACTGACATGGTTATCTGTTCCACTGGGTAGTGACATTTTTAAGACCCCACCTAATGTACTATGAATACAAGCTAGTGAGAAACTCTGTGGTTCTCTGCCTTTCAGCTTGGGGTGAGTGTTCCACTCACTTCTTGACCCCACTGCTTGGCAATGGTTCCCTGGACAGCTTGGTGGCCTTTCATGTCCCACACGGCTGAATGAGGTTGTCTCATGACAGTTCCTCGGGTCTCAGATCTTGCTAAATTGATACATAAGCTGTTTTTTTCAAAAGTGATTTAATCAATATTTTTCCACTTGTTTATGCTTACACACCATAACCACTTGAAGGAAGATTTGTAAATTCATTTCTTCAGATAGTCTATTTCTTCCAAAATGTATTGTATTTGGGAAAAATTTTTTAAATGTTTTAATTATTTATTTGAAAGACAGAGTTGCAGAGAGAGTGACAGAAAGAGAAATTTTTTTACATCTGATGTTTCAAACCCCAGAGGGCCAGAAGGGCCAGTGCTGGGCCGGGTCAAAGCCAGGAGGGAAGATCTTTGTCAGGATATTCTGTATGCATGTCCAAGGGCCAAACACTTGGACCGTCATCTTGGTACTTTTTCCCAGGCCGACAGCAGAGAACTGAATCAGAAATAGAGCAAAATTGACACCGATCAGTGCTGGTAAGCCACAGTCACCATTATCAGCCCTCAAAGCTACACCACAATACCAGTCCCAGAAAAGCTCTGAAATATATAATATTTTGTGTTGAGATTTTACAAAATTTGGCTGGTGGTATAATGTTGCATGGAACACAGAAATATATCTACTTATACAAACCATGTCTAAACTGTAAATTTATATTATGCATCTTTCTTGCTTTGAAAGCACTTAGCAGTGATTAATAAATAAAAGTTGACAGAAACACTGTAATAAACCTATTAGATTTTATGCACCATGATCTGAAATTACACATTAGTTTGACATGTATAAAACTTTCTTTTTTTTTAATTACAGCATCATTTCTTATCATTCCCCTCTTCCAACTAAATGAATGAGTTATAAAGTACCATTTTTATTGTTCCTGCAGAGGGACTTACTTGATAAGCAGAACCATAGCTCACTGGAGAATTCCACCCAGATACAAGTTTCTACCATTTTCTATTATTGTGTTCAATCTGAATATCAGTTAATGAAAAGTATAACTGCACCAGGGTCACTTGGATGTTCTCTTAATAGATTTTATTTTAAATATTGCATGCATTTTAATTTGAATTGTTCTTAATATTAAAATCTAGATGAATAACAAAATAGTTTCCAATTTGCATTCTGTATCATTTCTTAATTTGTAAATGGAAATGTCTCCTTCTTTAAAAATGCTTGTATTCGTGTAGTAATAGTCCATTCATTCTGTGAATAATTATCGGAGCATTTATTGCACCAGAAAGTGCCTGGGTGTTGCATCCCTCTCCTCTTTGCGGTCTTATAATCATTCTATTGAGGATATTCTCTCAACCTTTCTATTTTCACATCAAGGAATTCAAGACTGAACAACTTGTCTAATTGGCTATCATGTATGGAATTATGATTTGTTACATTTTTATTCCAAAGGTCATTGTTGTGTTTTAACTTTTATACTCAGAAATTTTTGCTGTGTATTGATTTCATTTATGGATTTCAAAAGTACAAATCCATCTGCGATGGCTTCACTTCATATCTGTGGGTTCCTCAAGGGGAGACCCATATTCCGCCCTTAAAAAATAATGAAATAATAATAAAAAATAAACAATAACACCAATTTTAAGAAGCCCATTGATCAATGCACCTGCCGCACACATTTTTGCTGATGGATTTCCGTTGCTAAGACCACTCTACTAAAGTATTTTATTCATATTATTATGGGAGACTGTGTGTCTTTCATCTGTAGCAATAACATTTAGCCTGTTTATATTGTGTTATTCTCAAATGTCACAGGATAATTGCAGGAACTTTACAGGGAATAATAGCTTTCTCCTGCCAATTCGTACCTACCGTTTCTACAGTGAACACTTTGTAACGATGACCAGTTCAGTTTAGATTTTTCAGCAGTCTCAAACTACCCTGATGCTTCAAGCTTCCCATCCAAGACAATCCCCTACTCCTTCCACACTTCTCTCAGACACGAACATGCTGGCACCTTTCCAGGCATCTGCCAGTGACGTCCGTACAATATGCTGCAATACAATTAAAAAGGAGGAGACTCCAAAATGTAAGGTTCACGACTGACATGCCTCTCTGTTACGTTTTGGTAGTTCTTCAGCTCCTCAAATCTCTTCTCAGTTCCAGAGCCCTTGCCCTGAGGCCCTAGTGGAATTTTTAGCCTTTGACAGCAGATACTTAGCAGAAAGTTCCACTTTCAATCAGATTCATGATCCACCAGAATCTTACCCTTTTTTGATGTGTTGGCTTAAGCCTTTTTTTCAAACAGAATCTCATCTTTTCTCATTTTTCATGATATTTTTCCCTTGTATGCAATACTGCTATGCAACATGCATCTGATCACCCAGAGTTCTGAAAGCTAAAGGATTTAGCAGTTCGCTTATAGTTTACGTGTGGAGTTGCAGAGGTTTGTATTTAACAATTGAAAACGAATACAACAAAGCCAGGATATTGGAATTCGATGGCAGAAGCAATTCCTGGGACCCTGCCCATCTGCCAGTCTTGTTAACAAGGGACAATACTGCAATTTTCCAGGTGACTTCCTGCTGAGTGAATTGGCCAGTAATGGATATAGTACAAGTGATTCTCTGGGGACTTCTTTACTTTTGCTCAGATCCAACCTCATCTACTTACCCAAGAGCTACCTTGTATTAAATATGTTCTGAAAAAAAAAATCTATCAAAAAAGCAGAGTGAACCATTCAATAGACTCACTTCTCATCACATCTCAATAATTTTGAAGCACCTCTGCTTACAAACCAGGAATCGGATGTGGGAAAGTGATTTCATTAGTCTACAGTGGTCAGGACGCGGACTTTTCATCAAGTAGATCCTTTTATAGTTGCTGTGCCAAAGGTCAAAACTTTCACACTGATTCTCTAAGAATTATTTGCGATGCATAAATGTGTTTGACATTTTCTCTCCTTTTTATTTCTGAGAGCAGTGTAATGCCAATCAATTTTGTCCGGGTGAATTTGTATTTATGACTTGTATATTAAATTATAATTATATTTATTATATTAGGCAAAATTTGTTTGTTTGTCCCGCACACAGCGTGTCATATTGGATATCTAAGATGGTCATTAAATTACACAGCACCTCCTGAGGTATTTATATGGACAGATTCAACACAATATGGAAATAAACTATAAAGTTGAAAATGAATCAATATTACACAGAATCATGTAGAATCATCCAGAGAAATCATATACCTGAATTTTTGTCTTCTCTTAGTAGCATACATCTCTAAATTAATAAATTCATAAAATACTGCTCACTTTGGACTGAGTCCATAAAAGAGTCACTCTGAGCATGATACCATATGTTCCGGACATTTTCATTTCTGAACTGTCATATCACTCTTGTAAAGTCGCCTGCCTAGACACTATACCAGCCCCAACAAATGCAATCTTTATAAGCATTGCACTTTATTTTCCAAAAAGTAGGAATGAATATAAAGATTCGTTTTTTTCTTTACGCTTTGACTAGTGTGGAATACTTGTGTATTTTTGCAGAATAGATTGCCACACTTCAGTACACAGGTACAGTGTACACTGACCAACTCGTTACTTCCCACCTTCTTGTTTTTTCCCTTTGTGCTTGGAGCCCACTAGCTCCTCTGCTGGTTTTTCATTTAGTACACAGTACATCTTTGCAGACTACAATTGTGCTACTGGCTACGCAACACTTTTGTTCGCTACATTCTGTTTTACTAGAACAACATCCAAAGCTTTCATTGCAAGGGACATTTCTCGGGTGATTCCTTGTGAGGAATCTGACCATTCAGCTCTGAATTCAGCAGTTAGAAATCATGTAGAGGAATACAAGTAACAGCAGCTTCCTGTCTTGAAACTGTACGTAGTGGAGAAGAGATTCTTCACCTCTGAAATCTGGAATTCCCATGGTTTCTAAATTATATATATAAAGCAGAGAAAAAATTGCCAGATTTTTTTTATCACTCACATACTTAAGAGAAGTTGGTTGAAGACAGGGAAACCCCTTGACAAAGACTTTGTGAAACAGACACTGAAAACAGATAAGGAAACATAAGGCTGCTTTAGAGATCTGATGTTACTGAGTCAGTTACAGAATCCATGGGCTGGTTCAATAACGGAAAAAAAAAATCGTAGAGTTTGGTATTGGGTGTACATGTGTTTAACTTCTTGCTGAACAGTTTATATCAGTGGACATAAGCATTTCTATCTCATATTCATTCATTAATTCAGTCTATAAATAAAGTTGTGCTATGCAACTAAAACCCAATGAGCATCTTGCCGACTTAGAGCTTCAAATTCTTTTGACACAATACAGATATCTGTGCAGGTCTGTTGGTTACTATGAAGGCTGTTGCATTTAACAAGAATGAAACTCACCCACCAGGTGTGGGTGGGATGGTGAATTCACCATCAAGGTGTGTTTAGAATCCCTCTGGGATTTCAGTTTTGCTCATGTAGGCAGTCATTATTTCTTGCTCTGTTCCTTGGTGCTATATAAATGTAGAAGGAATGCAATGAACACACTTGTAACAAAAGATCATTCTATCGTGGCAGCTTTGTAGCAGCTGGCTTCCCATACAGCCATGTATCCAACAGTGCATTCAGGCCTTTGTAATTTTTTTTTCCATGTGTGTCAGAAACCAAATCCCACGTATTTTAAGTTCATATGCTCCATCTTCCTGGGTCACAATGCCTCTTTGTGGTTCAAATGTGGAACACTTTCTGCCAGTTATCATTGCTGGCTCATCTCTCATTTGGGCTACACTGTCACCCAAAGATTTATTTTGCCTGTAACTGTTTTTTGGGGACTGTCACAAACTTGGAGTAGTTTCACTGGGTTATTTACTCTCCTTCTGGAATGACTGGAAATTTTCACAGTTTTAATTTTGCTTTTATCATTACTTTTGCACACTTCTTGTGCCTCTAGGTCCTTTATTAAAATCATTTCCCTGTTGTCCCCTGTGTAAGTACCACCATCAAATGAGTACAACCCACAGGTTAGAATATGTTTCTTATCATGCTCTTCTGAACATTCCCCAAAAATGTTAAATATAAATGAACTTAAATATCTCAGCCTCAAAATACTCTCATTTGTTTCTAAGAACCTAAACATCAATATGTGTTGTTTTCATGTGTTTGAGATCATAAAGCCAGTTTAATCATACCCAGCAAGTCATGTATAGACAAATTGGAATATGTTAAATCAAATTATTTGTACACAGATGAAATGCCTTCAGATATAATGAATTTTCTTGCTTGCTTCTTTTTTCCCTCTGATTTACTCAATATATCATTTTGTATGGTCAAATTCAACCTAAAATAACCTAATTCTATTGCCTAAAGTTTTACTTCTTTCACAATAATAAGCATAGGCTTAAAGAACAACAGACCAAAAAATGTTGACCAGTTCTTCCTTGTCATGATGTTAACTTCCAGGGCCTTTTGCATTGGGATTCTCCTGGGGTCATTTCTGTTCTGCTCCTGATACATTTATTTATGTGACAGAAATCAGTTGTTGCTTGTGAAATTTGCCTCTCCTCAATCACAGATAACCATCAATACCCCACCCTTTTCAAAAAAGCCATTGATCAATGCACTTAAAAAGAATCACTGAGGGCACTGTGGGAAATGTGAGGGTGAGTACAGGCTGAGTATGAAACCTGCGTGGGATTGTTTGCCTCCTGCAATGTCTCTGTAAATGGAGAATGTGCAAAAGGGAACACAGACCGTCAGTTTGGGGAGTGACTTGCAAATCCTCTTCTTCATTCCCTTCATTTCACAAACAACATGAAGGAATCCCCCAAGTGGCAAGGACCAGAGTCCCACAATTGAGGATCGTATCCGGTCATGGGACATTCGTGGACACCACTCGTGACCCTCACGATGGCATGGTCTCCTTGAGGTTATGATGCATTTTGCAATTTTTTAGAAAGTCATTACTTCATACTCAATATCTTTAAGACTTGTCAAAACTAGTTTCATATTTCTGTCTGAAAAATCACTTACACATTTATGTGAGAATTTGAAACCATTTTACTTAATTGGTAGGTAACACCTAAAGTTCCTACTTGAATTTCAAAAAGCAATACTGAAAATCTTCTTAAATGCATATTCAAAGATTTGTTATGGGATGGTGTATCTACTAGAAATCTCCAGAAATAAGAGAAATTAGTATCTGTTTAATGTTCCCCTATGTCTGGAGCATTATTAATGGGGGTCTCATTCAACAAATAGACAAAGAGCCTTGCTGTCAGGGAAAATTATTTTTATTCCCTTAAGTTCCTCATACACATTATACTCAAGACAGGGATGCAGAAGGTGGGCATTTGATGAGGCAAGATGCCACTTAGGACACCACGTCCCACGTCAGAGCATCTGGATTTAAACCCTGACTTGATTTCCAAACCCCCTGGCGGTGCACATCTTAGGAGGCAAGCGCTGACAGCCCAAGTATTTTGGCTCTTGCCACATAGGAGGGGACCCAGGTCTCCAGGCTTTGGTCTGGCCATGCTCTGGCCGCTGCAGGAATTTGTGGAGTGAACCATCAAATGGAGGATCTCTGTGTCTATCTCATTTTCTCTGTGGGACTCTCAACTATCTCTCCCAATCTCTTTCTAGCAAATAAAACAGGTAAAATTTCAACCTAAAAAAAAAAAATAAATAAGGCCAGCCATGATAGCCTAGTAGCTAAAGTCATTGACTTGCATACGCTAGGATCCCAAAAGGATGCCAGTGCGTATCCCGGTGGTTCCACTTCCTATCTAGCTCCCTGTTTGTGGCCTGGGAAAGTGGTTAAGGGTGGTCCATAGCCATGGAACTCTGCAACTGCGTGGGAGACGCGGAAAAGGATCTAGGACCCTGGCTTTGGATCGGCTTAGTTCTGACCATTTCGGCCACTTGGGAAGTGAACCATAGGGCAGAAGATCTTGTTTTCTGTGTCTCCTCCTCTCTGTATATCTGACTTTGCAATAAAAATAAGTAAATCTTTAATAAATAAATACACACTTTGTCCTTATATTCAGAGAAGAGTAAGATGGAAATTCTGTCTTCCTAGTATTTTCCCTTCTTTGCCGTGTTATTAGTAGTATATCATTATTTGCAATCCATAAGGATACCTAAAGTCTTGGAAGTCACATTAAGTGAGGATATTAAAGATGTTTAAAAAAAAGTATGTAGACATTAAGCAGGAGTCTACCTCCTTGGACTGAAAACTACAAGCTATAAATGAATAAATCTAGCTAATTAAAGCTTTTAATTAGCAAACAACCTCAATTCTTCTGACCTAGCATAACTAATATTTTTACGAGCTAATCAAACACTGTTGCTTAATCAAGGGTAACATTGTTGAATCTACATTTCCCCTTTGTATTCTTTCCCCTTTGCAACTTTTTAAAACTTGGATGTCAATCAGTTGTTTATTTGAATATGTATTTTAGAAGATTAGCAAAATTCAGATATGATATTATTGATGGAAATATTACTAAACATTATATTAAAACTGTGATATGTTAATTCCAGTGTATCCTTTGCAAATGACCTTCATAATTATTATGCGTGTTCATTTTCTGATTTGGACAAAGCAAATAAATATCCAATCCAAATAAAGTGCTTTGGCAATCAATTTCTTTCAGGCATTACTTCAGATTAAGATGTGATCCCTGTCATCAAGGGGCTTATATTCTACATCACAAGACAAGCTGTGCTTCATCCTGGAGCTCACTACCTAGAGAATTCTGTGAGCTAATGTATTGGAAGCAACTAGAGAACAGACAAGTGCTTTAGCATTCTCTAAACAAAATAGCAAAAAATGAAGATGTGTGAGTCATGATAATGTGGTACACAAAATCTCTAATTTTTATATGCTGCATAAAGCGTGTTAATACTCGCATATGGCAATAAAACTGACATTACCTGGGAGCTGTGTAAATTATGCAAAAACATAAAGCTATAATGAGTTTTTGAAGAGACAGTTGACTATATGCCTAGTCACACAGTTCATACGTTAGCTTTCAAGTGATTTGGTTTCTCGTTCAGTCAGTCCTGTTTAAAAGCATTTTACTTGTATCTTGTGCAACATTAACTACTGCCTTGTTGGTGCCTTTGATGACAGTCTCGGTATCCGCAAAGAATCAGCATATGCTTAGAATGTCTACACCGACAAAATCGATGAGTTCACTCATACCAAGAGACATCACTGGCCTCTTGCTAACTTAAATGGTATCTGCAAATGTCAGTAATGAAACAACTGGGAAATAGAAGGATATATCATTCACATGAGACTTGGTCATAAACATACATTTACAGAAAAACAAACAAAAAACCAGTTGTCAAACCCCATGTCAAGTGAATTCCTCTTAGAAGGGTGTGATGTTGTTCAGTTCACAACTTTCAATGCTCATGTCCAATATGAGTGCTGGTTTGAGTCCTTGCTGCTTGGTTCCCAGTCCAACTCCCTGCTAATGGTACTGGGAAAGCTGTGGAACAGGATCCCAAAATGGTTGGACTTCACCAACTCACGTGAGTTACCCGGACAGAAGTACAGAATCTTGTCTTCCACCTCTCCCAGCCCTGGTTGTTATGGAGTCTCTGTCTCTCCTTCTTTCTCGGTAACTCTGCCTTTTTGGAAAAAAAAAAAAAAGCTTTTTTATATTGTTTTTTTGTTGTTGTTGTTTGAATGCTTCCAAATCACCTACAGAATGGACATTTCTAATTAGGTACTTACTCTCTAGAGCAGCACCACCAAATCCGACAAGAAACCTTCTCTCACGTACTCCCTAATGGAGTCACCTTTACTCCCCAAATGGAGCACACTGCAACCATGAGTATTCTAAAACATAACAAAGCAGCAGCCCCCAGGGAAACACATTGCATGGCTAGAGCAGCAAAGGCAGAAGCTTTCAGATGTTCAAGGAGACGAAGCTACTCCAGGGTCCTCCCATTTCATCCCTTACAAGAAGGGGCATATTCAATCTTCTATAACCTATAGCCCCAGATTAATAACTGCTGTTCCGCTCATGATTATGAAGTACTACAACTATTTCTCTTGACAGTTCAGGAAGTTGGAGTGATCCTTCTGCCCACATCTCAAATCCCCTTAAGAGCAATCTTTATTTTAACTATTTTTGTATAAGGAATACTGAACCAAAGTCTTCCAAAGATCTTGTTGGCATCTTAAGTCAATGCCATTTATGACATAAAGGTAGGGCTATTTACATTTAAATGAATAAGGAAATTTTTCTCAAAGTTGCAGTGTCCATTCAAGTACACTCAACCTGGGTCATGACTTTTGTCTAAATGTCTGAATTGGAACTGCACTGAAATTTATGCAAATGAATATTCCAGACTATAAACCACAAATTTGGCTATGACATGATACCTGAATTTACCCAAGCAACCTGAGACATTTGGCTTCAAGGCTGTAAATTACCCTCATTTCAAAGGAATGCAACATTTCTTGAGCAGCTACTCGGACCATGGTACATGCATGAATTTAAGAGATGGCCTCATTTTTGAATGGTAAAAGGCCACTTACCCTTATAGAAAATAAGAACTGCATCTTTAGCCTATTTTATCAGGTCCATTTTCACAGTACAGCTATGTGTTTTTGCTCAGTGTTGCTGATGACAGTGGCAGGCACAGAAGTTGCAATGTAATAAAGGTTCTGATTTTTACAAAAGGGTGGAAGCCTGGAGTGTGAAATGAGCAATGGGGAATTTTACAATGCACTCTCAGGATAAATCTATGAAAAATAAATTTTCTCAAAAAAAAAACACCAATAAAGAAAACAAAATTCTTCTGCTCAAGTGTATTATTTTTAAATTTATGTTTGGCGAGATAGATACAGCAGAGATAATTAGCATGCTCTGTAAGAAGACTCAAGCTTCAACTCCTTGGTCAATGACAACAACTATATTCCCTTTACATTCAGCCCTCCAATTTGTTCTTACACTAATTTGCTATCCATTTATGGGCATACTATATATTGAAGACATTAATATTTTCCAGAATGCTGTTAGTTATAGAAAATGAAGATTAATCAACAAGTAACTTTCTCTCCCATGACATTTCTCACTGGAGAGAAGATGGCTACAGACAGATTTGGTTTTTGTAAGATTTATTTATTTTTATTTAAAAGGCAGATTTACAAAGAAAAGGTGAGACAGAGAGAAGCAGACAGATATAATTTTTATAGTTCTTGTTTGAGTAAACCACAGAGGATTTTAGGAAATTTAATAAAAGTGAAGATGGGGCCCAGCGGCGTGGCCTAGTGGCTAAACTCCTTGCCTTGAACATGCTGGGATCCCATATGGGCGCCAGTTCTAATCCCGGCAGCTCCACTTCCCTTCCAGCTCCCTGCCTGTAGCCTGGGAAAGCAGTCGAGGATGGCCCAAAGCCTTGGGACCCTGCACCCGCGTGGGATACCTGGAAGAAGTTCCTGGATCCTGGCTTCAGATCAGCATAGCATTGGCCGTTGCGCTCACTTGGGGAGTGAATCATCAGACGGAAGATCTTCCTCTCTGTTTCTCCTCCTCTTTGTATATCTGACTTTCCAATAAATAAATAAATCTTTTTTAAAAAATTAAAAAAAATAAAGGTGAAGATGATTGCTTGATATGCACAGGATATTCTTATTTTCAGTGATATTGCTTTACTGTTTTTCCAGGAAATACCTATGATTTCAAATATCAATAGAGACACAAGCTCTCCCTTGTGCACAGCTCATATGGTTATGCAGGCATGAATTCAAATCACAAGTTGGGCAATGCAATAGAGTCACAGTGAAGTCGAGCCAATTCGCTGGATAGCACCTAACTTATTGACACGATATGTTAATGCTCACAGGAACTATGTGCATATTGTCTTTACAAAATACAATAATCTTGTTCTGATAGACCACGCAATTGATTCAGAGACCAGAAATGTTGCAAAACAAGTCTTCACTCATTGCTTCACTTCAACCATAAAACAGGTCTGAGTTGACCTGTTCAGATTCCACACACATAACCACTGGCCAGTTGCTTCAGTCGAGTTCCCTCTCTTAGTCCACTAGGCATGTCTAGGTCTCTGATCACCACCATCCCAAGGGATTGTTCTGCAGGCATGCCAAGCTTCGAATTGTCCGTTAAAAGAAATCTAAAATACTTCTGACTTTTTCACTATAGAATATTTACCAAGGTTATTATAACAGTCTTGGTGTTATCTCACAGGGATAGTGGGAGGACACATTAAAAAGGGTCATAAAGCAGGAGGCTCAGTTTAAATACTGGATGAATTCAAATTGTTGTTCTTTGCCTTGATTCACAGAGAGGACGATAGTGTTTGGGGGGTTGTGTAGAGCGCATGCCTTTTTCATTCATGTTTACTGCCAGTATTTCTTTTTTTTTTTTTTAAGAATTTTTTTTTTTATTGGAAAGGCAGATATACTGAATGGAGGAGAGACAGAGAGGAAAGATTCTCCAGCCGATGATTCACTCCCCAAGTGACCGCAACAGCTGGAGCTGAGCCAATCCAAAGCCAGGAGCCAGGAGCTCTTCTGGATCCCACGCTGGTGCAGGGCCCCAAGGCTTTGGGCCATCCTCAACTGCTTTCCCAGGCCAGAAGCAGGGAGCTGGATGGGAAACGGGGCCACCGGGACTAGAACCAGTGCTCATATGGGATCCCGGTGCGTGCAAGGCGAGGACTTAAACCACTACACTATCATGCCGGGCCCACTGTCAATATTTCTTCTGAAATGACAAAATGAACGTATAGAATATTGTTGACTACACACACACTATAAATGACATTTTTATACACATATCGACTCAAAACTTTCCAAAGTACAGGAATAATCCCTTTCCTCATAGTGACTTGTGATATTTCCTTCTCAACCAAGAGCAGGATGCAGAAGATCTATAACAAGTGCTCTCCTCCCTTCCCCAGCTCCTCCATTCTCCCACCCTCAGGCTCCCTGTCAAGAATGGTGGAGTACACACCCTAATCGGAGTGAAACACGACAGGGGCAGCCAGACACACTGGGGAGATTAGACTGGAATAAAAATGATTCTAAAACTGTGCCCTGCTAAGATGATCCAGGAGAACAGATACTTTGGACAGGTACAAATAGAAGTGAATCCACAGAGGGATGTCGCAAAGCTCATCACCATTGGGGAAAACCCACAGAGTAAAAGATCAAGAGTTCAGTTGCTGTTACCTTCCCATTGGTATGCGCTGCCAGCACCTGCCTACAGCATTGTAAACTGATTAGCTGTACTTATTGACATAATAGTTGCAGTCCTGGACACACGTTGGAATGCATTAAATCGCTTATTAATAGGAATTAGGACTTTTTAGTTGTCACAAGTGCTTACAAAAAAAAAAAAAACGATCATGATAGTTTTCCATTCCTTTAGCATTAGGGCGAATTTCACTCTTGTAAAATGATATTTGTGTTGCCTTGAAGCTATTGAACCATTTAACTCTATTTGATGCTGCTATGTTTTTTTCCCCCTCTTTTTTCATAATTTGGAAGGAAAAAGAGAAAAATACTGATTTTTAAGAAAGCCCCATACTATTTTAACTCATGAGCCTAATCAAAACAACACAAGCTTTTAGATTTAGTTTCCAAAGTTAATGTAAATAAGGCTTCACTTTAGTCCTTCCTATAACTTTATCCTCTTATGGAATACGCTAATAGGATTGCCAGATTTTAAGAGTTTAGCATTTACAGTAAAATATAGAGTAGGCAAGAAAGAAATTTTCTTGTGAGTGTGGAATTCCTTAGTGAACTGTTTAGCACATTTAAGTTACACTGCTTTCTGTACACCAAATCTCTAGAATAAAATCATTGAGAAACTTTACTTCCTTTTCCTGCTAGGGGCAAGTCACCTCACAATTACATTTGGCAAAAGTCTCTATCAATAGGGGAGGGCAAATAAACAGCAGAGAGACACATAGGTTCTGAAATATCACTTCTCTCTTGCTCCCCAGCTGTTTCTCTACCATCTCCAGATTTGCCAAATCCTAGGGAATGGAGAAGATGGCTTGACACAGTGTCAAGTGCTTACAGGATTCTGGGTGACTAAGCATCTTTATTTAACCACCATGCTGCTAACCACACATGGGAACAGGCCCGCAAAGGTTAATGTAAACAGTGCCTGCTTCCTTCAATCCACACCAGAATACCACATCTGGTGGGTCACCTGACCCTGCAGTCAAAACTCAAAGGACATTTGCTTTGAGAATGTCAGGATAATCTTATGAGAACCAGACAGCAGGCAACTGGTGTGGGGCTCAGAAAAAGGCAGATTGCTGTGTGTGAACCGTTTGGCTTATAAAAGAAGAACGCGTGAGTGTGAGGCCAGGACCCACTCCAGTATGTATGTCATTGGAGCTTCCAGACAAATTACATCATGGCCATGCCTAACATCAAGTGGCAGGGAAGTTCTGTAGTAATGAGATTTCAGCACAGAATGACCCCACGTGAGCAAACGCCCTGGACTGAACAATTTAGATGCATCTGGCCAGTTCTGTGATAAGAATGAAGCATAACCAGGATGCAAGCTGAGGCTCGGGGAAGCAGAAAGCACGGCTTTCTTTTGCTGCTCGTTTTTGTTTGTGTATCTTATTTATGAATTAAAGTTATGGACACTCACTAGGACTCCCTACCCACTCCCACCACAAACAACTTGGTCTTGAACAACTCCAAAAACTCGCCGTTGCGAGAAGTTCAACAAAATACCACAGACACAAGGTCTTCCAAAAAAAAAAGTCTTCAAAAGTTTCCTGGAAAATGAAATTAAAATATCAGTTTAAGGATCGCCATTCAGTCCGGTGGTTTAGATGTCCACTGGACTGTCCACATCCATTGTAGCACCTGGGTTCGAGGCCCTCCTCTGCTTTCATCCGGCTTCCTGTCAATGTGTTCAGTGGAAAGCAACAGGTGACCAGTGGACTATCTGTATCCTGCTGAGAAGAGTTCAAAGGGTTAATAGGCAGTTAGGAAAGGCCCCTCTAGCAATAAGAATCCAAAGGATTGTATTAACTCTAAAACCAGCTGAATTGACAAAAGACACTGTCCCAAGGAAATAAAAAGATTGATAGGAAACTTAACGGGCCCCCCTACCTGTGGGTAACCATATGAGAAATTAGATTGTGGCATCACACTAAAGCATACCACAAAAAATATCATGTCTCAAGTGCTTAGCAACTGATCAAACCAATATTTATTAACTGGCCAGGAGCCAAGCTGTTACAAAGGAAACTTGGATAAGAACAAGGCAGACCCCTGTCATATGAAAATTATGTGAAAGAACTAATTGTTCTGCACTCCCTAGATGAACTCATAACAGCCAGTGCTGCACACAGCTCTCCTTTGGATAGTCTCCCTATTGAGCAGAAGTCTTTGCTTCTCAAGCAGATCTGTATTTACTTGTTTTGCTCACATACCTGGCCCCTTAATGTCCACAGCGTAGGTCTTAATTTCCATGAGACAAAGAAACAACCTCTAATTTGTATAACACGGTTACCCATCCACTATATTCAGAATGCATTCTGGGTGCCTGACTTCAACCTGGTGCAAAACCATCTTGACTATTGTGGGCTTTTGGGGAATGAACCAGCAAATGGAATGTATCTTTCGCTCTAGAAAATGAAAATAAATAACTTCAAAAACTAAGTTATGTTGTGCAAGATATTGGAAAGTTGGACATTGTTTTCTTATAAATCTTATTTTCTATGAACTTGTTGAAGAGCCTTCACATGCATTTACCAATAATTTTTTGCATCAAAATAAATTTATCTTTAAACTCCGTTTTCATGAACTCTCTTAAATCCTTCATAGATGTGTTAGCATGTATAAATTCACAGGCCATGAGGTATGTGTGCACAGAAATCACACAAATAGCACCAAAATATTCTGCAACATACTTATGAACTATATTCAACAATGAAGATATATATTCTTTTTACAATCAGGTAAAAAAAAAATTGCTAGAAACAGGAAAAGGAGACATTTTCTGTTTTTTCTTTGTTTATTTTGCGTTGTTTTGTTGTTTTGTTTTGCCTTCTTCCATTCTTTTCTCTTTTGCCTTTAGAAGTACCATACCAGCAACTGTTTAATTCAGGCCACTTAATTTTTCATAGTCATCTCTGCTATAGAATTTATCACGTGTACAATATTGGCACTAGCCATATTAGCTTCTACAATCCCCATTATTATTCTCACCAAACCACCGGTATTCCCACCAACCCATCTGCCTTAAATATTTTTTGCTTTAATTTGATCCATCCGTGTTTCTTAGGAGTCTTGACCTCGGTGGCCTTCTGTCTTAGGGGCAATCAACAGATGTCCCCTTGGAGCAGAAGTCTATTGCGATCACAATTTCCCACCATTTCGATGAACCCACACTGTTTTAGGAGTATCCTTTTATACTAGTTCGCACATTTTATAAAATACATTTACTAATATCCACTTTTCACAAGTCATAGACTTCTCAAAGAAAAAAAAAGGAGACCTTATTTGCATTCCAAGGGCCTGGGGAATATCCTCTGCTCTGTAAAAAGCTGTTGTGATTGTATGAGCACCCACTTTCAGTTTTAACTCCCTTTTTTATATTAGAAGGAATTACCTAGCAAAATAATCCCACCTCTAAGGTGCTAGAAGGGAACTGTACCCATTTCAAAGAGTTAAAAATAAGTAAACTGGCAGACATTTATATTAGTCGCGTGTGTGTGTGCGTGTGAAGAACAACAGTCAAGAAAAACACTATGCTGATAGACAGTAACTTCTGGATAAAATTTACTTCTGGGTAAAAAGCCAAGGACAGGATGTGAGAGTAGCAAATAGAGGCAGTTGTAGATTTTTGGAAGCACTCAAATTCTGAGATTTCATAATTCAATAGAGATGCTAATTACATTACCTCTGAGTGTCCAAGCCTTTATACCAGAAATAGCCAAAATTTAGGAAGCTGTGAATCATAACTGTGACTGATGAAATCGTGTGTTCAGACTCCTAAAAAAGGAAGAACAACCAAAAACAATGAAAAAGAAAAAAATATATCATCATGCATATATTTCAGAAATGACTATTTCTTCTCCAGAAAAATTGGACTTTGTCATGTCAGTAGAATGCTAGAAAAAAATCTCTTAAATCAATATATATATATAATACCAATAATATTATCAGTATTATATGATAATAAGTAAAATAGTACTTTCATTTTACTTCACCTAATAAAATACCTAATGCTAACACTGAAGGGTCGTCTTTCTTTAGTGAAGTTTGTAATCTCACAGACAGATAGTCCTCTTGCTCCTTTCTTGGTCGAGTGTCTTTCTAACATACCTCACACCACAGCATGCCCCAAGCTCCCTGGCACATACACACAGAGCGGAAATTGCATTAGAAGTGTGAAAAAAGTCAAGGACTTTGACTGTGACAGTGCTTCCAGATATACTTGAAATGAAAAAAAAAAAAATCTAAATTTCCCAACATTGACAAGAAAGAAAAGGATGGGTGTCATAGGCAGTGGAAAGGTGGAAAATTCCCGGAAGACCAGGGACCACAATGCACAGCACTGGATGAAGTGGTCTCGACTTTGCCTTTGTTCCTCCCCTTGCCCTGGTACCTCTGTTGGAATCTCTTGATCCAGCCTGCTTCTTATTTATTTGAAAGGAAAAGAGAAGAAAGAGAAGGAGAAATTGAAAGAGAGAGAGAGGTTTCCCAAATGGTAGTTCACGCTGCACATGCCTGCCCTAGCTGGGGCCGCCTAAAATCAAAGCTTGGAGCTGGAAATTCTGTGGGTCTCTACAGGGAAGAGATCTCATGACTTACACTGCCATGTGTGTTCCTTTTCAACTACCAAAAAAAAAATTAAAATATATTTAAAATTGTGTGTCCATACTTAAACTTTGATAAGTTAAAATTGTATGCTAGAATTCTATGCGTTCTGGCAATCTAATGAGTGCTGATCACTGTAGAACAAATGTTAAAATATTTGAACTCTAAGTACAGTACCATATCCTTTGTCCCCAAATAAATTCCCATGCCCAGTTGCACTAAATCAACAAAGTACGGTGAGAAGCGGCCACACATACACACACAAAAAAACTGTTTTGTCATTTACATATCAACTTATCCATTCATCCTTCGAAGGAGGAAGATAAACTGAAATGCCTGCTAGGAATTTAATGCTAAATAGGAATAAGAAAATCATATTCAGGAGCTTAATTCTCATGAGCAGCAAACCTGGGGGTAAGAGGCGCCTTGTCGGACCTTCAGTGCTCAAGGGAAGAGCTATTACTGTAGGTCGTCGAAGGAGAATGAGAAAGATCATAAATAAAGGCTTATTTTTCATTTAGTAAGAGATTATCTAGCCGGATGCATAAGCGGTAAAACAAGAAACAAAACGTGCAAGCCACTAGAAGCATAATTCTTGGAACTAGAGCTGGCCTTCTCTGGAGATTCATTAGGGATTATTTCTGGACTCACGCCCTAAATTTCTCTAAAATGCTCTAATCTCCCTCAGGACATTCTGTTATAACAACACTTCCTGGTGCATTCTATTTGGATTGCAAGTCACCTTATATATTAATTTTAGAGGCGGTTTCACTCACAATTAGCCATGTGATTAGATGATAATCACGTTGAATTATATACCCTAAAGTGAATTTTCCATACTCTGAACCAAAGAAGACAGTAAGGTTGACACCCTCCCCATTATTCTAGTTCAGACTTCTAACATTCATTAACTAAATAAATAAACATCAATTGAAACATAAAATTTTTCTGAGACAGTGAGAATAGCTAAGACTCGATGCAAAAATTCATACGTATCTTGACATGTGTTTTCTTTTTTTTTAAGATTTATTTTATTGTTATTGGAAAGGCAGATTTACAGAGAGAAGGAGAGAGCAAGCATTAGCTGGTTCACTTCCCAGTGGCTGGAACCACCTGAGCTGAGCTAATCTGAAGCCAGGAGCCAAGGGCTTCCTCAGTCACCTGTGCTGATGGATGGCTTTGAGCCATCCTTGACTGCTTTCCCGGGCCACAAGTAGGGAGCTGAATGGGGAGTGGAGCAGCCAGGACAGGAACTGATGTCCCTATGGGATCCTGGTGCTTGTAAGGTGAGGATCCAGCCATTGAGCTAAGGTGCTGGCTTAACCTCTGTTTTCAATGAGTCAGACAGCAAGCAAATAAACAATGTGAAAAAGCAATTGTCTTCTTGGAATTGATAAAATGCAAAGGATGGTTATGTGCTCTCAGTGACACCAAAAATGAATATTTTGGGGGCAGAGACTGAGCTGCCAGCATCAGTTTGAGCACCTTGGGAGAAAGCAACGGCAGGAGTCCATTAGGCACTCAATCATCAGAAACACTTGCAGAACAAGTTGCAGCAAACATGTGCTGGAGAAAGGACAGTCTCTTTAAGACAGTGGTGTCAGTACCTGGTTATCCATATGCGCTGAAAAGGGAAGCTTCATTCCTCCTCCCTCAACCAGCTCACAACTTACACCAAAATATCAACAGCAAACCAATGTAAGATTTAAATATATAACTTTAAATTATGAAATCACCACAAGAAAACATCGAGGAAGCGTATCAAGACATCGGCATAGACAACAGTGTTTGGTTTAATGCCCCAAACACAAATCACAAAGGAAAAATTGGGCAAATGAAATCAAACTCCAAAGCTTCTGCACCGCAAAGGGAATAATTGGACAAGAGCTGACTGACCACGTGACTCCTCTCATACGGGGAAGTTCTTAATGGTAGAGTTCTAATTCTGAACTTGGAAGAGTAGATGGCAAGTGGAGCAGACAGGACGCAGACAGCTGCCCATGTGCGATGCCAGCACTGGCAGGTAGAGGGTTAGTTTCTTGAACCATCGTGCTGGCCCCATTAGATCGAAGTTTGTGATAACCTAGGGCTGCACCATACAGGCACTGAAGCTTCATGATACTGCATTAGGAACTTTATATAAAGAGCTTTAAGAGAGGAGCTGGTAATCTCTAAATACAAAGAAGATAGTCAGGAAAGGGTTAGTTGACTTTGATTGGATTGTGTATGGAGCAGCGCTCTGCGCTCCAAAAGGTGGAAGTATTACTAACTAAAAGTTCTAAATAGTAAAATAGTTGTCGACATGGGCGTCATAATCCATTAGAAGCTTCCCAAATCATCTAGAACATTTCTAGCCCTACCTTTATACCTGCCTTTGAGAGCTAAAAGGTTGTATTCCTAAGTATTTAGATATTTAAATGGAGCTCTATGGAAGAGACGTATGGGTCCTCCCCTTGTGACTGTACCTGCATGTATGTGTGTGTAATGCAATCACATCAACAGACAGATGTACACTCTGACATGAAACAGCATTCCTACACTCAAGAGTTTGATGGATCAAAGTTCTGCATCAAAATATTACTTTCTCCAAACATCCTCTGAAACTAAAGGTCTGTGCATAATAGCGGTAGGTAAACTCAAGGAACAGTTTTATTTAATCAGCACACCTACTTTATGACATAATTCTGTGACCTTCCCAATTTAGAGATGAAGAAGCTAAAATTCAAATAAAAATTTAGGAACTTGCACAAAATGAACAGGACTGAAAGAAAAAAATCTAACTCGATGAATGCATTGTATCCCTAACAGTTCTTACATAAACAAGGGCCCAGCATGGTAGCCTAGCGGCTGGAGTCCTAGCCTGAATGTGCCAGGATCCCATATGGGCGACTGTTCTAATCCCAGCATCCCTGATTCCCACCCAGCATCCTGCTTGTGGCCTGGGAAAGCAGTCGAGGACAGCCCAAAGCCTTGGGACCCTGCACCCACGTGGGAGACCAGGAAGAGGCTCTGGACTCCTGGCTTTGGATTGGCACAGCTCCAGCCCTTGCGGTCACTTGGGGAGTGAATCAACAGGCGGAAGATCTTTCTCTCTGTCTGTCCTCCTCTTTATATATATCTGACTTTGCAATAAAAATAAATAAATCTTAAACAGTTATTACAGAAACCAAACTTGCAAATTTAGTTTGTTATAGGGCAATGTATGTCCTGTGTGTTTGTGTGCGTATTGGTGCATAGACGTAGTGAGTACATAACAGTATAATGCAAAAATTATGAACACTTGTTACCCAACTCCAGCAGAAAGTGTCTATGGCGATTTTGGTGTCTATTCTTTTAGTACAGTATCTTTGGTATTATAATATCAATTCAAAATCATTGTACAGAAAATAATAGATTATAATGTGTTTTATTTTTATTTGGTATTTTTTATATCCAAGAGGGCTTAAAAAGGATAATGCACATTTCCCATGAACTCTGTGCGATTGTTAAATTCTCTCCAAGAACCCGACCAACTGTAGTTCTAGCACCAAGTGTTATAAATGTTGCAATGTTTCCTCAAACATGTGCAGTAAAAAGCTATTTGATTGCCAATCGCTTTCTGATGACCAGGAAAATTAACATTTTTATGCTTGTGTTTCAAATGCAATTCTGGAATTAGAATGATAAAAAATTTTACTAGATATTTATGGTGATAATTTTGTGTTTTTATTGCTGATTTCACAGGACTTTTACTATGTGTGGATACTATGCATTTGTGTGTCAGAAACAGTTTGTTAAAGCTGCAGTTTCCGTTTTCATTTGTAATTGGTTCAAATATATGTCTAATTGCTTTCAGTATTTTTCTTTATTGATCTCTGAACATACTTGTTAAATGACTCCATTGTCTTCCGTATATTTTATTTTAGCATAAATTTACGATCTACTTGCTATCATGAATTACTAAATATCTCAACTACTCTTTACACATTGAACATCCTTTCCCTTGCTTTTTGATGTTCATATGTATTATTAATACCAGGAAATGTGCCACATGTTTCATTGTAAAACTGTGAAACACAGAAAACTGTAAAACATACATTCCCTAATTTTTTCAATATAACACATGCATTACCATTAAATACATGTTTCAAATCAAATTTATTTTATATGTTATACATTAATACATGCAAATATCTTTTACACTTGTCTTGAGTTTGTGGCTATAATCGTAGCCATCACTTATATATTTCAGTCAAGTGAATTCATCAGGTTCAAACTTCCACACTAGATATTTAATGAAAGGAACTTTTTGGAATCAAGAGGACGGGGCCAAAGAGCTTCCACCTGCTTGTTAACTTCCCAAATTTAGGCAATCATCACGCTGGACCAGACCAGAGCAGGGAGAATTCAGTCTAGGTGCCCAGGATGAGCGGCACACACTGACTCCCTCTCGGAGGTATCATTGAGAGTCTGGATTGAAGGGAAGACAAAGTCAAGAGCTGGAGGCAAGACTCCTTTATTTTCCCAGTGAAGGCAGAAACTGATATAGTCTTTCTCAAGTTTTAAATTTAACTTCCTCATCTCAATATTGAAATGTAATTTCTGGTAACTTAGCTCTGAACATGAAGTAAAAATTAATAAATAGCAATTCACATTGGACAACTCCTACATGGAATTTCAGAAATTATGTTGATCAGAGAAAAAAATGGATATATTAAAGAAACCTTAACTAACATAAAATAGCCTGAACCTAACTCCATCATTATTCACTCTCCTTAAAGATGGCAAATTACATATAAAGATGGAACAATACATCATCAATACTTCTACAGAAATAAGCATTGATCAAGCTCAAATTTTTGTAGCTTATGCTTTGTGTTAAGCATTTTGGACAACTACATCCATGCAATTTTCCAGAAATGATTAGTGTCTTATACATTTCATTGTAAAGATCTTTCTCTAATTTGGTTTAATTTATTCTTAAATATTGAAAGTTTATACTTGTTGTGAATGATGTTTCTTTATGCATGTCTGTTTCAGCATAATCATTATGGTGTATAAATGTGCTACTGGCTTTTATCTGTTGACTTTTGTATCCTGTAACTTGTAATGAATTACTTTAGCAGTTACAGTGACTTTTCCTTGGAGTATTTAGATTTTTCTATGTATATTTGCTTGGTCTTGTTATTAGATTAATGCTGGCTTTGTAAAGAGTTTGGCAGAGTACTATCATTTTAATATCTTCAAATTACTTGAAAAATTATTGGAAATAGTTTCTCTTTAAATATTTCTGAGATTTGTTGTAAAGTCATTAGGCACTGGAGCTTGTTTTGACGGGAGACTTAATTGCTGTTTCAATCTTCATTATATCTGTTTAGACACTCTCTCCTTCTTGATTTAATCTTGGTTGGTAGCATGTACCCAGATGTGTATTCATCTATTTTTGTTTTAAATATATCTGCTTGACTAACTGAGAAAGAACAAAAGATTGAGAGACAAAGGGTGAAAGGAGAAATCATTTGCTGATTCACTCCCCAAATTGCAACAATCACTGTTTCTGGTCCAGGCCAGGGCAAGGAGTCAGAAATCCTTCCTGGGTGGCTTATGACGTTGGCAGAGGAACAAGCCTTTGGGCATATTGAATGGTCTTCCAAGGTGCATCACTAAGGAGCTGCATAAAAGAGAAGCAGCAGATACTAACTACCCTCTGGTACCGGATGTCAGTGTCGCGAGGAGCAGTTTAACCTGATGCACTACGATGCTGTCTCCAAACCTACCACTTTCTCGAGATTTTCCAATTAGTTCAGATGAAGTTGTTCATAGCAGTTTCTTTCAATTCTTTGTGTTTTTCTGGGATCGCTGGTAAAGCATCCTTATCTCTTTTCTTTATGAGTTTAACAATTTGTCTATTTTATGTTTTTTAAGCAATCTTTTCAACTCATCGATCTTTGTTTTCTATCTTTTATTTTAAATTCCAATTATTTTAGTGATGAAGTTTATGACTTCTTGCCTCAAGACAATTTTATGTTTATCTTTTTAAAAAAATAAATTGGGTTGGATTGTTTGTAATCTTTCTGTTTTGTGATGTATGCAGTTATTGCTATAAACTTCCCTCTTAAAGTACTTTTGTACCATTCCACAGATTTTAATATGTTGTGATTTCACTTTCATTTGCTTCAAGACATCTTTGCTTCCTGTTATTTCCTTCAGTGTCGCATTGGTCCTTCAGCAGCAAGTTGTTCAATGACCTTGTATTTGTACGTTTCTTAATTGTTCTTTTTGTTCACTCCTGGTTGTATTCCACTGTGGTCATATGATTTCAGCATTTTAAATTTCTTGACTTATTTGGAAACTGTTCCAAGAGGTGATAAGAACATATACTCCATGCACGCTGTGTCCGGCTGTTGGCTTCCCTCGCTCAGCAGCACAGCTCGAAGCTGGAGTATCTTTGTTGAATTTCTCTCGGATGGTCTGTCCGTTGGTAACTGTTGGGTGCAAAACTTCCCACTCTCCCTTGTCGATCTGATAATACTCACTTTATAATTCTCAGTGATCTTGGGTTGGAAGTATTTATGATTGCTATGCATTTGCTGAATATCTCCACAAAACAACATCTAATATTTGTTTTTCTTTTTACAGGGTTTATTTTCAAGTGTATTTTATCTGCTATTAACATGGCTACTCTAGCTCATTTTGCTTCGCCTAGTTTATCTTTTCCCAACTTTTCACTCTCAGTCCATGTGTATCTTTCCTTTGAAGCGGGTTTCAGCAGCATGTAGCTGGCTCTTTTTTTTAATCCATTCAGCCAACCGGTTTGACAGGGGAATTTAAATCATCATTTATATTCAAGGCTTCTACCGATATATAAAACCTAATTCCTGTTATTTCGTTGGTTGATTACTGAATGTTTTATGTATTTTTTATTTCTCCTTACCTCTCTTATTATTTATCCTTGTGTGTGAGTAGCTTTATGTCATGTTACAGCTGGGTTAAATTCTCTTTGTTGTATATCTGCTCTGTTAGTTAATAGTGTATTGGTGTGTGTTTGCATGGTGATTACTTCTAATGAGAACTATTGCTTGTCTGACTATAGTGTTAAGTGTATCTTTTAGTGGCCATAGGCATAATAGAGTCAGGAACTCTTCAAAGCACTAAAACTACTGTTACATATTTTAAATCCTGATTATACTATGCAATTTATACAAGAAGATGTCCTCTCTATTTTTGTTTATGTGTATTTTGTAAAGAACACCAAATTTGAATCGTTTGAGCTTAATGTAATTGCAAACATTTTAATGCATAACTTTTCTAAGAATACAGTGGAGCCGAAAGTCATTTTTTTCTTCACTCATTTTGCTGTTCTAGGGTTACTCAACCTCTGTTTTGTAATGTGTAGAGTTTCAAAAATTAATTCAGAAGCAAAGAAAGAGCCAATTTGAGGAGTGGGGGTAATGAGTCCTTCCAGCATTGTACAGATTTTTTTCTCCAAAATATTTGCCTTTTCTGAAATAGTTTTTAGAATATTTTCACAATATGCTTTTCATCACATCTCCTGCTTTTGTAGAAGTTTATACAATTTCTATTTGATCTTAAAATTTTAAATCATGAAAAGTAAATGTGTGGGAGTAGGGGGTGTGTGTGTCTGCGTGTGTGTGTGTGTGAGAGAGAGAGAGAGAGAGAGAGAGAGAGAGAAATGCAGGTGGCTGCTTAACCACTATTCTTTTGGCTTTCTATTCATTCGTGGGAAACATTGTGATTAACAAGATTTTCTAATAAGTTTATTCAACTCGTTCTCCTTGTACCTTCAAATATGCATGCTCAGTTTTTCTCAGGCACTTGGCTAACTGCTTCACACATGATCACATTTAATGATCTCAAAAATTCTATCACAAAGCTATCATGCACCATTTCCAACGAGGTATCTAAGTTTCCAAAGATTAAGTAACAGGATCAGACAGCTAAGAAATGACAGATTGGGGATTAAAAGGCATGTATCTCTATCTCTCAAGTCCACGTTTAATACCTTGCAGATCTGGTCTTCTCTATTTCCACTAATAACTGTTTCTGAAGATTGAACTTCTGCCTCCGACTCCGTGAGCTCTTAGACTACCTTACCCTTAACTCTTTGTTTCTAAGAGCTATGCTGATGTGAAACAGATTTTTCGTGTAGGAGTGTTAATTCTCCTGTGCTCCATCAGTGTTTTTAGTTTGTATTTTTAATTTCAGAATTAATATAATCTTCTTTATATGATAGATTATTTCTTTCTTTCAGGTGTGTTCTTTTCTCGGCTTGCATTGTTTTTTTCCTTGAGAGATGTCAGCTTTGAGAGATTAACTATTACATGTCAATATCACTGAGCGATGGGTGCCCAGGTGGTGAGTTAAGGGTTTTGTCTACTTTTCATAATGTTGAGATGTTAAACTGGAAGAGTTCAACCGCTGAAAGAATGGGGTACATTATGCAGATTGTGCTGCTCCACATGGGCGAGCAGCATGTAAAACACGGGGGACCCCAATAGAATAAAAACTGGTGGAAGAATATTCAATTTTCTTTCTCGCCCTGATTGCTTAAAATGAAACATCAAACTAGAACTCGAACATCAGCAGTCAGTGCACTCAGGCCTTCCAATGTGGACTAGAGTTTATCCCATCAAATTTCTTGGGTCCCGAGTTAAAAATTGGCAGCCTATTCAGCCACAGTTCTCCGTAATTGCTTGATCCAGTCCCTTTAGAATCAGTCTCACCTATGGGATCAACTGAGCCTCCTGTTGGCACTGGATACCCAAAAAAGCCTATGGAACACAAAGCTCATACAGAAAGTCTTATGAGTTTGTTGTGCTTTAAGATTTGTTTCTTGCTTATCAAGCTTAGCTTTGTGAGCCTTTAATATATATTTTGTTCATCTTTGTTTCCTGTTATCGTATTTTGGCATGATTTTCTTTATTATTGTACTTCTTTCTCTATTGTACCAAATATTGAAATAACACAGTGAGTAGGAATATACTTTCTCTAGTAGAATACATGGTTATGAGAGTATGAACATGCGAATCCATTATATAATCTCATCTGGGATGTCAAATCCAAACACTGAAAGATCTGTGATCATCCAGCAAGGGATCATTTCATGGCTCCTGATTCTTTATTTCTTCTTATTCAAATCCCTATTGAATTCTCTCATATGCTTCAGGGAAAAATGAAATTCAAAATAGCAAATAAAATATAAACCCTATTTCTCAACATAATCTTTATCTAGTTTAAGACACTTTGTGGACACTTCATCCAGCTCGTAATCACTGAGTCCCACAAATACAATCATACTAATGCAGTCTTCTTGGACAATAACTTTTTTAAACATGCCCTTAAATTTCTTTTTAAGATTGGAAAACAATTCTTAAAAAAAAAAAAAGTTGGGATTACAAGGTGGATAGCATAAGATTTCCCATCAAATCTCTTCATCGTTTTTGGCTGAGGAATGATCAGGAACAACATGGAGGAAAGGCACATTCAGATAAGGATTTTCTGACTTTTGCTATTAAGTTGTTGCCCACTGCCAACTTTCTTAAAACAATTTTCTAATAAGCACTTTCTGTTCTTCTCTGGCCTGGCAGGAAATCAACAAGACACAGTGCCTTTATATGTCCAAAAAAGTCACCACCCTGTACTCTTCACAAGTCACTTGTGCTTTGACTGGCCCACTTCCACCTCTTGGTAGCCACCGGTTTGACTCTGATTTGTTTGCAAGATCACCCTGTAAAGTTGTGCTTCATCTCCTGTCACAATTCTTGGAAGAATGGATCTTGGATCTTGATCTTGATCTTGGATCTTGATCCTCCTTGTTTGGAATGTCTGTTGAAGGCTCTGCAGCTGATCCGTCACCTATGAAGTGCAAAGTTTGTTCCATGTCAGTGTTTCAGGAAGAATGATGTCAGCTACACCATCTGCAATGCCTGTGGTGTTAGCAACTGTTCCCTTTGCTAATCATTGGTCATTTTAAACTCAACATGGGATGAGATTTTCTTTTCCTCACAAATTGACAGGGATGTTTTTAGCTATATCATATCTCTTGCAAACTACTGATTTCTTCAAAAAACTATCCCATAAACTATTCATAAGCGATCAGTGGTTTCACCAGTCGTCCACTTAAATTTCTCCAATATTTTGTTCTATTTTCTTTTGTTTCAATTTTAGTAACACTGATGTTGCTCTTAAAGGAGGTTTTGTGTTGTTTGTTTGTTTGTCAACCTGTGGTTTGTAGCACCACAGACTACTTCCTGACCAGATATGCCATGAAAAATTTGTTTACTCTGTTGTTGAAAAATTCTAAGACCTGTGTACAATTTTCTCATAATATGCATTTTTCATTAACTTTTAAACTTCCCTCATATGCAAATCACTTTGTTAAAGAGCTCAGTTTTCCACCAAAATGAGTTTTTCTTGAGAGTAGGTTTTTCTCATACAGAGGACCAATGCATTAAATCCATTTTAGATGGTTATGTTTTCCATGTGTAGCAACACAGATTCTGATTATGTTAAGAGATAATATATTTCCTCTTATAAGATGGAGAAGCAGATGTTGCAGATTAAAGCATATGAAATCACAGCAAGTATAACCTTATATATTCCCATAAAAACAATATTCTTAAATTAACAAACAGAACTTAAGAGTGAGGTTGATGGGGCTGATATGGTGATGCAAAAGAGAGTGACAATACTCGTGTCTTCCAGTTCAAGTTGTTTTACCTCCAGCCCAGCTTCAGGTTGGGTTATATCTGTGAAAACAATGGATGATGGCTTAAGTATGTGAGCTTCTGCAGACATGTGGGAGACCTGGATGGGCTGCGTGACTACTGACTTCGGACTGTGGATTTGCACCTATTTGGAAAATGAACCAATAATTGCAGGACTCTCTCCCCACTTCTCTCTCTCTCTCTTTTCCTACTCACCTCTATTGTTCTGTGCCTCTCAAATAAATAAATATTTATTATTATTATTATTATTGAATGAGGTTTACATATATTGTACACCCAGAGAAAATGCCTCCAGCTTTGATTCAATATAGATTTTCTCAATAATACAAAAAAAAAAAGAAACTTGAGAGATACATTGAATCTTTATTTCCCCAAACAAGTAGGTCTAGAATTTGTCACAGAAGAATTTTAATGAGTTCTGTTTACAATGATTTCCAGGTGCTCATATTGTATATGCATAAATTAAATCAAGAAAAACAGCTTAATACTGCAAAACGAAAACTCTCAAAAGATTCACACATGACTAAAATGTGTCCTTTCTTTCATTTTATTTTTAAAGAGAACCGGATCTTTTAAAATCAGGTTTTTGAAAATTCAGAATTTTCTGATGTCCATCTTGGTTAACATGTATTAAGCTGGCCATGATTGTGCAAGGAAGGAAACTGACACATTTTTTTATTTGACTTGATTTTCATTGCTTTTAGCTAAGGTTCTCATATGAGTTATTCAGAGAATGTGTATAATTTGAGATATTTCACAACAGCTAAGTGCCCTGCTTTAACATTGGGTCATGAAATCAACAAAATGATTTGGTGAAAAATATTGATATCATTTTAATGACAACAATGTATTCTGTGCAAGAACATCTTATAGGAATGAATTTAAATTACTATAGAGTCAGTTTTAAAACGTATTTCCAGGTTGTCTTCACTAACAACTGGATCCATATTCAAGATGAATTCAGGTCTATGATTAACATCTAGAACACTACATCTCACAAGATCTCAAAAATTTTGATTTATCATTTCTGTGTGTTCATTAATATAACGTGGAAGGTCTCACGTTCCAGCTACTAATTTAGTAAACTGGAGCGTTAAACAGTTTCATCAATTGGTTCCCTCTTCTCAATAGGGTGAAACTGCAATAAACGGGAGAAATAGTATTTCTCTTTAGTTAACCTGTGCATATAGAATCTGTACAAACTAAACAAATAACAGAAATATTTGTATTTGTGTGTGTTCTTGCTATCTAAATAAAAATGGCTAAACATTCAAATTCTTATTAAATAATCTTTAATGTTCATATTGTATCAAATCCTTTAATAATTCATCTTTCATATCTAGACATTAAGAATCGTAGGTATTATTCACTATACAATTACACACACCTCAGCCCACTAAGAATCATTTTCTAAAAATATGGAACTAAACACTTGGTTCACAAATTGCCCAAAACAGCACACTGGGTTCTCTATATTTCATTCATTGTAGCTCATTAAACCACATATTTACAACCATTTTGTCAAAAATGGACAGATCCAAATATTTTTTCATATCTAAATATGCTTTCTAATTATTTTTTTAAATCTGAAGTTTGTATTTGTACCAATTATTTTAGATAAACAAAATATATTTGGCTATAAAACCTCTGTAGTAGTAATTCATGTGTTTGTGATGACACTTTACCAGAAATAAATGTTACTTCTTTAAGTTAACATTTAGAAACAAACTTACTTTTTTCTTCCAAAACATATATTCAGAGCAGCCAAATATAATTAAAGATCATGCATTTGGACTCCAAGAAAACCCTCCAGCAGGACTAGCCATCTTTCAAGTGCCATTCTGTCTGAGACGCTAATCCATGCGTGATGATAATCTGCATGTGGCGGTGGGGCAGAAGGCCACTGGGGACCTCAAATCATCTCCTTGGGTGACATTCTTCCCTTTTAAAGTTATTTGGGCCAAGAAAAGATCTGACAAACTTGTTTACTCCCTAAATAGTCAAACTGGTAGTAATTAGGTACGTGAAACATCTGTGCTAAATGTGAGTTTTAACAGGAAGGGTTTTCAGCTTTAGAGAATTGTAGATAGGGCCTCATTTCAAATGCACACGTGCAAATTATTATTCTTGTTGGAAACGGACATACCCTGGGATTCCTATTTGATTGCTTTAGGAGACCCGCCTGGACCTACAGTTATAATGATTTAGACGAAATGTAAACAGTGTTAATCTGGGTACCAAGAGATTAGAATGCTTAACTCAAGTCGGCCATTGACTTGTTTTAGGCAACATATTAACGCATGCTATGACTTATTTTTGGTACCTGCAAGAAGGATTATGAAAAATAAACAAAAGCAACTTTTATGTAGAATTGAAAACAGAGCATATATGTGTGTGTATATATATATATATTTGTAATTCACAGATATATTACAAGGAACAAGGGAGATTTATGATGCTATGCTAACATCAGCCAACATGTGCAGTAACTCTAAAGCACAGATTTCAATACTTGCAAGACTTTATAAATGTTCATTTCTTCTTCTAATATATATTTTTGAACTATAAATGACAGGTATTTAAAAAATCACTAACAAATTTCTGAGAAATAAATATGTCATTTTCGTTTTGTCTGTTCTAGAATCTTCCAAATATTCTTTTGTGAGGAACTTCTAATTTGTTTAAAGGCATAGCTGGTTAGTCAGAAGAGCTCAATGTAAGGACAGCATACATTTGAAAGCTAATTATGTTCAAGTTCTTATTGGCATTGCTTTTCTCTCGTTAATGTAATCCAGAAACTCCTAAACATAAAAGAATCAGCATCACTTCTTCTTTTTTAAAAATTTATTTAATTTTTTATTGGAAAATCAGATATACAGAAAGAAGGAGAGACAGAGAGAAAGATTCTTCATCCGATGATTCACTCCCCAAGCTGCCTCAATGGCCAGAGCTGAGCCAATTTGAAGCCATGGGCCCGGAGCTTCTTCCAGAGCTCCTACAAGGGTGCAGGGTCCTGAGGCTTTGGACCATCCTCAACCACCCTCCCAGGTCACAAACAGGGAGCTGGCTGGGAAGCTGGGCGAGCAGGGTTAGAATATGGGATTATGGTGTGTACAAGGGGAGGACCCCAGCCGCTAGCCTACCGTTCTAGGCCCGCAACATGACTTCTGCAAACTGTTTCTACAATCTCCCCTTTGCTCTCAAAACCTAGATTTGAAGCAAAAGTTAGTAGTCTATGGCTCACCAGACCAGAATTGACCCAACACTCTATCTACCTTTATAAATGGTTACTGAACTATTAACAAACCCTGTCATTTGTGCATATCATGTCTGCATGCTCTGGCACTGCAACATGAAGTGGAGTATGTGAGAAAGAGACTGTGCAGACCACAGAGCAGGAAATGTCTTAACCAATCCAATGTAAATAAAATGTGTCAAACCCCAGCCTGTCACGGTTTTCTGTTTTTATAAAGCTGGTAGGGGGCAACAAACTGTAATGGGGAGAAATTTGGATGCGGTGTCTGAAGCTCTTCCTCCCTTGCCAGATCTCAATTTCTACATATAAAATGATGACAAGTTTGTTCTTTTCAAAAATGCGGAATAGTTTTACGGGCTGGGAAGTCGTGTGTTACACAGCTTGGATAAGTGTTATGATGATAAGCAGATCCCACTTTGCTCTCCTACAGCCCATGAGTTATGCATAAGTGAATTGTGTTATGATGCTATTTCTCTGCTCTAGACTGATACACAATCGACGCTACAGAAATTCAAAGGGTGGGACTGCCACATTGAGGTGCTGGCTCAGCTGTGAAGCCGTCCTTTGAAACACAGCCACCCTACGCGAGTACCGGATGCTCCATTGCCAATCTAGTTGTTTGTTAATGTACCTGGTAAAGCAACAGAAGATGGTGCAAGTGCATGGGGTGCTACACCCATACGAGAGACCTGCACAGAGTTCTGGACTCGCTGGCCCAGCCCCAGCCATTCACAGCCATTTAGGGAATGAACCAGCAGGTGGAAGGTCCTTTCTCTGTCTCTCCTCCTCTCTAATCTGTTTCTGTTTCTCCATCTCTTTCTATCTGACCCTTTCCAATAAATACAAATAAATGTGTCTTTTAAAATAGATCTTTATAAATGAATGTAACAGTTAACTATTCCAGGTATGGGAAATGCAAAATGTTTAAAACTCGTGTTGTGTGGTTCTCAAGATTCCAACCAATTCCTTACATTACTGAAAGCTTACCATGTCTGCAAGGCTCCCATAGCCTGCTGAAATCTTATCTGTCTTCTCCCATTGCCCACTCTCTGCCCCTACACCTCCAGTGTTTTCCCATCTACACTCCTGAGACAGTCAAGTTACCAGGAATATAAGCCTTGGTGTGCAACATGGCCATGCCTCTACGGTACATCACTTCTCTACTCTAATGTCACCCTTCACCAATGATGTCATTACCTATCTGGCAGTTAATGTATTCTAGTATTAGAAGCAAATTTTCCTATCACTCTCTCCAAATCACACCTTCATTGTGCTATGTTCTCTTTACACTGCTCTTAATTTTTCAGCTTACACCATTAAAGTTTTTGTCCCCTGTTCTTTTAAGATATACAAGAGCTTAGATATTATGCATGTTGTTCTCTGATAGACAAGAATACTTCAAAAAATTCATAAAAATGGAGTCAAAAGGAAATTTACTTCATTTTGACACTTCAAAATTATATATATATGTGATGGTTTTCAAAATCTTAAGTGAAAGTGCATTGTTAGGAAATTTATGCATTTTAGAATTTTTTTACACCAAAATAAATGTCTCGTTTATTTATTTTTTATTTATCCATTCATTTATTTTCACATTTCAAAGGTAGAGTAAGAGACGGCTCACCTCTGTCTATGTTCTTCCTTGAATTCTTTCTCACATGAAGACAAGAACCTGGGCCTGCCGCAGCAAGGGGATCCTGACAAGAGCTTTGTGACACAATTATGTGACATCATTAGCTTAGTTAGCACAGAGACTACATTGTCTCCTGGAAATGGTGAATGACACCTTGGAAATGCACAAAAGGATGAAATGAACTGGGTAAACTGAAGAACACCTTTTATTGTTAATGAATGTGTTAGTTGTGCTGAGCAATTTGAGAGCAACTGAACAATGAATCCACACACTTGAACAACACACAATAGAATATACACTAACTGAAATAAGATAAAATGAATTAATAACAGTTCATTAAAATGAATTTAGCTCAGCATTTAAGATGCTGGTTATGGCACCTGTCATCCAATACCAGGATGCTGGGTTTGATCCCTGATTCCATGTTCTTCTTAGCCAGACCCTGAAAGGCCATAGTGGTGCTCCAACACAGTTAAGTCACTGACACCTGTATGCAAAACGTGAGTTGATTTCTTGGTTCCTAACTCATGCTAGCCTATCCCAAGGCATTGCTGTTATTTTGAAATAAAGCAGGCAGATGGTAGCTCTGTTTGCCCTTCTGATTCTTAAAAACAAACAAGAATTCATTAACAATGAATTTAAACAAAATGAGAGTATGATTGTTAAAAATTCTCAATTTGTCTCTCATAGCACAGAGTCATTGCTGAAAAAGAGACATAGCATGGGTTGGTTAGAAAAAACGTCAAGTATGATAGCTGGGAACTTTCTTTTTTAACTTTTTTTTTCTATATTTATTTGTTTACATTGGAAACACAGATTAACAGAGAAAAGGAGAAACAGAGAGAAAGATCTTCTGATTGCTGATTCACTTCCCAAACAACCGCAACAGCCAGAGCTGAGCTGCGATAAAGCCAGGAGCCATGATCCTCTTCTGAGTGTCCCACACAGATGCAGGGTTCCAAGGCTTTGGGTCATCCTCAACTGCTTTCTGCGGCCACAAGCAGGAAGCTGGAAGGTAACTGGGGCAGCCGGGACACGAACTGGCACCCAAATGGGTTCCTGGCACATGCAAGGTGGGGACTTCAGCCACTAGCTAGTGCAGCAGGCCTTCTTTTTAATTTACCTTTGTTGAAATAGCAGATAATATTTATGGTTGGAGAGACAAAGATCTGCCATCTGCTGGTGTACTCCCCGAATGGCAGCAACAGCCAAAGCTGTATCAAGAGAAAAACAATAATAAAATAGCACAACTGAAATTTCAAGAGTGCATTCATACTAAGAAATAAGGAACTCATAAAGCAGAAGCCAAGAAAGCAAGTACAGAGGCTAAGAAAGATTTACACAGTGAGAAACAACATAGACTGACAAAGCCATTAAACCTCGCCATCGTGGTCATCATATTTGTGAGAAGAACTAAGCAAAACTGAAAAATGATTATACTGTTTAAATGTAAGAGCCAACCCCTTTCTATGTAATGACAGAGAGTGGCTCCCAAATGAATGTCCTGAGGAAAGGATATGCCTGCTTCTTATTCCAATGTCTTTCACAATTACCAGTTCAACTGTAGGACTGTGACAAACAGAAAACTAAAGCGATGAGAGAATATTTTAGGAAGCAATTCCAAATTTCCGGTTTCTAATGAAAATCTTAGCTACCGTTAAAAGCGTTCTCAATGCACCCCACATGGGTCCAGGGGCACAATATCCGGGCCATCCTCTACTGCTTTCCTAGGTCATCAGCAGGGAGTTGAACCAGAGGTGGAACAGCAAGGACTAGAACTGGGGACCATACAAGATGCCAGTGTCGCCCAGTAGAGGATTAGGATACTATGCCATCGCGCCAGACCCTGAATAACATTTCTTTAAGTCCACATGACAGCCTTTCCCCCCATCCCTTTTTCTTCATTAATTATCTACTCAATTTAAAAATTCTTCTTTTCTTAGAAATCAGCAGATAAGGAAACATGAGGTTCATGTTCTCAGGTGGCAACACCGAACTGGATCCAAGGAGTTATTTCCTTTAAAACAGGACATGTGTCTTCTATTCACCACAATCTCCACCATTGTCGTTTGCCTCATTTACAATGAGGTATCACTTGTAAATTCCCATCATGCTTTCTACTTTTCGTCTCTCTGAGTCTCCCCTTTCTCTTTCTAAGATCTATTCATCTAAAATGGTCAAGGACCTAAAGTTAAAACCAGAAACCATTAAATTACTAGAGAAAATTGTAGGGGATGCATTGCAAGAAATTAGCATTTGGTAAAGAATTCTTAGCTAAAACCTCAGAAGCACAGGCAACCAAAACAAAGGAAGACAAATGGACTTACACTCAACCAAGTAGTTTCTGCACAGCAAAGAAACATGAAATGAAGAGGCATCCGATAGAGAGGGAGAAAATATTTGCAAGCCATGCATCTAATAAAAGGTTAATCTTCAAAATCTATAAAGGGCTAAAAAAAATCACCAAAAAATAGCCCAATTAAGAAAGCGGGAAAAAGAGTCTGGCAGTGTGGATAAAGCCAATGCTTCTAATGCCAATTTCCAATATGGGTACCGATTCCTGTCTTGGGGGTGCTCCTTTTCTGACCCAATGTCCTGTTAATGATATGGAAAATAGCAGAATTTGGCCCACATTCACTGGTTCGCTCCTCAAACACCTGCAATAATCAGGTCTTGAATGGGCAGTACTCAAGCGCCAGGAATTCACAGTTCAGATCTCAGATGTGGACGTCAACAAACCAGTTATTGAAGTCATGACCACTACCTCCCAAAGTCAGTGCCAGCAGGAAGCTGAAGTCAGAAAGTAGACCCGGACTCAAACCCAGGAACTCTGAAGTGACATGTAGGTGTTTTAACTTCCGGACCTTCATAAGTCACCTGATCAAATATTATAGTTATCTTACAAGACCATAAAGAAGCTACTGGTTCCTGGCTCCTGACTTTGGACCAGCCCAGCGTCAGCTGTTGTGGCCATTTGGGGAATTGACCAGCAGATGGATGACCTCACTCCTCTGTCTCTCTCTCTCTCTTGTAACTCTACCACCCTGCCTTTTAAATAAATACAACTTTTAAAAAATGACTGAAACAAATAACTATTCAAAATTAGATCATAAATGTTTCACATGCCAGTTTGATATAAATTGTATTTCCTAATATTCAGTAATATTTTAATTGAAAACATTCTGTCCCTCTTCATTATAAATATCCTAAAATATCCATTTTTTGCACTTGTATTGAATGTATCACATCCTAACACAATGTTTAAGTTATTCCTTTAGAATTCTGAGACATTTCACCAAATACAACCAATTATAACTGACGTAGAAAATTAAATGCGTTATATTTGATTTTTCTATTTGACATCTAAATCAGACTAATTAGATTGTCTTTGTCTCTAGATACTTTGACCCCTTTACTACATATTACCCACTTGAAATGACTTCTCTCTACCACTAGTAAAATGTTTCATAATTGTTTTTAATATATAATGTTCCCTTCTGAAGATCTAAATAGATTTTCAAGAAATCCATAAAAACGTTTATGCTGATTTCTATTACTGAACATGTTCAAACTATGCAATGTAAAATTGTGTTAGCAAGAGCAGACATCTGAGAAGAACTCAAATGAGAACTGGATTTGCAAGAAGGGCAGATCTGAAGTTGATAATGGAAGCAACAGGGACCAACTCTCTCTTGCACTTTCTTAAGCACAGCAGCCAAGGGCATTGTCAACAATGAATAAAATACTTTTGAGGAGAAAGGAGAAGGAACAAACCAGCAATGCATCTTTCTTACACTTCTATTTGCCTTCTCTGGCTATACCATGTATTCCCAGACACAAACTTCCTTCTTCTTCAACCCCAGCGTGACAGGCCCATTTGTTTTCAGGGACCTTAGTGAACATCCAGCCAAGGTGAGAGCTTCTGCTTTTAAGGGACTATAAATTCTACACGACCACCGAAGGAATAGTTCTCCTTCCTGCTACAGAATAGGAAAGTGTTGGTCACAAAAGATCGTAAGAGTGTTAACAGAAAACTTTCCTTCACTTTCCTTTGAAAACAGCTGGAAACTGAAACTTTAGAATTCCCTGTGATTAATTGGTTGTTTTATTGACTAGTATTACAAGTTAATTTACTGATCAGAAAGTGAACATGATTAATTGGCAAATAGTAGTTTGGGCAGTCAGTCATCTGGAGATTGTTGTCACAATTCCCTTCATCCTTGCTTGTGGGTCTAAGTTCCATCTTCTAAGAGAGGGAAAAGTTACAGGTTTTACTCCAAAGCTGTTTTGAAGATTGAATGAGACAGTACTCATGACACATATAACAGTTTCTACAGCTTAGTGAAGTTTCAACACCCATCAACACAACATTTTTTGTGACTGTCATCTCCAGGTTATGTTTATATAATTACCAAAAGACATTTTTTAAATGCATTGCAATATACCAGACATTGTTTCCTTTCTGACACATAATTTATAAGTCATCTTAGTAAATAAAAGTTTACCATGGTAAATAGTAATTGACAAATAGAAATATAAGATAGTAATAATTTGATGATTAAAAATGAAGTATTAAACGATTTAACACAACGGAGATCAGCATAATCTTAAATGTCTTTTATAAAGTTTATGGTCTTTCTGGGCAAAAAGAAACTAAAGCAGTCATTGTATACTATTGGTTAACTAACTGTGAAATCAAGAGATCTAGAATGAAGTGAAAATACGGAATTCATGTTCCAAAATGGGATTGTGCACAGTAACCAAGGGAGATGCTAGACATGACACATTGTCACCTTGTGTCAGTGTCCCTGAAATCCTACAAACAGTAAGTGGAATTTGCCTAATATTGATTAGCAGTACAGGTTGAAAATAACCATAAACTTACTATTTTCAGAATTATGATTTATATAACATAATAAATGTAATACAACAGAACATTTTAGAATATGTTTGCAATTTTGGGGATTGAAAAGCAGAATCACTTAGACCATGGCTTTTAGAATAAGGCTCTAAAACAAAGAGAAAGACAATCCCAATTTATTGAATGCAAAAGGAACTCCACAGTTCACTCGACAGTTGGATAAAAAGAAGACAAATTCATCTAACAGCAGCATTAGCCCTTGATCATGAAGAAGGACCCACCATTTATTATGTTAATTTGCATCAATTGATGAAGGGATTGAATATAATGTATATCTGTCTCCAGACAAGTATGACAATAGGAAATTTGATCATGTAATGTTAGGACAGGCAAAGGGGTAATATGAGAGGTAATTTGATTTGGTGAACTCTAAATGACTTTAGAGACTGCACATGAAATTTTGATGAGTGGTCACAGCTAGGTTGGAAAAGCCAAAGATCAAACTCCGTACTTCTGGCTGCTTGTGCTTTTTTCCCTTCTGCCATCAAAAGACATATTCAATCTGTGAGAAAGAAAACTCTCATTGAAGTGAAACTTAATATATCAAATAAAGCAATACCACTGATTGCAAACCCCCATTTGTTCACTTTTAATTTGTCATTCTTCTTTACGTAGGAAAGGGACACTAATTTAACTTTCATGTATTTAAAAAAAAAAAAAACAAATGAGTTAGCGTGATTTTTGAGATCTGTAAGTTGGCCAAGAACAAATAATATATAGAGAGATAGTTCCTTTAAAAACAAAAGATTAGATGCAATAATAACTGAACATTATAATGCATAAACAGGCAAATATGGGCAAAGTAAAAATAAAACTGATCCCACAAGCAAAATTGTCCAATTACTCAAAGAGATTCAAATTAAAAGAGATAATATATGCAAAGTTATTTTATATAATCAGGACAGTGAATGACCCCCATCAGCCTTAAAAACAGCGTAACCTTCACTAGGATCCAACATTGCCTACCTCCTAGTTCCCTAAAGAAACGCTTATTCAGTAAAATCTGCTTGTTGTATTGTTCTGAAGATATTGCCACCTCTGCCTTGAGTTTATATTTGCTCATGTTTTTGGCCTTTTCCAGCACGTCCCTCATTCTTCCCTATCTTTAGCTAAAATATGCCCTTTCTTCACAATGCAAGTCAATACTCATTTATCCAACAAAAGGGCGTTTTTATCTCATGGTGTTAGTTCCTCTTTTGATTTTCCCCAGCATTTGTTTAGATTTGTATCATTAACTCAGAATTTGCTATACCATTGAAACATCGGAGCCATCATGTTGGAGCCCAACATTTAGCACTGTGCTTCGTGCAGAGTAGATGTTTAGGAAGCACTCTTCAGGTAGTCAGGGCCTTCCAGAGAAACAGAAGTACCTAGAGACAGATGGATGGTTGGCAGGCAGGCAAGATGATGGCAATTTCCTATTGAAATTGGCTCATGTGGTTATGGAGACAAAATAATTCCTCCATCTGCAGCCTCCACAGTATTTGTCCTCAAGGCCTCACAACCAGACAGGCAATGCTATTACTTCTGGCTTTGGACTGAAGACCTTAGACCTGAAGATGGAAGGTAATAATAAGAACTAGTAAGAGCTGGTTGGAGATGGCATACTTCAAGGTCAACGGAGAGAAGATAAATGTCCCAGTTCAGGAAGACAGCGAAAATATGTGCTTCTTCCTCCTTTTTGCTCTGTCTGGTTCTGCATGGCTGGCATGATGCCCATCCATAGAGAAGCCCAGACCTTCTTTACAGTGATTGAAATGTTAATCTCCCCTGGAAAAAACTCTCAACAGGCGTATCCAGAAATAATTTGGATGAGTTATGTGGGTATCTTTAGAGCCCAAATTGTCACTTAGCGTTAGCCATCACTGTAAGGACGGTGCTGTTCATGAGATGATAGGAGATGGGATTTCTGTCTGCGGAGAGAGATTGTCAAAGGAACCATGTCTTCTCCAATCCAGAGACTCTTGAAGCCAAATGCATGCAGTTGCTCTTTCCATCATTCTTTATCCTTCTGAAAGAATCGAGCAATGATTTTTTTTAGAGGACTGAGCAGTCAAATTTTAGTAAATATAACTAAACGCTGCATATTTGTTTAAAAGAACATTATGAATTGGGAACCAAAGTTAGGCAATAATTGGAAAGAAAAATTGTAAATAACTAAATCCTCTTTCTACAAAATATCTACTACTCACTTAGTTTGAACGTTTTCATTTTAGTAACACTGCTCAGGCAACCAAGGGCGTAGCAGTAACACATACATCTGAGTGTCTCCGACTCAGAGCTGCAGGCTCACTCAGCACTTGCACTCATGCAGGCCCTCTGAGGCTGGAAGTGATGGCTCAACTGCTGGAAAACCTGACTCCTCCATGCAGACTCACAATCAGTTTCTGACTTCTTGCTTCAACCTGACTCAGCCCTAGCTGTTGCAAGTAGTTAGAAAATGGACCAGCAGATGGGAGCACACTCTTTGTTTTCCCTTTAAAATGAGTTAAATAAATAACTAAGTAAAAACATCATAAATAAAAGAAATGAGCAGAAAAATGCTTTAGCCTTTCTGACAATGAGTTAGCCTTTTGTCTCCAGTAGTTGCAGCAATCTTTATCCGGAAGACATTCATACGCATTTTTTTAGTATAAAGATTTGCTGTGTTATTATTTCAAAGGCAGACATATACAGAGAGTGAGCGAGCAAGCAAGCGAGATATTACATTCACTGGTTCACTCCCAAATGGCAGTAATGGCCAGAGAGGTGCCTAACGGAAACCAGGTGCCAGGAGCTTCTTCTGTGTCTCCCATATGGGAACAAGAGCGAAAGCACTTGAGCCATTTTTCCACTGTTTTCCCAAGCCATAATCAGGTAGCTGGATGAGAAGTAAAGCAACTAGGAAATAAACCGGTTGGCTTAAGGGATTCTAGCATCATAGGTAGAAGTTTGGTCTACCATACCACATCCACAGCCCCTAAAATCTTTATATATTTTTTAAAGGTTTATGGTCTTTACACATAGAATGAAAGAAATGAAAGAGTATCATGGGGGGGGGGGGCGGGCGGGCCTGGCACGATGGCGCAGTGGTTAAGGTCCTCGCCTTGCACGCCCAGGATCCCATATGGGCACCAGTTCTAATCCCGGCAGCCCCTCTTCCCTTCCAGCTCCCTGCCTGTGGCCTGGGAAAGCAGTCGAGGATGGCCCAAAGCTTTGGGACCCTGCACCCGCGTGGGAGACCCGGAAGAGGCTCCTGGCTTCGGATTGGCATAGCATCGGCCGTTGCACTCACTTGGGGACGGAAGATCTTCCTCTCTCTCTCTCCTCTCTGTATATCCACCTTTCCAATAAAAATAAAATAAATCTTTTAAAAGAAAGAGTATTATGTTGCATCTTTAACAATTCTTATATTTTAAAGATTTATGTATTTATATTTTTAAATATTATTTTATTTATTTAAAAACAATTTGCAGAGAGTGAAGGGCAGAATGAGAGAAAGATCTGTTGGTTCAGTCCCCCAAATCCCTGCACCAAGTAGGGCTTGGCCAGACATGTCAGAATCCTGGAAGTGTTTTTCAGTCTCCTAAATGGATGAGAAAGCTCCAAGTATTTGAGCCATCACTGGCTTCCCTGCAAGGTATGGATCAGCAGGCAGGTGAATTGAAGTAGGCATGCCAGTATGGGATATAGGAATTCTATAGTAACTGTTAAGCCTACTTCCCACCCCTACAGTTCGTCCAGAAAGAGCACATTTTCCTACAAAATTAGTGTTCTAAGCAGCAAACAAAGTTTTGGGCACAGCATCATTAGATGAAAACTAAGTTGGCTGCAGTAGGAACGAACATGAATAAACAATACAAAAGAAAATATTTGATGGTATTCAATAAAAATTTTTTGGCATATATTGGTTTTCTACCCAACAGCAGGTGTCATTTTCAGAAGCCAAGAAGGAAAAAAAACTCATTTTGCATCATGAAGATTAACAACCTCTTGTTATTACTGCAGGAAGGGAATGCTGTTGTCTGTAGCACAAAACACAACGTGCAGATCAGGCAGGGAAAAACAGAGCAAACCAGAATTCCACAGGAACCCAAAGAAGACCCCTCTGCTTGGCAATAACACAGTCAGCCAAATGCCTTTGAAAACCAAATACCAAAAAATACAAAGGAAACTTTGAATCACATAAGGCACATTCCATTGCCACAAAAGATATTCTTTAAAGAAAAATAAACAATCTTGTTTTGGCAGTTAAGATTATTCTGGAAAGATTTGGTACCGAGCCAATCCAAAGCTTTCAGCTCAAATAATTTTAATGTTCCAATAGATATTTTTAATTGAGCTTTTTGATGAGCCAAATTATGAGTATACTTACAATAGACACATAGGAAAAGCGTTTGTCATCAACATAAACTTATAAAGTCATCATAGCTAAACTTAAGCAAAAGGCAAATTTATAAGATGGTTGTAAATAAACTCTGAACCTCTGAGAAAGCAAGAGAAGCAGGCTTAGCTGCTGAGCAGCTAGGAGAAAGACACATGGGACAATGAGGACAAGCAGGCAGGAACTGATTTACCCATAGATTGGTTTTGCATCATGGAGAAATATTTGCTATATTTCAAATATGCCACCATTACAGTGGGGGTGTGCAGAGGTACTTGTGTGAATAGAAGCATGGATATAGGCGTTTAGGTAATGCATCATCAAATCCAGGCCTCTTCCAGGAGTCAGTTTGATTTTAAAATAATCATTTTATTTGGGCTGTTTGATGCAATAATAATTCAAATGGTCTTTGGCAGAAAAAAAAGGAAGATATAAATGTACTTACTAAAAAGCATTGAAAAACATGTAAATACTTCTTTAGTCTTTGGAGTAAAAAGGTGCAGACTGCAGAGCAAGGGCTGAGGGCTTGACAGTCACTGGTATATAGGGCGAGCTTGTGTATGGGGCTTACTCTCGTTTTTCCCTTTAAAAGTTTAACTATTTGAAGGAGAGTAATGTTCTCAGTGGTTAAAAGGAAGAAAAAAAAACTGAATTAAAAATGTAACATAAAACAATCAGAAAATTTGAACTTATAAAGAGTAAGGGAGCCCAGAGAGCTCTCTTTAACATTCATAGAAAATGCTCCGAAGATTACACTCTGATTTCTGAGGAACAAAGCATTAACTACATTCAAATTCAACAAAATGTTTTCCTCCAATTTAAATTTAATTCATTACAAAAGACCAGTAATTCTCTCTTACGATGTAAGTGCTTCTTTAAAGAAGGATGTCAGAGAATTTACCATGGCAGCATTTTTTTAATTTTGTTTTCTTTTATTCTCAAAACTTGTTTAAGAACACTTTGGGCTTTTAAGAAAAACAAAATATGGTGGTAAATTTTTTAAGGTGAGGTACTATTATAAACATTAAAGCATCTGAATTTTAACCAACCAGCCACATGATCTAATTTATTATTGTCAATATTACATTCAAAGTGGACAGTTTTCCGGTACATCAAAGAGTAAGGGTGCTTTCTATTATTTCAGCTATTGCATAGCACATTGGTTTAAAATGTTTTTCGAAGAGTGGTATTAGAACATATAGATTATTTACACAATGAAAAACATCTTAACCAAAGAAATGACAATGAAAGATGTCCATCTTTCAATAACTGTTTGACTTTCTTATGGAGCCTTCCCCTGGCTGGAAAATCACTGAGCCATTAGACTCACAGATACTGATCAGGGGAAAAATCATCACCCCTAAAAGCACACTGCTCATTTGGATATCACTTAACCAACATCCTTAGTTGGTAACTACCAATATAACTAGTCCCCAGATATTACTGATCCCTGAAATCATTCAGCTGTGAAGCATTAAGATGATTACACCACAATCAGTCTGTTTTATTATAGTAACCTGCCTTCCTCACTTTCCCTCATTCTATCGCCAAATATATAGCAGCCATAACACAGGACCTTGTGTGAGAGGGGTCTGGCTTTTCTAACACCCAATGTCAATATTTTATTTGCGAACCTCAGGACGGTTATGTGAGTTACAAAATAATGCGGCGGCAGGACCTTTGAAGTATGAGGGCATCATCAACGGGGTGTTATTTTCCTGTCTTCTGAACTCTAATAACAGCGAAACAAGGATCTGCCATAACTGTGCAGAAAACAGTGCATCACACTGACACGGTGCGAACCTGCCGTGAAATTATAGCAGGGCGCCTGGGCCACTCCTCCGCTAAGGGCCGGTGTGAGAGAGCCACACAGGAACAGGGGCTCTGAACATCCACACACCACGAGTGGTGGATTCACTGCACAAGAGCCACGCCTGGAAAGTGCCTCACCCACAGTCCCGTGTGTGGGAGACGCACCAGGTGGGCTCTGAAAAACCTTGCAGTCCCTGACACGGAGAACGCAGGGAGAAAGCACATAAAACCTTCTAAGTCCTGCGGATTCCCGTGCAGGGGGCACACCCAGAGAGCGCCTCCATCCCTCCACGCCCTGGGGTGTCACACCTGTAGAAGAGGTGCCCAGAGTGTGCCTGGGAGCCACTGGGCCCCCAAGGTGGTGCTCTACAGCCCCGGGCCCTGAGAACGCACCAACGGTGCCTTGAAAATTACCACGCTCGACAACACCACGTCTGCAGGCTCCAATCTCTACAGGAAAGCATCTGACAGCCCCTCAACACACGGGTTCATTTGCCCCACCAGAATTCACCAACGCAATGGGAAAAACCACCAGAAAGAGCTGTGCTCCAGATGAAAGAGCCAGCACCCCACCAAACATGGGCCAAAAGCCATTATCAATATCGGCGATGCGAGATGAAGACATGGACGTGTTACCAGCAAAGGAATTGATGAAAATAATGCTAAAATTTCTCAGAGACGTGGACACAAAGCTGGAAGACTACCAGAACCGCATAATCACCGAAATACAACAAATCAAAACCAAACTGGATGCCCAAGAGAATAAGATTGAAAGCCTCATCAACAGAATAAATGCGGCAGAGGAAAGGATCTCTGAAACAGAAGACACACAAAATGAAAGTGCCCAGCGAATTAAACAGTTGGAGACAAACCTCAGCAAAACTAATAAAATGATGCAAGAGATGAAGGATTACCTTAGAAAACTGAATATTCGGATCATCGGCCTCCCTGAGGGAGTAGAAAGAGAATCTGGGATGCAAGCAGTGCTTGATGAAATTATACAGGAAAACTTCCAAAACACTTGGAACACGAATCCACCCCGCATACAGGATGGACAGAGAACTCCCAACAGACATGACCCAAAGAGATCTTCACCCAGACACACGGTGCTCAGGTTCTACTCCAATGAAGACAAAGAAGGAATCCTGAGACAAGTACGAAGTAGAGAAAAGATCACATACAGGGGAAAACCCATCAGAATCACTGCTGACTTCTCCGAAGAGACCCTACAAGCAAGGAGAGAATGGACAAAGATCTTCCAAGTCCTGAAACAAAACAACTGTCAACCAAAAATAATCTACCCAGCAAAGATCTCATTTGTATATGAGAACGAGATCAGATACTTCAATAGCAAAGAAAAACTAGAAGAATATGTCTACACAAAACCAGCTCTGCAAAGTCTCCTTAGAAATGCGCTAGTCCCGGACAAAAAGGAGGCAAATCACAAACAAAGATGGCAAATAAGAAGGTCTCCAAACTAAAAGCTGCACAAACAAGACAACTACATAGGCAACAACACACACACAACACAATCACATGGCAAGGCAAAATTGCAAACTCTCAATTTTAACTCTCAACACAAATGGTCTAAATTCACCAATCAAAAGACAGAGATTAATAGAATGGATCATCAAACAAGACCCAACCATCTGTTGCCTACAAGAAACGCATCTAACCAGAAAGGATGCAAAGAAACTGAAAGTGAAGGGATGGAAAAAGATATTTCACGCTAATGGACGAGGAAAAAAAGCTGGGGTAGCTATCCTAATTTCAGACGAGATAGATTTCATTCTAACTAACATCAAAAGAGACAGGGAAGGCCATTTTATACTGGTGAAGGGAATGATCCATCAAGAAGCAATCACCATCATTAATGTTTATGCACCGAATCTTAATGCACCTAGTTACGTAAAGCAATTACTTACAGACTTAAGGGAAGACATAGACACCCGGACAATTCTTGTGGGCGATCTCAACACACCTCTAACAACAATGGACCGGTCTACGAAACAAAAACTCAACAAAGAAACAACAGAGCTCACACAAACAATAGAACAACTGGACTTAGTAGACATATATAGAACTTTTTATCCTAAGGCCACAGACTATACATTCTTCTCAGCGGTACATGGCACCTTCTCCAGAATCGACCACATGATAGGACATAAAGCGAATCTAAACAACTTCCAAAACATTAGTATCATACCATGTACCCTCTCAGACCACCATGGGATGAAACTGGAAATCAACAACTCAAAACTCCCCAGGAAGTATAGGCACTCTTGGAAATTGAACAATATGCTATTAAACGAACATTGGGTCAGAGAAGAAATCAAAGATGAGATCAAAAAATTTATGGAAACCAATGAAAACTCTGATACAACACTCCAAAACTTGTGGGACACCGCCAAAGCAGTGCTACGAGGTAGATTCATCGCAATCGGAGCACATGTCAAGGCCCAAGAAAGACGCCAAATACAAGAACTAACCTCACACCTCCAGGATCTGGAAAAACAGCAGCAGAAGAGTCCCACGCACAATAGGAAACAAGAAATCATCAAAACAAGGGAGGAGATAAACCAAATAGAAATCAAAAAAACTATACATAAAATCAACAAATCAAAAAGTTGGTTTTTTGAGAAAATAAACAAAATAGACACTCCACTGGCCCGATTGACCAAAAAAAAACAAGAGAAAGTGAGAATCAATAGCATTAAAGATGAAAAAGGCAACATAACAACAGACACTGCAATCATTAAGAAAATAATTAGAAATTACTACAAAGAACTGTACTCCCACAAATTTGAGGACCACCAAGAAATAGAAAAGTTCTTGGACTCCCACCACTTACCAAAACTCAGTCCGGAGGCAACTACAGAATTAAATAAACCCATAACCGAGGTAGAGATTGAAACAGTCATCAAGGATCTCCCAACGAAAAAAAGCCCAGGCCCAGACGGCTTCACTACAGAATTCTACAAAACATTCCGAACAGAACTAACCCCAATCCTCTACAAGCTCTTCAAAACAATAGAGGAGGAAGCAACCCTCCCAAACTCATTCTATGAAGCCAACATCACCTTAATCCCAAAACCGGACAGAGAACCATCAGAGAAGGAAAACTACAGACCTATCTCTCTGATGAACATTGATGCTAAAATTCTCAACAAAATCCTAGCCAATAGAATTCAAAAAATCATCAGACAGATCATTCATCCGGATCAAGTAGGATTCATCCCTGGAATGCAGGGATGGTTCAACATTCGGAAATCCATAAATGTTATAAACCATATCCAAAAACTGCAAAACAAGAACCACATAATAGTTTCAATAGATGCAGAAAAAGCTTTCGACAAAATCCAACACCTCTTCATGCTAAAAACTCTAGCCAAAGTAGGCATAGATGGGAAAATCCACAACATAATTAAAGCAATTTATGAAAAACCCAACGCCAGTATCATACTGAATGGAGAAAAGCTAGAACCCTTCCCACTGAGATCTGGAACAAGACAAGGGTGCCCGCTATCACCACTGCTATTCAACATAGTCCTAGAGGTACTTGCAGAGGCCATAAGACAAGAAAAAGAAATTAAAGGCATACGTATAGGAAACGAAGAAGTCAAGCTTTCACTATATGCAGATGACATAATCCTATACATAGAAAAACCAGGAGACTCAATACAGAAACTGCTAGAACTTATACGAGAGTTTGGCAGAGTGGCAGGGTACAAAATTAACGAACGAAAATCAACAGCCATAGTGTACGCAAATAACACCAAGATGGAAGAAGATCTAACCAACAGGATACCATTCAAAATAGCAGAGAGAAGTATGAAGTATTTGGGAATAAATCTAACCAAAAGCGTAGGAGACCTATTCGAAGAAAACTACAAACTATTTAAAAAGGAAATTGAACAAGACCTCAAAAGATGGAATAACATCCCGTGCTCCTGGATAGGCAAAATCAATATCATTAAAATGTCTATACTACCACAAGCAATATACATTTTCAACGCAATTCCAATCAAATTGCCCAAAACATTCTTCACGGAACTGGATACAATGATTCAAAAGTTCATCTGGAAACACAAAAAACCACGAATAGCTAGAACCATCCTGAAAAATAAGAGGTTAGCAGGGGGAATCACAATCCCGGACCTCTGGACATACTATAGAGCAGTGGTTATCAAAACAGCCTGGTACTGGCACAAAGACAGAAAGGAAGATCAATGGAATAGAATAGAAGCACCAAAAGGGAACCCACACAAATACAGCCAATTAATCTTTGACAAAAAGACCAATGATAGCTCAAGCAAGTGGGAAGGCCTCTTTAGTAAATGTTGTTGGGACAACTGGCTGATAGCCTGTAGAAACAAAAGGATAGACCCACATCTATCACCATACACTAAGATCCAATCTACATGGATAAAAGACCTAAACCTACATCCAGAAACCTTCAAACTCTTGCAAGAAAATGTAGGAAATACACTGCAAGACCTAGGAGTAGGTTCCGACTTTCTAAGAAGGACACCAAAAGCAATAGCAGTTGAGAACAGAATAAACAAATGGGACCTCATCAAACTAAGAAGCTTCTGTACAGCAAGGGAAACAATCAACAAAGTAAAAAAGCAACCCACAGAGTGGGAGAAGATCTTTGCACACGATATAGGCGATAGGGGGCTAATTTCCAGGATATACAAAGAACTTCAAAACAACCAAAAAACCAAAACAAACAAGCCACTCAAGAAATGGGCAAGGGAAATGGGCAAACATTTCACAAAGGAACAAGTCCAAATGGCAAACAAACATATGAAAAAATGTTCCAGCTCCCTAGCAATAAGGGAAATCCAAATTAAAACATCGATGAGGTACCACCTAACACCAGTAAGATTAGCCCACATAAACAAGAACACCAACGACGCTTGCTGGCGAGGATGCGGGGAAAAGGGAACCCTACTCCACTGCTGGTGGAGCTGCAAATTGGTACAGCCTTTATGGAAATCAGTCTGGAGAACACTCAAACAACTCGGAATCTGCATGCCATATGACCCAGCAATAGCACTCCTAGGAATATATCCAAAACACCTGTTTTACGACAAACCAACATGCATCCCTATGTTCATTGCAGCACAATCAGTAATTGCAAAAACATGGAAGCAACCGAAATGCCCATCAGCAGAAGATTGGATAAGAAAGCTTTGGTTCATCTACTCCATGGAATACTACTCAGCTATTAAAAAAAACAAAATGCAGTTCTTTGTGGCTAAATGGGCACAACTGGAAACTATAATGCTAAGGGAAATGAGTGAATCCCAAAAGATTAGATACCACATGTTTGCCTTGATTTAACCTGTAATTTTTTGTTTGGTTGTTTGTTATTTTTTGAACCTGTCATTGATACTGTCTCAACCCAGATGTTTCGAAGAATGGAACTCGCATTATTCTTAACATATTGTTTACCCATTACTATGTCAATTAATTCCATAATGTTGTATATTGAAACTGAGGCCTTGTTGGGGCTTTTAACTGACCGGATCTTTACTCTGTTAGACCTATCTTCAGACCATAGAAGGTCTCCCCAGGAGGCCACTGAACTTATCTGGACAATAAGACGCTGAACTTTATGCTAGGCATGTGTTTTCAAGCAATGAATCTCAACTGAACTTGAACTATGGTTATGCAGCAAGGTGGAGGAATCCACCATGGGGGGAGGGGTATGGGGAGGGGTGGGGGGAATCCCCAGCGCCTATAAAACTGTACTACATAATACAGTGTAAGAGAAAACCAGTCAATCAGCTCCAGCCCAAAGCAGGACAAGGTGGTACCACAGAGCGGATGTCATCTTGTCTAAGCAGGACAGCCCCTTCTATATGATTTTCTGTGTCAAAAATGTTGCATCTAATTTTTGAGAAAAAAAGAAAATTGATATCTCTGTAATGGCTAGAAATAAGTCAGCAACGATGAACAATGATTAAATAGCATGATGACAACAAATGATCGTCAGGGACGGTACCTGCAGGTTGAACTGTCTGAAACCCACCCAACAGGTGAAGCTCTAAATTCGAAGTGACCTGACATGAGGGGCAATCATAGTTTCAGCAAAGCCATAAATATCAAAATCAAGGGAATCAGAAAGTTGATTGGAAAATAGAATTGAAACAAAATTTACTTTGGTATGAAAAGATATTGAAGTCTCTGCATAATCCTTCCTGATGGGTACACCTTCCATGAAGTTTTTGAAGAGTCCTCACATACATATTTTGCCCTTTGTGATAAATGGAAATAAACATTAGAAAACCTTTCTGTGCTTGCATCTGATGATGTGACAGAGGATAAGGCCCATGTATGTGGAAAGGTTCAGCTGGAGTTTCAATTTCCAAAAGGTCTCTGTAGGGACAGGCATTTGATACAACAGCTAAGTCTCCACGTGGGGCACCTGCATTGCATGGTGGGGAACTTAGCTTGAGTCTCCATATTGAAGAGCATCCTGGGAAGCAATTTGAAGTGTTTCATCTCTGTCATTCACATGGGAGATCCAAAATTGAATTCCTTGTTCTTGACACTGACCTGGCCTAACTTGGGCTGGTGCAGACACTGCTTGTACTAGAATCGAGGCTCAGGCTGTGTCACAAGCCACTGCTTGAAACCCTGGCATCCCATATTACAGTGCTGATGCAATTCTTAGATGTTTTGTTTCCAATCCAGTTACTTGTAATGCAGCCCAGGAGGCAGTACCAAATATGTCAAGGACTCGGGTCCCTGACACTCACGTTGGAGTCCCACAGAGTGGTCCATGCTCCTGTCTGCAGCCTGACTCAGATTCAAGTGTTGCAGGCATTTGGTAAATGAAGCCGCAGATAAGAGAACTCTCTCCCTTCTGCCCCCTCCCAAATAAAGTGGGAAAAAACAAATCAACATCGAAAGTTTCTCAAGCATCACACTCTAAAAACAATTTTTCCACAGAACAAAACACTTCCATATATACTGAATTTAACACAATATTTTAGCAGATCATATATACTTTGCAAACTTTGCATACAAAATAGAGAGGAGAAACAAAAAAGACAAAGATAGATTATGCTCAGATCCTATCAAGATTACGAATAAATATATATAGGTATACATATGTGTGTGTTTAACAAAAACTTAACACTTATTTTATGCTGAAATTTTACCTGTGAAAAATGCATATCTATGTGGCTTTAAAATCACAATTTGTTGTCAGCTGCATTTCCTACTAAATGAACAGTTATTTCTTCACAGGGTGTGATGAAAAGCTAGACACAAATAAATATAAACACAATGTGGCATGGTTTAATTGGAATGCTCAGGAAAAAAGGAGAGATATTTTTCAACCAATAGGAGAAAAATTGGTCATGATAGCCAGAAAATGTCCAAAAGGTAAAGGTCTCCCTACAATAAAATGAAGTTTTGAGTTTAAATATTGGGATTCTCAAAAGGAGTGTTGAAATCCTAACCGTGGGTCCCTGTGAATGTGTCCTTCAGTTAGAAATTGGCTCTTTGCAGGCGTAACCAAGTTCAGACTATCCTTCATTAGTGTCTTTAGTGTGTGCCCTAATCTAGTATGACCAGTCTCTTTATAAGAAAAACAGACCAGATGCAATGGCTCAATTGGCTAATCCTGCCCCCTCAGGATCTCAAATGGGTGCCGGTTCTTGTCCTGGCTTCTCTGCTTTCCATCCAGCTCTCTGCCTCTGGGCTGAGAAAGCAGCAGAAGATGGCTCAAGGTCTTGGGACCCTGCACCTGTGTGGGAGACTCAAAGAAGATCCTAGCTTTCAGACAGTCTCAGGTCTGGCTGTTGCTGCCACTTGAATAATGAACCAGTAGAAGAAAGATATTTCTCTGGGTCTCTCCTTCTGACTGCCTTTCCAGTAAAAATAAATAAATTGTTTGAAAGAGAAAAGAGAAGCAAAAAGAGAGAAGGAGAGAGGAAGGAAGAGAGAAGAAAACCTGACAGATGTGATGAGTCCCAAGGGCAATGGAAGCAGAGATCAGACAGACACATGGATAAGCCAAAAAATACTCAGCATGATTGATAACGCCAAAGCCAAGAAACAAAGGACTTGAGCCATGCACTGCTGCTCTCCCATAATCAGAGCTGGATTGAGTGAGGCACACAAAGATGCAGGATGCAGGGTGCTGGCATCGCAGGGCAGAGCTGACTGCTCCTAGACATCTATATTCCTAGACACATGGAGGAATAACTTTCTGTTGCTTAAAGGCAGTTAGCCTGGTACTTTGCTATAGCGAAGTAATCCAGGAGATAAAGCCACTATTTATCTATTCTGTAATTACTATTCCTTCATAAATTTGTGCATGTTTATGGAACATTACAGTTCATGAAAAAAGGAAAATAAGGTTAAATACCTGTTAACGGCACATACTTCCATTATAGATAAAATCAATATGTGTCAACTTTGCTATGAAGAGAACACTTAACCAAGGAATGGTGAGGGCAAATCAGTATGTCTTCAGTTAACATAATTTTGATACGCATGAAAGAACATGTATATATTGAGTATGAAAAACGCATGAGTCACCCTAGATTCCAAGAACCAATGTGGAAGGCCACATTAAGGACATAGTCTTGTCTCAAAGTGACAGAATGCCATGTTAGCATTTGATAGACTTGAGAGTTTTAAATTTCAGTCTAAGCTAAAGGCTGTAGTATAAATACTTCTTGTATACCTCCGATGCAGTACTGTGCTTCAATGTTGATTAGCCACATGACATGTGAGCACTCCCATGCATTGGTGTTAACTTTTCACAAGTCTCTAGAACTGCATACATATGGACTAAGATTACAAGATTTAAAATGAATGCAATGGGTTTGAGACCCTTTTCACTATCTAGTAGTTTCAAAACTTTATTTTTCTCGTTGTTGAAATGACAAAAATGATGAGCTCCACTTCCTAAGAGATAGAGGGAGTGTTTTGAATATTAAGTATGAATTATATGAAGAAAAAAATGGTATCACCTTGGAACAGAGCAAGAGGTCACTGGTAACCCTGTGAGAGACAGCACAGTGCAGAATTTAGGAGAGAATGAAATGGTACAAATAAGCCCACATAGTAAGTACTCTGTAATATATATATATATTTGCATATCAGAATTATTGTTGGCAAAACCAACTTTCAAAATACATTATTAAACATTATGCATTTTCAGGCAATAATTTAATAGATTTCATTATACTTAGCATGCAGAATGAAAATGACAATTACAACAATTATAATTACCATTTTAATCCAGTGCAGTTCAACAAAAGATTAGATACTTGTACGAACACTAATAACGTTTGCAGAAAATTCATGACAAAAGAAAATTGCAGGCATCTGAAAAGAATAGGGTCAGAAAAAGAACATAAGCCAGAACCATTCACAGTTATTGATATTATTCCTCTTGTGGTGTGTATCAAAATTTTTCCTTTCTTTCACTGGGCATTTTTTCCTACAACATATTTTACTGAGACCACATGAAGTCGAAGTTGACTCCTGGTGCCCCCATACTGCTTAACTCAATCTTCACAATATTTCATGCTTGGCAATCAAAGAAGCATAGTCATTTATTATGTCAGTTAACAAATACTTAATAAGTATTTTTGAAAAGATCCATTCTAGCCACTCTCTAAGTTTTTTCATCATGTTACTTCAATCTATGGAATAGACTAATATCTTGGTAGACTGCAGTTTCAATATTGACGATATTGAAATTATAATCAGCTTACAATGAGAAACCCACATTTTTCCCTCTACCTAAAAATCTACAGATTTTGCCCTTTAAATTAATGTCTAAATGTATTCTATTCTCTTTCCACAACTAATGACTGTATTTGGTTCATTTTCAATAAAACTTAATGACTAAAATAAAAAGGTTAATCAGGTTTAAATAAAGATGAGGGTGACATTTCTTCCAAATTTGTCTGGGTCTCAACCTGCTCTCTGCTTGCTTTGAATTCTGCCTTGTGTGAAAATTACACTCACTAAGAAAAGTGTCATGAGAAAGGCCATGTGCAGGCAAATAGATTTTTTTGGCATCCAAAATGTAAGAATATTTTTAAGTACAAACTTTGTAATAAAGGAAGTAGCCATTTAATTAACATTTCAAGTGGGAGGCCAGTGCTTTTTATTTGGATAAAGAGATTCTGAAAAAGAAATTCCTAGGAGAAAGCATAACATAAGACCACTTTGCTAAACTAAAAAATGGGCATGAGACAGTAACATGTGGTCTCTACTGAATCCCATTGAAAGCTGTAATTAGACCATGCTTTAGTATTTTGCACAATACAATGAAGCACTATTTTACCCAATATATCTTAATTAAAAGCAAAAACACAATACAACACAAAGCTACCATCAAAGAGGCGTTATTGGCACTCGCATAATACAGAAGATGGGGAAGGATTTTGTTTTCTTTGTTTGGCAAGAAAATTGGAACTAGGCATTCTATTTTCCACACAGCTCTCAATATAGAAGCATTTGTGTACCAAAAATTGCATTTGCACTGTAAATTATATGGATGAATGCCAAAGAGAAAGAGATAGTTTGTTATTTTTATAATTCAATAGTAGTAATGCTTGGATTTCTTTGCTTTCACTTTCACAAAGAAAATAATTAATGGAGGTTTTTAGTTTTTACCACAAAGAGAGAGGTAGTTGTATAATCTAATGCTCTTGTTTTATATTCCTTCTTTTTACTGGGAATCACTGATTATACAGTAACATTAAAATATACACACAAAATAATTTTCTTTTTTGTGAATATTTTGAATTTTGAATATCAAAGACCCCAGAACAATCAGTCATTGTGCTGTGTGCTTTGCAATTTCATAACAGAAAAGAAGAAAATAGTAAGATACAACCCCATAAAATTTTGACAAATTCTCTACCAAAAGTCATTATCTCTACCTTGAACAAAAGTAGCAGTGAAGAGGTGAAACAAAGGCAACGCAAATATCACCAAGGCTTCTCAACATTGCCCTCATCTAGGAGGTTTCAGTTAACTTCCATGAGACAAATGAGGAAGAACAATGGAATCAGGGCTTTACATATTTATAGGAAGAAGGGCACCCCCATATTTACACGAGAGTCAAACACGGTTAAATCATAAGTGGTATGAAATTCCGGCAGCTATCCTTCTATTTCATCTGTTATTACTTATGCTTTTACTGACAACTGGTATCACTTGTAGAGACTTCTTCTTAATGTCCCAACATCGACAAGGTGACAAGCACATACTAGGTATGTAAAATATATGAGGAATACATGTGTAAACCTGGGAAATTTATACATAGATAAACATCAAGGGAAAAACTTTCAAGAAAGTACATGGCACTTTGACTATATGTTGAAATAGTCTACTTTTTATCATACCATTCTTTAAAGTCCTGGATCTCATTTTGTATCATATAATTGGCATATTTTCTCTGTTCATTAAAAATAGCAATAACTGACTTTACTAAAAATTTTATGATAATTTCAAATTCACTCTGAAGATAATCATCTACTTTCTTATATACATTATACAGATGTTTAAAATACAAATATTACTACTTGCCCAATTCTGTATAAGTTCCCTCCCCCAATTCTTCCCAGAAATAGATATATGCTTTAGAATCTTATTCAACTTCTACCCATAGTTAGGGACATTTGGCTAACTAAAATATTTTAAAATCTATGGAAGAAAATTCAGAGGGAGAGCTGTTCGTGGAAAGTCTCAGTGTTGGTTTGGCATCACCATTCAGGTTTTGTGGGAACCTGAAGAGAATAAAGGAAAGGTGATGGCAACTAACTTCCCTGCCATAGCCAACAAGCAAAGAAATGTGGCATGCACCGATTCTTGTTCACTGATCTGGAGAGAGCAAAGTACAAGATCAAGGTGCCGGTATGGTCCCTCTCTGATGAGCATCCCCCCTCTTATGCTGGTCACCACCTTATGGCTCTCTCGTGCCTGGTTGAAGCCTGGGCATCAACCAGGTGGAGCCCTCTTGAGACACAGAGCTTCAGCATGTAAATTTGGAAAGAGATATAATTTTAGTCTATAGTAATTTCCCTTTGATTCATTTCCCTTTTAAAGACCAAGGAGAGGAAAAATTATTTAATATAGATTATAAAGAAAGACAAAGTTAAAATCCATTTGTGGGTAAGTCAAAACACTTCAACTGTCCTTTTATTGTGGCCCAAGCCATGGTTTTTACAATAATATGAATCAATAGTGGCCACTTCTCGGAAAATGAGACCTGGGAGATACACGGTGCTCCATACTAAAGTGCTCAAATAGATCAACAGCTATTGTCTCCAATTCAAGTTAGTTTTACGTTAGCCTTTGAATCATTCCTTCTGGGAGCTCCTGAGTATTGGAAACAGTCATCATTTATTTCCATTTTAATTTTCTCATCCTATGTCTGATTGTACTCAGAGCCTTGCCTTTCACCTGCTGATTGCTGCCACGAATGTGGCAGCACTATCACACTAACAGGATGCCCACTTCACTGAGGAACTTTTTGCATATCTTGCTTTCATTTCTTGTTCTATTTGCGATAAACATAGCTATTTCCATTCTGTTGCTTTCAGTCACATATGGCATTTTCAAAACTACTAAAGAGATTATCAATATTATATCTATCTCAGATGTAAAACCTACATTTACGGAGAAAAATGATCTATTCAATTTCATCTATGAGAGCCCAGCATCCCAGCAATGGTCATAAACACATGATTATTCAAAGCTTTAGGTTTTGCATTTGGAACACTATTTAATGAGAAAAAGAAATCAAACATCCATGCAGGCAAGGAAGCAGCTCTCTTTTAATGACATGTGCAAAGAAACTGCAAAATATCAATGTTTCAAACAAAGAACATTAATAATACTTGACACTCAAACATAATGATCCCATGGTATCTCCTTTGGGCACAGAGAGCGTGAGAAGAATATTAATATTTTGCAAAATTCAACATTATCCAAGATATCCCTTTCTGCTTTATGAATTTGTCATAAAAATTGTGAAAGAATAGTAAAATAGATACATGTAATTATTTCCAAAAATATAAGCTACACATTGACTAATTGAAGACTTCCTGGAGAACTTCAATAGCATTAATTATATCCAATGTTGAATTATTAGAATTCATTGTGACTTAGAGCCAAAGAATTTATGGACCTAAAATCACTTAAATATGTAATACTTATTAAAAAAACGTAACTTTAATTTCTACAGAAAATAAATTCATTTAAAACATTGCATTTTGAATGAGACGTATTTCCAAAAAAATACATTTAAAAAATTGATAAGGCATTAACAACATCTTATTATCTGGAAAAATTTCTCAAAATAATTTTTCAATGTGAATGACTTATTTGCTTCCAATTTGTTTCTCCAGCTCCTCCCCTAACAACAATAACCTAACTTACCGCGAAGGGAAAAGAAAGTAATGAATGGGGGCTGGTTCCTGGAACTTGCACTAACTTCCCAATGTGTATAACTGATGGCATAGTCCTTAGAAAGCTTGGGGGTCTAAGGCATGTAGACGTTATAATTGAAAACCAAGCAGGGGCTAATGTCCACCACAGGGGAGATAATTAGAAAAACCATGTATTGAGCTACTGTTGTGAATGACAATCAAGTATAGCTCTATCATTTGATTGCAAACCTCGTTCAGTAGAGTCCACGTGTTCTTGGGCATGAAGTGATTAAGCAGTGCACACGCTGAGCCAGCAGTAGGGAGTAAATGCCTCAGATAGGAGGAATGTTCTAGAACTGTTTATTTCTATTCAAGGAAGCAAGGAGAGTGTCATGATGCTGAGCACAGGAAGAAAACATGACTCAGAAACTTAGAGATGCCATCATAGCATCATAGCATCATTCCTGGCCCTGAGCAGTAAAATATGCAGCCAGGCGCTTAGAGATCTTTTTTTTTTTTCCCCCATTGGAAATGATAGAGCTTGGAAAGTTTGAACTTCAAGGTAAGCAAAATATGTGGTTATTCTGGCAACTATATTTGTATATTTCAAAAGGCATGCCTATTACTTGAAGACAAGAAGTCTTTTTCACGTTTTAAAATGTTTATAGGACCAAGTCCGAGGTTCCTTGATCCATTAAAGACAGATGTCTTTCAGGTAATCAGCATTGTGTTCTTGGAAACACAAGTGGATATTTATGTAAAACTTCTCAGAATAAGAGCAAACTGTGGTCCAAAGCAGACCCGCACATATTGGCTGCTGAGTGAAATGATTCAGAAACTGATATTAAAATTCATAATAAATGCACTTTTTCTGTCTACGAATCCAATATCCCTGAAGCTGAAGATGTGGCAGGCCTCTGGTGGCCTAACCAACCCCTTGAATAACTTCTGTTTGCCAAGAACAGTGCTGCTGACAGGGACCTGTCTCTAGCAGTCATGTTTAATATCTCCTGCCTGTCTCCGTCCACTGGTGTGGCCGAGATTCTGAGCTACAGTGCTTTGGGCCCACTAGCAAGAGAACACCTGTTCAATTACCTGCCCCAGTTGTACTTCCTAAGCAGAATGATTATTAAATCTGTCTATTTCACACTTTCAGTGCACGCTTCACATTTCTGCCTGGGGCAAGAAGGACATGGCTTCCACAGATGTAGACAGGACTAAAACTGTGTCCACGACAGGCGTCCTGAGAGCACAGATGTGGAGGGCACAGCCAACCCTCTGGACCTTGAGATGAGAGTCTCAGGTTCTTGGCCACTCCAACTTTGGACCCGACTGCAATGTCTCAGCGTTTAGCTACACTATCATCCAGTTCAAAAAACAGTGACAGTACCTGGCCTTTCCCCCTATCTACCTGATGTTAGCCGATTTGAGTTCTTTACTCTGAAATCCGAAGATCAAATCACAAACTTGGATGACAGTTCCATTTAGGCATCAACCTCATGGAACCAAAAGTAAATATTTGGTCTAAATATTGGGTTTTAGGTATGTCGGGGGAAAGTTTTAGACTAAGATTAGCATCTTGATAGGTAGACTGAGGAAAGCAAATTGCTCTCCCATTGTAAATGCCATGCTGTCAAATTAGTTGAAGGCCTGAATAAAGCTAGAGGTTGAGGAAGGGAGACTTTGTTCTCTGCCCATCTCCATTTTAAACATCAGCTTTCTTCTGCCTTCAGCCTTGACTACAGAGGGAAACCTCCACCACCAGATGGTCCCCACCACAGGGTAGCATACTAGAACCATGCCATCAGTTCTCTCAAGCCTGTAATTGACAGATGTTCATACTGGAACTTCTCAGGCACCATAATCACACAGGTCGATTCTGCTTTTTAAAAGTATTTTTATTTTTGTAGCAGTTAATTGAAATTTGATTCATGTACTATAACTTTTTACATAGTGGGCTTAAGTATATAAAGATATTTCAAAAGCTTTGTTAAAAATATTATTAAAAAGAAGTTTATTCGGGTGCAAAAATGCTTTTACACACATACATATACATATATAATTATGTATATTTATATATGTATACATATGTACATATATGTATACACACATATATAGCACATATGTGTGTATATTTTACATATATTATTGAAAAGACAGATTTACAGAAAGAAGGAGAGGCAGAGAGAAAGATCTTCCATCCACTGATTCACTCCCCAAGTACCTGTAACAGCCTGAGCTGAGTTGATCCAAAGCCAGGAACCAGCAGGTTCTTTCAGCTTTCCCATGAAAGTGCAGGGTCTCAAGGTTTTGAGCCGTCCTCGACTGCTTCCACAGACCACAAACAGGAAGATTGGAGGGAAGTGGAGCAGCCAGGATACAAACCAGTGCCCAACCAAATCCTGGCGCGTGAAAGACAAGGGCTTTTTGCCACAAGCCTACTGCGCCAGGCCCAAAATAGACAATATCTATGCTCGAGTTTTTTTTCTCCCTTTGAGAATCTATAGATGGAAAAGCAAGGTCTTCATCACAGAACTTAATGTGATCATGTTCATATGCAATTCAAACTCAAAAAAGGGTGGCTAAAATTGTAGCTTTTAGAGGTCGATAAAATTAAATTTAAGCTTCCTTCTTTAGAGGTCATCAAACTGCAACCAAATTAAGAATTGTTGAATTATAAAAAGCTAAACTCTTGTTTACAATTATTTTATGCAGCCTTTTTTTAGTTGTCGTGATTATGGTTATTCATGCAGGTCGACATAACTTTTTCACAGTATTTTGTCATTAAAGGACCCTTAAAATGGAGGGCAATGCTGCTCCTCTACTTTTCGAGACAAGTTTTTATTTCATGTATCATTTGAAGTGTGCTGTTATGATCGGCAGACAGGAGCCGGTGAAAACATAATTGTAAGTTTCCAACGATGATCATTTTCAGTCTTTTAAAGACTGCTAGACTCAATTAATTTGTCTCCAGTAGGAACTGAACTATTATGTCTGAAGAGAAGCTCTCTTTAATCTTTCTTACACTCTGAGGAGCCACACATGATTAACAACTTACTTCAAAAGTGATGCCACAAAGCCATTCATTCATTCATTCGCAAGATACTAGTTTATTATCTACAACGTGTGAAGGATTGCCCTTGAGAATAAGACATACAAAGACAGAAATAGACATAATCTCTTACCCTACCCAGTGGAAGAGGCAGCCTTCAACACATTATCATAGAAACAAAGGCAAATATCATCGGGCAATTATATGAGAAAGCAGTAGCCAGTGTTGGAAACATGAAAGAAGTTTCTGAAATAATGTGCTTACTGAATATCAGCATTCTGTTCTCTAGATATAAAGCACTCCATGAAGCATTAATAGAAAGACAGATGATTCAGTATAACGTGAGTAAAATAGTTAAACAGTTCACAGAAAAGACAATTAGCCAACAAAAATGAAAAACGCCTAACCTCAAACAGTGATCAGGGAAATACAAATGAACATGCAAAACTTAGGTTCACAAGATCAAGTGTTTGAAAAAGTAAGGAAACAGGAGCTTGCCCCACTGTGTGCTGTGAATGGGTGAAGCCACAGGGACTGCTCTGGCAATGTCTTTAACACTGGCACTTCCTATGCTTGACTGGCAGGGGAGAGACCATGATCAAGACTGGCACTGCTCGGGCCTTTAGCACCGGTACTCTCAGGTTTATACACTAAAAAACACATCTGGGGGTAGCGGTAGCCTATGACTCTATTCACCAAATAGAGTGACAGAAATTACGTAAATCATATAAATTATTTTACCTATGTTTAAAAAAATAATGAAAGAAATTGCACCCTCACACACATTCAGATTTCCCAAACTGTTGGTATGGGGAAGAGGAGGGCTCAGGTACAATTTTGTGAATATTTGTGTAAACTCTTCATGATTTGCTCTCTAAAATTCAGAAATAAAATCGATTCCATTCATATGCATTCCTCCATGTTTAAAATAATTCAAAATTGGTAATGGTGGAACAATATCATTAGAAACTGAAGTGAGTTATGATGGAATAGCATGCACAATGACCATGGCAAGATGTAACATGGGGAATTCAAGGAACTAACCAACCTAGAATTCTAGAGCAGAGACCAAAGGAGACCAGGCAGTGAAAGGACAGGGCAGGGATCCCAGGACCATTAGGGCTTCATACTGAGATTGAAGGGAATCTACGAGAGCATCTCCACTAAGGAGTAATAACACTGATTTCTTACAAGGCTCTAATTTAGTGAAAGTCTAAAAAATGAATTAGATTGGTGCCAAAAGAGGTAGTTGTTTGAAAGGCATTGAAGTACTCCAAGTGGTTAAGGGAAATAATTAATAAGAAATGTAACCATAACAGAACCAACTAAATATACTATAGATATCAAGTTTGGCACACTACTATACTTATATGAAAATAGTGGCAATACAAAAAATAAATGGGTCCCATCCATCGATTTGATGATACTTATATCTTAAGTTGCAAACAATGTACTCAGATGGTGATAACTCTGGGTAAAAGATGCATTCTATGAAAACAGGAATAAAACTTTTTAAATGTTTGCCATAGCAATTAGAGAGCTCGATAAATACCTGTTTGATATATGAATGAAAGATTTCACACACATCCAGGGAACAGAGCACAATGGAGACAAGATATTTACTTCTCTCTTCCCCAAATTGTGACAAAAAAAATACATTAGAAAAATAAAACGAAAGAAGCTAAATAATGCATTGCACTATATTTATGGACTTTCCTCAAAACAGCTCATGGTCATTTTCAGAGATGCCAGCCTTATTATCCATTACACATCAATGTGTACATTGGCATTCAGTATGGAAATTCCATATACATGTAGTCCATCTCATAAATTTTGGTGTCATGCTTTACAATTAATAAATATTTACTCCCACCATTGTCTACTTCAAATGCTGAAGAGCGTTTTCAGAGTTCCCCAGGAGACATAAATATTTCATGTTAAGCATTCTATGTGACAAGTATAAAATATAACAACAAAATTCAACGGGTGGAGCACATTTCACATAATCAATCATGTCCTGAGATAAGAGTTACAAAGAAAATGTGTGAGTTCAACATTTTTAGGTCAAATGAAATTGCCACGATTCACTTACATATTTTATAACAGGGAAGGGAAGAGCAACATTAAGTATAACCACATTTGAAATCGATATAATAATATATGTGAGGAGAAAAATTATTCATTTATATTAAGTTTATTCAGAAGTCATTTTCTGTTTTTTCAAAGCAGGCTCAATAGAAATGTTATCTGAAGACATTTTAGGTGAGGTATACATTCATAAATTCCTTACTGAAAAGCCCTACATTGACATATCTCTTGATTTTTGTCAAGAGAGTCCAAACTGTAATAGTCTCAGTAACTTAACATCACAAAAATGCACTCCACATACATGTTAAGTGTATGGAGTCAAGGCTACTGTCCAGGTCCTTCATCCTCAGGGATCCAGCATGACTGAAACATGGTGAGTTTGACATCCCAACACAGCATCCTTAACGACTCCAGTAGAAACAGAAATAATGCTTAATCATTAGGAATCTTTTCACTTCAACAATGGCACCTGTTACTTCAAAACACATTTTATTGCCAGAATTAATCATAGAGCCCTACATAAATTCTAAAGTTTTGGAATTCAGAATTTCTGATGTAATCAAAAAGATTCACATTTGATTTTGTTTATTTGTTTATTTCATCTACTTGACCAAACTAGAAAGACAGAGAAACCCTCCATCTGCTAATTCACTCCCCAAATGTCTATGATAACCAAGGTCAGCCCAATTTGAAGCCAAAAGCCCAAAATTCCATCTGGGTCTCCACCGTAAGTGGAGACCTGAGCACCTGATTCAATTTCTGCTGCCCCAAAGAATGCATTACCAAGAAGCTAGAAGGAATGTAGACTACCAGTACTCAACTGATCAACTTCCTCTGCCATGACACCCACCTTCATACTTGATTATCTAAAAATCCATAATCCATCATGGGTAATAGGATAACAAATGTATAAATCATCACAAGATAAGTCCGACATAGCCCCCATCTGAAAAAACATATAGTGATTGTTCAAAGGTTTACCATCACTCGAGAATTTACAGAATAGTACAGTAGTCAGAAATATCCCTAACATCTACATAGTAGAATTTAGTTGAATGACGCTAAATCATTTTCTAAAAGAATGTTTGATCAGTGTCAAATTGTAGTCAAGTAAGAAGGGTTTTACTTTGTGGAACAGCAAAATCAATTGTTCACCACCAAAAATTTTAATGTCACTCGCTCAGACCAAGAGAAAACCATTGATAAGATATAAAGGGACAATTCAGAAGATCAGAGTGGACCTCAAACTGTGCTGTCATTGTAATCAGATTCTCTCTTCTTAAAGTGCTCTTCTCCCTTTACATGGTCTTGGAAGTTTTGAAGCTTGGTAGTAATTAGTTTTCTTTATTGAGAATAGAAATCCTCAGTAGATATTTAACTTAAATTTTTATCAGAAAGTAAAATTATCAAATATATCTAAATAATAATTGAAGAATCGTTATGACTGCTACATTCCAGTTGGAACTTTTGAAATGAATGAATTGTAAACATGTATATTATTTTATTATTTTCTCATAAGAGCTATAAACATTTTAGGGAAAAGCAAATGTTAGCTTATAATTTTTCCATTTTGAATACATTTCTATTTTTGTAATTCTTTTAAAATGTTCTCTTTTCAGCACATTTAAACCAGTTGAGTTAATCTCACTCATGTTTTAATGTTGATGGTATTAATTATAGCTTAAGGCTTTCCAAATGTTTTCAGTAATTGTTATATGAACTTCACTTTCTTTTACATTCCCAGGAGAATATGAAAACAAACTCTGCTCTCTCAGAAGTCGGTTGTCATTTGTTTTAATAACATTACTTCATTTTTTTAAAAATTTCATGGTACAATTCCATAGGGTCTGGGATTTCCCCCTCTACCCAAATTCCCACCCCTGACTAATTTTCTCCATATTATTACAATAGAATAGTCCTTCATAACGAGTCATAATTCCGTCAGTCTGTTATTTAAGTGTGTCCCAGCGTTGCTTGAACAGACAACGTCAGACAGTCCAGCATCTCATCGTCCAACAGTTTCACTGGGAGTCCGTCCTTGATTTGGAAGTAGGAACGAATCGTGCATTGTATCTTCACATGTGGATATGGTAGTCTCTGCTACAGTATCACTACACATTCCCTTAAATGAGGAGCCACAGAATAAAACCAACAGCAGGTATGAAGTTAAACAAAAATTACAGTACCATGGAGTCAAAAAACATGCCACTGAATATCCAATGCATGGATGACAAAAAGAAATTTTAAAAGCCTCTTGGATAAAATGATGCCACTCTCTGATGCTTTCCCATGTCATAAGATGAGAGCTGATGAGGAAACTGAACAGCCAGGGCATCAACTGGTATTCATTTGGGATGCCAAAACCAGCAGGCAGAGAATTAGCATGCCACAACACCACACCAGTCCCCATAATATTACTCTTAGAAATGAAGTTTCTCTCTGTCTGGTGCAGTGTTTGAGCCCCAATTTGTGCACTGGACACTCCACTTCTAGTCCAGCTAGCTCCCTGCTTATGACCTGGGAAAGCAGTGTGCGTGACTCAGAAGAAACAGCGGCTGGCTTCAGATGGGCTCAGCTCAGGCCATTGCAGCCATTTCAGAATCGAACCATTGGATGGAAAGCATTCATCTCTGTTCCTCCTTCTCACTGAAAATCTGCCTTTCAAATAAAAATAATAAATAGGTCATAAAAATAAAACAGAAAATAAATAAGGATAAACAATAGTATTTAACTCATTTAATCAGTCAGTAAGAATTAAGATTACATACTCATTGTTTTTAGATAGAATTTTTAACATCTTTAAGAAAGCATTAAAATAAAAAATGGCAAAAAAAAAACAGTTGGAGAAGATTTTGATAATGAAGTTTTAGGGTTCATAAGATTACTCTGAAATATCTTATGTCTTTAAATGACTTGCTGGAAAAACTTGAGTGAATTTTCATTACTTCAAGAAATAGAAAAATAAAGTCACCCGACTAACAATAGAAGCTCCAGAACTATCTACAATGTAAAATCTCAACTCCTACAACTTCACTGGTAAAGATTACATAAATGTTAAACATAAGGTAATTTACACTCTTACAAAATATGTATGCATACTGCCCACAATGGTAGTATAAAGAGCCCCCTATAAAATAAAATGCAAATCATATGCAAAATTTCCAATTAGAATACCAGAAGTGGAATTCAATAATTTATTAAAAAAGGAATCTATTATCGTCAAAGAAGGACGCTCCAGGATTGATTGCAAAATGCATGTTATGCCTACATTAAACACCAGCAAACTCCATCTTAAAAAAAAACTGCAGGATCATGTAAGCAGATGCCAAAAGTTACAGAATGAAGGCTAACTCTAATTTCAGGATAGATTCCTAGCAAAACAGCAAAGATGCACATTCCCATGAACGTACTGAGCGGCTACTATAAGTCAGCTTCACACAACAATGGAATAAGCCTGGAAAGCATGACCAATACTGTGTTTATAAGATGCAGTAAGGCTGCCTGCTGTGCTAGTTAGTATTTAGCCTCATCCCATCCAAAGCAATAAGACAAGACATAGAAATAGACTAATATTTCCTAGAACTTAGAATAATCATCATAATTAAGATCCATGGCCTATCTGAAAAATTCCAAGTATATTAAATAGAGTTATATTTAATATTAACATGTATGTAATGAAATAAAAAGTCAACATTGCAAATCCAAGGTATATTTAATAAATTAGTTACAACTCAAACGACTAAAGAGTAAGTGAAAAAGCAAATTGGACAAAATAGGTGAGTAATGTGTACAGAGAAGTGTCAAATTTGTAAAACACTATAAAACCAAGTTGGACTATATAAAAAGAAAAAGAAAGAGAGAAAATAATGAGTGTTATGAATATGGTAATTTCCTCCAATGCAACATAATTCCAATTAAAATCCTCATTAAATCAGTTTGAACTTGATAAAGTTACATTTTGGGAATGATTATGTAAAACAGAATTTTGAAAAAGTAAAGTCATAAAGAGAAATAAAAATCAAATTAGATTCCTCGGAATTCATCCACATATCTTCCAAAGTGAATGTAGGTAGACGATATGATTAAATGGCCCTGGCCAACAGACCACAGAATGTTCTAGAACTTTTAATACATCCATTCTATTGCAACTTTTTTACTTCTGCAAAATCTAAGTTTCTTAAAGAAAGACAGCCAGGCTACCTATGACGATGGAAACTAGGTTCGGATTTTCATTAAAGCACAGATTTTAAAGAACCTGACCACAGCAATTAAAATTCAAACCAAATATAACACTTATGAAAATCAGAAAATTTTACATTCCCATGTCAATTTTTCCCTTTAAAAATTACATATATATTTTTAAACACAACAGCTTGCCGATTTTTTATGTTTATTTGTTTTTATGTTTTATGTTTATTTTTTATGGTTTTATTTTGTTTATTTGTTTTTACAGATTTTTGAAAAAAAAATTTTTTTAATTGGAAAGTCAAATATACAGAGACAGGAGGAGAGAAAGAGAGGGACAACTTCCATCCATCGAGTCACTTCCCAAATGGCCACAATGGCTGGATCTGAGCCGATCAGAAGCCAGGAGCTTGGGGCTTCTTCCAGGTCTCCCTCATGGGTGCAGGGTTGTCCTCGACCACTTTCCCAGGCCACAAGCAGGGAGCTGGATGGGAAGTGGAGCAACAGAGACACGGACTGGCACCCATAAGGCAAGAACTTTAACCATTAAGCTACTGTGCTGGACCTGTATGAACTCCTTTTTTCTTTTTTTTTTTTTTAGAATTTTGAATATAACAGCTAGTGGCAAAAGCCTTTGTCTTGCATGCACTGATGGGTGTGAGTTTGTGTCCTGGTGGCCCCGCTTCACATCAAGCTTCTTGCTTGTGGCCTGGAAAAGCAGTAGAAGTAATGGCCCAAAGCATTAAGATCCTGCACCCACATTGGAGACAGAGAAGTAGCTCCTGGTTCCTAGCTTCGGATTGGCTCAACTCCAGCTGTTGCGGCAACTTAGAGAGTGAATCAGCAGACAGAAGATTCAATAGGTCCAGGGGTGGGCTAATTTCCTGATAGGTGTCATTTGTTTGCCTTCATCTAACCACATAATTTGCTTTCTAATTTTATCCATTTGGCTATATTTACCAGTTTGAAAGTCAGACTGAAAATCTTCCATTTCCTTGTTTATTCTTTTAATGCCTGCAACAAGCAGTATTGGGCCCAGCCAAAGCCAGGAACTTAGAATTCAATCAACCTGCTGCTTCCCAGGGTACACATTACTAGACAGCTAAAAATCAGAAAAAGATGTGTTACTTGAACCCAAGCAACTCCAATACAGGACATGAGTGTCATAAATGGCATCTTAACTGCTACAAAAACGCCTGTGTTTGTACCACCATTTTAAAAAGGAAAATAGTAGGAAAGAAAGTATGTCAGGAGGCAGTGACATGGCTCATTTGGCTAATCCTGAACCTGCAAGTGGTGGAACTGGCACCGATTTTTGTCCCGCTGCTCTACTTCCTAGCCAGCTCTGTGTTTGTGGCACAAATCCTTGGGACCCTGCATCCACGTGGGAGACCTAAGAGGAGGGAGGGAGGGAGGGAGGGAGGGAGGGGGGAGAGAGAGAGAGAGGGAGAGAGAGAGGGAGAGAGAGAGAGAGAAGCAGGCAAGTAAGTAAATAAATGGTTGCATATGCACACCAACAATCACTTCCCTGTAGTGCCTAGCAAGCCAAGACCCTCCTTCTCACTGTCACGCTTCCCTGTTTCATGAAGCGCAGCAGTTTCAGCCACCTGTGGATATCCTCATGAATAAAGTAATATTTCATGTCACCGCAGACAGAATATCGGCAGTCTGGTAATATTTTAAGTTTACTCTAGTTATGAAATATACTGCAGGAAAAAGTACACTTTCAACATGAGATGATTAGAGAAACTAATTGGAGTAGCTTGGTGCCTCTCCATCAGCCTGAACTTCCTACAGGACCGGTGAAGAACGGGGTGCTGCTCACACAGGGGCGAGTTCTTCTCGTCTTTCGTCCCTCTTTCTCATACATTTTCTTGGAATTCATGGCCTGTGTGTTGTGGAGAGGGAAAATGAATTGGATAATGAATTCTGCCCTCTAAGAACTTACAAGGCCATAAAGCATCAATGCTCATTATGAGGGTTCAGAGAAGGTGAAATGACTCCTGGCTGAGATTATTTGGGGCACATAAAGAACTCCATGCAGACAATCAAGGAGTGCCTTCAGCGTAGCTGCGGCCCACACAGCATGAACAGACAGTCAAGAGAGAGCATGGTGGGCACAAACTCCAGAAGCCCTAGGAGTGAGAAGCATGGGAGATTGGGGCGGGGATAAGGGGTGGTACCTTCAATCGGAGGAAAATGAAATCAGTTTGCAAGTTGAAATACAGCAAAATCCAGTAGCAAAATAAACTTTTACCAATTCTTTAAAAATGACCAGCATTGGTATGTGTGGACAAGTGATAGCTACAGCTGTACCTGTAGCTTTACTTAATAAATAGCTATGGGGAACTAGTCACTTAAGCTGAGGCTCACCATTAGCCCAACAGGTGTAAAATCCACATTCCATGTAACCCTCTTGGTCATTTTTCCATGTCTTTTGCAACTTACTGTTATGTGTCACTGGGATATGCTTGTCTTTAATCTTATACCAAGCCTGACAAAACGTTTGCGAACAAAATTGAAAAAAAAAACAAAAACCATCACTAGTACTTTCACATGAATTTACATTATTTATTTACTTCCAAGAATATTTTAAGTGCATGATACAGTTTATAAAAGTTAACTTAGTTCAAACTCAATAACATAGAAATTCACGTCTGAATTGTAGCAATATACTGACAACACATTAAGGAGGCTCCCCTATCAACCTCTGCCCAGTGAATCACTTTGCTTTTTTTTTTAAGGTAGTTCTCAATGGTATGATATGTGAATTCCCAGCCCACCAAGAAACTGACCACATACGTACATCAATGACAAACACTGTGCTCTGTGTAACAGCAGATTTCTTGGTGCTTTTTAGAACTAAAACAAAATAAAGTCAGAAATTTTAATATTGCTCCTTCTGCTCTACCATACCATCTTGAAAAGGCAAAAGTTCCCACTGTGAAGATGACTTCTTCAGGCAGAGAGGAAACACTGAAATGCTTTCTACCTGAGCCATAGGTCATCAGTTATTCTGAGGGTGATACAGAGCAGACTTTTAAAAGTTAAAGAAACACCTCCATGCCAAGTTCAAGGCAGGAGCCTATTGTATCAGTCTGCTGTCCTTGCAGCTTCAAAGGAGCATCTGTCTGTCCACCCCTGGTCTTGCCCCAGAACGGGGTGCATTACAGCTTTGTAGCGAAGATGAGATTCCAGCCTGACAAGTCACCTGCCAACTGAATCAATGGAAACAGAGGATGTGGCTAAGTTGAGAGGGGAGAACTAGAAAGGAAACAGAATGAGAGGCGAGGGATTTGGCAACTATACCCACAAGTTTAGTAAAAGGGCATAAGCTCCCAGCACTCTGAAATTAGATTTCTCTTCCTCTTAGTCTTCCTTAAACAACATCCTTTGTGGTGTACATATATGATACATCATAATATATACAGTATATTATAACATGTTATATATCATTAATAATATATAAATTATTAATTATATCACATATAAGTTAATGTGTTTGTACATTACTAATGGCATAATCTATATAAATTATTAGTATGTAAATATAGTATGTGTTGTATTAATTATTATATATAATGCATATGTATACATATTGTAATTTGTGTGCACAAAGGATTTACTTAAAACAGGATAACACCTCTATACACCAGCCTTCCATGCTCTAACTATGCTTAATGATGCTTATGCAGCAGCCTGTTTTGGTGCAACTGGTGCAACATGGTGGTAAACATTTCATTTATTATACAAATAAATAATTTTGATGTTGTTGGAATTGTGATGAATTGATTAAACAGTTCACTGTAAGGTGATTAATGAAAGAGCTTGTTAGAATGGAATTCCATTGTTTAAAAAGTAGATTTCCAATCATTTTGACTGAAGGGATGTTCTTTCATTTTGAATAGGTCAAGGTTTATCCCCTGAAGTTTCTCTGGAGAAGTGCACCTGCTGCGTGGAACTCCACGTTGACGGCGTTGATGGTAAGATTGAAGCCAGTGGATCTGCGAAGCAGAAACGGGAACTTTGATCTGGTTACGGTGGCACTGAAGTACCGTCAGTCTAACCAGTATTCACCACTACAAGGAATTGTTTGGAACTGCTTTTCTGTCCACGTTAAAAAGGATGTGAGAAGTTCAAAACATGGTCTTTGTCAGTACAATCTGTGACAGCATTCCATCACTGTGAATATAGAGATCAATGCCACCATTCATATAACTTATTTAAAGTTTACGATTGCAGCCTTGAGTATTGCTAAATTGGTCAAGATGGAGACATTAAAAATATCTTAAGAATGACTGCAATCTTACAGAAATAAAAATTGTAGCAGGTTTCAGGATGGGGTGTAATTTAATTTAATGTAGTTTCTCAAAGACCAAATTCAATGCTGGCAAGTTGACGTTAACATTATACAACACATTGCATGAAGGACACAAAAGCTCTTCCATATCACCCAAACCTATCCTTGTTCATACTGGTCTAGAATGTTCTTTTAAGCCTGAGGTCACTCCCTTTCGTGTTCTCAGAGCCTTCTGACTCCCAACCGCGGACAGGTTACACTATGATTTCATGAAACTAATAGAGCTTCTAAGAGATAATGGTTTGCTAAAGGTGCAAATTAGCTATAGAAAAACAGATGGGACTAATTGATGAGTTTAGTATATAGCCTGGTTCCAACATATGAGCAGGAGAAAAATATGTTCTATCTTTTATTTAGAATGATTACTTTGGAGGAAATCTTTCAGTGGTTTGAATGATCTTTTAAAAGATATCAGTAAGACCAACACAGTTGCTAAGCTTTCATTGAGAATGCCAGTATCCCATGTAGGTGTTGGTTTAGGTCATGGCTGTTCTATTTCTGATTTGGTTCTTTGCTGATGGCCCGGAAAAGCAGCAGAGGACAGCCTAAGACCTTGGGCCCCGCTCCCACATGGGAGACTTAGAAAATGCTGTCTCCTGGTTCCTGACTTCGGACTGGCCCAGTTCCGACCACTGTGGCCTTTTGGAGAGTGAATCAGCGGACATAATTCTCCTTCTCCTCCTCTTTCCGCAAAATCTACCTTACAAGTAAAAATAAATGAATGTTTTGAAAACAAATTTGAAAAGTATCAGTCAAAAAACTTTTAATGAATATATACTAAATGCCACAAAATCACATAGGTTGTGTAAAAGTGAAAAAGTTAATTTCCTCCCTTGTAGGACTTATACACTAGTTCTGGGGATAAGTGGAAAGTGCGCCAACTTTGAAAATCCCTGAATCAATGAAACTGAAAAAATGGTTCGAGACTGGAATGTAAGGGAAGAAACTGAAGTACCAAAATTCTCATAAGCTCCAGAGTAATTACCAAAACTAGGAAAAGAAGAAAAATGCAATTTTATGACCAAAGATGATGCAGAGAAATATAAACTATAGATAAGGAAAAGCTTTATTAAATGTAAAGCATGGTTTTATAGGAATTGACAGAAAGTCAAGTAAAAGCCACACGAGTTAATCAGTTGATACAATAGCCTCCAGCTTTCAAACTCAAAAAGGAAATATGCATTTGTTATGAATATTTAATCAGAAAGTAGTTTGCATCTAATCTTAAAAAATACCTTATTTGCATATACATGTAGAAGTACCTGTAGTTTATAGTGTTGACAAGGGATCTTAGGCAATATTGCACTCTGCAGTATCTCAAGGGGTTCCTTCATTATAGCCCCTTGACTTCTTCAAACCTTATGAAGAATCAATGCATTTGTTTCTTATTCCGTAGGCTGACGTTGGATTTAATCATCACTTCATATAGAACACATCCCTTTCTCCTTCATCCCCCCCACCACATACACGGTCTAAATTTAATTAAAATAACTGAAATGAAACTAGAGATAATTTGTTTCTTAAATAGACTGCCACATGCTCCATTTACATAAAAGCCATTAGTTTGCATTAAATACAAATTAGCTGCTGATATGAATTAAATCACATATAAATAGTTCAGAATAGCCGCAGAACCAGGCATTTTAATTAATATAACTGTTAACCAGATTTATTTGTAAAGTAATCAAGACTCTTACTCATTTATTCTTCAGTACAATAGGCCAGGCATCTCAGGCTGTCCTAGCTGAGCCCGTGTGTCTGCAAGAATACAAATCCGGAAAGAAGATGGGTGGAATTTTCTGACTTCAAATGTGCCAATGATAAAGGCACGCCAGTTTAGAAATCATGATATCCTGGAGGACAAATGAAGAATCCCCACAAATAACTTACAGATATTGATACAGTTTATGATGAACTACAAGAGCCAGTTTTTTCTTCCTTCTATACGAGTCATGGCTTCATTTCCAGCAAGGTTTTCAAAAGCACAAAATAATTTCCCTTTGCTGCCATTCTTGATGATTTTATGCATCACTAGTAAGTATTTTATAGTCAATGATGACTTCCCGGCAAATTAGAATTTACAGTTTAGCAGAAGTGTCGCTGCTTTTCCAGACTCTTTGTTATAGGGAAGTGAACCTCAAAGTGGTTCAAAAACATAGGTGCACCCAGCCAGCGGTGGCTTTAATCAGACAACTAGAGTGATTTAGGTCTCCCCATGTCCCAGGATCACTTTGCTCAGTGGCTTCCACTATCTGGCAAGCTCACTCTGAAATCAAGGCTGCCAGTTGGCCAACCTTTCTCATTCAAGTTTCAGCATCCCATACGTGCACTGGTTTGTGTTCCAGCTGTTCCACTTACCATCGAAATCCCTGTTAAGGACTGGAAAAGCATCAGAGGATGACCCAAGGCTGGGAACCTGCATCCAACTGGGGACACAGGGAAAGGCTCCTGGCTTTAAATGCCTTCAACCCTGGCCCCCGCCACCATTTGAGGAGTGAAACAACAGATGGAAGATCTTTTCCTCTCTCTCTCCAGTCTATAAATGTGATTTTCCAATACAAATAAATAATCCTCTAAATTTAAAACAAACCCTGTGAATTTTAATTAATCTGGAAAGGTATCATTTACTTAAAAAATGCATTAGTGCACAAAATATTCAAGAATGGCAGTAAAGTTATTTCATACTTACTAAAAAGATTTTGAAAACTTCCGTCAGAAAGACATGAGGAATACGAGAAGACAGGAGTATGTTAGCCTTGATTCGGATGTTCTACATTGTATTTGCACAATATAATGCCACATGAAACCTCGTAATCTCACAAATCCACAAATTCTTTCCTGCTTCAGTTAAAAAAAAATCAAGATAATTATTGGTGCACACATTATGCTGCAGTGGACTAAGCCACCACTTAGGACACCCACACCCTATTTGAGTGCCTGGTTCAAGTCCCTGCTCTTCCACTCTCTTGATCCAGTCTCCTAATATCGTGCCTGGGAAGCAACAGATGATTTTCCAAGGACATGGTTTCCTTCCACCCATGCTTGAGAACTGGATGAATTCTTAACTCCTGACTTGGACTGCATGGCCCTCAGCTGTCGTAGGCATTGGGCAGTGACACAATTGATAGAAGATCCCCAAACCGTGCTTCTCCCCCTCTGTTATCCTTTTATTTAAAATGAGTAAATAAACATTTTTTTAAAGACATAAAATGTGAAGGTAAACTACATGGAAAATCCAAGAAAAGAATTCAAAACGCAAAGCACTCTTGTCATCTTTGTTTTGATGCTAAATTGTCAGTTTTCTTCAATCACCTAATTAAGTCACTGGTTTCTCAATCAGTTAAGAAAAAACAAAGAATATTCCTTTTTTAACTGATTGTAGCCACCTGAACATTCCTAATGCAAGCAGACACAAAACTTTCAATGGCAGTCCTCCAGCAAATAAACTATCATAGAGAAGCCTTTACTTGCTCTCAGCCATGCTGTTCCATGAACACTGTTAAAATGTGAACACTACATTATGTGTACATTCTGACTGAATGTTAGGAAAGATTAATGAAACAGGTTTAATTACTATAAAAAAAAAACAACATCCTGAACAGTTTTAAAACAAAAATTTCATCCAAAACCTAATATTAAAAAACTAATAGAAGAAATACAGAATCTCAGATTTGCTGATAAGCCTTAGGAATTGCTTACTTTCTCTGTGTATTTGAAGAACAACGCCTCATCACATTTTACCCTAGTCTTCACAATTTAAGTATGATACAGTCTGTCGTAAATATTGAGGCACCAAAGAACAGGCACTCAATCTGTTATGTGCCATAAATCCTTTTGGGAATTTGATGAAGACAATGGAAACCACAGAACATTTGTAACAATACTGAACATTTAAAAAGTAAACTTGGCTGGTTATGACTTGTACTGCTGTAACAATATGAAGAAAATCAATTTGGGGGGGGGAGCTTGAGGGGAGGGCTTGGGGGAATACCAGAGCTTATGAAACTGCATCATAAAATGAAATAATAAAAAAAGTAAACTTGGGACCTGGTATGGTAGAATAGTGACTAAAGTCCTCGCCTTACATGCGCCAGGATCTCACATAGGCACTGGTCTGCATCCTGGAAGCTCCAGTTCCCATCAAATCCCTTGCTTGGTGTCTGGACCCAAAACCTTGGGACCCTACACCCAAGTTGGAGACCCTGGCTCCTTGCTTTGGATCAGTTCAGTTCCAGACATTGCAGCCGCAAGGGGAAAGAACCACCACACGGCAGACTTCTTTCTCTTTATCTCTCCATCTTTCTTGAAATCTGCCTTTCCAATAACAAAAAATAAATAAATCTTTTGAAAAAGTAAACTTGCTGAATAAAAAGGAAACCAACTATGTTGAAATAAAACTATAAAAAATATTTGTCATTACAGTATTTAATATGTATGCTGCTGTATTGACATAGTAAGCAGGAATAAATACCATCAGGGTCTAAAAGTTGATATTTTGAGATTCTGTAACTAGTATGATATGAAAATAGATGATACTGATGTGGTTTGTGGTCTGTATTCACATTTGAAGGAAATGTAAATTTCAGTTCAAGGTTACTGAAAATTAAGATGTAAATTTTCCCATCCTCAAACATGGACTTCTGCCAAAGGACATTTGTTCATGACTAAAGGGGCAAAGAAAACCCTGCAAATCACCATGATAAGGCCTGCTACCCGTCAGCTCTTGGATCTCTTGCAATCTTCTTATTTATCTTTAGTTGATTCGCTGCCATATTTTCACAAGAGCAATTCCAAATTTTATTGCCCATTTCTATACCAATCTTACTTCTGTATGGTTATCATCGTCTTCTCCATCACTTAAGGAATAAATGCACAATGTCATTAATTTCCTTCATCTATACCATAAAAGGTTTGGAGGTATTCATCATTTCACCATTTTTTTTTCTTTGCTTACAGGATGCAGAAAAGTCCTGTCTGTTATTTAACACTAAATGAGATAAGCTAAAGAACAGAAAGACAAGCAGAAACTACTGTCACATTGGATGCTGTGAAAGACAGAATGGGATTTGGGGTGTTCCATCCCTTACCTAAATCCTGGTGCTAAGGATGTGGGAACCGACTTTCTCTCAAGAAAGAAAATGAGGCTTAGGCCTGAGTGTGAAACTGTGACAATTCATTTAATTAAAAGTGGAAGATAGGAAGTGCTTCAAAGTCCAAATCTATGAGATAGAAACACTATATGCAAAGGAGAAAAGCATCTGTGTGGTACCCAGCAGGATTCCAACAAGGACATTGGTTCCTAGTCCCCAACATGCTACTTCTCAGAGCGTGTCCTAGCTTATGTCCTGCCTTGTATTATCTGCAAGGTACACAATTCACATTATCACAAAGGTTTTAAATATTAATTTTCAAGCTTAATCAGTTTGAGGCCAGTGTTGTGCCACAGAACGATAAGCTGTCACTTGCAATACTGGCATCACACATCAAAAATTTTGGTTTGAGTTTCAGCTGCTCTGCCTCCAATACAACTTCCTGTTAATGTGCTTAGGGAGAAGTTGGCCCAAGTGCAGGAGCCACTTACACTCTTGTGGGAGACCCAGAGGGAGTTCCTGGCTCCTGTCATAATTTAGCCCACCCCTGACCATTGCAGCTCTTTAAAAGCAATTCATTTCATAATGAAATGTTAAATTTCTTTGTAACTCTTTGCTTTTGTTCAGATATGTGTTCTCCTCAAGATAAAACACCCTAGGATTTTGGGATTTGGGGAGTCTTTCTTCTGTAAGGATATGAAATTGCATATGATGGTCTTGTGTTTAGAGTTAAGATCACCACATGATCAGTTGGGTGCTTCATTGCCCCCCTAAATATAAGAACTCTTGAGAAATGCCTACAGTTTATCAAAGTTCATGCCAGAAATTGGTTGTTGGATTAGGAGTTTTTCTGAGATAATTATAAAGATTAATGTACATAACAAAAAAAAAAGTCTACGTTCTCCCATGTGATTTAAATTCCATCTCAAAAATCTCCCTAACCACTTTCGGGAAACACTATGTGAAGTCTTCATTCTCTTGCAAAAAACACTGAAAATAGGATCATGGCATTGGAAATGAACGACACTCTGAGCTGATGAATGCTTGAGTCCCATTCCTTCAGAAGCAGGAGGCCATGGTCCACCCGCCACAAGCCCATAGCGAAGAGGACTGTTAATCTCTGGCTTTGTTTCTGGGGGTTTGTTTGTTTTGCTTTGTTTTTTGACACTTGAGCTGGCTTAGCCTAACCTCATCTCTGACTGATGCTTCTACACTAATCCAGGTGGGCACTCTAGGTCCTATCACATTTTGCTACCTGCTTTTTTTTTTTTGTTTTCTTTAAGATGCATTTATATTTATTGCAAAGAGAGAGGGAATGAGGAGGGAGGAAGAGAAGGAGAAAGAGAGGAAAGTCTTCCATCCATTGATTCATTCCCCAAGCGGCTGCAACAGCCGTAGCTAAGCTGATTGGAAGCCAGGAACCCGCAGCCTCTTCCAAGTCTCCCACATGAGTATAGGGTCCCAAGACTTTGGGACATTCTTGACTGCTTTTCCAGGCCATAAGCAAGGAGCTGGATGGGAAGCGAGGCAGCTGGAATAGGAACTGGTGCCCATTGGGATCCCAGCACATTCAAAGTAAAGACTTTAGCCTCTAGGCTACCTCGCCGGGTCCTACCTTCTGTGGTTCTAATCACCATGCTCCACTAACTGACTTCAGCATGTGCCTTCCCCAAGTACAACTCCCAGCTTCTGTGTTACTCAACTCTTGTCCGCTGTCCCTTCTAGCTTTTCTACTCAAACACTATCAAAAGATCTTCTGGGTGGCATGAGTCAACCACACTCAGCTGGGACAAGGCTTGCCCGTTGGAGCCATAGGGTCAGCGCACCTTCTCTCTAACATGGTTTTACATTCAAATTGCCAGTGCAGGAGCACCAGCAAAGCAGCCAGAGCCCTGAACGTATCAGGAGTGGACCACAAAGAGACAAACACCACGAGAGTGAGGGCACTTTAAAAAGTTCATGGGAAACTGAAATTAAATGATGGCTTATCTTTTACAACAATCCCCGTGAGTTGTTGTTTTTCTTTCAAGTTTCCTACTATACCCCCTTCTCTGTCTAGGGTTGATTGGGATGTGTCCTCTCCCACGCTTACAACTTAGTATGCCTACATGTAAAGAATTCATCACTTCCCAAGTATACCTTTTTGTTAAAATCAGAAACATTCGTTTTCCAGAGGACTTCTTTACAAGGCCCTTTCAAGTAACTCCCACTGTTTGCACTGCTGTTTTTATCTCAGTTCTTTAAATGTTGATATGGAGTCACCCTGATTTACAACACAAGCAAACAAGACTTTGGGGAAATAATTAGTTTGTGTACTAAAGTGGTATTTTGTTTTGTTTATTTATTTGTGTTTATTTCCCCTTTTTTTTTTTTTACAGTAATGGTTAAAATTTTTTTTTAATTACATTTCATTTTTTTTTTATTGTTGCTTACATTATATTATGTAGTACAGTTTTATAGGCGCTGGGGATCCCCCCCACCCCTCCCATACCCCTCCCCCCATGGTGGATTCCTCCACCTTGTTGCATAACCATAGTTCAAGTTCAGTTGAGATTCATTGCTTGCAAACACATGCCTAGCATAAAGTTCAGCATCTTATTGTCCAGATAAGTTCAGTGGCCTCTTGGGGAGACCTTCTATGGTCTGAAGATAGGTCTAACAGAGTAAAGATCCAGTCAGTTAAAAGCCCCAACAAGGCCTCAGTATCATTATACAACATTATGGAATTAATTGACATAGTATTGGGTAAACAATATGTTAAAAATAATGCAAGTTCTAGAAGAGTTACTTTAAGCACTCAGGTTTTTACTTCACTTAAATTATTTAAAGGGATTTTAGGGTGTTTTTTCTCTCTCATTTAAGTTTTATTTAAACACTTCTTACTGTGCTATGCTGCTCTGTGTTCAGACCATGTGAAAATGCGGAAACCCACTACGGGCAGAGATGATCTCTTATTCATCATTTTTATCTCAAGTGTCTGGAATCATGTCTGATACATGGCACGTATACAACAAATATTCCAGAGATGAAAATAAGCCTTAGCCAAATAAATTAGAATGAAAGGCTGTTGGTACAACAGCAACAAAGCCAAATGAAAATAAATTACCTGCACTTTGAGATGAGCTAACCTGCATAGGATACATCAACCCAGTCACACAGGGTGTGTTGCATCAGAGGTGGACTTGCATGCTCACCTGTGCAGATATGTGGATTTGGGTGCATGTTTGAATGCGAAGGTCATCAGCCGTTGAGCGTGCATGTTTTCTATCCCCGCTTTGTATGTGAAATATGTTTGAAACCAACCTACTATTAGAGCAGGTTATTCTCGGTTAATTAGTTGAAACAAGTTCTACCAATGTATGAGGTAAGATTATTAGATACAAATAAGTAATTGATTATGTAGAATGTACTTGCCTACGTACATCCAGTGATAGATGCAGGTGATAAAGGATATAAATATCAAAGAATCTGGATATAAAACACATACAGGAAAAAGATTTGCTGGTATTTTTGATGTTTGCGAAGTCAATGTGACACAATGGTGCGTGTTGGGCTCTGTGTAGAAGCAGTAGGGAACAGGATGCTGTATCAATATAAACATATACATGAGAGGAAGCACTTAGAAAACTCAATCCCTTCACAGCCAACTGACCTCTTGAGTCACGAATAAAAGAGTCCAGTTATGAAAAACATTGGCAGAGCATGTAGTGACTGAAGTGGCACTAATAGTGAAGTACAGCAAGGGCTCCACGTTCGTTTCGTGTCCAAAAGAGCTCAACCGGGCCCGGCGCGGTGGCGCAAGTGGTTAAAGGTCCTCACCTTGCACCCCCGGGATCCCATATGGGCGCCGGTTCTAATCCCGGCAGCCCCGCTTCCCTTCCGGCTCCCTGCTTGTGGCCTGGGAGAGCAGTCGAGGACGGCCCAAAGCTTTGGGACCCTGCGCCCGCGTGGGAGACCCGGAAGAGGCTCCTGGCTTCGGACCGGCATAGTATCGGCCCGTTGCGCTCACTTGGGGAGTGAATCATCGGACGGAAGATCTTCCTCTCTGTCTCTCCTCTCTGTATATCCGCCTTTCCAATGAAAAAATAATAAAAAAAAAAAAATAAATCTTTAGAGCAGTCAAAAGAGCTCAACCTTCCAGATGTTACCACTGACTCATAAGTGATTGACTGCTCTTACAGTTACAGTATGTGCTGATGAAGCGAGACCGTGTGGTGAATATTAGTATGAGCAATACTAAAAGTTCAAGTTTATTTTACAAAAGCTTAAAATTAGCTTGAAAATTGCCTCTTAGTCATATTAATATCTCCTTATATCAAGTTATCTCTCTGGTCAGTGCGATATTTGGATAGGAAAGATTCTCTGGTAATAAAGTTGTTAAATACGTACAAAATTACAAGTCATTTTTAATCTCATAGACTGTCGCCACACACTGTAATTCATGTTGAATATATAACCAGCAAGCAATACTCAGAGACACCTCACGTAATTTCACCCTCCTTCTCTCCTTGAAGCTCACTTTTATTTACTGAATGCTCTACCTTTTTAACTTCACTTTTTGTTCAAAAGTGTGTGGAAACAACGAGCACTTAAAACTAAAAAGCAACTATGTGGTGTTCGCTTTTTGCAATCTATTCTCCACTGAATAGTTCTGCCCTAGCATTTATTTGTCACACCTCTGACCACATCCTTCTCCAATCAACCCTTAATTAGCATTTTGATTCAGTAAAGATTAATAGCAAGTGTCTGGATGGCTATTTTATATTCAATGGTCAGGAAAACCTGCATTAATGGGAGACATAAGCTAATATTTGCATGATTAGAAGCAGCCCTACCTTAGCATCTGACCCAACTTCCTGCTAATGTACTTGAGGGGCAATATATGATGGCCCAAGCACTTGGGTTTCAACCACCCATATGGGAAATGTGAATGCAATTCTTGGCTCCAGGCTTTGTGCTCTCCTGGCCTTGGTTACTGTGGAATTTGGAGGGTCAACCAATGGATCGGAGTTTTCTCTCCCCACCCACCTGTCTCTCTCTCTCACTGTCTCTCTCTGTGTGTCTGTCTCACTGTCTTTCTCACTCTCTCTCTCACTGTCTCTTATTCCTCATCTCATTCTGTCTTTCCCTCTGTCTTTGCCTCTGTCCGTCTATATTTAAAATAAATAACTAATCAGATATAAAATAAGTCATGCAGAAGAAAGCAAATAGACACACCTAAGACAGGTATAAGTCTTCATAGTCAGGATGCAGTATTTTCCTTTTTTACTGTTTCATGGATATTTTAAACTTTTCATGATACAGTTTCACTGGCTCAGGGATTCCCTCCTCAACTCCTCCATTCCCCACCTCCCACAGCTTTTCTCCAAATTATTGCAATAGTATATCCTTCAACAATAGCCAGAAGTTTACCATTTGGCTATATAAATATACTGGGGGATTATAGGTATAGAAAATGATAGACAGTCCAATTGTCCCATGTACATTTAATAGTTTCATTGGGATTCTTCCCTTTATTCAGGAGTAAAGATGCATGCTGCAACATATCCTCTCTTCTCAGTATGTTAGTTTCCATTATACAGCTAATCTATCAGAATATATGTATATGAATGTTTCCTATATATTAACTTATCTTGGTTTTTGCATGAGATTGCCTTATATCAAAGAGAATGTATGACATTTGTCCTTTTGAGATTGGCTTGTTTTACTGAGCATAATGGTCTCTAGTTGGGGATATTTTGTTGCAAATGGTAGAATTTCATTCTTATTAATGGCTGAGTAATACTTCATGGAGCAGGTGTACCACGATTTCTTTACCCACTCCTCTTTTGATGGGCATTTGGGTAGTTTTCATGTCTTTGCTATTGTGTACCATGCTACTACAAACATAGGGTTGCATGTTGCTTTCTATTGTGCAGATTTCCCTTCCTTTAGATATATTTCCAGGAGTGGGATATCTGGGTCATACAATACATCAATTTGCTGTTGTCTCAGCAGTGTTCATACTGACTTCCATAGTGACTGCACTACCTTGTATTCCCTAACACCCACACCAGTAGGTGTTGTTATCAGAGTTTCAAATGTAGGGCAATCTCACTGGAGTGAGGTAACACTTCAGTGCAGTTTTTACTTACAGTTTTCTGACAGCTAAGGAGTCTCAACATACTTTCATATGCCTGCTAGCCATCTGAATTTGTCCTTTTTAAAATGGTTGCTCTTTCCTTTTGCCCATTTCTTCACAGGATGGTTTGCTTTGCTGTCATTGAGTTTCTAAAGTTCTGTAAATTCTGGATATTAGTTCCTTATCTGTTGAGTGGCGTGCAAAGATTTCCTTGCCTTCTGATGGTCTTTCCTTAGTTTTGTTGATCATTTCCTTCGCTGCACAGCAGTTCTTAGCTTAATATAGTCTCATTTGTTTATTTTGGTTTTGACTCCCCATGCTTTTAGCAGCTCTTCTAAGAAGTCTTTCCCAATGCCTATATCTTCGAATGTTCCCTATGTTTTCCCCTAATAGTTTGGTGGTTTGGGGGGGTGCAGATTTAGGTCCTTGATGCGTTTAGAGCTGATTTTTGTATAAGATGACAGTAGGGATCTTGCTTCTTGGTAGGATGCTATCCTATTGTCCCAAAAGCATTTGTTGAAGAGGCCAGACATTTTCCCTGGATTATTTTCTATTCTTTTATCAAAAGAAAATTATTGACTCTACATGTGTGCGCTAACTTCTGAGAGTTTCTATTCTGTTCCATTGATCCTTTTTTTTTTCTATAACAGCCTTCTGCCCAGCAAGAGGAAAACTGAAGAAAAAGGAAGCCGACATTATATGTCAGAAGCTATCCTCGCACAAATGTACACACAGAGGTATGTGATTAGTATGATTACTAAGGAATGAAAAGGCATGCATATTTTCAGAGGCATTACATACTGCTGTTTCTGCAGACTTTGTCCTGGGTATCTAAGGTACACAACTATAGAGAAAACTAAAGAACTTCTTTCCCTGCAAACATACATTATTGTGGAAGTCTTCAAAAATATACAAAAGCATTCAATAAACTTCATTGAAAACACAAGTGTCTCTACACATGTGTTTACATGCGTATGTTTCATTGGCATACAGGAGTTTTTTTTTCTCAATTTCATGATTAAAACAGTTTTAAAAATTCAGATGCAAAGCAATGGATTATGACAGTCTATAAGTAATTATCAATGGTATAATATGAAAGCTGCATAAATAAATGATTATTTAAATTGTGTAAAAGTGAAATTATACTTTCTTAAATCTTTTATTTTTAATACTGTTTAGAGAGCTGAAAGATATGCACACCCAGTTGGATCTCTTATTGGGCTTGGGAGGGTCGAGACATGGAGGAAAGTGGATGAGATAATTGTTTCAGCTCATTTTTTGTTCTGATTTGATGGAGGTGGGGGGAGGCAATAGCTCATTTCTGTCAAACTACATCAGCACATGAAAATGGAGAGCAGTCATTTGATGATTCCTTAGAAACACTGATGTGGGGACGAGTGTTCTGAAAGTGTTACTTGAGGGGTTTTGATAGTACTGAGCCATCGTTAGTTTCATTGTATTAGGGTTGAGAAAATCTTTCCAAGTTCTCTATTAATTGAACAAATCCATCTCTGTGTGCATCTATAGACACAGACACTTGTGGTAAAGCTTGGGCAGGAGAGTTGTCCAAACTGGTCTGCTTTCCATCCTATGCAGAGGCACTTGACATCCTCTGTTGGCCTGGATGAACTGGCCATTGTGTCCCCCATGTGCATCTTGCCATGTTGTCCATAGCACAGGCATCAGCAACTGAGGAGGTTCAGTTCAAATATGCCATTGGGCACCATGCCTAGTCAGGGCATCTCCCAATAACCCCCAAAAGGCTCGTTTTTGCCAGTGATGACATGTACTACATCTTAGCGCAGGCAGACATAACCCCTATCTCATCCCTCATGCCTTTTGACAGGTGCTGCTCTGTCCACCCCCAATCCTGGGAGCTTCAGCCCAGCAGTGAAATGTTCACAGTTCCCTTACTAGCTCCACTGCCAGCCCCTGATCTTGAACCTACCATATGGTGCTGAAGTACAGCTTGACATGATTAGCATCCAGTCTTGGCACTCGCCAGATGGTACTGTAGCCTAGCTCTCTCATTCCAGCAGGTGCTGCAGCCATGTCTAGACTAACACACCCCCAGTCCCATTCCTCAAACTAACCAGTGAAAGCAGCAGCCCAGCAGCGGAGTATGAATTTTTATAACAATACTGCTCCCAGTCCTGTGCACTGTGTATTCCAGCAGTAGCAGATGCATTGACCCCGTCTTAGATGGCCCATTCTTGGACTGAGCATTTGCCAGAAGGTACAGCAATCTGGCTCAGCCCAACCCACCCCAGTGCCAATTCTACCAGTGGGTGCAACAGCCACCCAACCTGCTACCAGCCCCATCCTCATGTGAACTGGCAAGTTTTGCAATACAAACTGGCTTGACCTGTACCCCATCCTGGTGCTCATTCATGCCAGTATGTGCTGTGTTTTTATCCAGCCTATCCTGCTCCCAGACTCAGCCTACTTGCATGTTGACCGGTGCTGCAGCCCAGTCTGTCCAGGCCTGTCCCCAGCCCTGACTCTCATAGTGAAAGCTGCAGCCTAGCACTAGGGTTCTCCATGTTCCCCTACCAAGATTGCCTCAGCCCTGAAGCTTGCATGTGCAGGAGGGTGGACTGACACAGCCTGGCACAGCCTGCCCACAGTCTCAGCCCTATTGTGGCCAGCTAGGCATGGCCCACATCCTGTCCTGGCTCTTGTGATGCCAGCAGGTGCAATGACCCAGCCCAAACCCTCCTATTCCCAGATCCAGCTCACACAAATACTAAGGAGTGCTGCAGCCTTGCTTGGCCTGGCCCAGGTCCTTGTTCTTCCCAGGGTCAGCTGCAACCAGGTAGAGGACTTCCTCAAGTTCTCCTACCAGACCTATTTCCAGCTTTTAATTTCATGCATATCACTGGGTGCTGCAACCCTGCTTGGCATGGCCTTCCCTTAATCCCAGCCTTTGCACGTGCTGGCCTGTGACCTTTATTGTAACAGTTCAAAAGATTAACTTGAGGGGTTGTTACTACTAATTTTAGAAAAATATGAAGTGAATTACACGGTTTCAGATTATGAGCAGTATGATTTACAAGAGATGTTTTAACCTGAAAACACATATGCTCTCAACGGTAACTAGAAGTCATGTATTTGTGTCTCTGGAGAAGTTCCTGAGGGCTGGCATTCTCAAGTTTATATAAACATCCTTTCTGCATGGTGCTTGGTGCAGCCACCTAAATGAGATGGCAGCCAAGTTGGACAGCAGACCTTATTATAGCCTCAGTCCTGGAACTGGAGGTAAGGCACAGGTGTATTTCGTCATTCACCTGCATCTGTGGTTACTATGAATCTGAAACGATGTGCCATGCTTTTGTTTTCACTCTTTTACTTTCCAGAGAACTCAAGAACAATGAACGACTGCTCAAAACTCCTACTGTCTGCTCAAAAGTGCTGCCAATAATATTTTGTTTCGTAATAGTAATTAGGTACTTCAACATCAGAAACTGTTTAACAAAGTCTGACTTCATGTATCAACAATCCAATCTACCTATCTAATTTTCAGAGTTGCGTGACCCTGTTCATTTTAATTATTCCTTTAAAATTCCAAAGGGTGTGTTAGGATGATTGCACAGCTGGACAAAGTCGTCAAATCATCTGCTTTTGCTGTACTCTGAACTGATCAGCTCTCTATCTACTATGATCTATGACATTCACAATCTCCAAATTGGCTTTGCTCCCAACCTATTCTCAACAGAAATTCTTCCAAGCATCTCTTTCCCAATAATTTATAAGTTATTTTCTTTGATGAATGAAGTGGTTTTTTTTTTATTTTATAAAAAAAAAATGTATTCACAAATTAGAAAGACAGAGATCAAGACACAGGAAGAGTTCGCACCTACTGATTCACTCTCCCAAATGCTTGCAATGGTCAGTGCTGGTCAGCGACTGATGCTAAGATCCTTACTAGAATTCTAATTCAGGGCCTGGCATCGTAGCCTAGTGGCTAAAGTCTTTGCCTGGCACAGGCCAGGATCCCATATGGGCACCAATTCTAATCCCAGTGGCCCTGACTAGCATCCAACTCCTTGCTTGTGACCTGGGAAAGCAGTTGTGGACAGCTCAAAGTCTTGGGGCCCTGCTCCCAAGTGGGAGACCCAGAAGAGGCTCAGGCTCCTGGCTTCAGATTGGCTCAGCTCCAGCTGTTGTGGTGGCTTAAGGAGTGAATCAACAGATTCAAGATTTTCTTCTCTGTCTCTCCTCCTCTCTGCATATCTGACTTTCCAATAAAAATAAAATAAATCTTTAAGAAAAAAGAAAGAATTCGAATTCAGCTGTTCCAACCTCACCCACTATAAAGATGTAACATACAGTTATACACTTTGGAACACTGTCCATTCTCTGTGATTCCTCTATTGAAAATGTTGTCTTGTACTCTGAATCGTGCACTAATAGATGTTATCCTAGTTCCAGCGATAAATAGGAGAAACATGAGAACAGAAAACCCAGCTGTTCCTCTGAAACAGATGTTCACACTCTTGTGCAAGCATCCCACTCCAACTCTCTTCATTCTTTGTAGTTATTATTTTTCTTTGTAGTTAGCTGCCTAACATTTCTGACCAGTCCTTCGCAACATGAACGACCCTCCTCTACAACATCCAACTTCGTGGATCAAACTTAAACCATGTCTCTGTTTCCTGTGGCTTTTTCAACTTGTTCATACAGGGAGGAATCATTTACATTGTTTTCTACTAGAGCTTTCACAGTTATTCTCTGAACTTGTGCAAAATTTAAAACATTTGTAACTATTTTATTATGGAAGGGTATGTTCTTTATCACTGCATGAAGAAGAGTGAAGATCCTCAGGAAATATGGAAAGAGAGCTTACTGTGGACGATGCCTCCGATTAGGGTTCTTTACATATACACTAAATCATTTGACCCTGAGATCAGAAATGTATATCAGACAGTATTATACACAAAAGTCAATTTACAATCATGTGCCTATGTATTAACAACTGAGCTAGCTGGTACTCCAAGCAGTTCCAAAAATTAATGCATGTTAATTACACAACAAGAATTTACTGAGTTTATATCAAAAGTTTCTATTACCAATAGGAACTTCAGAAGGCCATAGTATCAGAATTGTGGAATATGAAGCAAAAGCAACTTCGTCACCACACTTTGAGTAATTTCCCTCCCACATTAGCATTAGCAAAGTACCCTATGAGCAAATCTGCCTCCATAAAAATGACATTGTAGTTACACTTGCTTGGTTGTTGAACAGCAGTTACAGTGTAATTAGTGCCACTTAGTGGAAAGCGTTACTGAAGTGCATATCGTTATTAATCAAACTCCAATATAAAGCTGGCTCCAGTAATAATGAGTGCAATTATGGCCTGATGAACTGTTAAACTTGAAAACTGACCCTAAACCAAATTTTCTTTCTTCAGAAAGTAATAAAACTCAGGGAGCTGAAAATCACTTTATTTCTCTGTGCTCTCTTGTCACAAAAAAAACAACCTGGAAGATACTTGCTCATGCTTCGTGTTTTATAATTTCATGCACACTGAAGCTTGCAAAGTGGTGTGAGGATTGGAAAATGTGACCCCAAAGATAGGGTCAGCTCTAATCTGAACCCGTCAAGATTTGATGCAGCCCAGACTCATTACCTTCTAGCCAAAGTGGAATTTTTATCCAACCACTTTTGGCAGAGTTTTACACAGACACCAACACCAACAAACACCAAAAATTGTTCATTGAGCCTGAATTAATGAACATACATACTCAGGTTCATGATAAAACGCTTGCTCCTTTAAAATTCCCGAAGAATTCTGTAAGATTGTAATCTGCTCTCAAGTATGGCTTCATAAAATCTTGCCATGACCACTTGACAAACCTTTCGTGGCATCTGCAGTTCGTAGCATTGGAAGTTATGTTCACAGTTGATAGAATGCATGACGTGTTTAAAGCGTGGTGTATTGCCTGGCCTCATTTCAGGCCCACAAATCTCCCTACTTTTACTTTTTATAGATGGAGCAGCCTTGTGTTTCCCCAGCAATCATGGGAATGTTTCCTGAGAGTGTTTTCTAACTCTTCAACTGTCCTAAATGCTTCCACAGGTGCATGAGCTTGTTGTCTCACAGTGTCTGATCACTGAGGCGGAAAGTTCTTGCACAGAATCATGGGTCTGCATTTGCTATATGTTGTCAGAACCAGAAAATTACATCAAGTTAACAGATAGCAATAAAGAGAACTGGACGAACTCGTTAAATCAGGCATCCCTGAACCATGTCCAGCAACAGATACCTTGACAAGATGTTGACTTGGTTTGGAACACAAAACATTGCAGAAAGGAGAAAGGAGAAAACTAAAAAAAAAAAAAAAAAATCAAGACTAAACTTAATTGTATGATCTTAAGAGTAGGAATTAAACCAATCCTAAAATGTAGAAGCAGACATGTCGAAAAAGAACCCAGAGAATACTATTATTACCCTACTTGTAGCAAAAACACTAAGCCCAAATATTTCAAGGGGCACTCACCAGTTTCCTGTGATTTGACTTAGCTGTTGAGCTAGTCCTTTGTCCCATGTCAGCATAAGTGCATACTACCAGATTGATAGACACATCTTGTGCTGTACTTCCCTTGTCTCATTAGCACACATTAATATAAATACTTGTTACAGCATCATTCTCAAATTGGCTGTATGCTTGTTATCGGGAAGGCTCTGCCAAGGAAGGGAGGAAGCTGGGGAGACGAGAAAAGGGCAGAATCACCAAGGGTAAGAATTCAGCTCAATCCTTCTAGTTCAGTCTCCCCTTAACAACGCTCAGTTCGCTTCTGCATAATCAATAATTCCAAATGCATTCACCGATAATGTTCTCCATCTAGTTGGCTCCAATGGGCACCATTTCCTTACGGGACAAGGAACAGATGAAAAGCTTTTGAAAGACAAAAATGTTAGATAAATTACTCCCATCACAATGCAGTTATTTTTCTGTCATGTTTCAAAAAGTTTTCCTCTTTATGAATTGAGTTACTTTGATGTTGAAGTTACTTACAGACAAAACCTTCCATTTGTTTATAATACATTCATTTCAAATATGTTTTGATATATGCACATACAATTATTATTCCTCTATATCTAATGCACTTAGGAAAATATACTTTCAAAACACGGGATATTATCATATCTGCTCTTTAACCTTCAAAAGACTTAAAATAATCCCTATGGTCTTCATTATTAAATTTTAAATAATGCAATTGGCATCATCACTGTGAAATTATGTATTTATTGGTTAAACATCTCATACTATTTTAATAACTGTTTTTAAAAGTACATGCCTTCCACTGTGACTAGAAGCTTTGTAGTAACTAAGGCTTTTGAAAGGATCAAGTTCTCTTGGAAGACCACCAAAATCCCCCCTTTTGGCACTCTAATATTAGAAACTCCTCAAAGCACACGGAACACTTTAGCAAGGGTTTTCTCTATTTGCAGTAACACATTTTATCAAAGAAAAACAGTCTGTCAATGGTGATTTTTTGCCCTCAAGTACTAAGTGAATATTGTTTGTTGGTTCATGGGCAATATGCAATTGTGGCTCATCCAACTCTTCATTTTGTAAAGATGCAATAAAACAAGCCTGTTACAGATTACATGGAACAATGAAAAATAAAGACAAAGCAATGGATCCACTATAGCAAGATGGCTGCATCTCATATTGAAATCTTACTTTTGTTGCATTCTTAATCTTTTAAAATTTATTTTTATTTGAAAGGCAGATCTACAGAGAGAAGAAAAGATACACACTGGCTCACTCCCCATACGGCCAAAACAACCAGAGGTGAGCCCATCCAAAGCCAGGAACCAGGAGCCTCTTCCAGTTCTCCCAAGTGTGTGCAAGCTCCCAAGGACTTGAGCCATCCTTGCTGCTTTCCAGGCCATAAGCAAGGAGCTGAATGGGAAGTGGACCAACCAGCACATAAACCCGAGCCCAGATGGGATTTCAGGCAGAGGATTAGCCTTTTGAACACTGGACTGGCCTCTGCTTACTTAATACTTTGATGCTGGTCTTTCAAAACAATTTTTATTGTTGAAAAACTATAACATGTAGATTGCAAAGCAAAATCAATGACCATCTAGAGTGACACCAGCTAGAACCAATAACTCATATGATATTGTCATGTGCAAGAGAAAAATCAGTCTATTACCAGATCCACAGGAATTCAAATAATTCTATTGTATAAAAATTATATTCAAAAAGTCAGTCAAATTCCACTACCAAAAAATGTCCATCACTATGACATGAAATATTCCCCATTATGCAAACAGCATCATCCCTGAGGGCTGGAGGGTTCTGAGAACAAGAAAGTCCGTGGATGCAAACTTTTTTATCCAAAATGGCACAGTGGATTAAGTGTCATCTGCAAAGCTGGCATCCCATGTGAGTTCATGTGGGAGCACGGGATGCTTCATTCCTAATTCTGCTAATGACCTGAGAAAGAAACAGAAGATGCCTCAAGTTGTTGGATCCTTGCATTCGCATGAGAGACCTTGAAGTGCCAGGCCTTCAGGTTTTAGCCTGGCACAGAGTTTGCTGTTTTAGCCATTTGGGGAGTGAACAATTAGATGGAAGATGCTCTTAGTCTCTCACACTCTCTCCAACTCTACCTTTCAAGTAAATAAATAAAATATAACCTTTAAAAAATGATTACTTTTTTAAAAAGCACTGTGTTGAGAATATTATAGAATATTCTTTCATAGAATATTCTATCATAGAATATTATTTCAAGAGAATCAAGTTTTCATTGACATAAAAAAAAATATCATTACCACTTTATGTGCCCTAAGATCTCAGATTTTACCTCACAACCTCATGGATTGCTAGACCAAGGATGTGGGAAATCAGTCTGTGGTCCTGATGTCTGGCAGAGCAGAACACCAGACATTTTGAACATCGCTTTTGGTTCCTGACACCGTCAGATCAAGAAATCATTCTCCCATTTGAAGCAGATCTGGGGGCTCATTCACGTGGGTCCTGGCTCAGCAAATGAAGCTTTGCAGAGGCATGAGGAAGCTGGAACGCAGGCCCTTGTTCTGACACCCTGTTGGTTGTGCCAGTCCACCTGCCCTCCTAATAGGCTCTCACACACTGCAATGCTGCACTCCAGCCTTCCTCATCAACAATGGGTGCAGGGGTCCCTCTGAAATAAACTAACAAGTGTTCTTTCTACACTGTATCATCCAACGATTCTCCTTTCCATCCTTGGATCCCGTAATCTGCTTGTCCAATCCATTGATAACTTATCCTCAATGAGGAGTCTTTCTGAACTGACTAAACGCAGCCTTGTTTGACCCTTACGACAATAAAATAAGTTTAAAAACTTATTTTAAAAAACACAAGAAAATGGCATAATATTTGTATAGACCCCATGCATAACCTCATATATACACTACATTACCTTTACATTTCCTAACACACTCTACATGAGGATCACGCTGTGGTTTTGGGAAAAGTGACAAGACAGAAATCTGACATGCAGTACAAGGACAACAACCACAGCTGGAAATGCATTTTCTTGAAGGAGGCCAAACTACCAATGCCACAGCTTGAGGCTTTGTGAGACGGCAGGTAGCTAGAAAAGGATGTTGCTTACTGCTACTGCATGGTCCACAACAGGAGTTACATCAATACATTCAAGGTTCCTTTTCTGAAATCTTTGACAAATAAAAAAAATCTTTATTAACATATGACACATGTACATTTTTACTCAGTATCACCGTACTAGCTTTAATGAGGTAGTCTGGCTTCCAAGGCCCGGCTTCTCAAATGAGTGGTAAATGAACAGCTTTTACAATAGTCTCTGAAAAGAACACACACAAAAAGTCAAAGTGCTAGAAATGTATCAAATATAAGTGACAGTATAGCATTCACAAAAGTTTAAGTATGCCAAGAAACAACTATACACACTCAGAGAAAATAAATAGCTCATTGTACTTCATTACGTGAACTAAATCCAACACAGCTCATTCCTTTGCCTTCCCACAAGGGACTCTCTCCTTTACCAAGACTGATAAGAATGGAAGACATGAGCTGAGCTCATTGCTTTTCTAACTGCATTAAGAACCCAGCATATGTTATTCCGATAAAACATAAAGAATCCTAAAAGCTTCATACGTGTGCTAAAAGGATTAGCCAATTTACTTTCTTTTGAAACTAAAAGCAATGTGTGTGAATATTTATCATATTTACCTATTGTAAAAAAAATAACATGTATGACGTATTGTAGTAAATGTCATAAATATAATAAATTTGTGTCGCATGACTAAGATGTGATGCTAATACCAGGAATTTGAGAAAGTGTTTCTCGAAGAATCTTTGAAATGTTGACCCTGCAGGAGACAGTGACTTAAGTCAGAGCCATTATAATGGTACTTATTAAGGAATTCAATTCTATAAACACTCTTTCCTTCGCTTCAGATGGAAGTTACAGCTATTTGTAGAGTACATCCCATGTGCCAGACCACACCACTTTCAGGGTACACTATAGTTCTCAACAAGCCCCTTAACTAAGCCATTAGAACTATAACATACTACAAAAAATTATGCACTGTGTTCTTTGTAGATACAGAAGGAGATTCTGAAATAAACGGGGAAGTTATAGCAAGGTCCCAGATCCAGTCCTAGTTACTGCCATAGTAGACGCTGGAGACCATGTCTTGTAGAGGATTATAGAGAATATTTTCCACTACTTTGAAAAGCTCTTATATACACTACACATATGTCCTTAGAATCCTTTGCGGGCCACTTAAACAAGAAATATTTGCATCTATTTCATTTAAAACACAATTTGATATACACGCCTCCTATTCTCCTTAGAACAGCCTGACAAAAGAAGTGTCCAAGGACACAGATCTCGGAACCGCTTAAAAAAACAGAAAATCTTTCACCCTGGCCTTTCCAGCAAAAGACTTGGACTTGATCTTCATTGTGATTCAACTTCAATTTTCTCAAATGTGAAATCAAAGAGACTCAGATTGCATTCATACCTATCCCAATTAGATGTATTTTATCATTTATATATCATATATGTCAATTTATATATATATGCAATCATTTATGTATATAAATGTGGCAAAACCGTTATTTTTAAGACAAACCCCTAAAAGTAAAATACATTTGTAAAACTTATACTAAAATTTATATGCAAAGATGAAAGTATTCTAATAATAAAAATTATAATATTTATATATTTCACATAGTTATTAAAGCACTATATTACATCCTTTGAAAAAAAATTTGTGAGTCATGGAGTCCTTTTACTCTCTTGAAAAAAACCCTTAAATGTTCAGAGAAATAAATGATCCTAGATTAGCAGTCCCTCATTATTGACGAAGCATGCAAATCCTTAGCTATTACAAAAAATGTATTCATTTAAATAAGGTTGTAGCATGGCAATCTCAGTGCCTTAAGGTTTTAAGGTTTTATTTATTTGAAAGGTAGAATTTCAAGGAGAAAGAGGGAAGGAAGGAAAGAAAGATGGAAGGAAGGAAAGAAAGAAGGGAAGGAAGCAATTGTTCATCTGCTCATTCCCTCCCCAGATTGTCACAACAGTTAAGGCTGGGCCGTGCTGACCGTGCTGAAGCCAGGGCAATAGTACCCATGCAGACCTCCTATGTGGCTGCTGGCGGCTTTGGGAGAAACAGAGCAGCCAGGACTGGAACCTCTGCTCGTATGAGCTGCAGGTGCTGCAGTCTGGCATTGTGTCACAAAGCCAATCCTGACAATGTCAATTTCTACTATGCTTTGCCAAGATTTTGAATATTTTTCGCTTATTTACAATTTAGACTCTATCTTAGTCAGCTGCTAATAACACCTTAAACATTCTACTCCCATGAAGCACATGTAAAGTAATTCATTTCAAATGTCCTAGGGGAAAATATTATTTTTTTCAGATTTTTTTGAGGGATGCTTGTTAATGAAGGTGATTTGTGTAAAATGCTGCACAAATCACATTTCTGTTTCATTGAGAGTATATAAAATGATCTTGACTTTTCTATTTGCCTAATAAAACACAAGTCGCAAATGTCCCTTCACTTTTTTTATCAAAATAATTGCCTGAGATAGTAATAAAAAATATTCCTGACAGCTAATGCTGTAGGTTATCTTTGATCAATACAAGGCTTGTTGAGTAGCGAATATACTAGGGTTGAAAGAACCAGATTAAATCATTTGTTTTTTAGTTATGTTTCAAAATTTCATTGCTCTGATCAAGTCAGGAGGTTGCTGTCATTGGGGGAAAAAAAAATCCCCTTGAACTGTAACTTTCAAACTCACCGTGACACCAGCTGCTAACGAGATTTTGTCCAAGTTTACTTTTGCAAGTTTTGTTTCTATGTGAAACTGAATCGCGCTATTGGACATACTCTGTGGAAGTGAGCATGCGTGGAAGTTCGTTAAAATTCTGAAACAGACATGCAGTAAAACCATTGCTCTGCAACAGAAGGAATCCAAAAGTTCATGTAAAATACAAAATAATAACAATCTATGCATGCCCTTCAAAACTGTTTTGATCAAAATAGACATAGCTTTTAATTCCATACTCCTTTAATTTTTTGACCATATACTTTTCCATGTGAATGACAGTTTGCTTGAGGGGAACCACCGTTAGAAGTTTTTTCATATTTAGTTAGACAGTGATTCTGTGTTTCATTCTGTCACATACAGCAAGAACAACTAGTGGGAAAGATCTCTCGGACTAGTCTATCTCAATATATATAAAATCATTGCTCTTGTAGTTCTTTTAATCAAAATCCGCCACTCATATCCACGTGTATCAGCCAAAATGGTCAGCCAGTTGGGGACTTGAAAAATAAACGATTGCTTTTTTACTAAAAGTAATATATTCTAGGGTCAAGCCATCTTTCAGACACTTCCTGGTGAAGGGGTAGAAACCATTGCAACAGCAGCTCCTCCTGCATTGTGCTGGACAGGTGGGTATGAGGGGGCAAAGTTGTGGCAAGGAAAAGAAGAGCAGCAGCAGCATGGGTGGCTCTGGCAGCTGCACTGAGGACAACACCGCAAATCACCTTTATCTTTCAGAGGCCCTTGTGGTTCTCCCCTGCATTTTCTTGGAAGTCTTAACACGTCCATGGAGAAACACAGGTGATGTAGCAGGGACATTTACAAAGGACCTTGATGCTATAGGGGGAACTTCTAGGGGTAAAGAAAAAAGAACACAAAATAAATGGCAGGTGTCGAAAAGACCTGTTCGTACTAGCCCAGAGTATTTGCAAGTTCTGTGTGGAGGTGTTTTAAAACTGAAACAGACACTAATACATTCCCTAACTATAAACTGGAAAACTTCCCTTTTAAAGTCATTGAAAATCCCAATGAATAAACAATGTAAAATTAACCCTGGCATTTGTTACTTTAAATTCAGCCAGGGTTTGATGTTCAACTAACTGAAATTATCATAATAAGCATGCCCTTCACAATTAAATATATTTTGTCATATTATCATTTGCATTTTTCACCATATTCACATGCACTTGTCAAAACAGAAATACACAGAGTATATAGAATCTAGAAATACATGCTATAAGCAAAAAATATATAGAAAATAGTGTTTAATCTGTTTGCTATCAATCCTGCCAAGGAAAACTTTCAAACAATATTCTCTAGTATTTTTTACCAGAATTAAGTCACTAGTATTTAATAAGTACTTACTGCACTTCTTACACAATGATTAGGGCTGGTCATTAATGGCTAATTAGAAAACAATCCTCGTCCTTACAGGATTATGCAAATTACATCAGCTTTGCGAAGTAGATATTTTAATCATTTTTGTTTGTTCAAATGTAGATTTTTTTTTAGACTAGTTATCCCAGAAAAAGAGCTCTGATGTAAGGGAAGAGAAACTCAAGTTGCAGGAACCAATTGACATAATCGTCTTATTAGCTGCTCGGGAAAAATTCATGTTGATTTATTAAAGAAAATAATTCTTTAAAGGAAATAAAACACTGAGCCTTCACGTAAACCAAAATGTCTTTCTTGGCTATGTAGCATACTTCCAACAAAGCGCTCCCACCCTATGAACAGCAAGTACACCATTAATGAGTACACCGTCTCCTGGACATTTTTGAAGTAACACCATTATGTGCTATTTCACTGAGATTTTCACACCAAGAATTATCATTTTTGTTTTGCGGGTTTTTCTCAATCGAACTTGGAGGGTGTTAAATTCAATTATTTTTCAAGAATCATATTAATAACAGCATGAGCCAAGAAACCAATTGTGTCCTCAACAAAATATGATTGTGAAAGTATAATCGACTGACAAGGGAAGAAATATGTTGTGAAATGAAGCTTCAGAGTCATTTATTTCACCAGCTCTATTTACAAGACGGAAACTCTCTGTAGTGAAGGTAGCACTCTGCTATGGTCCCAGCACTGTTTGAAGACTACCACAAATGCAAAATATTGACGTTTGTCTTCACAGGATGCTTCCTATCCCGCTAGGACAAATGTAGGGAGGCAGCCTCTGCTTGTTATTTCTTGAACACAGTCCTACTCTCTCTTTTCTCTCTCGTATCATTCATTTTAATTTCCCACTTTGGCATTTGTTGAGTAAAAGTGATATGTGCATCAAATAATAAGATGACATTGAAGTGATTTCATGAGAATTGGTTAGAGACAAAAAGGAAAACAGAATTTGGGATTAGACAAGGAATTTCTCATACACACATGTATTTTCACTTATTCTTTACTGATCACTGCTGCTACTAAACTGGAATATAGTGGTTCAGTCATTAAAAAAAAAGTTGCTAACTAACCCTTTGCTTCTCCTGCCAATTACTTTTTGTGTAACCTTGTAATTAAACCCATTCTCAGATTCATGTCAACCTTCCCACACAGCGATCAATACTAAACCGTAACAAAAGGAAAGAGACGGTCCCCGTTGTTAGTAGATTTTTGCCTGTACTTGTACAAACAAGATTAGAAGCAGCATGTAGAGTGAGCTGTGAGTACATGACACTTTCCCAATAGCTGTTTTTCACGATTTTGAAGTGTGTGTAAGACTTCTGCCATCCTGTATCTTCTCCGTTTCAGCCACTTGTCATTGAGGATTCAGCATTCTGATACAAAGCAGTAACCCCGACACCAACCATCCCACCGTGCAGAAAATCACGTACTGCATTCCAAAAGACTACAGGTTTATGGGGACAAAATGACATCTCCCCACAAGAATATTTAAGAAATCCAGACATTATCCAGTTATTTTAATGACAAAACAAGATGCAACATCAAGTAGCTTAAAACGTGGCTTGAGATGTCTGTTGTTATATGCAGTTATTTACAAGATAGAGCTTTGTTATATAATACACTAAATAAATATTCTTACCTCTTCATGTATATTTCTTCATGGAGACATTTTATGTTTTTATGTATTATTCTTTAAGAGGGAAAATGAACGGTACTCATGGAAAATATTCAATTGCCCCAAATTTTCAGAAGACAAAAGTTGGCATCATATTCAAGATTATTCCTTGTAACAGTTAGAAAAAGATGAGAATTATAATGAAGGAGCTTCAGTTTCCAACTAACACATGCGTTAAAACACGAACTATGGTTAGAAGTGCACTGACTGTGCTCACCTGAAAATCTCTACCGAGATGCATAGCTCACAGTTCAAACCTTGCATTCTCCACGCTAAATGACCCTGCTTTCAGAGCAGAATGCTAGCTCCCTGCACTTTCCGTGCCTTTGCTTTTGTTGATTTTCATAAAGCTAACCCTTAGAAGTGGGGACAGTCACATCCTGAATCATAAGGATTTATGCTCTTTGCTGGGAAGCTGAGATTTATACTCATCAATGTTCAAAGATGTTCAACGTCTAAATCTGTATGGATCGAGATAAGAACATCTACCCAAAAGGGATTCTAGTGTGCTGCTTATATTTATCACTGATGTTCTAGTTACCATGGTTGGGTGATTTGGTTTCATATGCATACAACATTAAAATGCTAAAATACTAGATGGCAATTTTTTTTTCATTGCTTTAGGAACAAGATAAAGGGAAAAAATGTGAAATCTTAACTAGGCAGAAGTTTCCATATTTTCCTCTTATTGTAGGCACTAACTGTAAATTACATAAACACGTGAGCCATATTCACATCCAGGGTTACAGTTCTAATTTTATAGTTACCTAACAGAAAGAATGAAGTAACCATCTACACAACGAATCTGATTGTTATTTAGTAAACAACATGCAGAACTTAAACTTGCATAGTAGTTTTCCCACCAGGAGTAGCATGTTTTCTCATGGGAGAAAAACATCACAAAGGTTCAATGGTAACTGAAGTTTTATTGCTGCAGAAAGATTTCCTATGCTTTTTTTATTCTAACAAATATTATTTTCTTTTCAAGCAAAAAGAATAGGCACCTATTTTCTTTCTTCTTCATAAATTTTAGTATTAATATAACATTTAAAAAAAAAAACAAGAATTTCCAGGGTATGAATCGTTTTAGAAGACACTATCTGAACCCTTTACATTAAATTGGTACCAAATATGAAGAAGGAAGCTGCTGACTTTGACAGCAACCGAGACTTTGAAAGTAAAGAAGGCAATGCTGACAGGTGTCTACAAAAAGCTCTATACATCACCAGATGCTGGCTGCCCAAGACACCACCACTCCCGGAGCAGCAAAAACTTAGAACGCCCCCGGAAGTATCAAGCTTGACCACTTCGCCATGATCCAGCACCCCGGACCAGAGTTAGCTGTAAAGAACACAGAAGACAATAAGCCACTCATATTCATTTTGGGCACCAAGGCCAACAAGCACCTGCTCAAATGATCTGTCAAGAAGCTATAACATTGATGGGACCAAAGTCAGCATCTTGGTCAGACTTGCCAGCTAGAGGAGGGCATATATTCCATGGATCCCGATGACAATGCTTAGGAATGACATGAATAAGATTGGGATCATCTAACCTGTATCCATCTAGTTAAATCTAAATAGTTTCTGAATATGTTTTTTTATCACATACTTTAAAAAGACATCATTACACTGCTCTGAGCAACTTAAACTTAATTGCACTTATTACAGAAAGTAACTGGAACTACTCAGTCTCCCTTCATAGATTCTCATATAAAATACTTTTTTCTAATTCATTTAATTTCAAATAAATAGGGAAGAAATTGTTGGTACAAATATATTTTATTTTACAGTTGTGTCACACATACACTAAAAGATGAATAGTTGAATCTGAAACTTAACTAGGTATTCCATACCTTCTTTTGCTAAACTGGGAGGGAAACAGCTGGCATCCTTGCCCGGGAAGCAAGATACTAGGATGCCATCGTATACTACAGTTTCATCTACCTTGGTTCTGTTCATTTCTGCTTTAGCATTATTCCGTGTACACTCAATAATGTCATGCAAAAATTAAAAACAAAACTAAAAGGACAAACCTGTTTAAATTATCAGGAATTTTTTTTCTTTTTTTGGTTATCTGGAACAAGGGCAATTTTTAAAATAGTGTCACTTTTCACTTGAAAAAGACAGAACCATGTGGGAGAATGGAGAGCTCAGGGGACGGATAATGAGATACAGGCCTTTCATTGGCTTGAATATAGCCCTAGGTGGTAGCAACTGAAAAGTTTTTGCCATCTGGTACCTGATCGCTGGTTGATGTGAAGCTACTGATTTCACGTAAAAAAAAAAAAAACCAAGATGAATAACAAGTGCTCTTGAAGAAGAGTAATTCTGTTGTTTGTCACACCTCTCTAACCTTGACCAAATCATTTCACTTCTTTCTTCTTTTATAAATTCCTCTCTGCAAGGGAAAATATGACACAATCATCTATCTGTGCTTGCATTCAAACTTCACCCAGAAAAAGGGAAGATTAAGCATACTTTTCTAGTTATTCTTTCATCACAATCAGGAAATATCTGCAGTTAGTAGTAAATACCAAGTGTCCATTCGGAGTATGTTTTCAAATGTTATTATTCAAAACTTCCAGAATCAATTCTTCCTGCAAAGCTGAAGGCTGAAATCATACATCTTGCTATTGGGAAAGGTTCCTAAAAAAGCTGCTATAGAAGAAATAATAAAACTGTTTACATCTATGAAATCCACGACCCTTACCTCTGTTTATTTTCCAATATTCTGCACCATTCTATTACTTTCAATTTAGTAATGGTTAAAAAAATAATAAGAGGTAGGTCTACATAAGAACATCTGAATTTAAGATTCAGACCTGCTAGTCCATTCCAGACAAACTTGAGAAAGTCATTTAAACTTCCCAAACATAAAGAATAAACACTTCAATTCTTATCATGGCAAGGATAATTTCTTTCTCTTCAGACATTAGTAGAGAGGTCAGCCCCATGCTTCTGTTTTAAGACAAAATCTCAAGGTTTTATTTTCCAGTTTAGGCAAAGTGATGGTCAAAGACAAAGGACAAGAAGCCTGTGTTCTTCGGGATGTGTGGGTAGTCTTGAGCAGACAAGATTTGAGGCAAGACTTGCAGGCAGGTATTCCTCTCGAGGGATCGTCATGAAGGATCTGAAGAACACTGTGTGTTGCCTTAGGGATCCTGCACTCTGTTCCTAGACAATGAGAAGGCCCTATGCAATAGAGTGACATCTTCAAATTTATAAGAGAATTATCCAAACTGGAGCACTGAGGTTGACAAGAGCAAGAAGAGAAGTTAAAGGAACTTTAGGCAATATCCCCAGTCTCCAAAAACAAAAGTTTGGATCAAAGCGATGATGAAGATGACAGGAAGGGAGTGTTGTAAGATTATAGCAATTAATGAGAGGCTCAGCAAGCCCAGCACAGAGGGAGGAAGTAAGAGAGTATACTTTTGTTAAGCTTATAAGTTGGTTACTGCTTAGACAATGATGTCATGGACAACAGTTGGAAATTCACAAGCAGACATGGTTTGCAAAGGAAAGACGATGCATTTAGTTTTCAGCCACGTGGATATTCAGGAAGTTGAGAACTAAGTCGCAAGGGCTCAGTTAAGAAAATCAAAGTCAGAACCTGCACCTTTGCTTGACGGAATTCCATGTGTGAACTGTCTCCCATTCACCTTGCAACTCTCACCCGGCACGTTTGCTTCACAGATGACAGACCAAATGTCAAGGGTTGCAAAGATGTCCAAGAGATAAGTTTTACCTTTCTGGTTTCTAAATAAAGACTTTTAAATGGAAGGTTGAAGTGTCACTCAGTAATCCAATATGCCACAAGGAAACACGAAGATAAAATAATGTTTAAAGAACTTCTAGTGGATGATGAGTGAACAAGTTGGGAGAAGAAGGCTACGAACATATACCACAAGATTATCCATTCTCAAAACCGTGAACGTATTGAGAAGGCAAAGGAATAAACAACTTGTTTTCTCATTCTCTAAAGAAGAAATATTTTCAAAAAAGGAACTTTCAATTGCTATGCACCATAGAGATCTTTAAGGAATTATGACATGTGTCTATAAGAGTACTGTTAGAGAAGCAATAGCAAAAACCAGGTAGCAAGTGTCAACAAAATAATCGGGTGGGACAGGCATTTGGCAGCTAAGACTCCAGTTAAGATGCCCATGCTGCTTAGTAAATATATGGGTTTGATATCCCCGCTCTGGTTTCTGATTTCAGTTTCTTCATAATGCATACCCAAAGAGGCAGCAGGGTGATTTCCTTCCCAGGCAAGGGGGAAGCCTGGACTGAGTTTCCAGCTCCCACTTCCATCCAGCACAGCAGTCCATGTCACTGCAGGCAATTGAGGAATGAACCAGTGGACAGGGCTGCTTCATGGGTGTGTATGTCTGTCTGTTTCTCACTTCTCAGATAGGCAATGATATAAGGAAAGCTTGACTCTCGAGAGGGGAAAGACAAGTGATAACAGGAGTTAAAGGAACAGATCTGGACTTTCAAAAGTAGAGAACAACTTAAGTTTCCATATTTGCATGGAAAGCACATAAGAGAAATAAACTTTGACAATAGAGGGTGATATGAAGTCATTGAAGAAGTTACATTCATCAAGAAACAAGAATAAGAAAAACACAGAAAAAGATTAGCTACTTCGCAATGAGAGGAACGAGAACTCAAACGAATGAAGATTAACCCATGTTTGGGAAGTCCTCTCCTTACAAGTGTCAGGATCCCATGTGGGCACAAGTTTTAATCCCAGCAAACTCCCTTCCCATCCATTTCCCTGCTTTTGGCCTGAGAAGGCAATAAAGGACAGCCCAAAGCCTTGGGACCCTGGGAGACCTAGAGGAAGCTCGTGGCTCCTGGCTGCAGAGCCACTCAGCTCCAGCTATTGGAGCCACTTTGGAAGTGAACCATCAGACAGAAGATTCTTTTCACTGTCTCTCCTTCTCTCTGTAGATCTGACTTTCCAATAAAAAAGAAGTAATAAATTATTTGCACAGGAAAAAGGATCATGTAGAAAGCACTTTTCAAAAACAGTAAGTTGGAATGACATTACAATTTTGTTTTTTTAAATCTTGGTGTTTGCAGTTTAATGAAGTCTACACATCAACAGCTAGCCCTTTTTTTGAAGGATGTACTAACATCTGCAGAATAAAGTCAGCAGAGAGACAAAAGCAAAACGTTCTGCACTAAACTGAGACAGCACTTCATTTCCTTTGTATCTGTCCACCTCCTGTTTGCTAAGTTATAATCAATGTAAACTGTAAAATGGGAAAAGGCCATTCACTTTTCCAGCTTCAGGATAAATGTTAGCATTGCTCCATGCCCCCAGGACTCATTTGCAATTACTGCTTTGTTTGGGCAGAGAAGGAGGACCCCTCTCATTTTAATGGGACCATGTCCCAGAGCTGTCCCAATTTACTTAAGAAGATTCCCAGCACCAAATGGTTCTTACACTCAGGAAGCTGGACTTGATAATCAAGTCACATTTGTTTTGTTTTGCGAATTATCTTCAGTCGTTGGCTAAGTGAGTCTGCTCCAGCAGCATTAGTGTCAGGGAGACAGTCTGACCTGCTGGCCTTTCCTCTGCTTCATCCTTTACAATATTCTCTGTGCCTGAGTCCAATGTCTATTTCTTTAATCAACTTTAGTTGCATGTTTCTAGACTAGTTTATCTGCATCTTTTGGATCCCAGAAAGAAAAGTGAATGCAGCTTTTCTCATTAGTGTCACACGAAGAGAAATATTGCCCTTCTTTCTCTTGGCCTTGCTGTTATGCACTTCTTGGAAGCTCTCAGTTTTATTTAAGGTAACAAAATGAGCAATCATATCTAAATAAGTGATATTAGATTTGATTCATCCTTACATCTTTTTTTCAGGCTGACATGAATTGAATCTGTATCAGATAGAGGTATGTAAGTGTTCTATGTTGCATGGTTTTTATTTGATCTACAGTCTCAACAATTGCAGTGTGGTCAGTGATAACTTAAGGAAGCAAATCATTCTTTGTATATTCTTGATGCTCATCAGAAAAGGCCACAGCCTCACCACACTGCCTAACAAGGTTGGCTTCAGAGCACAGGCCTACCCAACTGGCAGCACTCTGCCATGTCTAATTTTCATATGAACTTTCTAACATTTAACTTGATAGTATGACCAAAAACCAAACCACATATTTGTTTTAATCATAGAAAAAAACAACGAGAGAACTCAAAATCTTGCCATTCTATGATAAGGTGCAATTCCACCATAGATATCTATGTGTATATTATTAGTGTATCACTGAAGAGGGTTAATGCCCAGAAGAACCTCTTGCTAAGAAGGACTTCAGAAGCTGAAAAATTAAGGTCTGTCACATATCTCTCTTTTGACGTGAACTCTTGACAAATAGTGGTTGTTCAATCACTAACTGAAATATAAATGGAACGATGATATTAAGAGGGGCAGCATTAGTGGCTAATATATACAATATTTCTGTGTCAGGCTTTTCTCATGGTTTCACAACCAACATGGAAACTAATAGTATCTCACTCAGAATTTAAGAAAACCAAGGCATGTCATGATTAAGTAACTTAATAAATCTATATATCCCATGTTGGACCCATGAGTCCAATGCGCTGGCTGGCCACAGATTTTGTACCCTGAATCACAAAACTGTTTTAGTAGGTTGACACTCTTTGCTTGGTGATAGCTGGCTATTAAGACATGGAGACAGATGTGTCATTGCCCACCTTGTAGACAAAGATAGGAAAAGGATGTGGCCTTGTAAACGGCATTTAGATTTTACCTTGTGGCAAATTCTCAACCCATAGAGTTCACCTCCTATCACAAGATGAAAAAGAAATTAAAATGCAGACTAAGTACATACTCATAGAAAATTTTATCAAGGGCCCGGTGGCGTGGCCTAGTGCTAAAAGTCCTTGCCTCGAACACGCCTGGATCCCATATGGGCGCCGGTTCTATATCCAGCAACTCCACTTCCCATCCAGTTCCCTGCCTGTGGCCTGGGAAAGCAGTCGAGGATGGCCCAAAGCCTTGGGACCCTGCACTCATGTGGGAGAACTGGAAGAAATTCCTGGATCCTGGCTTCGCATTGACATAGCACCAGCTGTTGCACTCACTTGGAGAGTGATACATCAGAAAGATCTTTTTCTCTGTCTCTCCTCCTCTCTGTATATCTGACTTTGCAATAAAAACAAATAAATCTTTTTTAAAAAGAAAATTTATCAAATATTGTGTATATTATAGTATCTGGATATTAAAATTATTAATAAAATCATAATGAATTAAGATTACATAAATATAAATGTAGTGATAATAAATTGGGGAAAAATAGTTACAGCTATGTAAGAAGAGTAATTATGCTATTATGAAATATTATTCTGACATGACAATCAGTACATATAAAAACTGCAGAAAAAAGAAGTGACAAAATTATTAGAACATTTAACTGAGATATGTGCAACATTGAGTTGTGATGTCTTTCTAATTCAAACCCTCAACAACGATATAAAGCTGAAAAACTAAGGTGCCTCAAATTAAGGGTGCAGCAGGCTTTCTGAAAACAATGTTCTCAGAGCATCATTGACATCCTGCATCACCAAGTCTCTTGCAAAAAAGGTGAGGCACCACAATTGGAACCAATAGTTTCTAATTACCAAAATCTGGCACTACTACGAACATATTATTGCATGAATAAATCATTTTAGGGTTTCAATTATTTCAGTGTTGATGCTAAATTTCACTAGCAAACCATTAATCAAGTAACCACATAAAATTCACATTCCCTGTCTACCACCTCATTGGGAGATCAGATAATGATACATCCATGGTCATGATGCAATGAACTCCCAGGAAATTATCTGGCTATTGGAAGCATTAGGAGAACACTCCTGAATTTCCTGGTGATATAGCCACAGCACATCACAACAAGTGCATGGCTTTGGAAGCTGACTTCCACCTGGCTTACTAAAAATAAAGTGGAATTTGTTAGGCATGAGGCTGACTTTTAAGACTTCTTTCTTGATCCACAAATTCTGACTGCAGAAAGTTAATTCCATGTGCAAAGCTTTCCTTACTCAGGGAGAGGACGTGGAGGTACTTTAAGAGGTCTGAGCCTTCAGAATCCGTGTCCACAGGAGTGTTGCACTCAGAAAGCAGTCTTAGGGAGAACAGATATCATAGGTTTAATCTTGTATTACAGTAAGAAGGTTAAATATTAGTTGGGATAATAACACTCCCACATGATTAATTTTGTTCTAACTATCAGCTCAATTTCCTATTAGAAATATTATCCTATAATACATCAACTTATTTTGGGGAACATTTTTCTGAATGCGATTAAATGATGTGACTTTGTGAGCTTTACCAGGCTGAAGACTCTGGAAAACAACTTCAAAAATCTGTTCCCCTAAGTTAATGAGAAGCCCCAACTTCACCTTTCTTTAGGAAATTACTGTAGACACGAAAAAAGGTTAAACTGATGCTAAAAAGCATGAATGAAGACATTTGGTTAATTCGAGCAGATAATGAATTTTTAATATGAAATGTTTTGCCTACCCATTACACAAAGTGTTACCTTATCTAAGTGTCTTTGATTAAATGGCACCAGAGAGTATTTGAATTGGTTTCCGGCCAGTTTCATTATCATTCTTCAGAACATTAGAGAATGTATTAGATATATGCTTTGACCTTTTGAGCAACGTATTGAATTCTAGCATGAAGCGGCACAAGCAGCAATAATTTTCTTTCATATTATTTGAACTATGTCACATTTCATTTTTCTCCTTTTATCCTGATGAATCCTTAGGAAAACGAACATGCCGTGTTTAAGAGACATGTAGGAAGCATTTCTCTTCATGATAGAATGCTTACAAACCAATCTCCAAATATCAAACACAAAGGAGGGCCAGTAACCATGTGTACGTGACCAGAGACATTAAGGAGTTGTGAGGAAGATGTTGAGATTCTGTTTCTCCAGCTTGAGAGTGCGTGGGAAACACTTGAAGTCTTGCTCAAATTCAGAGGCTGATCTGGCAGGTCTAGAGCAAAGGCTAAAGACTTTTCCGTTTGCAACCGACTCAGATGGAAGCAGTGCTCTCGATGAGCAGATGTTTGAGAATGAGCGTTTTCAGTCACCCACTCGCTCAGCTCCCACTGTGGATAAGCACTGCTCAGACAGCAGAGTCAACAGAGCTAACAGGTCTCATCTGCATCCTTGAAATCAAGGAGTTGATGTTCAGGACAGCAGAGGTATTCACAAGTTCTGAGGAGTCCTGGAGTAGCTCTCCATCAGACTTCACACAGGTGAGTCAGCGAACTCTTGCTCACGAAGGCTCTACCAGCCAGTACCGTCGTAGTCACTGCTAACCCAACTGGCAGGAAATCATCAAGGAGCACGAATACGCCCTTACTATTGGATTGTTAAGACTCAGGGACAGCATACACAAAATAGGACAACCATGGATATGAGATGCAGTACGCAGAGTCATTGAATGATAGAACTGTACTTGAGTACAGAGGAAATAATGGCCGAGAGGAGGATGCCAGCAAGGGAGAAGAGACACATCAACGGCAACCTGGTAAAGATCTTAAAGACAGACCAAGAGTGGCAAAAGAAAAAATAAATAAATAAATAAATAAATAAATAAATAAATAAATGAAAGGAACACTTGAGATAGTAAAGAGAAAAAAAAGGGAAATTTGTGTCTTTAGAGTATATTTGAACTGTTGTATTTTGCACTTTGTAGTGCAGTTTTACAAAGAGACCCACTTTTCCAAAAGATAATGCTTAAATATTCTATTCGGTCTATAACAAGATAACTGTAAAAAGACACAATAAGCAGACTTCCTATTGAGTGAGCACTTAAAATCATCAGGCTTCTTCATTGTGCCAAAAGTGAGTCTCTGTAGAACCTATTAGATTTTCCTTTATGCAAGAAAATGGAGTATGCAAGATAGACACAGAGATGGCAGGATATCAATTTGCAGAGAGAGAGACCAAAAACTCCAAGGAAAAGACAGCAGTCTCTCAAGGTGAGGACAAGACTAGCACATGGACAGACTGAACGGATGGCAGAAAAACGCCCAAAGATGCAAAAGGAAGCTAAGGGGAAACTACAAATTTAGTCTGGGCTTTTTGAGGAATGGGGTGGCTTATTGGGATAGCTTATCATGGATTTCATAGACACTGATGCTCCAGATTACTGATTTTGTGGAATAGTCATATGTCGATGAGTCTGTTCCTTAAGTGTATCCTGACATTGCTGATACAGACATCCTATTATCAAGATATATCCAATAGTTTCACTTGGAGTTTATCTTTGATTTGGAAGTAGAGCTGCAGACTGCATTGTATCTTCACGTGTGAATATGATAATCTTCTTTACACCATCACTATAGTTTAATTCAAACAAGAAGCCATGAAACAAATTCAAAAGCAGGAATAAAGTTAAAAGAAAAAAAAAATTTACAACACCATGGAGTTAAACAACATGCTGCTGAATAACCAACATACCAATGCAGAAATGAAAAAGAAAATACCAAAGCTTCTTGGGTAAGATGATGCTACTGTGTGATCTGCGAGTCAGCGAAGAATTTGATCAGGGAAAAGAAACTGTTTGGAAGTCATGAAGATAAAACAAAAACATTGCTGCAACCCACGTGGAAGTCACTTCTTAATCACTCCTTTTGGCATTTAAATGATGGACTCGTAGGCACATGTCAAGTCCTCTGCATTTAGACAACGGGATTCTATGAATTCTTGAAACACTCCACATAGCATTGCAGAGACACTGACAGTCACTGCTGGAAGAAGAACTAGACTGGAGGTGTTATGGTAGTCACACGGCAGCTCATCTTTCAACTTCATGCAGTAGATAAACAACCCATTTTTAAAGAATCAACCGAAATCAGCAGGCTTGTTATTTATGAGAACACCAGAGGACAAAGAACACACTGAGAGACCAATTTGCCTTGGAGCACATTTATCCACACACAACTTTAGTCACTGAGATAAACTGCGCATATTCACCTCTTTCATATCTGCAAATATTTTGCGTCTTGCTCTGGTTACTGCAATCAAACGATATCAGATAATTAGAGAACTAACAGGCAAATTTCAAAGGCATAAAACGTTGGCCACTAAAGCACTTAATAACTGGCAGATGCTCAAAACTAATATTACAGCTGGACAAGTTTAAAACTGAGTACAGATTATCTTGTAGGCATGGTGTATCCAAAACCAATTTAGAAGTCATGGCAATTTTTCATTTTCCGTGTCTGGTTTTTATTTTTCAAACATATCAAGTAGCGGTAGATAAGAAAACACGATGTGTGGCTCGGGTAAAATGTGTGAGATGCCAAGCTTCCACTCTACCTAAATGACTTTCATAACGGTGTGTTCTTACAGCTGGATATTTATCTTAGATATTCAAAATTGAGACTTTTTTTTTAATCATTCGAGCTAAGCAGGAGAGGCAGTGTTCCAGAGAATCCAATGTGTCATTCAAAGACAGGTTGAAGTGGGAAGTGGGGTGGAGAGAGATGGAGATTACTGCAGTGGGATTCCAGACTCCTTTACTTATTAGCCTTAATAATGAGAACATCCGTGATAAGGATTTCTTTCTGTTGCCAAGAATCCTTGACTATCAACCGGCTACAACTAACACTCCTTTCCTTGTGACACATTCTAATCATCGCCTCATAGAAGACTTGCAGAACATTGACTCAGCCCTAGTTCCTTTCCTTGGCCTCCAAAATATTCCATTTACTGTAAGATACAAACCAGCACACAACCTGTCAGGTGTAGCCACCACAGTCAAGGCAGAAAACATCAGCTGATGTAATATGAAATCAGGTTTTGAAGATTTTCTCTAATTTTTATACAGTGAATTTTCCCCCTTGGGGGAAAAAATGTACTTGGTGGCTACAGAACCCAACTGTAGGATTTGCCAATTTTTCCATTCACAGGACAATTGGCTTTCAGTATGACAAACTATCTACACTGCCATGGTCCTTCTACAATAGTCATAGCGGTAATTATGTATCATGTATCATGGTAAAGTACCTGTACTTTCTAATCAAGTGTAATTGCTTTCAAATCCCAACCGTGCAATATTAGGTGAAATCAAGTAAATTAGTAAATGTACATGTACTTAAATATCTCATCTACACAAAAATAATCCTTGTTTGCCCTGGGTGTGATTAGAGTATCAAGTGGGATAATACTGTGGAATAATTTAACACAGTACTTGGCTCAAGATAAGTATTTGAGGAATGATAATAATTTTTTAATATTATTATTATTTTAGCTTGTGCTAAGCAGGCCAATTCTCCAAACAAGACTTTGATATCTTCATACTTTCTCTCATCTCTATCACAAAATAAGATTTTTCTACTTATCCAAAAATTCTGTTCTCGGTTAATAGAAAAGAAGAAAAATGGAGATCAGAAAATATGCCAAAATGTTGTGGTGGATAGCTTAACAGTTGAAATCAAAAGTGCTAAAATGTGTATAATGTTGAATGAGGCCAGTTGATTTCCAGAAAATAGCCTTTGAGATATAAATTCAAGGTTTCCAGTATGGATGCTTACTTAAAACCATTGACAGCTGTAGAGCTTTGAAAAACAAATGTCTAACTATACACGCTATGCCAAATAAACACGAGATACAGAAACATCCTCTGCAGCCATGAACATGACCTGGTGAAGAATACTTAGTGGATTGCTAGTATGTTCCATAAATAAGAAAATAGGGCGACCACTCTGATGGTAACTTTGTAAAACAAAATGTGTAAAAATACATTTAATTGGGACCATGTTTACTTGATTGAAAGAATCTTTTATTAGGCTCTGGCTATGTTCTCTATTGTGTAGGTTTTTAAAAGTGAGTACATCGTATTATTGTAACCAAAAGCCGTGGAATTTTGTCAACATGCAAGGCCCCAAGGTCAGGCTGGTCAGTGTGAATCCAGCAGAGGGATTTTCAGGTGGAGTTCCCAAGAGAAGAGTGCTGAGTCATTCCTTCTCCAGTTCCCTTGCTCCAAGTCAGCAACAGTTCCAACTGCAGCTTACCAAGGCAGATCTGCTCCAGGGTTGCATCACATTTTGTAGATTCTCTGGGTAAATTTCATAAGTGCTTCGCTCCCAAAAAAAAGATCTCCCAGATGTATGCATGTGTATGTGACACCAAACTGTCCAGAAGGTGACACTGCAGTTGGTCCAGACCAGGAGCCTCCAGACGGAAAGTCAGTGAACTCAGGCAAACCGTGAACAGTGGACGATGACTCTGGCTTTGTAACAACAGTAAGTTGTGACGTCATCATTTACTTGAAGATTCTGAGTATGGATTCAGGAAATCTGCCAATTGTGTAAGGTTTGGGCCAATTCTAGTACAAGCAACAGTAAAGTTCATCACGTCAAAGTCTATTCTCCCAATGTGAACAGCTCCACAAGATCAAAGGAGAATGTTTTCTCTTATTCTCAATCTTTTAGCACAAAGTGCCCAGGGAACAGACCAGTGTCACTGCTTCTTAAGCTGCATTTCCACTTAACATGAGCACATCCATTAAAAAGCAAAAGAATGGCTGTTAAGAGGTATGGCTGCTACTGACTCACAAGGAACTATGGGCTCAGGGCTATGGAAACCTACTGCACACCCAGTGTCAACAGAAATGAACTGCTCTAAAAGAGCCACTGGGCCTTGGGCCGGCACCATTTGGGGCTGTGATGGGTGGCCAGCCACACAGCAGACTGCTGCACAGAACGAACACACCTGCATTATAATATACAGTCCCTTGTTGCTTACAAAGCCAAACTTGTGAAATTCAGAAAGGTTTAAGTCTCAGCTTTCCTACTGAAAGAAATGCACACAAAGCATTTTTTTTAAAGGATCCATTTGTTGTTTCTGAAAGGCATATTTACTAAAGGAGCGTCAGAGAGAGATCCCCCTATCTTCTGGTTCATTCTCCTAAAGGCTGCAGCAGCTGGAACTGAGCCTATCCAAAGCCAGGAACCAGGAGTTTTCTCCAGGCCCGCCCCTCCCCACGTTGGTGCAAGGGCCCAAGCAGTTGAACCATCCTCTACTGCATTCCCAATTCATGAGAATAGAGCTGGATCAGGAGTGAAGCGGCTGGGACACGAACCCTACATACAAACTATTTTAATCCAAAAGTTATATGAGGTCTACCTAGAAAGCAAAATTAAAATTCCAGAGATTTTCATCCTAGATGTTGGAGAATAGCATAATCTAAGGTACAATCAGACAAATAAAGCAGCACTTGTGTTAACATACAAAGCAAGGCCATGAATTATCAACAACCAGAAAAGTCTAAGTATAATTGATTGCTGTTAATAACTCCAGTTTCAGAGCAATGTAAGCTTTGAAAATATTCAAGAGAAAAACACAGAGATATTAAACAAGCGAGACTACAATGTGGATCTTCCTTTATTAGAAAATAGATTTCTTAAAAATGTGAATATAAAAAAGTTTTGAAGGAAACACATTAAATTATTATCCATTCTTCAGAAGGTCATATTTGGTCATTTTTTTCTGTAAATGTGATTTTAATAACAATAGCATATTTATATGATGTAGTTAAAACTTTAGAATCAGATCACAGATAAGGATAAACTATTCAAGCATTTTGGAAATTTAAATTCCGAAAACCAACTCACAGGCTCACAAATGATTGAAATGTTTAATCTCCCTAGGTTGAAAATATCTTGAGAATCTATATACGTGCCAAACAAAATGCAGCCTTTCATTTTCATTTGCTATTCCTGGGGTTTGGGTCCAGCATTCTGCCATGGAAAAGGGAGCAGCTGGCTGGCTGGACAGCAGGCTCTCTAGCTACCTTGAGAAAAAAAACGCCGCTGCTGACAATCCCAGGAAATGCTCATCCCGGGCATGAGTTCTGGATCAAGGCCAGCAAGCATTCCTTTCGTTGATACCCAGTGAATGCTAAATGAATACTTGCTGAATGATTGAATATTTAAGCAAGTTGTAATTGGAGAAACCTTAGACATGGCAACAGATGTACTTCTCCTTCAGCTTTGTGATTTCACAGGCACCTGCCCAAGCGTGACACCATCACTCGCTTTGCATCCAGACACACAGCCGAGTCTGAGTGGCTTCAAAAACTAGTATCAAGGAGCTGTGGTGTCACGCCCGTGTCTTTCAGAGTCTGCATCCGTGTCCTGCTTACGAACACTAGCAGCCAAATTACCTGTGAGCACGACTCCAACGGTGTCGTTTCTCCGGTCGCTACTCCAGCAGAAGCCTCATTTCAGGATTTCCAAGAAGATATTGTAAATGCGTAGTAATATCATGACAGGTCACTTACACAAATTTCTGGCTTTTAACCACAAAAAAAAAAAACCCACAAAATTAAAATGCCTTTTCAAAAATACAACAATGCAGGAATACACAATGTATAAAGTATCCTCCTCACTCATCCAAGACTGTCCCTATCTCATACACTACCCTTGTGTGAATTTCAAATACGTGATCCTTGATCAACAGTTTTAAAAATGAACATTTGCGTTAGAGTTTCCTTGCACAATCTTGGCAGCATATGTTGAGTGAGGTTTAAAGGACCCAGCTGGCCCAAGTTGATGAAGACAGAGAAATTGATGTGACTATATGCCTGAACAAGTGTACCAGACTGGGGTCTCTTCATCTGCTATAGCCCAGAGTCATGGCAGCTGCCACACACGGACAGGTTACAGCTTCTATGCCATGTGCCAAATGACCTTTTATTTCGGGTCCCCTTGGAAACCACACAGCTTGAGTGAAAACATACATCAATGCACGGCCCACATTGACTGACCACCCCTCCCCAGGCATGTTTGCCAAGAATAATAACAGTGGACATGCAGCTGAAGTCATCTGGTTTTCATTTTGTGAGTCAAAGAGAGAGAGTGCTGCCATCCATTGAGTCTCTCCTTCACCACCCACAATGGCTGGGGACTAGGCTATGCTGAAGCCAGGAGCAGGGAATTCTACCCAGGTTGTTCAGATAGATAGCAGGGACCTAGCTATCTGAGCCATCACCATCACCCTCAGGGTCCATATTGACAGGGAGTTGTAAGGCAGAGCTGGAGAAGGTGTCAAAATCAAGTACTCCATGGCTAGTTGGTATCTTAACCACTAGACTAAATACCTCTCCTTGTAGATTAGGAGACCCGTTAGACATTATGTTGCATGTGCTAACACACCGTCTTGGATGCATGTTAAAGAAGGATCTAGATTTTCATGGCCTCTGAGAATCTGAATGCCACAATGCAGCTTTAAGTGGCAGATACTACTGCGGTTTCTCCTTTCCATCCCAATACTTAAAAACACACTTGCAAACTCCGGGGAGGCTTTTTCCTTCCATATTCAAACTGTGATAAGGAGAGTTTGTGAGACGTGCCTGTATCGAATTTGGTGTGAAAATGCGTTTCGTGGAACTTGTGAAAACCCACATTTGAGGCGTCTTTGTAAACAGGACCACAGGGAACACATTTGCTGCCCACTGGGTTCTTAAACTTCACGTTTGTGAATGACAGCACATGAACATCAGATCAAATTAAATAAAATGCTTAGAGTCTACTTTTAATGCATTCCAAGACGTTATTTTTGCTGTAGAAACATCAGAGCTTGATACTACATTTCTGCTTGAATCCAATAAAGCATTTTGTCTTTTTGAAAATTGATTCCACTAAAACATCAGAAACTGGTTTCAGATCTGTTTGACAAATGTAAGAAATTAGTAAAATAAATTCTTGAAAATTCAACTCTAAAAGCGCTAAACATGAAATCCAAGGGTTTTTAATGATTATTTTGTGGGTTTTCTCTTGTTGTCTTATTGTTTTTGCTGTTTATTTTGAAACAATTTAATCAGCATCCACAGAAAAGTTTAAAATCCATTCAATGCACTTGTCAGGTACTTGGACCAGTGATCAATGTGCCACTGGGGCATACACATGTCACAGGCAAGTGCTTCAGTTCAAGTGTCAGATCTGCATCCAACTCCAGATTCCCACTGGTGCCCATCCTGGGAAGAGTAGATAGCTCAAGTTCTTGGGTCCCTGCCACTTCCATGTGAATACGTTACAGGTGTCTAGCTTCAGCCTGGCCTATCTGCATCCCCACTTGTTGCAGGCATGCAGAGAGAGAACCAGCAGGTAGAAGATTCCTTTCTCTTTCTCACTTCCTCTGATGTCTCTCTGCTTATCCAATAAGCAGAAATAAAGTAGTAAATCACAAAAATTTTCAGAGAACTGCTTTTTCAGTACAGTAACAAAGAGAATTTCCATGGAAACAATTTAATGACTAATTACTTAGCAGTTCAGGACAGGATTGATTCCAGGTCAAGTTTTGAAGGGGCTCTTGTCCATCCTCCTCACTAACTCACTGTGATCATTCTTTCCCTGATTCTCCTCTCTCCCTCCACCATTTCCATTTAACCTAGCTTTCTCAGTCACAGTTCCTTCCTTTTCTCTAGAGGTCCTCATTAATTATATACGTTCATATAAGGAAGTTCTGAAGGTTGGCTTACTGACACCAAAATACTTGCATAGGAGGAACAGGTGCTAGCTTCTATAGTACTGCAGAGTACCTGATGTTTCACAACCATTGGCCATGTATTTTAGAAAGAGCTGGACAAGAGGAGCTCAAAGTCCCCAATGCAAGGTTCAAGAAGAAGGATGTGCTGATCCCCGCCCCCTGCTATCATGGCACTTCTTATCCATGAACGCAATGATCATACCACATTCTTTGAGTATGCACAATTATTATGACAGTTAAAACCACACAAATAAAACAACATACATGCCAGCCAAGTAGATAAGCACATTCAGATTGAGGCAACCCTGAGGAAAATACCGATATTTGTCACTAAAAATTATGGTGCTGTATTATTTCTTCCACACAGTGGCAATGGTATTTCACACCCTCTTTATGGATGCATCCACATTTCACATTCTGAAAAGGCACTGCTATGTAAATACCATAGCCAAAATTTGCTTCTCAGATGGAAAGCAAGACTGGAGTCCTTGAGCACCATAGAGAGTCTTGCAGACCAGTGAACGTAGCTCATTTTCCCAGGCAGCTCACAGCACAGGTGAAACCACTTTGCACAAGGGCTCAGTCAGTCATTTCATTGAGGTTATTAATTGAAATATATTGGACTCTTTTTCAGATTCAAATTCTGAATTCATAGAGATTTGGCAACTCCAGAGCTAGTACTGGAGAAGCAATTTACTAAATGATGCCCGAGTGACCTGGAAGCAGAAATGTTTCTCCCAAGCCCAGAATTTCCATCTCAGTATTTCTTCACTCGGTACCTCTTGTTAAATAGAAATGATGGAAATACCAGTCACCCTCAGAATCCTAATAACAGTATTTCCTACTTTACTTCAATTATTATCCAAAACTTCAACTATCAATTCTTAGATCTTGGTAATGCAGATAAGTTGAAATTGAAAAACTCAAATGCCAGACTCTCTACAATTGGGTTCCTATGAAAAGATTTATTCTTTCTTTCTTTGAAACCAGAACATAAAAATATGACCACCACATGGTTCAGTCTAAGCATGGAGAATTGAAGCAAGCCCAATCCAACCGTCACATAATTAAAAAGGAAATCCAGTATTTATTTTAGACATTAAAAGGAGATCCAACTTCTTGCTTGTAAAATAATTAGCCAAACCCTTTCCCCATGATTCATTTCGTTGTAAACAACAGCTACATTGGAAGCATCGACCTGCAGCCTCCTTAATTATTTTTCACATTTTTTATTCTCTTCTCATGCAATTATTCTCCCTATTTATCCTCAATTTAGTGTTCTTGGAGTCCTCAATTTCCATGCTACATCTCTGCTCTGTGTATAAACTATCCTTTCCCTGATTAAGCATCAAGAAATACTGAGCAAGGATTCAAGAAGCATGTATACATCCATAATTTTAAAAAAAAAAAAATCCTGTTCCTTTGATCTGCTCTTAAAAATACCTGAGGTTAATGCAAGCAAAGAGACACCTTAAGGAAGAAAACAATTCTCAAATCTCAAGAAGGAAACCCAAATCAAGATCTGTTTTCAAACTTGCTCCTAATACATCAATTATTCACTCCTCGCTAAATTTCAACATGTTTTCACCATTAACATTTACATGACAATTGTCACTCTTCCAGGTATTTTATCATTTATCACTCAATAATCTTGGGGGGAAGAAAGCAGACACTGTCACCCTGGGAGGGACCAGGTAACGATCTGAAAGAGGTCCCATGACATTCAGCAGACACCAGCATTACTGCGAAATTCCTCTTTTACCCAACAGGCTTGCCCTTTTCAGCTTTAGCTCTAGTGGGGAAGTTCCTTTAGTTACTTTTTCTGCCAGGCTAATTATGTTCCACCCACCATCAAAAAGAAGTCACATAAGGACATAGAGAAGAGGCATTGAAGCTGATCCTTATTTTAAAATAAGTGGTCTTATTAATAGGCAACAAAAGCTGCTCAGAAACGCCATTCATATAGATCATGTGGCAAGAATGAATTTAAAGCAAATGTATGACCACACTTTGAGAATGTTTAATGATTAGCGTAGCAATGTCAAAATATGCAAGACATACAGAGGATGATCATTGAGTATAAGAACTATCCAAGACAAAAAAATAAGGGTGAGAGTACGTGTGGCTCAGGGTTTTCCAGCAAACCCTAATGAAGAAAACATGCACAATTATATCAGTTCTTAAGAGTATTTTACTTTTTTAAATAAGTAACAGTTCTCCACTTTCATATTTTATAGAGCAAATGTATCCATGCTGTTTATTGCTTCTTTATCATCATAACACCCTGAACTCATGCGTTCCTTATGTTTAAAATCCTCCAGATATCTAGATCAAGTGGAACCTTCTGTATGCACTGTGTTTGTATTTCTAATGGATGAGCCAGGCAAGAACCTCAGCACTTAAAGAGAATCCCAGCAACTGGGATCTGTAAGTATGACTTGATTTGGAGAAAGAATCCAGTTACAGACTGAGCAGGACTGGGAGCCCAAAACACATGCAGATGTCTAACCTCTAAAATTTTAATGCGATGAGTTGATAATTTGTCCTTTCTGGACTGGCTTATTTTACTGAATGTAATGGTCTCTAGTTGGAAACATTTTGTTGCAAATGGCAGAATTTCATTCTTTTTTACATATTTTTTTAAGATTTACTTATTTTTATTGAAAAGTCAGATATACAGAGAGGAGGAGAGACAGAGAGGAAGATCTTCTGTCCTATGGTTCACTGCCTAAGTGGCTGCAACAGTTGGAGCTGAGCCAATCCGAAGCCAGGAGCCAGAAGCTTCCTCCGGGTCTCCCATGTGGGTGCAGGGTCCCAAAGTTTTGGGCTGTCCTTGACTGCTTTCCCAGGCCACAAGCAGGGAGCTGGATGAGAAGTAGGTCCACCAGGAGTAGAATCAGTGCCCATATGGAATCCTGGTGTGTTCAAGGCAAGGTGTTTAACTGCTATGCTATCATGCCAGGCCCAGAATTTCATTCTTTTGAATGACTGAGTAGTATTCTATGGAACAGATGTACTAGCTTCTTTATCCATTCCTCTTTCAATGGGCATCTGGATTGTTTCCATGTCTTCACCATTGTGGATTCTTTGCAGTAACTATTAGATTACAGATTATTTTCTCCTATGCAGATTTCATTACCATTGTATATGTTCCCAGAAGTAGGATAGCTGAGTCAAATGTAGATAATGCTGGCTTCCGTAGTGGCTGCACTGTCCTACATTCTCACCAACAGTGAAGTAGGGTACTTTCTCCCCACATCCGTGTGAGTTCTGAATGTAGGCCAATGTCACTGGAGTTAGGTGGAACCTCAGCGTGGCTTTTGTTTGTAATTCCCTGATAGCTAGGGAGCCTGAGCATTTTTTCATTTATCTAGCAGCCATTTGAATTTGTTCTTTTGAGAAATATATGCTCATTTCTTTTGCCCATTTCTTCACAGTTTTGCTGCCTTTGAGTTTCTGAAGCTCTTTGTAAATCCTGGATACTAGTCCCTTATCAGTTGTGCAATGTGCAATGATTTTCTCCCTTTCTGTTGGTTGCTTCTTCCTTTGTTGACCATTCCTTTTGCTGCAGAGGCTTCTTACCTAGATGTAATCCAATTTGTGAATTTTTGCTTGGAATGCCTGTGCTTTGGGTGACTTTCCTAAGTTTGTTCCAATGCCTATATCTTGCACATTGCTTCCTATGCTTTCCTCTGATAGTTTCTGGATGCAGATTCAGAACAAATATCTTGTGTTCTCTCTGATATAAGGCAACCTTCATGTAAAATGCAAAATCAATAGGTAAACAGGCAAATATGAATGTATATATAGTCATCTAGGGGATATAATGCAGACTATAGTATTGAGAAGTGAAAATACATTACAGTATGCATCTCTATTCCTGAATTAAAGACAGACTCCCAATGAAACTGGATGCTGGAATTGTTGCCATTATCCATGCCGACAATGAAATGACACACTTAAATAGCAGGATGATGGACTTATGACTGTTTTCAAAGAAATATATCATTGTAATAATATAAGGGAAAGAAGTGGGGGAACAATGGGAGAAGGGAAATCTCTGAGCCTATAGTAAAATAAATACAAAAAATAGTTGATGGATTAAACTTGGAAATTTGACCTAATTATATCATCTGAGAACCAGGTATGATGGGATGTCTGAAGATTCTGGGCATGAGACAGGCTTAACTCAGCATCAGAATATAGTGCTTTCAAGAAGGGTCATAATTCAAGTTAAACCAGCCTAGCTTCACTCTCTGTTGGCTGGATCACCTTGTAATCCTTCCTCTGCATGCACTTGACCATGCCATCCTCTTCCAGACACTAGCTGAATGTTGCCTGCCTATCCTGAGCTATGAACCTCGGACTGATTCTGAATCCAAATAAATCTTTCTCTTTGAAGGAAAGTCCTCTCAGATGTTTTAGTAAAAACAAAGAAGCATTAAGTTATGTATCCCATGACAGAAGGTCTGATTTACATCCCCATGGTTTTGTACTTCTGATTCAACTTCCCGCTAATATGCCTGGAAAGACACACATGAAGGCATATGCATTTGTTTCCTCGTCACACATGTGAACAATCCAGATGGAGATCCTGGATCCTTGTTTTGGCCTGGCTTAGCCCCATCTGTTGGAGGCATCTGGTGGGCAAATCTCTCTGTCAATCTTGCTCTCTCTCTCTCTCTCTCTCTCTCTCTCTCTGTCACTGTCACTGTGCCTTTCCAATAATTGAATCTTCTGAAGTTGACTAGAGAGGGGCCATAACCCAAGATGACCAATGTATTTACCAAAACAGAGCAATGGCGTGCAGAAGGGTGATGTGAAGAGACACAGGGGGTGTACGCCTCTCAAGGAGCTCAAAGGATGCATGATCTTGACTTCAGACTTCCAGAGCTGTGAGATGACAAGTGTCTGTCATGTGATCCACACTGTTTGTGGCACCTTGTTAGAGCAGCCTTAGCAAAAAGACACAAAGGCCCAGGTGTCTGTGGGTAAGGAAGACAAGAAAGGGATGAATCACCCTAGAGAAAAATGCTATGTGTCGAAAAGTTCTGACTGGGCCTTCTGATAAACTGGATCTATGAAATGGAAAAGCCAAGTGCAATTTGTACTACTTCTCTTAAGAAATATTAAAAACACAGCTGAGAGAAAAGTTTTGCCCATGTCTCTGTGTGTGGATATGTCATGGGAGATACATCAATATACATAAGCTGCTCCTGCTCATTATCCACATGACTATGTCTAGCAGACGGTGGGGAAGGCTCCTGGAGCCCTGGACCCAGAGGATGGAAAAGGAAGACCTGGGAGTCCTCCAGATTGCAAATTGAATTTGACATCACTTATATCCTAGAAGTTCATGGTTAAAAAAATTAAATCCAAGTGCTGGTACGATGATTCAACCAGCTAACCCTCCATCCTCAAGCACTAGCATTCCATAAAAGCTCCAGTTCATGCCCTGGCTGCTCTACTTCCAATCCAGCTCCCCATGTGTGGCCTGGGAAAGCACTGGAAATGGTCCAAAACCTTGGGACTATGCATCTACAGCGGAGACCCAGAAGAACTCCTGGCTCCTGGATTCAGATCCACTCATCTCTATACATTGAGGCCACTGGGTGAGTGAACCAGTGGATGGGAGTTCTTTGTCTTTCTGCCTGTCCTTCTCTGCAAATCTGCCTTTCAAATAAAAGTAAATAAATCTGAAAAACCTAAAAGCCATGTGCAGTTTTTTCTATAACATATTTTTATAAGCTTTCTGAAGGTGTCCCTCTATGCATGGATTTTGCAACAAAAGATTTATTGAAATTCCATTTCCTATGAATTTTTTCAAATATCCTCATAAAATTTCTGAACAGAAGTGGAATCAAAGGTAGGTCTTTCTAGGGAGAAAATTCCCATCATGGATGAGGTCAAAGATTAAGGACCAAAAAAGACCAAAAGAAAGAGAAAGGAAAAATGAGAGAAATAACTCTGTAAGACTCAAATGGAGAAGAATTTTGACTTGTTACTTTTATCAGAAGCTGAAGCTGAAGGCCAGGAGTGAAAATATTCCTCACATTTGATTATTTGCACAGCGATTGAGTAAAAAAGTCAGTGTGGGGCTGGTAAACAGGTTTGAGGAGAGAGAAGCTGTATTCCCGGAGTACAGCTCTGAGAGTTCTGAAGTCACCAAGCAGTAAAAGCCAAAAAGCAAATGACAAAGAATCCAAAAACACGCAAGTACCACTTTGTTGCCACGTGATGTCATGTGATGAGGTATGGGAGATTAGCTCAAGTGTTTGCACAGTTCTATAATGCCTAAAATATGATTTACAACAATATGCCTTATTAATGTTCATCCATTGGGTAGGAAAGGTGATGTTAATATCAAAGGAAATTTGATTGTCAGCAGTATATGAGATCATGAAAAACTTCATGGAAAATGTGTATTTTGAAAAATCTTTGCCTGTGATTCAAAAAATATTACAGCAAAATAAAGATCTTCTAATGCTATTTTCCTCAACCTCTTAAAAATACCTTTGTATAAGCATACCCACATATACTTACATACAAACATGCATGTACACGCACACACATTTCTTGCTTAATTTTTAAATGTTGCATTTGTTTATTTGAAAGGCAAACTCACAGAGAAAGACAGAGGTTCTGCTTCTACTGATTCCCTCTGAAAATGGTTGCAATGACCTGGGGTGGGTCAGGCCAAAGCCAAGAACCAAGAGCTTCATTCAAGTCTCCCACCTGGGTGTCAGGGCCCCAGCGACCTGGGCAACCTTCTGATGCTTTTCCAGGTGCATTAGTGGGGTGTGAATATAAAGAGGAGTAGCTGGCACTTGAAGAAGCATTCATATCAGTTGCCAACCTCATCATCACAAGTAACTGTGTCTCTTAGCTGATTTATGACCAAAACCTCTCAAGATATGAACACTTTGAGCAGAACATTGAACAGGAATTGATAAAATTATATCCAGATTGCAAAAGCATTTGCCACATCCTGACTGGCTCTGGATCAAGTTCTTTATTCCTAACAAGCTTTCCAAGAGTGGTTAAGAGGCATACTTGCCACATCAGATAATCTGACTTGGATTCATAGCACCTGACTCCAACTTCCCAACCATGCACCCCCTGAGAAGAAGGGGCCATGCCTGACATAATGGATTTTTGCCCCAAGTGAGAGAACTGTGTGTTTTCCTGGCCCAAGACACAACCCTAACCATTGCAGGCATTTGGGCAGTGCACCATTGGATGGAAGCTCTCTCATTCTGTATACCTTTCTTTCCATCTCTGTCTCTCTACCTCTCACATAAAAATTTTATTTTTTAATTTTCCAGTAATAAATTGGATGAAAGAAGCAGCCTCATTCTCTTAACACACCATTATGTGTACATAACATCATACAAACTCGGTTCAAACAGGTGCAAAAATAACATATGATAAATATTTATAATGCCTAACCCAGCCACACTTTTCAGTCACAGATACATTTTCATTGAGATTGACATTATCTAAATTCTTTAGTTTTGGAAAAAGTGAGACCACCAGCTTGAGACATATAAAAATTAGTGTGTGTCCAGGCCTATGTACTAAAATATCAGAAAACATAAATGAGTATTTGTAAAAATTTTATTGGTATCATATTTCAGATAAAGTTTACTAAAGCAGAACAATGAGAATCTAATTCAATTGTTAAGCTTTAGGTTTCAATAAACAACACTAACTAAATGTTTCTACAACAGTATCATACCCGGCACAGTATGACGTCTTTGGGGACCAAGCAAGTCTGTTGTGATCCGAAGCATCATATAAAATCAGTTCGCTCCACATGCTTAAGAGCAAGTTGGTAAATGATTTACCATCCAAGGCCTTCGGCTGGTGTTTCATTCCTGTCAAGATTAATTACATAAAGCAGAAGTTTTCAAAATATGAATATGAAACAAATTAGCAAAGATATATTTAGATTTCATTATATCTACTTCTGAATCAACTTCAAAATTACAGATTGGGAAATATTTCAATTTCACTTAAAACAGACAGAGGAATAAGAACTTTAGGTAGTGGAATCAAAACATCATTGCTAGCCTCACATGATCATTTTTATTATGCTAAAATGTGAGAGAATCTCAAAAAAGAGATATGCACAGGTTCCAAAAAATTTTGTGCCAACATAGACATCTTTTTTTTGGCAAATGAATCCTAAAATTGCTTTACCTCTCTGGTTTGAGGACATTTGTTTTTTGAAAGTATAGAAACAGAAGAGAGCTAAACAGACCACTTATCTGCTGACCATTTTTCAAATGTTCACAAAATCCATCAGTTGAGGTTCAAATCAAGGTTATGAGCCAGGAACCCAAACCAAGCACCACATGCGGATAGAAAGAGCCCAGCCAGAGGAGCTACCACAGCAGCTTCCCAGGGTTTGCAGCACTGAAAGACTGAAACGCAGGGACCAAAGACAGACATCACCTGTAAGAATCCCAATGAGGGCATCTCAACTTTCTCCAAACCAAGAGGCCAAGCACCTGCCCCTTGATAAGCATATTTAATGTTTTCTCTTAAAACATGCTATTGTGTTGCTTCCATTGGAAGTGAAAACAATATAAGACCACTACTCAATATGAAAAAGGTGGGAAAATGCTATAAAAGAGGCAACATTATTTACCCCTTCGCTAAATTCGGTTCACCCCAAGCAACAGGAATAGCTCCTTTTCTCAACACTTTCCCACTGACCATATAACAACTTTTCGGTGGGATCAACTACTACAGGAGCATTTTCATGAATGGATGCATTAATAATAATAGGGCCATTTATATTCAGACTAGAAAATCTCACCTTGAGGGACACTTTGTCTCATTGACTTGATTCATTATTAGTCTAACTAACAAGATTCCAGTCTCTCAGTACCAGTGTCCTATTTAGTTCCAATTTGTAACATTATAACCTTTGCTTAACCTCTCATTCAGGAAAGTCGCACACTTCCTCTTTGAGACTGAAAAATTGCATAAATATTTAATCGTTCATTCAGAGGGCGTAAGAATGATGTCAAAATATTCCTTAGAGTCAAAATGTCAGGGGATTTGGAGTCAAGGAATTGTGATGAGACCTAAAAATCCAGAAGGTGTCCATGCTTCCCCTCTGGCGGAAATACTGTTTGTACAGAAAAAAATGATTTTAAAAATATCTTGACGCTCTGAAATTATTCTCCCTATAGTCCTTTCATTTTAAAGACAAATGGTAACTTGTCAAGCATTTCAAAAAATTATGCAAATAATTAAGGAGATGGCAGTCAAGAATGCTGCATTTCCTTACCTCACAAAAAGCGGCTTTGATAAATCAAAAACCTTCTCAGCCTACATAGCCTGTATACCATGCACTAATCATTGCTTGTGATAACATGTTGTCAAACTTTTTAAAAAAGCGTAAAGATACATAAACTTGAAATCCGATTAATTTCAGCAGTCATTAACGTAGAAATTTAAATACTGAATTTGAGCAAAATGCTCCTTCCATTATTAGGTAGATAATTTGGTTTTTAAAGAGTTGTATGGAAATTCTTGGCACGCCAACAGATCAAATTTAATAGTACTATAGGTGAGGGTTTTAGAGATAAAGGTTTACAATATTTACATTCCAATATGAGAATTTATTTCAATAAAAATAATGTTGAACTCACCTGTTTTCATCTTTGTACTAGCACTTCATGGGATAAGAGCTTTTTGGAGTTGAAATACACAGTGAAAATCACAACTCCATTTCATACAGCTGTTTCTTCTCTCCTCCTTTTCCGGTTCCTAAGTTCTCACAGAACTGATTATGACTAGCAGATATGAGATTAGTGGCTTCTGTCCTTGTGTTTCCATTCTGTTTTCCATCTTGATTGATGCTCAAGACAGTCCATTGTGTCACTCACAATCTAACAAGAGTAAAGAGGACAGAGTGGTGAACTTAATCTCATGTAGCGTTGCACAGCTCAAAAATGATCTAGAAAGCACCTGGAAACCCAAGCATCTGTAACAGCAATTAAGAGAGAGGCAGTCCCATGTCCTGGTTTCAAAGCTGGGCTCTGCTTCCTATCCTAGCTTGCTAACAATGCACACCCTTGGAGTCAACAAGTGATGGCCAAAGGACATAATGGGAGAGCAAGATTGCATTCCAGGCTCCTGGCTGCAGCAGTTCACACTTTACTATGGTAAGCATGTGGTATGTGAAGCAGTGGATGAAGGACCTCTCTCTTATTCTTTCTCCACCCCCTCTCTGCGTGTGTCTGCAGTCCAAATAAAAAATGAACAAACAAATAGATAAATAATATTTTAAAAAGAAAAGTGCCCTGAAGAACTGATGAATGCCAAGCAGAATGTTCGCTGTCCTGCAGCCATGGACTTGGTGCATGGAACCTGAAATAATGTGCGTGGACATCTGCCTTGGTGAGACAGCCCAAGTTCATTAGTGTCATTGGACTCTTATAGACTGAGGGTCACATAAGATAAAGGAGGGAGTATTGAGCTTACGTTGTTCTCATAAACCTTTCTACAGAACCCATCAATTGTTTCCACACTCTTTTTGTTTTGTATATCCCATCAAGTAGTCTCACTCAAATGATATCCAATCATTGTTGTTCTCATACAAATGACATGCAATCAGTTATACAAATGGTATCCAATCAATCGTCATCCTATGTTTTCTGTCCTATGAATCACAATGTCCTTCTACAGTAGAAATTTGAAGTATAAAAAGAAGTTAGCCAGGGTAGCAGAAAAACACTTTCTCAATCTGATGGTTTTGAGAAAAATTGAAATTAAACACAATGTCCTCAAACTCTGGTTGTAAGACAAACAGGCATATATATCAAAAACTGAAACGCTATGTCCACTGTGCAGCATTGCCCTGTGGCCTTGTACTGGATTTACTTCACAATGGGAGTAGTTAAGACTCAGGTATGCTGACGAGCACATCATCCTGAACCGACAGAGCTAAGTCAATGCCATTCCTAAAGATACTAAGTACACTGCCATTTCACCACTCACACACATTGAATTCCATGGATTCAAACATTACCCAAAGATATCCAGAAATTCACCATAAACCCACTCAGGTTTTCCTTAAAACAAGGCAAAAATCCCACCGACAATAGTCGTTAGTCAATCAAAGAAAGGACATTTTATTCCTAATTGGAATACAATTATTGTTGTGAAAAGCTCACACTCACAGCTTCTCTTTTCTGGCATGTCGTCTCTATTGATGGAAAGGTCCTCAGGCTCCCAGGAGGAGCCCTGCTCTCTGCTAGTGGTATCTGCTGGAATCACTCAACCGTGATCTGGCCTGGAATTTTAGCCTAGTTGAACCATCTGAGGGCCAGTTGCTGAACCTTCTCTACATATTGTATTGCATATCGGGCCCTAAGCCACATTTCACATTTTGATGTAAATCAGATTTTTAATATACTTATTCAATATCATTATCTTCTTTCCACAGAGGTTGTGTTCCGTTCAACAGCAATTATCATCATCGCTATCATAGCCTTGCTATGTTTCGAAGGAACTCACATAAGCTAAGACAAAAACAATTAAATATATTTAACAATTCCCAGTCCCCATTTTCCAGTGACAGGAAAAAGGTAGCCACTCAGTAACTGTCTATTACCTGGAAGTAAAATGAAAATATATAATTCTAGGCTTCTTAAGATATCTTTGCAGGAAACTAATTGAGTAACCAATATCCTCCAAGATATTGAAGCACAACAAAGGGCAGCGGTTGGAGTGGAAGTCTAATTTATCAATTTATGCCTATAAATAACTCTCTTATCTTGGGTATCAGGAAATGATGTGCTCTGGTTAATCAAATATTCTGGTTAATAGATTATTGCCCTACTTAATTCCGTGCATATATCACTGATTATGAAAAATTAAACCACAATAAAATATACTTAGCACAGAAATTAGACCGAAGAAAATTATTTTCTTTTTCTTGATGACTCAAAATGTACTTCAAAGCTTCAAATTTCTCATTATATAAAATCAAGTATGATAGACCCGGTAACAGAATCTTTGCTTAACTAAACACAAAAAAATTATATTGTTTTCCCATTTCATGCTCTTTAACAAATTATTCCAAAGTAACATTGCAGTTATAAATGCTGATCTCAAAAAGGGATTTTCTTCCATTATTTTTGTATGTGTATGTATATATATATATAGCAGAATCAGAATGCCATATTATATTTTATCCCACATTTTTCAATAGATATTTTTCATCATAAGGATCTTCCACATTTAGTGGCAGTTTTGATCATTAGCGCTTTCAAAAACTGAATTATATTCCCTCACACTGATTTATCATATTTTATTATACTATTTCTCAATTGTTAGCTATCGTGGTTATGCTAAGATGAACATCTTCCTTTGCTACGTATTTCTTCACAATATTATTATTAGCTGAAGTTATTAGTTGGCTGAGTTCTGTCTTCCCTATTAGAATTGTTCTCAGGAGGATAAGAACCACGTTTCTGTGCGTTTCTCTCTGTGTGCATGTGTCTGTGCGTCTTGTTCATTATGCAATCTCCAGAACATAGCACAACACCAAAGGCATTACAAGATCATATGCTTGGTTGGACACATGATCACTGGGTTTTGTAGATTTTTATTTGTTCTAAAATAATTCTCAAAAATGCAATCCTGAGGCTGGTGCTGTAGTACAGCTGGTTAAACTGCTGTCTATCACTCTGGCATCTCAGTTCCAGTCCAGAAGCTCCATTTCAGACCCAGCTCCCTCCTGATGTTCAACAAACGGTGGCCTCAGTGTTTAAGCCCATGTCACCTACATGGGAAACCATAGTGGCGTTCCTGGCTCCTGACATTCCATCTGGGCCAACCCTGGCCTTGAAGACTCTTTGGGGAATGAATGGATGGAAGGAATATATCTCTTTCTCCCTCTCTCTGTAACTCTGACTTTCAACTAAACGAAATAACTTGTGAATAAACAAAGTGAACACAACAAAGTAAGAATTCTTACGGCTCGCTGTGCTTTACAGAAACTTCAAATGGCTCAAACAAAATTGAGTTAAAATTTTTTGTTTTGGAAATTTTGAAACCGTAAAATTCACTGAAAATCATAAAACACCCATGCATGGATTTCCAAATATTTCATAGCAAAATAAGCATACTTGCAAAATTTCATTTTCTGTGACCTTTTGATATTTCCCAGGCTCACTGCAATGTTATTAGTTAGTTAGTAAAGTAGAAATTTTCAAAAATTCTTAGAAGGAGGCACGTAACACTTAAAGTCACAAATGAAGCATGAGATACCTTGAGATAGTGGATGGACAAGAACAGAGCAAGATTTAAACAAAGGAAACTGAAAACCTGGAGGAATAAAACAAATGAAACGCAGGGAAACCTACAATGTTAATAATGGGATGTTTCAATGAAACTTTGGCGTTTTTGGAATAATTACTAAGTAGACTTGAAAGTTTAGGGGATTAAAGCAAAAGTCACAACATAATAAATGTTTTGCAATTCTAAAACACGTAATGATAACCACTGCTATTCTCATTGCCTAAAATAGTCGTGGTCATTTTACTGAAACGTAGGATTCAAGTATTCATGATTCAAGGAATATCATCATAGAACAGTTTCAATGAGTCTCCCCTTTAGCACACTTATATGAGCTCTAAGTCAGAGACAATGAAGTTTATCTCACTTAATTGGCAGAGGATAGTCAATCATCAAATTTTTAATACACTTCCTATCATAAACACATAGTTTTCTTTAAAAGTCAATGAGACAGTCCCAGTGCCTTTGCTTAGCGGCTAAAGTCCTCACCTTGAACGCGCTGGATCCCATATGGGCGCCTGTTCTAATCCTGGTGGACCCACTGCCCATCTAGCTCTCTGCTTGTTCAAAGCCTTGGGTTCCTGTACTCGCATGGGAGACCCGGAAGAGGAAGTCCCTGGCTCCTGGCTTCGGATCGGCACAGCACCAGGCTGTTGCAGTCACTTGGGGAGTGAACCATCAGACAGAAGATATTCCTCACTGTCTCTCCTCATCTCTGTCTATCTGACTTTGCAATAAAAATAAATAAATCTTTAAAAAAAAAAGTGAATGAGAAACATACTAGTGGTGCATCAGAAAAAAATCTGAAAATGTCCAAATTGTTTTGTAGTTAAACTGCCCCAGGTTTTTGTTTTCACATCATTGTGTCTTCAAATTTATATCATCCAAATGAGAAAATCTTCACGATGAAATATGTCTCTGGCCCAGCGCAATGTTTTTGTTCAATACTTGTTGCTATTCATTTACCTCTCATACAGGATCTAGTAGACGAAGCTGTGGCCAGTCATGAAAATCTCCTAGCAAAAGCTTCTGTCGGACGATCTGCAGTCCCATTTTGTGGTTCTGAATAGCTGGCATTGCCTCTTGGAAACTGCAAGTTGATATCAATTTTGAAAAATGGGAATCAAGCCTACAAAAGATTTCTTTTTGAATTAAATGTGATTGGGGCTTGTAGCTAAAGGCTTACCAACATGATAAAAAAAAAAAAAAACAGACTCCATACCAATATCAGCTTCAAAACATATTCTTACATGTTTGTTTTATAATGCTTCTAGAAGATTTCACAGGGAGAATTAAAGGCAAATTATTCTAGAGAGAATGAGCAAACTAAAATCTTATTGAATTTTTTTCTCTTAAATCCAGAATAGTTGTCTTATATTCCATTTCCTACTTTCTATTGTCACACTGACTATAAACAGAGACTTTCATCTGACTTTCGGAGGCCTCATGAGAACATTAGTGCCATTTCATCTGTCATATCTTGGCCATGTGGATTCAGTGAAGATCAAATGAGCCAACATGTAGGCACAATAAAAATGCAGATGTATGCAAATTTAAGAAATTTTGCTGCTGTAGTCTATTACAGCAACTTAAAGGTTTGAGATTTTACTGGATTTTTTTTCAACAGTGATGTCTATAAAAGATACTCAAATGTATCAAAACTTGTAATGAAAGTGTTTCCATTAAACATGTGTATCTCATTAAGTTATTCCACATGATACCCAAAGCATTAGTATGGTAAATGTAGCAAAGGATTGTGAACTAATGACAACGTACATAAATCTACTACAGGGACTGGGTTCTTTCCGTTAAGTAGTCAGCTAACTCTTGCTGTGCCAATAAACACTACCATTTGTTTGCTTTTTATTTTTTACCCATAGTCTCCATTTAGTTTCAAAGTCTTAATGTTTTTTTGCAACTCCAGTTGCTTTTCACAAAAACACATGGTGTAAATTGACTGTTAAACATCTACATCTACTTCGTTTAGCACAGAGCACTGAATCACTGTGTTGGCAATAATGAAGTTGCTTTCTAGATTAAATCAAACTAATTATATCCTGGTTACTTGACTGTGAAATCATGTGACACTACTTTCAATTTGTTTATGCCATATTTCCGATTGGTACAGAAAAGAGCTACACATATGTTGTTCACTGGAGAAGATACTGCCATTGTCTACACATTAACATACTCATGATTTAAAGATGCTGCTGCTGAGGGCTATTATGCACCCTCCTGTGAGCCAGGTATGATTTGAGATGCTTACACCCATGATAACTCTTAAATGCCTAATTCAAATATTACCATGTGTGCAGGCCTGTAGCCATTTGTATGCTATAAACCGAACTTAAACTTTGTCAATGCTGTCTTCAGTTCATCCAAAAGAGAAAGAGGGACAGAGTGAATTTATCATGGCTAATATATGACATGAACATCTGCTCATAATAAGCTAGTCAAAATTAGTTTAAGTCTATGAAGCACAAGGAGAATGTAAATGGTCCAAGACAAGGTCCCCGGCTGATGAAGAAACCGCTGCAGGAATATCACTCACAGTCCTCACTGTTTCCATCATCTTGCCAGCCCTGGCTTTCTCCTCCCGTAAATCCAGAGTTGAGCCTGAAAGAATGACATCACATAGGCCTCTCCCAACACCTTAGGCTGGAAAAACCAAGAAGCAAGGATTGTCACATGAGTGCCTTACCAATTTATTCCTATGATCTTGGACATTCTCATGGGATATTTGTCACCAATTCATCATTTTAAATAGGCTACACCAACAAAAAAAGCAACAGATCCTCACCATCTGATTGGACAATCTGAACCCAATAACCTTACTTATAAACTTGCTCTCGTCACAACTCTTTCCACTATTTCATGAGTCTTGGGGTGTTTGAAAAGAACAGAGCAGGTTTTGAAAATCATGGCAATAGTACTTAGTAAGTGGTGATGAGCTTAGATATCTCATTTAACTATTCAAAGTTTCTCTCCTACCATTAGAGAAAAATAACATCCACATCACAAGACAATGGGAAGAACTAAAAGTGGTCACTCAGGTAGAAACAATTTGTGTGGTGCGTGACAAATAACCTGTTCCACCCAATAGCTTGGTGGTGGTGCTCAATTCAATTTTATACCCTTTTGCTTAAATTATGCCAGCTTTTGCACATTGTAAATTATAGATCATTCCTTAACCATACTTTTACTTCAATAACTACTCCATCTCTACCAATCTGCTTCTGATGCATAACACATGATATTAAAACTGGGCTACTTGAGACAACAATGGGTAATTAGTCTCTGCACTTCTCATAACTTTGTAGATTTGCCCTGCAGCTCCTAAAGTCTAGCTTCAATAGACTGCTGCGCGCTCCCATGCTGGAGGCCTCTGTTAGAATGGACATACTGAAGTACTAACAACACTAAAGGCCTCTTTCTCTCCCCATGTCTTCCTGCACAATGGAGACCAGCCAAGTTTCTTCACGCTGTGGTGGAAAGAGACCCATCAACAGAAGAGAAAAAGTTCCAAAACTTAGGACACATTACTACTACCTCTGCAGGCACAGAGAGGGCACCCATACAGTATATAACCTGCAATAATGACTCAGTAGCTAAACCCACTGTTGTCAAGGGCCAACATCTTATTTGGGTGCCAATTTGGGTGCCACTGCTCTGCTTCCCAGTTTATGGCCTGGAAAAGCAGCAGAGCATGGATCAAAGCTTTGATTCCCTGCACCTGTGTCAGACTCCAGGAAGATATCTTCTAGCTCCTAGCTTCAGCTTGGTGCAGCTCTGGACATTGCACAATTTGGTGGGGTGTCAGGGTGGATGATCTTTCTCTCTGTCTCTCCTCTCTGTAGATCTGCCTTTCCAATTAAAATAAATAAATCTTAAAGAAAAAAGAGGAATATGGTCCAAGGAGCCAACAACTCTTATTTAAAGCCCAGTTGCCACTGCCTATTCTCTGAATGATCCCTAACAGCAATTCCTTCTCTGTACTTATCACTGTTCACCACCTGCAGTGTAATGAACAGTGCAGGGTTAGTGATGGAACTAAGAACGATAACACATGCACGAAGGTCACTTCCACACCTGGCAATAGGAAGAATGAATGTTACTCTCCCACTACCACTTGCCCTCTGAGATTGGCTTACTATGGCTCTAATGCAGTTACTGCTCAGCATCTACCCACATAAAAAATCCAAGGTATCAGAATGGTACTTCCCTTGAAGTCCCATATCAGTATACTTCCTACATAAGTGAAAATGTGCTTCTAGATCCAGGAACTTCACATGTTTGATACTGGGATCAAGAAATAATGTCTCTCAGAACTAACCCTGTAGAATTAATATTACGGTTTCCTCTAATGAGAAGCTGCTATAAAACCATGCCTTTTGCAGGCAAAACTTATTTTTGCCACAATTAAATGAGTTTAGTTCCCCCAGTGCCTTAAAATAAGTAGATTTTGCAATAGTATATTCAGAAAAAGTATATAGACAAATATTCTGAGAGGTTGTTTATCTGGATTCCTCTAAGATACACATATTTTTATTGTATAACAGGGAGAATTACGGTGCAAGATCATTCACAGAAATTTAAGGTTAATAGGACATAGAAAATGTCAGTGTCCTTTGATGCTATAAAAATAAGAGCAAAAAAGGCACCAATGAGTAAGATCAATAGAAAGGACATTCATTTATTGAAAACGAAGAAAAGTTCAAGCGTTGACAGTTTCCTTAAAACAGATAAAGTTACTTTGGCCCTTACGTGTAAGCAGCATTACTGAAATCCATGGGTTAAACTACTTCATGTCTAAAACAAAGATGAGCTTTTTTGTAAGAACATATGTGTTATATTATCATGTGAAAAATCGCCTCTATTCTCTTTCCAACCAATCCCCACCCCATCCCACCCCCACTGCTCCAGCAGCAGTAAGGACTGCTCAGGATGGCCACAGGACACTATTTTTCAGCATTTGTTCAGGGCCAAAAGCCCAGAGGCCCCAAGGGAGGGAGAATTGGTAAACAAAACTCACTACCCCTGCTTCCTCTTGCTCCCTTCCTCAGTCTTCTCCTAGGCAGACCCGTTCCTGTCGGATTTCTCACCTATGTGGACACACCAAGTTATTAATGAGACAAAGGCTTCAGCGGTCAGGAGCACACTGGGGTCTGAGGCCTGCCCAGGTGCTTTGACAAGCAGGCCAGAGAGCTCAGCTTTGGAACTCGAAATACTGGGCTCACTGCACACAGACCGCGGTGCATCCTCAGGACACATCCTTCCTTGGGTGCATTATCTTAAAAAAATTCAGCGAGACAGAATGATGGACAAACCGAATCCAGGAATTGTTTGTTCCCGGACTGTCCTACTATGCACCCCCCACAATCCTTCCATCATTGACCAACGTGCATTGCAGCCAAGGCTTTAACATGGCCTTAATTAAAAACCACTGGCTTATGACCATTTGGTCAGAATATCTAAACACTGAGCACATTTAAATACTTTTCTTTTTTTTTAAGATTTATTTTTATTATTTTGTTATTGGAAAGGCGGATATACAGAGAGGAGAGACAGAGAGGAAGATCTTCCGTCTGATGATTCACTCCCCAAGTGAGCGCAATGGCCGATACTATGCCGATCCGAAGCCAGGAGCCTCTTCCGGGTCTCCCACACGGGTGCAGGGTCCCAAAGCTTTGGGCCGTCCTCGACTGCTTTCCCAGGCCACAGGCAGGGAGCTGGAAAGGAAGCGGGGCTGCCGGGATAGAACCGGCGCCCATATGGGATCCCGGGTGTGCAAGGCAAGGACCTTTAACCACTGCGCCACTCCGCGCCGGGCCCTTAAATACTTTTCCAAGTCCACTTCACCCCCATCCATGAATAGATGAGAATCAAAAGAGCTTTCAGGGCCAGAGATACCTGTTTTTCTGAAATATGGAGAAGAAAAGCAGCTTATATTGCTATCATGGAAATACAGAAGCTAAAATCCAGATATCAATAAATCTCCATCAGTGTGGTGCATTTGGCTGGGAGACAATATTTATCATGGAAATTGCAGAACCCAAACTGGCATGCGTAGAGCACTGCTCAAAGACCCAGACGCTGCTCTAAGACTTTCCCACCTTCTGTCATCCTTCATCCTCCCCACGTGTATGAGACTTAGATGAGGGTTTGTGATTAAAACAAGATGGGACTTGCAGAAGGTAGTGAAGCCAGGATTCAAACCAGGTGCTATTCTAACACTAGAGTCCAAATTCCCAACTACCCCCATAACGACCAACTTCCACAAGCTACCTCTAATAAACACATCTTTCAATGGATAACACTTACTCACTCACTAAATAGATAAGAATCAGCTATATGCAAAGGACACTGATGGATGCTGCCTAAAACACAACAATGCACAAGCTCTGGTGCCCGTCATCGAGGTGCAACTAAACCTTTAATGTACTAAAACCCAGCACCTACCTGCTTCAGAAATGTACATAAATCAGAGGGATGATAACGCCACGACGAAAGGCATGGAAGAGCCAGCGGCCATCTCCTGACGGCCAGATCCTGAATGAATCCTCTTTGTAGATTTCCTCAATGTACTAAGGACAACCTGAGATCGTGGTTTTGATTTGAAGCCTAGGAAAAGAAAAGTCTCCACTTCTATCTTCTACAGCTGCAGATGAATGAATTTTCAGGAACATTTTTTATCCTGATAGAAAACATAGCAAGTCGCTTCAAGTTTGGATGTTTCTACATATGATTACCATATGTGTTTGAAGTATTTAATAATCTGATGTAAATAAGTGAATGAGATCAAACTGTTCCCTAGCTACTTGGATTTGATGAGCTGTCATCCCTATCTTGTGTTCTTTATAATACATTGCAGTGATTTCCATTCTTTGCATAATTACTCCACATCTACTCTGCATGAGTACAGTAATATGTCTGGCTGCATGGCACCAGAACACACAAAAGTGAAACAGATCAGGGACTGCCCATTTGAAGATTATATGCAAGTCTAGAAGACTGAAAAATAGAGCATTTTAAACATAACCCCTTAAAAAGAGGAGAAAAATAACATAAACATCATATAGTGAGAGTCTACTTGGTTTAGTTATACAGACGTCAGCTTAAAAGTGAAGTCACTTTTCCCTTTCCATTCAAAAACAAATATGATTGCAGAAATTCAAAGAACTACGTGGTCCAGATCATTCAGCTGTGCAGAAAATCTTACCAATTTTTAAAGGAAGTCTCAGAAAAACTCCAAGTAAATAGTTTGATCTAACACTGAAATCAAATGAAGACATGCCTACTTTGTATATATAATTTTGTCTTATCAAATCATTTGGATGATTTTTCTTTACTTATTGTAATGATAGGTTGTTCACAATAGCAGAACTGTTGTTTACAGACTATTTGCCAATCTAACGAACTCTATTTTAAACACCATGGAAGCAAAAAGAAAGAATTCAGAAAACACAGCTCCATCTGTCAAGCCAGACCAGGTGATAGGTCCCAGACTACGTTTCCTAGCACATGGTTCTGGGAGAAGTTTAAGTAACACATTGATTGAATTATAAAACTCCTGGACACAAGTCTTATATAATGCCATTTGGTCCTTGTTTTTTCATTTATGAAAAAAATGGGATTAAAAGATTAGTTTATCTTGGCACAAAATGTTGGTGTTGTTTTTTTAAAGATTTGTTTATTTTAATTGGAAAAGCAGATTTATAGAGAAGAGGAGGAGAGACAGAGAGGAAGATCTTCCATCCGTTGAACCACTCACGAAGCAGATGCAATGGCCGGAGCTGTGCCGATCTGAGGCCAGGAGCCAGGAGCTTGTTCCAGGTCCCACACAGATGCAGGGTCCCAAGGCTTTGGGTCATTCCAAACACCTCTTGCTTTTCCAGGCCACAAACAGGAGCTGGACTGAAAGTGGCGCAGCGGGGGAAAGAACTGGCACCCATATAGGATCACGGTGGATGCAATATGAGGATTTAGTCACTAAACTATTGTGCTGGGCACTCCAGCCTATTTTTTACTGCCTAGATTTAGAAACAGGGACAAAAAGCTGAGAAGTCCATAGCATTTAATTAGGGAGGTTAGAAGTTCTGACATTTTGCCAAACGACAAAGAATCCAGAAAGGCAAAAGCTGCTATCAGATACAAAGGATCTGAATTTAGCAGTTTCAAAACATTGCATCTGCACTCAGGGGATGTTGGGACATGCATTTTTGTGTTTAAGTTTGTTTGTGAAAGAACAAGATAACATAATTCTGTTACTTTTTGGAAAAACAAACTTTCCCACTTTCCAACAAATTTTCTGCATTCCCCCAGTCACCAGAGCCAAATAGATCATTTCGGCAGGACCCATTGTAATGACCTCAGTAGAGCTTAGAAAGGTACCTCCCGGGTCCCTAGTAGCATCAGCAATGCTAAGTGTGGGTAGGAAATCCCGCTGAGAGGTCCGCCCCTGAATACTGAATCAGAAAGGCTGGCCATGGGCTCCAGCAGTGTGCTTTCACAAGCTCTCCAGGTGGCCGTAAGGTTGACCTTAGAGACCCGGGGGGTAAACAGCCGTTCTCTTCAGTACCCCCACAAAAGCAACCTCTGCTAATAACAAATGTGATCACTTGAATCGGGAACTCAGTCAGTGGAGGCTTGGCTAAGATACTAATCACTTCAGCTGGGTATTCGCTTGCAGACTAATGATTGGAACGCAGTTTGGTACAGACTGTACTTAACATCTCATTTTATTTGCTTTTGGCCTGCAGAACTACTTAGGTTTTCTGTTACTTATGAAATAAGTATAATTTCAATCAGCTTAAAAGGAAAGTTACCATTCACAAATACTGTCCAAGTCAACTAACCTTTTAATATATGTTTTTTCCTTTAGAGAAAGGACCTGTGTTTCATATTTTAACACATCCACATACCCTGAAAACCTTAAATAAGTTACATTTTTACCTCAACTCAAAGGTTAGACTCAATAGATAAATTTAAAAGTATTCCTTCACTAGACTGGAATGATTTTTAGTTTTATTTTGTCTTACAGACTTAATATCTAATATGATTAGGAGCCCCATCACAAGAAATATTACAAAGAAAGTTTGTGATCCCTCAATGGGTGATTTTCAGGATATCTGGATACTCACATTGTTCAAGAATGATTGAGGAATGCACAGCAGTGGTGGGTGGAGCACTTGATATATCATTATGATTTACAGTCTCTCTGTCTTAACTACCGAGTGAGCTGTAAATTGCAGAGAGACAAGTATTGCATCAGAGCTGCAGGTGTGAGAATCCAGAGAGGAAAGTGACTGTTCCGGAGTCATGATTCCCAAAGCCACATCCTCACAGCATCAGCATCAGCATTACTAGGAAGCGTATTCAAACACAAATCTCAAGTGGGCACTTGACATCATGGTGAAAATGCTGCTTGGAGGGCCCGGCACGATAGTGTAGTGATTAAAGTCCTCACCATTCACGTTCTGGGATCCCATATGGTCGCCGGTTCTAATCCCAGAGCACCGCTTCCCATCCAGCTCCCTGCTTGTGGTCTGGGCAAGCAGTTAAGGATGGTCCACAGCCTTGGGACCCTGCACCCGCGTGGGAGGCCCAGGAAGAGCTCCTGGCTCCTGGCTTCAGATTGTCTCAGCTCCAACTGTTGCGGTCACTTGGGGAATGAACCATTAGATGGAAGATCTTCCTCTCTGTCTCTCCTCCTGTGTATCTGCCTTTCCAATAAAAATACATAAATCTTTTTTAAAAAAAAAAGGGGGGGGGGGAGAAAATGCTGCTTGGGATATCTGTATTCCATATTTGAGTGCCTGGCTTTGAGTACTGGCTCCACTTCTGATCTAGCTTCCTGGTAATGTGTACCCTGGGATACAGCAGACAATGATCCAAGAAGCTGGGTCATGGCCACTTGGTCCTGGCCATTGTGTGCATCTGGAAAGTGGATCAGCAGAGGAGAAATTTCCCTGTGTCAGCTCTCCATGATTTTTCTCTCAGCTGTTCAAATAAATAAATGCTTTCAAAAATTAATCTCACTTCTCTACTCCAGGCTCGCATTAGATACCCCAGAGATCTCAGAAAGCTGTACAATTCTTCCAGGTGACTGCAGTGTACACTCGTCTGAGAACTTCAAGCGATTTCACCTGCTCCTGTCTCCAAAACGGATTCCAATGTTGCTCTCAATTATAATGACCTTTTCAGAATAAAATACTTATTCACTCATGTGTCATGTGGGTGGCCTTTATGGCTTTGTGCCAGGGACTGTGCGAGGTACCTAAATGCACGATACAGAAGAAAGCAGTCATTCCCACCACCACCTTCTCATATTGTGTGGTAGGAAAAAAACCAAACAGAAAAGCAGAAAAAGAAATGCTAAGTATAAAGAAGGACTGTGAGGCCAGTGAATGGGGTATAGGGTAAAGCAGAATAGGGTGGAAGAGGGAGACACTGCCATTGGATGGAGTTGTCTGTCTGAAGAGGTGGCATTCACAAAGATGGGACAGCAGGAATTAGAGCATGAGTTAGGAATAGCAGGAGTCTAAGATATAAATGAGGCTGAGTGTGACATAAGTCCAACTATGAGTGTAATGGTGACTTTAAAAACTGAATACTTTAAACGTGCAAGGAGCAGACAGTTGGCTCAGCAATTAAGATGCAGATTGGGATGGCCACCTCTCCTATCTAAATGTCTACATTCAAATTCCAGCTCCACTGCCATGTCCAGTGTACACCCTGGGACACCAAGGTGTGCAGCAAGGATGGCTCAAGGAGTTGAATCCCTGCTACTTATATAGGAAGTCTGCATTGAGTTCTTGGCTCTGGGAATCTAAAACATATACATTGCTAGATGCGGAAAGTCCATTAGGGGTTGCCTGGGTTTGATGCCCTAGTCTGGCCTCAACTCCGACGTTCTACTTGTGTGGACCATGAGAGCTAGCCATGATGATTCAGATCGTCAGGTACCTGTCACTCAAGGAGACCCGGATTGAGAGCTTAGCTCTTGGCTTCAGAAGCAGCCCAGCCTTGGGTATTGCAGGCGTGTAGCAAGTGAACTGGAGAACGGGTACCACAGACTGGCTTTTCCTCTGCCTCTCAAATTAAATGAAAAAAAAATCATTAGAGTTCAATGCAAATTTAAATTAGGTGTGGAATTAAATTTGAAGTTCAGTATTCCCAGTTCGGTGTTGCTTCTGTCTTGGGCATTCCACTGTGCACCTAGGAGCTTCTATCTCATCTACCGAAACAGCAATCACTATTGGGATTAAAAGATTGCTAATAGTTCCAGATTTTGTTTTTATCTATAAATTTAATCCAATAAAAATGTGCTCCTTTTGTTACATTTAGAAAATATCTGTTGATGTATCTTTTTCTATTACACTCTGCAAACACTAAATTTTCAATTATCATTGTATTGCATGATTTGAAGGTGCCTAAATGTTCATGAAACAAAATTTTTAAAAGCATATTTAGTTACATCATTTTAAAGAGAGTTTTGCTATTTAAAAAGATGAACTAGCCATTAAATTGGAAGTTAGGAACACATCTGCTTAGAAATATCAAATTAGTTACATTTAGATAGATTGTTAAGTCATCAATCAGCTCAAATCAGTACAATCAAGAGCCTTACATCAAGTCAGAGTCACATGCAAAGAGCCAGGTGGTAACCACACTGTCTGTGCAAACTCCGCGTGAAGTCTCCAAGTGTGGGGCCAGGAGCAGTAGCCTGGTGGCTAAAGCCCTCACCTTTCACGTGCCAAGATCACATATGGGCACTAGTTTTAACCCCAACTGCTCCACTTCCCATCCAGCTCCCTATTGGTGACCTGGGAAAACAGTAGAGGATGGTCCAAAGCCTTAGAATTCTGCACCTGCATGGGAAACCAGGAAGAAGCTCCTGGTTCCTAGTTTCAGATAGGCTCAGCTCCTGCCATGTGTGGCCACTTGGGGAGTAAATTAATGGATGGAAAATCTTCTTTTCTGTCTTTCCTTCTCAATATAAATCCAACTTTCCAATAAAATAAATATTTTTTAAAAGAAATTTCCAAGTGTGGAAATCACATTGCAGTCTGAAGGTTTATTGTTCAAAGAACACATTTACATGATTGGGTTTGTATCACCTGGTCTTCTTTGGAAACAGGTCAACTTGAAAGAAATAAATTCGCCAGGGTAACTACTTCGAGGGGCACATGCGTTTTACAGCTGGAAAGACACCCACTCCGATAGGTTCCAGGAAGCGCCCTCACAGGACAGTGTCGGTAGCTGCAAGCCAATGATTTATCATCCTCATCCTCACCACGGCTCCCGGAGTCAGAGATTATATTAAATGCAACATGAACGACAAAATTTTAAGTAGCCAATGTTTAAAGGGAAGATTATATAAGAGCATGTAATTGTCTTTTTAATGAACTTACATAACTGATTAAACGTCTTGCCATTTATAATCTTTCCTTTTTTTTGCTTGTCTTTTTACCTACCACTTTGAGGTTCTCACACAGAAACAAAGGACATGCAAAGCATGCCCCACTACAATGCTGAAACACCGTAATAACACTTAGCTTCTTGTAGGTCCCAGAGCAATAACCTAGTGGCTAAAGTCCTCGCCTAGCATCTGCTGGGACTTTGTCTGTCTCTCTTCCTCTCTGTGTATTTGCCTTCCCAATATAAATAAATAAATCTTTTAAAAGAGACTTAGCTTCATACCCAAACTGCTGCATGACAGCAAGGGTTTCCAACAGGGGAAGGCCCACATTTCCAAAGCTAGCTTTGAGATTTACTGCTTATTAAAATGCAAAAGGCCATTACTTCCCTCTACCCCGAACCAATTCTATGAACAGAGATGAACCTAGGAAGCTTTTAGCCCATTTCCTGAATCATAAACAAAGAGCTCCGTCCCCAGCAACTCCCTGCGATGTAAGGAGGAGTATATTATATGATCCTTATTGGATTACTCAAAGCCTCAGCGAAGCTGCCTTCAGAAGCGATATAAATCAAAGCTAAATGCTTCCATAGAAAAGCAATCAAGTTTTTAAGAGAATATCTTTGTTCCCTGAGGTTGCACAGGAAGATTTAGATGTGGGACCTGTGCAATACAGCACACTAAGGTAATGGTGGCAGTCCAGCCCAGAAAAGCACCTAGACAAACTCCCAAGGGAACTGAAGAGATACTTTGGTTTCAAGTTTTAGATATTTTATCATAGAATGTGTCCATCTAATTTTTGAACACACACACACACACTTTTTTTTTTTTTTGGAACGTAGAAAATGAGTCAATTAGGGGCCAATGCAGTGGCATAGCTGACAAAGCTCCAGCCTACAGCACGGACATTCCATACGGCTGCTGAGTCAAGTCCTATGGCTCCACTGATCTAGCTCCATGTACAGGGGAAAGCAGCAGATGATGGTCAGGGACTTGGGCGATCCAGAGGAAGCTCTGAGTTCCCCATACTGCCCCAGTTCCAGACATGGAAGCCATTTGGGAAGTGAATCGATGGATGAAAGGTTTCTCTCTTTCTCTCTCTTTTTCCTCTGGCAATGACATTCAAGTAAATAACTAAAGCTCTAAAAAAATTAATTAAATACGGCGAATCTCAGAATCTTTCACATTTTAATATCATTGTCAAATTTCAAATAAACGCATTGTATGTTTCTACAGAGAAATTAACACAGAGTCTAAATTCAGAGAAAAACAAAAAATACATGAAGTCTTTAGAAAATTCAGGAGGAGGATGTCTAGAAATGTGAAATTACTCCTTCCCCTCGAATCTTACATAAACAAGATGGATTCCACAAGTTTACCACAAGCCGTCTTTATCACTACACAAAGCAATAGTGACATCCCAGCTAAAAAGGAATTGATAAAGTATTTCATGGCGCTGTAGATTTAAAAATGTGTAAATCTCTGGATTCCAACTTTCGCAACTCGACTGCTTCCAGTCCTGTTGTAGGACTACAGATTAAATGAGCCAGCGTTTATTTGCTACTTACTTTGAGCAGTAGGCAAATCAAATGCCTTTCAAACTTGGTCTTTTTCAGAAAACGTGTCAGCATTTTCTCCTTTTTAGGAAGTCTCTGAGAGTGAATGATCATCCAGTTGAAATGTCACATGAGTACTTTTGTACTCTCCAGGTACGAAATTGCTGTTCAACTGCGCTAGGTTATAAAAAAGCAAAATCAGAAAAGGCATGGTTTGTGGCATCAAGGAGCCTGCCATAGCAGACTGAAACAACACATAAAAGCAAGTGAATAATCCAAGGTAATAAATATGTGTTAAATTCTGTTGTGAGATCATAGGTGTTAGAAGGATTCAGAGATACAGAAAATCAGTGATGCTTCTCTGGGTTGGGCGAATTTTGTGAAGAAAGTGCATCTTAACTTGGAGGGAGGGATTTAGACTTGAAGTGATAAATTGTTCAGAGTAATTGTAGTTTTTGAGCAAGGAAGTGACAGATGAAACCAACGCTGGAGGAAAATTTATGGGGCATCAGTATGCAGGAAGTCTCCGATGATAGAAGAGACTATGCTAAACAGGAGTCTGACACAATACCTCAGGGCCAATATGATAAAGGCCTGGGTTACAAGGTAGGCTGTGGAAATAGAAACTTGACATTTGGAAGGAAATATTGATAGCTCTTAATAACTAAGTGGAAATAGCAGGGAGGGATTATTACTTAGAATATAAATTACATAAGATAACACCCAAGCCCCCATAAAACACCATGATATTGTCTTGTTTGGGGTTCCCATGAAAGCACAGGCTGAGACAAGGGCCTAGGTGTAAGTGATTCATTTCAGCAAATGTCTTGGAAAAGAAAGGATGAGGAAGAAGACAAGGAAGGGAGAAAACCTGTCAGGGCTGGTTAGCAATGCGGACGATGAGGGTTCAATGCCAATGGAGACCTTCAAACGCACTGTGGTTAGTATACGTCCAAGCTTGCCTGCCAGCCTCTGAGAAGCTGAGCATTCTTCTGCTGACTCCACCAACTGTGGTCAACAGTAGCTCCCATGTGCTGCTGGGTTGAGATTTGCTTCTGCCATAGTTATTTATATTAAGATTAATTAAGATGTAAAAGAAAAAATATATTAAGTTATTATACATATGAAACATGGTTATTCAAAGTTTCAAAAAAAATGTTCATATTGCCACACAATGCCTGAATTATTTTGCCAAGAAATAAAAACTTCTATTCTGCAACAGCAATTAAAATGCAGATGTATGCTATTTCCCACTATAGTAGGTATGACTGGGAACACAGTTTTATCTGAGAGCATATGTGAACCATGCGTGTAAAAATGGAAATCCAATATGCTAAGGTCCTCAAGCAAAGGATAGGCCTTCAGAAGGCATGGAGTCATTAAGTTTTCTGCAGAGGCTGAAGTGAGTTATTAACTGAGACAAGCCAATCTTTATCTTACCAAATAAAGCATCTCTGCAAGTCCCATCCAGAGTTCTGCAGGCAGAGCTTAAGTGAATGTTATAGAACCGGAATTAGGAAGATACCAGGGCCTTTCAGTTTATCCAGGTCTCTCACTTGCCACAGCCCAGATTCCTCTCTATTATTCATTGGAGAGACAATCCATATGAGGGGACTTCAAAAACTCACAGCATTAAAAGAGAACTTTACGTTTTAAATCCATGCATCGTTTCTCATAAAATCCATTTTTGTGATCTTTTTGCATTGGATCCTACGCATCCATTTTGAACATGCTTTGCACCAAAAGAAGCTTCCTTCTTTTGCCCCATTCTTCCTCTTTGAAGTACTCTTGTGTGTTCAATTACACAATTTACTTCTTGGTAAAGTGCCTCATCCATTTGTTACAGAGGCAACACTCATGATGCTCACCCATGGGTGGTATTTCCTCCTTCTAGACCCAACAGAAAGGGTTATGTCAGCTGCTGTGTCCCCTGGGCCTTCTCTGCATCTTCTGCTTTCTCCACAGTCCCTGCTTTTACAGATTTTTTTTTCCCCATAAGTTTTCTGATGTTAAATATCTTGCACTTATTTAATAGATTTCTCTTAATTACTTTTCATATCACTCAAAAATGGTTTGAACAACACAGAATTAAGCATGAACTACTCATAATCTGAATGTTTTATTTATGTATCTATTCTCAAGTTAACTTTTTTTCATATGATTCACATTAATTTAGTCATAGTCTTCATTATTCTTATTTTTATTTTTATTTTATTCTTATTTTTTAAGACCATCTAGTTCTTCTTTATAGAGTCATGCAATGCTTATATTTCTAAATCTCTACAGCATCCATACAACATATACGAATCTCAAATACAGGATGCTAAGTGAAGGAAATCACAGAAGCAATGTATGCAAGATTAACTGTAGGTGAAATATCGACATTAGAAAAGTATAGACACAGCTTGATGGATGCACAGTAATGAAGATATACAAAAGATGACAACATGTATCATTTAAAATTGTTAAAATGATAAACTTACAACTGAGGTACATTTTCTTTCAATCTAAAAATGCTAAGTAAGGAGCCCGGTGCAATACCCTATCAGCTAAAGTTCTCACCTTGCATGCGCCAGAATTTCATATGGGCGCCGTTTCTCATCTCAGCAGTATTGCTTCCAATCCAGCTCCCTGCTGTGGCCTGAGAAAGCAGTCAAGGACGGCTCAAAGCATTGGGACCCTGCGCCTTAGTGGGAGACCCGGAAGAAGCTCCTAACTCCTGGCTTCAGATCGGCTCAGCTCTGGCCATTGCAGCCGCTCGGGAAGTGAATTAGTAGACGAAAGATCTTCCTCTCTATTTCTCCTCTCTGTATATCTGCTTTTCCAATAAAAATATATAAGTCTTTTAAAATGCTAAATAAGAATACAATAGAGAAAAGAAGGATAAAAATGTGAAGCTTACCATGATGTATTCATAAAACAGAGTATTACTCAACCATATAAAGGAATGATGTGCTCCTCCACAGTACAATAGGATAAGCCGTGAAAGCCTGGCACAATGTGGAAGAGGATGGGCTCACACTTGACGTGTTCTGTGTTTCCACCAAGATGGGATAGCCTCAGTAGGCAAACCCACACAGACTGAAGCTGCAAAACCTTGGTGTCACAGAAAGCAGAACTGGAAGTGAGTGCTAACAAGAACACTCTCTTTCTCTGAAACTAGATGGTAGTGTTGCTTGAGTTATGAATGTACTAAAAACTCAGAAATTATAAAGTTTAAGAGGATGGGTTTTATGTTGCATGACTTTTATCTCAACAACAAATTAAAACACACACACACACACACACACACACACAGTCCTGGATATTGTTGGAACTTTCATTCACTCATCATAGTAGTATTCGTTGAGACATTTGTGTATTTTCCTGTTAACAATGGCCTTTTTGATTGCAACTTGTTGAAGCTACTGATTCAACTGTCACTGAAATTGCTGTCTATAATTATCAGCAGTAATTCCTGCTGTTTTGCTTCCTGTATGTTATGTTCTATGCAAAGGTATGCAGGAAAACACACACACACACACACACACACACCAGAACCAGAACCATCTTCTTTTTCTTCCTTCATCCTCAAAGTTTTATAACCCAACTTGAACCACTAATTTCTGCAGGGTGCTGCATTAATTCTCAGAGAAATTTCACTCCTTATGAAATGGCAATGGCAACAATAATAATGCCAGCTGCTACTTGATAAGTTTCAAGTAATGATTAAGATCGGATTATTAATGGAGAAGATAGATAAACCATGCATTCATTATACAAGTGCTTGTTGAGTGCTTGTAATGTCAGGCACTGTGAGATATGGCAATGCATTAAGAAAACTGCAGTCTGTAAAATCTATTTTAATGATTTTATTATATAACTGTGTCATTACCAACTCATGTTTTTATAGATGAGGACATGAACAAACAAAACTAATAAAGTTGCTCTTATTACATTGGATTCAAAGGTAAACCTGCTAATGTGATAGTTAATCTTTTCTAGGAAAATCTGCAGAGTCACAAAACAACAAAAATTGGATAAAATGATCCCAATGCTTTGATAAAAAGCTTTCAATAAGAAATACACTAAATTTGACTCATATCAATTCTATAGAGCATGTATTGCTTTATATTTAGGATGCTTTTACCAATCATATCTTTTAAAAAAAAGAATATTCCCCCAAGTTTTTAATTGTTTTTAATTTATTTGAAGGGGAGAGAGACAGCAAGATCTTCCATTATCTGGTTCACAACTGAGCTGCCCAAAGTGGCCCCAGTCTAGGCTAGAGGATAAATTCAAGAACTAGAAACTCAATCCAACTCTGCCACAGGGGTGTCAGGAACTCAGGTGAGCCATCATCGCTTTCTCCAAGGGTCTTTATTAGGAGGAAGATAAAGTCAGAAGCCAGAGCCGGCTGAGGAGCACAGGTATTCCCACATGCAAAATGGATGCTTTAACCATGACGATAAACACCCTCCTCTCCCCAGTTTGCATTAAAGATCATTTCTGAATCTTACATCCTGTATGAATAGGAGGAAAAAAAACCCTTAATGTGCTAAAGTTAAAACTTAAATGAAATGTATACCTGATAGTATTGGGAGTTTTATTAACTTGAAATCAATCATCAGAGTTTAACTTTGAGGTTTTTTTTTGTTCATAAACAGCTCATTTTTCAAGATTATATGTGGAAGTTGTAGGAAATTATTATTATAAGAATCTTCTTTGCTTGTGGGCAGGAAAATTTGAATAAAAGCATGATTTGAAGATTTTAGGAAATAACTGTCCTGACAGATTTTGATTTTAAAATGACGAGTTTCTTTTAGGATGGAGCAGAGGAACCCATTACAGTGAAGGAACAAGCTTCTGCTTCTATTTTTTTGAACAATTCATAAATATTTTACCCTAAGTATTTTTTTTTTCAAAATAGTCACTCATCATAAAACTTGGAAACAATGGCTGATTCTCAGCAAACATCAATACGGATTTTGTGTTATTTATTGGAATTAAGTAATTCTAACTTTTGGGAACAGTGACTTCAAGATCCTAAAGAAACCTCATTTTCATCAGCCAGCACAAGTGCTAGACACCATGCGTAGTCTCTACTCCAGAAACGAAGGGCTCCTTCCGTCACACTGATGCCCCGTGTCAGTTCCCAGCGAGTCTACAGTGGTTCCACATAGCTTATCAGGAGGGTATGTCCTTCACCTTGAATTTTGCCAGCAACAGGCTTGGTCAGATGTTAAGGATGAGGTCAATTGTGAACTTGGCCCTTAACTCACTTCACACCAACCAGAGCTTTTTCTTGGTGAAAGTGAACCTGATGAGGCTCACACTTCATTAACACAAAGGCCACTCCTGGAGAAAGTGGGAATAGAAATTTCTTTACAAAATAGCTAATCTTTTCTAATTCTGATAAACAGAGGAAACTGGTATATGAAATCAACGGATCTAATTGAATACTATGAAAATATTTGGTAACTCGCACAAGTCAGAGAAGACAAAAACAAGCAGAATGTGTTAGATATCTTTTCCACTACATATGTGGCTGTGGATTGATACTGTGTGGGTTCACGAGAGTTTCTGGTGTGTCTGCGCTCCTTGATTCCTCTTTGCAGACCTCTGCTAAACAATCCTCTTGGAACACAAGGCACAAATTCAGGTGGAATGTAAACACTCAGTCATTTAAAAGCACAGTCATTTTTTGGCCGCTAATAACTCCTCATGCAAATTCAGTTTATGTCTGACATCAACTATCTTAGATTTCTCATATGCATGAGATCAAGTACTATCTATCTACAAAAGGTTTATTTCATCACGCACAATGCCTTCCACAGTCATTGCTGTCATCATAAATGACAGCAGTTCTTTCACTTTTGTGGCTCAATAGTAAAATGATGGTGATGTAACAGAGGCTGGGGCACTTGAGGTGGAGACATTGGTTAAAGGATACACAGTGACAGCTAAGCAGAGTGAGTTTGGGAGGTATGGGGTAGGATACAGTATCTAAAGGCAATGACATGTATATTGTATTCTTGGGGAATCTTGGATGTTAAGTGTTCCCACCACAAAAAGGATAACTATGTGAGGTCATGAATATTTTAAATTAAATGTATGCATATTTATGTAAAATGACTCAAAACATTATGTTCCATAATTCTGAAGAAATGTCAAAAACTTTCATGGATGAAACAGTAAACTTTAGTTAAAAACTTAGAAAGCCACACTTATTGCTTCCATAATCTGCATTTTAATGAACTATTTAAAGGCCTTCAGATGCATGGATTCCTGCAATTTTTGTAACAACATAAACTTATTTCTTAGTTAAATATTTATGAACTCTTTTGCAACTAAGTAGAATAAGACACTAAAAAGAAACAATACATTAAAAAGACAAATTCTGACAAATTAGCATATTAACACAATCAATAACTATTCCTTGAAAAACACTCTATGTCCATTTTTTAAAAAGATGTATTTATTTATTTTCATTGGAAAGTCAGTAACACAGAGAAGAGGAGAGACAGAGAGCAAGATCTTCCCGTCCGATGATTTACTTCCCAAGTGACTCCAGCAGCCAGAACTGAACCAATTCAAAGCCAGGAGCCTGGAGCTTCTTTTGGGTCCCCCACGTGGGTGCAGGATCCCAAAGTTTTGGGCTATCCTTGACTGCTTTCCCAGACCACAAGCAGGGAGCTGGATAAGAGAGGGGCAGCCAGGATTTGAACCAGTGCCCATATGGGATTCCAGTGCATCTAAGGTGAGGGCGTTAGCCACAGCGCTACTGAGCCAGACCCTCTGTGTCAACTTTTGTGTTTTAACCTCTCTGAATATGCCAAAGAAAAATAAGAAAATCACCACCATACAATATGCGGCTAAGACAATGTGTGTGTGTGTGTGTGTGTGTGTGTGTGTGTGTGTGTACGCACACACATTCACAAAAACTAGAATGTGAGGGACCAGCACAGTGGCACTGCAAGATAAACCTCCACACTGTGCTAGTTCATATCCAGGCTGCTCAACTTCCTTTGCAACTCCCTGTTTGTGACTTAAGAAAGCAGTAAAGGATGGTCCAAAGCCCTGGGGCCTTGCACCCCCATCGGAGATCTGGAGGAAGCTCCTGGTTCCTGGCTTCAGATCAGTTCATTTTCAACTGTTGAGACAATTTGAGGAATGAACCACTGGATGGATGAAAGACCTTTCTATCTCTCCTTCTCTCTGTAGGTCTGACTTTCTAATAAAAATAGATAAATCTTTGAGAATAAATAAACAATACATATTTCTAAAACTGAACAATAGAGGAAATTATAATGCCACAGATAAAAGTAGACAGAAGGTTGTGGGGTGGTGGGAAGTCAGCAGATGCACCTGGCATCCTGTTTTCAACAGTTTACATCACAGATAATGACAGAACACCTACATGCAAAATCTACTAGAAGCGCAGTGGGATTTAATACAAAGTAGGAAAACAGGGCCCGGCGCCTTGACCCAGTAGCTACATCCTCACCTTGCAGGGCCAGGCATCCCATAACGGAATCAGTTCATGTCCTGCCTGCTCCACTTCCCATCCAGCTCTCTACCTGTGTCCTGAGAAATCAGTGGAGGATGGCCCAAGGCCTTGGCCCCTGCACTCATATGTGACACATCCTGAAGAAGCTCCTGGCTCCTAGCTTTAGATCAGCTCAGCTACAGTCATTGCAGCCACTTGGGGAGTGAACAAGCAGATGGAAGTTCATGCTCTCGGTACCTCCTTCTCTCTGCAAATCTACCTTTCTAACAAAAATAAATAAAAAATGAATTGTTATTAAAAAGCATCAAAAGCTGGGGACAACCAAAAGACAACTATGAAAAACTCCACATCATCACCATACTTAAGGGTAAAATATCAAACATATTTCTCTTAAGTTGAAAGACAAAGATGTTCATCTGTATTACTTATTTATCCAATAATTTACTAGAGTCACTCACAGTGGAAAAAAAAATGTGAGGATTCATAATAAAATCAGAAAATCAGAAAAGAAAAAATAAAATGTTAATAGTGTAAAACATTTCATTAAAAAAATTCTAAGTAATTTTCTAACACTAAAACAAAGCGGGAAATATCACAGAATATAATGTCAACATTTCCAAAGTGCATTACACTGTAAGGTAAAATATTAGCAATGTCATTTGTACAAACAATAAATCTTTGCTCGTGCTCGGGAAAAAATTCAAGTATAAATATTCAATATTAAATTGACAAAGCTATGCTGAAAAAATGCAGACGTTGATAAGCCAAGAGACATGCCAACAAAGGAGTTTCACCTTTGTCAAGAAGACAGTTCTCCATTGTCATCTAGGATGCATTGTCCTTAGCTGCCAAGCTGTTTCTGAATTGAAAATAAAATAAAAAGGCTCTAGATTTTAAGTCTAGATTTTTAAACCTATTTTGGAAAAAGAAAAACTAGCCTGACTTGGGGCCTGACACGATAGCGTAGTGGCTGAGTCAGCTCGCCGCTAATATGTCGAAGACTGCAGTGAGAGATGGCCCTAGCACTCGGGCGCCCACACTCATGAAGGAGACCAGCAAGAAGGTACCAGCATGAGACTGACCCAGTCTAGGTGTTGTGGCCCCACAGGGAGTGAATCAGCAGAGGGAAGATCTCTTTTTGTTCTCTCTTTTTCTCTCTGCAACTCTGCCTTCTAATAAATAACTCCTTAAAAGAGATCAGAGGACTGATCCTCACAAACGCATGGGTGAAACCAGACATATGATTCAATCCCCACCACACAATTCTGCTATAAAGCTTTACAATGGCAAACTAAATTCAGGTGACAATATCAAAATTAGGATTACTCCGATTGGCTGGTTAAGTAGATTGAATGGAAAGCATTTTCTTTGTGGATTATGCTATTTTAAATCTCCATAAACCTGTGTCTAGCATAGACATCTGTATTCAAAATGCATCATATTGTATAATTCACACCTGTACATTTTGTTTAATGTCAAACATTTTCCAGTTAAAAAATGAACACAGCAAAAATAAACCCTGAACAATGTTACCAGTATATTTTTAATCGCCTGTAGATACAAGCTATATACATAAGTATAAAACAAACAATACAGAATAATACAATTTTTCTATTGTCTTTCCTCATAATATGATTTCATTTGGTCCATTAATGCCACGCCATGATCTTCTCAAAAATTTAAGTTGCCTGAGAAAAACTCTAAATTTTGGTACTTTTGAGCTCTATTTAATGAAACAAATAAGCATAAGCTATGAAACGAAACATATTTGAATTTTTAAGTCAAATTTGATATATTTTTCACATTATGCCCTAATGTGAAACAAGAAATAATTAAATCCTCACACTCTGATGCAAAGAAAATAACCATTAATAACTTACAATCTAACTCATGACCTTCTGGACTTCTTTGATTAGCTTTGTACAAAGGCTTTTTTAGAACTGACCACATATACTTAGCATTTTTTTTGTTTGTTTTCTAAGTATTTTTTCCTATTGTTCTTGGCAAAGATTTAGTAAGCTGAGGTTCCAAGTCCAGTCATTTTGGGACAAGTGGATATGACAGGTTACCTTTGGGTGTCCCATTTGCTTATCTATCTTTAAAAAAAAGTTCATTTTGGTTTTCTATATTATGAGCTTTCATTCCCCAAGTCAGAGACATTTTTTTTAATGCTTCTTTCTTTGTATTCCAATTCCAAGGTGTCAGAGGCTGATGAGGAGACTTCTTTAATATAAAACCAAGATCTCTCCTTCTGTATAGCAGGAACAAATTAGGGCATTCATCTAAAAAAAAAAAAAAAGCAAAGTGCTTGAATAGTGCAATCTCTGATGAAGAATGGGCAAAAATGGTACTTCAGCTCTCTAAATTAGAGCATTCGTTCTGGTCCTTTAGAGAGAGGGGGAAAAAATCAGCACGTTAGACTGAACTAAATTGAACAGAAAAGCCAATAGTGAAGAATAACCGGGAAGGTGCTCAAATCATGAGAGTGAAGGTGAATGTTGAGAATCTAACAAGTTTCCAAGGCAGGATGCTGAGCACCCAGGGATCTGAACCACATGACATGCCATGCTCGGCGAGGCCCAATCTGATTCCCAGTTTCTCTATTAGGGAAACAGTGTTCCCAATTCAGGCTACAGGTGCCCAGGGAGGCTGTTGCTGCAGATTCTAAAGTAGCCCTATTACCCAAGCAAAAGGAAGTGACAGCATATGAAAATTATCTGGATAATTCAATTTAAAAAAAAACAGCCAAGAAGGTTTTGAGTTACTATATAAAAAAATTAGAGTGCCATTCAGATTAAAGGATTTGATGAGTCCCTTCTGATTAAAATATATGCTTATTACCTCCAACCTCTGAATATTTGGAGCGAAGGTATTGAGGTTTGGAGTACTCATGGATGCCTGTATTCTTAGTGGGGTTTGTATTCCACTTGGGAACTGGTTTAGTTGGAGAAAATATCCCCCAACGAATAAATCTAAAGCTATGCTACATTTATAGAGTTGGGCTAGCAGTAAAATACAAAGATTACAGGAATATACATACACACACACATATATATAATGAATATATGTGCATACATATGTATGTACATCTACAAAAACAAAGTAAATACAAAGATTATAGGAATATACATATATAGTTAATACATATGCGTATATTCATATATATGTATATATATGTATAATGAAGGGATGAATATTTATTACTTTCAATATTATCTCCCAATAAGTTTTGACTTGATTGGAAAACAGATAAGCAAAAGACAATTTTGATTTCTGAATGAAACTGTGTCTCTCACAATTCAGGTAACTGTATTTCTCAAATATGGAGCTCTAATGCAAATGTTAATACAATGTTCATGTGATAAATATAAATAATTGTTTCCCTAAATCTGTGAAAATCTAGATTAAATATAGAAAACTCCTAAAACTAAGGGACGTCTCTTAGAAAATGAGCCAGTGCTTTTAAATGCATTCCTTAAGTAAAAACGAACGAAGCAGTGTCTTAGAAGATGGGTACCACCTTGCCAGACATTCAGAGAGATGCTAGACACATCTTTCAACTATCAAAGAAAACTTCTTGAAGACAGATTCCGCCTTACTTGAGAAAATGTTCAGTAACTGATTCCTCAACTCAGCTGAGTGGAAGAGGGAGTGCATCCTAGCAGCAAGGAGGATGCTCATCAGGGATTATCAAAGATGCTCTCCAGAAAGCAGTCGGAAGCACAGGCAGACTCCATGCACCGGAAGTGTTGGCGAGGAGGCAGGCGACTCTGTGCAAGAACTCTGTGTGCTCCATGCAGCGATTAAGCAAGGAGAGAGTTTGCCCTGGTGATGCTTCATCAAAAAGAGAGAAGGTTGAAAAATTGCAGTTTAATAAGAGTCTCCATGATTTGATACTGTATTAACTTCAATATCATCTCCCTGTATTCTCAAACAAAATCTGTGGCAATCAGCTGTTTACTTGCAGAAAGCACAGTGAGTGTGAAGAATATGGCATTACTATCAACACGCCTGAGTTAAATCTTACTTTATTAAATAATATGGTGATTTTTCCTTTGTTGGTAACCCAGCTTGTGTTTGCACACACGAGCTTGACTGTGATTAATAGCTGGCATATCCACCATGTATGCAACACCGTTAACTGGAGAAAATGTCCTGGCCTTCTTCACAATGAAAATAGCAAGCTCATTCTTGCCTTGAAGCTTGAAGTCCCTCCTAGCATTGGGTCTTCCTCCACCTCTCTTTATCCTAAGCATGGGAGGCATCATTGCATTCCATGTTTAGGCTGGTGGATATTTATTTTGCTGTATTCCCAGCACATGACAATTTCCTAGCTTTTATTTTTGTTAAGATTTCTTTATTTTTGTTGGAAAGGCAGATTTAGAGAGAAGCGAGAGACAGAGGAAAGATCTTCCATCCACTGATTCACTCTCCACATGTCTGTGATGGCAGGAGCTGAGCCAATCCAAAGCCAGGAGCCTTTTCTGGGTCTCCCACACAGGTGCAGGGTTCCAAGGCTTTGAGCCATCCTCAACTGCTTTACCAGGCCACAAGCAGGGAGCTGGATGGGAAGTGGAGCAGCCAAGACACAAACAGGTGCCCATGATGGGATCTCAGAGGTTAAAAGATGAGGATTTAGCCAACTGAACCATCATAATGGGCCCAAGTTTTACAGAAACTATAAATGTAGGTCAGATAAGGACCCTATGGATGTCTTCGGAGTTGGCACTGCAGCATAATGACACCAACTTTGGATTCTCTACCTTGGGCCACTTCCAGATACCTGAATGCCAGCCTTAGAGTGGCTATCAATAGTAACACAAGAAGCATCACCTCACCAGGAAATTGAAAAGTTTCCAAGATCAGGTTTGGTAATTCAGGTTCTCCTAATGGATCTTCCTGCCTCCTACGCTTTGTACTTTAAATTGCAAAACTCCTCATTTAAATATCACAAATTTGTAATCAGTAACCTTTGCTGTGAACCAATACATTCAACAGCAATGCCTCTAAAGAAAGATCCAGCACGCGTGCACGCGCGCACACACACACACACACACACACACACACACACACACACACTCACACACACACACACACACAAAGGTAAATCAAAGAGTAACTGGGCAAGAGTGAAGGAAAATCATTGGTTTAAACTGGTGACCCTTTGTGTGTTGTAAGCAGATATGCTTGGGCCAGAAAATAATCAAACCTAGTGAAATTAAGTGAAATGGGAAGAACACTAACGTAGTTGTTTCCATAATGGTCCTGGTTACCTGTCAGCACAGAGTAGGAAACCTGCAACTGATAAAATCTTTCCTTTCTTTCTTAGCATATTTTGCAAATATCATGCCTACCTCTGTCTAGCTCATGCAAACCTACATTGCCTTTGTCAACTGTAAGCCACAATGTCTTCTAAGATTCCGGATTCCTATCATGCTATTGTTAGAAAGTAATTTAGACATTAGTCAAATAGTGATGTAAATGTCTGTCTAGCATGTTGTATGTGCCTGTTTATTCTATTGCATTCGCTTGTAAAAAAAATGAGAGTATGTGCTTCTGTGTATCCCCCACATGTAAGTATTGTGAGAAGCATTTAAGTAGGGAAAAATAAGTGAGAAGTCATCACTGTTACAACATTGTTACTAAGCCTGGAAATGTAACCAGAAGAGAGGAAGATCATGACAATTGGCTAAGATAGCCCTATGACTACTTTAAAGAACAGCCCTAAATTCCCTGGCACTATCAACTAGACTGCGGACCTGCCATTATTTTTTAAATCAGCACTAGACTGCCAGTGGGAGCTGATCTCTTCCTGTGGCAGGAAATGAAGACACACATAGCAAAAGTCTTGCATGGTGAATCTCCATTGAGCCAGCAACTCCATTTTGAGAAATTTGCCCTAAAGGAAGAATTACAGCTGTGTTTAAAAAGCAATGTCCATGAAAGTTTTGTTTAAAATGGGGAAAATGTGGAGACTAAAATATCCCCAATATGGAATTAGTTAAGTGAGAAACCATGACTCCATTTCAACTCACATCAGAAAAAGAAAACTTAATGACATGGAAAATATTTATGGTATCTTATTAGTTGTAAGAATCTGGTTATATAAAACTACTATATAATGTCCTAATTTATTACAAAACAAAACAAAAATGCATACATCTTCACAGGAAGTCAATGAAATGGTGACACCAAAATGACAACCACTGACTTTAAAGAACTATGGATAAATTTTTTTCTTCTTGGTGGCATTCTGCACACTTCAAATTCTATGCGCCCTTATTTCTTACCTTGACATTAAGATATTTGGAAAATAAATGTTATTAAATGTTATTAAAGAAAACATAAGTGTGCAATAGAAGCAAAAATTTTCCACATCTCTGAATCTGTAACTCGATCATTTGGTAACTATATGGAATAAACAGGCAGTTAGATTAGGATCATGAATTGGGGGCCCTCAAACTTCGCCCCTCCACCTCCACCCATTATAATCCTATCTGCATATCTGTTAGTCAAACAGCCCCATTCTTAGACTGTATCTTCCTTCTCCTGGGCGCTCCAGGGTGGTGCAATGTAACCACTCCCCTTCTGAATTGCTTAAAGAGGTCAGGAACTGGAGAGGGGAAGGAAAGAAGCCCCCCACCACTCCCTCGAGAATAAACAACGGTGCTAAGGCACTGTCTCTACTCCATTCCCCCACCCTTTGCTCCCTCTGGTCTGCTCCACTCCTCAGCTCTGCCCATAGATGGGTGGATATGTGTGTGTGTGTGTGTGTGTGTTTGGTTTCTCACTTTTTCTTTTTAGAATTAATTTATTTTTGTTGGAAAGTCAGATTTACAGAGAAGGAGGAGGAGAGACAGAGAGGAAGATCTTTCATCCACTGATTCACTCCCCGAGTGACCACAATGGCCAGAGCTCAGCTAAATTGAAGCCAGGAGCTTCTTCCAAGTCTCCCACACAGGTGCAGGGTCCCAAGGCTTTGGTCCATCCTCCACTGCTTGCCCAGGCCACAAGCAGGAAGCTGGATGGGAAGCTGGGCAACCAGTGCCCATATGGGATCCCAGCGCATGCTAGGCAAAGACTTCAGCCACTAGGCTACTGCACTGGGTCCAGTTTCTCACCTTTTAAATAAACTTCACTTCTTTGTGCATCTTATGTGTGCCTATGCTTAGAAAGCTTCTAGAAGTATAAGGCAAGGGCCCAGAATCAAGTTAAACCCCTACCTCTCCCACTTCATATTGGCAAACCAGCAGCCAGGAGAAACTCACTCCAGAAATAACACTGTGGTAAGTAAAATTGAATCTATCTAGTTCTCAGAGACAGCAGCATGTGGCTTCTAAATCCTGAAATTCTCTCTCTGCAGTCTCTGGGAGTTCACAGTTTGGGAAAGTCGGCTCAAACGTAAATGTTAATGTCTTTGCCGTTCTTAGTATTGGTAGCTGCAGGTGAAGAAAGACCAACATGAACTTCTAGTATTAAGAGAATTCGGAGGGAAAAGCAAGGAGAGGGTGGGCCACATCACAAATATCTTCTGATTCACAGTGGTTTCCAGCTTGCTTGTCGTGTATTTTAAAGTTGAATTTTTATGTGGGACAAGTCAAAAACCAAGTATTCAGGTTTCACAGCCTGATTACAGGTGTCCAAAAAGTGCTGTCTTAAGTTTTTGAATTATGATATTGTCCTTGTTGAGATCTGCAAGCACAACTTCTCAAATGTCAGTTTATTCATCCTTGGGTATGGGCAGGGGGATAGTAATCAAGTAGGGTCTGTTGCCTAGTAACCGTAACCCATGGCAGCAGGTTGAACTTCCCTGTTCTAGGTGCAGAGTTTCCGAAAGCTGCAGGGGAAGCAGGGAAAGGATTTACATCCCCAATACGGTGGCCCCAGTGAAACATGTGGCCTCCAAGATGGTGGCCCCCATGGGACTTCTGCCCTCACGATGGAGGATCCATAGTCTTCAGACATATGCCTGGTCGGCTGCACTATAAAACAATTAAGTTTGACTATGGTTTCTATTACTCTGGAAGACACTGCAGGTGTAGAGTTTCAGGACTTCCTCTAGTTCACTAGAACCTTAGTAATGGGATGCCTCCTAGCACTGGTTTCCCTGGTAGTGGCAATGAGGGCTCTCAACATTTGGAAAACACGAAAGAGTCTGCATGATGCATCTCCAGTGCCAGCTCAGTGCTGCCCTTGGTTCTCTAAACCCTAGTGTTGGTGATGCCTACTAGCACCCACAGGCCTGGACCTGGCAGTGCAGGCCTCCTTGCACTGAGAGCTTTCAGTAGGAAAAATGCCTAGGGCTCCTTCAGAACCCTACCAGCTGGCTTCAGTCATGGGTTGAGATTTTGATCATCCATGAACATAGCCTCCTGGTATGAGGTGGTATTTCCTAGATGTTGGTGTCTTGTGGTGGTTGACAAAATCTCCAAGTAATTTTGGGATTTGCGTTGCTGTAGATATGCCCCGATTTCCTTTGTTCTCTGCCTCTGGATGAGATGGCACCTTCCTGATGGCAGTGTACCCTCTGTGGCCAGCTTACCTCAGGTATAGTGGAAAATATGAATCATATGAATGATAAATCCAATGAGCTATTTCCTATAGGGAACCCTGCCATTGGACTGGCTAAAACAGGAAATCTCAGTTTAGAATACAAAAAGAGATTCTAAGGTGCCAAACTACATTTGTAAAACACATGTTTACGCAAACCTAGGCTGGTGGCTTTCTCCCTCAACCTGTAGACATAACTGAAAAATCTGCACTGTGATGAGTTTGCGACAGTGCCTAGCAGTGAAGTTATACTGACAATACTAATAGATTGTGGACTTTAGATCGTAAGGCTATGTTCCCATTGGCCTCTGAAAGGAAGATTATTAAAAAAACATATACCATTAGACACCTTAGAAGAAGAGCTTTAATAGAGATGGTCTTCCTGGCTTTTGGAGGAGATGGAATACATGTTGTCATAAGGGAAATAACGTATTCCTGTCCACTCTGTTTGCACAACAGCCCTGGTGGGCATGGAGAGGGGAGGAGAGAAAAATATCTATGTGGCTGGCAGACTGCCTTCACTAACATACCCTCAGCAAATGTCTACTATTTCTTTATTGATACTTCTGCACAATGAATAGGTGCTTTTTCCAGCTAGAATGGAAAGGGCACAAGAGCTATTCAAAGCCTTCCTGAAGGCCATGAGCCTGTGCTTCTGGAATTCCAAGGTCACCCCAGAGTGACAATGGACCCCCATTTGAGTCTAAAATAACTCAACAGGTAACTAGTGATTTAGTCATTTTTTTCTGCCATGCCCATGCCTCTGGAAGACCTCTAGACTAGAAAGAGTCAAAAAGGCTAATCACGGTCTTAAAATTACAACTCAGTCTTGCCACGTGATCTCAGAAACATGGCTAAAATTATTGCCCATTTTCTTCCTTGGGATGAGAGCAGCACTTAATCCAGTAGTCTACTTGAAATGCCAAAAGACCCTTCTTCACCTCTGCCAGCCTCTTGGATTCAGTAACTAGGCCAAGCACAAGACCCTCTGATGGACTATGGCACTGAAATTCCCCAGGTCCATATGCCCAAATTCATGACCAGCCTATCTCCCCACAAGGCGTAGGTTTAAAGATTTAGAGAAAAGCATTTCTTTCTGACCCACTGAACACAATCACATTGCAAGGCATCCCAAGCTGGGTCCATTTGCCAGGAATTAAACTTCTGTCTCTTGAATCATCATAGGTGCACACAAATGCTACGACTGCCTGCTCCAGTAAATCAGTCAAAGAGCTCAAACACAGCTTCAGAAAGTAAAACAACAAGTAATGCCTTTGCTTTGGACATATAAAAGCTGTTATGACAGATGCGTGTTGCCCACCCCTTCTCCTTTTATTAGCTTTTTAAGCCATTATTATTATCATTTTATTTTTTTATTTTTCACAATGCAGTTCCTTAGGCTAAGGGATTTCCCCTTTCGGTCTCCCTATCCCCTGCAGCACTGTTTTTCCCTGTATTATACTCCTTTTCTTGTTTCTCTCAAAAAACTGTTATTGGCAAGAAAAGTCATTAATGAGTTTTTAAATCAGATTCTAGAAGTTCCTGCTATGCCTCTGAAGCCAGAGATTAAAATCTGTATTTGTTTTGGGAAACCTAACCTACAATTCTGGCCAGTTTTTAAAGCGAGTACTCGAGTGTATGGATGCTCAACTACGGGAATCATGGACAACCAACTGACCATAAAATACCAGCAGAAGTAAAGAAATGTGTCCAGTAATTAATGAATCCTCTCCATATTTACTCAAGGACTACGGTCAGATTTACATGTGCATTTGCTTTCCCACTATTTATTTATTTATTTTTTAAAGCAGATCTGTATACTGCCTTCTTGAGTAACAATTATTTTTATTGCAAAGTCAGATATACAAAGAGGAAGAGAGACAGAGAGGAAGATCTTTCATTCGATGATTCACTCCACAAGTGAATCCGCCGCAATGGCCGGAGCTGAGCCAATCCGAAGCCAAGGACCAGGAGCTTCTTCCAGGCCCCCACCCCCACAGGTGCAGGGTCCCAAAGCTTTGGGCCATCCTCTACTGCTTTCCGACACCACAAGCAGGGAGCTGGATGGAAAGCGGGGCTGCCCAGATTAGAACCTATGCCCATTTGGGATCCAGGCATGTTCAAAGGGAAGACATTAGCCACTAGGCCCACTGTGCTGGACCCGCTTTGACACCTTTTAAACAAGCTTTACCATTTGCATGCTATGCATTTGCCTGTGCTTAGAATGTTTATGTTAAAAGGAAGAACCTGGAATAAAACTAAACTGTGATACTCCCACTTTAGTAGGAAACAGAGCATCATTAAGGAGACAAAGCAAAATGTAATTCAAGCATCTGACTGATTTACCTGTAATCAAAAGCATTTTATGCAATAGGATTAATCTCCTTTAATGGGATGGTCTAGTACAGATCAACAAAATGTTACAGAAAATGAAGAAGCAAGCTAGATTCATCCCGGGATATACAGGTGCCAACATTTGGAATCTGGCATTTCTCTGTCTAAATTGTTACTTGGAAAAGGATAAATCAGATTTTCACGCGCAGTGGATAGTGGAAGGGCATGGTGCTGTGATGAACATATCCAACCCCTGGTCCCCGTTTTAGTTTTACAAGCCAAAGAGATAAAAGCCGAAGCAAGCAGCATGAGACAGGTTATAGCCATGATAGCAAGTATAGTTTATGTTAATATTTTATGTGAATTCAACTTGTCTTATGAACACACTGATGAAACCAAAAACAACAATCAATTGTTTCAAATGCCTTTTCTTCTTCCATTATCAATGTGTGTGGTCTGTAGCCCATGGGCGCCCAAGTGGGTGCAGCAGCAGACATTGGTACACAGCTCTCCTTGTGTGTGGGAGAGAGCAAGGCAGCTGGGATGACCATACAGACAGAGATGACGGTGCCTTTTTCAGAAAATCCAACACAGTGGAGCTTTCTCTTGGTGTCATAGAGATCCAGAAGAAAGGTCCAATCAACTAAGAAACTATAAGATCTAACCTTTTTAATTTCAACTATCAGAAAGAAAGTTTGATCAGAAAAGCAAACTTGCACTCCAGTCTCTGCCCAGCTATGCCCAGCTATTGCCAGAGCACTGAGCCGGCCTGTCATCCTAACAATGTACCAGGTCACAGTCATGAGATCTTGAAGGATGTGGTCTCAGGTCTAAGACGAAAGCAAACACCCCCCTTTATGCAGTAACTTGTATGGAAATAGCCTTCCAAATGAAATCCACACAGTAAAAAAAAATCAAAGTTTATAGCAAATGAAAATGAAAGAAAAAGAAAAATAGAGCATTCCAGAAGAAAGAGAAACTCCTTTGGGAAAATTTACTAAGGAAGCAAAATTTTTTATGGCATCTGTTTGCGCTCTTTTAAATTCAAGAAAATATTTGCTCTCTGAAATAAAGAACTCTGAAACATAAAAAGGCAACTGGCTGAAGGGCAGAAAGTTAAAAAGAAATGAGGCGAGAATGAAAAAAAAAAACTAACGGTGGCAAAAACTAAAATCGCCAAAGATAGGCAAACAAAGCAATGTCACTGAGAAGAAAACTTTCAGAATGCAAGACAGACTTAATTCTTTACCAATCACACTTGATGCCTTCCTGACCTCTTTTGACAACTTCATAAATATTATGACACTAGCCAATATTAACAGAACACTAAGGCAAGCAAAACATCACAGAAGTGCATAGCCTGGCATGAACATCTACTTAATACAAAGAAATGCATAATAAAACATGTTTTAAGACAATAAACGTAAGTAATCTAGCATCAAAAAATGAAGTAAAACTACACCACACTAGAATATAGGCTCCATGCTGGTGGCTGGGTCCCAGGACTCATTCAGTGGTGAGGGACAAGGTCTCTGGAAGCATATGCAGGAATGAGGGGATTAAGTCCACATATGCCTCCTAACAATTTTCTAGCCAATCTGGAAGAAAAACTAAGAAAGCTGGCAAGGCTATTTGTAGAACAGAAAAGGAAAATCTGCAAATAATATAATAATCCAGCATGAACTAACTGTGGTTGCAAAGTATAGATTTAAATCAGTATGTAAGAACGTGAATACAAGAAATTAGAAGGTGGGAATGAGCTGTGGCATTGCAGCCAAAGCCACTACCTGTGGTGCTGGCATACTTTTGGGGCTCCATTTCAAGTCTGAGTTGTTTTACTTCCAACCCAGCTTGCTGCAAATGTTCTAAGAAGGCAGCATACAAAGAGCAAAGTGCTTGTGCCCTCATAACCATGTGGGAGACAGATGGAATTCTTGGGTCTTGGCTTGGTCCTGACCCAGCTCTAGTCTGTAGAAGGGCTGCTTCACGTTCTCCATATTTATTTATTCTAATATAAAGTCAGAATTATACAAAGAGAGAGAGAGAGAGATCATCTAGCCTCTGGTTCAATCCACAAATGCACAGGATGGAAGAGCGAGGCCAATCTAAAGCCGGGAGCCAGGAACATTTCCCAGGTTCCCCATGTGGCACGGGAACCCAAGACCTGTGCCATCACTTCCTACTATCCCAGGCCATTAATTGTTTTGGAAGTGGGGCAACCAGGACATCACCCTGCTCCCATATTGGATGCCAATGCAACAGAGGGAGGATTAGAGTGCCACCATGTCAACCCCAAATAATATGCACATATATGTATTATTTTTCGGGTTTTTTAAAGATTTTTCTTTTGGAAAGGCAGATATACAGGGAAAAGGAGATACAGAGAGGAAGATTTGTCCACTGCTTCACTCCACAAGTGGCCACAGTGGCCGGAGCTTAGCTAACCCAAAACCAGGAGCCAGAAGCTTCTTCTGTGTCAACCACGCGGGTGCAGGGTCCCAAAGCTTTGGGCTGTCCCAGGCCATAAGCAGGGAATTGGAACAGCCAGGACAAGAAACAGAGTCCATATGGGATCCCAGCAGATGAAAGGCAAGGATTTAGCCACTAGGTATCACACCCATATTTTTAAACTAAAGCATTTAAAAGGAAAAAAATAAAATGTGATAATTAGCTATCTTAGTGCAGAGGAGAATTCCTGTAGATAAAAATACAGATAAAACACACACTGAAAACAGATGGACTGGATTATATAATATTTTCATTGATTTATGCCATCAGATGCCATCAAGAATTAAAACTAAAAACATAGAGCAAATTTAGAGAAAACACTTGCAACTTCCTACATGGCACTCATTCAATATTCAAAGAGCATTTTTTTTTTCTTTCTTTATTTTGGACAATCTTTACACAGTTAATTAGGGCACAAAGGTTCGAGGGCTACAGGAAAGTGGATAAGACTATTATTTCCACATTTTTTCTCTGTCTGGCATAAGGGGGAGATAAAGGGAGAAGCCCCACCCAGCCTCCCACCCATCCCAGGTCCCCAATGTGGGGCATGCTCCGAGGGTCTTGCTCAAGTGGTTTTGACAGTTCAACAGTTATGAATTGGGTGTGGCAGTCCAGTCTGGTTCTGCCCAGCACACACTCGGCCCTCACATAAACCAGTGGGAGCTGCAGCCTAGTCGGAGCGACCCACAATAACCCCCACCAGGCCCGCCCCCTGCCCTGATTCCCGTGCTTGCCGGTAAGTACAGCAGACCAGTCCAGTCTGTCCCACGTCCCATTCAGCTCTAAAGAGCGTTTTCAAAGAACAAACATAATCTATAGAGAGAAGTTCAACCAATTACTACAGGGGAAATATTCAGACCAATCAACAATGAAATAAATTCAAGTTTAAAATTGTTTTCAAATTTTTAAAATAAGATACGAGAGAAAATAAATAACTCAATTTGTTAAAGTAGTCCCACATATTCTTTTTTTAATGATTTATTTATTTTTGTTGGAAAGTCAGATATACAGAGAGGAAGATATTCTGTCTGCTGATTCACTCCCCAAGTGGCTGCAATGGCCAGAGTTCAGCCAATTCAAAGCCAGGAGCCAGAAGTTTCTTCCAGGCGTCCCACACAGGTGCAGGGTCTCAAGGCTTTAGGCCGTCCTTTACAGCTTTCCCAGGCCACAAGCAGGAAGCTGGATGGGAAGTGGAGCAGCCGAAATTAGAACTGGTGCCCATATTGGATCCTGGCACGTGCAAGGCAAGGAATTTAGCTTCTAGGCTACCGCACCAGGTCCAATCCTACAGATTCTTAAAATGAAGTATTGGCAATATTTATCAAGAGCCTTAAAAATGTTTTAACCTGATGAGTCGTCCTCAGAAATTGTGTTAACAAAATAAAAAGAGGATCAGCTCTGTGGCTCAGCAACCAGCAGGTAAAGTCCTCATTTGCAATGCCAGCATCCCACAGCTACTTGACTTCCGGTCCAATGTCCTTCTGAGACAGCCGAGAAGGCAACAGTGTTGTCAGGAGTGCTTGGGCTCCTGCCATCCATATAGGAGACTCGGCTGAACTCTTCCACGCTCCTGGCTTCAGGCTGTCCACAAGTGAACCAGCAAATGGACCATCAATGCCTCTGCACGGTTCCTTCCTGGTTGTTAACTCTGCCTTTCAAATAGATAAACCAGTGCTTAAGAAAAAGGAAGAATGAGAAATAAAAAATGAGAAAGAATAGAAACACTCTAGTGAAAAAAAAATAAGTAAAAATTTGCCTGCAAAAATACAGGCATTGGGCCTGGTGTGATAGCCTAGTCGCTAAAGTCCTTGCCTTGCATGCACTGGAATCCTATGTGAGTACCACTTCCTATCGCAGCTGCTCCACTTCCCTTACAGCTCTTTGCTTACGGCCTAGAAAAACAGGCAAAGATGGCCCAAAGCCTTGGGACCCTGCACCCACACGGGAGAGGCTCCTGGCTCCTGGCTTCGGATCAGCTGAGCTCCGGCTGTTGTGGGCACTTGGGGAGTGAACCAGCAGATGGAAGATCTTTCTCTCTATCTCTCCTTTTCTCTGTGACTCATTCAAAAAAATAATAAACTGTATACATATATATATTAAAATGTTAACTAAAGTAATACATGTTTATGTTAAACAATAAGATATTTTAAGACATTTACTTAACAACATGTTGTGGGCTCACAATGAAATAGTACAGTCATTAAGAATTAGCCTATGGCCAGAATGGTGGCTTAGTAAGCTAAGCCACAGCTTCAGCACCAATATGGACACTAGTATATGTCCCAACTACTCCACTTCCAAGCCAGCTGCCCATTTACAACCTGGAAAGCCTGCAGAGGAGACCCCAAGTCCTTGAGCCCCTGCACGCATGTGGAGTATCCAGAAGAAGCTCTTAGCTTCAGATTGGCCCAGCTCTGGCCATTGCAGCCATTTGGGGAACAGAGCAGTGGATGGAAGATCTCTCTCTCTCTCTCTCTCTCTCTCTCTCTCTCCCTCTCTGTGTTTCCTTCATATAACTCTGCCTTTCAAATAAAAACTTTAAAAAATATATATATATAAAAGAATCTGCATAAACTGATATTTTTCAGTGAAAAGCTGTACATGAGGTGAAAAAAATGTTAATGTAGATTGATTTCATATGTCACTAATTTGCAAAACCATGTATCAGTTTCTAAAAGGCATAAAATATTTTCCTTGAACTATGTAATCATAATTTTACCTGTGTTTTTCTGATTTATTCGAAATAATGTCTACTGATTTTATTCTAAGAAAATATGTTGTTTTTAAAAAGAAAAATCTAAACATGCTACACCCTTTGGGAAGGTATCCTAGAAAGTTAATGAGATGTGCAGTTGGATTTAAATGTGCAAAAATTCATAAACATTTTATCTGTCTGACAATAAGGGAGTGATCAAATTGTGTAACAATCTCATAATGAAACCCTAAGCAGACATTAGATAACATATTGTAGAAAAATATCATTATGTGGGAAACTGTTAATGACATATTAAGTAAGATTATAAAAGTAGTATATGGAGTATGAAGCTAATATTTTTAATGGGGAAACTGCAGAAATTCGCTAGAGGAAATGTGCTACGCAGATTTAGTAGTTTCCACTGATCCCATGATATGTAACTTTCGAGTTTTCCGCTTAGATTCTTGCATCATCTAGACTTCTACAAAGAGCATATATTCGCTCATACTACAACATAAAAATATTAAATACAGCCCTGCCGTACATAGAACTAGAACCCAAAGGAAGACAGTTAGATAATACATGGAGAGGAATACCAGGAGAATGTATAGGATTTGATGATATATTGGACTGAGGAAACGGAATGAAAACTATGGAGGAATAGGATTGGATAACAACATTCTAAAATTTTCATTGCTCCATCGTCATTTCCAATGTTCAGGTGAAGAAGTGGCATCTGGCTTTGGGAGGAACAAGAGTGGTTATGGAAGCCTGGAGGATGGATGGAGAGGACAGCCACCAACACTCAGGGAGAGCTGAAACCGCAGAACGCATGGACATACCTTCAATTAAGCAGTGCCTGGAGGAACCTTGGTCCATCCCAGAAGTCACCAGCTGGTTAAGAAGGCCACCAGCGGGGTCAGGCCAGAGAACAAACACGCTACCCATCACCTATGAGACTTTTGTTCCAGAATGATTTCTGTATATCAGAAAACGCAGAATACATAAACACGAATCAAAGTCATTATTGTGCTCTTATTGGCAAAAGAAGTAAAAGTAGAGCAAAATAAAGGACAGTTATAAAGAGTGCCAATCAGAAGGAACGGATTCTCACTCGCTAAAAGAGTCAAGCCACAAAAATGTAAATCGAACCCAATGTCTTCGGGAAGGAACAGGTATTGAGATGTGTGTCAGATAACCATACCTGACTGGTCATTTTTTTTTTTTTACAAAACACTTCTAATAAATAATCACTGCTTTATTACTATTACTATTTGATTATTTGAAAGGCTAAGAGGGAAGGAGAGAGAGAGAACTATAAAGAGCGAAAGCTCCCATTTCCTGGTTCACTCTAAAATGTCTCCAACACTCAGGGCTGAGTTAGGTCAAACCCAGGAGCCAGAACTTCAATCCAGGACTCCGTCGTGGGCGTCAGGGACCCAACTACGTGAGCCATGACTTGCTGCCTGCCACGTGTGCATTAGCAGGAAGCTGTAATAAGGAGCCAGTGCTGGAATTCAAACCCAGGTGATTCTGAAGATGAACACAGGTGTCTTACACAACTTGCTAACTGCCCAGCCAAAAGCCTAACCCCCCCAAAGCCATTATTTCTTGACATTTAATACTAGCATTGTTTCACATTTAATCCATCAAGGCATGAATGTATTCCAATAAATCAAAATTTCCACTGACCAACTAAGGGCATCCAGGTCGCTTCCCAGAGTTTTGTGGTCTTTTTCTCCAACACTAGTGGGCGCATTTCCTCAAGAGGGCTTTGAAGCAATTTCTGAAAATCTTTAAAATCATTAGGTGGAACTGAGCACACAGAAACAGCTACACGCCTTCATTATGCTGCTCTCTGCCCCTCAACAGGATGAGGGTAAGGAAGGAAGAGACTGGAAGAAAAGTCTTTGACGGAGCGAGAGGTACACAGCAGAAAGCTAGAGAGATAAAAGGTTGGCTTGGAAAGGCCAAGGACTAAAGCTAGATAAACAAGAACCCAGGCAAGGATGGGAACAGAGACCCTGTAGCATTGTGGAGCAGCTAAGGCTTGGAGCAACGGCTCTACAAGGGTCTGCAGCCCACCCTATGCTGGGCAGCAAGTTGCCGAGCAGGGGCCCAGGAATGCTCAGTGCTTCTAACAAGGCATCAGTGCCACTCTCTTCAAAGGGAGTGCCGAGGACCAGGGGCACAGCCCCTCGCCATCGCCCCCAGGACCCGCTTGCTCTCCTGTGTGCTTTTGTGTTGAGTGGAGAAAGAGCTATGGACTGAAAGCAGGGGAGCCGAGTCCTATAGGCTCACAAAAAGGCCTTTGTCAGAAGTATCATTTTCAAGCTGAGTGTGCATATAATACATTCATAGAAGGGAGTACCAGGCTCATCTTATTGGAAATGGTTATTTCACATTTAAGACCCTTAGAGAGTGTGAAAAGCTAATCCACACACGATTCACTTTTATCCTTCACATTCTTAATTGAAGAGACAGAAAGATGCTATTCTTGAGAAAAGTAAATTGTCCAGCTTAGAGAATTCATCTGAAAAATAGCAGTCGTTTATATTAAAATCAATGGGAAAAAAAAAATCCATGTTCCATATGACTGAGTATGACTGCTTGCTTGTCAAGCTCCAGATAAAGCAGAAGAAAGGCAACACTCCCAGGCCCGGGTGGCTGAAGGCACCTGTGAACACCCGGAGACCCTGAATGGAGGAGCGGGAAATGAGGGATGCAGGAGGCGGTCCTCACAGGCTTCAGCCTTGGTTCTTACCTTCTCTTTGCTCCCTGCCTGGAACTTAGCACACACAGCCATGCTCCCTTACATCACACATGTTGACATTGACCTTGCTCTTTATTTTCTGTTTCAAGTGCATTTTAAATGTGAGATGTGATTACAGGGAACAGCACCCACCTTTCATGACAAGAGCATCTCACGTGAGCCAAGAGGAACGTGGGAAATAAGGAGTAAGCATCACATTTTGGGCAATAGCCACTTGGTTCGAATGCTACAGGACTTTGTCTACCTATAAATAAATATCTCCTTTATTTTTGTTCTTTTTCCCGCCACAAAATCTAACCTTCTCTTTGGAAATGCATGCTATTCACTACAAGAATTTCGAGGTTTCGTTTCTTTCATTATTGATTGGATTTGCTTACCTTTTCTTTCTTTGGCATAGAGAGCTTTCCATAAAGAATGCCTCTGATATGTCCTGTCTCCTAAAGTGTTCGGGTTTTTTTTTTCTTCCCCCTGAAAGTAACCCGTTCATTGTGACAATAAATAAAAATCCGAAGAGCTTTATTCAAGGGTTTTAGACATTTTAAAAATCTGTCCTATTGTAATAGAAAACCTTGGAGACTCATTGAAATAGCAGCAAAGGCACAAATTTCTTTTTCTTATGAAAGATGTTTATGTGAAGAACAAAATAGACAAGAGAAAGTAACAGCTTCAGAATATTTGATGGGCACTTTAATCTTCTATTAATATGCAAATTTTGTTCTTTAGAACCCCAGTAAGAGATTTTTTTTTTTCTCCATCAGGCTATTTGAAAGTAGATCTATTCTCCCCAAGGTCCTTCTTGCAGGAGTCTAAGTGAAGCAGTGTTTTTTATGCTAATTCCCAAGATGCTCTTGCATACATCATTTTCTTTTGAAATTATATGGAGTTTATTGAACCGCATTTGTAAAACATTCTACAGTTGATTTCATTCTAAAGATCTGCTTTAATAGAACCGACTCCCCTGGTGATCTGTGTCATAGGAGAATGTTAGAGAAAATCGGTTTGAACAACATGGTAGAAATCAGAACGGGCTTGTGGGCAGAAATGAAGACACCAGCTTAAGAGGAGGAAAAGGACAGATTCTGGGGAGTAATTAACCTCATCAAGAACCAGGGCTTACTACCAGCTAGGCTGTTGATCTCACCATTGAAAAGCACCGCTTCATAAACATCAGTGTCAGGGCTAATCAGAGGAGCATGCTATGTCCTTAGTCTTTCGCTTTAGGTACTTACTCACATGACAGTTTGTTGTAATGCCTTGCCTTTTCAAAGCAGGCTGTAATTACAACAATGATACACGGACAATTCCCTTATCGGTATAGAAATTAGCATACAAAATAAAATTATTTTTAGTCATATTCGCACACCAGCCACCTCAGTTGCTTAGTTTATTTTCTTCAAATATTTATTTGTTTATTTTGAAAATCGGAGTGACACAGAGAGAGAGAGAGAGAGAGAGACATATCTTCCATCTGCTGGTTCTCTCCTCAGATGGCTGCCACGGCTAGTACTACGACAGGCTGACGCCAGGAGGTTCATCTGGTCTCCATGTGGATGGCAGGAGCCCAAGCACTTGGGCCCTCTTCTGCTGCTTTTCCCAGGCCATTCACAGGAAGCCCGTTTGGAAATGGAGCAACCCTGATGGGAATCTTTGCCCATAAAAAAAATGCCAGCTCTGCAGGCGGTGTCCTTGCCCATCAAGTAACGGTGCCAATCGACTTAGTTAATTAAGAAAAAAAATCACATCATTTCTTCTCTTGTCATATGAACCAACTGGGATATCTCAAACATTATCAATGTGGTGTTGTGGTAACGTGCTAATCATTTGCCTCAATGGATTATATAATAAAATCTGAGAAAAACATGAGCGTATAATTTTCTCTTGGATTGACAGGCTTATTCTGATGTTTTAAAATTTATGCATTTATGGAAGTTGTGACCACTCCAAAAAGTTCATCTTTACTTCACAAATACTATCATACATCTTCTGCTATAAATATTCTCCTTACACCATGCTGTTTTTGCTGGCGGCATACAATGCTAAATGTTCATGCTTATTATTAACACAAACAGTATTCCTGAGTTTTTGTAACCAATCTCTATACCTGATTGTTGGTGATAAATGATATTTGTTTACCTAGAAATTCAAATACCTGCATCTCATTTCAGAATATTTGCATTTGATACCCACCTCTGACTCTCACCTCCAGCTTCCTGCCTTTGCAGACCCTGGGAGTCAGTGGTCTCGGCTCAGGTAGATGGATCCCTGTCGTCCACATGGAAAACGTGATGGGCTCTTCATCTCCCAGCTTGGGCTTCACCCAGCCTGGTACAGGGCTGGCCATGGCCCAGTGACTGCTATGGAGATTAGAGAATAACCTAGTGGACAGTGGCAGTGTTTCTTGTCTCTCTGCCTCTCAAATAAATAAACAATAATAATAGATAAACAAAATTACACATTAAGGAGGAGTTTTACTCACCTGAATTGGAAAAGACCATGCTTTTTCTTGACTTTCTCCCTCTTCAAACCTTCTTAGTCTTGAATGAGAGTCTTTCTCCACCTCTTCCATCTGGAAAAGTTTTTCAGGTCCAGGTCAAATGCCTCCTTCTCTTATGGAACTTTCCTGATCCTTCCTCTAGCCTCAGTTAAGATTAATTATTCCATCTGCTAAAAACAAAAGAGCCGATGCACAAGAATTCAATGCTTCCTTATACACTGTTGACATACCAGGTACCCTGATTTAACTTTTTGTTTATAAGCGATTCTTCTAATAAAACTTCATTTCTCTGTTTTCTTTTTTTTACCTTTTATGTTTTAAAAAATTCTTTACTTTTTTTAAAGGCAGAATTACATAGAGAGGGAGAGAGGGAGAGGAAGAGATTCCATCCACTGATTCAATCCCCAGATAGCCATAATGCCTAGAGCTTGGCAGAACCAAAGTCAGGAGCTTCCTCAGGTCCTCACATAGATGCACTTGGGCCATCTTCTGTTGCTTTCCCCCGGCACGTGAACTCTGGATCAGGAGTAGAGCCTCCAGACATGAACAGGTGTCCATATGGGATTCCAGCACCACGTGAGGCAGCTTAACTTGCTAGGCTACCACAACACCACCACCCCTTTCTTTAATCTTTTTAATTTTCAGAGCGTAGTGCATACTGAACAATTTACATGTCTACCCTAAAGCTGATGCCTGACTACTAATATTGAGCAAATGATGATGTGTGTAGGAGTAAAATTTCAGGGGTAAGAGCTTTTCTGGATTTCTGTGATGTCTTTGGGTTAATCATAAAATCTGAAAGAACCACGGGTGCTATTTTAAAATGAGAAGACTATGAGGCAGCATTCTGGAGGTGTTATCAGTTATATGGTGTGATGTTGATTAGAGAGAGAAAAAAATTCCCTCAAGCCCTGAAATCTACAACAACTACTTCAAAAATTGCCAGTTGATATCAGGAGAACTAGCCTAACAATAAAACAAATCTCATTCCTTCGCAATAACAACTGTGGAGTTATTGATAACCAATATTTAAACCTCTCTGTAGATTTAACAAACAGTACCTACTGCTTGGGGACCTAGAACCAGTGAAAAGCATGCAATTTTAGCAAGTCACAGGAACTAACAATAGTCACAGAAAAATTGATGGAGTGGGCTTGAGGATTGGTTTAGAAAGCTTCGAGCTGACTGAGTTATTACCCCTTGGTGCAGTCAGTACATTAGGGATAATGGCTGTTCAGACCCTGGATGGTTACAGATACCAACTCAGCAGAATCTCATATTGCTCAGAGAAAATATTTATATTTAGTATGAAAGTTTTTCCAAAGGCATAAAACTGAGAGAGCCCACTATATACGTCTGGAGGGAATGTGTTCCAGAAATAAGAGTAAAAAAATACTATCATAATGCCCTGGGGCATTAGAATGTAGTAGCCAATAAGACCATAAACTGAACACTGATCAGAATCTCACCATGATGACTGTGATCCCTGAGACAGGTCATAAGGAGGATTCCAAGACACTCTTCACAATAATATGTCCAGGAAAGCCCCCACCACACAAATGTGGCTCACTGGAGAATAAAGAATATGCTTCGTGTATTTAGCAGCAATATTGCCTGTTGTCATCATCTTCGAAGCTGAACAAGTTGGCCTCTGTCAATCTGTAATCTTCAAAGCTAAGAATTTGTCATATTTAAGTTTTTCAATCATGACTAAATGTATTGTTTGAGGGTGTGTTTCTGATATTGAACATGCAGAGTAAATTGGTATGCCAGACAGTGTAAGTTACATTTTCCAAGGGTCTTTTGCCCATAAGACCACCTATCCTTGTTGTTTCCACTAAGAACCCCTGAAAAGAATGGAAAAGAGAAAGCATAAGGTAAATGCCTTCCTTTGAAGGCACTAAAAATCGTCTTGATGACAACTTAATGTTATCTCTACAACCGTCCACATAAGATATATCGCTTGTTCCATAGGTTCACTCCAGTGAGGCTCAAGGTAGGAGAAACGATTCTTCCACTTACAGTCTGAGAGGAAAGGTGATTCTAGAGGCAGCTTGGCAGAACCCATTTGGTGTGTCCTAGGATAAACTCAAGGAAGGGCTTATCCAAAGAATCAGCCCCAAAACACAAGAAACTACATGGCATCGCATGTTTGTTTTTAGTAGCATCATGGATAGTATTTCACAAAAGATTGGTAAAAACAACTGGGATATTGTTGAGGCACAAGTTTGTTGACAAATTTAGTTTATTGAACTATTACGTTAACAGGTTATGTACCTTCAAGGAGTTTCTTAGTGAGAAATTCTTCACCTTGCCTGTCGTAGCCTTACTAGTCCACTTGAGGATGACACTGCCACTTGTTCTTGCCAAAATTCAGCAGGAAAATTGCCAGGGTTAAGTTTCCCTGAACTTTTTAGGCTTATTTAGTCTGATTTCAAAGGCCACTCCCCAGGATTATAAGGAAGGTGCTGAGTTACGCCTACATGTTCTTTCTGACACTCTTTCTTATAAGTTCTTTCACAAGATTTTTTTTTTCATTCTGTCATGTAGATCCATTTAAAAACCTATATTTGCATTTCAGTTTCAACAACACATTCATTTTTTCCTAATACAAAACGGAATGAACATGATTCATTAAAAGTGCAACAGGATGCTTGTGAGACAAAGTACACATAATGAGAGCACGTTCTGCTTATAAAACAACTTATGTACCCACACCACAAGAGCAACGTTTCATTGGTCATGTTACTATCGGGCCAGTTCTTTAATTTATTAAAACCACTGCTGGTAAAATTGCTTAGATTTGTGAGTTCAAGAATGTGGACATCTCCTTGAACTCAATTAGAGAGGTAGAATCTTCTACATAAACAACACTCTTAATCCATTTGACTCACTTGTAGCAAGTTTATATTTATCACAACTCAAAGTGAAATATTGACTCCAACATCTCCCAATCAATCCCAAACATTTCCTCCACTGTTCAACATTTCAATTATGGGATGTCCTTCCTGTTGCTCTGAACAAAAGCCTTGAATCATCCTTGATTTTACTCAGTTTTCACATTCAAGTTGTAGTGCCAATCCCTCCATACTTCTTTGCACTCACCAACTATGATTTCTACCTCATTATTACAATAGTCTACACTCTACTATCCTGCCCTGCTTTTAATAGATCGTCACCTGCTGTTCTTTGTTTCAAATTGCAACTCCTCAACTTTTTAAAGCAATTCTACAGCTTTGCATGGAATCTAAAATAAAATCCAGTGCAATTTACGTAATCTACATAAACAGGCGACAGAGCATACATGATAGGTACAAAAGTTAAGAGTTTATAAATATTTAAAAATATATCACTTTATTGGGGCAGTGACGTCCATAGGGGCCTTCACAGAATTAATGGAAAATAATTGAAAGATAAATTGATTCTGGTGCAAGAAAAACTTGAAATACGTGCTTCTTTTTTTTTTCAAGAAGTTTTTGAAGATCGCTCAGAGGCATCGATCTCAACAAAATCTGCATCAAAGTAAATTATATTTCACAAAGTAAAATCTCCAAAATGTGAAAGAAAGAATGATGAGAGTAAGAAAGAAAGGGAAGGAGTGAAGGAGAGAAAAGAAAAGAAAAGAAAAGAAAAGAAAAGAAAAGAAAAGAAAAGAAAAGAAAAGAAAAGAAAAGAAAAGAAAGAGAAAGAAAAGAAGAGAAGAGAAGAGAAGAGAAAAGAAAAGAAAAGAAAAGAAAAGAAAAGAAAAGAAAAGAAAAGAAAAGAAAAGAAAAGAAAAGAAAAGAAAAGAAAGAGAAAGGAAGGGAGGAAGACACAGTATTATATTCTTATAATTGTACCTGTGAATTACACTGAATCTTTTCTCTGTATTAAAGTGAGACTTGTTTTGTAGTAATTATCATGTATTTGCTGTGACCCTGATAAACTAGTGTATTCATAACTTCCTTAAATTTTCGATTTAATTCTATTTCCAGGGTTGGCCGTGTGTGGCTCAGTATGCTGATGACTTTTGGACAATAGGTTTTGCTGGTCCGATATGCATCAGAAATTGTATTTTTACAAAGCAGTCTTTAAAAGTGTTTTTGGGAGAAAAAAAAACTGATTTCAATCTCTTTTTCACTAAAATAAACTTATTTTACTTTCATCTTCAGTGAAGTTGTTGAATTGTCTTCTCAGTATTTTTTTCACCACACTTTGCACAGCTGTGTCAGATGTGCCCAGGCACCTGCCCTTGCTTCACTCCCTTTTGGATCACTCACCTTGCTTTCCACGCCCCAGCACGAGGACCCTCACACTCCCTCAACTGTCCCTGATTGTCCTAATTTGGTCCTCTGGATTTGCTGTTCCATACGCAGGGAGTGATCTGTATCTCACCGTACTGTCTACCATGCCAGATTCTGACTTCTAAGAGTCAGGTTTGCACTCTTTGTAAGCAAAATCCCACACATTTTCTCCTCTGTTCATGTTCTTTTTCCAATTTCCTCTCCTGTTTTGAAGAGCTGTCTGCCTCTTTTGGTTCGCTTTGAAGGAGTTTCTCTGGATGCTCTCTCTTTTTTTCTTAGCTGCTGTCTTCCAGGACATGCTTTCATTCATGAAATGTCTTCTCTTTGTTTTTCATCTTTGGGTTGACATCTGGGCATTTCTCCCTTTTAGGTATTCTGCAGTCTAGAGGTGGAGGCATATGTCTTTTCAATTTTTCTAAAATTCAGTTTATGCCAGGTTAAAAAAAAAACAAGTGGTCCCCAAAGCTTGCTTTTGTTGCATTGTATGCTTAAAGAACAGAGTATCCAGAATTGTGCAGTGTGCGGCCGTGAGGGCACAAAGATTATTGTGGCATAAGGAGATGGGAATTGGGAGCTAGAGAAACAAAGCAATCATGACTGCTCCAGACAAGGCTAAGTACTTCTAGCACCACTGACTGCTAAGAAATGGTAAATACATTTCCTGGGCTATTCATTTTTAAACGTCTACAGATTATTTGTGGAACTCAACGAAAATAAGTGGCTGATCTCTGATTTTGATTTTGGATATGATTCAAGGCCAAATGTCATCAATGCAGGAAATAAAATTAATCCTTACACAAAATTCCTACGGAACAATTCCCTGTAAGGACCAATGTTGTGGTTACAGATTCAGGCTCAGCAGATTATAACCTTACCCAAGTTAAGTTACTGCCTGTGACACTAGCTCTTCATATGTCACACCTCTTCCAATGCCACTGCAGCTCTCTGCAAATGGCTTGGAGAAAGCAGCAGACTATAGCACAAGTGTTTGGGCCCCCATCACCCACATAGGAGACTCAGATGATGCTGCTGGCTCCTGGCTCCTGGTTTCAGCTTGACCTAATACTAGCCATTGCGGCCATCTGTTGGGCGAACCAGCAATGGAATATCTGTCCTAGCTCTTCTTTCCCCGGCCAGTTTATCACGTCATGAAGATGTTAGGCCTAAGGTCAGAGAAAGGTCATGATAATCTACCCCATCTTTCCTCAAACCATACAAATATCTTACACCCTTCCTTTTATCTCTTCTTCCATTTTCACCCATCCACTCTCACTTGAATAACAACAACTGCTCCATCCATCTCTCTTTCATCCATAGGTATCTACTCCATTATTCTCTTACAACCACAATGTCTATGCTAAATTGAATCTGCTTAAATCCAACAGTCCTTTGCCACTGTCTTTAAATCCTTACCCAGCCTCTCCTCCTCACACCCCAATCTTCTGTAGCTCACCATGTGCTATTTTTGTAGGGGAGAAAGTATCGTCAAACAGAAAATAAGGGAGAAAAGGAGATGGAAGGGGAAAAGAAAAGGGGAAGAAGAGAAGCAAGAGAACAAGAAGAAAGGGAGAGAAAGAAGAGAATATGGTGGCCAGGCGTAATAGCTTAGTGGTTAATTCCTCACCTTGCACTTGCTGAGATCCCATATAGGTGCTGGTATGTGTCCCAACCATACCATGGATGCTCCACTTCCCATCCAGCTCCCTACTTGTGGCCTGGAAAAGTGGTCAAGGTCAGCCAAAAGTTTTAGGACCCTGTACCCATGAGAGAGACCTGGAGAAAGCTCCTGGCTTTTGATTTTGGATGGAGTCAGCTTTGGCCTTTGCAGCCCCTAAGTAGAGTGAATCAAAAGACAGAAGATCTTTGTTTCCCCTCTCTGTAAATCTACTTTTCCAATAAAAATAAATACATCTTAAAAAAAAAAAACAATGTGGCAAGAAAGAAATGGGAGAAGGAGGGAAAGGGAGGGAAACAACGAGGAAGAGAAAATCATTATCAGAGGATCAGAAGAATGATTAAGTTAAATGAATGGGAGCTGTGTCTGTGATGAGAATAATCCGGATCCTGTCTGCTTGTCCAGCAGCGGGTTGACTAAGTACTAAGGCTTTATCTTTAAACACTATAAATTTGTCTGTTCTAAATGTGTGAGGTCTATATAACAAAAATTTCTGGCTCATTATGTGTAATTAATTTTAAATACCTCACTATTAATGAATAAGCAATATGATGCTATTTATAGAAATCTTAAATAAACCAAGGCAGAAGTATTGCTATAAGATGGCAAAATAAATACAAGTGGTAGTCATAGTTAACCTCTTCCTCTGGAAATTGAGCTGGTTGAAAACATTACCTTTACCCTTATGTTTTTGAAATCATGCTACACACAGCTTTCGGTGTGCTCTGCAGTGTATAACTATGCTGGTTAGGCTTAGGACAGGAGCCCTTGTTCCAAGCTCCCAAGCTTGCTTCCTCCTCACTTGTTGTGCACAGTGGGCTCTTCAGAATGCCTCGCAGATGCAGTCAGCAAATACAGAGATCCACGGTCACACTGCAGGGAACATCATGGGTCATTTTGTCCAGAAGGGTCCAGAGCACTGACTCTAAACTGCCCTGTAAGGGAGTAAGTCCTACTAACGTTAGAAATACAAATAATGGGCCACCCTAGGAGAGTGGAGGAGAACCACAGCTATTCTTCTCTCATTTACACCAAGGGCTTGGAAAGATGTATTTGGGGGAAAGATAATCTATGCATACAAAAACAATCTTATTTCCATTTTCTGTGCCCTCTGAGATGGCTTTTCATGTACGTGTGGCCTTTGACAGCAGGCATGCCACCCAAATGCGGAAACAGGAGCTCTTCTCTGCTCTGGAGACAGTAGCTGTGTCATAATTCCAAATCTTACTCCACATAGAGCAGGACTGTGTACGTTAAGGAAAAAAGGTAACTCTTACCTTAAGTTTACAGAATAAACTTTCTACCCCTGAGAGTGGGACTAGAAAATTAACAAATGTCCACAATAAGACCTAGCTTTCTAGAGTCACATTCATACTCTCTTTTTTCTTTGGTAATGCACACAGCAGGTCAAAATGATATTCTGTGATATATGTAAAAAAATAAGTCAGCCAAGCCGATTTTTTGGTGTGTGTTTCTAAAGCATATTTTGAAACAAAATATCGAAAACAATTTCTATCAGTTTCACTTAGGAGGACATTCTATAAAAATTTCTGCAAGCTGTCCTTGGCAATTTTTTTCTAACAATAAATATATTCCTGGTAGGCCTTAAAAACATTTTTTTATTCCTAAAAGCAGTTTTATTCTTTATTGCTACTACTATGAATAAAAGGTCTAGAAGAAACCAAAAAGTTACTGGAACATTTTCATAAGATGAAATAGTTCCTAAGAACCTAGTTCCTAAAGAAAAATGTTCCTTAAGAAACAGATTCTGTGAAAACAAGTAAAATGCAAGATTGTTTTCAGATTAGAAAAATAAATCTTCCTAGTCTCTTTTATTTTAATTAAAATAAATGGGAATCAAATTGGAGGTAAAAAAAAATTGAATATCGTTTCCTACACAGTCCTCCAGGCAAATCTACTAAATGATATTAGGAAAAATGGAATAGAAATGGTAATCTGTAAGATTACCCTTCTGGATTTCATGATATAACATCCTATCTTACCAACACAATGTCACACAAGGCCACATAGAATTCCTCTATCTCTGGTGCCATTGTATACTACCAAAACATGCATTATGTTAATGAGGTTCAGTGATTTAAACATATCAAAATACCTTGCACTCTAAAATCCACTTGTTGTGATGTCATAGGAACTGTAGTGAAAAAGGTAAAAAATATGACATTTCAATATGAAACTAACTCTATCCATATTCAAACGTTAGATTTTAGGACAAGTATTTTTTTTTATTTTACATAAAGTGTAAGTTTATTAAAAAAAAAAAAGGTAGTTAACGGAGCCTATGTGCTGAATATTTTTGAAAACCAATCTATCCCAGGAAAGGAAGCAGGCAAAGTGCCCACCAGAGTGTGTCGGCCACTGTCACCTCAGTGAGCCCAGGGAGCAGCACATTCTTTCACTCGGCCCTGGTTACCATTCTCCACACTGAGGTCAGAATAGATTTTCTCAGCCTGATTGAGCTTGTGTTATTCCCCAGCTTAAAGAGGGCTTTCCATCACAATGAAAAGAAACTCAAATGCCTTTTTCATGCCTATAAGGATCAATATTTCTGACCCCTGCCAACCATTCTGAATTCATCTCGTACCACCTGCCCTTAACGCACTGTGCTTTTGGATCTAGACACACCTAAATGCCAGTGCTCGGCTCCACCCGGTCTGTCTCCCAGCACTTTCTTTTATTTTCCCTGAAAATTTATTATGTAATAAATACTGTTCTCCCAATTAGAATTTAAGAATAAGGACTTTGACTCTCATACCCAGCTAACAGCACATAATAGGTTCTCAATATATTTGTGATGAATAATCATGTATCATGTCTTACTTGTACTACATCTTTCCAAAAATTCAGCCAATGAAAAATTGGCCCAAATGTGGAATTGAACAACTAAGGAAAAAGGAGAGAACGGAGTAAGAATCAATGCTGAACAATTTCAACAAGTGGTTTTATACTATCAGTGACATCATCCCAGTAGGAAATGGCAGGATATAAAGATGAAAAGGAAGGAAGAAGCGTGGTAGGGATCCAACTGGGAAGCAAAGTCTCCTAACACTTTAGTGTCTTACGGATATGTGGGTAAGGAGTGCAAATGTTTCATAAACCCTTATTTTCCTGGACAGAAATCACACAGCATTTTACTCTTCAAAATTAACACAGAATCAGTCTTCAGAAAGAAAACCCAAATCTTAGTAGTTTAGAATGTAATATTCCATTACAGGAGAACGAGGAAATATTAGCCAATATTTAGATGCAAAACCCTAGTTTAGCAGTTATACCACACTCCCAATTACTATGCAAGTATGCTGTCTGTATTATACAACTATGCTACTATTATTGAACTATTTCATTTTAATATACAAACTTTTTGGACACACAGATACTAATATAAGATTTTGCAGGATAATTTTGAAATTAATCTCAGTTTTCTTATCAGCAAAATGGATAATAATGGTGATGTTATAAGGATGTTACAGGTATAATTACTTAGTTTCTAGTTGTAAAGCAGGGAAAAGGTCATAATACAAAAGAAAGAGCAGAAATTAAATCACTGTATAGAAACAGATATTTTTGAAATGTATTAAATGAGTCTGCTCTCACTAGACTATAGCTGTGTATCACCTGTGCCAGTGAGCAATATTGACAAAATACTCAATGCCTGTCCAATTATAGATATTTATATTAATCTGGAAAAGATCTTACAAAAACATAAGAGAAAATCACTTAAAGAACAAAAATGGAAAAGTTAATCAGAAACTTGATAAAAATTAATCGAGTTATAAGATTAATTCATTCTCCAGCGACAAAAACATTAATGGCATCAGCAAAATGCTTAATGGCCGACAACCACTTCCACATACATTATCTCACTGAGGCGCTGTGATTATACTTACAGTGACTGAAGTCTAAAGTGTTGATGGGATTTCCCCATGTTCGTATCTCTAATAAATCCTGATGTGATTGCAATTCCTAGCCAGGTGCAGCTTTCATACCATGTTATATCTCCTTCCAATTCGCTGAAGCAAAAACACGATGATACATTAGCTTCATATTTATTTTGCTCTATTGGATACCTACTATACGCCAAGCATTATGATACACATAGGACACACGGCAATATTTTTTTAAAAAATAAAAGTCAATATTTCCTGTGCTTAGTAGAGCTTACATTCTCTACAGCTTAGAGCAGAAAACATACTTAGGAAATAAAAGAGTCTTTGGATGGTTATAATTATTATACAGAAGCAAATATACAGAAAAAGGGAGCTGTGGTGTGGCAGAAAAAAATGAAGCTATTGCAATTTTAATAAAGTGTTCGATACTGTATCTAGGAAACCTCCCAATACGAAGGTCATATTTGGTCAAAGGTTTGAAAATGGTCTTGTGAGCCATTATGCATATCTTGAGGAAGCTCATTACAGGCAAAGAGAAAATCCACATGGGAGGGTATTTGGCACTTTTAAGGACATCAATGTGCTGACAACAAAGGAATGAGGCTTGAAGTAAGAGATAGTCAAAAGGTAATGGAAAGTCAGATCATTTGTGACTTTGCATTATAAAAGCTTTTGTATTTTCCAAGCGAGCTGCAAATCAGCTGGAGAATTCTATGCAAAAGAATAGCATGATTTAACTATGCTTCAAAAAGGAGCAAGCGTGTAGACTCTTGGTGCTGAGCTGATCGAGGAGGAAGAAGTAGAGCAAGCACAAGAACACATGTGCACTCTTGGGCAGGTATTGTGCAAGGAAGGCTGAGCTGGCCCTTGCAGCATCTGCACCTCCTATCAACATGCTGGATTTTAGTCCTAACGCCCCTCTCAGTCTAGTTTCCTGGTACTGCACACTCTGAGAGACAGCCCAAGCACTTGGGTTCTGGGTGACCCGTGGGCAAGACCCTCATGGCTTTCCTAGCTGCGGGCTTTGGTCCGGCCCAGCATTGCCTGTGTGAGCATTCAGGGAGTGAATCAGCAGATGGAAAATCTCTCTCTCTCTCTCCCTGTTTCTGTGCCTCTGCCTTTGGACATACACAATTTTAAAAAATGCATTTAATTTTTTTAAAGCAGACTCAAAGGAATTTTTTGGAAACTGATATGGATTAAAACAGAAAGGAATTTGGATGTGATTTGAACCTGACTCCTTAGAAACACAGAGATATTATAAAATAAGACGGGACAGTCTACTTCTGCAGGCAGCTTGGGGCAGGGGTTTAAGGAAGATGTAATTTTATTTCAGACAGAGTTGGAACCACATGCTAGTCAAATGGAGGCTTCAAGTAAGCCCACAGTTCAGACTAAAAATCATTAACTTAAGAGACATATATGCAACAAACAAATAACAACAACCAAAAAAAAAAAGAAGAAACCGAACACTTAGGCATATACCCCTAAGAGCGGTCCTTAAAGAGAAGAGCAAAGAGATGATGTTAAAGAACCGAACCAGGGCCCAAAAGAGAGTCCAGCATGGAAACGGGGAAAGGTACTGATGAAAACAAAATGTACTTCTACCGAGGAAAGCGAGGCATCTCCCGCCTTCTCAGAGAGTACCTCAGACAAGGAGCGCAAGAAACAGGCAAAGGCAGCAATGTGGCTGCCATGATGTAAGCTTTATGATAAAATACCTGAAACATTTTCTTTCACAGCATCCCAAATGCAAGTTCAATGGGAGCTGGGACCAACTTCAGTCAGTTGTGGAGTCAGAAGACAACTTATTGAGGCAAGTGAAATGAGAATAGGGTAGAACGCTTCCTTCTGTCCCAATAGCCGCGCCCTGCTCCTTCTGTCTTGGGAAGCACCAGTATGAAAGCTTTTCTTCACCAAAAGAATGAAATCTAAATTTGTCCCACATATGATTCTTTATTGCCAGAAATATATTTAACTAACTTTTGAAGAAACTCAGAAGGCCATCCAGAAAGTGGCCTGAGCTTGATGCTTGATAATAATCACTGTAATAATCCATATTCTCATTGCTTGCCAAATTCTCCACTCGGGCCCGTTACTTTTATTCATCATATAATCTGTTTATAATTAAAGCACAATTCTGATGAGATTGCAGGGCTTGTGTTCTTCTTTCTTTTGAACTTCAAAAGAATGTAATGTTAACACACGCCAAAGATACACGGGGTTGTTATCAACTGAAGCGGAGCAGGAAAGCGTAAGGAAAAACAGCTCTACCAAGCCAACGTAAAGATTTCATGTAAGAAAATAAGAAATATCCTTTGGATGTAAGATTTATTCAAACCACAATTCTTTTTTTCATTTAACCTGCTTCCTATTTAATCATTCAAGTCTAATAAAAGCAGAAAAAGAACAGATACAACCACAGAAATACAGGCAGAATATTTTGCAGTGATTCATTCTGTAAGCACACTCACCAATATATTTTCCTCTGTTATTTGTATCAGTGCTAATCAATTTATACTCAAAGTATACTGCATGTGCCACCTAGGAACTAAAAGATCATTTCTCTCTCACAGCCATCAAATATTCATGCGTGAGTCCTGAACGTTGCCCTAACTGGGACTTTTTGTATCATATCCATTTGTATTTCTCTCTTCAAGTTTAAGCTGCTGTATATTATCACCATAATAGCAAAGATCAAACTCATTTAGAAAACTGATCATCAAATGTAGTCTCAAAGAGAATGTCCTAGGATCTCAACTTATCCCCCTTTATTCAATATTCTCAGGAAGATACTGTCTGAAGGTAGAATCAGAGAATATCTGCCATCTGGTTTGTTTCACCAAGTGAAGAATAATCAAGGAGATAAAAACCAAAATATTAAGCTTCTAAAAATGTATCATCGCTGAGAAAATAAAATCTTTTTCTTTTTTAGTACTGAAGAGGAGAAAATATACATTTTATCTAAATAAGCACAGGCACATTTGCCTTAGAAAGACAGGCCTCCAGGGGGAAAAATGCCATTCATTTCTCAATAAGTTATACAAGGAGTCAATGGCAGGTGCTAAGCATGAGATAGAAATGAAAAATCTTCAAAGCAGTAACAGACACGTGAAACACATCCCAAAGGGAAATGGGAGAGCCACAGGAACGAAACGAAGTGAATACAACCTCGCAACTAGTGAAAATCCCTCTGGAATTCTCCTAATATGAACCGTTCAAGCCATGTGGTTAACATTTGATAAATTTGAGTTCTCCCTTGTCAGATTGGTAAGCTCTAGGCACAATCAGCATTAACCCGATCCGTTAAAAGGCATTATCTCTTCTACCTTTGGATTTGATTGCAAAATGACTTCTGCAAATGTGGATGCACAAATTTTACTTTCATCCTTCAAACTCACAAGCCAACAAACTAGATGGCCTTTTTGTTTGAACGTAAGGTTCACCAAGTTCATTCTTTTAAAGGATGGCTATTGGAATAAATTGTGACTGCTTCACCCCAACAGCACATCTCTCTCCTGCTTTGCCCTGCATAATCCCTTTTGTGTAATCAGCAATGGTATGTCTAAAAGCATTCAGTGAAGAAACAAACCCCCTAGTTACTTCACAACAGCTATGTTGTCAAACCTAGGATTCATTCCCATTAAGAAATGGCCAGAAATAAAAATGGGAAACTGTGCAAGAGGAACATAGTGGGACAAAAAGGCACAGCATTTACAAAATGCAAGTAGAGCGTCTTCTTCCAGATCCTGCAGTAAGAGGCCTTCCGCCAATTATACAAGGTTACGCAGAGAGTTCACAGTAAAAATGGAAGGAAAAGGGTACCTTTCTTGGCATGCATTTTTTTTAATATTCATACATAGGTTCCTTATAACGCACATTTTTCACAAACGTTTTGAACACCCATTATACAACTCATCTACAAAGCAAGATTGTTGACTAAATCATTTCTAAAGCCTTTGGTTTCACCTGCCACACATTTCCATATTATTTCAAGCATCTTTAAAATATAAATTGAATCAAAAAAGACTACAAAGGTGAGTTGCTCTTTTGAGTATCAACTGTCTCTACCCAAACCCCTGTGTGCCAGGACTTAGTCTGATAAAGTCTTATCAAAGTAGTTAACCATTTAATCACCACAACTCCATAGGAAAGGTATCATTAATTATTCACTCCCACATTATAAATGGAACAATAGGGAGGTTCATCAAAAATGGTGCATGGAGTCCTGCACAGTAGCCAGTGGGTAAACTTATCTTGCGTGCACCAGGATCCCATTTGGTGCCAATTCTAATTTCAGTGGCTCCACTTCCCATCCAGCTCCCTGCTTGTGGCCTGGGAAAGTAGTTGAGGACCACCCAAAGCCTTGGGACCCTGCATCCACGTGGGATACCCGAAACAGGATCCTGGTTCCTGGCTTCAGATCAGCTAAGCCCCAGGCATTGTGGCAACTTGGGGAGTGAATCAGCAAAAGGAAGATCTTCCTCTCTGTCTCTCCTCCTCTCTGTTATCTGACTTTCCAATAAAAATAAATATTTTAAAAACTTTAAAAAATTAAGTGGCACACTAAATCTAGTCTAAGAATCCTTATAACTCCCTTCCCTGCTGCCTACCAATGAGAACAGGAAACAAATCGGCCAGGAAATGAAAGTTCCACAAAGCCTTTGGAAATAGCTTAAACAGTAAAGAAAGTGATTAAGCGCCTTTCTTGGAAGTTCAAAAAGCAGAAGTGATTTTGCAAAGTAAGGAAAAACTAACATAGAACAAGACTCCTGATTCTGATTGTTTTCTTTACAGTCTGTCCACAGAGACCTCTGCGAAATCCCTGGCATTGGCAGTATCCAGTAACATCAGGAGAAATGAAGAGACAATTTCAGTGAGACAAAGGCTTCCCACATTAGAATTTTGGACTAAGATGCAAAAGAGAATTACTATTTATTCAGCATTTAATATCACTCAACAGCTACATCCATGTCTGGAGATCCAGCTTATTTCTTTTATAACAATTAATCCTCTCCTTCCCTCACTGTAACTGTCAACATGTTAAACGTCTCCTCAATCTAAACATTACACTGTTGGGCACAACAAGGTCCTGAAGCATGAGCACTTCCTGCCTCCGTACTACCTTCACTCACTGTTTTTGCAGGATCTCCCCCATGGTAGGGTTTTTCCAAGTTGAAGATGCTTCCGTTTGCCCACAGTTTGTTTTGAAAAGCAGTGAAAAATAGGACATTGTTGCAAAGACCTTTCTGTTTATATGCTCATTTATGATACATTTATGATTCATCATGATTCAGTTTCCAACCTTAAAAGCCAAATGGAGGGTCAACCAGGCACACACACTTGAGAAATAATAACTAACAAAATTTCTACCACAAGCAATGCATTATGGAAGCCTTCTTTTCCTTACATAGTCTGAGGCGATAAGCTGAAATCCAAAAATCATGACAGTGCATTCTGAAGACATTTAAAGCTAGTATCCCTTTCCTTTAAAATACCTCTGTTGACGTTCCAAAGTAGGAAGATGAGATGCTTTCACAATGATTTATATGGCATTTTCCGTCTTAACAGCTGGACTCTTTATGTTTGTACAATTGCCATGTGGCACAGGGTTCAAAGCCGTGGAGTTTTAGAAGTCCTGAAAACAGGATGTTCACTTAAGGATTGTATAGAACATGTTACAAATTTAAAATACGAAAAGGAAAGGGATTCAGTTGCAGAGAGCATGAAACCTGAATCCACAAGCTTTTCCAAGGCTTTTTCATGTAGTCAAAGGGGGATGAGAAATGTTCATTCTTGCAAATGTCAGCTAACATATGTATGCGGCTTAACTGGCTTCACAGCCCCCTGGGCTTTTGCCCTCACTTTAGCTTCATTTTCTGACAGCTTTTAAGAATCAATAATGCTATTAAGCAGCCTTCTTCTCTCGAAACAGGGCTCACACTTATACTCTTAAAGCTCCTGATTTATTTAAATGTATCCACTATTACACTTGCAAAAATTGCTCTACATAAATAAGTTGAAAAAAAAATCAGTGCAACTACAGAAAACATATGTTGAATATTTGAAATTTTTGTGTTTATAAATGTCATTTGAAGGCTAGAAAGACTGAGAGACAAAATCATCTATCTGCTGATTCACTCCCCGGATACCTGGCAGGTCCCAGGGCTGGGCCAAGGTAAAGATGGCACACACTCCTGAGGGACCATGTGAGTCGCAGTAACTCAAATACTTGAGCAATGATCTTCTGCTTCCCGTGCTGTGCATCAGCAAAAAAAATTAGCTGAAAGCTGAGATTCACACCCAGACACCCAGATAGTCCAACACGGGTTATAGGTGTGGAGAACAAGAACCTACCCTGCATCAAAACACCACCCCCAAAAGTATGTATTCATCACAAGGAATAAGCTTTTCATTTATCCAAATATGATTAAAATATTCCATAACAGAAACTACTAATTACACTTTTATTGCCGTTTCTTCAGACATTAAAGAATAGACTTCTTGTCTTTGTCGCTTAACAGTTTTAAAAACTACCTTCTGAAATAATAAAATTTCAAAAAGCTTCAATCTCATATGTGTACTTTTTTTAATATTGAAATTGTGTACAAGACAGATTGCATGAATGTAAAATTAATAATTAAACTATTTTTACTTTTGGTTTAAAAACCCCAAAAGATTTTTTAAAATGGTGTTCATATTCAGTTTAATTGTTTTCTTTAATCATTTGTTTAATCATTGTTATTATGAAATATGCAAGTAGATTAAATATAAAATTCAAATATTTTATGGATTATATGCTAGAAATAATTAAATACACTGCGTAAAAATAGACTTCAAAATTTTCCAGGATGGTTATCTCCATTCCTTACAGATGCAACAGCTTATATAGGAAGCACATAGACAAAGAGAATAGCTCAAACAATGTGTTCTTATCAAATGGTGTTTATATCCCTGACTTCATCTCAGAACACTTACTATATCAACTTCAACCTCTTTCAAAATCAGTTATCAGACTGTAACATGAGATAATACATTAAAAAAATGAGCTGGAACAGGTAATCACTTATCCAAACACCCAATTTGTGATTTTTATCTGGAATTTTCACATGTTCAATGAAAAATCAAGCTACGAAGAGTAATGCCTAGTATACACACACAAGATAGCATGATACATGCCAAACACTCCAGTTCCAACTTTTTCTTTCCTCTCACCTACCTTGTCTTCTTCAACAGCACGTCCACGTTTGAGGCTGACTGCACTGACACAAGTCCCAACTCCAGTTTTTATCTTCTCTATCTTTACCCTGTAGATCAAGTGATCAAAATAGAGGGGAAAAATTATGTAACATTCACTTATATTACAAGAAGTCACTCTAGAGGCAATGGGAAGGGAAGGAGAGTCTTTTTCCATATCATAATTGTCAGACACAATCTTAAGTTTTAGGTGTATTACCATTCATGTATTCTTTCATTCTTTCTCCCACCCAGTATTTACTGAAAATCTTTTCCCTGATGCCAGCAGTCCTAGGAGCTACAGAGGGAATTCTGGAGTCTATAGATAACGATCCTGTTCTCTGGCGTTCCGTTACAGTGTGGGAAGGAGAGGAAAGAAGCTATTACTGGTTCAGTGAGAAAATTTCAGCAAGTTCTAAGAGCTCTGAGGGTCTTACTGTGGGGACATATGCTGGCCATGTAGAAAAGATGTCTGTGGAATGGGTGTATTTCAGCTGAAACTGGGATGGTGACAAGGCAAAGACACTGATGAAGCACTGTACATAGAAAGACAGGAAGCAAATACACACAGAGATACACACACAGAGGCCTCTTTGCAAGGTGAGCAGGTGCAGCAGTCCCAGGAATCCTTAGGGGGTGGGGGAAGTAGGTACTATGGCCCTGCAGCTTAATCCAGGTCTTCAGGGAATACCCACATCACACTGCCAGAATGTAAGTTCAAATCCCAGATACACTTCTTAGCAATCCAGCAAATCACCTTCCATCTGGACAGAGTTTCTAACTCCTGGCTTTGGAGAGTGAATCAAGGATGAAGAAGTTCTGTCATTTGTTCAAATATAAATGATACAATGCAAAATAATGTAAATTCTAATCCATCATGAAATTTTCATATTTTAATACATATACTTAAGCCTTAAAATAACCTCAGAGTACAGGACTGGTGTGATGGTTCTGTGGCTAAATCCTCACCTTGCTTGTGCCGGGATCCCATAGACACCGTTTTGTGTCCTGGAGGCCCCCCTTCCCATCCAGCTCCCTGCTTGTGGCCTGGGAAAGCAGTAGAGGATGGCCAAAAGTTTTAGGACTTTGCTCCCACATAGGAGACCTGGCAGAATTTTCTAAATCCTGGCTTCAGATCATGGTTTTTTTTTTTGGTTTTTTTTTTTTTTCGCTATCTGAACCTGATATGTGATAATGGTCGCACATTGTCTAATTTGAATTTCCTTGTGTGACAGTTACTAAAATTAATTTTGTTTTCTAGATTTGAAGGAACACCTTTGCCCCTTCTATTATTTTCCTGCTTAGTATACATGCAATAGCGCAACAGGCTGAGAAACAGCCTGAAGCTATGATGCAGATCCCAGGCCACAAGCAGGGAGCTGGATGGCCAGTAGGTTTGCTGGGACATGAACTGGTGCCCATACAGGATCCCAGCGCACAAGAGGTGAGGACTTCAGCTGCTAGACTATCATGCTGGGCCTGTATACTTGTTTCTTTGTCTCTCAATTTTACAAAATTTAATGGATTACGAAGCTCTGTGAGTTATCAAGATTTCAGCTTACTCAAGCAAATGATAGGGAAATAGATGATACAACATAGACTGGAATTTTATAAAAATATCAAAAATAACGTTTATGTGCACTTTCATTCATCACATAATACTATAATTTTTCAGTTAAATATCTCGTTAGCTCTGGGTCTAAAGGAGATGGTCTTTATGGTACTAATGAATATGCAACCCTGCTTATCTACATGGTAAGGCATAGCTCCAAAAATAGAAGTTACTACTCACTGGACACTCCCAGACGCTTGTAACATTACCAATTAAATTAGCGTGCTTAATCCTGACAGCAGACACCTGAGGAAACACAGAAATTAAACGCCGAATGCTCTGTTGATTTAGATAATTTCATCTGTTAAAACTCTCTATTGCAGAAACTTCTATTAAAATCGCTATATAGTTTGCTTGTAGCTTTGATGTGATTACCAAACAAGACTGAAAATGCATGGCTTGTTTGGGATGAATTGTGTGTCTGGAGTGAACATTTCTGGCAGTGTTTGCTAGTTCTCCATTTAGAATGCCGTCTAGAAGCAAAGCATGATGTCCCTCTAACTTATTGTTTCTTTCAGGACTGAAGTGTGGGTAGGTACATAACCTCAATGGGATTACTTCTCCTCCTTTTTATTGTCTTCTAACACAGCTAATATTTCCTTAATACTTTACAAGCGTGGTTTTAATCTCCTCTTTGATCCAAGCATTATTTAGAAAAGTGATTTTGAAGTTTGCAGTGGATTTAAATAGAAATCAATTCACGAAAGTTAAGATTTTCTTTAAAAAAATTATTTGCCTGGTTGTTAAGCTTGTACTCAGAAAAGCCGTTTATATCACGTTGTAAGTAGAAAATGTGGACTAAGTAAATGCTATTTCTTTAGGAAAATTAAAGATGTTTCAAGCTTCTCTTCATTGCGAGTTAACCAAATTGTCTACTTATAGGACAAGTAAGCTAGATCATTTGCAAACACACAGATATATAGCATGCTAGATTCTCATTTTTAACATAGTTATGCATGTGTAGATGAAAACCGGAGCTGGAATGAGGAACTGGAACGAGGAGTTGAACCCAGGTACCTGATTATGGATCATGGATGTGCTAACTACCAGGCTATGTATATGCTGCACTCTGTCTATTTAAACAGCTTATCATAGCATCTTGATTTTTAATCTAGCACTTGGAGTTTTATTGTTATATAACATAATTTAACCAGTATGTGTCTATTTTAAGAACACTGACCTGTATATTTTAGCTGGAATGTTTATTTTTATTTCTACATTGACTTCTTCACTGTTTCCATTGTTTTCTGTCCTTTCATCTATGCATTATTCAGCAGTTTTCCATTTATCAGCTTTTTATCTCTCTAACCAGTACCTCAATAAAAATAGTACCTTGACTTTCTTCGAATTTGAAAATTGTGATTAATTTGTCTGTTTTATCTGACAAAACCTGACATGGGAATCAAGCCGTTGAAATTCATACTTTACATCCTGTGTAAAATATTATTAAAGCAAGTATCTTATACATGTGTTTTCATCTAAGAATATTTTTATAGGGATTAATTCCACTTTCACTCCCTTTTCCAAAATAGTATGAACTAATCCAAGCATAAGACAAGCAATAATGACTGACTGACTTAAAGTATTCCTGGGTTACCGGGCACTATTCTAAGTGTTTAATTAAGTGCCTTATTTAATCCTTATAAAGTTTTTTTGAAAGATAAAATAGTTTTCTTTCCATTTTATGGATGAGAAAACCAAGGCTTTGCCATTTGCCGAGTTTCACCTGCCAAAAGCTCTGGAGCTCCTTCCCTTGCACAGTGGTCCTCGGTTGCAGCAGACCTTCCTCCCACGGCCACTAGACCAGGCACTGCAGGACAGGTGCAGCCTGCTGCTCACCAGAACACATCCTGGCAGAGGTCTGGCCATTTAAGAGTTCATTTTAAGTCTATTTCTTAGCCATGAATTCATTCTTCCTTTCTATTTGTTGGCTATTTCTCGCTTTTACTTCTTTGACGGTTCATTCAAAGCGTATTTGTTTCAGAGTTCCATCATTTAAAAATTGTTCTCTGCCTTGGACTAACCCTCCAGTTGTGCTTTTTTTTTGCTTTTTTTTTTCTTTCTTTATTGGCTGTTTAGTTTTCATTACAGATTGTGTAGGTACTTTTTAAATAAAAGAAGCTGGAAACTTGATTTCGTTTCTGCAACTCCCCATTCTTTCGCTCTGCCTCCACCGTCCCCTGCTGCTCCTCCACTTCCTCCTTTCCATTGCCCTCCTCCCATCGCCTACTCCATCTAGCACTTTTGCCATCAGAAAACCAGCCATCCTCCATCACACCTTCACATTGACAGCCTTGGTGATGTCACCATAACGTTACGAGAGGAAAGAAGCCAAGAGCGACGTGGGAAGTCTCTCACTGCTCACACGGATGCTGGTCTGAGTCCTGAAGCTGCAAATCCTGAGATTCACAGCAAACCACAGGGGGACTGTGACAACTAGGGAAGGGTGTCAATGATAATTAGCTGGTTTGTAAAATGGACGCGAAATTCCTTCCCTCCAACTTCTGCCCCCCTTCCGATAAAATGTGATGGAGTAAATTTGCTATTATTGAAAATGAGAGGGAGAGTGTATAGAATAAGAGGATTTCCTGCTTCATCCTATTCAAATCTGAATGCGTGCTCTTCTGTCCTGCAGTTCCCCTGGAGAAAAGGTGTCTGGAATTCTGGCCTATCACTCCAGCAAGGACTGATCACAGAGATGATTAGAGTGCTTGCATTTCTGCTTTTGAATCGATATAAATTTATTTCCTAAAAGTTCACAACAAAAGCTATGGTGTAACAATTATATAATCAGCGTGTAAATGTGTCAGGAATTAGGCAAATGTTCATGCAAATATCAACTTTAACTTGCATCACCAAGACTGGCCAAGCTGGATGTCTGAACTTTCATAAATGTAAGCCCAAATTTATGGCTCAAAGCTGTGTGATATGAGGTGCCCGTTTTCATAAAGGGCCACAGCCTTTTATAAAGCATGGGAATGATTGTCTTGAAGGAAAACTAAAGGTGCTTGGGTTATAGATGTAAATGTTGGGCCAAATGTTCATCCCCTATTATTCTCCCATAGGAAGCTTTACAAGATGAGAATCTGGTATTTATTAGCAGGTCATTTGGGGGTCGGTGGCTGTGGGAATCCAGACTCCATGTCTGCACTTTATCTTCACCATATGATTTTGGTGTGAGTGTTTAGGACTCATAATGTATACTATGTCATGAATATTTAATAATTGCATTTTTTAAATATCACAAATTAAATCACCTGTCCATTTTACTGCCCCATTATCAATAAAGAACCATTTAATTCTTCACTTGAGATTTTGAAAGCATTTTTGTCTTGAGCATTCGCTTACGGGTGTGTGTATGAAAGAGATTCTGCTTGTCTGTATTCATATGCCACAAATGATTTCAGCTATTGAATATGTTGTTTTCTGTCTCCTTCGTTGAATATTTTGAATGTACAAGTAATTTTAGACTCCATGCAAGCTTTTTAAATGGTTTTGAAATAAATAGCTGCTATAAAGTACATTTGTGAAAACAGGAGATAGTCAGATAAATGTATGCTAAAATATTCTCCCTAAAGTAGAAATTTCGGACAAGTCCAGCAGATCAGAGTATATAGATAAGGATATTGTTAGAATGATTCATCAAAGTTTTTTTTAGAAAACAATCATTTGAGCTGAGTGCTAGGTACAAAGCAACGGAGGAAGGGGTGCTACTCCTGACTGCACATAACTTAAAACAATACACTGAACATGTGAAGACATGAAGGCGTCTGGAGGAGAGCGGTCTCTTAAGAAAAACACAGGACTCAGAAAAAAAAAGTCTGCTCCATATTACTCAAACTTGGACAAGTCATTAAAGCCCTCTCCATCTTGGTTTCTTCACCTTTTAAATGGTCCTGAGGATAATGTGTACATCACGTATCTGTCAGTCGGCCACCTGTCTGCTTGCTCACGGGGTCCTGCCACTCTGAGCTTCTTGCTATTTCTCCAAACACCAGGCTAGACCCGGGGGCCTCGGGCTCTTCCTGCTTCCTAAAACGTTCTTTGTCCCAAAAATCTGTACGGGCAGCTGCCCCTCATCCTTCAAGTCTGGGCCAATAGTCCCGCTGAAGCCTGGATCAAAAAATGGGAAAGCAGGTGGTCAGAGCTTTTACCATTCATATTGAAAACTGACAGAGTTCACTTGAGCAAAGAAACTATTAACAAAGTCTTACTGCTGGTCAAGATGCCCTGTGAAGGCATTGCCCAACAACGGCGAGTAAATTCACAGATCTCTAAGCAATGAGAACCCATCTATCAAGAGACAATCAAATAATAATAAAATAATAACAATAATAATAATGCAAGAGCAGGCATTTGGTTCAGTGGTGATTGAGTAACCTCTCGGGATGCCAGTGACCCATGTCACAGGGCCAAGTGAAGTCTCAACTTTTCTACTGATTCCAGCTTCCTGCTCATGTGCAACCAGGGAGGTGGTAGGTAACGACTCAAGAACTTGGGCTCCTGCCACCCACATGGGATGTCATTTGAGTTTCCACCTCCGGGTTGCAGCCTGGCCCAGGTGCAGCTGTTGTAGGCATTTGGGGAATGAATCCGAGAAGGAAAATTCTCTCTGTGTGTCTTTGTCTCTCTGCCTTTTCAATTTACATCCGTATATAAATAAAACTGAAGAGAATAAAAGAATGAAAACTGAAGAGAATGGAAGAGGGCTGTCTTCCCAGAGTGCCTCTCGGGTCACAGAAGACGAGTTTATAGTGGCCAGTGGGATGAAGCAGCCAAGAGACCATTGGTAGCACTCAGGATGTCAAATTGCCTTTATACCACGCACCTACGTATGTCCTTAAAATATGCACATGAACTCAACCCACTCAACTCCTTCCCTTGAGTAGAGTATTACTTAGTCAGCAGATGGCAGACACATAGAAAAGTGCAAGGAAGACATATCAGGCATGGAGTGTCCCTCACACGTTGTTTCTTTCCTTCCACAACTCTACTGATCATCACTATCTTGGCACTGCCGGTGAGCAGCCATGATTCAAAAAGTTAGAAGTAACCAGTCATATGAGATATCATATGACATGAAACAACATTATAGAATTCTGTTTCTCATTCTGTGACATTATTTGTCTGGTATTTGCTATGGTGTCATCAATGTATTGATTTTTTTCCTACACTCTCTTTATCAGGGAGCACTCCAAAACTGTGAGGATGATCAGAAAGAAGAAAAATGAGACAGCTCTCTGGGGCCCAGCGCAATAGCCTAGTAGCTGAAGTTCTCACCTTGAATGCGCCAGGATCCCATATGGGCACCAGTTCTAATCCCAGCAGCCGTAATTCCCATCCAGTTCCCTGCTTGTGGCCTGGGAAAAGCAGTTGAGGATGGCCCAAAGTCTTGGGACCCTGCACTCACATGAGAGACCCAGAAGTGGCTCCAGGCTCCTGGCTTCAGGTGGGCTCAGCTCCAGCCATTGTGACCACTTGGGAAGTGAATTATCAGATGGAAGATCTTCCTCTCTGTCTCTCCTAGTCTCTGTGTATCTCACTTTGCAATAAATTAAATCAAATCTTAAAAAAAGACAGTTCTTTGGAATGATCAAATTTGGTTTGAATATTGTTTAAAAATCTTGCTTCTGTGTCTTCCCTGATTCTATGTTGCAATTTTTATTCTTTGTTTTTTACAGATTAATTCTGTTTATTTGAAAAAAAAAATTGCAGAGAAAGAGAGAGAGAGACAGAGGAAGATCCCCCACATGCTGGATCACTTGCCAGAAGGCCACAACTGCTACAACTGGTCAGATGAAGCAGGAGCTAGGACCAGGAACTGCTTCTAGCTCTACCCTGTGATTTCAGGAGTCCAAGCACTCAGGACTTCTTCTGCTGCTTTCCCATGCACATTAGCAGGGAGCTACAGCAGAAGTGTAGCAACCGGGGCCCAAAGCAGTGTGTTTACAGGATGCCAGCATTGCAGGTGGCAGTTTCACCTGCTCTACCACAATGCTGACCCTCAACTGCTTCTTCAGGCCACAAGCAGGGAGCTGGACAGGAAGCAGGGCCGCCGTGATTAGAGCCAGCGCCCATATGGGATCCCGATGTGTGCAAGGCAAGGACTTTAGCCACTATGCTACCACACCGAGCCCTTACCTTTGCAATTATGTGGGGGTGTCTATACAGCAAACAGCTTTCAAAATAATCCTTAGTTGTCCACCTTGCCAATATTATTTGTGTTGCTTAAGCCTTTTCTTTCGCATATGAACTAACAAATAAAATAGACATGACAAGTTCTACCAGCAATTTACAAAAGTTTGTGACTTTTGCTTTCCTGGAATGACTTAAAGACATCAGATATAAAGTGGGTAAGGACAAGTGGAGAAGAACAAGAGAGACCTCCAGCAAGAAGGGAAGAACCAAGTGGGACCCAAGGAACTGAATGAGTGGGGCTGAAGTGCACCTTGCACCACTCAAACCTTCAGCTGAGACAGTGGACATTCTGTCGGCTTGGCTGCAGCCCATGAGCGAGACCATGAAGCAGAGAACTTGGATAAGCTGAGCTCAAATCCCTGTGCCACAGAAACCCTCAGAGAAAAATAATGGGTGTTCTGTTAAGAAGACAAATTGGGTGGCAATCTATGGTACAGCTACAGCTGACCAACACAATCCATTTCAGACCTCTGGAACTGGATCTCTTTCTTCGGCATCCAAAACATCTCTGAAAATTAATCTAAAAAAAATAATTATTGTGGAATTAAAAAGCATCAGATGGGATAGCATCCAAAAAAATGAAGTTTTCAAACAATGGCCTTGAAATTTTCTAAACAAGTGCAGTACCAACTCCTTTCAAAGTATTTCTTCTTCCTGCTCTTCATTTTAACCTCAAAGAAGGCAATCTTTTTAAAAAAAAAAAAGTCTTGAAAAGTTTAGAGATAGTTTAAATGCACTTAGCAGTTAAGTACTTTAAAAATTTTTTAGAAAAATGTGTAGGAATCATCAAATATGAGATATTCTCCCAAAAGAGACAAGAAAAAAAGAATCTTTTCCCTCAGGAGCATTCACAGAGTAAGAAGGAGAAAAACGAAACATCTTTCTGAAATAGAAAATGGAAATTCAAGTTCTTTTTCTTTAATTCAGGTCCCTTTTCTTTCCTTACAGAATCAGAAAATTGCTTTATAATAGGTTGCAAATAACTTGTTTGAAATTGGGGACATTTTGATGTAGGGAACATTCTGTCAAAAGACTGAGTGTAAGTGACAAAGTAGAAATAGCACCTCAACTGAAACAAGTAGATGAAGCCAAGGCTTCTATGCCAACTCTAGGGTATATTTGAAGTCTTTGCTACTTTGGGACCTTAGAAATACTCTGTTCCAGCCTGATTCACAACAGCGGTGAGGGAACTGAAGTCCAGGAGAGTTAGATTGCTGCCTAAATCTCAAGCAGTTAGTTTGCATGGAGCAGAGACTGCTTTCCTGTCCATGTTGCTAAGAAATCACTCCACCTATGACAAGTATTTATAATTGAGCATGTGCTAGAAGTGAAGGTGTGGCCCACCGCATGCCCAGTTTTCTTCTAGCACTGTCTCTCATCCCTGCCATGACAAATTGCCTCCAAGAACAATTCTCAGGCCAGAACCTGAATTCAGAAGCAGCCATGTCATTCAGTGCTGGAATTCCATTTAGAAGCAATGACAGCAGCAGTGGCAGTCACGGCTGGCCGTTCCAGTAGGGTGACGCCAGTTGTGACGGAATGAGGCCGAGACCACAAAGGTGATATCAGAAGCATTTGAAATGTCATCCTTGATCCCACCCCCACTTGTCCAGGTGCTCATCACCAGAAGTCCCAAATCGTCTCATTCCACATCACTCCTGGTTTCGACCTGGCCTGCTCCCAGTTATTGCAGGCTACTGAAGGAGTGTATTAGCAGATTGAAGATCTCTTCTATTTCATTCTACCTTTCAAATAATAATCTTTAAAATTAAATAGAAAGAAAGAAGAAGAGTGGAAAGAAGAAAAAAAGCTGGGAGGGAGGAAGAGAGAAAAGGAGGAAGCAGAGTTTCCTTTTATCCAGGTTCAAAAAAGGTGAGCAAGTAACTAAAAAGAATTAAGTCATTTTTTAAAATCTCTGATTTATAACTTCCAAAAAGCATCGATTCTAAAATAAAACTCCTGGGTGGGGGTTGGGTTTTGCCAACAGACTTGGCTACATGAGCTTAAAGAAAATGGCTTATGCTTCTGAATCTTACTTTTTTCATCTGTACAATGGAGACAATAAAATGACTGTTGAGGATTACCAAAAAAAAGTTTGTAAAATACTATGCTTTGATTGTGTTATGTGTTTAGTAAATGTTAGCTCTTCTTCCACTGTTTCAGTTGGTCAGTGTTTATTTTCATAACTGAACTAACTGGATGTGATTTTTTTCAATTCGTTTGTTGGAGTCCAGGCTAGCAACACTCACAGAATCCTCTGCTTCTCCTTCATCTGTCTGCCAACTGACATTCCTTGTTGCTAATCTAAGACCAAGCCATATGTTCTCCGTATGGGAGACTCTTTCCTGCCCAGGTGGTGAAGCAGACGCAATGAGCTAATAAGTCTTTTCTGTCTCACCAGGGCAAGTCTTGGGAAAACGTCCAATCATTTGGGAGGCCCTGATGAAACACCACAAGCTTGGGTGACTATGTTGTTCATCAAAAAAATTTTTTTTCTTACTTTCTTTTTTCCTCCCAAGATCCCCAAACCATGTTTCAATCCTGTCATTACCTGTTTCCTTGTCTCTGTTTAGTCTAGCAGACAGGTCGAGACTCTCGAAAGAGATTTCGACATGGGATGTCTGTGTGGTGTCAAGGACGCTGGAGATGAAAGGGCACATTAAGACCTGGAGGACTGAGTTAGGAGGCGCTGAGCTACAGATCCCAAAGCTGCAGCATCCGGGCAAAGGAAATAGGTATCTCTGGGGAAGGGATGCAAGAGGGAAGCACGGAGGCAGTGCCGCTGGTTGGTTAGCATTAATGCCACAAAACGCAACTGCAAATGAAATGTAGAAGCCAAAGTTCATGGAGAGAAAGGAAAGGGGGGGTCAGAGTAGTAGAAAATACAGAGAAAGAGAACAAAAATGTTATGTTTATATTCTGGACGTTTTAGAAGAGAGGAAACAGCAAATTGAGAAATAAATGTTTACCTTGCAATAATGCCCTTGCTCTCTGAGTCATAAATAAACAGTGCAATCTTAGAACGTTGACATGACAAGGGAAGATTGTGAGAGAAATCTCTGAGGCACTCCGACTCTGGCAGCTACATAAAGCAAAAAGGAGGCTTTTGTGTTCTACTTCTTTAATATTACTCTCTTCGTTATTTTGAAAATATTGAAAAGCCCACGCTTAAATAATTCCAGAAGGATAACTTAATCAATGGCTAATTTCAGCAAAATTGGAGACCCATTAATGATCAAAGCAGTCAGTTTTAGGTTCAATACAGGCTTGAGTGACGACATGGGTCACTTGTTCAGTCCAGCGGCTGTCTGCTTCCTTTACTTTTAGCTTACTTTGCATGTTGCAGCCTTCACCTATGACCTGGGTAAACCGCTTAAAATCTCCAAGCCTCAATTTCCTCATCCACACACAGTCGTTAAAATCTCTGCCAGCTAATTGTCTCCTAGGGAGTTTAATAATAGAAGTATTTTTACAGAATGTTTTACTTCTGCTAAGGAATTACACTAAGATGTTTATGATCATACAGAATAAGTAGGGATTGATAGTATATCCATTAAATTGGTCCCCTGCAGTGGTGTGATGGGACTTGACTTCCACTCACGTGACCTACTTCTAGTCATTACATCATTGCTAATTGCACTCCGCAGACACCAAGTTCTTCAGGATGAACTGACAAGCAGCATCAGTGTCTCCTGTCAAGACACCATAGCTCATCAAATTCTTCACCTTCCCACATGTTTGAGCCTGCCTGGGGAAGCTCCTCTTCATTATCCCATATTCCCACCATCCACTGGGTTCCACCTTGCCACCACTTCAAAGAAATATACAATTAACGAGAGCAGATAATTAGTGTTTATGCTGGACCCAGTCCTTTCACGCTTCTCACAGGTAGAGACAAGCAAGAGGTGTACCAAATGTGCATTGTGTCTAGAAAGTGTACCACAAATCTTAATATATTCACTTTTCACAACTCTAAAAGTGAAAATTCAACAGAAACATATCTAACACATCCAATAACTTTTGTTTTTGAAATTTTCTGAGGCTCTGTGCTTTAAGGAGAGCAGACATCTATCCCTGAGTGTGATGATCAAAATTGCCTTTACATTAGGTAGGGAGCCTAGTGTGTTTACCCTATATGTATGTGAACTTGCATAGTTCTGGAAAGCATGTCTCTACAAGACTAAAAAGAAAAAAAAATGAGGAAGATCTGATATTATATTAAAGTACCTCATTTCTTTCCCAAATTAGCTCTCCTTCTGGAAGATAATGCTGGATAGTTATCCATGTAATACTTTCATTATAAAAGAATGGCAAAGAATTGCATTAGCCTCAAAAGAGATATGAACTGGAAAGGTCATTTCTGTGATAATGGAATTCATCAAGGAGCCTGAAGAGACACTAGGAGAGATTCACAAAAGATGACATTTTCCCTGCTCTGAATTGTCTTTTGTGATTACCCAAAGAATTTAGTTCTTTACAAAAATTGTATTTTTTTTTAATTCACCTGGAACCATGCTTTTAGTTTACCATTGGTATTGCTAAAAATCTATCATGCATTTTGACCTAATTGTGAACTGTAGCTCCTTAGCAAGATGACCTGAATATTTAACATTTACAAAGAGGGTTCTCCATCATGTTTGATTTCCACTCATTTATATCCCAAAATAGCTTTTCTTCCCAGACATAAAGTGGTACATTATGGGATGTCCCAACCTTCAGGGTTCGAAAGTTGCCTCAAAATTTTTCAAATCTTTATGGTTAAAATAAGTTTTAAATCGTAGAAGCTTATATCTCACTTGCAACTTAGGGCGATCTGAATATTACTAAAAGCAACATTAATACGACTAGGAGAGCTTTTTTTGAGGCTCATAGAACTTAATTAGCAGAAATAGGAGTCATCCCAAATGTCTCCAAGATGTTCTGTCTCTGACAAAGTTCACTTAGGTTTTATGAAAGAATAAACAGCTAACAAATACTTGAGGTACATTTTCTGCTCCTTTCTCGTTGTGCCTAATCTGCCAATATCCCTTCCATTCCAACTTTTGTTGAACCTTACTAACCATCGGACCTTCAGGAGACAATTTAACCTCCTGTCAATTTCTTCACCTCTGAACCTTAATTTTTGTTCTATCTTGTACAAATTTGGAGTGAAATACGTGATATCATATGTATGAAACTTACACGATTAACTTCTGAAATGCAGTATTTTATTCTGAAAATTGTACCATGCTTTTCCTTTTCCCTGTTATGGCCTGGGAAATCGGCACATAATGATCCATGTCCTTTGCATTCTGCACCCATATGGAGATCCAGAGGAGGCTCCTGGCTCCTGGCTTTGGATTAGCTCAGCTCCAGCTATAGCAGCCATTGGGAGTCAATCAGCAGATGAAAGATATTTCTGACTCTACTTCTGTCTGGAAATTTGCCCTTCCAATAAAAATTAATTTTTAAGAAAATTGATATAGACTGAGGATTTTAAAACTCTAAAAGAAAATTAATATTGTTTCCAAGGCTCTCAAAATTTTTGTATCAATTCTGGTTTCTATTTATCAAATGACAATTGCCTATTTCTTGGATGGTGCTGTGTACTGTCCCCCTCAGCCTTGTTACAACTTTTTTTTTTCACAGCTTACAATTGAGGCATGCAAAAGGAAAGAAGAAGAGACAGTGAAAGAAGCCTTAGGCAAGAGTTACAAAAAGAAAAAGAGGCAAAATGAAAGCATAGATGAAGGAAACAGGAAAAAGTACTCAAAGTGGTGCCAACGACGACTCAAGATGGACAAAGCAGAAAATATGCCAAGGTGCTTTTGAACCTGCAAGAAAGATTTAATAGCAGCTGTAAGAAAATGACCTCCTCTAAGAAAATGTCTTTTAGAAGTCAGACACAGGCTATGGATAGCAAGGAGACCGAAGGACTCAACAGTAAACAAGGGCAAATATAACATGTTGGTAAGCGAGGTGTTAAAACTGCATGAGTTTCGGTACCTTAAAGCATAACATCTACATGTGATACTTGAGAAACCACTCAAGTACTATAAAAATATGTACATCAAAATGTATGTCATAAAGTTAAGATGCTCCCGATATCTTCAAAATCTTTTACACAGAAGGAATAGTAAGCATATAGAAAGAGTGAGATATAGGAGAGTGCGAAGCATTAGGCCCATAATAGCGTCTGGCATCGTAAGTTGCATGAGATGTCTTGATATATTTTAGTGGTTAATAAAAGGACATTATCATGTGATAACTGATGGTTTTATACCACTGTCTGAATGGCCCACAAGTTGCTGAAACAGCAGATCCTTTTATGAGCACGCTAACAAGCAAGCACTGGAGGAACACTTTTGTGTGCTGAGGATTTGAAGAGTAGAGTTGGACTACCTTACTGACCTTCAGTGCATGACACAGGTTCCCATCAGCAGAACCGAGGCTGGGACTGTGTCCAACCATTGTGCATTGGACCAAGCGGTAGGGAAGCCAGGAGAAGATAAATGAAGAAGATGGTGAGACATTAGTGTGTCTGCAGGCATAGACAACACACTCCTTTGTGTAAGTCACTTTATTTCTGCTTTTTTCACAAGGTTGATCTTCAGCATTTGGCACACAGGTCAAATGGTTTATAGTAAGAGGTGGTCATTGGGAATCTGTCCCTAACGATTTTTAAATATTAACAAAAAATTTAATCCAGTTTGGCAAATGATTTATAGTTACCAAATTGTTCTGTCACTATTTCACAAGAAAAAATTGTATTGCCTTTATGAAAAGGGGTCCTGTTCATGATTATTATAACTAGTGTGTTTCGCAGAATTTGCCCTGTAGTTAATTGGATTCCAATGGACAAACAAAACTTGTCACAGGACAAAACGGAATAATATTTTCAGAAAAGTATCTGGTCCTATTATTATTATTATAAATCATGAAACAATTAGTGTGATTTTAGGAAATCTAAGCAAAAGCATTGCTATCATTAATATAAAGCAACGCAAAATGTACAACAGCAAAAATTATCATGTGTTTGGTTACTACTATGTGTCATATGTTAGTTTTCTGGAGTGTTCTAACAGCTCACAACCACCCAGTAGTTTACAAACTGGAGACATCTAACAGAATGAGTAGCTGACCTAATGGCATTTAGTTAGATCTCCCCGAATTCAAAGCTTGAGATTGTCCTCTCATGGAGCAGACAAGGACAGATAAGATTGCCTTTGGCATTTTATTAAACTACTTAGCTCATAAAAGCTAGAAAAATGGAAAACTGAATTGTTTGCTTATTCTAACTATAAAGATAACCAATGTTAAACAGACAGAGGGCAACCCCATCTTAAAGGAGCAAGCACAAGCCAGGAAATGGCTGCTTCTGCTTGCCTGGCTTCCACAGTTACCTCTCTCTTCAACCCACCAAACAACTGGAAGGAACCTCACCTGTGACTCTGATGCTGGAAAGATCAGGATCTGAATCCTGATTCTGTAAGGTCCCAAGTCTACATGGAGGAGTCCACAATCCGACATCTCTGCAAGTCAGTGGTTTGTCACAGAGAAGACAACGAGCACGGTGTTTCAGGGTTTCCACAGTAGGAAAGTGTAGGGAAAGTGGTCGCCACAAATGGGGAGTGTGTCTGTTTGGACCTTTGTTTTCTAGAGACCAACGAAGCTCTCGGGAATGACGGCGTTTGGAATGCTCCATGCTGCATAAGCTTCTCTCTGAGAGATGACACAGATAGTTTCAGAAACCATAGCTTACGCCAAATGAGACTGGTGGAGCAGCTGGTTGTTTTCTAACCCACTCATGTGAGGGAGTCTTCCAAAAGTTCATGAAGGCAGGAAGTTAGCTCAGCGGGAAAAATCTCTGTGTCCTACATTGGAACCCTTGAATTGAAGTCCAAGTTGCGGTCCCTAACCCCAGCCTCCCACTAGTACCACTCCAGGAGGTAGACGTGACACTCAAGTCACTGGCTTCCTGCCTATAGCAGGAGAGACCTGAATAGAGTTCCCAGGTTCTGCCTTTTGCTCTGGCCCAGCCCTGACACTTGCAGGCATTGGGAGAGGGTGCTGTAGAATGAAAACTGCAGCATTCTCTCTCCCTTTCTTCTCCTGCCGCTAACACATACAGTAAACTTTAAAAATGAAAGCTGGCAGTTTGAGCTATTAGCTCATGCTACACTTCTGCTGCGTATTAATTGCCTCCCTCAATTGTCTGGGCTGTTTTCTCTTTGGAGACCACTGTGACTAGTATCTACAGGTAGACTTGCAATTGCACACCTCTGTTAGGCCAGGAAACCTAAGACTGAAGTAGTTATCCCTTTTTAGTACTTTAATTTTCTAAATAATGTAAATTTAATCAATGTACAGGGAATCCATCTCTCTGGTGTATGAAACACTATCTTCCGGCAAGACTGAGAATTCTCTTTGAATTCTCTCCAAGGTAAAGTGTGCTATCATTTCTACACCGACGTTTGCAAATACACTTTCCAGTTAAAATTTCCCCCATGGTAACCGGAGAATTAAGATAGTATAGAAAAACCAAAATTCCTTCCCCTAAAATCACGTCGCAACCTGCCCGAAACTCATCCTTTTCAAGTTCCGTATCTAGTGAGGATGATCTTACAAAGCCATTGGATCATCCTAGGTCTGACCTCAGAGAAGGGTGAGCCCCGTGGCGTATCCCACAATCCATCCAGTTTAGAAAATTATCCAGAAGTTTTATACATACAAATCCAAGTGAGGAAAGAAAATCTGTATCTACATCAAAAATTGGTGTCATGTGGAAGAGAGGGTATCACCTTTCAAAGCCAAGGCCTACCTGACTCCAGAGATGACAAACACAGTGGTGGGGCGCACGAGATACTCTTGTCACACTGAGAGGAACACAAGGTTATAATTGCATCTGTTGACCCCCGAGGGAAAAAAAAAATCTCCAAATCTGTCCGATTTGGCCCCATTTCAAGAGAGAAAAGAAATTACTCTCAGCCTGAAATTCACCAAAAGAAAATATCTGCAAACCATCACCATTGTTTAAAAAAAAAAAAAGATATGCTAAAAATGTAGAAATATAGAAATGTTGAAATTAATTAAGCAAAGCTAAAGGTTGAAGGCCATGAACTTGCCCCCAAAAGGCAAAATGTCAGTAAAATCTTCTGGAAAAGTGAAAAGATGGATGAGGATGCCAAAGTTTGCCTCCCTGAGGAAGAAACATGATCTTGAATCACAAAGGGAAGGTTTCAAGATAGATTTTTAATTGATGATGAAGTGAGCATTGAAGAAAGGATGTGGGAATTTTTAAAAAGAATATTATTGAAAGCTATTTCTTGGTGTGGTCTAAGTGCTAGCTGAAGATAAGCTCGACTCTACAACTTGGTAAAATTTGTCTGAGCTCACAGGCTTTGAAACTTAACCCGGAAGATTTCAGATCACAGTTCTTTTTTCATTTATTGATTCACTTGAAAAACATTTGCTGAGCGGGTACTGTGTGCTCACTCCTGGACAAAGTCCTGGAACATGTAACATTGAACATAGCCTGTCGGAAAGGCCCCTGACCTGCAGACTTGTCCACAGAGGATGAGATGGCCAGGAGGAGAGTGAGGAATGAAATGGTATAGGGAGCATAGTTGTCTTTGTGTTGGTCTCACCCATCATTTCCTCAGCTCACTCAGGTGGTCTCTACACCTGCCATCCCCCCTTCATCACTATGTCCCTTCCCTTACCTCCTTTCCTATCCCAGCATGCAGATCGAACATCGACTCAAGGCCCTGAATCTTACTGACTGCATTCTCAATCAAGCCTTAGTTCAGAGCCACTCTCCTGAATTAAATATGATACAACATAACATTGAATAAAAGAGAAGTATTATTCTTCAATGATGAAGTACAAGAAAACGAGATAAAATGCAGACGAGATGTTCAGTCCAAATACAGGAAACAATTTATGAGTGGTGTTCTTCTTGTTACCCTTTAAATCATGCCACCCTCAACCATACTCCTAATAAAGTAAGCCCTTTTCCCCCAGGGTACGTCTGCTTGTACATCGCATACCATTCTCCCGCACCATACTGAACAGCTGTGCCACCATGTAGATTTTAGCTTCAGGCTAAACATTTTACTTCTTTGGGGGATTCTAAAAATATATGTTTCCATGATGTAAGTTGAATAATCTCCAGAGAAATAGAATGTACAGGGCAATCAAAAAAGCTGTTGGGGAAATTCTGTTCTCCCCTTGCCTATTCAACCACACACAGTTCAAACTTACACGAATTCACAGCCTAGGTCTACACCCTCTGACTGACAGGTCAAGAATGCAGCCAGACATCTGGATGTCTCCAAATATCCAAGTGTTTGGCATTATGTAGACACACACGTGGAGGACAGCCAGGTTGTTAAAATGCTGGAGGTGCCTTAAGAAGACGCCTTCTCACTATTCTAAATATTCCACAGGGCAAAATATCTTTACCCCGGTTTTCATGGGGAGACTATGTGTAAAACAAAAAAAGTGATTTGGAGCAAAGATAAAGGGAACCTGTCTTCCTGCGTAGTATCAGATACTGGCCACAATAAATGCTTTTGGCTGTTCCGATAGGTAAAATTATCTGCTTCTAAATTTCATCGTCTGGCATTTCTCTGTGGGAGCTGACCTCACGGTGCTTCGTTCCCTAGAAGACTTGACTTTGCTGCCTGGGCTTTCTCCATTAGCCAGCCGGTTGGATTGGACTGAACCCGCAAATGCAGACTCCTTAAAACAGAAGATTTTAGTTTATTCACATTAATTTTTTAAAATTTCTACGTTTGGATGGAATTACCCTATTTGCAACACACACACACACACACACACACACACACACACACACACACAAGTTCATACAGACTTTTAGCACTCCATTAATCTTACTCTTGGACTGGGGCATTCGCCAGCCAAAAACTGGAAATTTGATTAGCTGCTCCCATGTATTAGCTATCTCACTGGTATGGCATTTTAAAATATTTTCCAGATATGCAAAGCCATGTTCATTTTTTTATGTCTGTATGAGGTTAGCAAGAGGCATATTAAACAATATCCCCCTGAAATAGTTGTATATGAACTACCAAAAATTGATTTCCTCATAGGATTTTTTTTCACTGGTAAATAATAATCTTGAAGAGAACTGCGTCGCCTGAACCTTGATTTGCGGGACCCTTTCAGCTCAGGGCATTATTCCCACTGATCCTCTAGGTTTATCAGGATCTAGTAGATTTTTCTTTCCCAGTAGCAATTTGATAATAATTCTCATTTTTATGCAATACTCTGAGGTTTTCAGAAAATCCTTCTGATGGACCTGAATCCAACTAGAGTCATTTTGAAATGGATAGTCAATTTATTGGATTAGTTGATAAGGTGATGAAAATCTCTTCTAATCAGGTGGATATCTTTAGTGAATCAAGAAAGGCATTTTCATCCATCTCTAACTCATTAAAGCCTTTGTAAATCTCACCGTATGACTTAATGGTACATTTTATGTTCCTTTCTTCTTTTGTGATTTTTAAACAGCTTGGCAAATTGTTCCCGAAGAAAACTGTGTCATAGCACAAATGCTTCGATTCAGAAGCTAATGCAGTCCCCTGGCTTGCCAGGAGTTAGCCAACCAAGCCAAAATCAGGACACCAAAACCCATCCATTTTAGATTCTCTGAGACCAAAAAAAAAAAAACACATAGGTTAGAGAGCAAAAGGCCACTTTCTTTTGGAGGTTTCACCTGAGCTTTCTTTCTCTTATCTTATCTCTACATGAAGCAGAAGAATAGAAGTGTGGCCTGAGGCCAGGCAAGGCCTTTTCTTCCAGACACCTGCAGAGTCACAGCTGGTGAAAGCAGCCAGTGAATGACTTAGAACAGAGCCTCTTGAGACCAGTTTCCCAGAAAGTGACTGGCCAGATAAAGGCTTCAGCCCCTCTTTGGCTAGCCTGTTCTTTAACTGGTTCTCTTAGCACTTCCTACAGAAATGTGCTACCCTTGACAGCAACCAATGCCCGTGGCCATCCTGTGGGGATTCAAGCCGATATTCACTGCCTTTGCCTATTGCAGTAGCCTGCAGTATGTAGACCCGGAACACACCCTTTTGAGAAATCTATGCTCTACTTTCACTGCAAATAGGCCACGTGATCGCTGCTCAGCTGTCAGGGATTTTCCCGTGGACCTTGTATCACTGTTGACTCTCTGAACCTGTTGCCCCACCATTAGGCACCTCACCCAGTCCCCATCTAATGAAAAAAAGAAAAAAACCAATACCAGACTGATGCTGAAAACTATTTTTAATCTCAAAGGTGTATAGTACAAAAACATCCATCAATCAAATGACATTTTGAACATATGTCACTCTAAAATGTGCAGTTTTTTTAAGTTAGCTCCTTTTAAGACTAACATTCTTTTCTTATCATTTGCATTGTAGGAATTAAACTTAATTGTGCCATAAAGTGCAGGTTTTGAACTTGGAAATGCCCACAGAGGTTGGTCAAGAGATTTTTTTATTAGAAAGGCATAAATCTGTATGACTCACATATTTGATTTCTTCACACCTGTAGGCAACGCAAACCATTGCATTTTGCTAATAAACAATTCCCCATGCTATCTGCATTTTTTAAATACTTTAAAGTATATTTAAAGATTTTAAGATTGAGTTGAACTTGCTGCCTTGGTTGGCACAGCCCACATCTTACTTGGAAGAAGTTACATGAACTTTAAGCCAAGGATTGCAACAATCCTCCTCATCTCAAGTGCCTGCTCTGCTGGGAATAATTTCCCTGTGGGAAGTAACTCTAGGGGGCAGCTCTGCTGTTCTAGGTAAGAACAGCTGCAAATTTTTGAAAGAATAACCTATATGGAAAAATGTCAAACTAAGGGCACTTCTACCTTTCCCCTGACTAAACACAGTCCTCGTTTTTTAAGCACTTACTAAAAGGAAACCTGTTAGCCCTGCTGATATCTTAAAACCAGACATCACCAAACAGAAATTCAACACTATGGGAAATATTATTAAATATCATTTATCATATTGGGATTAAAATGATTAATGTGGTATATATTTCTGCCTGTCTTTCTTTAAATCAGTAATCAAAAAGAAAACTGCAATTGTGCCTCTTGTACATATATAGAAAAATCACGTAAATAGGGGTGTTTGTCCCATGGTGTTGAATGGGAAAAAAATTGAACAGGCATATATGCATGTATATAATAGGATTATTTTGCAGATACTTTAAAAAGCATAGTATCAATTTCATACCCATACTTATTTTCTGAATTTCTCTCATTTGATAGTTACCCACACTGAAATGCAAAGGGTAATTTATATATATGTATATATACATGTTTCATATATATTTGGGATAAATTCTGTTTAGTTCCTTTGTTCTTAATAATAAACAATTCTTAACATGCTAAGAACATGCAGTATTTGTTTAAGCAAGTGTTGCTCTGTGCTTGCTAAAATGTCAAATAACCCCTAAATTATACCCCTGGGAATGTCTAAGCTTTGAATTTTGAGTACTATACGAGGAGAACATCTGTAAATAGTCTGATACATGAGCTCACTGGCAAACTGCTAGGTATGTTACACTCCAAGTGCTGTTCCAGATCATCACATCAGCATAAAAAACAATCACTTGGAAACCAGAGTATACCAAAGTTGTAGGTGTTAAACACAAATGGAGATGAGGTCATTACTTACACTCCAACTTTTTAAAAATTATTTTTGGACTTTGTGTTGCTGTTATTAATAGGCCACGTTTATTATACAGTCAGTGCCATTTGGAAGATTAAAACAAAAGTGAGCCTACAATTTCAAGGGCTTCAAAACATTCATGTAAATGGAATTAAAAGGCAGTGCGTATTTTCCACACACCTTTTGAAGCCCCATCACATGGTGAACAGGTTTACCAGAGTCAGGATAAGAATTTCATTTCTATAAAACACAGTCGGATGCTATATGTTTTTCCTGAAAGAGTAGTAAGAATGAAAAACATCAACATAATGCTAGTATCCAAGGATTCCACAGGTTTTGTTTGTTCTTTTTTTAAACAAAAGCTGAAAACAAGAGGAAAAAAAAAACTAGGAGAACAATCTGAAAACCCATGCATGTTGCCCTGATTTGGCTTCTTATTTCTTAGCATGACTGTCTACTGCACTGTCTCTTAAACTGCAAGAAAGTAGGCTTGTGTGTTTGTTTTTTGAAATTAAATCATAAACCCAAACATGAGAAATGTAAAGAAGATGCTACATAAATCTGTGTTGACAGGTTACAATGTCAACACATTAAATACATAATTACTTAATTATGTATTTTATATATTATATAATATATGTACATATATATAAAATGTCAACACATTATCATACATAATTATAGAATTATAACATCTTATAATTGCAGAATAGACAAAACAGAAAGGATGTGTGAAAGCAGCAAAAATACTGGAATAAAAGTGTGTCTTCAATGTAGATATGACCATGACACCTGACCAAAGAGAAAAGCACTATAGAACTGAGTGTTGCTGGAGTAATAACACCACGTTAAAGGACTGGCCAACTTTTGCCCCAGTGCATTTGAAGACAATGTCTAAGAAGATGGAAGATGAATTGCATCTCGTAGCATCGATCCATTTTACAAAGGTGTAATTGCTGAGTACGCAAAGCCTCACTCTACACTCAGGCACTGAAAGGATTCTATTGGTCTCCCAAAGACATCTAACTAAAACACTGTCAATAAAAGCATCCGCAGAAAATGTGATGGACGAGGGAGCTTTCCTGAGCCCAGTCGTGCTATCCTGTGTATAATACAGGTGTGACTCTCAGGTAGGAACTCTGTTCCATGTCTTTTCTATGTTCTTCACAGTGCTTAGTGCTGGAAAAACAGATGGTATTCAAGTGCTTTTGAGTCCCTTAGTCTAGCTCCCATGAGGGTTGTGAACTTGGGAGTAGAAGGCTCAGAGAATCCATGATATGATCACAAAGTTGAAATCATTGTGAGATGTTTGGCAAAAAGAATAATTTTAAAAGCCAAATAAATGAATAAAACCTGAAAAGTTAATATCAAGAGGAAAAATATTGTAAAAATAGCTTATTCTTCCTAGAGAAAACCTCTCTCACTTAGATGGAAAAGTATATTTGAATATTAAACAGCATTAAAATTCCAAAATCATGTATTAACACTGAACTGAAAAAGTTATATTACAAAATATGAGCAATTTTAAATGGAGGCTGTATTGCTAATGATTTATATTAAACTTGTGGCATACAGCAAAAAAAAAAGAGGATGCAGTGAAGAAGTGTGAGAGAAAAGTTATTTCTGTACAATTTTCTGAGAAAAGAATTTAAGAGGTTTTATCTTTTTATATCGGAGGTTAGCTAATTTTTCACTCCAAATATTCACAGTGATCTTAACATTTTCCTTTTATCCATCCCATAAGTGAATAAATGTGGATGAATACTAATGTAAGAAATAATCCTGTTACATGTTAAGAGATGAAGGCAACAGTAGATGAGGCAAAGAGAAAAATACATGAACTCTATCAGACATGGTCCATCTTCATTCAAGATACACCTGCAATGAATTGCACTTTATGCAAAGACTTGAGAAATGTCTTAAACTGGATTCACTAGGAAAAGTCATACTAGAAACCATTCCCCAAGAAATATTCAGACACAGGAATATTTGCATGGCACCTCCCCTTTGGATTTAAAGTTGCATTTTCTTCTTTGGGAGAAGAATTGCATGAGTGGAACTAAAGGCTGAAAAAGATTGAAAAAAATTTTTTTTTAAATTTCACATTCTTGGTAAAATTCAGGAGTATCCATTCATAACCTCAGAACCTAAACCATTACACGAGTACCCATAGAACTGGGAGACAACGTCACACAACTCCGAGGTATTTTAAGCAATGTCAAAAAGGTTAATCCAATTCCACACCAAAGCATTCCCTTAGGTCCCCAAAGTAAAGTTTAAAACGTATAATCTAGTCTCCTGTGTCTCTTAATCCTTTGCACCTATGATTAGTTCCTGTTTATGTTAGCAAATAAAAAGGATTTATTGTAGGTCAAAGGTTCTCTGAGCTTATTTTCCCTTTAAAAATCAATATTTCAAGGAAATACAATGTGACTTTTATAGAAACTCTCTCTCTCTACTAATAATAATAATGACAATAACAATAATAATCATGTAGGCTGGGTTTCCTGGTTACATCAACTAAATTAGACACCCGTTCACATGAAATCAGTTAGGTCACAAGGGTCAAACAAATTTAGCTTTCTTTGAGATTTGGATCAGCATCTTAGCCCAGCAACCAGGCTTCTTAATTGAATATTAAGAACTATCACTCAGGTCTGGGGGGGAGAGCAGTGATGAGTCTGTAATAGCCTTCTATTGAGATTATTCTCGTCTTGCACATGGACTCTTTCACATCACACTTCCCAAGTTTTGATACCCTTGACATCATAATCTAAAGTAGTTATTGTTTAAAATCCTGTGACCACTAAAGTGCTCTAAAATACGAGCTATTTAAATATGTATTTCCTGGCAATTAATGCCTACCGGTGATGGTGACCAAATGTTTTGTTGCAGGATGGTAAACGAATTTGAGCTAGGGCTGAGAAGGAACATAAGGGAATTAACCCAGGCTTCTCCCTCCCGGGAATCTTTCATGTTGTCACAGAATAAACAGATTTAACACAGTAGTTCTTTAATCTTCTTTAAAAGCATCATGATGGGAAACCCCCTACGTAAAATATTGGATTTTGAACAGAGTTATTAATCAAATTCAATATCCAACTCAGGAATGGCACGAAAGGTTGTCAAACTTGCATAGAAAAGGTCAAGTTGGTTTACACAGTGTGGGTAAATTATTTTCTCATCTTACTATGAGATGTTTTAGACGCAGACACTGTTTTTGAAACCTAACAGGAAACAGAACACTGCATCAGCAATGGTAAATCTTAACTTACACCGCCTGGAAAGAGGAGCTAGAAAGTCACAGAGTTAATGCTCTGTCTGTTTTGACTGCTTATGCACATTTGAATCTGGCTACAATGCAGCATGCACATATAGAAGGATTATAACTACACAGAAAAGAATTTAGTCTTGATGTAGGGGAAAGGGAATAGAAGAAAATACAACAAATGGACTGCATGTTTAGGTAATGAGACTTATTGTGTGTCTCCATTTGCGTTACTTCCCAATATTTCAGTAGATATGGACTATTCTAAAGAACAACCAGGTTATTATAGGAAATATGCTCTTACATAAGAAATTATTTCGAATTCTTCTGCTGCTTTCCAGGAAACCTGAGAAGCACCTTGAGCTGCCGCTTTGTTTCATTGATTGCATGTACAAAGCAGCTCCCAGTGTTTAACAAGCGCAGTGTTGTAGGGAAGACAATTCTTCACAAAAAGTGCCTTAATTTGGAAGCTGTAAGGTTCAAATCACAAATTAAATGGCTTCCAGAAACATATTTAATATACACAAGATTAATTCTGTGTTTCATTTTACATCTTGAAGTATGTTATCTTTTCAGCAGTAAATGTTGGCGTCTTTTCAGTAAACAGTGCATTTGGCAAGAACCGGAGCATTTTCTCAGCTCTGCGAGTGATGATTAATGATTCAGGCCTCAACAGCATTACAATCATGAGCTCTGGATTCCTGGTGAAAGAATACATGCGGCTTATCTTTTCCTTCTGCAAATTCATGTATGTGGAAGGAAGAGATTCAGCTCATGTCACGTGGTACAAACGTAAAGGATGCATTTCAATGAACGTGTCTCACCATTCTGAGTCAACTCTCCTTCCCGCTTTCTTACCGATCTATGGAAGACAACCACGAGAAATTCTACATCTCTTCTATTTTCAAGATGTATTTATTTTGATTGGAAAGGCAGATTTACAGAAAGAAGATAAAGAAAGATCATCCATCCGTTGATGCATTCCCCAATTGGCCACAGGAGCTGGAACCAAACCAATCAAACGCCAGAAGCCAGGAGGTTCCTCCAGGTCTCACGTGGTTATACGGTCCCAAGTCTTTGGGCCATCCTCTACTGCTTTCTCAGATCATAAGCAGGGAGCTGGATTAGAAGTGGAGAAACAAGGACATAAACTAGTACCCATATGGGATGCTGGCACTTTCAAGCAGAGGATTAGCCAACTGAATCACCACACTGATATCAACATTGTGCTTCTTCAAGTGGCTAAAAAATAAAGAATTTCTACTAATGAGAGGAAATGCTGTGCCCACTTTAGAGATGAAAAAAATCAAAACTCTTCAAGTTTCCTAACTGAAGAATCTCACGTGCTTGCTGCCTGATGCAGCCAGGTTCTGCTGCCATGCTCTGGTGCTGTCTTGATGTTAAAGAAAGGGGCCAGGCATGGCCTACATTGGGGTAGGAGCAACCTGGACCAGAGACAACAAACTCATCCTCATAGCTACAAGGTCCTCCTGTTCTGTAGCACCACAAATCAGAAGAGAAAAATTTTCTGCAAACAGAAGAAAGCTGAATGCTATTTTATGGGGGAGGTTGTGTGAACAGGAGGTACCCTGCAGCCCGATGAGCCAGAATTGCTCTAGCAATGTTTTGGGGAAAAAAGTGCATGTCTTCCCTCTCCTTGGAGTCGCCATGAGCCCTCAGTAAATTTATAATCCACCGATGGTGACTAAGGAGAATCTGACTGAAACATACTTTGTGTACTGTGATCAGGTACAGGAAATAACTTGTCATTATTTAATTATTTTGACCCATCCATTGTGAATAAATAAATAGCCTTCCAAGGAAAATATAGGTCATAAGAATGAGAAGAAATATTTTCAGAAGGCACACAGTTGCCATAAGCACATGCATTTTTAAATTATTTATTTTTTTATTGCATTTAATTTTATAACAACATTTCATAGGTTCTGATGTTCCCCCTTCCCCTCCTCTTGCCATTTTAAAAACTGACTGGCTGATAGCTGATAGGTGGGTTGGTTAGTTTAATACTCTGGTGCTTGATTTGCCAACAGATTGGGAACTTCTGTTATCTACACAGTTTTAATTATTTTGCAGTGATTCTCAAAATTATCTAACATGGAAAGTGATGGAAAATCATCTCATTCATGTGAAATTTTTGGTTGGTTGGCTGACTCATTGATTGGTTAATTGGCTGTTCACTGGCTGCTAGCTGGTCCATTGATTGGTTGACTAGTTGTCTTTCTATCAATTCTACTTTCCCAATTCAAATAATCACTGTAATGATGAGCCCCCATAATTGAAGGTGGTATACTCTACTATTCAAGTGTGTTGAGGCAGAAAGAAATGTAAACACCAACACTGCTAGTAAAAGCCCCTGCTGTCATCTGGTTTAAAGGGTGGCAAAGCAGTCCTGTTCCAGAAACCAGATGATCTTATTTTCCTGTCTATATTAATAAATCATTATTTATGAAATAAGTCAGCTTTACAACAACTGATACATTTTGTCCAAGTAAATATGTGTGATTTATGCAAGAACATGCAAGGTATCTTAAATAGATGTTGCAGACGGTATCAACAGCAGAATTCAATAAAAACAATTTATAAAAACAACATAAGTTACATATTGAAGTGTATGTGATCATATCATATAGCTATTTGGGATTTTGTTTTTAACTGACACAGGGGAGAAAATTCTTTAATTGAGAAAAGAAATATTTGAATAGGAAGAGTAATCGCTTTACAATTATTAGCCTTATCTTACTCCCTTATGTATGCTCAGAATAGGGACAGCGTTTTCACAACCTCCCAAAAGCTGTTTAGCTTACATGGTGGAATTATTGTGATATGGTATACTTAATGCATTTCTTCTTCATAGTATCTTATTTTGTAAAAATCAATTGGATTTTATGCCTTGCGTAGAAGGCCCTCTTTCCACAATGAACTCTGAATTATTATGGGTAAGCTGTCTAGATATTATCAAATGCACTGGAACCTTTCTGTAGTATTTATTGCTGTACAGAATGCAGTGTAAGGCAATCCACCACACTACAATAAGTAGCACTTTCTCCAGCACATCCATTGTAGGAGGCTCTTTATAGCAAGCTATTAATATTACAAAGGTAGACAAGTAAGTCTTGATGTTTTTCCAGAGAGTAGATGTACTGAAGTAACAACAACAAAAAAATCTGCCCAACGACAAGTTTATGCATAACGTGCACCTGGCACAGTGCCTAAGTCCGTGGGTAAGTCCATGGAGGCAATCCTCGGACACTTGCAATAACGGCACCAGCTTAAGACACCAACAGACAGGCAAAAATTAAGAGAAGTTCTATGGACACAGGGAAAGAAAGAACGGGTTTGCACAAAGATAAATAATCAGGGATGGGAGATGAAGCACATGTTTGAAATTGGAGGGGTAAACTTCCACTGCCTTTGGGAGCTCAGTTGCCAAAGCAATCATGGATTAAAATTCCACTGATTCTTTTGGAAAAGCTGTTTCCTTCCATTCTCAGGTTCCTTTCCATTGTTTTAGAGACTCAATCCATCACCTGCCAGATTATGGTGCTTTCTTGACTATTTAATGAATAAGCAAGTTGTAGGAAATTCTCTTCACTTTCACTTCATTCTTTTTTTAACCTATTATTAATTTGTAATAGATTTGAGAGGCAGAGGGACCAACAGAGAACTTCCATCTGTTAGTTCACACCCTAAGTAGCATTCTTGGCAGGGACTGGACAAGCCTACGGCTGACATCATGGACTCATTTATGGTATCCAATGTGGATGATCAGATCCCAGTTACTTGGGTCATCACCTACTGCTTCCCAAATCTGTCGTTAACTAAGATGTAATCAGAAAGCCTTGGAATTGAACACAGATACCTTGAAGTGGAATGTAGAAAACCTGACCAGCATCCTAGCCATCAGGTTAAGCATTTGCTCCAATTTTCATTTTTAACAAATGGCTTTAATTTCATTTAAATCGTTTCCTTTTAATGTCATTTAACCTTACAATTTTCAAAACCTGGCTGCTGTATTTAAGTACATCTTTTTCACATTCTATTGCTGTTATTATGCTGTTTCTTTAAATTGTTGGCATCATGTATTATGCTGTTAATTTCTGATGTTTAAGTGCATTATTCTCTTTCCATATTGCTAGACTATCACTAACAATATTTACTTCTTGATATTTCTCTCTGAATTAGACTGTACATACTTTCCTATTTTTTTCCAGATTTAGCAACAAAATTGTATCAGCTTCAAAATTATTAAGGAAGTTATTCATTCTTTTCCCATGACATGAGGAAGTTAAACTGTTAAAATTTAGATGGGACTCATCTGCCGAATCTTGTGGCATGCGCCATAGGAAGCTTCCTAACCACCTATCCAAGTCTCTCTGTTGAATCATCCAGCAGGAGTTCCTTCTCATTTGCTTTCATTATGAATGTTTGGTTTTATAGGAAGTCATTTGCTCCCTCTGTAATTTCACACATTTTGCCCAAAGAAATGCACTTTCCTCCACAGTTCTTTTTCTCTTTCCTGTCATTCTGTTGCTTTCTCATAAATAAATTTGTATAATCTTGTTTTCTTTTTTCTCTTCATCAGTTCCATGAAATTAAACTTCTTGAGTTGATCTCTTTATTCATTTAATAAAATTACCATCTTATTGGTTTTACTATCACTGCTTCTGTTTCTTTATTGATTCAGAAACTTCAAATTCTTCCCTTTCTTCCCCATTTCCTTCGGATTTTTGCATTCTTTTTGCCAATCTCTTAAAATGAATAAGGGTTCCAAAGCAATATTTTATTAAATTTTGTCCTTTTTCAGTCTGTTTAAACTTAGGTTCACTAACTTTGTCTTATCTGATAATACTGTCACATCTAGCTTCTTTGATATAAATTTGCCTGATTTTTTTAAATTGCTCATTTAATTTTCTACTTGTCTTCGTTATTATGAGCATTTTATATTAATGTTAAAGCCATCATTTTTATTATCTTACCTGATACACATTTGATACAACAAGGAAGACTGTTTTATTCCTCCCATTTTATGTTATGTTTGCTGTTTCTTATTTTTTTTTCCAGAACAAATTCAGCTATATTTGCTTTGTCATTAGTTAAGTTGAAAGTCCTGCATTTTGAAGTCTTTATTGTTGCATTTCCTTTCTTGGTAATTACATTGTGATACTTATTTTTCTATTATTGGGAAAGCAGATCCAAATTACTTTTTCTTGCCAAGACACATTTTATCCATATAAAAATTTTCCAAAAAATGGCAACAAGAAGAGACTACATTCCTTCTTTCTTAAGTACAAATATTTTTCTTAAACCATGACAAATATGTGCTATTTTGCTGGGCTTAAGAATTGAGGCTGATATTGGGCCTGGCACAGTGACCTAGTGGCTAAGGTCCTCGCCTTGAACGCACCGGGATCCCATATGGGCTCCACTTCCCATCCAACTTCCTGCTTGTGGCCTGGGAAAGCAATGAGAATGGCCCAAGCCTTTGGGACTCTGCACCCACATGGGAGACCTGAAAGAGCTCCTGGCTCCTGGCTTCCAATTGGCGCAGCAATAGCCATTTGTGGCCACTTGGAGAGTGAATCATCGGACGGAAGATCTTCCTCTCTGTCTCTCCTACTCTCTGTATGTCTGGCTTTCCAATAAAAAATTTAAAAAAGAATTGAGGTGATAACAACACCGTGGCACAGCCAGTGAAACTGCCACTTATGCTAGTATCCCATACTGGAGGGTTGGCTTAAGTGCCAGCTGCCACACTTTTTTATTTAACTGTTGGATAAGGCACCTGGAAAAGCAATGCAGGATGGCCCCTATCACCCACATGGAAGACCCAGATGGGTGATTTTTCTTTGGAGTGATATCCTGGTTGAAACCACAGATCCTGACGTTTTACATAGATGGGTGATAGACTACATGGCTAGCTCAAATGTGTGAATGAAAATGCTTCTCCAGAAACACCTTTGTTCCCAGAAGTATTTTCCATAAACCCAAAACACCACGTCCACAAGAGTGCCTCATACTCTGCTAGAATTGCATCCATTAAAAGACCATATTGCCATGATTGTGCTTCAAAACATTCATGGAAAATGGAATTAAAATTTGATTTGGGTACTCCAAAATTATGGGAATCCATGCATAGTTTTCACATAATGTGTACTTCCCATGAACTATTTAAAAACGCTCCACATGCTGGCAAATGTGATGAAGTTATGACCTAACAACAAATATGAAAATATCACAGCATAAATATTATTCTAGCCCAACTTCTAATCCATCTGTATCAAATACGTTTTTAGAAGACATGTGCAAAGTGAAACCTTTTGCTCATTCTTAACCTTAATTAAGAGTTTTGTGACTTCTATTTCACAAAGACCATTCTAATACCACTTAAAAAAGGGTTAGCAATGTTTAACAGGACAATGAGTAAAAGATGCCTAATGGCATTGCCCAAATTACAATACAGAATTATTTATAGCATTTAAAGCATTATATATTAGGCTTCATAGTCAACATTTTGTTAATACAAACCAGGGGTTCTGCAATCTTCTTTTCCTTGCTTGTTTGTATCTTGTTAGTTAGATACAGACTCAGCCAGGTAGCAGGATTGTCAATGGGCTGCAATTCACAGATTTATTTTCACAACCAAAACATTTCAGCTCAGATCCCTACTTGTCTTTAAATGAAAATATCAGAAACACAGCCCTATCTTTGGATTGAATTTAAATAAGATTTTTGGATGAACTGTACTATCCCATATGAAAAGATTTAGCATATATATTTATCACATACTGCGGTGGAGTTTCTCTGACTTGATACATTGCTTATTAATTCCCCGGAATTCTTCTATCACAGTGGATGAACACTTTCGGTCCATAGATTGACATGATTGCTTGGATTCAGCAGTTTCAGTGGTGCCAGCACATTAAGATTGCAAACAGAAGTAAAACAGACAGCCAGGAGAGGGTTACAGAGAAAATCTTTTCAAACATTTGATAAGAAACAAAATGCTGACCAATGAGAATTGAAATTGGTACTTACTTCCATAATTTCTGAAGGAAGAAAGTGCAACCCTGTGCTGTCACACACTGGGAGTCTGCCCTCTCCATCGGAGGCCTGGAGAAAGAGCTACAGTCTGCAAACGGGGTGCTTCGGGAAATTATTTCTCTAACAGATTTGACACATCTTGCAATGGATTCACACTGCCTTGGCAAGCAAATGGATTAGCTTTGATGGTGGTGCCAATAAAGCCACAGTCGTTTGTTGCTGTGCAAACACATTTCTCTCTTTCTTTATATGGCCTCCAGCAAACTACACATGTTACTTTTGTTTGGGTAATTTACTGTCTTGGAAAAGGAAGTATGAAACTAGTTTTCAGAGAAAGCCATTGAAACTCCTCAGCTGGCAGCTTCAGAATCCCTCGCTTCAGAAATATCACCACAAAGCTCTCTCTGATCAAATGGAAATATTCAGAGGAGGGGGAACTCTCTTAAATCCAACCAGCAAAATTCCCCCAAACCCTCCTTCACAAAACCCGAATTTTACAAGCATCTGTTTTTAAACAACCCGCACTCTGTGCCTTAAACTTTGTTCTTCATGGTTTTTCCAACTAAGTTTCCCATCACTTATCTACATGATGAAGAAAGATCTATGAAACGAGAACACTAACTTACTTGGGGGCCTCAAATTGTCATGATCTCAAGAAATTGAAACAAAAACTCCTACTAACCCTTTCCGGCATTGCTTCACATTCCATTTGAACATAGCTCCAGTCAATACCCTCATTTGCGTGTTTGATGTCTGCTTTTGATGTTCACATTTTCTTCATACTTCAGAATATTCTTCACCTAATTGAAATCTGCTGCTCATATAATCTGAAAGTGAGATAGTGAATTAGTGATATTCAGAATGCGTTTCAAAATATGTTTTCGTTGTTACAATCAAAAAACCGGTTACAGTCTTTCATCCGCACAGTAAACAGACTTTAATTTTTTCAGTTAATATGCCACAATTTTTAAGCCTACCTTAAAATATATATTAGATTGGCACAAAGGATTGTAAAAATAAATTTAAAGTATCTGGTCCAGTATTGGTTGAGGTTAAAGGCAAGTTTTAAAATTATTTTCAGATGCTCAATAGCTTAAGTCAGTAGGTAAATACAATGACAGATAACTTCACATTGAATATGATATTATGCTTTTTAAAATAAGAAAAGAAGGAAGGGAGGGAGGAAGAAATAGAAACTGGAGCTGCCAGAACATGGAGATGTTTCTGGTGAGGAGGTAAAAAGGGCAGCTTCTAGAGTTGAGCGTCTGAATGGCAATTCCTGAAAAAAAATTAAACACAGAATCATTATATGACATACCAATTCTAAATACTGGGAAATATTACAGAAGAAATGACAGCAAGCACTCAAATGAGTATTTGTGCACCAGGGTCCATGGCAGTATCATTCGCAGTAATCAAACGTGAAACTAGATCAACTGTGTCTCAACAGCTAATTGAGTGAGCAAAACATAGTATCTGCATTGAAAAAAAAAACTACTCAAACGTTTAAAACATGTAGGTTATGACAAATGGTACTACATGGAAGAAGATGAAAGCCATGATTCTACTGTGCAGTTTCACTTCCATGATGACCTAGTGTGGCCAGACTTCTCAAACACAGACCACAGAATCCTGCTTGCAGGGAGCAGCACGGGGAGGTGAGGAGCTGTCTCCACTTTGCAACAGGGACATTTTGGACTGCTCAGTGGAGACTGCGCTCAGACATGAGCACGAACCTGAATGAACCCCTGAGCTGTGCACTTAAACGTGGTCACAACAGCAAATTTTGTGCTATGTGTGTTTCACTATATTAAAATGCATTTCCCAAAATAAATATTTCTTCACTCAGTATAAATGAAACCAAATAATCAAATGGTTTGGAAATTACTCTGTTTAACTCAGTGTATTAATCATCTTGATGAGCTAGGATGTTAATAAAATTCCAGTGTTCTATTCTGGGTTTAACAACATCAGACCTTGATAAATCCAAACTCGATGTGATGGCTAATCCGGGAGAATTGTCTTGCAAAGCCCTTAGTGTGTCATGCACTCCAAAGACAGTTGAGAAAACCTAACATCCAAACATCTTTAAGGACCTGATATGAGTTAGGATAAATATATGCTTGTCTTTGTATCTGCAAAGATTTCATTGTTGGTGGCCTGAGAGTCACAGACAAAAATTCACGTAAGAACTGGACTTTCTGATGCTCAGGTCACTAAACGCCCCCGAATTGCGCTATTTCAGCAGCTTCTCTTGTATGCGTACGGAGTCTGAATTTTTCAAAATTTGCGTATGTGGTATGAACCACATTTCTTAAACCAAAACATTATTTCTATTTTATTTACTTCTCCTAACCACTTTGAATTTTTCTCTCTCTTTTACTTTTCTGCCCTTTGTTTATTTGTATTTTTGTTTTCCTTTGGTTTCTTTGGAAAAGAAGTTAGAAAACCACAATGTTAGGATGGTTTTAAAACAATTCAAAATAATAAATTCTGCCACTTCAAACCATGTTTAAAGCATGTTTAAATGTTCTGAAGTTTTCAGCTATTTGTAATGAATTGATACTCAAAAAACCACGAAAACAAACAATAGTTAAGCTATTTTAAAATAACCACATGTCCCAGGGTGATTTTCGGTTGTGTTGGCCATGGTTTTAAGTTCCTTTTGCTGTTATTACAAGAATTCATTTTCATTACCCCCAAATATTCCTTACATTCACCATGTGAGAAAAGCAAAATTTCTATTTTTCCTCATGTCATCTTTTTAAAATGTAAGCAACGATAAATATGAACATTTATACTGTATGTATTTTTTCCAGAGAAAAATACAATGCAAAAGTGGATTGCTAAACTAAGGGAAATCTCTGTCATGTGGACTCCATCTCATTGCTTCCAGCAGCCTTGATGTTCCTGGAGAAGAACTTTACTGTGTGCACACGCGTATTTGTTAAGAAAGCCACTCCCGTCTACAGCCATTCCACCCTGAACGCACCTGATCTCGTCTGTTAAGAAAGCCATTCTTAAAATTCTGATTGTATTATTAAGTTTCAATTAACCTAAAAGTCTCATAGTCCAGATTCTTATAATACAGTAACTATTAAAATAGTCACAGATCCTCCTGCTGTGTCCATTTTGATGCAAATGGTAAAATCTTCCACTGATTATTTATACCAATCTTTATTTACATATTCATTTATTTCATTATTTTATGATACAGTTTCATAGGTCCTGGGATTTCCCTTCCCCTCTCTCTAAGTTCCGACCCACCACTGATGGGCATAAATCCATCATTCTGATATTTATGTGTATCCTGACATTGTAGGTATGGACAGTGGTAGAAAGCCCAGCATCCTATTGCCAAGATACATTTAACAGTTTCATTGGGAGTTCGTCTTTGACTCAGAAGCAGAGAAGCATGCTGCATTGTATCTTCACATCTGGATATTGTAGTCTCTGTCACACAATTACTGTACCTCACTTTAAATGAAAAGCCATAAAACAAAATCAACAGAAAAAGAATAGAAAATTTACAATGCCGTGAAGTTAAATAACATGCTACTGAATAGCTGATGTCACAGAAGAAATGAAAAAGAAAATCAGAACATTCTTGAAAAAAATGATGCTATTGTATGACCTATGTGTCACGGAAGAAATAAATAAGAAAAAACAACTTTTTGAAGAAAAGAAAGGAAAAATATCAAAATCCATGAGATATAACAAAAACAGTATTAAGAAGGATATTTATAACATCAGGTGCTTACGAAAGCTGAAATATCTCAAATAAATGACCTAATATTGCATTTCAAGGAATTACTAAAAATGAACCAGAAGCAAAAATTGATAAGAATCATGACAAAAAATAAATGGATATGGGCCTGGCAGGATAGTGTAACGGTTAAAGTCCTTGCCTTGAACGGTCCAGTATCCCTTACGGGGCCAGTTCTAATCCGGGCAGCTCCACTTCACATCCAGCTCCCTGCTTGTGGCCTGGGAAAGCAGTTGAGGATGGCCCAAAGCCTTGGGACCCTGCACCCACGTGGGAAACCCAGAAGAGCTCCTGGCTTTGGATTGGCTCAGCTCCAGTCATTACGGCCGCTTGGGCAGTGAACATTGGATGGAAGATCTTCCTCTCTGTCTCTTCTCTCTGTATATCCGCCTTTCCAATAAAAAGAAATAAATCTTTTTTTAAAAAATGACAGAAATTCCCTTCATACATTGCTAGAAACATAACAAGGGTTTCTCTTTCAAAAACATTCTGTTTACAGATTTGAATTTAGCCAAAAATAAAATAATTCAAAACGTAGGAGCCAAATTTCCCACTTTTCCCCCATTGTTCAAGGATTTTCAATATATATATATATAAACCCTATATACATGGTTTTCAGGTTTAAGAATATAGATGACTTACATTTTCATAATGTAAGTTAAGCCAAAAGAATAAAGTCCCATTCTATTGTCTGGTCCATTTTGGTCCCATTCCATTCCTTAATTTTGCTTGGAATGTTTTGTTTTGCCTTTAATATGGACTCTTGGGAGCCTAATGGTGGGTGGTATTTGGTTTTATTCTGTATACAGTATTATTGGGCATTATTAAATGCTTCATTATTTTCCCATGGAGTAGTAAAATCTCTTCGAAACTTAAACCAAATACAGGGCAGAATTGATGATAACAAGTCCATTTTTCATGGGAAATTCCTGCTGAAATAAATTATGTCTGGATCGTAATCTGTCTTAGACATGATGCAAAGTAACCACAATGGAACAAGGTTGGTTATATGCTAAATCAAGTGAGATAATTGCTGGGGAAGGTAAGACAAAGATAGGAGAATTACAACTCTTTATGAGGAATGCTACAAGACACTCTGCCAAATACAATTTTTGCCTATTTTAACAATGCAGAAAAATGGAGGTGTGTCTACAACTTTCAAAAAGAAAATTTATACAAATACACAATCAAATTTTTAAATATCACCCTGTTCTAGTGGGAACTATGTATTCTCTCTGATGACAGATACGGAAAGCAATTGATGGTACAATCATAAGGAAATTGTCTCCCACAGGGTTCCAACAAATACAGGAAATCAATTTCTGTACTCACCATAGAGTAGAACACACAGGTCCCAACTGGGAGGCTAGCCTGCCATGGCCTTGCCTCCTACTTCTCCAGAACTGTGTAAATATGATAGGATAAAATTATTTATCAACCATTTCACCACCAACCCAATGACACATATTCACCTCAAAGTAATAAGAAAATCAACCGGGATCCCTTTTGGGAGAAATACTTCAAACAGCATAAAACAATACAGAGCGAGTTTATGTATTTGGGAGACACATTGACACAATTCAGATTAGAAGTTGTTGCAGTGATCATGTCTGAAATAAGTGTATCCGAACATAAATAATTCTCTCTTTTTTAAACGCTGAGAGCTATGATCCTAATCTATGAGTCTTGTTTCTCCATCCATGCACCTATACAGTCATGGTGCATCAAGAGTAATTAGAAAGACACTGCTATTGATTTACTCCCCTTAAAAGAAAAAAAAAAATGAAGTTCTTTCTTGCATATAGTCCAACAGAGGAAGGAAATTATTGTAAATGTATTCTATTCTGCTCTAACATTTTTTAATTAAGCTACTTTTCCTTTTATGGTTACAGTGCTTAGATTAATCAAGACCGAAACAGCTGCAGTGAGGAATCATGGCTTCTTCCTAGCCTAGAAAAACAAGCCTCCAAAAATAGGAGCCCATGTAACATGTTCTCATACAGAAAAGCCTTTGGTCGTGACTCCCAATAGTTAAATGCTTCTTTCAACCCTTTGCTCTATTCATCTGGATGTCATATTTCTACCTTTAATAATAATTTTGGTTACTCATTTGCAAATGTGCCTCCTCAGATTCAGATAATTCTTCATCCCTATTTGACTTATTACCGTCTGCTTCTTCCGCTAAAGATAGACCACGTTTAATGACAATATTATGTAAAATACCACCCAGCAGGAATTTCTTGGCTGCTTTATGAGGGCAGAGATAGAACGTTTCACCAGATTTGCCCAGACTTCAAAAACCTCAATTTTAGGATAATATCCAGAGTTGCCTCAATAACCATGTTGTTAAAAAGGATGCTGTTTATGATTTCTCCGTGTCAGTATTCAAAGTGAGACTAAAAAGAAACAGCTAGCCTACAAACAATCTAATCTACAATTGTGTTGCAAGAAAAAAAAAAGCTAAAATTAGAGACAGCATTTCTTAAAATGACTGAAAATCCAAATTCTCCCAATGTATAAAAAGCCTTGCCTTTCTGAAGCAGATTGTCTCAAAATGAATGAGTCATGACACGATCCTGGGTACTTAGTTATGGCATCTGTTAGGCGGTATATTGCATCGCATGCCACATGCATAATGAAGGAGCGAACAGTTTTTAGTTCTTAGAGTGTTCCTCATATGGAGACTTGCAAAATGAAACAGCAAAATTCAGGCCAGCCGCAAGAGCTGTGTTGCTAGAGACTGCCTGGAGCTTACTGGTGGTGCAAGGTGCTCCTGCAAGTGTGCACCCCAGTGAGCTCTCCCGGAAAACACATTGATAACCTGAGTGATCACCGGAGTGAAGGCAAAACGATGCATTGTGTGTGATTTTCACCGAGGCTGTAAGAGATCAGTCTGTTAGTATAGACTGCCCTATCACCTGCTTAGTGCACTTGTTTTTATTCTTCACAGCAAATATTGTACACCTGCAATCTACTTACATGCACATACACGTAAGAACAAAACTATCTGATAGAAGAAGGCCGCTTTAAAAACGGGCTTGGTATTTTTTAAATGAGCAAATATTGTATCATTTTGATGAGTTTAATTAGGTTAACCATTAAGAATAGAAAATAACACAATACACATTTAAGAAGCTAACACAATCTCTAACTTATAAAAGATGTGAAGAGGCCCTGAGTGGTAGCCTAGTGGTTAAAGTCCTCGCCTTGCATGCACCCGGATCCCATCTGGGCACTGATTCTAATCCCGGCAGCTCCACTTCCCATCCAGCTTCCAGTTTGTGGCCTGGGAAAGCAGTAGGGGTGGCCCAAAGCCTTGGGACCCTGCACCTGTGTGGGAGAGACACTGAGAAACTCCTTACTCCTGACTTTGGATTGGCTCAGCTCCAGCCATTACAGCCACTTGGGCAACAAACCTGCAGATGGAAGATCTTTCTCTCTGTCTTTCCTTTTTTTTTGTAAATCTGCCTTTTCAATACAAATAAATAAATCTTGAAAAAAAGACATGTGAAGTGTGACTTTGCATATTTATACTCTGCATATATTCATATATTCACATTCGCATTCAGTTTATTGATTAATCATTATACTGGCTCAGGATTCAGACCTGACACAGTGTGCTGCAAAATAAGACTTTGATTTTTCGAGGAGGTAGGTGAAAACAGGTCTGTGAGAAAGTTCAAATCTTTAAAATGTATATCTGCTCCTACCTTGAGTAGCCAGGGTTGCGTTCAAAGGCAACTTGGCTGCTGATCATACTGTCAGTCAAATTCCCAAGTTTGCATTTGGCAAACTCAGGGGTCATAAGACAGAACAAATTTAAACACTTCAGTTTATCCAAGTAGTTTGAAAAAAAAAATCTGAAAGACCTGGAGATCACTTAGTGGGAATTTTGATTATCAATTTTCTTTTCAACTACTCTACAGCGGGTAACTTATTGAAGGCTTAGGAATTCTTTCTCTCTTCCCTGCACTAGGCACAGTATGCAATGGCTTGTCAGCCTCACTCACAGATTCTCTGCAGATCCAAAGCGCTGAGCATAATTCACGCTCTCAGAAACTCTTAAGTGGATGCACTGATCCAGGTTCAAGGCGAAGCAGGTTGTCACTGTCACTGTTCTCAAGATTGGCACTCACACAACACAGACACAATACAGAATCTGTATTTCACAGACGCAATGGGAGGGAGTGCTTTGAAGACTGTCAGGGGAACCCTAAAAATCTTTTCAGAAGTGAAATTCATGCTGCAGGAATTTGCCACCATGTATTCCTTCACTCAAGTTGGCCTCGGATACCTATCCCGTAAAATCTAGGATCTGGAGATTACGGTTCATTTATTTCACTAAAGCCAAAGCAGAATAATCAGAGTGTATTTTTGCAAGATAGCAAAAAATATTTTGTACTTCATGAAATCATAGCTTTCAAGCTTTGCCATAACAACTTCATAGTTTAAATAAAGAACCACTGTAAGTATTATGCATAATTGTACCTTTTTTTTTTAAGTGATAGAAGGAAACCACTGAACTGGTTTGTTCTCCAGATGCCCACAAGAGACACAACCAGGGCCAGGCCACAGCTGGGAGCAAGGAACTCAATTAAAAAACACGTGTTTCAAATGCTATCTTTGCTACTGTTATTTCTAGGGCATTGATGGTGATGGTGCCTGTGCAGCCTTCTGATTATTTGATTTTTAATTATTTAGCATTATTTTCAAAGGCAAAGGATAAATACATAACTTCATATTTGCTAATCAGCTGTTCACCATGCTGTGAAATTCCAAAAGCACACAAACAATCATGACTTGTATCTAGTGCCATAAGGAAAATTGGAGGGGCTGGCACCCTGTGGTGCAGTAGAATAAGCTTCTGCCTATGGTGCAGGCATCTCATATGGGCACCAAGTTTGGCCCCATTTGCTCCATATTTGTTCCAACTCCCTGCTAATGCTCCAGGAAAGCAGCTGAAGATGGCTCAAGTCCTTGGGTCCTTACACACAGATGGAGACCAAGAAGAAACTCCTGGCTCTTAGCTTTAGACAGGCTCAGCTCAGGCCAGTGTGGCTACTTGGAGACTGAGCCAACAATTGGAAGATTCTCTGTGTCTCTCTCTCTCTCTTTCATTCTGTCTTCCCTTCTCTCTCTCTCCATCTCCCTTTCTCTTTATGTAACTCTGTTTTTTCAAATTAAAAAATGAGTAAAATTTCAAAAAGAAAATTAAAAATTTGAATAAAGAGGTTGCCACATCACATGTAACCTTGTTTTGTGTGTTGACAGAAACAGGACCTGACCCAATACAGGTGATGGAAGCATTGTACCTACATCAGACTTCCTCACTTTTCCCTCTGGCAGCAATCCAAACTTGGTTCACCCTGACTTGAGTCTGTCACTATTCCAATTTAAGGCAAATTAATCAGCTGACACAATAGTCAAGCAAGTTGTAAATAACCTTTAAAACAATCCAGGCACTAATAATTAGAGGACACTCCTTTGGAAAAGAACTTTGGCAATCTCTGTCAAACTTAAACATGCATGTAATTCTGACCCAGAAATTCAACTAGCAGGAGAGGGGAGACATTTTTTCTGCCAAGGGCTATTTGCATACTAATCACATTATTTGAAAGCCATACAAAATTAACACCTTATAATCTAGCCTAGATTTATCAAATGTCAAGTCTTACCTGCAGTTATTGTGACAAAGCCAAACCAAATAATTTTTTTTTTGATTCTGAGGCAGCCCATGAACCACACTTTCCCCACCCTTGATTAGAATATACCTGACAAATTTATATCTACAAGTGTGCATTGACATGGAGAAGAGACAAGGATTTTCACAGCAACACTGTTCGTGTAGGCAAATAATCTAAATGAAAATGATTCAATGCTGTTTATGACTCACTGATAACTCGAACTATAGAGTTCTTAATAACACAACACCACACATTTTGTAGAAGAGAATGAGATGAACCTGATTATGATAATATGGAAAGATTTCCCAAGAGTGCTATTTTCATACATATATTTTTTATAGACCTATATTTTTCTACCTATATGTTTCAGATGCTGTAAAGTATGAGAGCTTCCATCTGTTGGTTCAGTCCTCAAATGTCTGCAATACCAGGACTGACCAGAGACCAAGCCAAGAACTCAGTCCAAGTCTCCTACTTGAGTAGTGGGGAACCTGAGTAGTCAAGCCATCAGCACTGCCTCCCAGCATGCACAAGCGCAGGAAGCTAACATCGGAAGTAGAACCAGGACTTGAACCCAGAGACTCTGGCATGGGACACCAACATCCCAACTGGCATTTCAATCACTAGAGTTGAACACTTGCTCACCAGACATACCAGTTACCTGAAAACAAAGCAAAGACTGGGTATACAATGATACATATGCATGTGTGTACATTCAGGTATGTATAGACAGAGGCAAGAAATTTGATGTAGATAGGAATATAGACATAAACGTACATCCAGTTGTACAAGGAAAACTCAAAAAATTTGTTGAAAATGAAATTAAATCATGATACAAAAAAACCCAAGAATATTTCTTGTAACTTTTTTTTGGAGATTGTGGATTTCAAAACTTTGCACACTGAAAATAAACTTATCAAATTATATTTTTCAATGAACTTTTTGAAAAAAAACTTAATTAATAAAGATTTGTGTACATCTACTGATAGAAATATAGGCAGGGTGGGGGTTGGATGGGACGGAACAGTTCTAATTTTCCAGAATTCTGAAAATCAACATGGCCCAGGACTCACACATACCCTTGACATTTTTGCATCTCTCCAGACAGTCTTGTCCATAAAGATCTCATCCAAATCTTGAAGTTAATACAATGGCACAGTTTTTGTTTCAAACTGGTCTTCCACCTTGATAGAGCCCTGGGGATAGATATATGATAAATGCATTCACAATAAATGTTGAGATTATTTGTGCTACTTCCAATTCTAAGATGTAAATGACACACATCTAGCATGATTACTCATCGCAGAGGCAAAGATCTTTAATCGATACATGGTTTTACGGGGAGCGTAATTTTCATCTACATCAAATCTTTTGACACTTAAAGTGATATTAGCACTGGCTGTCATTCCACAGATGTATATGTCTTGCAAATCTAAAAGTATTTTTTTGAAAATAGGCATAGCATATAATCCTTAGGCAATATGCAAATGCTTTGCTGTTGACAGTAGCAAATTCTACTTCCAATTTTCATACGTAAAGAAAAAAATATTGAGGGATAAGAGTGTATCTTCTATTGAATCTAATTTCCATATGCTGCAACATGCATCAGTTCTCAAAATCAGACTTCTCTGGGAAAAGTATTAGCTGTTCCAGGCAAGAAGCAAGAAAAAAATAGAAATCTGACTGAAATATTATCGAAACACGTGGGTGATAACCAATTTGCCTTTCATCCCAAAAGAAAAGCGATCTAAGATCTCCTTCTTCCATCTCCCCTTTCCAACCTACACACCTCTGCATTCTCATTCTGTCCACATACAAAATATATGACGAGATGGACAACTTTCTAAGATATCACATTATTTTCACATAAAGGACTTTTAGAAAAAGAAATAAGAACAATCCAATTAATACCAAAAAAGATATGGACCACCACTTGCATCACACACACACACACACACACACACACACACACACACACACACACACACACAAACCCCATTGTGGTTCTAAACAATGGATTCTACAAGCACCTGAACTAGAAAGTCAGAAGTGGGGAGGATGCATGAAGCAGTTCCAGAACTCAGGAAAATGAAACTTCCCAAAATACCAAGTGGCCAGCTGAGGAAGGCAGCAGCTACATGCCTATTAACCATTTTCATGTAAATTATTAATCCAGCAAGCTGGTTCAAAATGGTGACACTTAACTGGAGTTATATTCCCCAATCAAAGGCTTGCCTTCACCTGTGCTCAGTGGGAACCAGCCTTTATTCCTTTATTGCCCTTTACTTTCAAGCTAACAGAACACTATTAACCAAGAAGCAGTGTAATTAACCAAGAAAAGCCATCAAACAAGAACTTATTCAGGAAAATGCCACACTCCATATTTCAGTCCTGAATCCCTCTATCATAGAGTATTTTATAGTCCTTTTATTAAGAAGAAAAAAGATATGCAAAATTCTGCTTTGTATCTCATCACGCTCTCCCTCCCCCTCACACCACACACACACGCACACATACACACACACACACACACACCTAGGTCTCTGAACTCTTCTTGAATTACATTGCTGATTTCTGGTCCTCTGATAACTGATTAGGCATGGATAAAGCACAGTTATGGTTAGTGCATGACTGGTGCATATAGAATAAGATCTAAACTGCTCCTGCTACAAGTCCAAGTCCTTGTCTCATCAGCTCTTCATTGGTGCCACAACTTCAGGAATGACTGCCTGGTCATGAAATGCTTGCAACAACATGGGGATAAATTACAAAGTGTTTCTGTGTCAGTGGTACAGCAATATCTTCCCTGTTTTCTGAATATGCCATCAACGCATCATGAAGATGCTGCAAGAGCTGCTATACATGGGGATACAAAAAGCTTGTGACTCCAAGGCATGGAGATGCAGACCTTGTGACTACAGTGACTACTCGGTAGCAGAAGTGTGATTGGAAAAGTCCCCAGACAGTGCACTTATCTTCCTGCTCACCAGTAACACATTTGTAGAAACAGAACATGTTGGAATTAAAAGCTACTCTTTATTCACCCTGTATTTGATTCAAAACATGTCCTTCATCCAAGAACTCGGGCTTGCTTCTTAATCTCCATCGCTTTAAACAAGTGAGATAACAGCTTTTTCATCAGTAGCATCCGTTTGCTCTGTGTTTTGGTCATAGTTCCCCTGATACATCTCAAATTTCTTTTATTAAAACCCTCTGAGGCCTTATAGTAATATGCAGAAAGGGTATATTTTCATCTCACTCCCACTGCACAAATCAGTGCAACATAAGTGAATTATTCCAAAAACTTTCCCAGAGTCTGGTTCCTTGGCTAAAAACCATGTGTATCACAGTTTTTACAAAAACACATACCACTTCCTCAATAGAATAGTGTGGCTCCATCTGTGTGGCTCTAGTCAACTATTGTACAGCAGGAAAACACATATTTATGAGTCATTTGTCCAACAGACCTCACTGGATCCTTGGCACCTGCTGTGTTAAACATATCTTCAGGCATATGATGAAAATATTTCAGAACTCATGAGAAACCAAAACAAAGTAGCGCTTTTTAAGTTCAACATAGCAAAATAATAAATTACGTTTAGACAGATTCCTGAGTCAGACTCAAAGAAAAGCAAATACCATTTTCAAAAAATGACAAGTAGAGGGGTAGCATTTTGTCTAGAAGTGAGGATGTTAGTTGTAACACCTGCAACCATGTGTCAGAGGTTCTGGATTCAATTCACAGCTCTGACTTCTGACTTAAGATTCCTGCTTATGTGGACACTGGAAGCAATGCTGATGGTCCAAGTAGTTGTTCTTGCCACCCAGCAGAGAGATTAGCATTGAGTAATAGCACCCATCCTCAGCCTGGCTGACCCCTGGCCATTACAGGTGTTTGGACGTAAACCAGCAGGTAAGAATTCTCTGTGCCTATCTGTATCTTTGTCTTTATGCTTCTCAAATAATAATTTTTTTTAAATGTTAACAAGAAGATGTCAAGAGAGAGATCTTAAGAACACCAAAGAGGGCAACTCTCAATGGCAAACAGGTGCCAAAGGAGCCACAATGATCTGACCCTTCAAGCTGCGAACTCCTTCTGACATTCATTTCAAATTAATTGTCAAACCCATGCCAATAAAAGATGAGTGGATTAGTGTATTTTGGTGCAAATAAATTTGAAATGCTTGCATATGGAGCTGACATCATGGCACAGCAGGTTAAACCACAAATTGAGACACTGCTATTCCATAACAGCGTATTTGACAACCTGTTGCTCCACCTTCAATACAGCACAAATAATACTCCTCAGCAAGCAATAGAGACGGCCCAAGTGGTTAGGCCATCTAAGAACTACCACCCCAGTGCTGGACTCAGTTTGGCCCAGTCCCAGCTATTGTGGCCATTTGGGAAATGAACCAGCAGATGAGATGAAAGATAGCTCTTTCTGTGTGTGTGTGTGTGTGTGTGTGTGTGTGTGTGTGTTTGTGGGGGTGTGTGAGTGTGTGTAAAGAAGAAATTAGAACATATGAGAGATCTTCAAATACTACAAGAAAGTAATATTTTTTTAAAAGCTCTGCATGGACTCCAAATTTTAACAAGCTTACAATTCCTTCTTTCCACAAACTTTTGGAAGGCCTCTTCTTGCAAGGGCACCCTTTCTTTTGTCCTTTGCCTTTGTTCTCCCTCTAGCTTTGCTTGCTATCCTAAAAGCAATGCAAAGCATACATAATATTAAAGATTTGTGCTGATTGTCCAAAAAATGTTGAAATCATCATCTCTCACTATTTTTATTATGAGAATGGCTATTCCAAACAGCTTCTATCCTTGAACACCAATGTTCATGACCCTGGCTGTTTTGGTTCATCTGCGTCTTTTGCTTTTCTCACTGTCAAGTTACCCACTCAACACTGAAGCAGCAATCACCCCTCAGACAGCTAACTGACTGATTTGTGAACAGCGCCCTAAGCAACTGGGTCGTGTGCTACCCTCCCCTGCATTTGCCACATTTGCTGAGTTGCTGTGTGACAGCCTCTTTCTCACCTACTAACTCCAGGCTCATTTTCTTCTTTACAGATTCAATTTCATTTCCTCTTTATCTGGCTCTGCCTCCTACCCACTTTATCACCAACAGCAAGTCAATTTCTAGTCACAGGGTTATCAAGGAAGATGATCGGGGTGGACATCTGTCTCCCACACTTAAAAAAATAAATAAAAGAGTACTCAAGCAATAGTTGACTGGACGTATGGGGGCAAATCACACTCATACATTCACGCATGCACAAAGCCACCCAAACAGATCATCAGCTGTCACCCCTGCTGGCTGTTTCACTTTGATTACCAGTGGCCTGCAGGTCAAAGGACACAAAAACAGGAGCAGAGTAATGTCATGAATAAAATCTTCTAACAGCGAAGATTTTTATCACCTACAGTGATGCACACAGAATAATACACAAAATAATAAATACACAGAATAAAGAAGCTGAATTTCTCACACTCTCTACAGAGACAACACTCAGGAACATTTTAGATGTCTCAGGCAGAAAATTTGTATTTTCCTTAGGAAGAGCAATTAGCTCACCCTGTAATTTGGGATTTAAAGGAGTTTGAAAGCACTAAAATTTCACAAAAGAGTTTACAGTTCATTTCTGAAGTGGAGACAGAATAAGTTGATCCTCCAGCTCTGAAAACTGTAAATGTTTATATTTGTAGTCTGTGACTACGTCCTCGTAATGAGAAAAGTTTAGTGGTAATTGAAATGAGATTATGTTGCTATTTCCTTATGTGGAATTAACATTAATATCTTTATGAATTATCTACAAGAGGCATTACAGATTGAAATCAAGTTGGAAAATGAAACCACTCTTTTGGAAATCTCATACAAATGGAAGCACTCTAATGCCATGATTCTCATCTAGGTGTAATTGTGCCCTGAGGGTTTCTTTGGGAATATATTGAGACATTGTTGTTCAATATCACTGAGCATACAAGTGGCATATGGTAGAGGGATATCAAGCATGCTACCCAACCTCCCACCATGAAGAGGACAGCTCCTGCCCCTAACCAAAAAGTACCCAGTCCCAACGCTATCATGCCAACAATGAACATTTAAGCACCCCAAACTCAAGAAGGAGTTTTTACCCCAGAACGATGAAACATCAATAGGAAAATAAATGCCCATGTCCTGGATTCACAGTCATCTGGGTCCTGAGCTATGAGTCATTGCTTAGGAAAGCAAGAAACATTAGCACTGGAATGGGGCTGAAAGAGTGCCTAACCGAGACATCACTCTGACAGCTCAGCACCATTGCCAGAATATGTTATGTGTAGTAACATACTGGCTGACAATCGTGGGGAGACGAAAAATGGTGAATAAGTTTGCCTTGCAGTGGTTGACCCAGCCCTAGAACACCCTGGGAGGAAATGAACCATTGAATCAAATCAGGATGGCTCCACCTGCAGAGCAAAAGTAAAGAGGAAGATTTTTGAGGTGAAGGGCTTGATGAAGGAAAACATGGGTACACATATATTTATTCACCAAACATTACTATACATATAGTAAGAATGAACACTTTTAGCTTAAAAATAATTAAGTAGCCTACACATCTTTCATATAATTAGAAAATCTATGAAATTTGTTAGTGTCAAGTGGAGGTTTAAATTTTCAAAATAAATAGTTTCCATAGGTTTTTATTCAAATCTACACAAGAGAAATTTATACATAGCAGAACCAAAAAAAAAAAGAAAGAAATAAAGCTCTTTGAGAGTTTCATCAAAGTTAGGCTGGTTCTGGTTGTCTAGACAGAGAGAAATCTTCTAGAAGGACCTCAGGTGGACCACAGAAATGTTGAAAAGGAAGAAGGATCAGAATGAAGACCCCCAAAGCAACCTTCAAAACTGACTATGAAGGACATCAGCTGAAGAGCAGCTGGGTCTCCTGGGGTTTGCACATCCAACTGACTCATGCCATGGAATTGCACATCCGACTCATGCCATGGAAGCCATGTCCCAATAATGTACTATGGCTGAAAACAGAAAAGCTCATTTCTCAATGACACTAATTTCTCATCTCAAGTCATAAGTCAACTTGCTTTGCTTTGACCTTCCTGTGGGACTTGGGCTGACAGAAACCAGGATCTGGAAGTGTGCTATTTGCACAACATCAACAAAATACTCTGAGCCAGAAGTTACATGATCACTTCCACTCATGACTTGCCAGTTACAACTAGACACCTGTCTCTGTCCAATGACAAGGACACAAAATGTAATCCTACTGTGTGCCCCCAAAGCAGTGCACTGATGACCACAACCATGACCTTTACTACCATCCCCATGTCAATCTGTCCTCAAATCCCACTAACTCACGTCATCTACTGTCACTACCTTTTCTCTTATGTCACAAATTCCTGATCGGCATAGCTGTGTCCAAATCTGGCCTGGGAAATGTCTGCTCAGCTCCCAGGAGCTGAGACTTGCACCTGCAGGACTCCTGAAGTATAGATGCCAGGGTCCAAGAACACAATAAATTCTCACCCAAGACTGTGGCTTTTCAGTCAGTCATGCCCTCATTACACAAGCACTTGCAAGCAACAGTTCAAGTATTGCCTTCATTGGTCAGATCAGTAAGTCCCAGCCTGCCTTCCTAGATTCCCAATCAAAGGTGTCCAGCATAGCAAATGATATGGAGAAAATGAATTGCCTGAAATGGAAGCTTTGGCTTTAAAAACCCCAAGAAGAATATAGAGAAAGAGTGCCTAAAGTGACTGTGTCAAATTGATATTTGGCCTCCTAAGAGCAGAGCACATGGGGAAGGAGCTCAGAGCAAAGATGAGAAAATTGTAAAAGACCAGTTTATATTTGTGGAAATGATCTCTGCAATAGCCAGAGGCAATCTGCAGCTGGCACCTTGGTGCTGGTCAGGAATATTGAGAGCTGCCCAGAGGCTGAGCTAAATTGTTCCCTTGACACACCCAGAAGCAGTGATTCTCCTCATCGGTCTCCACTGTGGCACCCCCGTCTCTGACTCCAGGTTCTTTTCATTCCTCTTCGTTCCTGGGCTCACGCCGCTCTGTTAGTGGAAATGAGCATGCAAAAACGAGGAGGCGAAAGCTGAAACAGAGTCTATTAAGATTAACTCCAGGAGCAAATTGCACGTGCTTCAGTACTCCCTGCTTTAACTGTGAATGGATTTCGTTCTTGGAAGTTCTTGGTCCGTTTGTTGGCTTGTTGAAAGGAGTTCTTTTAATTATAGAGCTTCCTAATGGTAATAAGGAAGCTGCGTTTTGTTATGTGAAACTTTCCTAATTATATAGGTTATGAGTACCTGACATGTCAGTGGTCTTCCTTTCTATTCAAATAGGAAATTAATAGTCATTTGAAACCACAAGTTTCCCTCCATTGGTTATAATTGTTATTTTACATACACCGATATGTACATTAGAAAATCATCTGGAATGTTTCAAAGTATGTGCTTTTATAAAACAAGTGATCAACATTACACAGAAAAGAATGACATGGCCCCTGCTCTGAAGGGACTTAAAGATGTGTGTGAGGGAAAAAATGTAGTTTAAAAGCCTAGACCCTGCTCACGCACACCCTGGGTGGCAGAGTTCATGCCTCTAGGACTTGAGTGCACACTGCTCATGTGGAACACTCAGATGGAATTCTGGACTCCTGGCTTTGGTCTGACCAGGCTTAGCTGTTGTGGCCATTTGATAAGTTAACTGGCAAATGAAAGCTCTCCTCCTCTCTTTCTTTACCTGTTAGACAAACAATAATGAATTAACAACATTCTTTAAAACCTGAAACCTCTTTTAAAAATTAGACAAGCATGCAAAAAAAATGAAACTATATATAGGAGAGATCCTCCTGGGAAATTAGGATCATAAAAACAGGCATGCAATTAAAAATATCTTTTACTGAAATAAAGTCATCATTAAGTTCCATTTTTCCATGAGATTTTTAAGCAATCTTACGCATGCTTTTCATTCAAAGTGTGTGCATGTATGAGTGTATGTGTAAGCATGTGTTTATATATGTATGATGAATGTATTAGATATCCAGATAGAATAAAGCATACATGTACACACGCATAAATATTTCTGTTTTTACCTTACATGGGCATATGATGATTTATTATTCTATGTATAACAAAGAGAGTGCACTGCCAGGATCTCCATTCAGGATTCAGGCATCAGTTTTACAATGTTAACAGGGTTAACAGGTGGCATTCTCAACCCAGGCACTGCTAGGTAGCTGATGTCAACCAGAAAGAACTGGCTCCAAAAGTCATCCCTGTCTCCTTTCTGATCACAATAACAGCATCACCCTAAAATACAAGATTTAGTCGCCTAACTTCAATGAGGATATTCCAGAGGAGCCAGCCCAGCTCCAGGGCTCCATGAGGTCTGCTGGGACCTTGTCTCGACTCCATTGCATCTGCATCCTATTTGTGCTCTTCTGTCAGCCTCATCTTCGTCTCCATTTTCTCTAATTCCCCTCTTGTGTAGCTCTCCAGGATGCCCCTTCTTCTTGCATGTCCTACTGGTACATTTCCTAGGCATCTGAATTAGGGCAAAATCAATAAGTATTTTTGTAGACATTCACAAACTTCTCACCATGCAAGCTGCTTAATATTGTAGACTTCACTTTCTATTCTGTAAAATGAAGAAAATTAAAACTATCTGTCTCATGGAATTACATTAAAACACACACACACTTACAGATTTTATAACAGCACCTGGTAGAGTGGCTACATCTTCACCTTGCAGGTGCCAAGATCCCATGTGGACACCAGTTCGGTTCGTGTCCTGGCTGTTCCACTCCCCAACCAGCTCCCTGTTTGTGGTGTGGGAAAGCAGTAAAGGATGGACCAAAGATTTGGGAACCTACATGCATGTGGGAGCCCTGCAGGAAGCTCCTGGCTTCTGGTTTCTTGCTTAGGATCAGCTCAGCTCAGCTCCAACCTTTGTGGCCATCTGGGGAGTGAACCAGCAGATGGAAGATCTTTCCATCTCTCCTTCTCTCTGTATTGTCTACTTCAGCATCTTTCATATTATGCTTGGTCAATACAGACATTTAGATTAAAATATCTATTTTAATTATAGATTCAGCTATTACCTTTTTGTAAATAATTATTTTTTTCCAACTGAAATCACTTTCTGGAAGGTATTTGCAAATGTAAAATCAATGAGTCAATGGATTATGTATCTTGAGACTGATGTTATAGCACAGCAGGTTAAACCACTACAAGCATCCTATCTCTAGGAATACCAGTTAAAATCCAGTTGCTCTACTTCCTTTCCAGCTATCTGCTAAACACCTGGGAAGACAGCATATGATGTCATAACTATTTGGGCACCTGCACCCTACAGTGAAGTCAGGGTCTAAGAACTCCATCCTGGCCTCTAAGAAGCTTTGGTTTTGTCTTCGTTTTGTTTCATTTTTAAGATTTATCTTTATTGAAAAGGCAGATTTACAGAAAGAAGGAAAGACAAAGTTATTCCAGCCTCTGGTTCACTCCCCAAATGCCAAACACTCCCCAACACTCCACAACTGCCAAAGTTAAGCCAATCTGAAGCTAGGAGCTTCTTCCGGGTCTCCCACACAGGTGCAAGGTCCCAAGTAGTTTAATCAACACATGTTGCCTCCCAGGGTACACCTTAGCAGAAAGCTGGATCAGAAGCAAAAGGACCAGAAATTGAACCAAGACCCAGCACAGTGGCTCAATGGCTAAATGCTCACCTTGCAGACACCAGGACGCCATATGGGATCCCAAATTGGCACTGGTTTATGTCCCAGCTGCTCCACTTTCCATTTAGCTTATTATTTGTCATCTGGGAAAGCAGTAGAGGACGGCCCAAAGCACTGGGACCCTGCACGCCATGTGGCAACCCAGAAGAAGCTCCTGGTTTCTGGGTTCAGATCAGCTCAACTCCAGCAGTTGCAGCCATTGGGGAACTGAACCAGCAGGTGGAAGATCTTTCTGTATCTCTTTCTCTCTGTAAAACTGCCTTTAAAATTCATAAACCTTAAAACACTGCAATCCATATTGGCATCCTAAGTGGTGCTTTTAGCACTGCACTAAACCTCTAAATATATTTAATAGCCATATTTTTTATCCACTGATAATACAATTTTTTATCAGATACTACAGTCTCACCAAATTTCACATTCTAGTGATAATTTTTATCTATCATTAATAATTTTCAACTCATAAACTAATTGACAAGATATAAACTCAGGAAGCCTCTGCAAAGTTAAGAAAGTGCCAAAATAAATTATTATGAATTTTGAATGAAGAGCAAATTTTGGACCCAACTTTTAAAAAGATTTATCAAAGGAGGCATACTCTCAAATAGTTCAGTGACAATTCTCTAATGCATAAATTAGAGAACAGACATTATAATTAAGTTGAATATGCAGCCATATATTGAAACATCAGATGATACAGGTTATCTATGAGGTACTATATTTGATAAGCTAAACTATGACAACTAGAGCAGGAGCAATCAAAAAAAAAATGAAGGTGGAGAAGGTGAGAATTTTCGAGGCTTAAACATAACACAAATGAACTTTCTAGACAGTTGGAAAAGCAATCAGCAGGAACAGTAGCCTGTCAAATAGTAAAAATGACAGATATGTCATTAGGCAGTCTTAGAGATAAAAGAAAGAATTACAGAAATGTCTTCAGAGAATAGCTATTTTTCAGACATTGAACAAACATATTCAAATTCAGTCACATACCAAGCCAAATTATTTATGCATTGGACTCCTGACACTTTCTTTTTCCCCCTTTTTCTTTGAAGATTTATTTATTTAACTGGAAGTTACCAAGGAAGAAGGTGAGATGGAGAGAGAAAGAGAGAGGAAAGAAAACCTTCTGTTTGATGGTTCAGTACCCAAATGGCCACAATAGCCAGTCCAATGTGAGACCTACGTGTACCATGGCCTAGAGTGCCATCCAAATCTCCCATGTGGGTTGCAGGGGCCAAACAACTCCAGCCATCTTCCACTGTCGTCCCAGACACAGGAACAAATGAGCTCCAGCATAGAATGCTGTCTTTGCAGGCAATAACAATGCTGGTCCCTGGATCCCCATTTTATACACTTAGAGGAAAAAACTAAAACTCATATTAACGGGCATTTTAAAAAGTCTAAATTAAGAAAGCAAGAAAAAAATCAGAAAAAATGTAATATATGAGGATTTCCCCCAAAATTCATGGAAAACTCATATTATCAAAAACAAAAAAAATGAATTTCAAAATTTCATGCATCAAAATGAAATTATCTTTTAAATTCACTTTCCATAAACTTCTAGACGTCTCTTGTTTTGTTAGCTTGAGCTCATGCACTGAACATGATATTTAGTTCAATGCAATCAATGTACATCTTTACTAGGCTTAGAATTTACAAATATGCCCCAGCACTGTAGCCTAGCGGCTGAAGTCCTCACCTTGCATGCGCCAGGATCCCATATGGGCGCAGGTTCTAATCCCAGCAGCTCCACTCCCCACGCAGCCTCTTACTTCTGGCCTAGGCAAGCAGTTGAGGATGGCCCAAAACTTTGGAACCTTGTAGCCATGTGGGAGACCTGGAAGAAGCTGTAGGCTCCTGGCTTCAGATCACCACAGCTACAGCAATTGCAGCTGCTTGGGCAAGTGAATCATCAGATGCACAATCTTCCTCTCTGTCTCCCCTCCTCTCTGTATATTTGATGTTGCAATAAAAATAAATAAATCTTTTAAAAGAGCAATTTACAAATGGAAGTTTATGTTCAAGATGAAAAGCCTTCGTTACTTAAAAATCAAATTCTTTCAGGAAAGTCACAACAGATATTAAAAAACGAATCATTTTTGAAAAATCTTTGAGTCACCTGAATGATGTCTCGGACTTTCAGTAACACAAACCTTAATTAAAACATAAAATGTGATAAGAATGCTTTCAATGCATGAAGACATGTGATATAAGTATGAGAGTTCTTTGGACAGCAAGAGTTGAGGATTTTGGCTGACCTGTCAATCCCTTTACAGGGTTTGAATAGCTCTTAGAACAGGGAGAAAATGTCTGTGCCATCACAAAATTCCTGTATTAAAATTCTGTCAGTGTGATGGTATTAGGAGGCAAAACCCTTAGCGGGTTAATCAGGTCTGGAAAGAGGAGCCTCCCCTTTTTAAAATGATTTTTTATTTTTATTGGAAAGGCTGGTTTACTAGAGAGGAGAGACAGAAGGAAAGATCTTTTGTCCACTGGTTCACTCCCCAAGTGGCTCAAACGTTGGAGCTGAGGCACTCTAAGCCAGGAGCCTCTTCTGGGTCTTTCACACAGTTGCAGCATCCCAAGACTTTGGGCCATCTTCTACTGCTTTCCCAGGCCACAATCAAGGAGCTAGAGGAGAAATGGAGCAACTGAAACATGAACCCGGGCCCATGTGGTATCATGGCACTTACAAGGCTAGTATTTAGCCACTGTGCCATCACCCCAGCCCAAAATAAGTGCCCTTATAAAAGAGGACCCCCCCCCCAAAACTCTGAACCTTCCCACTACGCAGAAAGACACCAGGAAATCTACAATATAGAAGAGGGACCTTACCAGAACATATCCTTACTGGCATCCTGATCTCAGACTTCCAGCAACTAAGATGGTGATACAAATGTCTATGGTTTCTAGGTCACCTAGACCGTGATATTCACTGTCATAATAAGCAAAATTAGGATTCCTCATTGATTAATATCTCTATAATAAAGATCGTTTGTATCAATGTTTCTACAAATTCTATTTGAATTTTATGAGTAACAGATTCAACAAATGCTTCCTCAGTTGTGGCTTTGGAATGATCCTGCAGATAAAATGTTTTGGTAAAGCAGTGAAGAGCAAATCCGCTCAGGGCTATGTCAACTTCACTAGCACCAAAGCATGACTCGCAGGAGGAGTCTCTCTTCCTCATTACTCATTCTCCATGGCTGCTGCGGTCCTGCCCGGAGCACATTTTAGAGATCCATGGCTGCCGCCTGTGACCTGGGTGTGCAAGGACATTACTTCAATGCTCTCATTATGGAGCAACCTTTCTTTGCCCTTCACGAAATTTAAAATGTACTTTAAATAAGAGAGAGTGAAAATTGTTGAGAGAAAAACAGTTTCTTCGAATAGGGATGTCAATATTGAGAAACTGTTGACAGATAGCAATATGCCGATTCTGTACTGCCGGGGACTGGAAGGACGCATCTTCCAGAGTTACTTAATGCTACAATCAACTGGAAGTGCGTGCACAAACTCCTTTCTTCAGGGCACACTGAAATCTACATGAACACCAATTTTATCACACTCTTCTGAAATTATACCATGCCAAGCAGTACATTAAGTACAAGATTTGCTAAAGCACAATAAAGCAAATTACTAAATAAAGAAACCAGCTCAGCACTTGAGACTGTGTAGACATGCTGATTTCTCCTGTCAACTTCAATTATTTGGAAGTGATTCTGCCCAAGGACTCAGGTGAGAATGACGAACTTGAGCAAGTGTATAATTCTGTAAAAAGCATTAAATGCCATCCTGGGGGCTGGTGCAGTGACTTAGAAAAACAGTCCTTTTCCTGTGGTGCTAGTCTCCCATATAGGCATCAATTGGTGTCCCAGATGTTCCACTTCTAATACAGCTCCCTGTGAGTGGCCTGGGAAAGCACGCTAGCATCGCCTAAAACTTGAACTGCTGCACCCACACAGCAGACACAAAAGCAGCTCCTGACTCCCGGCTTCAAATGGTCAGCTATGGCTATTGCACCCATTTACGGAGTGAACCAGCTGATGAAAGATCTTCCATTCTCTCTCTCTCTTTGAGAGAATAAATAAATAAAGCAAGCAAGCACGCTACCATCTTATCCTCTATTTCTGATTGAAACTGACATGGGATTGCCTAGCACACAGTAATACGCTATGAAAACAGACTAACACTTTGGGAAGGATATTTCTTCAAATCTAGGCTTAAAAGACAAATTATTTGCTATCATACTCACCAAGGAGCCTCATGTCTTTTTATGATGATCTAGGAAACTCAAGCAGCCCATTTGTTAGCTTGTAAGTAAAATAAAATACCAGCCCCGCCCCCCCAGAGTTCTTTCCATTTGTAGTCCAAAGCAAAACAACTGCCTTCGACTCCTACTCATACATACAAGCTTGCTATTTGTATAAACCTCAAATGATAAGCTTAGGCTTCAGAGAGACGTTGTGAACTTCGTTGTAGATTGAAGCATACTGGGCTAGCAAAGCCACTCCGCAGTTTCTGATCCGTAAGATCTCAGCAAAATTATGTTTTAAAGGCTAAGTTTCCTAAGAACCCAGACAGGAGTAGGAATCACTTTTAATGTAATTATGGGGACTAATGAAGAGCCTACACATTAAACTACAAGCGCTGCACCTAGTCATAGTAACCAAAATTAGCTTTACTTAACAAACACGCATTGACCATCTTTGCCATGCAGTTTTCTGGGGATCCATGAGTCAATACAGCATAAAAAATAAATGTCTGCCCTCATAAATCCTACAATCCAGCTGGGAGCACAGAAAAGGTGATTAAAAATAAACAAAATAACCAAGAAAAGTAAGTATTATCCTGGATATGAAGAAGCATTAAGGAAGGGAAAAATAGATGATGTGGACAGGAACCATCATAAGGTGGAGTTGCAAATTTTCAGTAAATCATCAGGGTAATTCTCAAAAGGTAACTTTCATGGCAGGACTGAAGAGAAGTTTTGTGCAAATGAGGGGGAAAGTGCTCTAAGCCAACAGACCAGCTTACAATCCATCTAGACTACTCAATAGACAGCAAGGACATCTGTGACAGCTCGGTCCATGTGGCTAAGGGACAAAGTTCATAGGAAAAGAGACCACAGGATGAGTAAGCATCAAGGAAGGCAGTTTATGCTGATTTTATGAGTAATTCAAAAAGCTTTAATTTTTACTATCAGTGATCTGGGAAATCACAGACCAGTTTTGGCATAGAAGAAGACAAGAAGTAGCAGATGTTTTAACTCAGTTACTTGATTGTCTTGAGCCAAGGGGGACAAGGTTAGAAGCAGGGAAACCACTTAAAAGATTGCGCTGTCAATCTAGGCAAGAACTGATGTTATTTGGATCACAATGATGACAGCGGAGGACTGGATTCCAGACTTGTAAAATCCAGAGATGAAGAGATTTTCATTTGGATCAGTTTTAAAGGCTTAGGGAAAGAGTAAAGTTGGGTGTGATGTTGAAGTCTAAGAACGCAAAGAGAGGAAGCCTGGAGAAGGCAGTGGCGTGACTCGGCGGACACAATGCGATTTGGTGCTGGATGTGTAAATTTTGAATATTTTAAATAAGGTGCAGATGCAGAGTAGGCTGTTAGATATGTAACAGGGAATTTCAAAAATCTCATTATGAATGAATGTAAAAGATGAGTTTTGCTTTTATGCAAAGCTGAAATCCATATATATAAAGAGATCTTCAAAGTCGTGAAAAATGCATACTATGAAAAAACTGTGCATAGACTTCAAAATGAAATATATCCTCACAATTGAAGTTGAGGCTCAATATTTTGATGTTCAATAATTCTATCTGCACACAGGCTGTGACCTATCACTCAAAATTGTTTCAGTTAAATAGATTTTGCTCTAACAACCAATCTCACCAGTGTCAGTCTCTTACTGAAGAATATTTAGATTCACCCATAAAGATGACAAGAAGGTAGAGTATTTAAAATGTGGCACATTTAAAGCAGTTTGTAAAAGGATATTCCAAATGAAAAGTTTTGTAAACCCTTAAGCAATACAGACAAATAGAGCATTACCAAGTTCAAGTTCTCATGACAGGAAAATCAAGTATGTTCATGTAAATCATGATTCATTTTTTTCTGGATAGAAAGTAAAAGGGAGGGATTTCAGGGTGGAGGAGAGAAATAGAATTTGAAAGCGAATAGAAGTGGTCCAAAAAAGAAGAGGAAGGTGATTACCCATCTCTAGAAATAATGAGTTACTCATTCCCCTTGGTCGCAAGGAGTCCATCAGACAGAGCCATCAAGTCACAAAGTCGCCATGCATTTGCATGGACTCTGTGCACTCTTAGCTGAAACAGAGAACTGCATGATATGGATGATCTGTTTCAATTCTGACCAAATAGCTTATAGATGCTGACAATGCAGAACATCCTATTACTAACATCAGATGAAACATGACATCTTCTTGCTTTACCTTGGTGAAAGAGAACATCGTGGACACAAGCTTTCGTAGTTTCACTCAGAGCACAGCACTCTCAGTGTCTGACTGTCACCTAAGGCCCAGAGAACTTCAATCAAGGGGATCTTAGGAAACTTCGCTCTCGAGGCTGGAGAGGGATGGGCTCAGCAGATGATTTCACAAGACACAGAAACAGTGAGACACCAAGTAAAAATACCCAAAAGCACAACTTTTTCTGTGTGTACGATACCTGAAAAAAAGAAAAGAGAATTTGCATTCGTCAGTGCGTTTATTTCATGCATATATATTAAAAAATTAATAAGAAGAAAAACGTGTGGAGCATTTTGAAGTTGGGGAGTGCATAAGAAAGGGAGAGAAATGCTAGAAATGACAGTTAGAAAAACAGGACTCTTGGATCTGCAGGATGACCGCAGAGGATGGGACCCAGCTGTTCCAGTGTTCACTGAAGATCAAATGAGAAAACATGGGCTTGGTTATGATCAAAAATAGCCCCTGTAATCTGAACCATGCCAAATTCTTTCCCATGTAAGATTCTATGTTTAACACATGTCTTTTTCTCTTTGTTAATGACACACCTACCATGATGAAATGTAGTTTTGTGTTGAAAATCTCCAGTTAGGTAACACAGAATCCGAAAATTGGAAACTCATGAAAAAAAGAAACCCAAAACTTAAAATTCTCAAATCGTATTAATTTTAACCACATCCTTTCAACTGGTACTCCTCCAGTGAAACATGATAAGCTCTAAAATCTAGGAACTGCTAGTATTACATGACAACCTTAGATGTTTTTCACATCTCCTATTGCATGTTGAAGTGTGTAATATCATCTTTCTTCCTCAATTTTTAATACTAACACAACACCGATTATAAATATTTACTGACCTGCAAGATTTACATTTCGATTTTAGCTCATCCATACTGCATTTTTCTCTAGGTGACATTGCTAAAAGAATAAATAAACGCTACAAAAATCAGGAATCCCTTTTGGTGAGAATGCATACCATAATTCCAAAATAGATGGTATATGTATGCCTTTACCTGAAAAAAAAAAGTGAAATACTGTTGTATTGTTGCACCAAGTGTTACAATGCGTATTACTAGGAACACACAGACACACATACACACTCATCTTTATACATCCCATGTACTAGATTAGATGAACAATGACTCAGTGCCAGATGCCACCGTGTGAGAAGTTACTCTATTTTTTTGAAATATGACAATATGGGACTTCTACTTCCAGATATGAAATTTTAAGTTGTATCAGATACCAACACATGGTAGACAGCTATGAAACTGAACAAAATACATGAGATGACTATCATCTTGCATTAGACAATAGGCAGTGGGTGACAATGATGCCCAAAGAAGAGAAAAATACAAGTGATGTACTCCACGATCATTTAAGTTTTTTGATTAGGGCATTTTCTAAAGACAGCATAAGGAATAGGAAACCAACAGAAACCCGAGATGCTTAATGCAGGAGCAAAACACAAAATGTACAGCTGATGGAACAGCTATAATTTATAGCATAACTTATTAGAAGAATAACCCCAGAAATATTTGTGGGGTTCTTTGACTGTGGGTTGAATGTGGTGGTAAGACACGGTGGAGTGATAGCATAAAACAAAGATCATCATTACAACAGCACGGGAATGAGAAGTTACTTATGCTCCAGTCCAGCCAGACATGACAATTCAAAGAAACTCTAGGCCTTTAGACACTAGAAACACTAGGAAATACACCTGAGCTAAAAGGAACAGGCTCTTACAAAGACTAATCCAGGCCCAAGTCATTCCAAATGCCAGAATCAGCATTTTTGTTTTTAAACAATTAAAGCATTAATATGTCCAAGGGGAGAGATGTGATGATGTGATAATGATGGAGAATTTAGCTCCATTTTCATCGATGGACAGGTCAACTAGATGGATATCAATAAAGAAATTTACGATATAACAACACTAAAGACCAAATGGACTTATCAGAAACACACAGAATATTCCATCCGATGCTGCAGTTTTGACAGAAGACCATAGGACATCCTCTAGGACAGACCACATAATATAAAGCCATGGAAAAAAAATCGCAACAAATGCGATGGACCGGCTCGGCTGGGAGCAATCTGTCCAACTGGAACAGGACCCCGGACATGGATTCGGCACCACAACTCAAGGCAGTTGTATCTGAGTGTATTTTGCAAAAGCAGGGCATCAACTTATATACAATAGATTATTGCAAAGGGACATTTTCTTTGTTTATTCATGTGGTTACATTTCTACAAACAATTATTCCAGGGAGGTAAGCGGGTCTGCTGAGAAAAGACTGTTCTCTAACAGCCTGGTGACAGACTGCAGTTGCTGTTTCTTGTGGACGCGGTTTGGCACCAGTTGCAGTTTTAATCATGAAGCAGTTAGCTCTCATTGTGCTTTGTGCCTTACATTGGCTTTAATATTAACCTGTCTATTTTTCTCATTTTTTCTTCCTGTATGGCTTTTAAAGCTATAGATCTCTACTATAATCTTCTTTTAGGAATTCTCAAAAATAGTCCCAGGTAGGTTTATTAAAGCTAGTAACCTGATAGTTTTTATCCTATACAGCTTGCCATCCTTGTCCAATCTCCTGTCAGAAGGCTTCATAGAACTATAAAGGAATACCGAGCCTTTGCCGCACATAAACAGTATTATTCCAGCCATAAAGATAAGAGCAAGGAAAGTACAGCCAGGAATGCCAAGACCAGTAGAGATGCAGCCGAGTCCAGGAGGCATCCTTCCTTGAAGCTTCCGCCTCGGCCTGGTGATTTCTCACGCAGCCTCCACTGGAGGTGGCGTGACAAACACTAACCAAAAAAAAAAAAAAAAACCCCTAAAATCATATCACGATATCATTTGACAGATTTCAGCCACTATACTAATGATTTTTAAAACTGGAACAAATGAGGAATGGACAATGTCTCTATGGATAAGCAAATCTATATTTAAAAAAATAAATACATATTACTAAACGATGTATAAGACATTTTCTCTTGTAATGGAGTGACAGTGCTTTAGGTTTCTACAGGCCTTAGTCAAATCTACAAGAGATCCCAGGCAGGATCAGAAAGGAAGGAAAATAATGAAAAGGCACACAAATAGAAACAGAGTTAAGATTCTATATATTTTCAAACAACAGAGGTATTCATCGAAAATCCCTAGCAAGCTCAGAAGCAATTTTTATATTTAGCAAGTGAATTTATGTTCGTAAGAAACAAAACACAGAAAAACCCACTGTATTTCTATATGCATTATTCCCTATATTATATTCCATAGTGTAAAATAATTTTATTTTTATGTTATATAGCACAATTCTATAACATCAAGTTATTAAAAATTAAAACAAATAGAGTCTCCACCAAATTGAAAGAGTAATTCAAAGTGGATCATAAACTTAAATGCAAAAGATAAAACTGTACAACCCCTGAAAGAATGCCAAGAAAAAAAAACTAATGATGCTGGCTGAGGCAACATGCTTACGGGCAATAGACAAAGCAAGCCAAAAATATAAAATGTTGATAAACTGAATTTCATCAATATTAAAATCTTCTGGGATGAGTGTTTAGTGCAGTCATTAAGTCCCTACACGGGATGTGTGCATCTTATTTAAGAGCGCTTGGCCTAAGTCCTGGCAACTCAGCTTCCAGTCCAGCTTCCTGTTACTGTGTTACCTGGGAGGAAGCAATGATGGCTTAGGTAACCACTCACTGGGGAACAGAGAGAGCTCCAGGATCTTGGCTGCAGCCTGGCTTGGGTTGGTGTAGGTATGTGCAGAGTGAAGTGGCAGCTAGAAGATCTCTGTCTCATTCAGTGTCTCTCCTTTAAATAAAGAATGTTTCAAAAACACTCTTTACAATACAAATTAAAGACACTGCAAGGAGACAGCATTTGCAATACAGCTGATAAAGGACTGATATTGCAAATATTTAAAAAAATTCCTAAAAATCATTTTAAAATTCAACAGGATAATCATTCCTTAGGGCTGGCACATGGGCTCAATGGACTAATCCTCCACCTGTAGGCATCGGCTTCCAATTAGGCACCAGTTTCTTGTTTTGGCTACTCCACTTCCTATCCAGCTCACTGCTAATAGCCTCAGAAAATGATAGAGGATGGTCTAAAGCCTAGGGACCCTGTACCTGTGTGGGAGACACAGAAGAATCTCCTGTCTGCTTACTCTTGGCTCTGAGCTCCAGATTGGATCATCTCTGGCTGTTATAGGCAATTCAGATGGTAGATATTTCTATCTCTCCTCTCTTAGTAAATCCACCATTCCAATAATAGTGAATAAATCTTCAAAAAAAAAGCAGAAAATCGTTTATCACTGGAGAAGTGAAAAGCACAATGTGATATGATTTAATTACAACAGGAAAAACTGATCTTCCAAAGAAGTGCCAATGTAAGTGTGGCTCAAAAAGTACAAATGTAAGTATGGATCAAGATAGAGAATGAAAAAAATGTAGGGTTTCCCAGGGCATTTATGCTGCAGACATAATGTGGTACCAGAAATCTGGACAGTAAGTTGGTGTTTGCTTACCAAGCTGAATGTACACATTGCTGAGCCATTCTACTCCTGGTTATGCAAGCAAAAGGAAAAATGCAAGAAAAAGGAAGGGAGACATGTACATGAATATTCAAAGCAGCTTTAGTCACGATGAAACGAAAAGAGAAACAAACCAAACTTCTGTGAGCAGCTAAAAGGATAAATCAGGCACGGCATAGTCACGGAGTACCACCCACCCACCAGTAGAGACAGTTCGACTGACACACACACACAAGTCAAACAAAGCAAGGCCAACACAGAGTGATCTATATTTCCTGGTTCTGTTTATAGGAGGCCTGCAAAAAGGCAAAATTAATCAAGTGGAATAGAAATTTGACTTTTGGAGTCCAGTGTGGCACAATGGATTGGGTCACTACCTACAATGCCATCATTCAATATGAGCATTAATACAAGTCCTGGTTGCACCACTTCCAACTCAGTCCCCTGCTGGTGTGCCTTGAAGAGTAGCACAAGATGGATCTAAGTGCTTGGGCCCCTGCAACAAACGTAGGCGAACAAGGTGAAGCTCACGGCTCCTGACTTTGGCAATCATTTGGGGGCAATTCAGTCGGTGAAAGGCTGTCCCACTCTGCAACTCTGATTTTCAACTAAAAGTAAATAAATCTTTAGGAAAGAAAAAAAAGAGAAACCTTATCTTTGTCAGGGATGGAAGGTAGTGTGGAAATGACTGCAAAGAGTAGAGGGGAATTTTCTAGGCTGGTGGGTTGATGGGAAATATGGTTTGCATCTATACACATATCCTTGCACAAATCATGGGGACTGATTTACTTATTCATTTATTTTTACTTACAGTAAAACAAAGAAACAGACAGCTCCTGTATCACCCCTCAACGGCCAACAATGGCAGAGTGGAGTCAGAACACGGGCAGGGATCAATTACTCAAAGCAGGTCTCTAAAGCAGGTCTCTCACATGAGAGGCAGGGACCCAAGTAGCTGAACTGCCAGCTGCTGTCTCCCCAAGAACGCATTCGCAGGAAGCTGAAATCAGAGTCAGAACTGGGACTTGACCCAAGACACTCTGTTTTGGGATGCAGACATCCTAAACAGCATCTTGATCCTTATGCTAAATGCTCGTGCACGCCCTTTTGAAAAATATTTATGAATTTCCAAATATGTATTTTGCATAATCTTACATCTTAATAAAATTGACTTTTTTAAGAAGTCACCAATACTTTGAAATTGGGACATTTTTAAGATGCATCAAACCAAAAGTGACATAAAGGCTTGCATTATGCCATACTGTTTCAAGCCGCTGCCTGCGACAATGGCATCCCATAAGTGCGATGGTTGAAGACACTCCGCTTCCAACCCAGCCCCCTGCCATGCACCTGGGAAAGCAGTAAAACATGGTCCAATCTTTGGGTCCCTGCCATCCATATGGGAGACACACGTGGAGGTCTGGTCTCCGGGCTTCGGCCTGACCTGGTTAGCCACTGAGACCATCTGGGAAGAATAACAGTAGATGATAATTCTTTCCGACTTACTCGTCTTTCTCTAACTCTGCTCTTCAAATAAATAAATCTTTACAGGAATAAAAAAAAGGAGTACATTTAGAAAAAAAAGAGGCATAAAATTTTTCATTGAAAATAAGTAAACACACATACATATAAAAATCAATGACAAAAAAATATATGAAGCATTATATAGAGAAACACCAAAGAAAATTCACACAGCAATGAGACAATAGGAAAGTTCTTTTTTAGCTATAAGGCACAAATGGTTAAATAATAAAATGAAAAATGATGAATGGCCTTCAGATATCACATTCTTACAGCATATTCAACAGAAAATGTACAAATTCCCAGTGACACGAGGTGGATTTATAATGCAGGTGGATTTTATTTTCTAATTTAAGTCTACCATCACACTGAAATTACACTAAAATCACTATCATGTTTTTTTAAAGTAAAACTAATAATCCCAACACCATCCAAAATTAACAGCTACTGTAACATTTGGGAAAATGTATTTTTCAATTATCCATTATGTATGGATTAACTTAGAAACTATTGCTTAATATAATGTAATATTCTATGAATAGAAAGATACAATGAAGATTCATACTTGTACCAACTTAAGTCACTTATTTTGGTAAATTATATAGCTTTCCTGTTTTCTGATCTGATACGGAAAACATATTATTAAACATACATATTCAACATAATATAAGACCTAACATGCTATTAGTCAAATATTGAACCTGTCTAAAAAAAATTATATCCTACAATTTTTTAAAGAATGGTACTTCTTTATCTATGAAAACTAAGTCAGTTGCAAAGATTGTAAGTTTAAAGGGACTCAAAAATGGTCTAAAAGGCTACAAAACACTGAGCTCTAGTTTTTGCCTTGGTTGAAATTCAAGATACTTTTGAAATATTTAATGTTGTGTGGCACTTTGTGGTATTTCAAAATACTTCACCATTAAGTTTCACAAAATTTCTACCACATGAAGTAATTCTCAGCATATCAATTAGAATCAATAAAAGTGGTTTACAGATAACTGTTACTTAAAGGCCAACCCAACTCACACATTCTTCCCATTGGAGAGCTGTTAGCACAAAAATAAATGACCAACTGGGGCGCTGTCAATTTAATAATGCCCATCAAGGCTGGTGTGTAACCAATATGCCATGACTAGTATTTAGATACAATCACAATGAAATACAAAATATTCTAAAATTATAAATCAAAACAAAAATTTCTTCAAACGTATCTGTTTACTACTTGAATAAAGCTTTCTTTTCCAAAACCACATGAATCAAACTCAAATGACCCATTTCTCTCAAATGCATAATTTGGTATAGTTTACCTCTGAGAAGCAGTGGGAGATAGTTTCTTCACTAAGTTTAGAAAAAGCTTAACTTTTAAGCGAAATAGAACAACAGCACATAATCTGATATGACAAATCCTGAGAAAGCTAAAGGCTACAGGAACCCCTGCGGGCCAAGAGATGATTAGTTCATAAAGAGAACGCAGTCTGACACCAAGGTGAGCAATAATTAAACCTGAAGTGAAATTCTCTAACAGAATTCAATAAAGTGGCTCATTGTTAGCAGAACAATGCTTCTTCAAATGGCGTTGATGCGTAAACCTCAAAATGAGCAGCGACTGTGCTCAATTTCAGCAAAATGGAGGTGCTCCCTCATTCTGCAAACGTGTTGCTTCCAGGATCATGTTCTGCACACACAGTGCATTGGATTTCTCCTATTCACCAATGATTCAGAGGTGCTACTAGCTCTATCCATAATTCATTCACCTATGCATCAACAGTCATTTTTCTTCCTGTTTAACCTGTGCTGTACATGCAGTGCTAAATGTTACAAATCTGAGGATGATTAAAACCAAACTCTTGTCACCCTGAAGGAGTGTGTAGTATTATAGACAAGTTGGACCAGAAAGGGACATGAATGCAAGAAAACCCCAACTCTGGTGGATGGAGCCAGAAAACAATAGAAAGATGATCTGGAGATGGAGGTTTTATAAGTAGATGCTTGTCAGATGTGGAAAGATTTTAGACAGAAGGCTCTGGATATAGAGAATCTTCTTTTGAGAAAAATAGTGATGGATCTGATGAACAGAAAGAGAACAGACCTACTTCCAGGATTCATGGTTGCCAGGAGCAAGCAAACTACCCATTTCAGGCACCAGACTTGCAAGGTGTCTGGACATCCTTAGAAAACGGGGGAAAATGTCTTAATATTTCACATGATCTAGTTGTTATTACCACACCCTGCACTAAATGTAATTGTGTGTCTAACCTGTGAAAGGGGAGGAAAAGGAAAAGTAATCAAAAATAGTTATGGAGAAAGCCAAGTGGGGTGAGAAAAGAGGTCAGGTGATCAGTGAAAATTGCCCGGTCTCATCCAGGTAAAATTAGAACCATGACTCAGAGTTAACTGAGAGCAGAAAGAACTGAGAAGAGATTTGTAACAGGATCATCTAGTGTTGGTATCGAGTTAAAGGATAGGAATGGGATGGGTGGTTGGGAGCTAGAGGAGAGAGTGGGCGAGTGATCTTAAACATCACAAGACCATGAGGTAAAGAACAGATTGTGTTTGTGCGGTGCGACAATGAGACATCCGGACAGAGGCTGCTCAGGAGGCATTCTTGAAAGCCAAAGGAGGCTTTGCCCACTGCTTAATTTTATTTCAGCAATTATCATCTATGTCCAGTCTGCACTTGAAAGATTCCTTCAGAAACTCTCTTGCTTGTCTGTTTCCTCTTCCAAATACAATCATTTATTTCCAGAAGGCCTATTTTTGAATAAACTGAACACTGAATATGTAGAAGAGGAAGCTGGAAAGTTGAAATAAGTCTCTTTCTCACGATATAATCCATTATCTCCTGCAGCAGAACAGCAAAATCCGCATGAGGTGACTAAGTAACTTTATCCACAAGGAGGGAGAAGAGTCTATCCCAGCAACCAGTGTTTCCTGGAATGTGGGCTCAGTGGCTTGAGAAACTGTGCCTCATACCACCCTCAACCCCTGGTACCAGTTGTGCAGGGGAAATCCATCCTGCATGCCAGAACACCCCACGTTAAAACCAAGACATTCCTGCCTCCCCAAGAAGCTCTTCAAAGCAATGGGGAGTTGGCACAGGAGATAGAGGACAGGTTATGTGCGAGGCAAGTCTCTGTTCACCTGCAGGGAAAGTTCTAGCATACATCCTCACTGTCACCCAGTACAAAACCAAGGTTCAGAAACTGTTTTGGAAAAATGTCTTCTTTGGACTGAATGAGGAGGATCACCCTCAATTGAAATGTAGGCATTCAAGGACATATTTAGTGTTATATACTAAATTGTATAATTATATACATTATAGAATGAATTGATAGAAATTATAATCTACATTAGGAGTATTGTTTTCATCCACTGATACAATAATGGTGATCATGTGGCATCACCTGGAATAAAGACAAAATATTACATTATGCATGTAAATTATTTTTCCCAAACCATATTATCTTTCTTCATCTAATAAGGATTTCCTGGCTTGTTGGCAAATGCCATGCTTCCACCAAGTAGCTCGCTCGGGTTCCTGTGCTCAGGCCCCAGGCTCCCACACAGAGGGCTACTAATGACCTGCAGCCCAGTCCTCAACCCACCACATCACTGCAGTGTGTCATATTCCATCAGGAGCGACTGCGCAAATAACATATTTCCATTTTTAAAGTCTGAAAAATGTCACAAAAAGCTTTTGGCATTTACATGACTCAGACTTCCACCCTCTAATTCTCTCTGCAACTAATTTCTTATGTTCGATACATATCCACCACAGGAAACCAGGACCAATGATTACAGGACAAGCTGCAGCTCTGCAGCCCGGCCATTAGCATTCACAAATCTGAAGAGTAGGGATGGAAATGGCACTATCGACAGTTATTTCTAACATAACAGAAATCAGGACTGTCAACATGTGACACATTAAAAAATATTCAATAATTGTAGTTACAGCCTGTAGGGTTTTCTAAACGCATTCCTGAGAACTGGCAAAAAATCTACAAAGATGTGCACCAAGAGGGCCTCACGGATCAGTAGAGGGAAATTACATTCAGTGTGGGTAAAACAGCTTGCTGTATGTTCTCCAACCACTGATCTTATCTCATCATCATACCCCATGCTTCATTTAATGTTGGACCACGCTCACTATGAGAGGAAATTCACGCTTGCATTTGATGAGGCTCAGCGTGCAAAACCCACATGCTATGTTTCCACTTCTTCTGTCTCACTTTACATAGATTGCGCTTTCATCTTTCTGTTGAATAACATTTTTGTTTTATTTTCCACTGCATATACAGAAGAGCTTACCAACAAAAATGGAGAGACTAGGGGCAGGTCTATATTAGCCTCAGGAAGAGCTTCAAATACATGCTGAAGATATGCTCGTTTGAATTTACTCTAGTTGAATCATATGCATTGGCTCAACTGGCGGAAATGTGAATGATTCCCGACTGTTCATTGTCAAGGTGTACAACATGAAGCCAAATGGCACCAACTCCTCATCTATGCAGCATGTTGGCAGCAAGTAAGTTAACAACAGATAACTTTTCTGTTGAAAAGAACAGTAGTAACGATGGCTGCCTGTAAACTTAGCTTTCTAATCCATTGGCTGATGATCTTACAATAGAGTGAATAATGAACTATTATACAAATACACAAAAGGCTGTACAATTGGTCTACATCATTTTATTTTTGTCTCCAAAAAATTCAGCTAACAAGATTTAGCTATTGAACAATTAGCTGGTTTTCTATGAATGTTATCCCTGAAAAACAAAAGAGCTGACCACAAATAAATGTGTATTATGAAGGAAGCACCTGTCTAAGTCAGCCTCGGTCAATATACAAGATCGGAGTCTTGGGTGAGGTTCTTACAGCAGATCGTTAACATAATCGTGAGCTACTGTCAAGTTCACCCAGATTCCCTAGTCAAAATAAGGCTTTCTGACCTAGGCTCAAAAACACTCAAGACAGAAACACTTGGGCAGGTTTTTCCCAATGTGATACATGAATTAGACAAGTATAGTGTTTTAAATAAATGTGTGCATTTATGATAAATACCAACTAAAAAGAGAACTGCCAGCTTTTTTATTCAAACTCATCCTGATTCACTTCTGAAAAAAAAATATTTTATAGCCATTAGACCTCCTTGGCTGCACGCTCACCTCGGTAATGATACTATGGCCTTTGCAGATCCACCTCAGTTAAGAGCTCAGCGAATGTGAAATGGTCATGCAGAAAAGCAAGGCGGACGTCTCTGTGATACACATGAGGGATCTTCACAAAGTTCTTGGAATATGTGCATGAACTTCCAAGTTTTTGCAGCAATACCAACTTGCCTTTTAATTTCATATCCATGAATTTCTCAAGTATCCTTATACATATTCATGACAGAATACATATTGGATAATTTTATGATAATGTATTTTATTTATATAATGTATTTGACATTTTTATTAATTTTTAATTCAATTCTAGCATCAGAGAGAGTTTAGCAACTTATTTTATCCCAGTGGGAAGTGATTTAGGGAGCATGAACACTCAGGATGTCCTATCTGCCACTCTCTAATCCTTCAAAAAAAACCATTACCACTCCCCCTTGCATTCCATTTGCTTTCCACTTAACAAATTTTACGTCTTCAGTACCTCCCATATGCACAGCCATGCTAGGCGTAGAGAGATTTATAAGAATCCATAAGCCTTCAAGTTGCTTTATCATATTCATCCATTAATCCGTTCATTCATGAGGCAGATACCATGTGATGCTGATAAAAGGATAAGAACAGGGCTCTGCCCATATGGACCTCACATTGTACATGGGAAGACCAACACAGACACAACGTTTGAGAACACACACAACTGCTAAATATAGCATATGTCAGATGCCCCAGTAGCATAATGGCAAAATGAATTCACCCCACCAAAAAAAAAAAAAAGAGGCAGTGGAGAAATTTTTTAGAATGAGAGAGGGGCTTAGAAAGTTTTATTTGGGCAATGTGTAGTCAAGACTATCAAAAGCAATCCTTTCACATCATATTCATGCTTTTACACTGTTACCTTATATTCCCTAAATTTGTACAATTTCCATGTTCCAAATAAATAGTAAATATGATTTTTAAAAGATGAGTAGGTACTTTCATTAGTCAGCTGTTCATTAGCACCATGGAAAACCCAAGGCAAGCTAACCAACAAAAGAAGTTTGATTTCCATTTCATGGCATCCCAGCCCAAGATCAGACAGACCACATCGTGTGCAGTCTGGGGAGACAGGAAAGTGGGCGGCAGACAATGCTCAGAGGAGCAATCACACAGTGAGTCAGGAAGTAGAGAGGGAATTTAAGTCCAAGTCAGCTCCTAGAACCAGCCCCCTCCCAAGCCCGTAGTGCGAATGGCACACCCTCTTCCACACTAACTTCAACCTGCAGCACTCAAGGCAGCAAAGTCGGCAGGAGCCCCAGGAGCCAATGCAACAGCACCAAGAAGAGAGCTGGAAATGCGGCAGAGAACTGAGGATCCTCCTTGTCCTTGTCTCTGCGAGAAGCCACAGATACCTCCTTCAGCTCAAAGCACAGGTCACTGAGACGTCCCTGGACCTGTCCAAAGCAACATTTGGATGTTTGAATTCTTGGACAATATTTCAACAAGGGAAGAATTCACCAAAACAAATTTCAAGCTTCTCTTGAAAAAATATAGGTTAACTGAATATTGGCCAGAATGGACAAAATGAATGATCTCCTGGGACGAGCACCAATTTACTTTTGGATCTCTTCACTTTCAGCTTGTCTGTAATCTACACTTGGCCAGCATCACTCATTAATGTCTCCCAACAGGGCAAGGCTGGTGTTTCAATTGAAATGCTCAATCTAAGGTTTTAATGCTTTCGAAAACTCTGCTAATCCTGGGTAGAAAAATGTTTCATTAAGAGTTCAGGTGTGAATGAAGGGTTGAAGAGTGACCCAGGTTACAGGAACAGAAAACAGAGCCTGAGGTCATTAGATGCTGAGGCTTGTCCATCTTGTGGGTCATCTGGTAGACTTGGAAACACTGAAGCCCACAAGAAAAACTTCAAAATTCCATATTTCTGCTGCCTGGATCAAAAAATAAATAATTCACATCAAACCAGGAACTCCTTTTGCTTAAACACTGAGCAAATCGCTGGCCTTAATTCTTAACTTCTTAGTTATTTCTAACATGTTTGCAAGCCTCTAACTTTTAATGATTAAATGCTAACTCCCTCTCAGGAATCTCTTGAGAAGCTATTGGCTTCATGCCTGTTCACTGAGTTCCAACCATGGATGCTATCCCCAGGTAATTAAAATGTTCACTTAAAAGAACAGAAAAGCATGGTATCACCTAAGACAGTTAACCTACCTCTCAGATAATGTACTAGATGTCACCATTATCTGTAATGCCTTGGGGTTTTTTGAAGAGTGAATATCTTTGCTCACACTGTCAGCATACACCGTGTAGGAATAATTATCATCATTAACCCAAGTCTTATTAACCTGCCTGCTTATTACTGTGTATTGCCATTCACTAAAGTGCCGAGTTGTGGCAGAGCAACAAAAGAGATAGCTGAATAAAGTTGGCATCGTAAGCTTCAGAAACGTTAGGAAAATATTTAGAATTGGAAGCTAATGAGTTCACCTTTCTTTTCAAAGCATACATTCCCCAAACGCTTCTAACCTTTGAGTAAAACATGTCAACGGAGTAAGAGTCTATAAGACATAAGGAGAAGAGGGGTGCTTTAAAAAGCAATGGACACTGTGTATTATTCACAGAAGACAATGGATAAAAATCAATGATTTGATCAAAATGCCTGAGAATTACTGAATTCCACATTCCGAGTATGACATTTGGAATCCATGTGCTCAGAACCCACAAACCAAAAGCAGATGAAACATTTGTGCGAGCTTTCTAGGAGACCTTTAAAGAGGTTCCCAAACTCTAGGGGGTAAATCCTAGAGAGGAAAGTGCCAGGCCTTAACAACTGCAGGGAATTAGTGCTGCAAAATTAGGACCAAGCATGGAGCTGGACCCAGCCACACACGGATGGCATCATCGCCAAGTCCTGCAGCATGATGGAGGTTCCTTGGTGTCCAGGGTCTACTCCGGCTCAAAAGCTCAAGACTGTATCCAAGACAGTATTTAAGAAATGTTAACTTGCTCTGGTGAAGTGCAGGGAAAGCTAATAAAAAGTCTCCAAAGTGAGAAATGAGTCATGGCCAATGGAGGCATGTTCAGACAACCAGGCATCAGAGGAAAAGCCAGCCTTGGGCTCCGTGTTCTACCTCGTTGCCCTTTTATTGGCTTTCAGATGCATTTTGATGCCACTCTGAGCTTAAGAAAAACATGCATGGACCTCATTTTTCTATGACATTCCCAAGACAGGCAGTAAGGACAGTGAAGGGAATAGATGGTGAGGTGTCTTCTGCAGGCCATGTCCCACCACTCTATACCCTCGTGCCACCTTCTCTTACCCACATTCCTTCCCAATGCACATCGACAGCTTTTCCAGATCCACTTACAACCACGAATCTAAATTCTAGATTTTTGTGAAGCCAGAACTGTATATAATTTTAGCAAATCTCTCAGAAAGAGGTTACAACATGATGAATACAAAATAGGTATGAGGAAGAATATAGATCTTGGATAAGAAAAGATGTTACAGCAAAATAAAATCTAAAAACTAGAAGATATCACAAACTTTACAAAATCCAGAAAAAAAAAGTTAAGACATTAACAAAATCTCTTACAGACTACTAGAATGGTGTTAATTTGTGCTTAAATCTAATTTTCAATATCTTCACTTGATTTGATCATATCTGCATGTGATAATTTTGAAATTTCTAAGAGATTCATTTATTTATTTGAAAGAGAGGGAAGAAGAGAGAGTGAGAGATCTTGCATTTTTCTCATTCACTTCCCCACGATGGTCAAAATCAGGAGACAAGCGTTTCATCTGGATCTCCCGTGTGAGCAGCTGGGCCATCTTCTGGCTGCTTCTCTCATGTTACTAGCAGAAAGCTGGATCAGAAATTCCGTGCTCAGGACACAAACCCACTGCCCATTTAGAGTGTCAGTGTCACAGACAGTGGCTTTACCTGCTACGCCCCAGTGCCAACGCTTAGACTATTTAAGTGTGAGAGAGAAATTCAATCTCTCCGGTGTTTTTAGAGAAAAAGTCATCGAGCAGCCAGTGAAGTCACCACTCAGGACAGCCATATCCCAAATCAGGGTGCTTGTGGGAGTTTCATCTGCCATGCACCAGATTCAGCTTCTGGCTAATGAGCCTGAGAAAGCAGCAGGTAAGAACCCCAGTACTCGGATACTCACCATTCATGCAGATGTCAGGAATGACATCCCCGGCGTCCAGTTTTGACCAGATGCTAATCTGGACTTGGCTGTGGCAACCATTTGAGATATGACATATGGCAAATGTAATCTCTCTTCCTTGCTCACTCTCTTTCTCTTTCTCTTTCTTTCTTCTTTGTTTCTCTGTCACTCTGCCTTTTAAACAAATAAATCTCACTTGGAAAGCATCTGTTTATTCAATAGTCGAGATATATAAAACATAAAGCCTCAACAGACACAATCACCATTTTTGTTAACTGCTTATAATTTGTGTGATGGAACAGAGAAATTATAATCATCTCCAGTTTGCAAAATTCCTATTAAAAATAAAAATAAGGCAGAGCACATTTTTAATTTTCTAAGATGTATTGCCGAGTACATTCATGATAGGAGAGAACATCTGCTTTTACTGAGTGTTGATGTTAATTGAACCCTCTGCTTACAGTTTTTAACATCTGATACCTAAGTATTTTCCACAAATAGGCATTTCTATCTCTATATATGTATTTCTGGTTCTGGAAACAGAAAGACATATTTTTATCATGCAACCTCTGGCAATTTATCATGCAACCCTGAGTGAATTAGTTCACTGAACATGTGACTATTCCAACTACATGTGGGCAGCTAATGACTGAATAGAGATTGAAGCCATTTGACCAGGAAGAAGCTCCTGGCTTTGGACCAATCATTGTGGACATCTGGGAAGTGAACCACTGGACTGAACAGCTCTGTCTCTCTCTCACTCTGTGTGTGTGTGTGTGTGTGTATCTGTACGTGTGTGTGTGTGTGTCTTTGTGTCTCCAACTCTGCCTTTCCAATATACATAAACAAATCTTTTTTTAAAAGAAAATTTTAAATGAATCACCCAACCCTTGTTCTGGGTGAAAACCTTCCCACCAGCCCCACACAGCCCACCCTCAACACTGATTGGTTTTGGAGAATTGATGGTTGGAAAGCAAGCCTGCCACCTTCCCTCATGCTCTAAGCTCCACACAGGTCTACTTGCCTGTCCACTTTGCAGCCTGTGTGCAGCTGTCATGAGACCCTCATTAGAAGCTAAGCAGATTGCTGAGCTATACTCTCGGACTTGCAGAATCCTAAGTGAAATATCTTCCTTATGAGTTGCCCGCATGTGCTTTGTGGCAACAACAGAATATGCTCTTAGACAATGCCCTTTTTGAGCAGATATTCATATTTACTGATGTGTTCTGGCACTTGATTTCATTTGACTTCAGAACAGTAAAAATTATCTACCTCTCCCAATTTATCCAAATACTAGGAGGATACAACCAAGTCAAAAGAAGAATTTTATAAGCTGAAAATTGGAGAAATTTATTGAATCTAACTCCATGAGACCAGTATTTTGTTTGTTATTTTGATGTTAATTTAAAACCACAGTGAGCTAGGTTTAAGAGATAGGCAAGAATTCAATCCCCTTTCATCATTCAAAGTATCTCATTTATGTCTTGATTTACATGTCCAGCATTGTACCAGAGGATGATTGAATTGTCACAGTGGAAAAAATATGAAAGAACACAATGTATCTGAGCAAAACTGGCATTGTGGGATTTAATTATTGCTGATAACCCTTGTCTGTACTCTTGAAGAACAGTGGTTTCTCTGCCTACTGCTTGTTGAAATCTTTACTGAATGGAGGATTAAGCTTGTGATTATTAAGTAAATTTTGAAATAGATCACTGTAAAAATTAAAAGTAAAATTAGAAAGCAAGGGGAAGAAAGGATAGGAGTAAAGAAGAAATACAGGATGGGTGAGAATGAAATTTGTTCCCAATCATAAATTTTAGAATTTTTTTTTGAAATTGACAAAAGTCTTAATTGTCTTTATCTTACATTCTAACAAAATATTCATGTGGTGTCATATGAGAATGCTGCCTCCAAAGACAAGGACTTTTGAGTATCTTACATTTGTGTTCATTCAGATTAAATGCAAATAACCCTGACTCAGTACGTATGTTTATCAAACCTGTTTAAAACACGAGCAGGTCATTTTAAGAATTTCCTGAGCAAAATTCTTAAAAATGAAATGCTTTCATTCTTTCCAAGGGCAGCAGAAGGTTGCAAAGCACAATACTGAAAGTATACAACCTTCCAATTCTTATCCTAGTCCTTGACTTATGTTCCTAATATCCCTTTGGTTAAGAAGATTATGCTCTCTTGGTAACTCTGAAGCTAGAAACAGGAATTAAGTTTACAAGCTCTTCCAAAATTGAGTTACTTAGGCTTGGGGCAGATTGCCCCCATTGTTTTTAAAGATCGATACGTTCTTTTACAAAGAGCACTAAAATGGAGACTGTAAGAACAACACTGGGTAGCCAGTGCTGACACTAAGTGATCTTCCATATGGTGACAATTTCTATGATTTTGATGCATATAGGCTTAGACGATCTACTTTATGAAGTATTTAAGCTCAATTGAGCAGACCTGAATATCTTCAAAAACGTGATTGGTTTTCTTAAAACTCTTAAAATCCTATTGCAAAGTTTGTGCATTGCCCAAGTAGCTTTCAGTGTAATTATTTACAATTGCTCCAGATGCATTATGAATTTTGCATTTCAACTGGTCGTCATTTTACTGCACTCCAAAATAAAATGTATATGATTGATCGGTAATAAATACTGTCTATTATTATTTCTATACAATATGCAAAGGCTGTGAATAGCCACAATTCAATAGTCCTTCAAGTAGCTGAAAATGTGATTCAATTCATCCTCTTAATAATTCATAACAAATATACCAATGGAGTTTTTATCAGCTAAGCATAGAGGCCAATTTTTTTTTGAATTCTAAATTTTTTGAATTCTTGACAAACATGACCTGCATAATACTGAATATTGGCAAGACTAGTCCTCAGAAATCCTTCCAGAAACATAAGCTCAGGTGTGTCGCTCATGAAATACGCACTGGAATTAGTATTTTCCTCAAGATTGTTAAGGGCTTCTCATTCGACATTAATGAAGCCGTAATATCTTTGTGCTCCGACTCTGCATCCAGAAGAAAACTAAAGTTGTACCTACCTCCAAGAAATTGGCATTGATAAGTGAGAAAATCACCCAAGCCTCCCATGGCAAACATTATACCCTGGAAATAAATTAAGCACATCTGGAAGCAACATTAAAACTCCTGGAGGCCACCAGGGTACAGCTGCAATCATTTGTTAGTAAACGATACTCTAGCAATAGAGATGGATGCACTTTTAAGAACACATTTTACTCCCAAGGAGAAACAGAAACCTTGGGAGAATCCCACCAAATATTCCAAGCATAATGAGATTTAAATCACATTTGGAACAGATCTGCTTTCTTCTCAGTTTCTAGCTCCATGCTGATACTTGGTTTTTTTGTGTGTGCATCAGCTCTATTTGGATTCTCTTCAGAAGTCAAGAAATCAATCTCTATCTTCATGCCCTTTGATTCCCAAACCAGAAGCTGCTTCAACTCTTACTGTTTTTCTTGGTATTGCTTTCGTGGTCATTACCACCAAGACAGGGGATCAGAGTCAGTCCCAGATTCTTTGTTAAATATTTTACATTGCTTCCACTGCTTGTATTTCGGGTTCTCCATTTGAAGTCAGAGGATGCCCACTTCATTTGTCACGATGTTTTAAACGATATCTGCAGGACAAGGAAGACACATCATTTAAATTACCGTCAGTGCATTGACAAATGGACCACAGGAGACTCTGGTAAGATGTCCGGGCAGTTTCCTGGAGGCCTCGGCAGCAGCAGCAAGAGCCCTAGGTCATCCTGGAATCCCCAGGAAGAAGTGAACATAGAGTCAAATAGATTCAGTTTCAGAACACGGATACCTTGCAACTACTCCCAGCATAAGCCCGTTTTATCCCTTCTGGAAAAGATAAAAGAGTCAGAAGATTAAAACAAAGAAGAAGAAACCCAAGATGGTCCAACAGAGAATGGGACCAATAATGAACCCATCAAGACCTTATCAATTATTTTAATAAATAATCAGGTTAATAGGTGGCTTACTATACAATGCCACGCCTTATCAGAACATACATTAGTCAGTATGTTTTAACATTGTTTCAAGCAGAAAAAAAAAATTAGCTATGGAAAATTATCAGGTGACTCAAAATACTCAGTGCTGTTGTCTTGAGCTAGAATTTCAGCCGCAAACACATTTCCATGCCCTGTGAGTGACAGTGTTTAAGTGAGCAGCTTTTTCACATTCCTCGATAAGAGAACAAGAAGTGAAACGCATTCACATGCCTCTCACTGAGCACACGGAGCCTGTTGTCATTCAGAACCAGAACTATGAGACTCACTTTCCCCCCACCCCGCCCACAATGCAGGCCTTAAGGAAAAGCACCATTGCTCACTGCCTCGACCCTCCTGGACATCACTCACACTTAATGCAAGACAGGCATGGGCTTCTCCTCAGGAAATTTGGCACCGTTTTCAGAAATACTGAGTTTGTGTCTTTTGTACTGTCAATATCCAGAAGACCAAAATTCCTCTCAGAGTTCAAATAAATCATAAAGGATAGCAGTGTACTTTTTTCTCCTACTATGTTCTAGACTTCAGCTTCTGACGAAAGTCTACATTTATGACAATGGCTCCAAAGAAGTGATTATGCTAACGTCAGATAATAGAAGTTTGCCTTCTATGCACAGAGCTTGCCAGCCTTCATTCATTTGGAAGGTGAGGTTCCATTATTTGTTTTTGCTTTTCATGGAGAAGCTTTGTGCTACTATTTAGCAATTAGAGAACTCCGCACACCTTCAAGAGAATCTGTCTAGTACTCACGGAAGTTTTGTCAAAAATCAAGCCTTGACCAATAATGGATGGTGAACTGGAACAAGATAATCATATGTTGCCAACAGAAATTAGTGTTTATTTTCTTAACGCATACCTCCATGATCTAATCAATTCTCCTGGAAAAGCTGACCAAGGAAGAGACAGTCAACCATCCCCTGGGGAATGGGTAGGGTCTAAGGGGAGGTAAAGTTGATCAATAGTGGAAGAAAAGGATAAAATGAAAACCAGAATGTATACAGAATTTCACAAAATACTTTGATCACCAACTCATTTTAAGGCAACATTTTGACTGAGAAGAAATTAGTAGAAGAATTTATAACTGTGCTTGCAGAAGTCATAAAAAGGACAAAATAAGCAGCATTGTAAATAACAACAAAAGATGAGGAAATTATGTGCACATTGTCACTGTTTTCATCCAACACTACCTTTAAAAGCTATATTTATGGAGCTCAGACAAAAAAAAAATTAGAATGACAGAGACTAGGAATGGAGAAAATTTAAATCCACAAGTGGAGGCTGAGTTGCGGCAGGCACATCAGGTTAAACTATCTCTTGGAATATCTGCATGCTGTAAGGATGTCCTATACTCCACTTCCTGTCCAATTCCCTGTTCATGTACTTTGGAAGCAGTTGGAAGGCAGATCAAGTACTGGAATTTTCTTTCCATTTAACACAAAAATAAGTAACTGATCACTCTCTTTTAGAAATTATGGGCTCAATCCCTTCATGAATCCCTGATTTAATTACCTTCCTTTTTCTGAAAACATATGGCACAGCATAGAATCTAGGCTAAAATATTTTGCATAGCTACACTCAGGGTCAGCCAACTGCTACAACAATGACCGGGATGTTTTAGTTCAATCCATTTATGAAAATTGTGTATTGTGCCCGGCAGAGTTCTTTTGTGTGCCAGATCGGGCTGAACATACAGCTAGAATTTCTCAGCTAGCAGTATGCATAAATATTTTTCTCAATTACCCACACTCTTCTTCAAAGACAAAAGTTTACCCAACTCTCATATTCTCTGTCCATTCCCAGAACTGTGTAAATCCTGCATATTCCTTCTGCGTAAATCACGGAAAAGCACTCTATGCTACACTTGATTTTTGTTTCCATACTTGCCTTCAGGCAAGACTTGGGCAAATCATGCCTCAGCAAAACTGAATCTTTAAGAACTAAAGGCACTGGTCTTTCCCAGTCCCATGTCATCAAATCTGCTGACATCCGACTGAACACTCAGTTTTAAAATGGGAAAATGACCTTATTTTGTTGTCAACAGATTTCTAAATCATTCATAAACATACTTGGGAACATTTCATTTTAATTTTCCCGTAGCCCAACACAGCATCAATCTTCAATTGAATGAGTGTGATCTTTCCATCTCATTACTCTTGCTCCATTTTAATCATTGTAAAAGTTTCTGTGAATGACTCGTATGCTCAATACTTCAAACAAACACAACCATTTTTGAACTTCCGAAAGAACCACCTTAATGAGTGTTGACATTGAGCCCTTGTGACAACTCATTAGTAAAAGAAATATGCCAATAAAAACTTTGCAAAGTTGTTGACTCCTGGCACTGAAACACTTGAAATTTCAATCTAAGTAGGTTTAATTTTTCTCACAATATTACCATCACAGACTGAGATTGCTATTTCTAATTTTCTCCATTATAACAACGTGTGTCAACCCAGCTTTTTCTCCCAACATCAGTTTTTCAACATAAACAAATTAAAGCAGAAAATTGAGATAATTATCCAAGTAGCTCAAGCCAATAATTGCTTTTGCATAAAATGCACACAAATATCAAAATAATGGACTTTAGATCTATCAATATAAATCACCTTGCAAGAAGGGGCCGTCTTGTATTGGTCATGTATTCCTTCCCATTTCCATTGGAATAATTATTCAAGAGCATGTGAGGGGTCTTTGCTCTAAATCAACTGATCCTAAGCTTGGATTTCAAATAGAATAAGCCCAAAACAGTTATCAAATGTCAAGGATGCTAGTTGAACAATGAAGCTGATGAATAGATTTGTGCCTTAATTATCCTGAGAGTCAGGAAACATACCTGGATACTCACAAGTTAATTGACGCGCCTGAGTCACCCTTTGAATTTTATTTTTCCTCCACTCCAAAGGCAGCAAAACTTTTTGAAATTAATGATTTGAAAGATAAAATCACCTTCATAAAGGTGATGGGTGCAGAAGTAGAGCTTGAGGCTATGGACCGCTTTTAAGTAGATACTCAACAGACACATCCTTAACCTGGGATGCTGGTAGTACAGCTGCTGCAGCTCACTGTTGCCCAAGGCTACACTGCAGTAAAGCTGTGAACTCTCAGAGGCTGGAAGACCAAAGCATGTCCCCGTGCTTCCTGTCACCTCAGCAGTAGGTTATGCATGAGCTTTCCAAGGCAGGGAATCCCACCCTTCAAGTAGGATGCATTCAATAATGAATGCAAAGGAAAAAACAGACTTTTTGCATGGACCCTTGCAATGCATCTAAGAATTCATACTGAGCAAGATAACCACAAAAACCAGTGCTCCCAGAGGCTCAGTCACTCCCAGTAACATGGAAATATTTAGAAAATTCAAAGTCACTGCCTTATGCTTCTTAGAACAATGGTTTATCTTCAGGTAGTGAAATAAACAAGTATTTTTTTAAATAGCTATAATAATTCAGAGTTGAATAAAGAATATTAAATACTTTTCATCAAAGTTAATCATATTTCAAATCTATGCCTGAACTGCAGCAATTAGAAACACAAAATAGAACAGCGCAGAACAGAGTCTGCAGCTGAAATTCTGTGATGTGAAATTAGTCATCCTTGTGCTCTCTGCCGTCAGTGGTGTGACACTGAAACCCAGCCAGAACCCACGTTCCTGCTATGCCTAGCATCAGTGTGGCTGCAGACAAGAAGCTCCTCTGAACATTCAGCTGTGTACAACCTTTAGGAGTGCAGATAATGCACTCTTTAGATGTAAATGTTTCCTGTTTGATTATTGCTTTTTTAAGGATTTATTTATTGGAAAGAGTGGCAGAGAGAGAGAGAGAGATCTTTCACTCATGGATTGACCCTTCCTAAATGACCACAATGGATGAGTTGGGCCAGGTTTAAGCCAGGAGCCTGACTGCACCCATCTGAGCCTCCCCCATGTTGTCAGAGACTCAAGCTCTTCACTCATCCTTCTTTGCCTTCCAAGGCACGTGACCTAGGAGCTGGATCCAAAGTGGAGCAGCTAGGGCTCAAACTAATGCCCAGCGTCACAAGAGCTGGCCTAATGTACTGTGTCACAACATCAGCCTGTATTCCCAGGTTTAATTTTAAACGTTTAGGAAACATCTTTCCCCACCCATCCTAGAGCCTGCATCCACAAACAACCACGTTCTTCAGCTAGTAATAGATATTCATGTTTTTTCTTTGGAAAAGGATTGCCATAATTAAAACACTTGTCTTGCAAAAAAAAAAAGAAGAAGAAGAAAGGAAAAAGAAAAAGAAAAAGAAAAAGAAAACTACTTAAGTGCCCATAAATGAATAGTTTCTCAGTGTGACCAACTAAAAAAGTAATTTGGGAGTACAAATGAGGAGCTAGTGCCCAATAGGGTAGGCAGGTTCAGTGTGGAAGTCTGGAGACAGATGCTGGTGAGGGCTGCACAGCAGTGTGTTGGTACCAAATGCTGTTGAACTTCATGCTCAATAGGGATTAAAAGGGCAGATTATCAACTATGTGCATTGTGCTCCTATTTTTAAAAAACTTATACTTTAGGAGAAAGATTATTGTATCAGTGTGTTGAAAGAATAAGGAAACCATTACTACCTGTTACATCACCATGAATATAGTTTGTGGCAAGACTTGCTTTCACAAGTCCCCGATTCACACCTGTAGCAGCAAAGCCTTCCAGTCACATTACTGCTGCAAGGTCACGTGGTGGTGACTCTCCAACAGATGGGACACCTAGCTCAGCTCAGCCCATGTCACCCGTCTGTCTAGCCGCAGCACCACTTTCTCCGCTCCTTGTTCAAATATTTTAGCTTTTGCATTTGAGCCAATTCTGAGAACTTCTCTCACAGCAATTGCTTGTTTCTCTTGGACATGATAATTTAAGAGGCTGAACCTAGCGCTGAGGAAACTCACCAAACATTCTGACCCTTCCAGCACTGGCTCTCAAACTATCCCAACAAATGGCAGAGCCGGTTCTCCTGAAACCCCAGCTTTGCATCTAAATGCTAATATTTACATCCAGTTTTGCAGCATTTCAGTAAATCAATATCACAGCTCTCTCCCCTGCAGCGCAAAATAACCCTAATTTTGGAATGTCCCCCCAAACCTTACTTTTGTTATAATGAAGTTTGTGACATTTTTGCTTTTCTATATTCTTTCCATTTCCCTTCAGTTACAGAGGGCAGAGCATTCAAAGATGATATTTTATTCATTTTCACATTTTTTGAATTGTAGAAAGATGCTATTCTTTTTCTTAATGAAACATTTTATTGTGCGAAGAATCATGAAATATTTCAATCTACAAAAAAATGCAGAAGCCAATATAAATGCCAATTTATATTGGCAACTAGATTTCTGAGCCTTAGTGTCCTAGCATTTTACTATATTCACATCAGTTCTTCATTCAATTTTCCTTGTTCTTCTTAAGATTTTTCCATTAACTTGGAATATTTGTGTGGACCAGTATTGTGACACAAGTACTTAAGCTGCTATTCATAATATCAACATCCCTGTGAGTCATGATTTGAGTCCCAATTGCTACACTTCTGATCCCGTTCCCAACCAATGTGGCTGGGGAAGCAGTGGAAGAAGGTCGACGTGCTTGAGCCCCTGCCATCCCATGGGAGACCCCATGAAGCGCTTGGATCCTGGTTTCAGCCTTGCCCAGACCCTGCCATTGTAGCCATTTGGGTACTAACTCTGTGGATAGTACATTTCTCTTTGTTTCTTCTCTCTCTCTACATATACCTTTCAAATTAAGAAATAAATATTTTAATAGCATGTAATACTTTCCACCTTTAACGTTTAAGATGTGCAGACAGCATCAAATGAAACAGCCAAGCAGGCAGCATCCTCACTCCCCACCCCTCCTCCATGCTCGGAGCCTCGAAGCACCTCTCTTCAGCACCTCTCTTCAGCACCTCTCTTCAGCTCACGGTGAACTCCTGGAGCTGACCCTTGTTTTACCCTAGCAGGTTAGAGAGAAGCTATCTTTATTGTAACATAGATTCTACTTCAGGCTTATATAAGAAAGCTCATCAAAAAGTTCATGGAAAAACACATATTGTGGGGGTAAAAAGCATATACTTCAAAATTGTACCAAATAAACTTTTATTTTCATTCCATGTTTTGCCCATGTTTTGAAGTGCCCCCAAGTAGGATAAAATTCACTATGTCTTCTAAATCAGTCTTACGGCATTTATCATGAAATTTTACATATGCGAATTAATCCTCTCAGTTAACTATATTGAAGCTGGCTTCCAAGATTTTACAACCAGGAATATTTTTTTCCAGCTGATACCAACTAATAATAATAAAGAACTCAAAGTGAAAAAAATATATCAATAACATTTATTCATCTCACATACATGTCAGGATAGCTATACATAAAAAGAATGATATTGCTTTATTTTAATGTCTTGATTAATTATAACATTCAAAAATAACACACTGCTACCCAAAATGATAGACTCTCTCAACATATGATTTTCTACGTGTCAGCTTGCCATTCAAGTTTTTAAACCAGGTTAGTAGGCACTTTGAATATATGTCATCTATCAGGATATTTCATTGCATTAGTACAAAACAGAATGTTATTGAGACCTATTACTTTTCTTAGAGAAAAAAAAGAAGCAATGCTGGAGTCAAAAGTCTGTGTTATGCAGTGTGTGAAATGCACCCTATAGTTCCATCAAATTACGGAGAATCAGCCATGTGCATCCAGGAACGGCAAAGGTTCATGGAGGCATCTGGGCTCCCTCAGAGAGGGCAAAACCTGGTAATAGGTGCCAACTTTAATATCAGAAATGCTGCAGAAATCAGTGTCATACAGCAGGCAGTAGTCGCAGTGCCACAACCTGCGGCTCATACATAATCTCCATCCTGTACAGCCCAGGTTAGGAACTGCAAACACTCAGCACCGAACAGGACCAACTAGATTCCTGAGCGATGATGAATACAAGGAAAAGAGGGGAACAGAGCAGCCACGCCACAGCAAACCTGCTCTGCCCGGGCCCCCAAGGTGATGAAATGTGTGCCTGTCACAAGACTCAGTAATACTGTTATAATTGGGATGTACAGGGACTCAGTGCCAGCTGCAGAAACAGTATGTGCTTTGACAAGGAGTGTGTTGGAAGCCACTGCCAACCCGTGCCTGCTGCCAACTCCACTCAACTACAAAGAGAACTGACGATACCCAGTGGGCCACAGTTCTCGTAGTCGCTTTCACCAGCCAATGCCTCAGCACCAGGCAGGATGCAGAATTCCATGGTGGTCATCGCACGCTTCAAATTAGCTATGTGGCACATGGCAGGATTTCTCAAAGCAGGTCCACGGTACCACCTGAATTGCCATCAACCATAAAACTCACTAACAAACACACCTTAAGTCTCTACCCAGACCTATTAAGTCAGAATCTCCAAGGCAAAAATTTAGGAATACGCATTTTTTTTTTATTTCCCCTGGCGTTTTTTCTGTGAACGTGAGTTTTACAGCTAAGATTATATGCTAACTAAATAAGAGAAACTGTAAGTGCAAATCACAAAACCATGTTAAGTAGGAGAAAATAATATCATCTCACATTATCTTCATGTTTCAAATATGCCAAGTGCTTTCATATGTAACCATGTTTCTGTACAACTGCTTTGCACAGAAAAAAGAGTATGAGGAGATTTGAGCGGCTCACAATTAGAAAGATTGTGAAAAAAAATCAAGAAGAGGGTAGAGATAATTTAGTGCTGTCTACAGCTCAATTGTTCAGTCATAATAACTATTATGGCATGAACAATAAAAATGATAACAGCCCCTCCTCTGTACCAAAGTCTGCTCTAAGATTTTGCCTTTATTTACACATTTACTCTCCAGAACAGCACCCAAGATATTATGTTTTCTATTTTACAACTGAGGGAATTAAGCCTTCAGAAAAGTGCATTGCGTAAGATCATAAAACAAGTCAATATGAGTGCCTGAAGATACGAATCCATTCTGCAAGACTTTAAAACAAGTGTAGTGACCTTGTTGCCCTGTGACTCAGTTGACCCACAAAGTCCCACCTCTTCGCAAAGATCAAACTGAGACCACTGACTCACGGTAACCGGCACTGTCCAATAATGAGGCCATGAATTTCCTTATGACGCCTTCAGCTCCAAATCCCCAGATAGCCACTCACCAGCAGTGCAATCCAGGTGTTGTACACAGTGCGTGGTGGTGGGAACGCTGTGAGGAAGTAAATGAAGCCATGGTTCCTGCCTTTGGGGAACCGACTATGCAGCGTAAATTGCAGCCACACCAGGTGGCCATGCGTCTTGCTTCACCCACCACAATGCATGATAAGAAACTTTACTATTTCTCCCCCAAAGAATGGAGTATCCTGTTTCTCCTACTCTCTTGGGTCTGGTCAACCTCTCTGCTGGTGACCTTTGGTACATGACATTGACTCAGGTGCCTCAATCTCCTAATTGGCTCAGGTGTTCCATGGGCAAAGGTCTAAGATCAATCAGGGCATTTTGCGTTGTGACACAGGAAACCAACATAAACTGGCTTATGCAAAGCAATAATGTAGATTTCCAAGGTACACCTGGATACCAGAAATCTAGCAGTGTTCCTGGGAGCTTTCCTTTTTGTTGGAATCTCCAAGCACAGTAGCAAGACAGCCTCCAGTCATAGAAAGCTCATCTCCTGCTTTGTTGTAAAGGCAAAGGAAAATTTCTTTTCTTCAGAGGTTTTCGTAAGAGTTCTATGCTTTCCTGGTATTTGGGCTGACCTGAATGACATAAAGAGGAAGCCCTTTGATTGGACTAAATCGGTTTGGCCATTAGGAACAGTTTTGCCACGCCCAGTCACCACACTGAAAGTTGGCAAGAGAAGTCTCCCCAAAGGCCAAACAGGATGTTGGTATCAGAAGTGGGTGCTTGGCAGGCACAATCACCTCACAAACAATGAAGTCATCTATAAGGAACTTCAAGACAATACTCCAATGTACGGTAGCAATTCTAGAAGGAAAAAAAAATAGAGGAAAGAAGAATGAGGCAAGGGGGAAAATGGAATAAATATTTCATTTTTTCCAACATCATTGATCATACTGGCATTATTTTATTTATACAAAAGGAATAGTCCTTCCACGTGAAAGGTTACCCCATGGATGGACCAGATAAAGTGTGTCCTGCTAGAGAAAATTTCCAGCACAGACAAGCCCTTTCACTAATAACATGGTTTTACCTCTTATTTTGGAGAGAGGAGAAAAGTTTAATTCAGTAAAACAGCCAGGTACTTTTGAATGCAAAAGCTGTCAGCCCTTTGAGGCCTCTATTTCGTGGTCTGTGGCATTTTGTGTGGGCATCGCTCATATCATGACTGCTGTTCATTAGAGATGTGACTTTGGACAAGGCACTTAATCTCTTTGGAAAATGGAGACGGGGAAAAAAAGCTGCTGCAGGACTTAAGTGGGCTAATACGAGGAGAACCTCCAGGACACTTGCAGCCACATGCCAGGCACAGTAACTGTGCCAGTAAGGGAGAAAGCATCATTAGAAGACTTTGCAAACAGCTTTGCCTTGCACCTGTTTGAGATCACTCTTGTGCTGTGACAAACCTTGGATTTTACCTTGATGTATTGTCACTCAAATATATAACACCCTTTTTTTATATGCTAAGAGTGTGAGTTCAGCACCAGTCAATCTCTGCATCTCTCCCCACAGCATGCAGCATTTGTTGAACGAATGAATCAGTAAATGAATCAAAAGAAATGCACAAATGAAGGCATCTTTTCAAATTGCCTTTCCTTCAAGCTCACCGTGTTTCTTGGAGAAAAGGTACCAGTTTGTAGAGAAGCATTCATCCTGCCTAGTTTCAACAGATTCTCAAAGGTACACCCAGAAAGAAAGAAGCCTGCCTCCCTGAGAATGCACAGGAACCCTGCATTGGTGAATTTCACCAGCAAGACAAGGCAAGAAAAGAAGATAATTTCTGGACAGTGAACATTCCAAACTGCCATGAAATCAACCAGCATAATTTGCCCTTCTCCTGGGCAAACAGTACCCAGGTATTTTTCTTGCCACTCTTTATAACCCACTTGGAACCAGCCTGGGCACTCAGAAGTACCTGTCTGCCGCTCCAGGCTCACCACGCAGGCTGGCGTCTGGTTTGTGTGTACCTTGGGCAGCTCTTGGCCTCCACCGCACAGCTCCCCACGTCTCCTTCCAAAGCGCACGGCTGGGAACAAACAGTGCCAGTTCTCCAGAAGAACATCTGAGGCCCTCAGCAAGGACTGACACACTGCAGAACGGCCGCAGATGGCCACCCAGGGGGAAACCACAGGATGGCATAGACCTCTGCTGAGAGCAATATGTGCGGGAAGGGTAGCCAAGGTCTGTAGTGACCTGTGCATGCTGGAGTACATCGCCTGCGCTGCTTCCAGAGGACTCCTGAGGAGGGAGGAGATGGAGCAGGCTTCCACTTTCCAAAATTCTCTCCTCTTCTAGGACAAAGACATGAAGACCGAGCTGCACACAGCAATAGCTGCCTGAACCTCTCTAATCCACTCAGGACACAGCAGGGTAGCAAAATCTTCCCTCTTGGTCTCCATGATTTTCTACCTATTAGCGTTTTTATACCCTCTGTGCCTAACAGGTTAATGGCGCTTTCATCCCTTGTAATGCCACCAGAAACACAACATTATCCATAATAAATTCCACCCAAATGCATGTTGCAGCTGGTGTTCCTAGCCGCCATTCTCTTAGCAGAGTTTGCTGGGGCATGTAAGCTCCAGGCCTTAGAATCCTGACCTTACAAAAGGATCAGTCGCTGACAGTGGCTCTGACCCAAGCCAGATTCTATTCCCATGAAGTCACTGCAGACGAATAATACGTTTGCATGGTCAAAATAAACAAGGGAGACTTCAAAAAAGTCTATGAGGAAACGCAACTATGAGGCCGATTATGCACAAAAAGATTGTGCAAGCCAGGCATGGTTTGTTTTGTTTCATTTTCTTTTCATAAAATGAACTTGCCATAAACATTTTGAAGACCCTCCTCTTCTATTTGAAAGGATGTGCATAAAATTAATAATCAGATACCTCTTTACAAGTTTAAGTCATATTTTTTGTGTCACCACAGCTCTCTTCTATGTTCTAGACACTACAAATAAATTGCTAACAGTCTGTCTAAGAAGAAGGCAGATTTTCAAGTCATGATTAATTTTTAGTAGTTTTCCAGGTAGGAAAAAAATAAAACCTAGTGAAAATCTTCTCTGTGATATTTGTTTTAACTGAAGACTTAAGTGCAATGAAAATATCAAAATATAGTTCAACATTTTAAATTATTTGAGTAGAGTCCATCAAAAAGCTTCACCTTACTTTTCTTGTTATTTTTTTCTTTTGCTTTGTTTGTTTTTGTTTCTTTAGAACAGTTACCAATCCCCTAAAACCAAGCTGCAACTTCAAGTCTAAAATGCAATTCTGGAATTCTTTTATAAAAAATTCCTTCACTCATTAGAGCCACAACTGCTCTGTGTTAGTGCAATAGAATTTGTACGCAGAAAAAAAAACAGATAACATTTTATTTATATGTTAGAACTGCAGGGCATTCCTTGGGTGTTTCATTAACGTTAGATTTATCCCAAGGAATAAAATGCAAAATAATGATATGCACGTAATTTGCTCTTGAAGTACTGATGTGCTGCACGCAGGGTCCCATGTTGGTTGGAGTGTGCTTGTTCAGCACTTTATACACCAGTGCTGTCTTTCCTGAGTCATTACAGGGCTGCCTCCGTTTTGAGAACATTATTCGTATTACACAAGTCAACCCTTGTGTAACAGGGATGAGAACCGTGGAGATCAGCATGCTCAGATGAGATGGCTCCGCTGGGCAAGATACACCGATTATGTCACGTCAATTAAGTCATTTCTGAAACAACAGGTATTTGTTTGAACTGAAGCAGGTATTATTTTTCATTGGCACCGTGAGTCCTGAACTGACTCTTACAATAAACAGCATCTTATCACAGCTCAAAGGTAGAAACATTCACATGGGTCGCAGAAGAACTTGTGCCGGACACTGGAATGGGAACTGTCTTCTCAGGACGCCTGGGAAACCTTAAAAGAGAGCAAAGTTTGAACCCAAACGTTTGTCTTATGTCACCACTAAAGTTCAGTTTCAATGTGTGTGTACCCTTTTGTTAAGAAATTTTTTAAAAACTAAATTATTACAGCAAAATAACAACAGTGTAATATGACCACAGCATTATTGCAAACAATTTACTCCTGCAGGCTCACTTTTTAGACTTCTATTACAGAATTCAAAATTTTGAAAAGTCACAAAAGATTCAGCAGAAAACCGGGTAAGTACTAATGTAATAAACATAAAACTAAATATTCTGAACTCCACCAGACGGTACCCAATAAATAGAAAAGTATCATTTATGTTACACTCAGATTTGGGGTTTATCAACAATGACCACCTCATTATTTTTATGTCACCTATGGTATGGTATCACTAAGACCAATTCAATTTCAAAAACACATTACATTACATTTAAACTAAAAAAAAAAGAAACCACTAACAGTTGGAAGACCAACAGTTTAATTCTATTTTGGTACTTTTTATCTAAAATTGTTTCAAGGAATAATATATCATTTATACAGCAATTTGCAAGTACAATCTACAGCCTTGTTCTAGTTGTATACTAGTATTTGGAAATTGATTTATAGGTATCTATCATGTATTTCAGCTAATACATAAATACATGACGGGGAAAAAGAAAACACTAAGCAAATTTTCATCATCAAATTCTCCCTTTAAATAGGGATCACCTAGTTAGGCAGCTTGACAAAGCTGAGTGGGAAGAAGCAGTCTCGGACATACCTGTCCTTCACTCACCCCGTCATGATAGCTACAGAACCTTCTGTGATGCAAACCTCAGTCTCTGAACTGTCCCTGACTGCCACCTGCTCTGCTGGATGATCTGCTTGAGGTCACTTGTACAGTTTTTGCTACGTCCTAACTGTGTGTGCCTTTACAGCAGTTTCATTTCACTCCGTGTGGCTCTCTTGCTTTATAAAATGGAACTAACAGTAATAGCTCCTTCTCTGGATTACCATGAAAACTGGTGAACTGATCCAGAGGTCAGCATAGGTAAAGGCTCAAGCATCATTATCTCTATCCAGAGGGAAGAAGGTTTCTCTGTCATTTCTTTTTCCTGGTTCCATGTGCTACCCTCCAGGTTGGCATGGATGGTTCTGCACAGGAGGGCCTCGGGGTGGGAAGTGGAGACAAGGCAAGGGAACCCTTGGTGGAGCCTCAGATTACTGGACACCATCTGGGCACCTGAACCCGGACTTCCCTTCCATCTTGGCCCTACCCTTTCTGCACATGGGTTCCATTCAAGTCTTCCTGAGGCCATATGCTCATCTGCTAGGCTTCCTCATCAAAGTCCCTTATCTGTGAGCAATGCAAACCATCCCTAAATCATTTTCAAATGTGACTCCATCTGCCCTACACCCACTCACTGTGCAGTAGAAGTCCTGCTGGAAATCGGATGCTCTAGCTGTAACAATTCTGATATTGCATTGGGCCGATGTGATGAGGTCTTTCAGCCAAGGTTGTGGGACTATTCCTGATTAGACCCTAACTGCACACCTTGAGACAATCTGCCTTTTTGCTTTCACTGTCCCCTTGGGTGATAATCAGAGGAGTTGCTGGAATACACCCCGTAGGGACTGCACAGATTTTTCTGGCGCCTCCATATGAGAAGAATGCAGTCCCCAGATGTGTCTGAAACCTTGAACAATCACAGACCTGTATTCCAGATTCATGAATCTGTTAGCAGCACGATTTGATTAAAAAAAAGAATTCTTTGATGAAATTCCCATAGCAGTCGTTGTGACAATAGTGTATGTTCCTTTGCTTTTGTGTCTTCTTAGCACCACAACCTCTCCCTGCCTCTGCCACACACACACACAGGAACACTCATGCACACACACACACACATCTATGATTCCCTTACAATTGAAGGAATGCACCCTGAGTTTGTTGACTGACTGAACACCTCGTCTGATACTCTCCCAGAGGCCATTTTCATCGGTGGCAAAATTTTACATAAAATAGGGGAGGAAGACACTCATGTCCTAAAGGAGGTTGGAGCCACAAGGCAAGAGAACAGAATCCTCATTCCTGAGCTATTGCATGTAAAATAAAATAAAGCAAAATTAGGTGAGATGCACTAGGGACATGATTCAACCAAGCTTCTCCCAATCAGGCCTTGACTCCATGCCCAACCACAGGCAACTCTACCCAGCTCCTGATCCATCAGAAATAAAGAGTGTCAGCCCCTAACTGCAAAAGACCTCCTGGTATCACTTTAGGGACTTCTCCTTGGCACCTGCCTGAAATAGTCAGAGATATCGCAGAAGGAATAACAGCAATAACTTGCAATCAATTCCAGGCCAAGTACAGCCCACAAGGCCCACCCCTAGACCCAGATCCCACAAGTAGCTGTGGGTGCTAGGTTCTTACCCAGCATGGTCTGCCCCCTCTGTCTCAGCCTTTGTGTGAGCTAGTAAATGCTGCAGCCTGACCCGCCTCACACGCTATTCTTGGATGCTTCTATGGGTGCTGCAGCCTGGACCAGCCCAGTCTATTCCCAATTCAAGTACCCATGAGTATCAGAGGATTCCATGGTCATATGTAGCTCAGCCTGTCATCACCTCCAGTGCTTGAGCAAACCAGTGGATATTACACTTTCATAGGGGTGAGTCCCCATGCCTCCTTCCAAATCTACCCCATATCTGGTTCTCTCACAAACTGGTTAGTGTCATGGCCCAGCCTAACATTATCCATCCCCTATTACAACACTCACTGGTGGGTACTGTGATCTATTCCTGCCAGGTAGACCCCAACCCTAGCTTTTAGTGTGTGCCAATGGGTGATGATTGGCAGTTGTCAATGCTAATCTCCTCAGTCTCTGCCCCCTTGCTTACCTGCAAGTACAGTGCCATTATTGGTGGAAATCCTCTAGAAGTCATGCTTCACCTGCAACATATTCTGTCACTGGTCCTCCCTCCCACACATTCCCATACCTTCTTTCCTGAGTAATCTGCAGTCCCTGCACTCGGGAGCACAGGGGCTTCCCAGCCCAGTCTTTCCAAACCAAGCCTGCCGATGAGGTGGTGTGTTGGCCTGGAGCTCTGTCCACCCACTAAGGCTCCTGGCTCGCGTGCTGGTCTGGGCCACTACCCCTCCATCCATCAAATATCCAAGCACATCTTAAATTTGCTTTTAAATGTACCTATCAGTATGGAAATGTTGTAGATTTAACACTAAGATTCTAATAAAACAAATCACTCGCTTTTTATCCCCTCACACTAGCAAATTGCTAAATGCTACCTCTAATATTGGTCCATTTTGTTATAATTTATGCAAATATTCTGTATGGTATCTCTTGTGCATTCATAGAAACTGCCTGGAAGTGTATCCTCCGATGTCTGAAAATGGTTCACCTTGGAGAATTGGATACACACAGTTTCTCCTTCCTGCAATAACAACACACCGTGAAATTTTTGTAACTATGTGAATGATTCATTCTTGTAAATGGTTTTAATAGAAACGATTGCTAGGACTGAATGATGGAATCTGGAATAGATTCATTTGCATTAAGTGCCTAGAACAATGCCCTGCTCAAATAGGCTTTCAGTAAACAGTTGTTAAGCGAGTAAATACATCGCACTATTGTACTCAAAAAGCATGAGCACAGGAGATGAAGGAGGAGTTGGTGAGGTTAGATTCCACCCATAGAAAGATCTGGGTTGTAACAGAATTGACAGCTGACAGTTGCTTTCAAGGGACGCATCATTAAAAGCTTTGTTCATGTTATTCTTGAAAAAGCTAATAATAAAATTAAATTAGCTATTACCAAAATAGTCTTAATCATATATTTAAACATTGGTGAAAGAATGTTTTTCTGTTCCTCAAAAAATACTGAAAGATTTAAGGTTTTCAAATAGAGAATGTGCAATCCCATTCTGTTTGACACATAAGAGATTTGAATCTACCATCTTTCTGTGATATCTTTTAAAAGAAAGGGCAGTACGTTGTTAACAGAAAAGAAAACAGATAATGAGTACTATCTTGGCAACGAATCAGATGCTATATTAGTTTGGAAATGTATATTCATTAAACCTCCGTGCTGGCAGATTACATAGAGCACATAGTAGAAAACGTAGGCAGAATCATAATAGAGAAGATTTCATCTAGTTATTTAGCAACAACACATGGAGCCCATAGCATATTGAAACGTCCTATCCATGTTGACATTAGCATTATATATTTCTGAGCAAAGTTTCTGAAAAGAAATTTTCCACGTTAGTTCTACTAGGGAAAGGCTCACTAGCAGGTCTAAACTGAGGAGTGAGCCGTTTCAAGCATGAAAACTCCTGTTCAAGTCACAGCAGTAATTACACTACTTGTAGCCCCTGCACATCAACCTAGTAGTAACATCCATTTATCCCTTGGTTAGAAATAAGGATATAATGATGCACAATAGTAAAGACATGGAAACAACCCAGATACCCATCAAAGGATGAATGGATAAAGAAACTGATCCATCTACTTCGTGGAATACTACTCAGCCAATAAAAATAATGAAATTCTACCATTTGCAACAAATTGGTTTCAATTAGAGACCATTATGTTCAGTGTAATTAGCCAATGCCCAGAGGACAAATATAATATGTTCTCTCTGATATAATGCATTTTCCTGCAAAATACAAGAGCAATGGATATAAAGGTAAACATGGATATATATTATTCATCTCGAGGAACTGAATAATGGAGACTAGCATATTGAGAATTGAGGATATATTGCAGTATGCCTCTCTACTCCTGGATCAAAGACGGACTCCCAAAGAAGCTGTTACATACATCTTGACAATAAAACACTAGATTTTCTACCATTGTCTATACCCACAATGTCACAATACACTTAAATAGCAGAATGATGGACCGTGGCTGCTGTGAAACAAGTATACTACTGTAATAACATAGGGGGAAGTGGTGGATGGGAGAGGCGGTGTGGAAAGATATGTACCTGAGCCTATGGATCTGTATCATGAAAAACAAAAATTTAAAAATTCAGGCATAAATATCTGTATGGGTCTCTCAACTCCAAAGGATGATCTCTCAGAAGCATTACTGACATTTGACTTAATCATGTACGTTTTAATTGACAATACCTGGGATTTTAAGTTGTATTTAGTAATGCTATATATTTAGTGATTTGTTCCTAACCACTGGCATTTGAGTTATTAATATTAAAACTCTTCCATGCCAGTGACCACCAAAGGACAATCTGCTGGTTAACCACATCCAGGAGCTTGCTCAAGTGCAGATTCCTGTGAGCCCTTAGGAAAGAAGGAGACTTTTGGAGTCCTCTTTTGAGGTTGGGGTGAGCCTGACAGTCTGTATTTGGGAAGCAATGCCTCAGGATCCCTTCCAAACAATGACAATGCTAGCAAAGAAACCCCTGGCTCTGGGGAGCAAGAAGAGTTGGAAGAGAGGCACAGGTGGCACAACACTGACCTCAGCCCTCAGCCCTCAGCCAAGCTTCAGGAATACGGAAACCGTTCCTTTGCTGTGAAGTTGGTTCCTCCTCGATCGCAGTTTGCCATGAGTACAAGTTACTCAGCTCCTCTGCAGCAGGCAAGAGCAGGGGAGCTCAAAAAACTGAGTCTCGGCATCCGTTGTGGGAAAACAAGAGCAGCAACCCATGTTCCCAAATTCCAGACTTTGCTATCCGATTTTATGAACCATAGTTGAGGGTACAAAGTTTGATTCTGCCCATTGGGCCTCAGAAACTTGGAACAAAAAGTGTTTAGTCAAACAGAATTATGTTTACACTGCTCAAAAAGCATGTAAGGAGAACTGTCTCCTTTGTTACCATGAGTCTACAAAAACAGATTCGTTATAATTTAGGTTCTGCTAAGAGATCACCTGATATTGATGAAGAATAGGCAAATCAAACTGCACATCAAAATCAGGGTGCAGAAATAGCCCCATAGAAACAGTCAGTTGGTCTTTGACAAAGGAGCAAAGGCAATACAATGGAGAAAAGATTATCTTTTCAACAAATGTGGCTGGAACAACTAGACATGAAAATGCAGAGAAATAAAAAAGAATCTAGATCACACACTTCCCCAAATAAAAATGCAACACAGATCTAAATGTAATAAAACTTAAGACTATAATACTCCTACAAGCTAATACAGAAGGGAGCTCTGCATGATCTGGGGTATGACAATACATTTGAGATGGTAATAGCATGATCCATAAAAGAAAAAACTGATAAGCTAAAACTCTTTACAGTTTGAAACATCTGCTCTGTTAAAGGCTAGGAAGTGAGATAAGTCACAGAATGAAAAAATATATTTTTTTGAGCCGACGTTGTGGTATAATAGGTTAAGCCTGCATCCTACGAAGCCAGAAACCCATATGGGTACCAGAACCTGTCCCATCTGTTTCCCACTAATGACCTGGGAAGAGCAGTAGAGGCCTCCAAGTACGTTGGCCCTGTCCTCATTTCTGGATTCAGTCAGTTCTTGCTCAGCCCTGGTCATTGCAATCTGGGAAGTGAACTAGCTATTGGAAGTTTGCTCTCTCTCTTTCTCTCTCTCTCTCTCTCCCCTCCCTCTTTACCTCTCTCTTAGTCTGCATTTCAAATAAATACTTTTTAAAAGAATATATTTCCAAACCAACACATTTTAAAAGTCTTCTGAATGAAGAACTATTACCAAACATATAGAAAAAAACTTAATTTAAAAACGGGCAAAAGATTTGAGCAAATAATACAAGCAAATAAATATTTTTAAGATGCTCAATATAGAACCCATTATGAAATTACAAATTAAAATAGTAACAAGACAACAGCACACACATATTGCAACAGCAAAAAATCCAAAACCACACCAAATGCAAGCAAATGTGGAGTAACAAGAACTCTCACTCACCGACATACCCACTTTGGACAGCAGCGATTTCTTACACAACGGAGCACACTCATAGGCTACAATCTAGCAATCATACTTACAGGCATTCACCCAAAGAAAGTAAAATTTTATGTCTACACAAAAACTATGCACAAAGGTTTTAACAGATTCATTCATATTTGATAAACTTGGAAGCAATTAAATGTTACTTCAGAAGTTTAAATGAATAAATCAAGTGTGTTACACATATCCAGACAATACAGTTGTAACACTAAAAATAAAAATGCTGGGTTGCGTTTCATCAGACTCGACTCTACTGGACTCTACTGACTCCAGCTTTCCTCTAAAGTAAACCCTGGGAGGCAGGGCTGATGGGTCAGGAACTTGGACTCATGAAACCACATAAAAAAACCTAAAATGAGTTCCTGGTTCCCAGCTTTAACTGCACCCAAGCAACTGAGGACAGCATTGCAGGTAATAAAGATAGTTCACCATCATGCAGAGAAAACAGAGTTAGATGTGTTGACCACACCACAAAGAAGCAGTCAGCAAGCAGATCAGCAGGGGCTGATGACCACTGCAACATGGATTGTAACCTAAGTGTGTACATGTGTAGCTATTGCACAGGCTTGCCAGCGATCAGCGACAGAACAGCCAGAGGCTATGACTGCAATGTGGATTACAACCCAAGAAGTGACCTTGTACTTGCACTGTTCTTCTGAGTTTTCTGTGGTCCAGGAGGTTTTCTCGGGTGGGTGATTTATATCCCTTAGGGGAGCTGAGGAGCTTGCATTCCCTTTATCTTAGAGAACTCTAACAAATGCCTCCACACCAGCCACTGTGGTTTTTGGGTAATAACCCAGCAGCAGGTAGAACTCTAACACTCTCTCTCTCTCTTTCTCTCTCTTTTCTTAAATGAAGTTTATTTCAAATATAAAAGTAGAAAAAATGAACTTTCTGTAGCTCGTGAGAAGACATGGAGGACAGGTGAATGTATGGAGGATATGTGAATGCATATTACAATGTAAAAGAAGATAATCCATGATACTGTATACTTTGACCAGGGTGGACATTCCTAAGAAAGCAGGACTCTCGGGGCAGTGGATTCTGGGGAAAGATGGAAAGACAGGATGCAGGACACAGAGGAACCCGCAGGGAATGTATCCACTCCATATATTTCAGTGGGCATTTGTTGTGCACCTGTAAGAAGCAATGTAAAGTACAACGCCAGGCATAAACCCTCCTGGACGCTGGGTCCTAATCACACAGCATCCTAGGCTCAGCAATTGTAGGGAAAGTGCCACTGTGGTAGCAAGACGTGGGCAGTGGCAAGGACTATGCAAATGGGGACGGAGGTGTATCAGAACTCTCTGTACTCACAGTTCAGTTGTGTTATGCATCAAAAACTGCTCAAAAATAATGAAGTCTATTTTTTAAAGGCAAACAAGAAACTGAATATTCCAAGAAGGGAAAAATCCAGAATGCTCTTTAAATAATTTTCTTCCTTTCAAACCATTTAAATGTAAGACTGAGCTCACCGACTCTTACCCTCTAAAGCCACTGGGGCCGTGGGAGTAACCACCCCTGCATGCTACACAGAAAAATAGCAACCTTCTGTTACTTTCATTTCTCTGGTAAAAGGGTGCATTTCCAAAGTCCTAATGAATCTCAGATTAGCTTTTAGAAGTTTATAAAAAAGCAGGAAACATCTGTAAGCACAACTTTATTTAAAAAGAAATTGATACAGAAGGCTGCAGCTAACCATGATACTACAAAGAATTTTCAACCCATTTTACCAATGTCTGTCCATTTCTCAGTTCCATAAGAAAGCTTTTTTAATCCCTGCCATTTTGTAGCAAGAAGTAGAAGAAATTCCAGGTTAGTGTCGACTATTTTTAAAGTGTCAGTGACTTTTTAAGAGGACAGTTACTAAGGACACTTCATCTTTTTGTATTTTCTTTTCAGTTCCCACTTGCTACAAAGGATATTACAATCATTTAGCTTACCTTGATTGCAGATTACCATGCTGGACCTGCAGAATGAACCTCTCCAAGCTTCCTGGACTGCCTTCAGGTGAATTGTCTCTGGCTAGTCTTGGAATCCCAGAGAACATTGTACCTTCAGTGTAGTCTCTTTGACTTCCTGCATCATGTTAAGGCTCTTGCCCTATCACCCACTCCTTACGTAGAGATCTCTCTTGCAGAGCCAGGGCAGGTTCCGAGTTATCTCAGCTGCTGCCCAGCTCTTTGATCATTCGGAGTCTGCATCAGGGATGTGTTCCAGGAACTTGAAACTCTGAGGCTGTGGGGGATGGATATTAGCTGCCATCCAGAAGACATGCAAGATCTAAACTATTTCATACTCTGCACCACAGTCTTTCCTTTGTTTGCTTTCCTTGTTAATAGAGACATGATCCTTCCACAATGCTTCCACCTGGGATATCCCATTTGTTTTCTACTCGGGTCCTATTTACAAACCAAATGCTTACTTCCAAATCATGATTTCCGGATGTTTAATACTTTCTTCCATCCTCCTTCTGAATCAGTGCAACCAAGAAAAGTTAGTTTCTTTTCATATTTCTTTATCTTTGATGGAAATGTTAATATGAAATAGAGATCATCTTATTATTTATTTACATAGGACATGTCATTATTTTTCCTTGAGAAAAAAATAAGTGAGTTAATTGACAGATAATAAGCCTAAAATATAATTGAGAAACGAGGCGTTCTGTCCAATCTGTTACAGATTTTCTTATGAGACCTTGCCCAAGCCATTTAATCATCTATGAACTTCATCTTCAAAGTAGGAATAATTGTTCTCACTTGCTTGGTGCACAGCATGGTGAGCCTCAAAATAGATCAAATAAGGAGCATCGCATCAGAAGGCAGGGAAAGGTGGGCAAAAAACCCAGTGAATAGCGAAGTCCTGGATTCTGGATTTGAATCTTATAACTGACCCGTTGCTCTCGCAAGTGTCTGCCTCTGCCTCCATAAAACATATAAAGGAGAAAATCACAGGAAAGCACTCACCTATACTGTCTATTTCTGCTCCAACACTGTGGCTTCAATAATGAAACTCATAAATTCAGCAACTTAAAGAAAAGATGGTACCTAGCTTGGTTCAAACAAATAATCCATTCATATGATTCCTGGAAGACTCTAATCACTTAAACAATTTAATAGAAAGGAGGCTGTGTCTGTTAAGTAGTTACTTCACATCCCAAAAAAGGTTATTAAAAAACAGTGAATTTGGAAAAGGTACTTCTGGTCAAAAGCACATATAATAGTTTTGAGCCCTGTGAGTGAGACTTCATTTTCAATCAGCGTTACATTTCCAATTCCTTAAACAGCCTTTAGCATCCCAGCTCGCTGACTTCAATGAGGGTCTAACATTCTTGTCACCTGCTAATTGCTCAGCTCGTGTGTACATCCGCCAAGAGAAGGAAGCCTGTAGGTATAACTCAAAGCACTATGCATTTTTGGTTAGCAAACTATACCGTTAAAGCCTCTTCTGGTAGGCTATTTTGACAATTCTTATAATTTGCGGTGATGTTTTCATTACAGTGTGTCACACAGAAAGCCACAAATGGATTAGACATAGACCAACTCATCCACATTTCTTCCAGCCAGCAATCACATTGCTGCCTGCCAGCGTCCTTGACTTCCTTAGCGCCAATTCTTCCATCTCTTGTAGGGCATGGCCCCGAAGCTCATTAAGGAGTGGCAGCGCCACACAGGCAAGAATGCCACTGTCTGCATTTTATTAGACTTTCTGTTTTGATCTTTCAGAAATATCTGAACCCTCAACAAGATGAACATTGGGCACAACAAAAAATAAGTCAGTGGGATTTAGAAAATCACACAGAAACTCTGTAGGAAATAGTTAGGAAAGATGTGGGCAAGGCAAGAGTTGACCTGGGGGGAAAAGTAGATCCAATAAAATCAGATCCATGCTCTCCCCTCATTAAGGGCTTAGAAGACATTATGTGCACTTTATCAAGGCCTGAACTGTTTTTAAAAGTCTATGGCTTTTAAAGTCAACTAATAAAAACCAAGTAATGTGCTGACACAAGGAAAGTCTATGCTGAAAACTTCGTATCTGATGCATTTTTCCTCTTGCTGAACTACTTTTTTTAATCTACAGAGGTTCGCAAAACTTTAAAGAAGAGTTAAGCCACTAAAGAAAGGGGGGCCTTCCATCCACTCATCATAAGGACACTGTGGCATTTTTCCCTTTTATTGATAGTTTTTTCTCCCCATCATTCCACTTGACACTGACGCTTAGAAGCAAGGGGAACTTGGGAAATTCCTGCTAAAATCTTCTCTCTTCCCTCACTTAAAAGTGAGTCTTTTAGTTTAGTCCAGATTCCCTGGATAGTCTTCCATTCTTTCTTTCCCAGGAATCCTTCTCCATCCTCCCTTCCATAATGCCATTTTCACACTTTTTTTTTCTTCCTGCACATTCTGATTCATCTCATTCACTTCCATAGATTATTAGGCTATCACCACAAATCACTTTTTACCTGCCAGTTGTAGGCAACTGCCTATGTTCCCTTGTACACTGCAGTGAGAAAAGCAGCCAGTACCTGGAGGGAATTCTCAGCCTGGTTGATGTCAAATTTGTCTTAAGTACAACAGTGTGCCAGCATAGTTGCTTATTCTTTTTTAATAAATGGGGAAGGGGTAGAGGACTTTGGGCCATGACATACCATTCTAGCCCACAAGCAGGAGGTCTACCTGTTACCAGGAGACGCTGGGGAGGGGGTCTGCGGATGTATTGGAGTACAAGCTGCTGAGGGTATGTTTGGCATGTAAAGGATGACATGTGCAGTCTTCCAAGGACCAAGCCTCTGCACTCACTCACAGGTGAGGAAGCTGAAACAGTGATTTAAGAGGAGGAAACCAGAGAGGCATGTCTGGGCCAAGTCAAGGCGCCCACCCATGTGGAATATCTGTGCTGGTCTAAGTACCATTGCCTGCCACCTACTGGCACATGCAAAAGCTGGGGTTGGATGACCTGATTGGATTGGCTTGGCTAGGCTGCGTGTGAGTATCGGGTTAGGGGGTTGAACCATGTCACAGTGGTCTGCAGCAATACCAGAACCCAAAAGAACTGATCTTGTGGCTGATTCTGTAAGACATTTGTGGTCTCACCTCTGTGGCACTGCAGCACCTGCTTGTTTATGTGGATAGCTGGAGGACACTGCCCACACTGGCATGCATGAGATCCAAGGCTAGGAGCAGGCCTGGCAGGCAAACTTGGGAAACTCCCCTACTAGGCCATAGCCACCACTGGGGAACACAATAGCTCGGGCTGCAGACAGGCCAGATCAGACAAGGTTGTAGCACTTATCAGTGTTTGCATAAGCCAGGTCTGGGGACAGGTCAGGTTGTGGCAGACTTCAGCACCCACTGGCATATATGAGAGCCAGGACAGGGTTTGAGCCATGCCCCGCTGGCCTAGAGTAGGCTACAATACCTGCCAGTAAGTGCTGGGACTATAAGTGGGCCATGCCTGGCTGAGTCAAAACACCCACTAGCATGCACAAGACACACAGCTCACAGCTGGGAACAGATTCTCCTCCTTTTTTAAGACCTATTTCTCTATTTGAAAAGCAGTGTTGCAAGTCAGTGTTTATGTTTCATGCTTATGTTTCAAATAGACTGGGCGAAAAAGAAAATAACCTCTTCCATACATGTTGTTCACACAATGACATTTGTGGGAAGATGAGAAAACAGTGAGAATGTGAGCCATGCAAATATCCAAAGGAGAATATCTCCTGCAAAGGCAGAGGCAAGTGCAAAGGGTCTGGGGCAGAAATATGTCTAGTGTGTGGCAGCAAACAAAGACACCAATGAAGCTGGGGCTGAGGAGAGCAGATGGAGAGCTATCTATGCATGGGACAAGGAGATGGAGAACAGAGCATAGAACATATTTGGTAGTCTCTTGAAAATCTTGTGGGAATTTTGGCTTTACCCTGAGAATGGAGGGAAGCTATTGAAAGACACTGAGAAGATGATAAGCTTGTTTTAGCTTTCACCAGGAAATTTTGGCTTCTGTGTTGGGAACAACTACAGAAGCAGGAGATAGAAGCAAGGAAATCTAAAATGTTTTATATTAATCCAAGCAAAGCAGGTGACAGTTTGGTATAGAAGAGTAGAGGAAAAAGCAATAAGGATTAGTTAGACTCTAAATATTTCCTGAGGGAGAAGATCCCCGCCCCCAGATGGATGTCATTGATAATAATCTATATACACATGTAAGAGTACTTGAAGAAGTTGGTGAAAAGCTCAATTAAAAGATAAGTTTATTTTGAAGCAAAAGTTCTGAAATACAAGCATGCATAGTTTTGTCAGAGCATCCATTTTTCATGAATTAGTTGAAGACCCTCTTACATAACATTGATTCTCCCCTACAAAACATACAAAAATATGTGATGGCATCCTTAGACTCAACCTTAATGAGTCTTCTTAAACCTTCCACTCATTTCCTCAACCAATCTCTACAAAATGTTACCATTTCCAACTCTAAAATGTCTTCAGATCCACTCCGTCCTTCCCAAGCTGGCCACACTATTCAGTGAGCCTCATTTCCATCTTATGTGACAATTGCTATCCTTCTTTAATGAGTGTCCTTGTTTCCACTCTCTTCTACTTCTTGCCTATCCTCTCCAAGGCTTAGCAAGTGGTATTTCCAAAACCCATAACTATCTGTACTTCTGCTTTCACAAGTCACCAAATCTCTCCCTTCCAAGTCTCCCACAGCCCCAAACTCCTAGGGAAACCAGCACAACCACCCCTTGAATCTTTCAGGTCCATGAAAGGCCTGGTCTGTTCTCATTCTATTTGAAATTCACTTTCCCAGGATGTCACCTGTTCGCCAATCCATCGCCCAGACCTGGAAAAGAACTAAGTTCACCTTAACCTCATGTCCTCAGGGTGCCTGTTGTCACCTCACTGATGGCTCTGTAGTATGGCTAATGGAGGGACCATCCATCAGCTTTATACCATGCTTAGTATATAAATATGCTCAACAAATATCTGGCAGATGTTGAAACATAAGCCTAATTCAAAATGTGTCTTGTGCCTTCCCAAGCTTCTTTTGCCCTAGGCATATACTAAGACAGCCCAATGACTCTCCCTTTTTAATTATGCTAGAGCAATATATACATGTAGCATTCCATGGCAGCCATACAGAGAAATGTGTCCAGAAAGGAGCCTCAAAGAGGCTGGATGATTGGCCCTTTTTCTGTTCCCCTTCATTTTTAAATAACCTGAGCATTTGTTGGCTTTCAACAAATTGCCTAGCAAATTCCCTTTTCTGGATTACCACTGCATTCCTCTTTCCATCTGTTTTTGGTTTTGTTTTTGTTGTTGTTGCTTGCTTTTGTCTTGGTAGTGTTTCTCTATTCCTTACTGATTGTTATGCTCCACATGCTACCATCATACTTCTCAACTCCCACTTTGAACACACGGATGACTTGTTAACCGAGAGTAATACCCTGCCCTCTCATCCAGCCACCCACCTGTGTTTCCAACATCCCACATTGTGCCTGTATCTCTTGATGTCCATTACATCCCTTCCATGCCATTGCCCGTGTTAGGTCTTTTTTTCAGCCACCCCTACTTGTCTGGAGTAACTTCTAGTCTCTCAGTTTAAACACTAAAGCTATCTTTCTTTTGATTCACCTTTAAATTCAAAGTCATAAATATTCCTTCACCACTATTTGTTTTTGATTTCCTCAACTCTAGAATTAGCCCTGCTTACTCTATTTCTGAAACAGCAACTCAAGTGGTCCAATTCACACTAGAATCTTCCAGTTCCCACTCAGCTTGCCATGACTGAAAGATTCATTAAGGTCAAAGTATTTACTGTTAACCTCAGGTAAGCTTGAAGATTTCACACACCTAACTGTGCTCCAGATGTTTTCACACACACAATCTCTGTTCAAGAATTAAAGAACTTTCTGCTCCATGTCTCTATCCACCTATAATTCCTCACAGTGCTTCACTCAGCCTGCAGAGGGTGGATGCACTCACTTCTTCACCACTTTAGAAATGAAGTGATATATACAACCTGCTCAAATTTCACTGGCCAAAACCCAATCACATAGGCTCATGTTTCCAGAGGATTCTAGTTAGCCTAGTCATTTTCCCAGGAAAAAACAGAAAATGAACTTTAGTAAAGGCACAGCAGCCACATTCATCTTTGTCAAACAGGACTGAGCAACCAGCCCGAGGACAAAGCTTTTGAAGAACCACATCCCCGTCTCCCAGTGTATGTGTCAGAACCTTCAGCATTTGATGCCATTGGTTCTGAGAGGAGATACACTGCCCAGAGTCTTACCCAGTTGTTACATGCAGACAAATGCTTTTTCTACCTACTTGCAGATGTGACCTTGAAGAATGATAAGTGATCCCAATTATTAAGTGTTAAGCTAATCAGAGAAACTTTAGCGCTCTCTGTTTTTAAGGCAGCATAGATACTATCGCTTAATATCACAAGACACTTGGCCAAAAAAATTAAAACTGCTGGTAAATGATGCTGAGAAAAAAAAAAACATCAAGCCATTGGCTATCCCCTGTAGCCAATTAACCAGACCAGCTCATCATTGCAGCTGTCTTGACACTCAGCAACCTCACATAAAGACCAACTGAAGCCCAGTCGGGCAGGCAACAATATCTCCACAGACAAAACCAGTTTAGCACTGCGATGGGTGGATTATTTCAGCTAAGCAAATACAGGAATTTGTTGAGGGTCTAGGTCCAAATTTTAACACTAGTTCAGTCCTATTTTTTCAGACTCTGTGAGTCTAGTTCTGCTTTTATGGAAGAACAAAAGCACACACCCAACTACCTGCCATAAATCAAAAAGAGGCATTACATCACTAGTAGTCAAAGATAGGTATACTGCAGCAGGGAAGGTGTCCCAGCTTACAAATGCCACAAACTCACAGTACACTCTGCTTTGTAAGCTCTCTCCTTGCAATAGCAAGTTCAGAACACGGGCAAAACCACGACGCTGGGAGGTGATATTCTTGAGATGAAGTGACACAGCCACACAATCACTCAACTGAATCAATGGAGTCACAGATTTTGCAAACTAGAAGGCTGTCACTCATTGTGACACCTAGCCTTTTGCTCATGCGACAGGCCGTGCATGTAATATAATAGCTCCTCCAGTTGTTAGCAAGAAAAGAGCAGACGGTGAAGGCAGTTTTTGCCTGAGTTCTAAGTAGCAGAAACGTATCAGCTATGAGTTCTGTGGTTTTGCAATATTAGTGGGGGTCACAAGTCAAAACTCAAAAGAAAATACGTGCAAGCATTAAGAAGAGGAAGAAAGATTCTTCATCTGCAATCTTGCTAAGGCATTATCCATTAAATTTGTTTTGGCAATGCGTGGCAGATAAGAACAAAGGTGGTCTCCTTAACTTCATAGCTAAGGAGGAAACGTTCCCCTAAACGTTTAGCAAGGCAGAGCCAAGGTCTATGTACGCATGTGCTGAGTGACTACATAGCAGATACCTTCATGCAGTATTGAAAATGAACTGAAATTCCTTAATAACCTGCTGAAAACGTCTTGAAAAAAAAGATACCTAAAGTTGCATAAATGGCTCAGTAGGGCACCAGAAACACTGTGTTCCGTTTCTAAAGAGTAAGAAGTCATTCATTCATTCAACAAGTGCTTGTTAGTTGCTTATTCATGTATCATACTGTGTGGAGGTAGTTCTTACCACTGCTATATACCAAGTCCTGTTCTGATCTGAGATGATATCAACGGCCATACCAGCAAGGTGATTGCCCAGATGACACCCAGGACTCCAGTTGGAAAAGCAGACTGTGAAAAAAAAAATCATTACACAGAGCATATTAGTAAGTGATCATTACCCTGCTGAATAATCATGCAGTCAAATTTTAAAGATCTATTTTCTTATTTAAAAGCCAGAGTTGCAAGCAGAGATACCTTCTCTCCACTGGTTCATTCTCAAAACGGCCACAATCACCAAGGCTGTGTGAAGCCTAAGCCAGGAGCCTGAAATTCCGCCTACATCTCTTACACGAGTCGCAGGGAATCCAAGCACGTGGGCCATCTTCTGATACTTTTCCAGGTCACATTAGCAGGAAGTTGGATAGGAAGTGGACTTGAACCAACCTGGACTTGAACCAGCAATTATAGCTTTGCCAGCCCCCACTCAAACTTCTTAAAAAAAAAACTTCTTAGTCCAGTGTAATCCTGTGTAGGAATATTTAGTGTGAGAGGTTCCAGTTGTAAAAGGATGGTGAATTATAGTAATATTTAGCAGCAAAATGTCCAAAAAAGAAAAGGCAATGCAAATGCCCTAGAATGCTCCTGCCAGCAGAGCCAGTAACGTGGACTGGCAGAGGGTCTGTGGATGAAACACTGACAGGACACCAGGGATGGTAGAAGTCTCTCCTCAAGTCTTCCTTTACTACTCCTTTTATACCACGCCCCCCGCCCCGCCGAAAGTCCGTTAGCCAAACAATAGGATGCAGCTGAGTCCGTTTAATCCAGGTGTTTTTAGTTACAAGCCCATTTCTTGTTACTGCTCAGCTTAATGAGCTCTAATTAACTCCTTAGCCTAGTAGAAAGTGTGTCTGAAGACCTAAACAAAAAGCAATAGGACCAGCACAACTAGAGAGTGAACAAGGGAGAGAAATCACAGAAGTAGGAGGGAAAACTGCCAGAGCCTTGTAGACAACTTGTAGAAATTTGGTTTTGGTCTAAAATAAGATGGGAAACCCTAGTTGGGAAGAGAGCTGTGTGATGGATGATTATTATATTTCAGGTGGGTCGCACTAACTGTACTGAGAATATATTGAAACAGGGCAGCAGTAAGTGAAATAAAGCCAGTAGGCACGTGAGTTTAAGAAAGATGACAGTGCAGAGAGGGGTTGGTGAGAGGAGTTACAGTCCAGAAGCAATTTTTAACCAATGAATGGTTTGCTAAGCAGACAGAGTGTTCTGGTTCACTCACCAAAATCCCACAGCAGCAAGGACGAAACAGGGAGCCAGGAACTTGATGTCAGTCTCTAGAGTGGATGACAGGAGCCCAACTACAGAAGCCATCGCTGCTGCCTCTCAGGAGACATATTAGCCAGGAGATGGAACAGGAAGAGAATCGGGACTCAACACCAGGCACTCCAGTATGGGATGCAGACATACTCACCAGCATCTTAACTGCAGCACCAATTGCCCACCCCTGGAAGTATTGTTAACAAAGTCAACAAGCACTCTCTACAAGAGGAGAAAGAGAAGCTGAAGATGACTTCAAGCTTTTCTGACTAGTCTTTGTTTAGTTCTGTTTTTTGTTTGGTTTTTTTTTTCGTTTTGTTTTTGTCTTAAGAACTGATCATGGTAGAACAAGTTTAAGAACCCAGTCTTTAACATGTTTGGTGTGTCTTTTCAGTGAAGAATCATAATAGATGATTCAATAGCAGCATCCGTAGTTGAGTTCTGGTTTCGAGACATCAGTTTGGGAGTAGACGCTGTAAATGTGACATTTGAAGAGATTCTAAGAGAATAGTGCAGATACAGAAGACAATTCCAAAGCTTAGGCACTGAAACCCTTTAAAATTCAAAGGATGGGAAGGCAAACAGGAACCAGGAAAAAAAGACACGGAAGAGAACAGTGACAGGAGAAATAACACAAGCAAACATATTCCAGAAAAAGAGGGCTGTCGGTGCATCCAATGCAGTGGATAGCTATGAATGACTACAACAGTACGTTACATCTCTGTGATTGCTGACTACGCAATCTCACTTGATGCATTCCATAATTCAGATTAAAGTTGATGTCAGTGAGCAGAAAATAGGAGTGCTGATAATAAGCCCCATTATATATTTCCTTTGTCAGGCATTTTACAAAGCACTTTATAGTCATGATCTCATTTAATACTCTCGAACTAGAGTCCTCCCTTTATAGAACCTCTCGTAAGGCTCAAAAAGTTCAGAGTTTTCCATGAGTCCACGCAACTGCAAAGAACTAAAACATGCAGAGAGCAGGTTAACAATGCCCTGTACTTATAACCTCTACACCAAATGATGCCATCTCACCATACTGTCAGCCTGGTTAGTCTGAATTCCTAATTCTAAAAGAACTGTAATACCTTTGGGAAATATCTTATGTAAAAGGCAGGAAAAGTAACAAGTGCATAACTAGTGATAAAGTGCCTCCCCAATGATAGCACTGATACCACACGATTTTGTCATCCAGACACATGACAAGTTCCATTCCAAACATCTTGAAGAATCATGCAAATATGTATCATATATCTGAAAAGCAAAGTAAGATTGTGGCAGGGAAGTGATCCTGCATTTCTTGTTGCTTGTATGTCCCTCATCCCAAAATTGACAGCTGCCTTTCCCGCAGTCACTAACTCCTCTACGTGGCCCACTGATACACACGAATGAATGAAAGCGCCTGCCCTGGGGTGTAAAACAGCACAATCGAAACTAGAAGTCCGATTCAAGAAATAGAATTCCCCCATCCTGGTCTGGGAACTTAACCATTCTGTACCTCAGCTTACCCACCTTCAAAAGATTGAAACTTCCTCTTGGTTTATCATATGGAATAACTGGGTTATTTTATGTAGCCATTCAGAACATGGTTGCCATCTTCCCAATTAAGAAGCAAACCCAAACTAAGTCTAGACTTGGGAAGTTTGAGTATCAGAAGATTTGCCATAGTTGCCTCGTTTTCCTTCGAAAATAACCTTGATGGCTACTTGGTTTGGAAATAAAAATGCACCAAGTAGTTTATCAATAGGAGCAAGTCATCCTCAAGTTCAAATTGACCACACTTCAATCTACTGCCCTCTAGTGGAAGAACCTCAGAGTGATTGATTTCAGCTCAGGATTGTGGCCTCAGAATTTCTCCCTGGTGGTTCCATAGTCCTTAATTCAAACCTCCAACTTCAGCTTGTCTCCTTGGCTGTTGGTGGTGTGTTTGAAGCTGAGAACGACCTGACTGCCTGTAGCTTCTCACTTAGTTGGTGGCATTTCCCTGTTCCGCGGCTATTTGTCTTTGTTCCGTTTCAGTGGCATATCTAATGGCTTTTAGAGACCTTTACTCCAGTCCCTGGCATAATACATCCTACTAATTCCTCAAGCTTCTAGGAGAGCTGGCCTCTACCCATGGGCTCAAAGCCTTCTTAATTCCAGTCCCACCGTTGCAGCCAAGTCCCCAGAGATTTGTTCTCATTCAGTGAAAGAAGGCAAACGCACAGGAGCCCAGGCATGGCTGTCACTGAGCTCTCCTTTTTTTTTTTTTTTTTCAGGAACAACTTCAATTTCCTCAGTAAATGGGTGTCCACTGAGGCTGTTAAAAACCAATTTTCATCCCACTGGCTCACAAGGGAATTTTTAAGCCTTCCTATGTTGCCCCTCAGCCGTTAATCTCAACCAGGCAAATTGTGGATACAGAGCACAGACTTATAGCACCAGACCCACCCCCCCGGAGACCTGGCCCCTAGTAAGCCAGATTCGGCTGCCATCTTCCCAGTTAAGAAATGGAGGCCACCATGGAGCGTCCCTTACCTTTGTCTCATCTGAAACCATGGTCTCTGACAGCAATACTTAAGCAAGAGTGTTCTGCTCAAGAATCAATTACACAGGGAATGATTTGGCTTGTACATAAAGCAAAGATATCCTTGGCTCCTTTTGCCTCCTGCTTCTCAGTCCATTTGTCCTGCAGCAGCTGCTCTCCACCCTCCTGAACTTGAGCTGTCGTTGGAAACCCCTTACTTTATGGTTTTCTTGTTGATATCTTTTGGTCTTTACAAGAACAGGCAAGCCCATCCAGAGGTTTGATCTCTTAGTCCATGTTCTGAGTACTTCCAGCAAACCCATCATCTCACAGCATTCTGCTGATTCAAAATCATACCTGGACATTACATGTGAATACTGACACGTGCCAGTGTTTTGTGGTTTTTTAATCTAGTTTTACAACTCTATGCCTCACAACCATTTCTCCCAAACCTCCTCATCTATCTGTTCCTAGTATAGATATATTTTATTTTATATGCATATATAAATGTATATACATTTCTGCACATGTATAAATATATATGCACTTATATATAATATATATAAACTTACCTATAAAATATGTGTACATTTTTTATAGATTATGTATATACAGACACCTCTATATGCCCATATGTTGTGAGCTTGCATAATGTCACAGGACTGTTCCTTCAGCTGAAACAACCAGGCAATCGAAACTCTGTACGATTCATTTCCAAACAATCCCCAAACACAGAGGATCGAAGTAAAGGTGTGCATCAGCTTAGCTCAAGCGTGATGATTAGAATACAAATCTCAGGTGAACTTCCCCATGTGCAGTTCAAATACATCTGAATCTCCCTTGAACCAGGCTCCGTTTAGCACCGCATTTGAAAAAGAAAACAGCAGGCTAATCACAGAAGACATAAAACATTATGCAGATCTTAATTGTGAATTGCCTTTAATAGCAATGGGAACATTTACCCAGAGATTCATAGAAATCTCTCCAAAAATATGTATTCTGACATTTCTTTCTCACCCCCAATTCTCTTTCATAAATGCTGCTTCTCACTATAAAGATCCTCAAATCTTGTCATGTTTCTCTCCATCCCTTCCACCTGCTCTAGCTTCCTTAATTTTTTTTAGATTTATTTATTTTTATGGGAAAGGCAGCTATACAGAGAAAAGAAAAGACAGAAGGAAAGATCTTCAAATCCACTGGTTCGCTCCCCAAGTATCAGCACTAGCCGGAGCTGAGCTGATTTGAAACCAGGAGCCAGGAGCTTCTTCCAGGTCTCCCACGCAGGTACAGGGTCCTAAGGCTTTGGACCATCCTCGATTGCTTTCCCAGACCACAAGTGGGGAGCTGGGTGGGGCAGCTGGGACAAGAACTGGTGACCATGTGGGATCTCCATGCATGCACAGCAGGGACTTTGGCCACTAGGTTATTGCGCTGGGCCTGCCCTGCTTTCATACCTGGAGTCTCTGACACAGGGAAGCACACTCCATCTGCAGGCCCCAAGCAGCAGCATCCTGCTCACAATGCTTCTCTCTCAACCATCAGCTCTAAGGAGTTCCATTCAATACAACTTTGTAAACTTTCCTTTTATGAAGTGTACCACTAGTCAGCTACACCCAAAATCACTGACATAATTCTACAAATAAAAATAATTTCCACTGACATACTCTTGCCATCTCGTTTTGATTTTAACCTACAAAATGAATTTAAGATGTCATTAGCTATTAGGGATAATTGAAAGCATGCACATTCTTTAATATACATAATATATTTAACATATATAATATGTATCACATATATATGAAAAGAAGAGTAAGAGAGAGAAATCTTCCATCTACTGGTTCAGTTCCCAAATGTCCCATCAGCCATGGATTGGCCAGAGCAACACCAGGAGCCTGGGGCCACCAAGATCCCTGATGTGGGTGATGGGGACCCAAAACATGTACCACTTTTCTCTGCTCTCCAAGTTACATTAGCAAGGAAGTTGCCATGGCTTGAAGTTGTAAGTAGAGCAGCTGGGTCTTGAATTGGTGCTCCTAGAAATGTCAAAAAGCCGTGTTTTAACCTGATGAGCCACCATGCTAGTTGCACATCAGATATATTCTGCCATATTGGAAACATGAGTGAAGCAAAAGCTGTTTTAGAATCATGGACAATATTGGACTGTGCTAATTCTATCTTGCTGAGAATAATGTGTGTGAATGTTTTTGCAACACAGAAATACTCTTCCATGACTACCCACCTTGCACTTCATTCACTTACATCTTCACGTTCGAGAACACCTGTGCTGAGAGCTCTCTATTCCTGGCTCAGTGGAGTATTTCTTAGCCTGGAAGGCCAATCTTCAGAGACCAATACATCTTGTTGGACTAAGCCTGAGACTGAGAAGAACATGAAGGACCTTGATGGATTATCACTAAAAACTGAATCGTGCTGAAGAGTTGTAAATCATCAATTTCCCCCAGGCTTAGATGGGACTGATTGCTATGAATATCATCAACGTCACCAAGCTGTCCTGGGCCCTAAAATGTACATTAAAAAGGACATCATCCACCAAAAATGTAAACAAGTATGGTACACATTCCAGGCGTATGAAGTTCAGGCACTAATCATTTCAGATAAATGATAAACAAATGATGAGTTACATGTAAATCAACGGTGTTGTCAAAACATTGCCCTTTTAATCCCAGATAAATGATGAAGTTTATAAAAGGAGATTTTTGAGGGTCATGGAAGATTGTTTAAACATACATGGAGAGTGGTTTAAGTGCTAATCCATTGCCATTTATGTAAACTGCAGTTCTATCATCAGTCTTGGCTGCATAAAATTGCTTCATCATTTTCTAAATCTGTAGGCCTAGTTAAAACTGGTCCCTGTTGGAAGCAAATTCTTCACATTAAGCTTCAAAGTTTTAAACTCTCCTCCACATACGCAGAGTGGCACAGTTTTGAAAACCTCAGCTCAAGGCCCAACAGAGTTAAAAGCACTTCCCAACTTTCATGGGATGTCATTCTCTATCCAACTCCAAAAGATCTGATGCTACAGAAATTCTCCCACATCAAGATGTTACACAAGATACTCCAGAAACGAATCTGGATTCTACAGAAAGCTGTTACACATCTGCTTTGCTTTACCAGTGAAGGGCACAAACATGTTGATGGTTCCAACCCAAACCCTTTTTGCAAGCTAGAAGGAAACACAGAATGTTCAACGAATTGCTAAGAGGAAATCCATATGTGTTATTTGCTTTCCATGAAAGGACAGGTCCTCTTGCTATTTAATTGATGAAATGTTGTACACAAAACTGACAGTGATTAATACCATTCTAAGATGCCATTTTAAGAGCTGTAAGTGTAATGCTTTGGAATATGTTGTTTGACATTTACATTGCTATTTGCTAGGTACAAAATCTAGTTCTTACCTTAAGCATTTATACTGGGGGAAAAATGTTAACTAATTTCAAAAGTCAATATCTTCCTGGGGAGCAGATCTTTGAAAAGTTAGGAACCAATTCGTTTTCACCACTGATTTCCTTGTTTTAAAAAAATAGGCATTATAATAGAAATTAATTTAGAAATATGTATCAGGCATCCAGAGGATTCTTCATGCGGCTTTCACCTCAAGTGTCTCAACATGGGAAGAGCAAGGAATGGTCCAAACCCATGAAGTAGGTAATAGAATGAATGAGTTCTTAGCAGAATCTTCCACCCAGGCTCCTCTGCCCGCCTCCACACACAGAACTCAGCTGGGAGTCTGTGTTTCACTGAGACCCAAGCAACACACAGTGGCTCTGTATTAGACATAGTTTCTAAAGATAGTAGGGTTCAAGCCTGGAGTTTCTTTTGCAATTTCCAAGAGAGGGAAGCACATAACAATTTCTTTTTCCCCCCAAAAGAATTCACAGTTGGTCATACTTAAGGTTTATCCAGTCCTGTGACCACTCCAATGCTTGCAATCCTCACACATGACTGACTGCAGACCCGAATCACTAACATCCAACAGAGTTCACAAAGATTACCATTTGCATCTGCCTCAGACATTATCCCTGATGCCACAGGATTCAGACAGAATTTTACAAAAGCAAACCACACAGAATAATCCAACAGGCCTTGCTGTGAGACGACCAAGCCACTTGCTAAACTGTGTGTCCTGAAAGTCGCATAGAGATGAAAACAGGAAACACACGTGCAACTAGTGTGATGAGCCTAATGTGTAACTATGATGGGAGTTGCAAACTTTAAGAAAGTCAATTTGTGAATACATTAAATGGCAAGTGATACTTGTGTTGAGCTCAAGAGTATGTGATGAACTTGTCCACATCCTAAACAGCCAGAAGTTGTTTAATTGCACATAGTGTTTTGCAAGCAAGAATGTAAATTAACTATGTAAATAACTATGGCTTTTCAAGGAGTTGGAAATCAAGATTTTTATGAGCATTCTATCAATTCTTTTGTGTTTCATTGATGATGAGGAAGCTAACTGAAAAGAAAGACCAGATATTTGGTGGACTGTACATGTTCAGCTCAAACAAAATTCCATCTGTTGACCAGATCAGAGATAAAGTTTGCTGGTTTCACCTCTACTCATGGCAATGCAGAAATCATTTTTCTGATTGTAAGTCAAGCCCAACATTGACTACAATTTAAACTAATGTTTTGATGTTGAAAAGCTTCTGAAAAAGAAACCCGGAGTTCTGTTTTTCAAGTCTGCCCTTACAACTCTTTTGTTAGAGCCAGATTTTGGAAAAGTTTAATGAAGACAGTTCTCTTGTAAGTGATCATTTATCTTGAACACTGGAGTGTGGAATCCATGACAACCAATGTCACTACTAACAATCAACTGCAGAGCAACGCAACTTCCAGACACTGCTCCCTTCAACTCTCCAGGAACTAAACAAGGCAAAAGACAAAGACAAAGAGTAGGCAGTTGTGTTGAGATCATAATAATATAAAAAAAAAAAACAGACCTGGCATGATGGTTCAACTGGCTAACCCTTCCCTTGAAAGTAATGAGATTTCATATGAGTACCAGTTCATGTCTTGGCTACTCCACTTCCCATTCAGCTTCCTACTTGTGGCCTGGAAAAAGCAGAGAGCAGTGTGAGGCCTTAGGACCTTGTACCCACGTGGGAGAACAGAAAGAAAGAGGCTCCTGGCTCCTGGCTCCTAGATCCTGGATCCTGGTCCTGGATCCTGGTTTCAGATCAGCTCAACTCTGACCATTGTAGCCTGTTAAGGAGTGAACAACAGATGGAAGATCCTTCTCTGTCTCTCTTTCTAAAAATCTGACTTCCCAACAAAAATAAGCAAATATTTTTCAAAAATCAGAAAAACCTTTGAAGACTGTGGAGGAATACTGAGATGTCAATGGTTGAAGTCATTACACAATTGGATGACCTTGATGGAGGTTCAGTGCTTTCACAGGCCACGAAACAGTTGAACCTTCCTCCTGCTGTTGCTGTCTAAGCATATAGGCTTCTGTTTCTGAAACACGGCATATCGGCGTTCCCTGCCGTGTCTTGTATTACTACCTTCTAGCACATGGTGCCAGCACATGCACACACACACACACACACACACACACACCCTCCTCCCCCACACATCTGAGTTCAAGAACTAAGCAATGTGCTCCCCACAAGGCAGCATAAGTCTTTGATGCCACTCTACACTCCATTCTGAAGATGCTGACCAGGAGGAAAAGTAAAATCTCCCACTCAAAACCCTATCCTTGCTAATGGGAGGGCCAGAGCTGCCAGGTTCTCTTGTGCCAGTCCCTTTATGGTTTGTCTTTGACAGATCAGTATCAAACCAAACAGCTATAGGCCAAGCAATTAAAAAAAAAAAACCTGGAGACCATGAGGTCCACGCCTGCTGGTGAAAGCTTAGGCAGGCGTGTGGGTAATATGAGTATGACAAGCTGGCAGCCTATGGTCTTTTTGAAGTGAAGAGCAAACAAGTTGAAGATTTTTATAATGCGGGCTTTGTCCAGTAATTCAGCCAGAAGCTTTACCAATACAGCTGCTTCCAAAAACTAAAACACATGGGGCCGAGAGCGTTGCAACTTAAAGCAAACAACAGTTGCAGCCAGGACCAGCATTCTCAGCGGTCGGGCAGGAGGCACGCTCTGCCACCAAAAATAAAGCAGGAGCAGACCCAAAGCCAATGGTCCCGGGCAGTTATAGACAGTGAAAGAACATCCAAGAAAGGCAAGCACTGGGGTCTGAAGCTACAGTGACAAAGAACTTGCTTGGGGAAGAATGGAAAGACCTGCAGGAACATCTGAAAAAGAGATGCCACTTCTGAAACTCATACATAAGCAGCCTTTTCTCAAACACTGTTGTGAATGTTCATCAAATAAACTGTGAGAATTATATACTACTCTAATTTTAATGAGTTTATAGCTACTATATTTTTTAAGATTTATTCATTTCATTCGAATGGCAGATTTTACAGAGAGAGAAGGAGAGGCAGATAGAAACAGTGAGATCTTCTATCCATTGCTTCACTCCCCCAAATGGCTACAATAGCTGAAGCTGAGAGTCAGTCTGAATCCAGGAGGCAGGGGCTTCTTTCCAGGTCTTCCACATGAGTGCCAGGACCCCATGACCTTGTCATCCTCCACTGCTCTCCCAGGCCATAAGCAGGACCAGAAGTAGGGCAGCCAGGACTCGAACCAGCGTCACTATGGGATGTCTGTGCTACGGATGGAGAATTGGCATCTTATGCTACTGTGCTAGTCCATTTATGGTTATTTTAAAATGCACTTTGTATGTGTGAGGTTGAGCATCTTCTCATCTGATTTTTTTAGAAGATGTATGTATTTCGAGGCAGAGTTACAGAGCCAGAAGGAAAGAGACAGAAAGAGAAGGAGAAGCAAAGAGAAAGATCTTCCTTCTGCTTGTTCACTCCTCAGATGGCTGTGATGATCAGAGCTGGGCCAGGCCAAAACCAGGAGCCTGGAACTTCTTCCAGGTCTCCCATATAGGTGGAAGTGACATAAGTACCTAGATCTCCTTCTGCTGCTTTCTCAGGCCAGTTGCAGGGAGCTAAACCGAAGCGGAGCAGCCTGGAGAAAGATTAGCATCCACACGGGATGCTAGCATCACAGGCTCTCATTGGAGTTTTGTCTGGAGAACCTTGCCTATTTTCCTGTTCCACTATAACCTTATAACTTTTCGTTTGCCCAACTCTTTATTTAGTGGGTTATTAAGCCTCTGACTACAATGGCAGTTTAAAACATGCTATTTCAAAAACATTTTAGAGTAAAAATAACAATAATGAATTTTAAAAGCCTCGCATAATTCTCTTGAGAAGTACACAGCACCTCATGTACTCTTCCAACCTAGGTGTGAGGAGTGTAAAAAGTGGTTAGGGATATATCAAAACAGCTGTAGAAATATGGAATTTAAAATGTTTATTTTGGTGCAAAAATATTTTTAAATCCACACAATAATATAATATGGATTTTTCTATGAACATTTTGAGGATCACTCATAGTTTTGATACCAAGATAAATTTAACTTTCAATTCCATTTTTCCACAAACTTAAGTACCCTTGACTATATGCTTGCTCTAAAAGTTAAAAGATGACCTGCCTCTGTTTTCAATTACTCCTCACACATGCTGATCCCTCAGGTCCTCATCCAAAGCATCACCTATCTTAATTACATAGTAGCCGTCAGCCCTTCGCTGGCACAAAGAGTTTTCTTTCCATTGCAAGGAGACTTTCTTGTCCTGACCCTCAATCATAAATATCACAAAGAAATAAATCGACATGCTCAGCTGCTCTGTTGTGATAGCCCAGAACCCAACATACTGGAGACAAGTAGACTAGCCTGGGTTTGTGCAGAGTAACCAGTGGTTCTCTCCTCCAAGAGGGAGTCCCCTCACTTTTGAGCTTTCCACACAAAAAGTCATCTAGATCCTGAACAACTAAGGGATGCAAATCAAAGCACAGGTGGTTTGGGAGGCATAAGGGACCACTGCAGTCCCAAGTGCAATCTTCACCCTGGACTTGTAATGTGTGCTCTTACTTCTCTTGATGATGGATTCCCTGTTACAGTAATTATTATGAATTATAGATAAGCACTCCATGTAAAATGTTCGGCTCTCCATTTCCTACAAATCAAATTACCAAAGGTTATATTGGATTGTGGATGTATTTAGAAAATCCTTTTATGGTTGTTTGTTAACTCCTCCTGCCAAGAGGCTCCAATCTCTCCCTTAACTCAGATGGCCCAGAAGTGCCTGCCTTGGAAAGCAGCGCATAGAATGGAGAGGAGCTTGTGCAGGATGGGGTGCCAAGAAGGCCCTAGAACCACCGTGCTAACCAACAAAAGGAAAACAAAACCATCCTAGAGTTGAGGCACACGGTGAGTGCTAAGACATGACTTACAGAGTGTGACCTGGAGATGATCCCAAGGGACAAGTGAGAGGCACAGTCTCACTGGGTAAAGCTTTCCAGAATGAACCCTTCTGACAAACGCAGCTTCCTTATCAGGAGCTTACTAACCAATATGGTGAGTGCCTTGTGGCCATGGCAGAGGAAGGTGGGTCCACACGCTAGGTCAAATTTATACACTGGTCCCATTATAAAGAATCAATGCCAAAGCACTTCAACTCATTTAAACGTATTCGGTTATTTAATTATTTAAAATGTTTGATTAACATGTAATGCATGAGTATTTTTTGTGAGGTACAATGTGGGCTATTTTTTTTAAGATTTATTTTTATTTGAGAAGCATATTTACACAGAGAGAAGGTAAAAGAGAGAGACAAAGATCTTCCATCCATCCACTGATTCCTTCCACAAATTGATTAGAGCATCCAAACTGAGAAGATCTGAGATCAATTCCAGAGCCAGGAGCTTTTTCTAAGTCGCCCATGTGGGTGCGTGGGCCCAAGGAGTTGAGCCATCCTTTGCTGCTTTCTTAGGCCATAGGCAGGGAGCTGGATCAGAGGTGCAGCTGCCTGAACTTGAACCAATACCCATATTGGGATACTACCACTATAGATAGTTAACCTGTGCTGCTACTGCACTAGCCCACAAGCTGATATTTCAACACACATGCGCAACATAAATTGATCAACCCAGAGAGCTAGGTCTTCATTCCCTGATCTCTTCTCTCTGCCTGGAGCCTGCCACCTCCCCTTTTACAGTTCTTTATGTGGTAGAACCTACAGTATTTTTTAATTGCACTTGCCCCCATATGATGCAAAACATCAACATCTATATTTCCCTCCAATTTTGCTGCAGTACCATTACCCAATCTCCCTCTACCTCCTGTCCCCACTTTTCCCAGTATAGATCGACTTGTCTTCGCATCCACAGAAGAGAGAAACTATGCAATTACTGTCTTTCTGCATCTGACTAATTTCTCTAGATGCAAGACTGCCCACTCTTTTTGCTAGAAATATCAAAACTCCATTCTTTTCTGGCTGAGTAATATTCCATTAAGTTTATACATCGTGTTTTCTTTATCCAATGCTCTGTCAGCAGACACGCAGGTTAAATCCATGTCTTAGTTGTTGGGAATGGTGTTGCAATGAATGTCAGAGCGCAAGTATCTCTTTCATATGAATACCTTATTTCCTTTGGATATATACTGGCAAATGGAAATAATTCACTCAGCTCTGTACTGTGCAAATAGCTATTATCTTATCATCCTCTCCGTTTCCTTAGCTTGGGCCTATGGCTCTAGCATAGTCGTGGTGTGTCACTTGGAAAACCAAGGGCATAAAAGCTGGCAAAGCTTTTCAAGATTGGAAAACAAAAATCCATTTGGAGTAGAAGAAGAGGATGAATGGAGAAAGGATGTCTTTCCTCATTCCGACTTCAACCTGAAGACTTTCCTTTCTCTCTCTGCATCCCGTATTTAGCCACAACAGGTCGTTGGCAGCGAGGTTCTGAATCAACAAACATGTGGGAATCTGCTGATCTACAACACAGACCGTAAGTTGCAGGTTTTTTTATTAGGTCTTGAAGAATTTCGTTTGCATTTCAATTTAATTTGAATTAGACACCAACATTTAAATTTTAAAATATTTTACATAGAATGTATCTTCTCTTGAAAAATTAGATGTGGAAGAATTGAGGCACAACTTCCCACCTGGCAGCCTTTCTGTCTACATGACCTTACCTTCCTCAGCTCACCATGGCTCACACCCAGCCCACTGCACTCAACACTTGCTTTGCCCAACCCGGTAGACATCTGCCATTGCAGTGCCCGGTCTAGGCTGTCTTAAAGTCTTTCCTTGTCCTGAATATATATCCGGCCAAGAGTAAACTTCTAAAGATGTTGGTTGATGCATACTCAATATTCCTCAGAGACTCATGCCTCTAGCCCCTTCATTAATATTCCACCACACACACACACACACAAACACACACATTCATTGTATAACAGAGATTCACTTTTCTATTTGCAAATGGATTTTTCTATTATACCACTCAATGATGTTTATATTTTTATCCAGGAGTCTTGAATCACCAGGTTCAAAACCAGAGGAATTCATTTCTGTTTTCATCAACTAGTTATTTTACCTTATTTATGTTGAAGGGCAAAGAGATAGAGACATAAAGAAATAAACATGAGGAGAAAAAGAGAGATCTCCTATCAGCTGGTTCCACCTTGAATGGCCCACAAAAGGTCCCATCTTGAGCCAAACTGAGGATCCAGGAAATCAATATAGATTCCCTATGTGAGTAGACGGAATTCCAATGCTTGAACCATCTCTGCTGCCCCCTGGAGTCAGCATTAACAGGAAGCTAGAATCAAGAACAGAGGCTGGACTTCTGGGAGTGACTTGGATCTTGCACTATGTCAGCCAAGTCCGGAAGACATTCTGTGATAGAAGAAATCTGTTAGTAAAGCAATTTGTTGCCCAGAGATAAAGACTCACTCGCAGTTGTTCCATTTATTAATTAAAGCTTACTGTGAAGATATTGAAGGACCCAAAAAGAGCAGCAACGTCAATGAGACATCCTGTGCCTACAAGACGCTGGTGTATTTTAAAGGGGCCAATAAGGTCCACTGACCTTCGTAAACAGCAGGACTTGGTGACACAGTTCATTTCTGACTGCGTCAGTTCCTCCCACTACAACCAAGTGGCCACCTTACCTTCCGCTCTCTGCCGCTGCTGCTTCAGTTTCTGCTTGCTCATAAATCATGTTTACTTCCCCATCAGTGTATTCATCTTTCTCACTGCCGCAAGTCCTCTTCTTGTGGCTCTTTTCAGCTTATACTCCCTCCCAAAACCAACTAATTGACTCCTTCTCCAGATGCCCTAGTTCAAATTCCTAAGCAAGAACATCTGACCCAACTAATCACCATTTTGCCTATTTGGGCAGTTTTTCATGCCAAACCATCACATAAGATACTGGCCAGCTTATGGGGTTGGATAGGGATAAGGCCACCCTGGTCCAGTCAGATAGGCTAGGAAGAAGGGGACTCGTGGCCACCCAAGGTGGCTCCCACAGCCCACTTGCTGGCACAGCACTTTGCCTGAGATGAAAGCTGTTGCCATGGCAGGCGCTCTGATTAGCCTACCCAGTAGGATCTTTAGACTTCAAGTCATGACAATGTCTCCATTTCTGTGGGCAACTTCCCCCTGAAATATAAACTAGAGCCACTAGAACATTCCCGTTCATGTGGCCTGTTAAGTGGGAGATATTAAAGGATCCCTAATGGTTCTTTGATAATCTTTATTGACAACTTACCTTAACTCAGGAAGAAAAGCCCTTCTATGCATGGGCCCCATTAATTCCTGGGCATTTCAACCAATGAATTTTTAAAAAGAGATTTATTTTTAATTATCTGAAAGGCAGAGATACAGAAAGATACAAACCATCAGGACAAGATCTTCCCTCCACTGGTTCACACTCCAAATGGCCACAATTCCTAGCACAGAGCCAGAATAAAGCCAAGAGACAGAAATCTGTCCTAGGTCTTCACCTCCGAGCTTCTGCAGCACTGTGAGAGCCAATGGATTATAATTTCTCATTGGGAATGCTGTTATTTCTCACCTCCAATAGTTTCTATAATGAAGTAATTCCCTCCAACTGGGATGTTGCATCTTCAGGTAATATCTCATATCGAAGCTTTATAAACTCCTTGTGTTTAATTTCTACGCACGCTGCAGGTCTCATTTTAAGGTTCCTTTTCCAGGAAGCCCTCCATGACCTGCCAGTTCTGGAGCAGGTTCCCACTCTGCATGTGCCCCAGCTCTTTCATCCTATTCTTTCCCACAGGTTGTTTGGACCAGGCTATCTGCACCTCCACATCCCCATTAAATGATCTCTT